>NW_028270150.1:42866484-44169375 GCF_037043375.1 Chiloscyllium plagiosum
CCTAATGACTCTGCTTCCACCACCACCGCTGGCAACGCATTCCATGCGCTCACAACTGTCTGCATAAAGAACCTACCTCTGACTTCCCCTCTATACATTCCTCCTAACACCTTAAAACTATGATCCCTCGCGCTAGTCAATCCTGCCCTGGGGAAAAGTCTCTGGCTATCAACTTTATCCATGGCTCCTATTATCATGTTCACCTCGATCAGGTCACCTCTCTTCCTCCTTCTCTCCAGAGAGAAAAGTCCAAACTCAGTCAACCTCTCTTTGTAAGACAAGCCTTCCAGTCCAGGCAACATCCTTGTAAACCTCCTTTGCACTCTCTCCAAAGCCTCTGCATCCTTCCTATAATAGGGCAATCAGAACTGGACACAATATTCCAAGTGTGGTCTCACCAGGGTTTTGTAGAGCTGCAGCGAAACCTCGCGGCTCTTAAACTCGATCCCCCTGTTGATGAAAGCCAAAACACCATATGCCCCTATCCACTTGGATGGCAACTTTGAGGGATTTATGCACTTGAACACCAAGATCCGACTGTTCCTCCATACTGCCAAGAATCCTGTCTTTAATCCTATATTCAGCATTCAAGTTTGACCTTCCAAAAATGCATCACTTCGCATTTATCCGGTTTGAACTCCATCTCCTATGTCACATCCCAGCTCTGCATACTATCAATGTTACACTGCAGCTCGCAATAGCCCTCAATGCTATCAACGGCACCTCCAACCTCTGTGTCATCAGCAAACTTACTAACCTACCACTCAACCTCCTCATCCAAGTCATTTATAAAATCTACAAAGAGCAGAGGTCCAAGAACAGAGCCCTGTGGGACGCCACTCACCACTGACCTCCAGGCAGAATATTTTCCATCTTCAACCACTCTCTGCCTTCTGTTAGTCAACCAATTCTGAATTCAGACAGCCAAATCTCCCTGTATCCCATACCTCCTGACTTTATGAATAAGCCTATTGTGGGGAACCTTACCAAATGCCTTGCTAAAGTCCATGTACACTACATCCATGAGCCTGTCTCATCACCTCCTCAAAGAACTCAATAAGATTTGCAAGGCATGACCTGCCCCTCACAAAGCCATGCTGACTGCCTTTAATCATGGAACGCTTTTTCAAATACTCATAAATCCTATCCCTCATAAATCCTGACCACAGACATAAGACTGACTGGTCTGTAATTGCCAGGGATTTCCCTATTCTCCTTCTTGAAAAGAGGAACAATATTCACTGCCCTCCAATCCTCTGGTACAACTCCCGTGAAGAGTGAGGAAGCAAAGGTCTTCGCCAGCGGCTTAGCAACCTCCTTTCTCGCTTCTCAGAGCAACCTAGGATAAATCTGGTCTGGCCCTGGGGACTTAGTGATCTTAAAGTTTGCCAAAATTTCCTGCACATCAACTTCCTCAATCTCAATCTGTTCAAACCTATTTCCCCGCTCCTCAAAGTTCTCATTCACAACAAGGTCCTTTTCCTTAGTGAAAACTGAAGCAAAAAATTCATTTTGGACTTTCCCTATCTGCTCGGACTCCACTCCACGTGTTCCTTACGGTATCCCTGATTGGCCCTACCTTCTCCTGATCATTCTCTTTTCTCTCACATATGAGTAAAGTGCCTTTGGGATCTCCCTTATCCTTCCTGCAAAGTTTTTATCATGCCCCTCCTGGCTCTCCTCAGTCCATTTTTGAGCTCCTTACTAACAAGCTGGATCGTTGCTTCTTCCACCTTACCCCAGTCTGTACTTCCCAACTCCTGTCTGATACTGTCATAATTTCTTTTTCCCCTATTAAATATCTTCCCATGGTAACTGCTCCTTTCTGTCTCCAAGCCTATGGTAAATGTGAGGCAGTTGTGGTCACTGTCACCAAAGTGTTAGATTAGATTAGATTAGATTAGATTACATTACATTACAGTGTGGAAACAGGCCCTTCGGCCCAACAAGTCCACACCGCCCCGCCGAAGCGTAACCCACCTATACCCTACATTTACCTCTTACCTAACACTATGGGCAATTTAGCATGGCCAATTCACCTGACCTGCACATCTTTGGACTGTGGGAGGAAACCGGAGCACCCGGAGGAAACCCACGCAGACACGGGGAGAACGTGCAAACTCCACACAGTCAGTCGCCTGAGGCGGGAATTGAACCCGGGTCTCTGGCGCTGCGAGGCAGCAGTGCTAACCACTGTGCCACCGTGCCTCCCACTGTGAGATCTGACACCTGTCCTGACTCATTGCCGAGCACCAAATCCAAAATGGCCTCTCCCCTACATACTGAGTAAGGAAACCCTCCTGAACACACCTGACAAAAACAGCTCCATCCAAACCATCTGCACTAAGGAGGTTCCAGTCAATATTGGAAAAGTTGAAGTCACCTAAAACAACAACCCTGCCACATCTGCATTTTTCCAAAATCTGCTGGCCTATGAGTTCTTCAATCTCCCTACTGCTATTAGAGGGTCTGTGGAAGACCCCCAATAAGGTGGCTGCTCCCTTGCTGTTCCTAACTTTCACCCATACTGACTCAATAGATGATCCTTCCTTGACAAACTCTGTTTCTGTAGCTGTGATGTACTCTCTGATTAGCAATGCTACACCCCTCTTTTTCCCTCCTCCCTGTTCTTTTTAAATGTTTGAAACCCTGGAACATCTAGCAACCATTCCTGCCCCTGTGAAACCCACATCTCAGTTATAGCCACAACATCATAGTCCCAAGTACTGATCCATGCTCTAAATTCATCACTCTTATTTCTGACACTCCTTGCGTTAAAGCATACACACTTTAACCAATCCCTTTGTTTCATCATGTGAAAACCTTCCCGATAGATTCACTACATCCTGTCACTGCCTCATCTACAACTACACCCTTCTCAGATATGTAGCTCTGGTTCCCAACCTCCTGCCAAACTAGCTTAAACCATCCTGAATCATTTGAGCAAATCTCTCACCCAGGACATTTGTGCCCCTCCAGTTTAGGTGCAACCCGTCCTTCAAGTACAGGTCCCACATTCCCCAGAAGGCATCACAATCATCTAAGTAACTGAAGCCCTCCCTCCTGCACCAGCTGCACAGCCTCACTGACTGTTCCTCACCTCACTGTCTCGTGGCACCGGTAGCAAACCTGAGAACACTACCTTACTTGTCCTGCTCTCCAGCCTCCATCCTAGCTTTCTGTAGTCACTTTTCAGATCCTCAATCCCTTTCCTGGCTATGTCATTGGTGCCAATATGTACCACAATTTCTGGCTGCTCACCCTCCCCCTTCAAAATTTTGTAAACCCGATCGACGACATCCCAGACCCTGACACTTGGGAGGCAACATACCTTCTGGGAGTCCTGTTTCTGACCACAAAATCTCCAGTCAATCTGTCTAACTATTGCGTCCCCTACTAGTTGCACTTTTCTATTCTCCTCCCTTCCCTTCTGAGCCACAGTGCCAGGCTCAGTGCTAGAGACCTGACAACTATGGCTTCTCTCAATCATTGTCCCACTTTCTTCATTTCTGCCACATCTATATAGTTCACCAAATTGACACTTCATTTTTAGGTATGCCTCGTGCTGTTCCTGGCATGCCCTTCTGCACTCTTCATTGACCAAATGTTGGTCCCCTGGCTTAGAGATAGTTGCAGATTGTGTTGCAGTATGATTCGACTGTTGATGGCCCACAGTACCTCATGGAGGTCCAGTCTTGAGTTCCTAGATCTGTTTGACGTAAATCCCATTTAACACAGTGTTAGTTCCACACAACAGTAAGTTGGTTAGATTAAAGTATGTTGCTTGAAGACATTCAGGTTCAGTTTGTTACCACAGTGGACCCTTAGTGGATTGTTGATTTCCCTGATTTCCAAGGATATCTTCTGGCATCAATGTTGCTATTGAACATTTCTCTCTCCTGGAAGGTCTTTAATTTCCTCAAATCCTGTCAATGAATGCAATTGTGTTTCTGAAATAATTAAGCTTCTCTTTTTTAATGTTGTAATGAGGTATGTTTCCATTCTTGTCTGTATTCTTTTGGCTAACACAATCATTTTATCAGGTTCAATTATCATGAGCAATAAAGCTCACTGCTGCTTTAGTGCTATGTCTTCTAAACAGCTGAAATGACTGTACCAGGACTCAACCTCTAACTCCGGGTGGTTGTGGTGTCAAGGATACCCTATAATCATATTTTAAAGATTCACCCATGAAGAAGGCAACTGATTAATTCCTCCAAACGTGTGAAGTCATTGGTATCTTCTGAACTCTCAATCATGAAGTATTGCCATACACCAACGTAATGAATCTCAAATGGTGCATTTTTTTCTCCTTGGTTCAATGAGTAATCTTCTGAGGTCTTCTGTAATCTTCCTTATATTTCGATTCCAGCAGAGATTCACATAGATGATCCCTGGACTGATCGGCTGAACATACGATGAACGACTGAGGATCCTGGGATTGTATTCATTAGAGTTAGAAGGTGGAGGGGAGAAAATGCATGGCTTAGAAAGGGTGGACGCTGGGAAGTTGTTTCCGTTAGGTGGAGAGACTAGGACCTGTGGGCACAGCCTTAGAATTAGAGGGGGTCAATTTAGAATGGAAATGAGGAGACATTTCTTCAGGCAGAGTGTGGTGAGCCTGTGGAATTCATTGCCATGGGAGCGCAGTGGAGGCCGGGACGTTAAATGTCTTCAAGGCAGAGATTGATAAATTCTTGATCTTGCAAGGAATTAAGGGCTACGGGGAGAGTGTGGGTAAATGGAGTTGAAATGTCCATCAGCCATGATTGAATGGCAGAGTGGACTCCATAGGCCGAATGTCCACTCCTATGTCTTATGGTCTTATGGAGTTACATTGATTACTGATATTTGGCTTCTGAGCTGTTTGAGATTCTTCATCCTAGTGTAGAATTTTAAGAATAAGGCATGCAATTCGATCCAAAGAGAGAAGTGTTGGTTTCCAATGATTTTGTCTCAAATTAATCCTGGTTGTACATCAGCACAATGGTGAAATTCTGAAAATGTGCAAAGATCTCACATAAAGTTACCAAAGGTTCTCCAGCAGGCTATGTTCCTATGTTGAATCTTACACTTTCTATCATATGACTTATAGTTGTTATAAATTAACTGCCAAATGTTCTTACAGTGCTCTCAAATGCATTTATCCCTTCTGTTATAACTTATCATTTTAAATGATGATTTGTTATGATCCTACTAAGAAGAAAACAATATTGACTTGTTCTTCTCTGGAGTTCTTGTGTAAACCTGGAGCAATTCTAAAAGAGCAATTCCTGAAGAAGGACTTATGCCCGAAATGTCGATTCTCCTGCTCCTCGGATGCTGCCTGGCCTGCTGTGCTTTTCCAGCATCACACGTTTCAACTCTGGTCTCCAGCATCTGCAATCCTCACTTTCTCCTAGCAATTCTAAATCAGTCCAGTTTAATTCCCTCTCAGAAGGATCTATGATTTTAAATTTGTTTGGATGTGTGATATACTTCTCCATTGTCATTACAGTCACAGAGAAGTACAGCATGGAAACAAACCCTTCGTCCAACCCGTCCATGCTGACCAGATATCCTAATTTAATCTAGGCCCATTTGCTAGCATTTGGCTTCATTTCCCTGTATACCCTTCCTATTCATATACCCATCCAGATTTTAAATGTTGTAATTGCACCAGCCTCCACCACTTCCCCAGGCATTTCATTCTATATACACATCACACTCTGTGTGAAACATTTTCCCCTCAGGTCCCTTTTAAATATTTCTCCTCTCACCTTCAACCTACGCCGTCTAGTTTTGGACTCCCCTATCCTCGAGAAGAGACCTTGACTATTCACCCGATCCATGCTCCTTAAGATTTTATAAAGGTCACCCCTCAGCCTCTGGCACTCCAGGGAAAATAGTCCCAGCCTATTCAGTCTCTCTCTACAGCTCAAACCCTCAAACTCTGGCAACAACCTTATAATTTATTTCTGAACCCTTTCAAGTTTCACAACATATTTCCTATAGTAGGAGACCAGAATTGAACACAGTATTCCAAAAGTGGCCTAATCAATGTCCTGTACAGCTGCAATATGACGCTTCAACTCCTATACTCAATGCACTGACCAATAAAGGCAAGTGTAATATATGCTCTTTACTACCCTGTCTGCCTGCGACTCCACGTTCAAGGAACTATAAACCTGCACTCCAAGGTCTCTTTGTTCAGCAACACTCCCCAGGATCTTACCATCAAGTGATTTTCCCCAACAAAAAGTAGCACCTCACATTTATCTAAACTAAACTCTATCTGCTACACCTCTCATACTTCATTATTGCTGTTTCTCTTCGTTAAATGATTTACTCGACAACTATTGCAGGAATTTTATAATTCATTGTAGATGTAATTAATTTTACAGTTAAGTGCTTTGAATTGCTTAATCACTTTACCTGTATTAAACACTGAATCTACATCATTCAATTGCTACAGATTATCATTATACCTTTAATTACTAGATGAATTGATAATAAAGCTTTATTCTTGAGAGCTTTGTTGTTTCTATGAAGATTTTTAAGTTCTCTCTTCCTGCTTGCCTTTAAAACTTTCGTTAGTTTCTGTTAATTAAAGCTGAAAAACCTATACAGGTTGCAGAATTATCCTTCTGGGTTTTTTTTCTATAAAATAGTTTTCCAGTATTTAAATATTACTGAAACACTTTAGATGGGAGAAATTTCAACATTTTATCCAAAATGAAGGACATGCTGTTTGCACAGTTATCCCTTTCTTTGTGGTTTTATGCCCTTTATTAGCACAAAGGATTTTTTGCTTCTTCAGGCCTTTTTTCACATTTTACATTGCAAAACACTGAGACAAGATTATAGCAATTATTTCAGCTGAACAAAATAAAGTCATGTTCTTCTTCAAAACACTACATTTGATCAATTCTTGTATCTTAAAGTATCCCACATTCATTAGTTAATCTTTATTACTTCCTCTTTCAATTTTCTTAGTGAGTGTCCTTTCCCACAAAGATTGTTTCACAGAGTTTTTCTAGTTTTTGACTAACATTATCATTCCTGACTGCCGTAAGAAAGAAGCTCTAAGAGGAAGTAGAGAAGTTTTAAGATGCAAGAAAGATTGAGCAAGAAGTGAAAATGGTATAAAGGTTTAGAATAAAACTGACCATGGACTGTTTCAGATGCAAGTAGAAACACTTTGAAATCAGTTAAGCTGGAGGTGTTAGAGGCAGTAACTTGCAAGAGCTCTGCTTTTGGAACTCTAGGACAAGCCAAACCGCGAGAACTCCTAGAAGCATGACACTCCAACTGGAACTCTATCAACAAACACGTTGACTTGGATCCCATTTACACCCCCTGAGAAAAAGAACAGGAAATGACATCACCACGGGAAATGACATCACCACAGGAAATGACATCACCAACCCAAGGAAACCTAAACACATAAACAAAAAAAGTGGGCCATACCACCAGGGCTTCACTGGAGGCTCACTGAAGATATGACCTAGTATGATGACGAAATGTCTGAAATGAACCTTCTAGCTCAGCGAGCAAACTTATATCCAGAACCTCAACCTGAGCTACAAATCTTCTCAAAACTCACTAACACCTATGAACGCAATGCACTAAAACTCACCCAAAAATGGTAAACCAATGCCATCCGACACAGCGCCACCCGTGAACAGCTGTACTTCCTGCACGAATGCCTCAGGAAACAGGTACTACCTAAATGTTTTAAATATAAACCTCCCTTTAACACCCCACTGGCCAAAAATAGCAGAGCAAAACGGCCACAGAATGCTTAGGAGAAATGATTAATGATGCCCACAACAGACTCCATAAATACAACTGGGAAATTTCACACCAAAAAACTTTACTCACTAATGCAACAGATCATGAATGGACAGACACAGTACAACAAGCCATAGATATTAGGCAGCGACAAACACAGAAAATGAAAAAAACTAGACCTGCAGAAAAAACTGGACAAATTTACACAAAATAACAACACAGACAAGACAGAAGCATGGATAAAAAAAAAACTTATCTGACCAACCCTTAATAGACACTGAGAAAGCCATCTTAGTAAGAGGATTAAATTACAACTTCCAGGATATGGATAAGAAAGATTTCTTAGCAGCATTAGAAACAACACTGAAAGGCAACAAACTCACAGAAGAAACCCAGCAAACCATCAGACAGACAGTCACACCAAAATTAAGCAGGAAGAAGGAAGGAAACACTCAATACACAAGAAAAGAAAGCATTAGAAGGACTAAAAAAATAAAAATAATGTTATCCTGCCTGCAGACAAAGGACGCTTGACAGTCATTTTAAATCAAAGAGACTACATTGAGAAAGCAAATGCACTGCTTGCAGATACCAACACTTACCAACAAGTGGCAATAGACCTGACCCCACAACTAGAGAACCGAATCACAGCCCCACTCAAAAAAAACCTCAGAAATCTGGAGAAATAAATAAGACCAACTTTCAAAAAATGAAACCAGATGGATCCAATACACCATGTTTCTACAGATTACCCAAAATTCACAAACCAGGAGTCCCCCTCAGACCCATAGTCTCGCTACCTGGAACACCAACTTATAGATTGGCCAAGGACAATCAAAGACACCAAGATAGAAGAGGACAAAATAATGGTCTCCTTTGATGTAACAGCCCAGTTCACATCCATCAACATCAACGTGGCCAAGGGAACGCTGACTACACTATTAGAAGAACCAAAGACACATACAGCAAACACCACCAACTTCATCAGCAAGGACAATATCATGAAGCTAGTGGACCTATGCCTTATCACCCACTTCACCTTCAACAACAAATCTACAGACAAACTAACGGAACACCCAAGGGATCTCCAATATCAGGGTCCTTAGCAGAGGCAGTAATGCAGAGACTTGAACAAACAGCTCTGCCAACCAGCCAATCCAAACTTTGGGTCTGCTATATGTCATCACTAAAGGAAACAAATTAGAGGAAACCTTCAAGACCATCACTAATATCTTACTGGCATAAAATTCACTAAAGAGGAGGAAAACAACAAAAAGTGCCATTCCAAGATGTTGCAGTAGAGCAAACAACCAATGGGGAACTTCAAATCAGCGTCTACAGGAAAACAACACATACAGACCAAATACTGAACTACAGAAGCAATCATTCCAACACCCACAAACGGAGCTGCATTAGAACGTTATTTCAATGAGCCACCACACACTGCAGCACAGAGAAACTACGCAGAGCAGAGGAAAATCACCTATATAGTGTATTCAAAAAGAACGGGTACCCAATGAACACAGTCCGCCAATTTCTCAGCAACAAACCCCAACAGCAGACAAACACGTCCATAAACCCTATATTAAAGACATCTCAGAAAAAACTGCCAGACTACTCAGACCACTTGGCATCATGGTAGCCCACAAACCCACAAACACACTAAAATAACAGCTAATGGACTTGAAACATCCTAAACAGTCAACAAACAAAACTAGTGGCATTTACAAAATACCTTGCAAGAACCCTACATTGCACAGACAGAAAAGTAGCCACCAGGATGCATGAACATCAACAAGCCATAAAAAGACATGACCCTCTCTCACTAGTATCTTTACATACAGAGGAGGCAGGTCACCACTTTGACTGGGACAACACATCCATCCTAGGACAAGCCAAACAGAGACATGTGTGAGAATTCCTAGAAGCATGGCACTCCAACCCAAATTCTATCAACAAACACATTGACTTGGATCCCATTTACCACTCCCTGAGAAAAAGAACAGGAAATTACATCACCTCAGGAAATGACATCACCAACCCAAGGAAACCTAAACACAGAAATAAAAAGCGGGTCATACCACTAGGGCTTCACCAGAGGCTCACTGATGATGTTACCTAGTATGGTGACAAAATGTCTGAAACGAACCTGCCAGCTCAATGAGCAAACTTACATCCAGCTCTGATTTGAATGGTTATGTTTGAGGCACTAACTCAAGGAAGCTGTGGTTTCAAGTGGCCAAGATAGAAACAGTAACATGAGGAGGCTATTGCCTGAGAACTGATGAAACAAGCAAGTGTTGAATGATGTGGTATCTCATTCATCACTATTCTTATGCTAATATTCCTCCAATTGGGTCACAGAAACAATAGAAATAATTAAGTCAGTCTGAACTAATCAAGCAGGTCAAATAAAATGAGTCAGAGGAGGATCACCTAATCACTCACATAGAACCGTAAGTGATGGTGCAAGAGATAGGTTCAATTTAAGACAGGAGGAAGCCAATAAAGCTTACTCAAACATTCAGGTCTTCATCCAAGGTAAACCTGAACTTAAACATACAGCTATGCAAGTAAAAGTAAAGGAACATCTAGGCAATAGTGACCATAATATTTTGCATCTTAAACTGAAAACAGAGAAGGACATAAGTGTAACAAAATCCAAATTGGTAATTTGGAGAAGAAATTGATTTGGTAGGTCTGAGAATAGATATAGGAAAATAAAATAGACAATGAAACTGAAATAAAAGTAGAATAACAATAGGAAATTCTCAAACGGTGTTCAATAGTGTGCAGGAAAAAATATTCTTCCCCAAATAAAGAACATGTTATATTTTAGTCAGAATCCATGGAGGAATGATGACATAAGTATGTAAAGACATAAAGACACTGGAAGTTGGAAAGATACATAAATTACGTACTTAGGCAGCAGAAGAGTGCATGACAAGAAAATATAAAATCAGATTAAGATGGAATCGAAGAAATGTTTAGGGAGGCACAGAACTATGAAATTAAGTGTTAACAGAACATAAACAGAAAACACATTAGTAAAATATTTCACAGACACATCATTATTTAAAGGCTGACTGTGATGGGAATAAGAATATTAAATGATAGACAGCATGATGCCACAGATATTGACAGAGAGATGGCTATAATATTAAATTATTATTTTGCTTCAGTATTTACTGACGTGTTAGAACAGCCAGACATGAAATTGAATGATAAGGCGAGAATGGGATCAATGCGTCTGAAGCAAAAAATGTTGATGCATCACATAGACTAAAGAAACTCTTCTTGTGATAGTCACTCAACACAAGGAGGACATTTGCAAAGCAGCCAAAGGAAGCAGGAGAAAGTGAGGACTGCAGATGCTGGAGATTAGAGTCGAGAGTGTGGTGCTGGAAAAGCACAGCAGGCCAGGCAGCATCCGAGGAGCAGGAGAATCGATGTTTCAGGCATAAGCCCTTCATCAGGAATTATCCCCTCATCCCTGATGAAAGGCTTATGCCTAAAACACCGATTCTTCTGTTCCCCAGATGCTGCCTGATCTGCTGTGCTTTTCCAGCACCACACAATGCATGGAAATAACCTGCATTTGTAGTCTTTAAACATGGGAGGCTATTGTATTTCAACTATCATGGGGTTGCTGCCTCACAGCGCCAGGGACCTATGTTCAATTCCAGTCTAGGGTGACTCTCTGTGTGAAGTTTGTATATTCTCTCTGTGTCTGTGTGGGTGTTCTCTGGGTGTTTTGATTTCCTTCACATTGCAAAATTGTGCAGATTAGGTGGATTGGCCATGCTAAATTACCCAAAGTGTTCAAGGACGTTCAGGCTTGGTATGTCTGGATTAGCCATGGTAAATGCAGAGTTATGGGGATTGGGTGAGGCCGTATGGGATGCTCCTCAGAAGGTTGGTGCAGACTTGATGGACTGAGTGGCCGCTATCTCCACTGTAGGGATTCTATGATGTGGTTCTGGCTGACTAGGAACCTCTCCCATTCTTAAACAAGTTGTTTTATTCTAATGAAGCTCATCCATTTTTTTAAAGAAAGAATCTAGAGAAGAGGTAACAGCAGTAATATTACACATAATTCATTCAAAAAAGGACTGGTGGATAGCTCATGTGATTTCTACATGTAAGAAAGAGGACAGAATATATCCAGGAAGTCAGAAAACAATCAAATCAAAATTAATGGTTGGAAAAGTAATGGAATTCCTACTAAAAAAAAAGACAAGAAAGCAACATCTCAAAAGAAATATAAGTATATAATGGAGAGTCAGCGAGGATTTCCCAAAGGAAAATCTTGCTTGACCAAACATGTATTCTTGAAGAGGTAACAGGGAAAGTAGACACTGGTAAGGTAGTAAATGTAATATATCGGCATTTTCAAAAGGCTTTTGATAAGGGGCCCACACACAAAAAAACTAATGAATAAGGTTTGAGCATGTGGAGTTATGGGATAAAAGGCAGAATGGATTGTTAGCCAGCTTCAGCTTGGAAAGCAGAAACAATGGAAGTAAAGGGTAATAATTTAGAGTGGTAAAATGTGGGAATTAGTGTCCCACAGGATAGTGAGGGGACCACTGATGTTCACAAATTACTTTAACAATGAACTGAACCAAAAATATAGTTTCTAAATTTGCTGCTTACATGTGGAAGGGTTGGGATGTTCAATACTTAGGGTGACAGCAATGATTTACAGGATAATCTAAAAAAAAATGTATATTCAATACAGTAGCAAAGTAAGGAGGTTACTTTGAGAAATGTCTGCTAACTATATTACAAAAAGGATATAGATCCATGGACAGAAAAGATTTACGGGAATGTTACCAGAAATGCATGGGTATACATGTAAGAAAAGGATTGCATGGCTGTGTGCCAAAAAGGCGGCTGAAGTATGACCCAACAACGATCTTTCAAATTGTGGAAGATTTTGAGAGAGTGGTTACAGAGTGCATTAGATTAGATTAGATTACTTACAGTGTGGAAACAGGCCCTTCGGCCCAACAAGTCCACACCGACCCGCCGAAGCGCAACCCACCCATACCCCTACATTTACCCCTTACCTAACACTGTGGGCAATTTAGCATGGCCAATCCACCTAACCTGCACATCTTTGGGTTGTGGGAGGAAACCGGAGCACCCGGAGGAAACCCACGCAGACACGGGGAGAATGTGCAAACTCCACACAGTCAGTCGCCTGAGGCGGGAATTGAACCCGGGTCTCTGGCGCTGTGAGGCAGCAGTGCTAGCCACTGTGCCACCGTGCCGCCCACTAACAGCAGTAATATTAAAGTGCATGTTTCCTTTTGTGGGAAAGAGCATAACTAGAGGCCATTAATATGAAATAGTTATCAAGAAATCCAATAGAGAATTCAGGAGAAACCTTTTCATCCAAAGATTATACAGACATGTGAACAAGGAACAGGAATTGGCCATTCACCCCATTCCACCACTTAATTTGATCATAGCTGAGTTGATTTTAACCTCAAATCTTTCACCTGTTATTCAACATCAATCCATCTACCTTCCTCAATGTCTCCAATAGATTGGTCAACCATCACAAGTTGGTGAGAATAGAGAAGCAAATAGAATAGATGCATTTGAGGGAAAGGTTAGTAAGCATGTCAATGAGAAGGAAATAGAAGTTTATAATGACAAATTTAGGTGATTAAAGATTAGATAAGACTTGAGTGGACCGTAACCTCTGAAATGGACTGTTAAGAACTGTTTCTGCACCTATCCTATGTAATCTTATGTTAAGTGCATAGTGTTGAATGGTCTGACCTCAAGAAACCAAAGGATTTACAGTTGACACTGACTCAAGTTTTTAAAAATTCTCTTGGGACATGGGATCACTTGCCATTCCTATTTGCCCTTGAGAAGGTGGGAGTGAACTGCCTTCTCCATACTCTGCAGTCCTTTGCTGTTTGTAGATCCACAATGTCTACAAGGAAGGGAATTTCCAAAATTTTGACCCAGTGACAATAAAGGTTTGGTGATAGGCTTGGAGGGGAACATATCAGTGGTGGTGTTCCCATGTATCTGGTGCCCTTGCCCTTCGAGATGGAAGTGGTTGTGGGTTTGAAAGGTATTGTCTAAGGATCTTGGGAAATTTTCTGCAGTGCATCTTGTATATAGTACACACTGCCGTTCGGTGGAGAAGGGAGTGGAAGTTTGTGAATGTGGTCCCAGTCAAGAGGGCTGCTTTATCCTGAATGGTGTCAAGCTTCATGAGTGTTTTTGGTGCTGCACCCATCCAGGCAAGTGGGGAGTATTCCAATATATTCCTGACTTGTGTCTTTTAGATGGTGGACAGACTCTGGGGAGTCAGGAGCTGATTTACTCACTGCAGTATTCCCAGTCTCTGCATTTATATGAGGAGTCCTGTTGAGGTTTTACTCAATGGTAACCCCCAGGATATTGATAGTGGGTGGGATTCAGTGGTGATTATACTGTTGACTGTCAAGGGACAGTGATTAAACTGTACCTCATTAGAAATGGTCATTGCCTGGCATTTGTGTGTGTGAACGTCATTTGCCATTTGTCAGTTCAAGCTTGGATTGTCCAGGTCTTATTGCACTTGGACATGGATTGCTTCAATATCTCAGGAGTCATAAATGATGCTCGACATTGTGCAGTCAATAGTGAACATTCCGACCTCTGAGCTTATGATGAAGGGAAGGTCATTGAAGAAGCAGCTGAAAATGGTTGGGCCTAGGACACTATCCTGAGGAAGTTCTACAGAGATGTCTTGGAGCTGAGATGACTGACCTCCAACAATCACAATAATCTTCCAAGTGCCATATCTGACACCAACTAGCATAGATTGTTCTTCCGATTCCTATTGATTCCAGTTTTGCGAAGGCTCATTGATGCTGTACGTAATCAAATATGGCCTTGATGTCAAGGGCGGTCACTCTTCCCTCACCTCTGGAATTCAGCTCTTTTGTCCATGGCTGAACTAAGGCTGTTATGAGGTCAGGAGCTAAGTGGCCCTGGCGGAACCCAAACTGGGCGTCACTGAGCAGGTTATTACTGAACGGATGCTGTTTGATAGCACCTTCCATCAGTTTACTGATGATTCAGAGTAAATTATTGGAGTGAGAATTGGCCGTGTTGGATTTGTCCTACCTTGTACATACATGACATTCCTGGGCAATTATTCACATTGTCGGATGGCGGCCAGTGTTGCCTGAAATGTTGACTCTCCTGCTCCTCGGATGCTGCCTGACCTTCTGTGCTTTTCCAGCACCACACATTTTGACTGTGATGTCCAGCATCTGCAGTCCTCACTTTCTCTCTTGCAAAACTTGACCTACTCTTGGGAAGTAAGGCAGGGCTGGTGACTGAGGTGTCAGTGGGGGAGCACTTTGGGGCCAGCAGCCATAATTCTATTAGATTTAAAATAATGATGGAAAAGGTTAGACCACTTCTAAAAGTTGAAGTTCTAAACTGGAGAAAGGCCAATTTTGACGGTATTAGGCAAGAACTTTCGAAAGCTGATTGGAGGCAGATGTTCACAGGTAAAGGGACGGCTGGAAAATGGGAAGCCTTCAGAAATGAGATAACGAGAATCCAGAGAAAGTATATTCCTGTTAGGGTGAAAGGAAAGGCTGGTAGGTATAGGGAATGGTGGATGACTAAAGAAATTGAGGGTTTGGTTAAGAAAAAGAAGAAAGCATATGTCAAGTATAGACATACATCGAGTGAATCCATAGAAGAGTATAAAGGAAGTAGGAGTATACTTAAGAGGGAAATCAGGAGGGCAAAAAGGGGACATGAGATAGCTTTGGCAAATAGAATTAAGTAGAATCCAAAGAGTTTTTACAAATACATTAAGGAAAGAAGGGTAACTAGGGAGAAAATAGGGCCCTTTGTGTGGAGCCGCAGAAAATGGGGGAGATACTAAATGAGTATTTTGCATCAGTATTTACTGTGGAAAAGGATATGGAAGATATAGACTGTAGGGAAATAGATGGTGACATCTTGCAAAATGTCCATATTACAGAGGAGGAAGTGCTGGATGTCTTGAAACGGGTAAAGGTGGATAAATCCTCAGGACCTGATCAGGCGTACCCTAGAACTCTGTGGGAAGCTAAAAAAGTGATCGCTGGGCCTCTTGCTGAGATATTTGTATCATTGATAGTCACAGCTAAGGTGCCGGAAGACTGGAGGTTGGCTAATGTGGTGCCACTGTTTAAGAAGGGCGGTAAAGACAAGCCAGGGACTATAGACCAGTGAGCCTGACGTCGCTGGTGGGCAAGTTGTTAGAGGGAATCCTGAGGGACAGGATGTACATGTTTTTGGAAAGGCAAGGACTGATTAGGAATAGTCAACATGGCTTTGTGCGTGGAAAATCATGTCTCACAAACTTGATTGAGTTTTTTGAGGAAGTAACAAAGAGGATTGATGAGGGCAGAGCGGTAGATTTGATCGATATGGACGTCAGTAAGGCATTTGACAAGGTTCCCCATGGGAGACTCATTAGCAAGGTTAGATCTCATGGAATACAGGGATAACTAGCCATTTGGATACAGAACTGGCTCAAAGGTAGAAGACAGAGGGTGGTGGTGGAGGGCTGTTTTTCAGACTGGAGGCCTGTGACCAGTGGAGTGCCAGAAGGATCAGTGCTGAGCCCTCTACTTTTTGTCATTTACATAAATGATTTGGATGCGAGCATAAGAGGTACAGTTAGTAAGTTTGCAGGTGACACCAAAATTGGAGGTGTAGTGGATAGCAAAGAGGGTTACCTCAGATTACAACAGGATCTTGATCAGATGGGCCAATGGGCTGAGAAGTGGCAGATGGATTTTAATTTAGATAAATGCGAGGTGCTGCATTTTGAGAAAGCAAATTTTAGCAGGACTTATACACTTAATGGTAAGGTCCTGGGAAGTGTTGTTGAACAAAGAGACCTTGGAGTGCAGGTTCATAGCTCCTTGAAAATGGAGTCGCAGGTAGATATGATAGTGAAAAAGGCGTTTGGTATGCTTTATTTTATTGGTCAGAGTATTGAGTACAGGAGTTGGGAGGTCATGTTGCAGCTGTACAGGACATTGGTTAGGCCACTGTTGGAATATTGCGTGCAATTCTGGTCTTCTTCCTATTGGAAAGATGTTGTGGAACTTGAAAGGGTTCAGAAAAGATTTACAAGGATTTTGCCAGGGTTAGAGGATTTGAGCTATAGGGAGAGGCTGAACAGGCTGGGGCTGTTTTCCCTGGAGTGTCGGAGGCTGAGGGGTTACCTTATAGAGGTTTACAAAATTATGAGGGGCATGGATAGGGTAAGTAGACAAAGTCTTTTCCCTGGGGTCAGGGAGTCCAGAACCAAAAGGCATAGGTTTAGGGTGAGAGAGGAAAGATATAAAAGAGACCTAAGGGGCAACGTTTTCACACAGAGAATGGTACGTGTATGGAATGAGCTGCCAGAGGAAGTGGTGGAGGCTGGTACAATTGTAACATTTAAAAGGCATTTGGATGGGTATATGAATAGGAAGGGTTTGGAGGGATATGGGCCGGTTGCTGGCAGGTGGGACTAGATTGGGTTAGAATATCTGGTTGGCATGGGTGGGTTGGACCGAAGGGTCTGTTTCCATGCTGTACATTTCTAAGACTCTACAATTATACTGGATGATCTTGGCTAGGAGAGCAGCAAGTTCTGAAGCACAGCCTTCAGTACTATTGCCAGAATGTTGTCAGCGCCCAAAGCCTTTGCAGTATCAGGTGCCTTCAACGGTTTCTTGATAACATGTAGAGTGAATTGAATTGGCTGAAGACTAATATCTGTGACCACTGGACAAAGAATGCTATCCTTGCAATTCTGGGAATTGGTAGATAGTTGCTAATGATTGATAAGGGACAATGAAAATATCCAGAAACATTTGAACAGAGATTGGAGAATCTGCATGTTAACAACCCAGATTTCCCCTTTAAGGATGGAAAATGCAATTTAGGGGATTTCCTGGTATCTTCATCCTATCTTATGCCCAAAGTGCCTAAACTTATGTGTTAACTGGATAAGTATTCATCCGGTAAAAGGAGGAAACAAGAGCTGTTCTGTCTTCCTTGTCCATTATCTTTCCTCTACAGTCCAGCAACAATGCAGAGTGCTCTGCCCTTGTTGAGATTAACCCGTTTCCCAGCAGAGAGGTGATTCTAAAGGGTGTGCTCTGAAATGACCACAGAGAGGCCATGTTTTAATGGTGGTAAACTGATACACTGGGCAAGATAAAGTAGAGATGCATGATGAACAATAGGGAACATTCAGAGGATCATTACCATACTATATAGAGTGCAACAGAGAGACTGAGGTTAATGATGATACAAGGATTGCCAGACACCATTCATTTTCCTGTGCCCAGTTTAAGAATGTTGAAGAGGTATTTGCAAATTCACCTTGACAACAATGGTCTGAGAAAGACTATTTCTTCTTCTGTTGGAAATGTCTCATGAACACGTTTTTGTGGAAATTATACATTGCATTGTTGCTCTGAAACAGAAAATAGCAGAATGGCAGCATAAAGGAACATATTGTCTATTCCAATACCTACAGAAAGCAAGTTAAAGCTGTTGTAAAATAGCGATTTAGCTTCACAAGTGTGCAATTGCCTGATCAGAACGCAGCTTCCTGGATCAATTAGGCTTCGTTGCTGAGCAAAACAGATAGTCCAGACAGTGCACAAAAAGTAATATTACCATTTGGACTGACTCTGTGGAACCCAAACATGATAAACCAACTTCGAGAATGTGAGTTTCTATTTGTAAAATACTAAAATAGGAAATGCAGAGGAAATATTGACTTTCATTATAACGAATAATAGATAAAATGATAGTTTCAAAGTGAGAGCAAATAATTTGTTGACCACTAGGTGGCAAGCTTAGCTTGTCAAAGGGGATGTTAATTCAAATGTGTAATTATGCATTGCGCAGATTCATAAAATGTTGCCACTGGATTTGTCACCTATTTTGGCGTGTTCACCTGTCGGTCAATTAGTCTCACTGTGGTTATGGGCAGAAAGATCAGAAATGATTAGGATTAACTAAGGATGTAAACATAAAAGGCTCCAGCTCCTAAACTAATGTAATCGATTAACAGTCAATTTAATAAGGAGCTAATTTTCTAATATTGTGAGAGTTTGGATTGACGTTCTTGCCTGTTTTTAAAAGGTCATTACTCGGGCACCAGAAAATTAGTCTTTACTTGGATATAAACTCAATTCTAACAGTAGAATGATTAATTCTAATTTAGTCTGCATTAGGCCTTTGTTCATAAGCATTTAGCATAGATCAATCCAGTAGATGGTTTTAAAACAAAGATTTCACTGTCTCAAGTTTAGAATAAAATGTGTCAGGTAACTACCACTTACTTTTACAGGTTTTGAATGTTATTTTAGGTTCTAAACTTAAGCAGTCTCATGAGTTTCAATTTGGCTGACAAGTGGTAAGACATTTATGCCAGACTAGTGCCAGACAATGACTATTTCGAACAGAGAGAATCTAACCACTGCTCCTTGACATTCAATGGCGTTACCATCACTGAGTCTCTCTCTATCAATACATTGACCAGAAAAGGGACTAAAGCTGTTCACAGTTTTCCAGTTGTGGTCTAACTAGTATCTTGTAGAGTTTTAGTGAGCCATCCTTATTTTTATACTCTCTTCCCTTTGATATAAATCCTAACATTCTATTTCCCTTCCCTTTGCACAAGGACTTCCAAATCTGCATGTGCTTTGGTTTGCCTTAAACTCTTTTTGTCATCCTCTCCTTCCAAGCACAAATATGAAGGAGTGAAGAGCATCTTTGTCACCCATTCAGCTGACTCTGGCACATCTCTCTTTTGTCTGCATCCAGGAAAAGATACCCCTATTCCAGCTCATAATTCATATCTAACCATAGTTTCTTCTACATCTCTTCAGAATTATTTTGTCCCTGACATTCACCACCCTGCTGCTTTGATCCTATGCCCATTAAAGTGCTGATCACCCATTCCCATTCCCTACTCCCCTGCCAGCTGCAAATGGGTCCCCCTCCCTTTGTCACCCATTCATCAAGTGCTCACCTCTGTCTTGCAAACTATTGTCTGTCAAATCTGTGCCCACCTGCCTCATAACTCTACTCTTGAAATTCCCCAGTTGAGTATCTGTCCACGTCATAGCGCTGAAATGTCTTTAATCAAAGTCACAGAGGATTCTCATTGCAGTTGTGATTCTGGCGGACTATCCTTCTCTGTCCTGTTGATCTCTAATGCAGCTTGTGACACAATCAACTGAAGCATATTATCACAGTACCTTTTACATCGAGTGGAACAATAATTACTGAGATTCCAATCTTGTCATCAGTAGGACATTTCTAGCAGAGGCTGCTGAAAAATCTCAACAGGCCTGAAGAAGGATCACTGGACCCGAAATATTAACTCTGCTTTGGCTGCCAGACCTGTGGGGCTTTTCCAGCAATTTCTGTTTTTTTTTTAACTCTGCTCTTGTGTTCTTGCCTTCTTGAAGTGGATGCTAGAGTTGCGTTTGCCTTCCTAACTGCCGTCTGGGCCTGCATTTTGGCCTTGGGACAATCCTGGACCAGGATTCCCAGGTGCCTTTGTGCTTCAGATTTCCAGGGCTTTTCCCTATTTAGAAAATATTCTGTGCCTCTAGTCTTCCTACTGAAGTGCATGGTCTTACACATTCCCACGTTGTGTTCTGTTTGCCGCTTCTTTGCCCACTCTCCTGGCCTGTCTGTGCCCTTCTGTGGCCTCTCGCTTCCTCAATGCTGCCTGTCTCTCCACTTATCTTTGTGGCATCCATGGGCTTAGCAGCAGTGCCCTTAGTTCCTTTGTCCAGATTGTCGCTGTGTGGCATGGGTGCTGGTCCCTGTGGAGCTCCACTGGCTGCCCTCCTTGGGGGGAGCCCCTTTGTTCACGCTTTCTGCCATCTGCCGGTGGGCTGGTCCTCTGTTCGTGTTGGTGTCTTGCGCCTGGCACCATGGACTCTTGTCTTGTTTGGCAGCCTCCTGTGCAGTAGCTTGTCAAAGAAGTTGTTCTGACAAATATCTGTAAAGAAACTTTAATATGACATTTCACTTGAGGTCATTTAGACTCTGAAATCTAGGGTGAATTGATATGATAGAGTTAGAAGCAGGGTTAGGCTATTTGATCTCTGAAGCTACTCTGACATTTATGATGATCATGGCTGATCTGATTGTAATCTCTACTTCACCTTTGCACCTAACCCCTCTCCCCAAAAAAAGCCTTTCACCACCTTACTTCTCAAAGAATCTATCCACCACTGCCTTATAAATATGTTGAAGAGAGGATTTCCAAAGTCTTTATCTCTAATACCAGAAGCCATAGAAGTAGTAGGCCATTTGGCCATTGAGTTCATTCTGCCATCAGTGAGATCATGGCTGACTTAATCATTCCCAACTCCATTTTCCTTCCTAATCCCATAACCTTTGAATACCTTAATGATTAGAAATCTGTCCATCACAAGCATCTTAACTTACTACCCTCTTGAGAAAAATAATTTATCTTTATCTCTGTCTTAGATGGGCATTCTCTTATTAAAACAATGACCCCTAATTCTAGATTCCTCTATCAAAGGAAACATCATTTTAAACTTAACCCTGTGAATCCTCAAGGAACTTAAATGTTTCAATCAAGTCACCTCTTATTCTTGTAAACGCCAATGGATGTAAGCACAGCAAATCCAACCTTTCCTCTCAAGAGAACCTTTCCTCTCATTCCAGGTACTGTATTAGCATTTTAGTCTTATTATTGTAATTTTTTTCACAGATATGGAATTTATTGCCCATTCCTAATTCCCGAGTGTCAACCATGTTTGACTCTCGAGTTACATGTAGGCCAGACAAGGTAAGATCTGAGCTAGTCCCCCTGAATATAACCTGCTTTTCTCTATTAATAGTCGTTATGGACCAGGACAGACCCCCTCAAAACACTTTAAGAAGGTAGCCCAGACCCTAACATTTTAGTTTTTGTAAAGGCAGAAGTAAAATTAATACTCCAGGAGTGATGCAGCTGGTCAAACCTCTCAGCTTTAAACAAAACAGAAATTATTTACACACCATGGTTGAAACATGAACAAAAAAAACCAGAATTTAAAATAACAACTATTTGGAAACCTGAGCGACTTAAAATTGCAACTTAACGAAAGAGCTGTTCCAATACCCACAACATTCCAAAAAAACACATCCCTTGGCAAATGGTAAGTTCAAACTCAGGTCTTACAGGCAGAAGAGATTGCAGAGAGAAGAGTCAGGCAAAACACATCTATTAAAGCATAGTACCTTGTTTTCACCAGAGCAACTTGTCTGCTACCAGGAGATTCTGACTGCCTGCTCAAACAAACAAAACCAGAAAAAAACCTGAACTGAGAGAACTGGCTACTCCCTGCCATTGTTTAAAGTAGCCACTTCCAGACATAATGGCACCGTTGCCTTTATGACTTCTCTTGATAAAAACAAGGACAAAATAACCTTGTTAAAGGGGCAGCATCACCTGCTCCACTACAGTCCTTAAGGCCTTGCTATTCATTAAGAAACTCCTATCTTGATTTGACTTTCCAAAATGCAAGACCTCACATTTAGCTATATTAAACTCCATTTGACATTTCTCGGCCTACTTCCCCAGCTGATCAAGGACCTGCTGCAATTTCTGATAATCTTCCTCACTGTTCACGATACTCCTATTTTAGTGTCATCTGCAAACTTACTAATCATACCTCGTACATTCTCATCCAAATCTTTGATATAGATAACAAACAGCAATTTGATATAGATAACAAACACCAACCCCTGAGGCACTCCACTAGTCACAGGGAAACCAGTCAATTCTATCCACGCCATCTGACCCTCTCATTATTTTTTACTCCTCAATTAAGTCATGCCTTAGTGTCCTCTACTCTTAGGAACTCAGCTCTAGCCTATCAAATCTTGCTTTATGGCTGCAATTTTCAAGATGTGGAAACATTCTTGCACTCTTCTAGAAGACCATAAGATGTAGGGGCGGAAATATGTCATTTGGCTTGTTGATTCTGTGCTACTATTCAATGAGATCATTGATAATTCTGATTTGATAATTTTGAACTTCATTTTACTGCCTTTTCCCTGTGGCTCTTGATTACCTTACTCATTACAACTATGCCTCAATCTTGTGTTATTTTAAAGATTCAGCCTTGACCGCTGTCTGTAGTAAAAAGCTCCACAGATTTACCACTGTCTGAGAGTATTGTTGGTGAGGTCTGACTAATTTCTTTTATAGTTTGAGTAATACTTGCCAAATTTTATATTACATTTCTTTTGAAATGAAAGGCCAATAGTCTGTTTGCCTTTCCTAATGAAAACTGAATATGGATGCTAATATTCTGGCAAGATAACCCTCAAATCCCTGTGCTGCGGCTTTTTGCAGTCTTTCTCTATTTAAATAATATTCATCTCTTCCATTTTTCCTGCCAAGGTGCATTACCTCACACTCTCCCCCACTATATATCTGTCAAGTTTTTCCTTACTAAATATCCCTTTGTGCC
Organism: Chiloscyllium plagiosum; assembly: GCF_037043375.1. Lineage (NCBI taxonomy): Eukaryota > Metazoa > Chordata > Chondrichthyes > Orectolobiformes > Hemiscylliidae > Chiloscyllium > Chiloscyllium plagiosum. Next base: position 42,889,800 of record NW_028270150.1, read on the forward strand.
ATTCTTCTCTACTGTTTTTATGTCATCCACAAACCTCCCTCATTAAAGTCATTAATATATATTGTAAATACTTGTGGCCCCAACACTCATTCCTGTGGTACAGCGCTGGTTACTGATAGCCATCCTGAGGATGCCCTCTTGTTCCTGGCTCGCTGTCTTCTGTTGGTTGGCCATCCCTCTATCCATGCTGATATAATAGTCCAACCATCATGGGCACTTATCATATTCAGTAACCTTATGTGTAAGACTTCCTTGAAATTTCTGGAAATTCAAAAGTTTTACATCTACTGCTTCCCCTTTATCTAACCTCCTTGTTATCTCCTCAAACAACTGTAATAAATTTGTCAGGCATGATTTACCCTTCATGACACCATGTTGACTGTGCTTGATTATTTTATGTATTTCTCAGTGCTCTGCTAGTACATCCTTTATAATGCACTCTAACCAGTTTTCCAGTGATGGATATTGAGCTGACTGGTCTATAGTTTATTTTGTCTCCTCTCTTTTTGAGCAAGGTTTTTACATTGGCTGTTTTCCAGTAATTTTGCTCTGGTATTTTTCCAGAATGTGAGGATTCTTTGAAGGTTACTACCAATGCATCCATTACTGGAATAGCTACTTTCTTTATTATCTTGGAATACATACTAATCTGAAAACGTGCATGCGTAGGATTCGAGACAACAACCTTATTCTCTAAATGCTGCAATTTAGAACTAAAAACAGTAATTGCTGGAAAAGCTCAGCAGGTCTGGCCGCATCTGTGAAGAGAAATCAGAGATAACCTTTCGGGTTTGGTGACCTTTCCTCAGTTCTGAGGACTCCTTGACTGTATTTACTATTGCCAGTTTGCACAGGGCTCAAATAGTAAGGAAGTCTTTTACAGTCTCTCTTTCAAGGAACAAGTCATAGAGTATTACAGCGTGGAAACAGCTCTTTGAGAAAGTGACCAAACAGGTGGATGAGGATAAAGCATTTGATAAGGTTCCCCATGGTAGGCTATTGCACAAAATACAGAGGCATGAGATTGAGGGTAATTTCGCAGTTTGGATCAGAAATTGGCTAGCTGTAAGAAGACAGAGGGTGGTGGTTAATGGGAAATGTTCACCACAGAGTTCAGTTACTAGTCGGGTACCACAAGGATTTGTTTGGGGCTACTGTTGTTTGTCATTTTCATATATGACCTGGATGAGGGCGTAAAAGGATGGGTTAGTAAATTTTATGGATGACACTATAGTGGAGTTGTGGACAGTGCGGAAGGATGTTGCAGGTTACAGAGGGGCACAGATAAGCTGCAGAACTGGGCTGAGAGGTGGCAAATGGAGCTTAATGCAGAAAAGTGTAAGGTGATTCACTTTGGAAGGAATAACAGGAATACAACGTACTGGGCTAATAGTAAGATTCTTGCTAGTGTAGATGAACAGAGAGATCTCGGTGTCCATGTGCATTTATCCCTGAAAGTTGCCATCCATGTTGATAGGGTTGTTAAGAAGGCCTATGGTATGTTAGCTTTTATTGGTTGAGGGATTGAGTTTTGGAGCCATGAGGTCATGCTGCAGCTATACAAAACTCTGGTGCAGTCGCACTTGGAGTATTGTGTTCAGTTCTGGTCACCGCATTACAGGAAGGATATGGAAGTGTTGGAAAGGGTACGGAGGAGATTAACCAGGATGTTGCCTGTTATGGAGGGAAGGTCTTATGAGGAAAGGTTAAGGGATTTGAGGCTGTTTTCATTAGAGGGAAGGTTAAGAGGTGACTTATTAGAGGCATACAAGATGATCAGAGGATTAGATAAGGTGAACAGTGAGACCATTTTCCTTGGATGGTGATGGCTAGCACAAGGGGACATAGCTTCAAATTGAGGGGTGATAGGTATAGGACAGATGTCAGAGATAGGTTCTATAGTCATAGAGTAGTAAGTGTGTGGAATGCCCTGCTTGCAACAGTAGTGAACTCGCCAACATTAGGGGTATTTAAATGGTCACTGGATAAAAATATGGATGAAAATGGAATAGTGTAGGTTAGATGGACTATAGATTGGTTTCAAAGGTCAGTGCAATATTGAGGGCTGAATGGCCTGTACTGCGTTGTAATTTTCTATGTTCTATGTTCAATAACTTCATTTCCGACTTTTGCAACATGATCTCTGATAGTCCTTCAAAATCGATCAGGTGTTTCCTCATAATCCTCACAAAAAACTGCCCCACTGCAATGTCATCGATTCATTGTCAACAGTAGTTCTGTCTCTCTCCAAAATCTCAGCACCCCTCACTGCATCTGCCTTGTCTGTCTGCTTGTCTGATAATTATGTCTGGCTAAGCTTCATCTTACCCCAGTGAAATAGTGAGAAGAACAAAGTAGTTATCTTTGCTCACCCTCAAAGACACTGTTGTCTCATTGTTGCTTCCATCCCAGTGCTTAGCAATAGTCTCAGGGTAAGGGTAACCAAGACTATTAATAATCTCAGTTAGCTAATTGATTCTGTGTTGAGCTCCAATTTGGTAGTCTCTTCATCACAAATACCATCTACTTCCTTTTCCATAACCCATCATCAGCCCAACTCTGCAGCTGAAATGTTTATTCATACCTTTGTAAATCCTGGATTTGACAATTACAATGCATTCCTGGCCACATTCTATCCTCCACCCTTTATAAACCTGCAGTTATCTGAAACTGTGCTGTCAACATCCTAACCGGCATCAACTTCTGCTTATCTCTGTTACTTGCTGAATTAAACTGGCTGCAGGTTTATGATTGTCTCCAATTTAAACTCCAATCTTTGTGTTCAATTGACTTCACAGCCCCATTTCTCCAAATTTCTTTTATCTTCTTCAGACCTGCAATGCATTGAGAACCACACAGTTTTCTGTGTCCAATCTCAATGTATCCATTGCTCTCTTTGTCCCTACTAATGATTGTTGACTCGTTGGCTTCTTTTGCCCTAAACTATGGAACTAACTTCCTAAGCTGACTTCTCAAAGGTTAGGATCCATTTTAAACCTATCACTTTGACCAAGTTTTTAGTCAATTTTCTTATTTAGTTTGTATAACCTACTTTTGTATAAACCATGCTTCTGTAAGTCATTTGCATATTAGAAGATTTATATACACATTAGATCTATTGCTGATGTGTTCTTAGTCATTTTTTTCCCTGATAAGTGACCTTGGAGGAGAAGGTAGAGTTGTAAAGGTGATCTTAATTCAGTGGCAAATATTTTTCTTGGTATTACATATGTAGACCCAATTTTAACCCATTCACTGTCACAGAGTTAAAGTTGTGGCCTTGATATTACTAAGGGTGGAGGTGTACCTATAGTAGTACATATACTTTCAATTGATGTTTGATTTGATGTACCCTCACTGATAGTGCCATTTTTTTTTTAAATTAAAACTCCTTCAACAATAGAAATCTGGCTTCAGTTTGGTCAAAAGCTTAACTTCAAATTAAATCTTGCCCCATTTACAATAGGAAAAATCTTTGGGGTTGTTTGTGACAAGTATATTCCTATTATAATAAGTGAGTTTGTTCTAATGGAGGTAGACATAAAATAGGATCTGCTGGAGAAGAGATTATCTCTAACTGGAAGAAAATCGTTCAAAGAGACATTGCCAATTGTTCAGTCATGTCTGATCAAAAAAAACTGACAATATTTCCATCGAGGACAGGAGCAGGGATGTGTCGGTTTGGACTGTGACAAACTCTCATAGTACAGTTCTTTGTCCCACTTAACCATTAGATACTTAGATGTCAGTGTACAAAAAAATGCACATTATCATCTTTGCATTTACCTGTTATATAAGATCTCTCATTTTATGTGCTAATATTGACAATCTCTTTTTCTCTGTTCATGGACTGCTTTCTCTCTGTATCTTCATCCTTTCTTTTCTTCCTTTAGAGAACACTCTTTCCTAGTCCATGTTTTCAATAAACAATGGAAGATGTTAGGAGTTCACATTTAATCAGATGGAGCTGGTGCCTGCTTTTAGCATAACTAATGTGATAGTGACACTACTCACTTCAGTGCAGATTTAAAATATATCTTAATAAATCTTTCTAATAATATTACAACTAATTTCTGAGGGTAAGGCCATGTAACACTTTATGTGATGGCATTTCTCTTTCAGGGGAATGATCACAATACAGTGAAAAATGGATTTGCATCTTTAATTCTGCAGAGCATAACAGCTCTGTGTGATACACGTATTTACCTGCGAAGGTATAAATATAAAACATGAACCCCAGCTATTCACAATATATACTAATAATTTAGATGAGGGAGTGAAGTGTAATATCTCCGAGTTTGTAGATGACGCAAAGCTGATTGGGAGAGTGAACTATGAGGAGGATGCAGAAATGCTTCAGTATGATTTGGACAAGATGTGTGAGTGGGCAAATGCATGGTAGATGTGGTATAATGAGGATAAGTGTGAGGTTATCCACTTTGGTAGCAAAACCAGGAAGGCAGATTATTGTATGAGTGGAGAATGGGTTGTATGCCCATTATAGTTGTACACCAGGAGCTCAAACCATGCGTGCAGGTGTAGTAGGTGGTGAAGGCAAGTGGTATGTTGGCCTTTGTAGGAAGAGGATTTGAGGACAGGAACGTGGATGTCTTGCTGGAATTGTACGGGGCCTTGGTAAGACCACACCTGGTGCATATAGTTTTGGTCTCCTTGTCTGAGAAAGGATGTTCTGGCCAAGGAGGGAGTGGAATGAAAATTTGCCAGACTGATCCTGGGATAGCAGGACCAGCATATGAAGACAGACTGGATTGGTTAGGATTATATTCACTGAACTTTAGAAGAATGAGGGGGAGGATTTCATAGAAAACTATAAAATTCAAATAGGACTAGACAAGGTAAATGGAGAAAGAATGTTCCTGATGGTCGGAGTATGGTCACCTCGTGGGGATATGGGATAGACTATTTAGAACCAAGGTGGGGAGAAATTTCTTCACCCAGAGAGTGGCGAACCTCTGAAATTTTCTACCACAGAAACTGATTGACACCAAAAACATTGAATATTTTCAAAAAGGGGTTAGATACAGTTCTTAGGGCCAAAGGGATCAAAGAGTTTGGAAAGAAAATGGCAATAGGTTACAGAGTTAGATGGAGAAAGTGAGGACTTCAGATGCTGAAGATTAGAGTCAAGATTAGAGTGGTGCTGGAAAAGCACAGCAAGGTGAGGCAGCATCCGAGAAGCAGGAAAACCAACGGTTCGGGCAAAAACCTGAATTCTTGATGAAGGGCTTTTGCCCAAAATGTCGATTTCCCTGCTCCTTGGATGCTGCCTGACCTGCTGTGCTTTTCCAGCACTACTCTATTACAGAGTTAGATGATCAGCCTTGATCCTATTGAATGGTGGAGCAGAGTCAAAGCGCTGAATGGCCCACTCCTGCTCCTATTTTCTAAGTTTCTATTCTTTGTATAGCTGATGATCGGGGTGAGCTAGAAAAGAAAAGGGCATGGTTCCTAGATGTGGTATAGGATATAAACAGATAATTGTTTCTTAAGGGCAAATGGTAGGAAGTGTTATCTGTTAACATGCTGCATTGCAAGCACATGCTATTTCATGAAGAACTTACACAGTACAGACTGTGTTTGTTAAAGAAATTGTTTACAAAAACCACCACAAAGAAAGACTGCATTATGAAAAGTCTGAAAGGAAGTTTCAATTGATAATGAAATAGATTTGAAAAAAATCTAAGATTCTTGGGGCTGAATCTTACTTTTTTTGGCTGTGTCAGTTTTGTCAAGTTTCACTGATGGTTTCTTGTCGTGAGGATGAATGAGTTTTCTGGCCGTGTCATACCAAATGCACCGACTTACCTGACTACCCTCATGGCACCCCTCTTGCCTGATTCGAATCAATGTGTTCACGTAAGGATAGAGGATATATTTAGCAGAAGGCTGACAGCATTTTGCCCTACATCAATTTGGGAAAGTATGGTTGTTAGGAAGTCCAGAAAAAAGTATTTACTTCCCCTTAGTTTAAGTGAAAGTCCTTTCTGTTATATGACCTCCTTGTGAGGATTTTTTTTTTACTATTTTCCACACTGATTCCTGAAGACTTTAATCTGCCCCATTGTCTCCTGGGAATCCCTGGCCCCCCTGACTGGCCAAATTGAAGCTTCTCCATTTTAAACACATCAAAAGACGTCGTCGAGAGCACACAGTTGAAGGGTTGAAGTGAGCATACAAATCTGAAAACATATCATGTCCCTGACCCTTTCAGCACCTTGTGCAGAGCCTGTGCATGTGGGACTTATTAGATGTCTCATAACCCATCAAACAGAAGTGAAAGCAAGTCATCCTCGATCGCAAGGGACAGCCTAAGAAAAGTATGACAATCCAGCATTACTGATACTTATTCCCAATTTTCTTTGAGTGGACTTTACCTGACTCCAAAGAGGTATGGTAGAAGCTGCCTGTACCCTCAGAAAATGTCAAATACATAACAACAAACACCTTGAAAAGTTACTTAAGGTACTTTAAAGGTACAATCAGATAAAATAGGATGCTCCATCAAAGATGGGTCTGCTAAGAGGGAAGGCCAAAAGCTTGATCAAAGAGATCAATTTTCTGGATGTTCTTAAAGAAAAAGGGAGAGTTGGCAATGTGGAGACAGGAATATCAGAGCAGCTGTTGATAGGTGAAGGGGTGGGCATGCATGAAAGGCCATAGTCAGAGGAACGATTAGTTCAGTTATGGTCTTTAAGGCTGTAAGTGGTTACAGAGAAAGGGAGGGGAAAAGCAGCAAAGGGATTTATAAAAGGAGAATGAGAATTTCAAATTGGAAGCATTTGACCATCAGGAGTCATTATAGGTCAATAAGGATTGAATGTTATCAAAACATTTCTAATTTCTCTTCCAATAAATGGGGTATTTACAGATTTATAGAGGAAAACTATTGAACAGTAAATCCTTACCTCAAAGCAATCAGTAACATTTGAGAATTCCTGGTGCCCAGATTTAGCTTTGCCCTGCGACTGCTTCGATTTTTACAAATGAACTGCAAGAGAACGTTTTTTTTAATTTCACTCAGATTTGGGCATCACTGGGTGAACCAGCATTTATTATCCTGCCCTAATTGCACAGAGGGCAGTTAAGAGTCAACCACATTGTGGGTCTGGAGTCACATGTAGGCTAGACCAGGTACGGATGGCAGTTTCCTTCTCTTAGGGATGTTAGTGAACCAGACGGGTTTTTCGAAGAATTAATAAAGGCCCAAAATCACCCAAGGGTTTGGCAAGTAGCTAAAAAGCATGAGCTATTTAATCATGATCCTCTGATTTCCACAATGAAGTGATCTCTGAGGTTTGAGAGTATTGCCTGATACCATGCACACAGGGTGAGATGAGAATCTTCCAATGAGCAGCAAGGTGCCTATTCCCATGCATTTAGATCACATTCCTCCCTAATCTCGCCTCATTTATGTGCAATGTCCCATTCCCCCATATGGTAAAGATAAACTAGACAGTGACAATTCCCAACATGACAGTCAGAACAGGTACGCCGGCAGCTCCAACTCACCATTTGTTCCTCCAGATCTCAATCATGGACAGCCATCCTCAACATCTCAGGGCACACACATGGCAGCTGTACCATTACATCAATCTCACATCTAATTGTGCCACCACCTCATGTGACAAACACATTGCATATCCATCTACCAAATGGCCATGCCTCGAAGTCTAAGGGGAGCGGCCCTCAATCAAGTCAAGAGGTAATCACCATCAGCTAGAGGTATACCACAATCAAGGGTAGGATCTGATCTCAGACTAAGGGTTTGGATATGGCCAGTCAGCTATTTGGGGTAGTCAGGGTCAGTGGTTCCAAGGAGTAGGTCATAATCAGTCCTACAGATCTAGTGCAACCAGCCTGAGGATTATTGGTGAGTCAGTCAGGGATCTGGTCAGTTCTCAGTCAGGCTGTAATTCCAAGGTAAGTCTTATTCAATGACAGTTATTGGGGGTTGTTAGGAGCCACTGCTATAGATGTTGGGAGGTCAGTTATGAAGTTTGGAAGCTAGTTTACAGAGGGGACAATAACTATGAAGGGAGGCAACTCAGCATATAAGGCAGCATCAGAGGAGCAGGAAAATCAACATTTTGGGCAAAAGCCCTTCCTTTTCCTGCTTCTCGGATGCTGCCTGACCTGCTGTGCTTTTCCAGCACCACTCTGATCTGAACTCTGCTTTCCAGCATCTGCAGTCCTCACTTTTGCCTAACTCGGCATATAAGATTGAGAGGGATTTATGGTGCAGTGGTAGTGTGCCTACCTTTGAAATTTGATTTAAAATAATTTGCAAAAGAAGTAAAACTGACAGAGAAAGCTTCATCATACAGTGAGTGGTTGAGGCCTGGAAGGCAATGCATCACCTGGGTATAGTGGAGGCAGGTTCAATTTAAATATTATAAAGGGAATTAGACTGTCATCTGAAAAGGTAGGTGTGCAGAATTACAGGGAGAATGTGGGAGAACGGCACTAAGTGAAAAATTATTCATTTGAAGAGCTGGTACAGACATAATGGGCCAATTGCAACCCCAATCAAATTTTGTATCTTCAATGCATCAATAGACATGTGTTCACTTACGGAGAATGTAGGACTCGAGTTCATCTCAAATGTCTACCAAGAACCTATGCTACGTGAAACTATTTGTGAAGTGCGGCCTTTCACCTGGGGACAGGCTTCAGGTCTGGATTTCCATTACCCATAAGATGATTTATAAAACATCCAGAGGCCATTTCTTCAAGGAGGAGTGAATGCCACAAGGAATTGGCCTCCAACAGGTGGACTCCCTGGCTAAGGCTGTTCATTAAGGCAAGGCCATTTATTAAGAATTTAGGTTACCCATTAATCCATAGCTTATAGATTCCCTTCAGCATATTGCCACATTGATACCAGGATAGAGGCACGTTTTCACCATTCAGCCAGAGATTGGGACCAGAATATAAGAAGCAATGTGTTGAGTAATGGCAAATGGCAAATCATAGCCCAAGTGAGGTCAGCAAAGTTATTCATTTGACCCAAGGGAGCTGCTGACATCATTCCATGAAAAGAGACTGTGCTGTTGGCCTATATCAACCACGTCTGGCTTGAGATTGAGTATCTCACTTCCACCAATTGTCCTTTCCAGACATATTTAATGTACCTGTTCAGACATGCTCTCATGCACCTATGGAACAGATGGGACTTGAACCTACCAGTGTGTCACAAGACCCTTCCCCAGTTCTCCTTTCCTGGCCAAGCCTAAGATTCTGCGTAATCATTAGTAGAAGATAATCTACGAGAGAGAGTTTTAACAAGAAGAGGCACTTAATACCTAACAAGATGTAGTTATTCCAGGATAGCAATTAACATTAGCTTAGAATAAAACTTACCATAACTTTCTCCATTAGGACCTCACATATGTCTGGTTTATTCTCCATCAAAGACTGTCCAATGTAACTGGATTGAGAGTGTGTTGCTGGAAAAGCACAGCAGGTCAGGCATCAACCGAGAAGCAGGAAAATCGACATTTTGGGCTGGAGCCCTTCATCCTGATGACGTCGATTTTCCTGCTCCTCGGATGCTGCCTGACCTGCTGTGCTTTTTCCAGCAACATACTCTCAACTCTGATCTCCAGCATCTGCAGAGCTCACTGTCTCCTTGTTGAATGTAACTGGATTGCGTGGAGTTAATGTAACCTCAATATGAACTGTTTCAGACAATTACCTTATACATCAGTGGCCTCTTATCTATATAAATGCAGTTGTTATCAACCACAGTGATGTAATGCAAATCCAGTAGGGCTAACAGCATGAGATCCATTCTCCTCTGTTAAGGAGGGACATAGAAGAATACATGAAAACTGAATAAAACTATTATTGATGGTGAATCATAGAATAGAATCCTTACAGTGTGGAAATCGGCCATTTGGCCCAACAAGTCCACACCAACCCTCCTAAGAGTATCTCACCCAGACCCATTCCCTACCCTATTATTCTACATTTACTCCTAGCTAATGCACCTAGCCTACATATCCCTGAACACTATGGACAATTTAACATGACCAGTTCACATAACCTGCACATCTTTGGATTGTGGGAGGAAACCGGAGTACCAGGACGAAACCCACGCAAACACGGGGAGAATGTGCAAACTCCAGACAAACTTGCCTGAGGCTGGAATTGAACCTGGGTCCCTGGCATTGTGAGGCAGCAGGGCTAACTACTGAGCCACCACGCTGTCCAATAAGTTGTTTTCATAGCCAAAAAATAATCATCCATTTGGATATAGGCATTAAACTACTGGGTGTTTCACCAGGCAGCAAGAAAGGAGGTTGCTAAGCCGCTGGCAGAAATCTTTGCTTCCTCACTCTCCACGGGAGTTGTACCAGAGGAGTGAAAGGAGTCGAATTTTAGAACATAGAACATAGAACATAGAACATAAAACATTACAGTGCAGTACAGGTCCTTCGGCCCTCGATGTTAAGCCGACCTGTCATACCAATCTGAAGCCCATCTAACCTACACTATTCCATGTACGTCCATATGCTTGTCCAATGGCGACTTAAATGTACTTAAAGTTGGCAAATCTACTACCGTTGCAGGCAAAGCATTCCATATCCTTACTACTCTCTGAGTAAAGAAACTACCTCTGACATCTGTCCTATATCTATCACCCCTCAATTTAAAGCTATGTCCCCTCGTGCTCACCGTCACTATTCTTGAAAAAGGGCTCTCCCTGTCCACCCTATCTAACCCTCTGATTATCTTATATGTCTCTATTAAGTCACCTCTCAACCTTCTTCTAACAAAAACAGCCTCAAGTCCCTCAGCCTTTCCTCATAAGACCTTCCCTCCATACCTGGCAACATCCTAGTAAATCTCCTCTGCACCCTTTCCAAAGCTTCCACATCCTTCTTGTAATGCGGTGACCAGAACTGTACACAATACTACAAGTACGGCCGCACCAGAGTTTTGTACAGCTGCAGCATAACCTCATGGTTCCGGAACTCGATCCCTCTATTAATAAAAACTAAAACACTGTATGCCTTCTTAACAACTCTGTCGACCTGGGTGGCAACTTTCGAGGATCTGTGTACATGGACACTGAGATCTCTCTGCTCATCTACACTACCAAGAATCTTACCATTAGCCCAGTACTTGACATTCCGGTTACTCCGACCAAAGTAAATCACCTCACACTTGTCCGCATTAAACTCTATTTGCCACCTCTCAGCCCCACTCTGCAGCTTATCTATGTCTCCGTATAACCTACAACATCCTTCGTCACTATCCACAACTCCACTGACCTTAGCGTCATGTGCAAATTTACTAACCCACCCTTCTACGCCCTCATCCAGGTCATTTATAAAAATGATGAACAGCAGTGGACCCAACACCGACCCTTGCGGTACACCACTAGTAATTGGACTTCAGGATGAACATTTCCCATCAACCACCACCCTCTGTCTTCTTTCAGCAAGCTAATTACTGATCCAAACTGCTATATCTCCCACAATCTCATTCCTCCGCTTTTTGTACAATAGCCTACTGTGGGGAACCTTATCGAACATCTTGCTGAAATCCATATACACCACATCAACCGGTTTACTTTCATCTTTTGGTCACCTTTTCAAAGAACTCAATAAGGTTTGTGAGGCACGATCTATCCTTCACAAAACTGTGCTGACTATCCCTAATCAAATTATTCTTTTCTAGATGATTATAAATCCTATCTCTTATAACCTTTTCCAACATTTTTCCAACAACTGAAGTAAGGCTCACTGGTCTATAATTACCGGGGTTGTCTCTACTCCCCTTCTTGAACAGGGGAACCACATTTGCTATCCTCCAATCTTCTGGCACTATTCCTATAGACAATGATGATTTAAAGATCAATGCCAAAGGTTCGGCAATCTCCTCCCTGGCTTCCCAGAGAATCCTAGGATAAATCCCATCCGGCCCAGGGGACTTATCTATTTTCACACTCTGCAGGATTTCTAATACCTCTTCCTTGTGAACCTCAATCCCACCTAGTCTAGTAGCCTGTATCTCAGTATTCTCCTCGACAACATTGTCATTTTCTAGAGTGAATACTGTCGAGTAATTTTGTTCCTCTTTTCCAGAAAGGGAATAGGGAAATCCCTGGCAATTACAGACCAGTCAGTCTTTGGTCTGTGGTCAGCAAGATTTTGGAAAGAATTCTGAGGGATAGGATTTATGACCACTTGGAAAAGCATAGCGTGATTAAAGGCAGTCAGCATGGCTTTGTAAGGGGCAGATCGTACCTCACGAATCTGATTGGGTTCTTTGAAGAGGTGACAAGACAGGTCAATGAAGGTCAAGCAGTGGATGTGGTGTACATGGACTTCAGCAAGGTATTTGATAAAGTTCCCCATGGTAGGCTCATTCATAAAGTCAGGAGGTATGGGATACAGGGAGATTTGGCTGTCTGGATTCAGAATTAGTTGGCTGACAGAAAACAGAGAGTGGTTGTAGATAGAAAGTATTCTGCCTGGAGGTCAGTGTTGAGTGGTGTCCCGCAGGGCTCTGTTCTTGGGTCTCTGTTCTTTGTAGTTTTTATACGTGACTTGGATGAGGAGGTTGAGGGGTGGGTTAGTAAGTCTGCAGATGACACAAAGGTTGGAGGTGCCGTTGATAGTATTGAGGGCTATTGGGAGGCTGCAGTGTGACATAGACAAGATGCAGAGCTACGCTGAGAAATGGCAGATGGAGTTCAATTTGGATAAATGCGAAGTGATGCATTTTCGAAGGTCAAATTTGAATGCTGAATACAGGATTAAAGACAGGATTCTTGGCAGTGTGGAGGAACAGAGAGTTTTTGGTGTTCAAGTACATAGATCCCTCAAAGTTGCCACCCAAGTGGGTAGGATTGTTAGAAAGCATATGGTGTTTTGGTTTTTATTAACAAGGGGATCGAGTTTAAGAGCTGTGAGGTTTTGCTGCAGCTCTACAAGACCCTGGTGAGACCACACTTGGAATATTGTGCCCAGTTCTGTTTGTCCTACTGTAGGAAAGATACAGAGGCTTTGGAGATGGTGCAAGGAAGGTTTACCAAGATGCTGCTTAGACTGGAGGACTTGTCTTAGGAAGACAGGTTGACTAAGCTCAGACATTTCTCTCTGCAGAGAAAGAGGAAGAGAGGTAATCTGATCGAGGTATACAAGGTAATGAGAGGCATGGATAGAGTCAATAGCCAGAGACTTTTCCCCAGGGCAGGATTGACTGGCATGAGGGGTCATAGTTTTAAGATATTAGGAGAAAGGTATAGAGGGGAAGTCAGAGGTAGGTTCTTTACGCAGACAGTTGTGAATGCATGGAATGCACTTCCAGCGGTGCTGGTGGAAGCAGAGTCAATAGGGACATTTAAGCAACAGCTGGACATGCACATGGACAGCAGCGAATGAGGTGTGTGTAGGTTAGGTTATTTTAGTTTGCATTAGGATTAATCCTCAGCATAACATCATGGGCGAAGGGCTTGTTTTGTGCTGTACTTTTCTATGCTCTATGTTCTATGTTCTACTAGAAAATAGACAAAAGTGAACAAAGTAAAATCTAAAAAAGCATATGAAGCATTTGTATATTGATATCAAATACTCAATTATTGGCTTGTATTACCTAATTTTTAAAAAATTCACTGATGGAATAAGAGTGTTACTGGACAGGCCAGCAATTATTGTCCATCCCTACCCACGCTTGAGAAAGTTGTGTTGAGGTACCTTCTTGAACCACTGCAGTCCATGTGCTGTACGTAGACCCAAAAGGCTTTTAAGGAATGGTGATATATTTTCAAGTCAGGATGGTGAGTGTCTTGGAGGGGAAATCATAAGTGGTGGTGTTCCCATGTATCTGCTGCCATAGTCCTTCTAGATAGTTAAAAATCACACAACGCCAGGTTATAGTCTAACAGGTTTAATTGGAAGCACACTAGCTTTCGGAGCAACGCTCCTTCATCAGGTGAAGGAGCGTCGCTCCGAACGCTAGTGTGCTTCCAATTAAACCTGTTGGACTATAACCTGGTGTTGTGTGATTTTTAACTTTGTACACCCCAGTCCAACACCGGCATCTCCAAATCATCCTTCTAGATAGAATTGGTCATGGGTTTGGAAGGTGCTGACTAAGGAACTTTGGTGAATCTTTGCAGTGCATCATGTAGATAGTATACACTGCTGCTACTGACCATCAGAGGAGGAGGGAGTAGATATTTTTAGATGTGATGCCAATCTAGTGGGGTGCTGTGTCCTGGATGGTGTTAAGCTTCTTGAGTATAGTTGAAGCTGTATTCATCCAGGCAAGTGGGGAGTGTTCTATCACATCCTTGACTTATGCCTTGTCGATGGTGAACTTGGGGCTTTGGGGAGTCAGGAGGTGAGTTACTTGCTACAGCATTTCTAGCCTCTGATCTGTTCCTATGGACACTGTATTTATCATGTAAGTTCAATTTATGGTCAATCGTAATCCTCAGGATATTGATATTAGAGAATTCGGTGATGGTAACACCATAGAATATCAAGGAGCAGTGCTAGTTTGTCTGCGATCATCAGTAAAATCAGAATTACAATTTATTATTCTGTGACTAATCCAACATATTCCTGCCTCAGAAATCTGCAGACTTGTTTGCCATGATAAAGTGTGAATAGTGTGATGGATAGATACCATTTTAAATCAAAATAAAGTTAAACAGAAATTTCTGGAAATACTCAATAGCTCTGGTAACAGCTGTGGAGAAAGAAGCATTGTTAATGTTGCAGGTTTGTAATCTGGCATCAAAACTGGAAAACAGATTTCAAGTAAGTTCAGAGGCTGTGAAAGGGTTAGGAATGGAAAAAAAAAACATAAGCAAAAGTCTGACCATCTGGAAAGCAGGAGAGATTTAATAAGTGGCAAAACTGTTAGTTAAACAGATGTGATGATCAGAACGATTAAACTAGGTGTTGTAGCTGGAGGCCGTAAAGTGTTGAATCAAAAGACAAGAGGTTGTGTTTGAGTTTTAACTAAACTTCATTGGAACAGTGTTGGAAGCTGATGAAAGACAGGTCAGAGTGAGAGTGTGTAAACTAATTCAAATAATAGGTGGCTAGACGCTCAGGCCTCAAGTCAAACTGAACAAAAGGTCTTCTGTAAAGCTAATGGCCAGTCTGTGTTTGGTCACCTCAATGTGGAGGAGTTTGTATCGTGAGCAGTGAATAACGTATAATAAATTGAAAGAAATACAGTGAAATCGCTGTTTAACTTGGAAGATGTGATTGGGGCCTTGCACTGTGGGAAGAGAGAGAAAGTAAAATGGCAGATATAAAATTTCCTATCCTTGTGACAGAGAAATGGTTTGAAGAATGAACCAGAGAATCACAAAGGAAACAGCTCCCTCAAAATGTTGAAGTGCAATGGGAAGTTAGTTCTCACCATGATGGAGTAAATGGCACAGGTTTTGCAATTGCTGCAGTGGCAGGGGAAGGTGCCAGGAGGGAAGGGTGGGTTGGTGGGGGGCGTGGCCCTGACCAGGTAGTCGTGGAGGGAACAGTCTTTACAGAAAGCGGATGGAGTAGGGAGGGAAATATATAGCAGAGATATTCATTTGTATGTCAGAAATTGCAAAACCTGTGCCCACACCTTCCCCTCACCTCCTTCCAAGGCCCCAAAGGAGCCTTCCACATCCATAAAATGTTCACCTGCACTTCCACACATCATTTACTGTATCCGCTGCTTCCGATGTGGTCTCCTCTACATTGGGGAGACTGGATGCCTCCTCGCACAGTGCTTCAGAGAACATTTTCAGGACACCCACACTAATCAAACCCACCATCCCAGGGTCGAACATTTCATCTCCCCCTCCCACTCTGCGGAGGATATGCGGGTCCTCGGCCTCCTCCATCGCCACTCCCTTACTACCCAGCGCATGGAGGAAGAATGCCTCATCTTCCGCCATGGCATCAATGTGGACTTCACTAGTTTCCTCATTTCCCCTTCCCCTACCTTACCCCAGTTCCAACCTTCCAGCTCAGCACTGTCCTTATGACGTGTCCCATCTGTCAATCTTCCTTCCGACCTATCCGCTCCACCCTCCCCTTCAACCTATCACCTTTACCCCCACCTCCATCCACCCTCAGATTACAACAGGATCTTGATCAGATGGGCCAATGGGCCGAGAAGTGGCAGGTGGAGTTTAATTCAGATAAATGTGAGGTGCTGCATTTTGGGAAAGCAAATTTTAGCAGGACTTATACACTTAATGGTAAGGTCCTAGAGAGTGTTGCTGAACAAAGAGACCTTGGAGTGCAGGTTCATAGCTCCTTGAAAGTAGAGTCACAGGTAGATAGGATAGTGAAGAAGGCGTTGGTATGCCTTCTTTTATTGGTCAGAGTGTTGAGTACAGGAGTTGGGAGGTCATGTTGTGGCTGTACAGAACATTGGTTAGGCCACTGTTGGAATATTGCGTGCAATTCTGGTCTCCTTCATATCGGAAAGATGTTGTGAAACTTGAAAGGGTTCAGAAAGGATTTACAAGGATATTGCCAGGGTTGGAGGATTTGAGCTATAGGGAGAGGCTGAACAGGCTGGGGCTGTTTTCCCTGGAGCGTTGGAGGCTAAGGGGTGACCTTATGGAGGTTTACAAAATTATGAGGGGCATGGATAGGGTAAATAGGCAAAGTCTTTTCCCTGGGGTCGGCGAGTCCAAAACTAGAGGGCACAGGTTTAGGGTGAGAGGGGAAAGATATAAAAGAGACCAAAGGGGCAACGTTTTCATGCAGAGGGTGGTATGTGTATGGAATAAGCTGCCAGAGGAAGTGATGGAGGCTGATACAATTGCAACATTGAAAAGGCATTTGGATGGGTATATGAATAGGAAGGGGTTGGAGGGATATGGGCCGGGTGCTGGCAGGTGGGACTATTTTGGGTTAGGATATCTGGTCAGCATGGACGGATTGGACCGAAGGGTCTGTTTCCCTGCTGTACATCTCTATGACTCTATTGCACTCTCAGCTAACTTCTCCCCAGCCCCACCCCCCCTCCCATTTATCTCTCCACCCCAGAGGCTCCCAGCCTCATTCCTGATGAAGGGCTTTTGCCATAAACATAGATTTTCCTGCTCCTCGGATGCTGCCTGACTTGCTGTGCTTTTCCAGCACCACTCTAATTTTGACTCTTCTTTACAAAGCCCAGAGGAGCACTGCTGTTTCCCTGACCTCTGTAGGTAAAGTTTTTTTTAAAAAAAACTTAGTTTGCAAAGGCTCCATTGCAGGTTTGAATAATTGGAGCATTAACCAGTCGGCCATTAAATATGGAGGACATCTGAACGTTAGAACCCTGATTAGCACCTATTAATGAAATGTCTGATGAACTCTGGTCCACTCCTCAAACACATACTATTAAAGTCACCTTATGAGAAATCTTTGTGAGGGAGAAAAGAGCCACAATTTTAATTTCTATTCTACCTAATTAAACATCACGGAAACAGACCCTTCAGCCAAACTTGTCCATGTCAACCACGTTTCTTAAACTGAACTAGTCACATTTTCCTGTGTTTGACCCATATCCATGTAAACCTTTCCTATCCATCTTCCTGTTCAAATGTCTTTTAAATGTTGTAATTGTATCTGCCTCTACCACTTCCTCAGGCAGCTTGTGCCATATATGCACCACCTGCTGTGTGAAAACATTGCCCCTCAGGTCCCCTTTAAATCTTTCCTCTCTCACCTTAAACTTATGCCTTCTGGTTTTGGATTCTCCGACCCTGGGAAAATGACCTTGGCTAGTCACCCTATCTATGGCCCTTATGATTTTATAAACCTCTATAAGCCCATTCCTCCGCTTCCTATGCACCCGGGAAAAAACTACTGGCCTATCCAACCTCTCTTTATTACTCAAACTATCCAGTCTCGGTAACACCCTTACAAGTCTTATTTGCACCTTTTCCAGTTGAACAACATCCTTCCTATAGCAGGGTGACCAGAATTGTACACCATACTCTAAATGTGGCCTTACCAATGCCTTGTACAGCCATAACATGACTCCAACCAATGTGTCATTAGCAACTGACACTTTGTGCAGTACAAATAAGGCAGCCTCTCAACTGGATTAAAATTGCCTCTTACAAAAGCCAAGAGCTGCAAGTCTCCCAGTTATTCATGACATGAGCAGCACCATTAACTTACAGCAATGTAACCAATTAGGCTTTGAAAAAATCACATAGAGCAGAATATTTTTAAGCCATACCTGGTTACATGTAACAACCCTTACCGTTGCTAAGTTAAGAATTTTCAGGATTATAAAACTCTGGCCCAGTAAATAGCCAAGAGGTGCAAACAGCTCTCAGCAGACCAGCAATGAAATGTGAGTTTGGTATTCTGCAGTTTATGCTTTAGCATCTGAGGGCACTGCAGTCACAGTTGTAGTTTATACTCCATTCTGCACCTTATTAACACTGTCTCATCCCCAGCAGAAAGCACAGCTGTTTCAAGGCAGGCAGCAAGTAAATTCTGATGGTAAACCTGAGCTGATTCATGGCTAAACCCGTTACAATAATTTTGAACAATAATGCTGGCATCCCAGGCACTGACTCTATTCATTCCTTATGCAGTTAGAAATCATTAGGAGATTGGCAAAATGCCCGGGTAACACAAATTTAATTAAATGACAAATCTGTTCAGCTTGCTTTAAAAAAATGTTCCTTAAAGCACATAGTACAAGAACAACATCTATAACACATTAATTTTTTTGTTGGCATAAAATAACATCCAGCCCATGTCAAATTAACTCTAAGATGAAATGATGCCTAAGATGAAAAGAAAATACACGTACAAATTGTTTCCATTTCCCTCATTATAAAAATATTACAATTAAAAGTAGGAGTCAGAGTATTTAGAAGACACTTTCAGTTGAGCAATATGAAATCATCAGAAGCAAGAAGCAACAATGGGAAGGAACAAATTTAGCATACAGTGCAGAATCTTTTGGGATATTTGCAACAAAGAGTCAGTTCTTGAAAGATTAATGCTCAGAGCATCAAACATAAGCTGTCATTTTGAACCAGGCAAAGGTATCATCTTTTGTTCCACGCCTGCTGCTTTAACAGCATATTCTCTGAGATTAATTGTGAAGCATTTAAAAGCTCACCATGATAATGGAATTGGCCTTAAGGTATCATTAGTATTTGCTGAGACACCAGAATAGCACAAAAAAAAATCCACAGGTTTGAAACAGCCTACACTTACACTGCAAAATAGAAAATTGGATATTTCCACTTATAGTGAAATAATTCCAGTACTTCTAATTGCCCTGCAGCTGAATAGAACACCATTAAAGTGAAGGTTATTGTATGAGATTATCTGAGTACTACTGAGAGTGAGAACTGTTTGGGGTTTGAACGGCATTTCTTTAGTTTCAAGGAGTGTGGGCAGAATTTGGAATAAGACCATGCTAACATCCGTGGACTTGGCACTGGCAAGATCACATTAGACTCCAGAAATGGACTTATTTTTATCAAATCATACAGCATAAAAGGAGACTGTTCAACGCTGACTCTTTGGAAGAGTTATCCAATTAATACTACTTCCATTTGGTGGTATAGAGTCAATCATTACAATATGTGCACTAAATGTTTCAGAGAGCTAAGCATTCCTAACTGAGGGCAGGGGAAATTCATGAAGGAAATTCCTACATCCCACAAACTTCCAAAACAAATTACCCCTGAACCATAACATTCTAAGCCTACACCCAAAATTTCCACACCATATCTCTCTCAAATCACCTTAAAACCTCTCTCTAAAAAAAGCTGTCCAATTATAAAATATTGGCATGTTTAGACAAAGATTGCCTTATTCCAAATGTTGACGTAGGAGAAGTTCCATTATAAATGTTGATGCAAACTGTTGGAGTCAAAATTTTGTAGAAGCATAATATGCCAATCAGGGATGAGGGTGGACAGGAGGAGGTGGGAAGGAGGAAGAGCAGCAATTGGAAGAGAGACACAAATAACTAAATGTTATTTGTGTCAATTAATTAAATATATTTGTGGTATAATCTCTCACATATATATACAATGGATATCACACTTCCATAGACATAGATATTAAACTTTCCTTTAACACACTATGTGCCACATTTACATATATTGAATAAAATGGCAAATACGACAACAGTGCGACCAGTGACAGCCAATAACAAACATTTTATGGCAGAAGTTAGAACTATTTCTCTGAGAATGTTTTTGCTGAGTCATTGCATCAAGTGTAACCAGGAAAAAGGGGAAATGCAGATGAAGGCCATGAATGGTTAGAAAAATCAGCACGGCTCCTAAACTTCCCAGATCACAAGAATATAATGAATGAAGCAGAAATTTTAAAACAGAAAACTAGCTATTGCCAGAAATGAATTCTGACTAAAATTGTCCATTAAGTTCCAGCATAATACATTCATTTTAAACTGATTTATCAAACACAGGTGGCTTTGAAATTCCTTAGAGGTTCAATTCTCCACTGTTCCTTCAGTGGGACACTGACAGATGTCCCAGAGAAATGGAATAAAAGTATTGGGGAAATTCTGTGAATGGTATTGCTCAAAGCACCAAATATTATTCTGATCAAGTTGGAGATTCTCAATCTCATTATTCATATCATTAAAAACATTGAAACAGAGGAAGCAGTAGTGAACTGAAATTGTAATTCATTAAATAACTCTGATCCTTTGAGAACTGAATAACTTTTTCATTTCTGTAAAATGCATAAGAGATATTGCAGTGGTGACAGTGAGTTATGACACTCCATCTACAATCCATAACTCACAGCTCCTTCAGTGTATGAAATATCGATCGAGTGTTCAGTGAAATTATCTATCATGTCCACAGGATAAGGATATTTCTCTTTGTACTTTTCTCTGGAATGGTCCAAATGACTTTCTTTGCCATGAAGCTTCTGGTGCAGACTGATATCTTCCATAAAATTAATGTGTTAAAATATAACAGTATGAGTGAATATTGACATTGTAAATAATCTTCCATAGCTACTCATCTTATTGCTAATATTGTTCTATAGCCCCACATTCTTTTGTTTGCCAGTAATATAAATTAGGTTGAAATCACATAATTGAACCACACCAAAGTCATGCACAGGCAATTATTGTTTGGCTAACAAATTCTGTGGCAAAAAGGGCATGTAATTGGCATCAATGTGTCACGTTAATTTGGAATGCCTATAAAGAATATTTATGGACATGGGGGTGGCATGGTAGTTAGCACTGCTGCCTCATAGTGCCAGGATCCTGGGTTCAATTCTAGCCTCAAGCAAATGTGCAAACTCCACACAGACATTCTCCCGATATCTGTGGGAGTCCCCTTTGGGTATTCTGGTTTCCTCTCGCAATCCAAAGATGTGCAGGTTAGGCGAATTGGCCATGGTAAATTGCCCATAGTGTTCAGTGATGTGTAGGTTAGGTGCATTAGTCAGGGGTAAATATAGGGTAAAGGAATGGGTTTGGGTTGGATACTCTTTGGAGGGTTGTTGTGGACTTGTTGGGCCAAAGAGCCTGTTTCCACACTGTAAGGATTCTACTATCATATTGAAATTTCTGAAGAAGGGCTTATGCCCGAAACGTCGATTCTCCTGTTCCCTGGATGCTGCCTGACCTGCTGCGCTTTTCCAGCAACACATTTTCAGCTGAAATTTCTGAATGCAGACAAGATAGAAACCACGACCATTTTACATGATTAAATATCAGAAAGACAAAGTCTGCTCGATTGGGTGGAGAGGAAAACGAATGGGGAAAGGACTCTCATGTTGCAATGACGAAGTGGGCTGCTCGGTCCTGAATGGTGTCAAGCTTCTTGAGTGTTGTTGGAGCTGGACTCATCCAGGCAAGTGAGGAGTATTCCATCACAGTCCTGACATATGCTTTATTGCTGGTGGATGCCCTTTGTTGGCCACAGAATAGCCAACCTTTGACCTGGTCTAGTCTTGCATTTCTAACAGCTGTAAAACTGAATGCAATAGTTAAAATTTCAAATTTGTTGCTGAGCTTCCTGGAGACAATAGTGCTGCCCTTCACAGGTGCCTGCACCCTGGTTGCCATAAAGCTGTCTATAGGTACCATTAATGCATCCTCATCGTGTAGCTGCAATTCCAGCAAAGACCATCACTTATAGTTATGTTTCTGAACTGCCAGCCCTCTGACCTTTTCATTCTACAAGCAGATGTTTTGGGCTGAATGTTAACAGTCCTTGTGGGACAGACTGGGAGGGAAGCTGGCTAATTGACACAGGAAAGAGTTAGATAGCATTTCTGATGTCCTGCCATTCCAAGCCATTTTGCCATTGGCAGAAAGGCAACACTTGATTTTATTTATTATTATCATGTGTATTTTGTTACAAATTACAGTGAAAAGTTTTCTAAAGTGCTGCTACTCTCCAGCGCCACCTTAAAACGCAGAAAATAAATCAAAACATGGAATACAAAGGCAGAAAAATAAAGAATGAAGGTCAACTTCACAGTGCTTCTTGTTAAGTACTCAGCCATGGGTCTGGAGTGGCAAACCACTCGTAACCAGAACAAGAGTCGCCACTCTACAGCACCATCTCACCTCCACAGTTGCTGCCACCACCAGGAGTCCTTGCTGGACCTCCCAAATGCACCAGGTCCTGTACTGGGCCCAACCTTGCCTCCGCTGCCACCTTCAGGTGTCTGCACTAAATGCATATGATACAGAGGAAACCAAACTCACCCCTGTCGCAGCAGTCATGAGTCAGCTCCACGCTGCCTCTGACAAAAGAAAATGGCTTTCATTTTTTTTAATCATCTGTTTTAAAGGCTTTTTTCCAGAATCTGTCAGTCTGTAGCTGTTAAGAGTTCTTTTCCATACATGCTGTCAAACCGTGATTTGCTTCACACTGAGGTGATAATTTGAAATCCGCGCACCATCAGACCAAAACATCCTTTCAGCAATTGATTTAACCATTTTAAATAGAATGAAACCATGCCCTTAACTGTTATAGCCTCACATGCTGCAAACCTGACAGTTAACCGCTGTAGAAAATTGTATGTGTAAATGAAAGATTCAGAAAGTTAGGAAAGACAGAACAAGAGATCAAATTGATCCCTAAAACAGGTTGGCCTTCATCTTCAAGCAACCTATCAATTCACCAACCCAGGAGCTGCACCTTGATGTAACCAATGAATGGTTGAATGCAATTTCTCACAATGAAAGAATCTGGCAACATGTCAGATAAAAATTCAATTATGTCAGGAAGATTGCATTGGAGATTGTGTTGAACTGTAATTTTGCTGGTACACTAGTGGAGGATATCACTCCTGACATTCTCATAGGACGCAGTGACAGATTTCTTTTGCCATGTACCCTGCCAAGAGTTAACGGTCTATAAAGCACATTACTGTGGAATAGCTTTATAATATAGAAGGTTATATAAAACTATATAGATAAAATTATTTATCACTAATAATATCTTTTTAAAAAACTTCATTGGACGTGGGCATCACAACCAAATATTTGTTCTCCCTCCTGATTGCCCCGGGGAAGAATGGTTTTCTGTGTAATTTCAGATGGTAGTTAATAGTCAACCTTTTTCCTTTCAATCCAGACTCGCAGTTAGACCTAACCAGGAAAGAACCTTCCCTACAAGATTTGAGTGAACTGTTTTACATTACATAAATTTTCCTCAAAAAATATGAAACATTAATTGTTGTTAAATAATATGCACAGCAATTGACATTATTTAGCAAGCATACAGTAATTATATTCTGATATAACACGGTAATAAAATAATATTAGACATTTCCGACTTGTATCTTTCATAGAACCATAGAATCCCTACAGTGTGGAAACAGACATTTTGGCCCAACAAGTCCACACCAGCCCTCCAAAAAGTAACCCACCCAAACCCATTCCCCTACCCTATATTTACTCCTGACTACTGTACCTAACCTACACATCCCTAAGCACTATGGGCAATTTACCATGGCCAATTTACCTAACCTGCACATCTTTGGATTGTGGGAGGAAACTGGAGCACCCAGAGGAAACCCACACAGTCACGGGGAGAATGTGCAAACTCAATGCAGTCACCCGAGGCTGGAATCAAACCCAGGTCCCTGGTGCTATGCGGCAGCAGTGCTAACCACTGAGCCACTATGCAAGTAAACATAGATCAGTTTTATGTTGATTGTTGCATCACATTTTCAATGCTCTAATTATATGCTTAAAAATCACATATTTATATCAGCCGAAAAGATTTAGGTATGTCCCAAATCAAAATAAATTCATCTAAATGTGCTGTTAATATTTTCCTGAGAAAGAAGAGTTAGAATATAAACTAAATTAATCAATTTTATTATATAATATATATTAAAATAATTTAATAATTAAAAATTACAATATAAATTTTAAAAACAGTTAGAAAACTAGAATATGAAAGTCTGGATGAAATTAAAATGTTTAAGGACCATAAAATTAACAAACAGCAAATTGAGAGACCAGTGCTGTAAAGTGCAGGCTGCTGTAAGTCATGAGTTGTTTGCCATGGCAGCTGAATATATGCAACACAAATTGTGGTATCTGTTATCTAAGATACTTACACATTCTAAAAATGAATGCTATTTCCTTCTTTTATATTAATTCTGCAATATTCATAAACAATGTAATCTGAAAAATAGGAGCTGTGAATTTGATGAAAATCTATGAGGTATCGAGAAGCCATAAATAAAATAATTCAAACCCACAAGAGGGGAAGAAAATAGTGGGTGGGGAAGCTAATTTGGGTGCAAGTCCAAAATCTCGGCCTTAAAAGGTAGGTTAACCATCGTGCTGTGGATCTAAATGGAAAACCTATTTCCTTCTGGATCCAGAATTGATTTGCCTTTCTCCATCCAAATTCTAATGACGTTGTCAGATTCTGAGGAGCTTAATGCAGGCTCCAGTGTTAACCCTTTCTGAACCATTACCTTATACAACACGGTGCTGTATACCCCAGAAAGTGTCTCCTCCATCATCGTGATGTGCAATAACTGATAACCAGACACCAAGTTTATAGGTTAAAAGAAGTAACAATTCATTAATAATGAAATAACTTTACCGGAGCTAAGTTAAACAACAAGAATATACCAACATGTGATAATGAATTAATTAGAAAGCATAGGTAAAATAATCCATAACCACAAGAGGTGAAAAGAAGTTATGAATGAACAAGATTCATAATCTAGTTAACATCTATGTTTTAAATTCAATCTTACAGATTCTCGCTCCCTCTCACATAAATACAAACAGAGAAACAGATACAGGTAAGGAATAAATCAAAAGAAAACTGATTGCAATGTAGATGCCCATTTCACTTAAGACGTCTCCATGATCCGTAACATCAAAGATATATGGGATTGTATCTTGCTTGGTTTCTGCAGCAACCAGTCAATGCAAATTGCTTCCAGTAGGCTCCAAGGAATATTCACTTAACTTTTATGACTGAGATTCTGTTTTCCAAACTTTCAATAAATTGATAATGGGACTACTGAGCTAGTTCATTCCCTGGTTATCCTGCATTTCCATGAAAATTACCAAGAGCAGAGGAGCAGGTTGTTCTTTAAGAAGCACAGGAAAAGCAGTGGAATATCACTGGGGATTTTAGCTGCTATTTGATTTTGCAGATACAAAGAAATTAGGCCATAATTCTGTTTCCAATTTAGTATTTGGGCTCGTCAAGTCAGTCTTCAGTATCATTATAGTTACCCAACTGAATAATGTTTACTATGAGTGTGAAGAATGAACTATGCTGGAATAAGTCTTTCTCTAACTTCTGATCTGGGATTGCAAGTTAGAATAAATGTAAGTTTCCAGGTTTCAATGATACTGTTGTAAACAGTAACATGCATTTGTTTAACCTTAATTGGCCGCAGGATGGAAAGTCTGTCTGGGATTGGTGGCAAGAAGGCTGGGAGACATGACAGAATAACCCTTTCCCAAACAAGTTGGCAGGTGCAATCCCAGTCACTTTCACTAAATATCACCCAAAGTCTTCAAATACATTCTGCTTATGTGATTGGATCCAGTTTGAAAAGAGACATTGCTGCAGCTTTCTTGCTCAGCTGAAGCTGGTTAGAAGTGGATCACGGTTAAGTTATTCACTTGTCAACATGGGCCAAGAGAAGCAGGAAAAACTCTCTGTGATGACAAACTTCCCTATCCCAGAAAGTCTTCCATATCCTTCCCACACACTCCCCCTCACAGAACCTCTTTCTACTCACTCGTGTATGGTGCACTGATTTACCGGGTGCAAAGCAGACCAGCAACATTTTAGGCCCAGCAGTTACAATTGCCAGAGCAGAGCTCTTACCAGGTTGATCAGAAACCAATTCATTCCTGTGATTTGTACCCGTTAACCTGCTGGGAGTTAAAACCACCACCATCATTATTAATTACTTACAAGTAAGAATCATACAATTATAGAGTCATAGAGATGTACAGCATGGAAATAGACCCTTCGGTTCAAACTGTCCATGCCGACCAGATATCCCAACCCAATCTAGTCCCACCTGCCAGCACCCGGCTCATATCCCTCCAAATCCTTCCTATTCATATACCCATCCAAATGCTTCTTAAATGTTGCAATTGTACCAGCCTCCACCACTTCCTCTGGCAGCAAAGTTCCTTATCCCTTTAAATTAAAGTGACTCATACTAATCAACGCTTAATTCAGAACTCCCACCTTACTTGTCAATCAAAGAAGCAAAAACAGAAACAGAAATGAGCCACATTCTTAGAAATGAGAGGTAAATGTTGGAAAACTATAAGGATACCAGAACTTGTAAATGTTTATAAATTTGATCGACAGAGAGAGGACAAAGCAAAGTTAATCATCAGCTTGTTTTTTGTATTACAGCATGGGCAAAGACAAACAGACCAGCAATGCGAACACTTTCTGCTGAACCTTTGAGCAGTTTCTAGTTGTACCCCAAATGTTCAGTCATTCCACCACAGGCACTTTGTAGCAGGAGTGTGTACCATCTACAAGACACGCTACAGAAAATCAAAAGTTCCAAAAGACATAGCTGCAAGACCAGGTTGTGGCAGGTGGGGAGGGAACAAAGCATTCTCATTCTTACTAATCTGTCGGTTGCAGATGTATTTGTCCATGACAGTATCAGTAAGAGTGACCACCTCCTTGTGGAGGCGAAGTCCTACTTTTACATTGAGAATGTCCTCCATCATGTTGTGTGGCATTACTGCCATGCTAATTGGGACAGACTTCAAACCGATCTAGCAGTTCAAGACTGGGCATCCATGAGGCACTATGAGCCATCAACAGCAGCAGAAGTGTACTCCAGCACAATCTGTAACCTCATGGCCTGGCATATCCCCCAGTTAACCATTACCATCAAGCCAAGGGGTCAACCGTGGTTCAATGGAGAGCGCAGAAGGCATGCCAGGAGCAGCACCAGGCATACCCAAAGATGAGGTGTCAACATGGTGAACCATCAAACAGGACTACTTGCGTGCCAAACAGCATAAGCAACAAGTGATAACAGAGCTAAGCAATCCCACAACTAACAGATAAGATCTAAGCACTGGAGTCCTGCCACATCCAGTTGTGAATGGTGGTGGATGTTTAAACAATTCACTGGAAGAGGCGGCTCCACAAATATCCCCATCCTGAATGATGGAAGAGCCCAGAATTCAGTGCAAACAATAAAGCTGAAGCATTCACAACAATCTTCAGCCAGAAGTGTAGAGTGAGTGATCCATCTCAGCCTCCTCCAGTACTACAGATACTAGTTGTCAGCTGAATCGATCTACTCCATGTGATATCATGAAATGGTTTCTTGGCTCTTGATACAGCAAAGGCTATGGACCTGACAACATCTAGCAATAGTACTGAAGACTTGTGCTCCAGAACTTATTACTCCCCTACCCAAGCTCTTCTGGTATAGTTACAACACTTACACCTATGGGGTGGCATACTGGCTCAGTGTTTAAAACTGCTGCCTCACAACACCTCCCAGGTTCAATTCTAGCCTCAGGCGACTGTGTGGAGTTTGCACATTCTCTCCATGTCTGTGTGGGTTTCCTCCTGGTGTTCCGGTTTCCTCCCACAGTCCAAGGATGTGCAGTTCAGGTGGATTGGCCATGCTAAATTGCCCATGGTGTCAGGTGCATTAGTTAGAGGGAAATTGGTCTGGGTGGGTTACTCTTCAGAGGATCGATGTGGATTTGTTGGGCTGAAGAGCCTGTTTCCATACTGTAGGGAATCTAATCTAATCTAATCTAATCTATCTAACAATATGGAAAATTGCCCAGGTATGTTGTGTATGCAAAAGCGGATCAAATCCAAACCAACCAATTACCACCCATTCTCTCTTCTGACCTCATTACAGCCTTGGTTCAAACATGGATAATAGAGCTGAATTCTAGAAGTAAAGAGACAGTGACAGTCCTTGACATCAAAGCTATACTCAACCAAGTGTGGCATCAAGGACCCCTCACAAATAGTAGAGTCAATGGTTATCCATAGAGTCGTATAGATGTATAGCACGGAAACAGACCCATTGGTTCATCTTGTCCATGTCGACCAGATATCCCAACCTAATCTAGTCCCATTTGCCAGGGCAAACTCTCCACTGGTTGGAGTCATACCTGGTATGTTGGAAGATGGGGGTGGTTGTCTCAGCTCCAGGGCATCTCTGCAGGAGTTATAGCATAGAATCCCTAATGTATGGGAGCAGGCCAATCAGCCCATCAAGTCCACACCTTCCCTCCCGTTAGCATCCCACCCTGATCCACGCCCTATCCCTGTAACCCTGAATTTCCCATGACCAATCCACCTAATCTATACATCTTTGGACCTTGGGAGGAAACCGGAGCACCCAGAGGAAACTCATGCAGAGATGGGGAGAATGTGCAAACTCCACACAGTCATCTGAGGGTGGAATTGAACCTTGGTCCCCAGCGCCATGAGGCCGCAGTGCTAACTGCTGAGCCACCATGCCACTCTCAGTTCCTCAGGGTAGTCTCCTGGGCTCAAACATCTTTAGTTCCTTCATCTATGACCTTCCCCCCCATATGCGGGGATGTTCACTGATGAGTGCTCAATTTACAGCACCATTTGCAACTCCTCAGATACTGAAGCAGTATGTGTTCAAATGCAACAAGATATGGACAGTATCAATGTTGGGCTGACAAGTGGCAAGTAACGTTCACACTTCACAAATGTCAGGCAATAATTATGTCCAATAAGAGACTATCCAACCACCCTTGACATTCAATGGTGTTACCATCGCTGAATTCCCCACTATCAGTATCCTGGGTGTTACCATTGATCTGAAACTGAACTGGACTCACCACATGAATACAGTGGCTACAACAGCAGGTCAGAGACTAAGAATACTGTCTTGGGTAACTCACCCCCTGACTCCCAAAGCCTGTCCACCATCTACAAGTCACAAGTCAAGGATGTGATAGAATACTCCCCACTTGGATGTGGAGGTGACTGCAGCTCCAACAATATTCAAGAAGCTGGACACCATCCAGCACAAAGCATCCTGCTTGATTGGCACTGCATCCACAAGCATCCACTCCCTTCACTATCAATGCTTAGTAACAGCAGTATGTCCTATCTACAAGATGCAATGCAGAAATTCACCAAAGATCCTTAGACAGCACCTTCCAAACCCATAACCAATTTCATGTAGAAGGACATGGGCAGATGATACATGGAATCAGTATCACTTTCAAGCTCCCCTCCAAGGCACTCGCCATCCTGACTTGGGAATATTTTGATATTCTTTCACTATTGCTGGGTTAAAATCCTGGAATTCCCTTCCTGAAAGTGTTGTGAATCAACCTACAGCATACAGACTGCAGCAATTCAAGAAGGCAGCTCACCACCACCTTCTCAAGGCCAATGAGAGACAAACAATAAATGCTGGCCAATCTGGGATGCCCTTGTCCCACATGTGAATAAAAAAGCAAGACTTGCACAAGATGAAAGTTATAGGGATAAGTGACAAGTAACATTTGCACTGCACAACTGCCAGGTACTGACCAACAAGAGAGAATCTAACTACTGCTCCTATTGACCAGAAATTGAATTGGACTAGCCATTCAAATACAATGGCTACAAAAGTAGGCCAGTGGCTAGGGATACAGTAGCAAGTAACTCACTTCCAGACTCCCCAAAGCCTGTCCACCATCTACAAGGCACAAGTCAGGAGTGTGATGGAATACCTCTCACTTGCCTGCTCCAACAACATATACTCAATGCAGTACATGGATGATAGATAGACTTTAAAGTAGTATAATATAACCTGTAAAAACGCCATCCCATTCTCCCAATTCCTTCGACTCTGCCGCATCTGCTCCCAGGAGGACCAGTTCCAAAAACGCACAACCCAGATGGCCTCCTTCTTCAAGGACCGCAATTTCCCCCCCATCGTGGTCGACGATGCCCTCCACCGCATCTCTTCCACTTCCTGCTCCTCCGCCCTTGAGCCCCGCCCCTCCAACCGCCACCAGGACAGAACCCCACTGGTCCTCACCTACCACCCCACCAATCTCCATGTTCAGCGCATCATCCGCCGTCATTTCCGCCACCTCCAAACGGACCCCACCACCAAGGATATATTTCCCTCCCCTCCCCTATCAGCATTCCGTAAAGACCACTCCCTCCGTGACTCCCTCGTCAGGTCCACACCCCCCACCAACCCAACCTCCACTCCCGGCACCTTCCCCTGCAACCGCAGGAGGTGCAAGACTTGCGCCCACACCTCCCCCCTCACCTCCCTCCAAGGCCCCAAAGGAAACTTCCATATCCGCCACAGATTCACCTGCACCTCCACACACATCATCTATTGCATCCTCTGCACCCGATGTGGCCTCCTCTATATTGGGGAGACAGGCCGGCTACTTGCGGAGCATTTCAGAGAACACCTCTGGGACACCCGGACCAACCAACCCAACCACCCTGTGGCTCAACATTTCAATTCCCCCTCCCACTCCACCAAGGATATGCAGGTCTTTGGACTCCTCCATCGCCAGACCACAACCAAACGACGGTTGGAGGAAGAGCGCCTCATCTTCCGCCTAGGAACCCTCCAACCACAAGGGATGAACTCGGATTTCACCAGTTTCCTCATTTCCCCTCCCCCCACCTTGTCTCAGTCTAATCCATCGAATTCAGCACCGCCTTCCTAACCTGCAATCTTCTTCCCGATCTCTCCGCCCCCACCCCAGTCTGACCTATCACCCTCACCTTGACCTCTTTCCACCTATCACATTTCCGACGCCCCTCCCCCAAGTCCCTCCTCCCTACCTTTTATCTTAGCCTGCTGGACAAACTTTCCTCATTCCTGAAGAAGGGCTTATGCCCGAAACGTCGATTCTCCTGTTCCCTGGATGCTGCCTGACCAGCTGCGCTTTTCCAGCAACACATTTTCAGCTCTAATATAACTTACAGCAAATATATGCTTCTTGAAAGTAACACCCATTCCCCAACCCCACAAAGATCAATCAACTGAGCATAACAATGGAAGTTTGGGGTTGTGTAAGATTAAAAGAAAAGGCCAATAAATTTGCCAGAAATAGAAATATATAAATGAGGAGCAGGAGTAGGCCACTTGACATCTCGAGCTTGCTTTGCCATTCAATAAATAGATTACCCCACATTTCCACATGCCTCCCATAACCTTGCATTCCCTTGCTTCTTAAGAATCTATTTACCGCTGTCTTAAAAATGAGCACGATGGCTCAGTGGTTAGCACTGCTGCCTCACAGCACCAGGGTCCTAGGTTCGATTCCAGTCTCAGGTGACTGTCTGCATGGAGTTTGCACATTCTCCCAGTGTCTGCGTGGGTTTCCTCCCACAGTCTAAAGATGTGCAGGTTAAGTGAATTGGCCATGCTAAATTGTCCATAGGGTTAGGTGCATTAATCAGAGGGAAATGGGTCTGGGTGGGTTACTCTTCGGAGGGTTGGTGTGGACTTGTTGGGTCGAAGGGCCTGTTTCCACACTGTAGGGAAACTAAACTATGCTTCCACTAGCTTTTGCATAAGGTTCCAACTCTATGTGAAAGCATTTCTCCTTATCTCTGTCTTAAATGGAAATCCCTTGAATTTTAAACTCTGACTCCTACTTTTAAGTTCACCCACAAGTCAAAACATCTTTTCCACATTCACCTGGTCAAGACCCCTCACGATCTTCCACATTTCAATCAAGTTACCTCTTACTTTTCTAAGTTCCAATGGATACAAACCTAGACCATCCAACTTCTCCTCAGTCTGTAGTTTTCTGCTTTCTCTCTCCCTCCCCTTGTGGTAATTGTAGTGGTCACTTTAGTGGTATATATGAGGATTTAGAGGATTTTTGAATATAGCGAATGAGAACCAGAAATCAACAAAGAAAGAGAGAATAGAATATGAAAGTAAACTAGCAAAAATATAAAAACACATTTTTCCACCAAGCTGAAATATTTGGCTAAGACCAATGGGGGTCCATTGTATGCAGAGTCTGGAGAATGTATAATGTGGGATAGAAAAACAGCAGAGAAGCTGAAAGATAATTTTTTAGTCTGTTTTCACTGAGGACAATACAAGAAATCTCCCAGAATTAGGGATCAAAGGGACAAGGGAGAATGGGGGATTGAAGGAAATTAATATCTGTAAGAAAGCGGAGTTGGAGAAATTAATGGGATTGAAGGTTGATAAGTCTTTAGGACCTGATATTCACTAACCCACTGTTGAAGGAGGTGGTTAAGGAGATAATGGATGCACTGGGGAGCTTCTTGCAAAATTCTATAGATTCTGAATGTTTCCTGCAGATTTGATGGTACGCCACTTCACCCCATTACAGTATTTAAGAATGGAGGGACGTGAGTTCTAGGTTGCAATTTAATCTGAAATCCCAATATTAATATGCTAATTTGAGGCTTCAACTAACAAGACAATGGAAGGAAATCTGGTGTGGTAACTCAGGAAATTTTAAAATAATGATATAAATGATCAGAGTGTGAGCTGTGGCTAGAGAAGTTATCCTGCTGTTTAATTGGAAGCAGAAGACCTTTGAGGTGTTGGAGACAGACCAGAGGCTCAGAGTCAACCTTGCAACGTCCCGGACCGTGTCTTCAGAATCCTTAAGGGGGAGGGTGTGCAGCCAGAAGTCGTGGTGCACGTTGGCACCAACGACATAGGTAGGAAGAGGGGTGGGGAGGTCATTCAAGAGCTCAGGGAGTTAGGCTGGAAGCTAAAAGCTAGGACAGACAGAGTCGTCATCTCTGGGTTGTTGCCGGTGCCACGTGACAGTGAGGCAAGGAATAGGGAGAGAGTGCAGTTGAACACGTGGCTGCAAGAATGGTGTAGGAGGGAGGGCTTCAGATATTTGGACAATTGGACTGCATTCTGGGGAAGGTGGGACCTGTACAAGCAGGACGGGTTGCACCTGAACCAGAAGGCACCAATATCCTGGGGAGTAGGTTTGCTAGCACTCTTCGGGGGGGGTTTAAACTAATTTGGCAGGGGGATGGGATCTGGACTTGTAGTCCAGCAAGTAGGCTAGCTGTTTGTCAGGATGTCCAAGAATGTAGGGAGGCTGTGAAGAAGGTAGCACTGACAGGGAATACTTGCGGACACAGAGATGGGTTCAAATGCGTATACTTCAACGCAAGGAGTATCAGAAATAAGGTGGGTGAACGTAAGGCATGGATCGGTACCTGGGACTACGATGTTGTGGCCATCAAGGAAACGTGGATAGAAGAGGGACAGGAATGGTTGTTGGAGGTTCCTGGTTACAGATGTTTCAGTAAGATTAGGGAAGGTGGTAAAAAAGGAGGGGGAGAGCGTTGCTAATTAGAAATGGTATAACGGCTGCAGAAAGGCAGTTCGAGGGAGATCTGCCTTTGGAGGTAGTGTGGGCTGAAGTCAGAAATAGGAAAGGTGCAGTCACCTTGTTGGGTGTTTACTATAGGCCCCCCAATAGCAGCAGAGTTGTGGAGAAACAGATTGGGAAACAGATTTTGGAAAGGTGCAGAAGCCACAGGGTAGTAGTCATGGGCGATTTCAACTTCCCAAATATTGATTGGAAGCTCTTTAGATCAAGTAGATTGGATGGGGCGGTGTTTGCGCAGTGTCCAGGAAGCTTTTCTAACTCAGTATGTAGATTGTCCGACCAGAGGGGAGGCCATATTGGATTTGGTACTTGGTAATGAACCGGGACAAGTGATCGGCTTGTTAGTGGGTGAACATTTTGGTGATGGTGACCACAATTCTGTGACTTTCACTTTGGTTATGGAGAGAGATAGGTGCATGCAACAGGGTAGGTTTTACAATTGGGGGAAGGGTAATTACGTTGCTGTAAGACAGGATCTGAGGAGCATAAGTTGGGAGCATAGGCTGTCAGGGAAGGATGTCGTGGAAATGTGGAACTTTTTCAAGGAACAGATACGACTTGTCCTTGATATGTATGTACCTGTCAGGCAGGAAAGAAATGGTCATGTGAGGGAACCTTGGTTGACGAGGGAGGTTGAATGTCTTGTAAAGAGGAAGAAGGAGGCTTACATAAGGTTGAGGAAACAGGGTTCAGACAGAGCAGTGGAGGGATACAGGATAGCCAGAAGGGACCTGAAGAAAGGGATTAGGAGAGCTAAGAGAGGGCATGAAAAATCTTTGGCGGATAGGATCAAGGATAATCCAAAGGCATTTTATGCGTATGTGAGAAACATGAAAATGACGAGAATGAGGGTAGGTCCGATCAAGGACAGTAGTGGGAGACTGTGTATTGAGTCGGAAGAGATAGGAGAGGTCTTGAATGAGTACTTTTCTTCAGTATTTACGAATGAGAGGGACCGTATTGTTGAAGAGGAGAGTGTGAAACGGACTGGTAAGCTAGAGGAGATACTTGTTAGGAAGGAAGATGTGTTGGACATTTTGAACAACTTGAGGATAGACAAGTCCCCCGGGCCTGATGGGATATAACCTAGGATTATGTGGGAAGCAAGAGAGGAAATTGCAGTACCGTTGGCAATGATCTTTTCATCTTCACTGTCAACGGGGGTGGTACCAGGGGACTGGAGAGTGGCGAATGTTGTGCCCCTGTTCAAAAAAGGGAATAGGGATAACCCCGGGAATTACAGGCCAGCTAGTCTTACTTCGGTGGTAGGCAAAGTAATGGAAAGGGTACTGAGGGATAGGATTTATGAGTATCTGGAAAGACACTGCTTGATTAGGGACAGCCAGCATGGATTTGTGAAGGGTAGGTCTTGCCTTACAAGTCTTATTGAATTCTTTGAGGAGGTGACCAAGCATGTGGATGAGGGTAGAGCAGTGGATGTAGTATACATGGATTTTAGTAAGGCATTTGATAAGGTTCCCCATGGTAGGCTTATGCGGAAAGTCAGGAGGCATGGGATAGAGGGAAATTTGGGGAATTGGATAGAAAACTGGCTAACCGGTCGAAGGCAGAGAGTGGTGGTAGATGGTAAATATTCAGCCTGGAGCCCAGTTACAAGTGGAGTTCTGCAGGGATCAGTTCTGGGTCCTCTGCTGTTTGTAATTTTTATTAATGACTTGGATGAGGGAGTTGAAGGGTGGGTCAGTAAATTTGCAGATGATACGAAGATTGGTGGAGTTGTGGATAGTGAGGAGGGCTGTTGTTGGCTGCAAAGGGACTTAGATATGATGCAGAGTTGGGCTGAGGAGTGGCAGATGGAGTTCAACCCTGCCAAGTGTGAGGTTGTCCATTTTGGAAAGACAAATAAGAATGCGGAATACAGGGTTAACGGTAGGGTTCTTAGTGAGGTGGAGGAACAGAGGGATCTTGGGGTCTATGTTCATAGATCTTTGAAAGTTGCCACTCAGGTGGATAGAGCTTGTCAGAAGGCCGATGGTGCATTAGCGTTCATTAGCAGAGGGATTGAATTCAAGAGTCATGAGGTGATGTTGCAGCTGTACAGGACTTTGGTTAGGCCACATTTGGAGTACTGTGTGCAGTTCTGGTCACCTCACTTTAGGAAAGATGTGGAAGCTTTGGAGAGGGTGCAGAGAAGATTTACCAGGATGTTGCCTGGAACGGAGAATAGGTCGTACGAGGATAGGTTGAGAGTGCTCGGCCTTTTCTCGTTGGAACGGCGAAGGATGAGGGGCGACTTGATAGAGGTTTATAAGATGATCAGAGGAATAGATAGAGTAGACAGTCAGAAACTTTTTCCCCGGGTACAACAGAGTGTTACAAGGGGACATAAATTTAAGGTGAAGGATGGAAGGTATAGGGGGGATGTCAGGGGTGGATTCTTTACCCAGAGAGTGGTGGGGGCATGGAATGCGCTGCCTGTGGGAGTGGTAGAGTCAGAATCTTTGGTGACCTTTAAGCGGTAATTGGATAGGTACATGAATGAGTGGTTAAGCTAGGACAAATGTTCGGCACAATATCGTGGGCCGAAGGGCCTGTTCTGTGCTGTATTGTTCTATGTTCTATGTTCTAAGGTGAACTGGAAGGTAAGAGCCATAGAACTGTAAAGTCGTTGCCCTTCTGCACCCCAAGATGTTTCTGCTTGACAACACTGCTTAGTGCCCTAGCATTAATTGCATAAGTCCTGCCCTGGTTTGTCTTACCAAAATGTAATAGCTCACATCTAGCTAAATTAAACTCCATCTGCTACTCCTTAGTCCATTCACCCAGCTGATCAAGATCTCGTTGTACTCTTAGATAACCTTCTTCATTGTCCACCATTGGACTAATTTTGGTGTCACTCACAAACTTACTAACCATGCTTCCTATACTCTCATCCAAATTATTTATATAAATGACAAACAACAGTGAATGCAGCATCAATCCTGGTGGAACACCACTGGTCAGAGATTTCCAGTCTGAAAATCAACCCTCCACCACCATCCACTATCTCCTACCGTTAAGCCAGTTTTGTATCCGATTGGCGAGCTCACCTTGAATCCCATGTGATCCAACTTTACTAATTAGTCTACCATATTAAATGGTAAAATCTACAACAATTAGTCAAGCTGAATAATACAACATTGGATTATAGCATGAATGTATTTTGATTGTGTAATTGTGCATAAATGAATGTAATCATGAAATATTAAGTTTCCTATTAATTCTACAGGAGAGAAAATGGATAAATCCCCTGGACATGATCATGTGTACCCTAGAACTCTGTGGGAAGCTAGGGAAGTGATTGCTGGGTCCATTGCTGAGGTATTTGTATCATTGATAGTCACAGGTGAGGTGCCAGACGACTGGAGGTTAGCTAACGTGGTGTTACTATTTAACAAAGGTGGTGAGAACAATCCAGGGAACTATAGACTGGTGAGCCTGACATTAGTGGTGGACAAGGGAATCCTGAGGGACAAGATGTGCATGTATTTGGAAAGGCAAGGACTGATTAGGGATAGCCAACATGGCTTTGTGTGTGAGAAATCATGTCTCATGAACTTAATTCAGATTTTTTGAAAAGGTAACAAAGAGGATTGATGGGGGCAGAGCAGTAGACATAATCTATATGGACTTCAGTAAGACTTTCAACAGGGTTCCTCATGGGGGAGTGGTTAGCAAAGTTAGATCTCACGGAATACAGAGAGAACTAGCCGTTTGGATACAGAACTGGCTCAAAGATAGAAGACAGAGGCTGGTGGTGGTGGAGGACAGTTGTTTTTCAGACTGGAAGCCTGTGACTAGTGGAGTGCCACAAGGATTGGTGCTGGCTCCACTTCTTTTTGTCATTTATATCAATGATTTGGATGTGAGCATAAGAGGTATTGTTAGTAAGTTTGCAGATAATACCAAAATTGGAGGTGTAATGGACAGCAAAGAAAGTTATCTAAGATTACAAGGGGATCTTAATCAGATGGGTCAATGGGCTGAGGAGTGGCAGATGGAGTTTAACTTCGATAAATGCGAGATGCTGCATTTTGAGAAAGCAAATCTTAGCAGGACTTATACACTTAATGGTAAGTTCCTAGGGAGTGTTGCTGAACAAAGAAACCTTGGAGTGCAGGTTCATTGGTCCTTGAAAGTAGAGTTGCAGGTAGATATGATAGTGAAGAAGGCGTTTGGTATGCTTTCCTTTATTGGTCAGAGTACTGAGTACAGGAGTTGGGAGGTCATGTTGCGGCTGTACAGGATATTGGTTCGGCCATTTTTGGAATATTGCGTGCAATTCTGGTCTCCTTCCTATTGGAAGGATGTTGTGAAACTTAAAAGAGTTTAGAAAAGATTTACAAGAATATTGCCAGGGTTGGAGGATTTGAGCTATAGGGAGAGGCTGAACAGGCTGGGCTATTTTCCTTGGAGTGTCGGAGGCTGAGGGGTGACCTTATAGAGGTTTATAAAATCATGAGGGGCATGGATAGGATAAATAGACAAAGTCTTTTCCCTGGGGTAGGGGAGTCCAAAACTAGAGGGCATAGGTTTAGGGTGAGAGGGGAAAGATATCAAAGAGACCTAAGGGGCAACTTTTTCATGCAGAGGGTGGTACGTGTATGGAATGAGCTGCCAGAGGAAGTGGTGGAGGCTGGTACAATTGTAACAATTAAAAGGCATCTGGATGGGTATATGAATAGGAAGGGTTTGGAAGGATATGGGCCGGGTGCTGGTAGATGGGACTAGATAAGTTGGGATATCTGGTCAGCACGGACGAGTTAGACTAAAGAGTCTGTTTCGGCACTGTAGACCTCTACGACTCTATTACTCTACGAGAGGGTTCTCAGGGGGCTACTCATCTGTTAGCTTTACATTAGCAGTCGAGAAAATTTAATAAAGGATGTGATGAATGATTACTGTATATTCAAGATTTGATTGTGTATGCTCAGCATGGACTTTTGAATCAGGAATTTCTTTGACAAAGTTTTTAGAGTTTTTTGAGGAGGTTACTGATAGAATTGATAAGCGGGGGGGGGGAGGGGGGGGAAGACAGTGGACATCTTATACTTGGAATTTCAAAAAATGTTGTTAAAGTTCCCCACAGAAGATTGGTTAGCACAGAAAAGCATCAGGAATAAGAGGAAATGTACTGACATGGATTACATATTGGTTAATAAGCAGAAAACTGTAGGACAAAGTGGGTCATTCTCTCATTGGCAGGCTATGATTTCTGGAGTACCACAAGGCTCAAAACATGGGCCCCAGCAGTTCCCAATATTTATTAAGGATTTGAATGTTGGATGAAACGTAATATTTCCAGGTTTGCAGATGGTACAAAGATAGATGGGAATTGTGTGCTGTGATGAAGATGCAAAGTGGCTTCCAGAGGATTCGGACAGGTTTAATGTCCAAATATATGGCAAATGGAAGACAATGTGGGGAAATATGAAGTTTGATAGGAAGATGTGCAGATTATTTCATAAATGGTAAGAGAATAGAATGTGTAGATGTTGGAGAAATTAGCCCAATGAAGCAAAGATCACAAAACACAGATTGAAGTGAAATTAACAAACAGTTTATTAACACAGCAATATTGCGGAAGAGAAATTGACCAAGCTGAAACAACACAGACAATTTGTCCAGGTAGCTCAGGGTAGCTCTCTTGCCTGAGCAGGGAGTCAAGCCAGGTTTTATTGGAATCTTGTACAATGATATTAATTAAAAATAGGGAAAATACAATGCATTTGATAATTAAGTAATCCAGTTATGATGGTGATAACTGCAAGGCAGCTATAGAAGAATTTCCTGATTGTAGATACAATGAAGCATCCTGCAGCATCAATCTGTTTTTAATGGGATCAGGAGATTCCAGTTCTGTTCGAGGGGAGGTGAGAATGTCCCTTTCCTTGGTAGTAAGATGTTTCCATTGTAATTCTCCTGTGAGCAGGGTATTCTGGTGCTGATCTGTTCTTTGTGTGGCTTTGGTATCACTGGGTTATAAGAGAGCCCTTATGGCTTTGGGACAGCTGTGTTGATCGGGGTTCAGGAAGCCTATTATTAGTTTATCTTGGGAAGTGTACTCCCTGGTCTGCGAGTAACTATGGTCATGTCTGGTTTCTCTTGTCAGCCTGTTTGGTCAATGTTGAGGCATTCTGGGTGTTTCTTGTATGGTTTGGATAGGCTTGATTTTCTGTGTTCTTTGTGTGGGCATGCTATGTGTAAGCAGGGTGGCAGATCTTTTCCCACAGTAGATGTAGAAAGTGACCTGGATATTCTTGACAGTAAGTCACAGAAGGCTGTCATGATGGTATAGCAAACAATTGGTAAGGCCAAAAGTTTGTTAGCTTTTATTACAAGAGGACTTGAGTAACAAAGTAGTGAAATCTTGTTTCAATTGTATAGAACTCTGGATATAATGCTCCTGGGGTACTCTGTAGTTTTGGTCCCCTTACCTTAGGGAGAATATAATTACTATAGAAGAAGGAGTGCAATGAAGGTTAACCAGACTTGTTCCTGGAATGGCAATACTACACAATGAAAAGACACTGGGGAATTGAACCGTATTCTTTAGAGTTTTTGAAGAATGGAGGGTGATCTCATTGAAACACACAAAACATTTCAAGGGATAGACATGATAGGATAGGTAAGAAAATTCCCCTGATTAGGGAGTCTAGAATAAGGGAACACAATTTACAAATGAGGGGGATGTCACTTTGGACCAAAGTAAGGAGCTTTGTTTTTATTCAGAGGACTGTGAATCTTTGAAATTGTCTACCATAGAGGGCAGTGGAAACTCACTGAGTATGCTTACAGTGAAAATTGGCTGGATTTCTACTACCAAAGATGTAAAAAGAACATTGTAATAAAGTGAGAAAAGACAATAAACTGGATGATCAGCCATTATTGTGTTGAAAGGTGGAGAAATTTTGATAGCTAAGTGACCTACTCCTGCTCCTATGTCCCATGTGCCAATTTTGGAGGATTTCACAAAGTGTACTCCACAAGTGTAGCCAATCTGTCTCATCAAAAATAATAAGTGCTACAGGAAAGATGTTGTGAAACTTGAAAGGGTTCAGAAAAGATGTACAAGGAATTTGCCAGGGTTGGATGGTTTGAACTATAGGGAGAGTCTGAATAGGCTGGGACTGTTTTCCCTGGAGCTTCGGAGGCTGAGGGGGTGACCCTATAGAGGTTTACAAAATCATGAGGGACATAGATAAGGTGAATAGCCAAGATCTTTTCCCCTGGGTATGGGAGTCCAAAATTAGAGAATATAGGTTTAAGGTGAGTGGGGAAAGATTTAAAGGGGACCTGAGGGGCAGCTTTTTCATGCAGTGGGTTATGCATATATGGAATGAACTGCTGGAGGTGTGGAGGCTGGTACAATTACAAATTTTAAAAGGCATCTGGATGGGTACATGAATAGGAAGTATTTAGAGGGTCATGGGTCAAATGCTGGTAAATGGGACTAGATCAGTTTAGGATATCTGATCAGCACAGACGAGTTGGACCGAAGGGTCTGTTTCTGTGCCATATAACTCTATGATTGTATGATTCGATGAGATGAGAGAAGTGAGTGAGTAGAAGGGACAATTAATTTTTGTTTTGTCTACAGCGGTACGGGGGTAACATGGTATTGAAAGATCCAACAGTCAGAGATTACAGCTCAATGATATATACCAATATTACTTTCACAAGAGCACCAATGTCCAAACTAACATTAAGTTATTTGGTTACAAAGCATATCATGCTTCCATCAATACGTAATGCTTCAAGTGGTCCAAGTTAAGGTGGAGTCGGAGATCTTTATACCATCATGATGATATGATGAAGATGTTTCTTAAAGATGTAGTAACTGAATTATAACACAACACTGCTCTTTTACAGGTTCTTCAAACACTGGAACATGACTTTTGACAAGGAAGGCAGTGGGATGTCTCTTCATGGATCTTTCACATTGTTGGCCTGATCCCTGCTGCACACATTGAGATTGTAAATTAGTACATGTTGTAGCAATACTGATAACTTCTTCCCCCACTCCCAGCACACACATTATACCAGAAAGGCAGCATTGTATGGAGGATAATGGTGCAGACATTTTATAGTCCATGTGTGAAAATAGAAGCTCTTGAACTTTGTACAGGCTGTGGAACCTTGGAAAATAATTGCAAACTGTGGAAATTATTTGAATCTTTACAACTTGCCTGGTATTACTTGTGTTTCACAATCATTACTAGGATTAATTTTTAAGATTGAGTGATATGGTCAAGATTGATCATGGCTAGGATTGTTAGTTGGCACAGTTGGTCAATGTATGAAGTCCTCACACAGCATTATATGTGATAATAAACATCTTTAATTTGAATTATGTGAGAGTCGTCAAACATTACTGCCCTTTAAAGGATCTGATGTCAATAACAAGTAGAGTTCACTCCCTCAGAGTGGGAAAAAAACAATGACGGCCCATTCTCGGTGTGGTAACAGTTCTTTACCATTTCAATGACACACTCATGACTTAGATCAAGATGGAAGGTAACCTAGGGAGCACTTCACTGAGTAAGTCACAGGCTCAGCCTCAGTCTAGGTGAAACACTGCTCCCCAGACCTTCATTTCCACATATGCTTTGCCCTTCCTGTCAACCCCTTCAGCTTTTCTCTTCCTCAAGTTCTCACCCAAATCCTTTATTTAGGTGCTCAACTCCCCACTTTAACCCCTGAGCCACAGACATATGGCTTCTTACGCCAAGCATTACTATGCACTGTCACCTTACTGTCAAAGCCAGGGTGGCAGTGGTCATTGATGACCTCCCCCTCTCACAGTACCCCTTGCTCTCATGTGGTCTATCATCTCCACCTTTGTAGGTTGAGTTGACCCCTTCAACTGCCTTCGCCAATGTTCTCACCATAACAGTGACTCCCTGATAACCGACTTTGGCTCTTAGCAGTCGGATAGTCTGACCAGCTGAGAGTGACAACCTTGCCAGATTTCTAACCTGACCCCTGACTGATTTCTATGCAGCTCTATGATTGATGTATCACTAATCACAAGACAGGTTGCACTGGAGCTGCAGGATTGACTATGGCCCACTCCCCAGATTGCAATGATACAGAATCCCTGACCCTGACCACCCAAACAGCTGACTGACAGTGTCCAAGCCCCTGGATTGAGATCAAACAATATTCTTGACTTCTTCTGCTGGTCCACCCTGACTGAAACAGCTCTCCTTAATGATCAGCCCTCCTACAAGATGATCAGAGGATTAGATAGGGTGGACAGTGAGAGTCTTTTTTCTAGGATGATGACATCTACTTGTATGAGGGGGCATAGATGCAAATTGAGGGTTGATAGATTTAAGACAAATGTCAGAGGCAGGTTCTTCACTCAGAGCGGTAAGGGCGTGGAATGCCCTGCCTGCCAATGTAATTAACTAGCCACATTAAGGGCATTTAAGCAGTCCTTGGATAAGCATATGAATGATGATGGGATAGTGTAGGGGCTTAGATTAGTTCACAAGTCAACGCAACATCA
The DNA here is from genome assembly GCF_037043375.1 of Chiloscyllium plagiosum. Classification (NCBI taxonomy): domain Eukaryota; kingdom Metazoa; phylum Chordata; class Chondrichthyes; order Orectolobiformes; family Hemiscylliidae; genus Chiloscyllium; species Chiloscyllium plagiosum. The sequence goes on from NW_028270150.1 coordinate 42,933,187, forward strand.
AGGGTCGAAGGACCTGTTCTGTGCTTTATTGTTCTATGTTCTATGTTGACTTGACACAAGTCTAATTCCTAAGATATTGGGACATGGCCATTTGGTTGAATCACATGCAGTGTGTTTGCTGTGTAAGCTGCTGGCACATGTTAGAGGCGTGAGATTGATGTACCACACTGCCATACAGCACGATGTCCACCCCCTGACTGATGACTGCTGGCAAAAATGACAAGCTGCATGGCTTGGTGCTTGCACTAAAAGACAAAGTATTATGAGTATGTCAGTTCTAACTGAGGCAGCAACGTTCAAAGCAGACAAGCCATGAGTATCCAGGTCAGCCCAAAGTAAGTGAACACTAAGAAAGCTAAATTGGTGCCTGTCTCTGTGCATAAAGCGGCCTAGCAGTAGCATTGCAGTGAAAGGTGCTGATGCATATCCAAAGTGCAACTGGAAAGTGGAGAATTGTATTCTAAGTGGTTTGGAGATGTGTCATGGTGATGTGATGAGGCTGGTGGTTGTCCAATACCAACCATTTGTGCGCAGGGGCAGAGACAGGCAGTTATTGCCATGGAGTGTACTTGGAGATATTAGAGAATCCTGGCCACGAATGAGGCCTAGAGGTGCAAGTGGTAAGCGAGAACCACAAAGTACTCACTAAGATTTTTACATTGGGTAATGTTTCTTTCTAATTTCGGTCTGCCTGATAAAATGGCAAATTGCATGAAAACGAGGCAACATTACTTAATAACATGGTGTTAATACATGGAAATAGGCCTCATGTCATTCACTGGTGAGATTTTCATCTTGCTAATCAAACCTTGCATGGAAAATCAGACTTTTATCCCTTGATGTTGAGAATCTCATTTTTCTGATCTTGCCACATTTTCCAAACTGACTAAACAATACCGCACCACTGATTATCTGAGCTCACATTAAGCTAAATGAATGGGGGGTGGGGGAGACAAAAGGAGTGACACGGTGGCTCAGTGATTAGTACTGCTGCCTCACAGCGCCAGGGACCCAAGTTCAATTCCAGCCTCAGGCAACTGTCTGTGTGGAGTTTGCACATTCTGCCTGTGTCTACGTGGGTTTCCTCCAGGTGCTCAGGTTTCCTCCCACAATCCAAAAACATTCAGGTTAGGTAAATTGGCCATGCTAAATTGTCCATAGTGTTAGGTGCATTCGTCAGAGGGAAATGGGTCTGGGTGGGTTACTCTTCGGAGGGTCGGTGTGGACTGGTTGGGCCGAAGGGCCTGTTTCCACACTAAGTTATAAAGAGCAGCTCGCTTCATAGAGTGTGTCATTCTTCAAGTGACCTGAATTAAGATGGAGTCCAAGATCTTTACAACTTCGGGTCACATGCTACAATACAGTGATGATATCATGAACATGTCTCATAAACACATACTGATATGCTGTCTGTGAGTCATACAACAGCTATTGGTCCCTGTGTGCTCAGTGGCAGGTCTTTGCTGGAGTAATATAAAAATAGTCCCAGTGATCCTATATTTTCATCATGTCACTGCTTCAAATATTTATCCATTTTTTTGTGAGAATTTGCATTAGCCTCTGCCTCCACCACGTTCCATGCTAAATTATTCCATACATAAAAAAATCCTATCACCTCGAAAACTGCTCCATCAAACAGTTGCAGGGCAGGTAAAATAATGTTTAACTACAAAGTAAAGCTCTCTGAAGTTTCCCAGTTCAGGTAACACATTGATTAGTCCCAAAGTATAACTGTCTCTTCACTTTTCCATCAAATAAAAATGTCACAAACCACATGAGCTAGATTCAGATTAACTCTCCCTCTGTCCTGGTCCTCCAAACACTCCCTGATGAAAAATGTCCAGAGTTAAGTGTCCATCTACACAATTAAATCAAAGATTCCTAAGGCCGATTCATGCAAGTACACTTGGAATACTTGTCCACCTGTGAAGCTCATGCTGATTGGGGATATATAATCTTTTGCTGCCCTCTTGTGCTTCTATTGTTTTTAATGAGACAGTGTTTCTGAAAACCTTTTGAGAAACTGCTTTGATTAGTAAAGTGCAATGTCAGCATTTCTCTGTTGCAATCCAGCTCTTCACATGATACAATCAACACAATGCAGTAAGCAAGAGGCTTGGCAGATACCTCCCAAATGTCCCGCTCATCTTTCATGTGTCAGCTCTAGACAGCAGCTCATCTTAAGCATGGAGTGGTTTGTTTTTTGGAAAAAAAGTAAGTGTAAGTTTTGAAGTAGGAAACATGATTCATTTTAAAAGGGAATACAACTTCGATTTCAGGATATATCACATACAATCTAATCCAGTCTGGTGCGTTGTCACCCTTATGCCTGCATACAGAGGAATCTATTATAAATTATTCACAACATAGAAACAGGCCATTAAACCCAACAGATTTATGCCAATTTTTACACTTCGTAGAGTCTACATCTATCTATTTTGATTCACGAGTACTTAAGAGTTATGTGTTTTTATACTCAATCAGCATTTTGTTTTATGAAAGAATTTGTTTTCTAGCTATTCTTTAAGTAGTGTATGAAGACAGTACTGGTTTGCTACTGATTGAGCTATCCACATTAGAACGCGTTTGTTTCTCAGTTGGCTCAAAATATTTGATCTTACTAATAATTCATTGCTACTGTGATTGATGACTATTCAACTTGAGTCCCCAATTTGTTTCTTATTGTTTTCCTAAATCTAACAGAAGGACATGATCTGTTTGGAAAGATGTAGAGGCAATAGGGTAGTGGTGATAGGATATTTTAATTTTCTCAACATAGACTGGGATACACTTAGTGTCAGAGGTCTGGATGGGGTAGAATTTGTAAGAAGCGTCCAGGAGAGTTTTCTAGAGCCGTATGTCAATAGTCTGACGAGGGAGGGAGACATTTTGGACCTGGTATTGGGGAATGAGCCAGGCCAGGTGGTAGAAGTTGTGGTGGGGGATTTCTTTGGGAACAGTGACCACAATTCTGTAAGTTTTAGAATACTTGTAGACAAAGATGAGAGCGGTCTGAAGGGAAGAGGACTAAACTGGGCCAAGGCCAATTATATCAAAATTAGGCAGGAGCTGGGAAATGTGGATTGGACACAGCTATTTGAAGGGAAGTCCACATTTGATATGTAGGAGGCTTTCAAAGATAGGTTAACGGTAGTGCAGGATAGGCATGACCTGTTGAAGGCAAAGGATAGGGAAGGCAAAGGATAGGGAAGGCAAAGGATAGGGAAGGCAGGATTCATGAACCTTGGATGACAGGAGAAATTGTGCGGCTAGCAAAGAGGAAAAGGGAAGTGTACATTAGGTCCAGGCAGCTAAGAACAGAACGGGCCCTGGAGGAATATCGGAAGAGTAGGACCAATCTTAAACGAGGAATCAAGCGGGCTAAAAAGGGTCATGAAATAACTTTAGCGAGTAGAATTAAAGAGAATCCAAAAGCATTTTATTCTTATATAAGAAGCAAGTGGGTAACTAGAGAAAGGATTGGTCCACTAAAGGAGAATGAAATAATGTGTGTCGAACCTGAGAGAATGGGTGAGATTCTGAATGATTACTTTGTATCAGTGTTCACTGAGGAGAGGAACATGATAAATGTTGAGATTAGACTTAGAAGTTTGTTTAGTCTGGATCACATTGACATAAGTAGGGAAGTTGTGTTGGGTAGGCTAGCAGTTATTAAGGTGGACAAATCCCAGGACTGGATGGGATCTATCCTAGGTTGCTGAGGGAGGTGAGAGAGGAAATAGCTGGGGCCCTGATAGATATCTTTGTAGCATCCCTAAATACAGGTGAGTGCCAGAGGACTGGAAGGTTGCTCATGTTGTCCCCCTGTACAGGAAGGGTAGTAGGGATATTCTGGGTAACTACAGACCAGTGAGCCTGACGTCAGTGGTGGGAAAGTTGCTGGAGAAGGTACTGAGGGATTGGATCTATTTATATTTAGAAAATAATGGGCTTATCAGTGATAGGCAATATGGTTTTGTGTGGGGGAGATCGTGCCTTACCAACTTAATAGAGTTCTTTGAGGAAGTGACCAATTGATAGATGAAGGAAGGGCTGTTGATGTCATATACATGGACTTTAGTAAGGTGTTTGATAAGGTTCCCCATGGTAGACTAACAGAGAAAGTGAAGTCACATGGTGTGCAGGGTGTTCTAGCTCGGTTGGTAAAGAACTGGTTGAGCAACAGGAGACAGGGAGTAGTAGTTGAAGGGAGTTTCTCAAAATGGAGAAAGGTGACCAGTGGTGTTCCACAGGGGTCAGTATTGGGGCCACTGTTGTTTGTGATGTACATAAATGATATGGCACTGTAGGTATGATCAACAAGTTTGCAGATGACACGAAGATTGGTGGAGTAGCAGAAAGCATAAGGGACTGTTAAAGAATACAGGAGAATATAGACAAACTGGAGAGTTTGGCGGAAAAGTGGCAGATGAAGTTCAATCCAGACAAATGTGAGTCTAATTCTAGAATGAATTATACTGTAAAAGGAAGAACCTTGGGAAAAGTTGATGAGCAGAGAGATCTGGGAGTGCAGGTCCATTGTACCCTGAAGGTTGCTGCACATTTGCATAGAGTGGTCAAGAAGGCATATGGTATGCTTGCCTTTATCGGACGGGGTATTGAGTATAAGAGCTGGCAGGTCATGTTAAAATTATACAAGACATTAGTTCGGCCGCATTTAGAATATTGTGTACAGTTCTGGTCGCCACATTACCAAAAAGATGTGGATGTTTTGGAGAGGGTGCAGAGAAGGTTTATGAGGATGTTGCCTGGTATGGAAGGTGCTAGCTATGAAGAGACGTTGAGTAGGTTAGATTTGTTTTTGTTAGAAACAAGGAGATTGAGGAGGACATGATTGAGGTTTACACAATCACGAAGGGTGTAGACAGGGTGGATAGAGATAAGCTTTTTCCCAGGGTGAAGGATTCAATAATGAGAGGTCACACTTTCAAGGTGAGAGGTGAAAAGTTTAAGGAGGAATACATGCGGCAAGTACTTTACTAAGAGGGTGGTGGGTATCTAGAATGTGTTACCAGCAGAGGTGGTAGAGGCAGGCACAGTAGATTCATTTAAGATGCATCTGGACAGATGCATGAGTAGGTGGGGAGCAGAGGGATACAGATGCTTAGGAATTGGGCAATAGGTTTAGACAGTAGATTAGGATTGGCTCAGGCTTGGAGGGCCAAAGGACCTGTTCCTGGGCTGTAAATTTTCTTTGTTATATGAACTTCAATAAGGCATTCAACAAGAGTCCTCATGGTAGACTGGTTAGCAAGGTTAGATCACATAGAATGCAGGGAGAGCTAGCTACTTGGGGATACAGAACTACCTCAAAGGCAGAAGACAGAAGACAGGAGACCTGTGACCAGCAGTCTGCCACAAGGATTGGTGCTGGGTCCACCACTTTTTGTCATTTATAGAAGTGATTTGGATGTGAATATAAGAGGTATATAGTTGTAAGTTTGCAGATGAGATTTACCAGGATGTTGCTGGGTAGGGGAAAGTTTGAGTTATAAAGAAAGGCTGGATAGGCAGGGACTTTTTTCACTGGAGTGTAGGAGGTTGAGAGGTGACCTGTTAGAAGTTTATAAAATAATGAGAGGTATAGATAGAGTTGATGGTAGTTGTCTTTTCCCAAAGATAGGGAATTTCAAGACAATGGGGCACATTTTTAAGGTGAAAGGCGAGAGATTTAAAAAATTTAAAAATTTTTTACATAGAGAGTGGTTTGCATGTGGAATGAACTTCCTGAGGAAGTAGTGGATGCAGGTATAATTACAATGCTTAAAAGACATTTGGATAGATCCATGAACAGGAAAGGTTTGGAGGAAACTGGGCCAGGAGCAGGCAGGTGAGACTGGTTTAATTAAGGATTATGTTCGGCATGGCCTTATTGGATTGAAGGGCCTGTTTCCATTCTGTATGATTCAATGACTCTATGACACCAAAATTGGAGGTGAAGTTGACAGCGAAGAAGGTTACCTCAGAGTACAGCAGGACCTTGAGCAGACGAGTCAATGGACCAGAGAGTGGCAGATGGACTTTAATTTAAATCAATGTGAGGAGCTGCATTTTGGAAAGGCAAATCAGGCGTAAGACTTATACACTTAATGCTAAGGTCCTGGGGAGTGTTGCTGAACAAAGAGACTTTGGAGTGCAAGTTCATAATTCCTTGAAAGTGGAGTCACAGGTAGATAGTATAGTGAAGAATGTGTTTGGTATGCTTGCCTTTATTGGTCAGTGCATTGAGTATAGGAGCTGGGAGGTCATGTTGCTGCTGTATTGAACATTGGTTAGGACACTATTGGAATACTGCATGCAATTTTGGTATCCCTGCTATAGGAAAGTTAGATTGAAACTTGAAAAAGTCCAGAAAAGATTTACAAGGATGTTGCCAAGTTGGAGGGTTTGACAAGGTCTTTTTCCTGGGGTGGGTCAATCCAAAACTAGAGGATATAGGTTTAAGGTGAGAAGGAAAAGACTTAAAAAGAACCTAAAGGGCAACATTTTCATGCAGACATGGTACATGTATGGAATGAGCTGCCAGAGGAAGTGGTGGAGGCTGGTACAATTACAACATTTTAAAAGGCATCTGGATGGGTATAGGAATAGGAAGGGTTTCGAGGGATATGGGCTTATTGCTGTCAAATGGGACTAGATTTACTTACGAGATCTGGTCAACATGGATGAGTTTGTTTCCATGCTGTATATTGCCATGACTCTATGATTCTAAGTTACCAAACATTTGTGTCAGGCTGATTCTGGAGTTGATGAAAGCAAGATTTTTATTCAAATTACTATGTTTTAATCAAAATTCCCTTGACCTTATCTTTATTTCATTTATTATTGAATCATTTCATAGACTTTGAACCTCCATTATCTGAGGTAACCTTTAGTATTGCGCTGTCAACCATATGGCAGAATGTAATTACTTGGATCTTGCTCCCTATCAATAAGTTTGTCTGAGGTGAACTATGTAACTACCTGATCATTTGTCTCCTTGCAAACCTACCCTTAAGTAATTCCTTCTTGTTCACTACATCTTTAATCCATCTTTACATTCTAACTTTCTTCAATTTTCTTTCATTTCCCCGATGTGGCCTGTACTGATTTCTGTGGCCAAGTAAAGTGCTTTATGTTGCATTCCCATTTGTAAAAGTACTTAAAGAAATATTAATTATTGTTGAGAAACATTGAAGTGAGGTAGGAGGATGTCCGAGAACTGTGTTTAGTTAAATTTTCAAAAAAAGACGTTACTAATAAATTTTGAAATTGACTGCCAGTAAGTTGTTTCAGGAGAAAGTGACTTTAGCAGAGACACCTGCCTGCAGCTGAGAGAAGGAAATTCATAGAAGACTGCACAAATAATTTAATAATTCAAACAGGACTAAAGGAAGGAGAGAAAAGAGACCACAATGCGTGTTTTTAAACTTGTGATATTGAAGAGTAATGGAGTTGAAAAAAATGACAATTTCCACTTGATAATTGACAGGGAGTGCTGCAAGTGGTGCAATTGGATTCATGAGCAACTTATGCCATCATTATCTGACGATGCTGGAACTGTGTCCTGTAATTACTGTCCATTTCAATTTTCAAGAGTTGTTTTCTGGTAAAATGCTATATATCATATCATTTAGCATGATCTCTCCAAAAAGTCAAAAACAAGCAATCTTCATAATTAAAATCTTATTTCTAGTTAGCTTTTTGTGAGAAACCTGACTTTCTTGTCTTTAGAGTCATAGTGTCATACAGCGCAGAAACAGGCCCTTTGGCCCAACTCGTCCATGCTACCCTAAACTGAATTAGTCCCATTTACCTGCATTTGGCCCATGTCCTTCTAAACCTTTCCTATCCATATACATGTCTAATGCCTTTTACATGTTGTAATAGTACTCTCCTCTGGCAGCTTGTTCCATACACATACCACCTCTGGCTCTCAGGTCATTTTTAAATCTTTCCCCTCTTACCTTAAACCTATATCATCTAGTTTTGGACTCTCCTAGCCTGGAGAAAAGACCTTGGCTATTCATGTCTATAAGGTCACCCTCAGTCTTGTACATTCCAGGGAAAGAAGTCGCAGCCTATCCAGCCTCTCCTTATAATTCAAACTTCCAGTCTCAGTTACATCCTTGTAAAACCTTTTGGCACTCTTTCCTGGTTTAATAACATTCTTCCTATCGCATGGCAATAGAACTGTACTTCAATCTTTTCATTAAACTTAATACATTACGAATTTCAGATAACTGATTGTAATGGCGATAGAGGTGAATTGAATTTTATATAACATGCTGATAATTTAGTTAATCAAATAAACCCACAGGCTGCTATATTGCTGGGCTGACTGGGCCTGACTGGGACCACTAACCAGGGAACTAGCAGGGATCGCTGAGGAAGGTGCACCAGAAACCACTGACCTTCAGGCACTTAGTCGGTCATCATCGCTCTTTCATTGTTATTGAGGCTTCCACTGGGAAAGGTCAGGGAAGCATAGGAACCTGGAGCATAGGTGCAGGAGTAGGCCATTCAGCCCTTCAAGCTTGCACCACTATTCAATATGATCACAACTGATTATGCAATCTCAATATCCCATTCCCGCCCTCTCCCCTTACCCTATGGTCTCCTTAGCCACAAGGGCCATGCCCAGCTCCCTCTTGAAATGGTCCCACCAGCTTCCTGTGGAACAGAATTCCACAGGTTCACTCTGAGTGAAGAAATTCTTCCTCATCTCAGTCCTGAATGGCTTGCCACTTAATCTTAGACTGTGACCCCTTGTTGTGGATTTCCCTAGCATTCCTTGCATTTAGCCTGTCTAGTCCCATCAGGTCTGTATATGTTTTTATGAGACCCCTCCTCATTTTTCTAAATTCTAGTGAATACAAGCTCAGTTGATCCAGTCCTTCCTCAAATGTCAGTCCTGCCATTCCCAGAATCAGTCTGGTGAGCTTTTGCTAGACTCTCTGAATGGCAAGAATATCCTTCCTCAGAGTTAGAGATCAAAACTGCACACAATATTCAAGGTGTGGCCTCATCAAGGCCCTGTAAAAGTGCATCAAGACATCCCTACTGATACTCAAATCCTCTCACTATGAAGGCCAGCATGCCATTAGCTTTCCTCACGACCTGCTGCACCTGCATGCCAACCTTCAGAATGTTCCACCATAACATCCAGGTCTCATTGCACCTCATCTTTTCCTTAACTGCCACCATTCAGTTTATAATCTGCCTTCCTGTTTTTGCGACCGAAGTGGAGAACCTCACATTTATCCACATTATATTGCATTTGCCACGTGTTTGCCCACTCAGCCAGTCTGTCCATCACCTGGCAGCCTCTTAGCATCCTCCTCACAGCACACACTGCCACCCAGCTTCTTGTCATCCACAAATTTGGAGATATGGCATTCAATTCCTTCATCCAAATCATTACCATATATTGTGAACAGCTGAGGTCCCAGCATTGACCCTGCAGCACCCCACTTGTCACTGCCTACCACTCTGAAAAGGACCCGTTTATTCCAACTCTCTGCTTCCTGTCTGCTAATCAGTTCTCTATCTACATCAGTACATGACCTCTGATACCATGTGCTTTAATTTTCCTCACTAATCTCTTGTATGGAACCTTGTCAAAAGTCTTCTGGACAGCCAAATACATGACATCTACTGATTTACCATTGTCTACTCTACTGGTCACATCCTCAAAAATTCCAGAATATTTGTCATACATGATTTTCCTTTGGTGAATCCACGCCAATTCGAACTGATTCTGTCACCATTGTCCAAATGCTCAGCTATTACATCCCTAATGATGGAGTCCAGTAATTGTCCCACCACCGATGTCAAGCTAACAGCCTATAACTCCCCATTTTCTCTCTGCCTTTTTTTTTAGAAAGGAGGGGGAAATTACATTTGCTACCCTCCAATCCATTGGAACTCAGAGTCTATAGAATGCTGGAAAATGATCACTAATGTATCCGTTATTTCTAGGGCCACTTCCTTAAGTACTCTGGGATGCAGAGTATTAGGCCCTAGAGACTTATCAGGTTTTAATCCCATCAATATCCCCAATATCATTTCCTGACTAATAAGAATTTCCTTCACTTCCTCCTTCATGCTTGACCCTCTAGCATTTCCTGAAGGTTATTTGTGTCTTCCATAGTGAAGACAGATCCAAAGTACTTGTTCACCTGGTCTGTCATCTCTTTGTTACCCATTATGAATTCACCTGATTCCAACTGCAAGGGACCTACATTTGTCTTTCCCAGGCTTTTTCTCTTCACATACCAATAGAACATGTTGCAGTCAGTTTTTATGTTTTCTGTAAGCTTACTTTCATATTCTATTTTCCTCTTGTGAATCAACCCCTTTGTCCTCCTCTACTGAATTTTACATTTCTCCCAATCCACAGGTTTGCTGCTTTTTCTGGCCAAACTATATGCCTCCTCTTTGGCTTTAACACTTTCCCTGATTTCCCTTGTTAGCCGTGGTTAAGCCACCTTCCTGGTTTTACTCTTATGCCAGATAGGGATGTGCAATTGTTAAAGTTCATCCATGTGTTCTTTAAATATCTACCATTGCCTATCCACCACCAACCCCTTCAGTATCCTGGGCCAGCTTATCCCAGCCAAAGCATACCTCATGCCATAATAGTTAGCTTTCTTTAAGTTCAGGACCCTATTTTCACCTTAATGAGGAATTCTACCATATTATGGGCAGTGTTTCTCAAAGAAACCTGCACCAAAATGTTGCTAATGAATCCTCTCTCATTACACAGTACTCAGTCTAGGATGGCTTGCTCTCTAGTTGGTTCCTCAAATTATGGGTCAAAGAAAGTATCCCTCATATATTCAGGAAATCCTCCTCCATGACATTGCTACCAGTTTGATTAGTCCAATCAACATGTAAATTGAAGTCATCCATAATAACTGCTATACCCTTACTGCATGCATCTATAATTATCCTGTTTGATACAATCCCCAACCTTGCAACTACTGTTGGGTGGTCTGTACACAACTCCCACTGACGCCTTTTCCCTTTTGGTGTTCCACAGCTCCACCCATATAAATTTCACATCATCCAGGTGAATGCCCTCCCTTACTATTGTGTTAAACTCCTCCTTAACTAGCAAAACTAACCCACCTTCCTTTCCTTTCTGTATGCCTTTCCTGAAAATTGAATAACCCTGAATGTTGAGTTCCCATCCTTGGTCATCCTGGAGCCAGGTCTCTGTGATCCTAATTACATCATATCCATGAATAACTATCTGTGCAGTTAATTTGTCCACCTTATTACAAATGCTCCTCATATGGAGACACAAAGCCTTCAGGCTCATTTTTTGACATGTATTGCCCTTTTAGAATCATGGTGCAATATGGCCCTTTTTGGTTTTTGTCTTTGCCTTCTCTGCCTTCCACTTTCACTTTTCCCCTTACAGTCATTTGTTTCTGTCCCCACTTTATTTCCCACCAGTTTCCTGCATTGGTTCCCATTCCCCTGCCATATTAATTCAAACTCTTCCCAACAGCACTAGCAAACACTTTCCCTCAGACACTGGTTCCAATCCTGCCTAGGTGCAGACTGTCTGGTTTGTACTGGTCCCCAGAACTGTTTCCAATGTCCCAGGAATTTGAATCCCTCCCTCTTGCACCATCCTTCAAGACACGTGTTCATCTTAGCCATCCTGCCATTCCTACTTTTTAGTTTAACTCCCAAATCCCTAAATTCAGCCAACCTCAACCCATTTGTTAATCTGTATTGTTGGTGCCTATAAGCTCCATGATAGCTGTCTGTTCATCTCCCCCTCCAAAACATCCTGCAGCTGCTCCGAGGCATCCTTGACCCTTGCACTAGGGAGGCAACATATCATCCTGGACTTGTGTTTGCGGCTGCAGAAATGCCTATCTATTCCCCTTACAATTGAACCCCTTATCACTGTAGCTCTGCCCTCCTGTGCAGTAGAGCCAGCCATGGTCCATGAATCTGGCAGCCACCACCTTCCCTGGTGAGCCATCTCCCCCAACAGTATCCAAATGGTGTACCTGGTTTGGAGGGAAATGACCACAAGGTATGCCTGCACTACCTTCCTATACTTTCTCTGTCTGTTGGTCACCCATTCCCTATCTTCCACAGTAATATTTATCTGTGGTGTGACCAACTTACTGAACGTGCTGTCCACAATTCCCTCAGCCTTGCAGATACTCCAAAGTGAATCCAGCCACAGCTCCAGAGCTGTCGAGCAGTTAAACAGGAACTGCATCTGGTCACACTTCCTGCATATGAAGGAGTCAGGGATGTCAGAACAGTCCCTGAATTCCCACATCGCACAGAAGGTGCATGACACAGGTCTGGGAACTCCTGCCATGACTTAACTCTTAAGTTGGAGAAAGTGAGGTCTGCAGATGCTGGAGATCAGAGGTGGAAATGTGTTGCTGGAAAAGCGCAGCAGGTCAGGCAGCATCTAGGGAACAGGAGAATCGACGTTTCGGGCATTAGCCCTAGCAAAGTGAAGAGAAAATAAGAGAGACACATAACTACTCACCAGTCATTCACTTACCTGCTGCCTGTCACTTCACAGTTAAACTTCCTTCTACTTCTCCGTTATCCTCGTGTCTTTGGCAGCTGCAATAGTTTGCTCCTTCTCCGACTTACTTCGCTGCTGCTTGCCCTCCTCACCGAAGCCCAGTATTCACTTAAACCTCCAGCAACATTTTAACCACAAAGCTGCCCTTCTCAAAATGGCCACTCCAAACATGGCCACCCTGCTATAGTTCACCTTCCTTTTATTTGCTTCTGGTCTGTGACTGAGATGACTCCTCCCAGAATCCTTCTCAGTGGTGCCCTCTGTTGGATCCTGCTGAAATTCTGGCCAGTCTGCCTTGGCCAGTGCTTTGGGAGCAGTGACTATTCGAAGCGTTGCATCTACTAGATGCCCCCAATGTCATTGTGTAACCCTAGGCTAACAGGTGAGGAAAGGTTGGCAGGGAGTGTTGTCTCTGAGTCTGAGGGTCTAAAGGGGTTAATTTTGAGTAATTTCCTGTGAAGGTGTCAGCTGGACCTGATGGAGGAATAGCTAAGGAACTCAAAGGAGTAAGATCTACCATTCAAATTCTCCTCAGAGTCTCTTTAATAATATCTATTATATTGATGTAACTTGTACCTAGCTGCAACCATGCGTTAAATTACATGTTGTTTAAGACATTAACCTCTTCTTGTTACACTACTAAGTGTTTTTCTGTGCTACATTAGACCAATAAGTCCTGCAGATCCTTATTCTTGAAGACAATATTGGCAGCAATCCACCTTAAAGTGAGTAATAGTAGAGAGAGCTCATACACATGGGGAGCTGTAGTGCAATAACTCATGAAACAGAGAGGGATATCAAAAGCCAAGGCAGAGGGGTCACATTCAGTAGGCATCCTGCCTACAGCTGGCTCTCTCACTCCCAATGGAGTGCCTGATGGTTAGGTGTCTCTGGACAGCCATCTGAGGATGTGGGAGATCTCTGTAGTCTTCTATTAAACCTTGAGCCAGTACTAAATTGCAGTGGGTTCATTGTTAACAGGTGTCAAATTGGCTCATTAATGTCAGACAGTCAGGAATGATGAGACCCTCCATGGCCCACTGTCTGGCCACATTGACTAGGCCCAGAAGCAGAACCATGCGAAGATCCTTAGACTTGTCTGCCCCTCCCTGCACTAGGTATCCCCAAATCAGGAGCATGGGGCTGAAGTGCAAATATAATTTAAGCAGCAGCCCCTTTAAAAAACTGAAATGGACTATTCATGGAATGGAGAAAGTGAGGTCTGCAGATGCTGGAGATCAGAGCTGAAAATGTGTTGCTGGAAAAGCGCAGCAGGTCAGGCAGCATCCAGGGAACAGGAGAATCGACGTTTCGGGCATAAGCCCTTCTTCAGGAAGGGCTTATGCCCGAAACGTCAATTCTCCTGTTCCCTGGATGCTGCCGGACCTGCTGCGCTTTTCCAGCAACACATTTTCAGCTCTATTCATGGAATGGGCAGACAGCAGCCTATGGTGCTGCCTACCCTAGGGAACTATTTTAGGCGTATTTAAATTTGTCTATCACTGGCAAGGCTGAAGGGGGATGTTTTTCCCCTTGCCGATTGACCTGGTGTGGGAATCTCCATGCCTTGGATAAAATAGTGGGGGAGACAGAACGAAGCACCTAAATGTTCACTTATTAGCCACTTGAGATTCTTAATAGACCCAAAGGTGTGCCGGTTGCCTGATATCTCCCCATCTACTGTAAACCGACAAACTGTTCTGGGGAAGATGGGCTGGCCATAGAATTCATTTATGAGCCTTCAAAAGTAAAGGCAAAGGGTGGGGTTATCAACGCTATAAGATTGGTATGGAATCTCCTGGAATTTAAGATAAATTCCCAGAGCACTGCTGTGTACAATTCTGAAGAAAATCATAGGGACATTAAAAAAGGTTGTCCTGCTTGTAGTTTTCTTTGAATTTCTATACTAGAAATAAATGTATCGAAAATAGGAGGGAAAAGGCTGTTTGGCTGACAGTCAAATGTTATCTAATTGATTAATGAGTCATTTTGATGTCACAGAATAGATGTGTTGGCCAGTCTTGTGATCAAACCTCCAGGAGTATATTTAATTACAGTTGGCAACTGTATCAGTCATCAAATTCAATAATTGCAACAATTGGTAAATGGAAATTGTGCAATCGTTTTTATGAATTTATACTTTTAAGAATTAATTGTCTGTAGATTTGTTCATTATGATTACTTGTTCTATTAGTACCTTTGTCACAATTTGCTACCTGTGGCCATGATGAGTTGTTTATCTATCTATATATCCAGCAATATATCCATCTAATCGTTATGACATAGTTGTGTGTGGGAACTTGCTTGGGTCATCAATGACTCGATGGCTCTAGGCTGCAATTTCAATTCTTGACACCAAATTTGTACAAGTCAGTGGTGGTGTGAGAGGGAAATAGATTTGCATCACAACACTACACCTAATGTCTAATCACAATTTAAGAGATTAATTTGCAAATTTCGACAATGATTTCATGTTGTTTCAAGAACCATGGCTTCTTGTTAGGAAGCAATGTATGGGAGCAAGCCATTTCCACTGATATTGTGCCCAAACATTTTGTCACCTCAGAATTCCAAAAGGTAACTCGACTGTAACCACTTTTGCCTGCTGTTCCCAATCAGTACATTAGTACATAGGGTGGCATAGCAGCTCATTGGGCGGCATGGTGGCTCAGTGCTTAGCACTGCTGCCTCACAGTGCCAGGGACCCGGATTTGATTCCAGCCTCGGGCTACTGTCTGTCTGGAGTGTGCATGCTCTGGTTTCCTCCCACAGTCCAAAGTTATGCAGGTTTGATGAAATGGCCATGCTAAATTTCCTATCGTGGGGATGTGTAGGTTAGATGTATTAGGGGAAATGTAGCGTAATGGAGTGAGTCTGGGTGGGATACTCTTTGAAGGGTTGGTGTGGACATGTTGGGCCGAATGGCCTGTTTTCACACTGGAGGGATTCTATGATATATATTCTTTAACGAGGGCAGCTTTAAAATTCCTTGTGTTACACTTACAATGCACTGGGCATTTAGAATAAAAAGTATAAGTTTCAGTAGTTGCCAAATTGAGTTGAGGCAATTTATCAGAATCTGAATTGCATTAATAGCTTTGGTAATTAGCACTTCAGCTTGGAAAGACTTTCCCGAGCCTTTATTAGGTATTTTCTTTGCAGACAGATTATTTCTTTCTGACTGCTTCCAGTAGTGAGGCCATTTCCCTCCCATCCAAAGTGACTGCTTTCTACAGAGATTACATTCCTTACTGTATGGAGCTTTCATTAGGAAGAGTGAGGATATGATACTCCTGATGGCCAGTTGGTGAAGGAAGAAGGTTTATTCACAAGCTGAATATTATAGGCAATAACCTTTTGATTCCGCTCCACTCCTATTGCAGTATCTCTTTATATGTGCTCAAGCAGCCTCACCTATTTCTTATTTATTCCTTTTTTGACATGAGCATTTATTGCCAGTCCTTAGTTGTCCTTAAGAAGTTGGTGGTGACCTGCCTTCGTGAATAGCTGCTGTCCATCTGCTGTGGGTTGACCCACGATGCCATTAGGAAGGGAATTCTAGGATCTTGACCTAGCGACAGTGGAGGAACGTGAATATTTTTCCATGTTAGGAGGGCAACGTGAAGGTGGTGTTCCCATATATCTGGTGCCCTGGTTCTTCTAAATTGAAGTGATCGTGGGTTTGGAATGTGCTGTCTAAGGGTCTTTGGTGAATTTCTGCAGTGCATCTCGTAGTAGTACATACTGCTGCTACTTAGTGTCAGTGGTGGAGGAAATGGATGCTTGTGGATGTAGTGCCAGTCAAGCGGGCTGCTTTGTCCTGGATGGTGTCAAGCTTCTAGAGTGTTGTTGGGGCTGCACTCATCCAAGCAAGTGGAGAGTAGTCCATCATACTCTTGACTTGTGCTTTGTAGGTGGTGGACAGGCTTTGAGGAGTCAGGAGGTGAGTTACTCACTGCATTATTCCTAGCTTCTGGCCTGCTCTTGTAGACACTGTGTTTATGTGGTGAATACAGTTGAGTTTGTGATCAATGATAACCCCCAGAATGTTGATAGTGGGGCATTCAGTGATGGTATCACCATTGAAAGTCAAGGGGCAGTGGTTAGGTTGTCTCTTATTTGTGATGGTCATAGCCTGGCATTTGTGTGGCGCGAATGTTATTTGCCACTTGTCAGCCCAAGCATAGATATTGTCCTTATGTTGGAGGGAAGGTTATTGATGAAGCAGCTGAAGATGGTTGGACCTAGGACACCACCATGAGGAGCTCCTGCAGAGATATCTTGAAACTGAGATGACTGACCTCCAACAAGCATGATCATCTTCCTATGTGCTAGGTATGACTCCAACCACTGGACAGTCTTCCCCGTGATACCCATTGATTCCAGTTTTCCAAGGGCTTCTTGACGCCACACTCGGTCAAATGCAGCCTTGATGTCAAAGCTGTCACTCTCATTATATCTCTGGAATTCAGCTCTTTTGTCCATGTTTGGACCAAGGCTGTAATGAGGTCAGGAGCTCAGTGGCCCTGGTGGAACCCAAACTGAGCATCACAGAGCAGGTTATGGCTGAGCAGGTCGTGCTTGACAGCATTGTTGATGTCACCTTCCATTACTTTACAGATGATCGAGAGTAGACTGCTGGGCTGGTAATTGGCTGGGTTGGATTTGTCCTGCTTTTTATGTATACGACAAACTTGGTCAATTTTTGACATTGTCAGGTAGATACTGTTCCAGTATAGTAACTGTACTGGAACAGCTTGTCCAGGGGAGCAGCAAATTCTGGAGCACACGCTTTCAGTACTATTTCTGGAATGTTGCCACGACCTTTTGCAGTATCCACTGTCTCCAACTGTTTCTTGTTATTATGTGCAGCGAATCAAATGGGCTGAAAACTGGTATCTGTGATGCTGGGGACCACTGGGGGAGGCCACGATGGATCACCCACTCGGCACTTCTGACTGAAGATTGCCCTGAAAGCTTTAGCCTTATCTTTTGCACTGATGTGCTGGGCTCTACCATCACTGAGCATTGTAATATTTATGGAGCTTCCTCTTCCAGTGAGTTGTTTAATCGTCTACCACCATTCATGACTGGATGTGGCAGGCCTGCAGAGCTTAGATCTGATCCATTGGGTGTGGGATTGCTTAGCTCTGTTATCACTTGCTGCTTACGCTGTTTGGCACGCAAGTAGTCCTGTTTGGTGGCTTCACCAGGTTGGCACCTCATCTTCAGGTATGCCTGGTTCTGCTCCTGGAATGCCTTCCTGCACTCTCCATTTGAACCAAGGTTGATCCCTGACTTCATGGTAATGGTTGAGTGGAGGATATGTTGGGCCATGAGGTTACAGATTGTGCTGAAGTACAATTCTGCTGCTTTTGATGGCCCATAGTGCCTCATGGATGTCCAGTCTTGAGTTGCTGGATCTGGTTAAAATCTGTCCCATTTAGCACAGTGATAGTGCCTATATGTACATAGCCTCAACAGATACAATTAACAAGTAACAGCAGAGAATGGAATAATGGAGAGCAAAGTAGTATTTCAGGAGGATGTGGCTATTATCTTACAAAAATTATGTTGGTAACACAGATCCTAAAATCACTGTAGAACAAGCTTACATTTATAGCAAATGCCTTTACTGCTGAGTAAGTGCTTCTGAAGTACAGTCATTGCTATAAAACACAACAGCAAATTTAAAATCATAGAATCCCTACAGAATGGAAACAGGCTATTCAGCCCATCGAGTCCACACCGACTCTCCAAAGAGCACCCAAACCCCCTACCATGTCTCACAATCTCACAAGATCTCACAATCAACAATCATAGTCCCTCAATTTGCAGATCATGTCTATTCAGGATTTCAAATTTCCACCATGGGTTATTGTCTAACTGAACAATCTAATTTTCCACACACAGAACTTTGGGCAGATGGGACAATATGTCTGATGAAATAGTGGGATCCAGATAGCTGGACTTTATTCCTTTTCTTTTCCTCTCTGCAGATCCACTACCTCATCATTAAAGTATTACAGTTGCCATAGTCCACAAAGATTTCAATGAATTTAAAATGTTTTGAGATATATATATATATTATGTAGCTTTGGAAAAAATAAGTAAATATCTATCATACACAAAACCAAAGTACGAAACAGAAATGATGTTGCAAATTTCTGCTAGTGAGGAAAATGAAAGCTTTCCAATGAGTAAAATTCACAACTGGTGTTAAATGTGATTTCTATTTTAGAACAAATCTCTAAATTGCTTTGACCTTTTCTCAATCTATTCTGTTGAGGTTGAGCTATAATAATAACAATAACAGCAGAGCATATTGCAGCAGCCCCACTACAGAAAAAGATGTGTTACCACAGAGGATAGAAAATGTCCAGCATGAATATTGGAAATGTACCACATAAAATTTTGTATTAGTTATTTCATTCAAATAACATTTTAAGTCTGACAACAATCTCAAACTTGTTAAACCATGATTATTCTCAAACTGGAAGAAATAGAATCAAACACCTCGTGTTGCTGCTGTTTTTAATTTTTTTTCTCTCTAGCTGATTGTATGCTTGTTGGATTTTTTTTCAATTCTTCTGTCTGAACTGTGCAATTTTCATTCTCAGTTACCTTCTGCCTTCTTTCCTGGAGACGATCGTGAAATGATACAGCCCAGAAGGAGGCTATTTGGCCCATTGTGCAAGTGGTACTTTGACAGAGCTATCCAGTTCATCCAATTCCTTTTCTCTCCCCGTTGATATGTGATTTCTTTCCCCTTCAAGTTAAAAGCAAATTCTCTTTTGAAAGTTAATGTTGACTTTGCTTTCACCACCCTTTCAGTCGGTACTGTCAGTTCCAGATCACAGTTTTGAAAAACAAAAGGTTTCCTCATGCCGTCTCTGATTCGCAGTCAATTTTTAAGGTGATCCACAAAAGGTGGAGGGACGAAGTGAGGAAAGAAAATAATTCACTCAATGAATAGTTAGGGCATGAAATGCAATGTTTGGAAATGTGGTGGAAGCAGGTTCAACTGAGGCATTCAAGAAGATATTGGATGACTATTTGGATAAAAATATTGTGCAAAGGTATGGAGAAAGAGCAGAAGTTTGGCACCAGGTAGTGATGCTCATTTAATAAGCCAGTGCAGGCACAATGGGCTGAATTGCCTCCTGCTGTGCTGTAACAATGCTGGAATTCTACAGACTTCAACCCATGCCCTCTCGTTATTGACACTGCTGCCACTGAAAAATGCTTTTCCTATTTACTCTATCAAAATCCTGGGACAGCACCTCTATCAAATCTCTCCTTTGCGTTTCTGCTCCAAGCTCAGCTTCCCCAGTCTCTCCACATAACTGAAGTTTCAGATTCCTTTCATTATTTTGGCACATCTCCTCTGCACCCTGTCTAAGACTTCAACAGTCTTTTTAAAGTGCTGTGATCCGAAATGGTCATAATTCTCCAGCAGAATCCTAGCCAGTGTTGTATGTAATTATTATCATAACTCCATTGCCTTTGTGCACTAGTTTAGTTGGGGGGTTTAGTTGGAAGAAGTCCCAAGTGGATGATCCTTCTCAATCTATTCCAGAGTTTCCCTGTATCACAGGAGCCAATTTTCAGTCAATACTGTATGAAGTTTCTGATTCTAATTCAGAATCGGAGACTTGCATGAAAGGCTGATTTGGTGGAGGATTGTCCAATAAAAGTTTAAGCTTCTGGACAAGTCCAATGTAGGATCATGCATCAGGACTTCCACATGGTGCTGACATGCATTTTCAGGCAGCCTTAATTTTTAACTACTGTATAGATACAGGCTAAACATAATTTGTTTATTTTTAGTGTTTTCAATCTTGATTGTTACAACACAAATAGTAACCACAGTTAGGAAGGCTTAAAATCCACATAACAATAAAATGTACTTTGACATTTCCAAGAAATCTTCAGGCAGGCTATTCAATCATGGCTTGATAGCAAGGTACAATTTATTAAAATCCAAAAGGAAGCACTCTCAGGCAAAGGTTAAAATTTCCAGGAATTTGTGGTGCCCACAATATTAGTCCTATTATTTTAATTCTCAATGGTTCACTAGAGGGATAAAGATAAATGATAAACATTTAGCCCATAGGAAAACTGGGAAATGCGCCTAGATCTTTTTAAAAGCGTCCTTATGTGCTTCAGACCACTATTTGTGTATTTTTTCTATGTTCAAAATAAAGAACGTGTTTGAGAATTTCTGAAAAAATGTACACTTTGTCATAGGTTTTCATTTTGCACACATTACGACAATTTGCAAGAAATACCACAGGAGGAGAAACCAACATTTATACTGTATGAGAGGAAAGTGCTGATGGGTTAGAGGTGTTGCATGGAGAGTGCACCTGTTAATGATGCCTAACAGTTAACGGCCACATTATGCTTAAAATTTAAACTAGGCATGTTGACTCTGATTAGTGAAGGCATTGCCCTGAAATATGATCCAGAAAATCACTGTCACTGAGTTTATTGACAATGCATCCACCACAAGATCCCTCGTGTTGTTGTTTAAGGTATACAACAATTATTCTGCATCATTTATTCAAGGCTTCTTGATACTATGCTCTCAAAAGCATTTTCTCAAACAAATAGAATTTGTTTCAAACTCAAATTTGTATGGCAGTTTCTGTTAAAATTAATATTCATACAGAATCAGTTGTGAAAAAACAATGTTTCCTAGTTAGTGGCTCCCTCTACAGGTTAAAAGATAATCTCTGACCATGGCTTTGTTTTGACCACATCCAGTACTTGTATACAGATTTTAACACTTCTCTTATACAAACTATCTGTGAGCAAAGGAATAATAAATATAAATTGTTCTTCTTACTTTGTAAAATGACCAAAATACTTGTTGCAACAAATTGAATCACCATATCCCTCTTCTGACTGTAACAAAATCTTATTTTTTTAATAGCTGATCTCCTTTTTGCTTCCTTTCCATGGACAAGTGTATGGCCTGAACAAATTTTTAAAAAATACATGTTTTAGTGATGGGACTTTTGGGTCTTTCCGAATTAAAGAACTAAGGATACAAAGTGAGCAAGTGCACCACTCCTTGTATTTTAGCTGCAGAATCACACCCTAGTTTGATGTGGATATGCTGGTGTTGGACTGGGGTGGACAAGATCAGAAGTTAAATGACACCAGGTTATAGTCCAACAGGTTTATTTGAAACCACATGCTTTTGTAGCAGTGCCCCTTTGTCAGGTGAAATGAAGAAAATCACACAGGCACAGAATTTATAGGCAGAGAGATGAGTGGGCAGAAAGATCAAAAGATCATATCAATGCTATGAGAGGAGTGTCGTCAGGCTGAACAATAAGTCTCTGCAGGTGATCAGAAGTGTCAGATGATGTGAGTAAAGTGTCAACAGCTGAATAACAAGTGAAGGGATGACCAGGCAGAGAGATAATTACAAAAAAATTAAAAATAAGGTGATGCTGGAGACAAACCTGAAGTGCTGAAGTGTTCCCTGACTTCGAGGGGACATTTCTGTTTGGTGATTGTTGCACAGTGTCCACTTATCTGTTGTCGTAGAGTCTGCACGGTCTCGCCAATATAACATGCCTCAGGGCATCCTTGCCTGCGGCATGTGAGGTAGACAACATTGGCTGAGTCACTTGAGTATCTGCACTGTACGTGGGGGGTGTTGTTCCCACGTGTGATGGTAGTATTCAGTTGGAGAACACTTCAGGTGGTCAAGGGCATTCAGCCTCTGATCTTTGTGTAAGTGTCCACCTAGGTGACCTTTGAGATACACAACAACGCAGAATCACTGAGCAGAAATTGATAGCCAAGTTCCATATTCATGAAGACAGCCTCAATCTTGATCTTAGGTTCATGTCACACTATATGTAACTCCACCATACTATTCTATATTTGTAAAATCTTCCTTAATGTCCTGGTTTGACACCATCACGTTGATAACCTCTTATGATCTTAAGTAGTTTGTACAGTTTTGGATTATTTGTTATTTTAATTAGATCCTCAGTATGTGACTCTTATACCTATCATGTTATTCCAGCCACGTTATTGCAGCCATTTGGTTTGTCTCCAGCACCACCTTATTTTTATTTTTTTTTGTAATTATCTCTCTGCCTCAATTAATCAGATTATATGTCATCCCTTCACTTGCTATTCAGCTGTTGACACTTTACTCACATCATCTGACACTTTTGATCATGTGCAGAGACTTATTGTTCAGCCTGACCACACTCCACTCACACCATTTGTATGATCTTTTCATCTGTCTGCCTACTGATCACTCCGCCCATAAAGTCTGTGCCTGTGTGATTCTCTTCACCGCTTGATGAAGGAGCAACGCTCTGAAAGCTTGTGATTTCCAATAAACCTGTTGGCCTATAACCTAGTGTTGTATGACTTCTGTGCTGAAAATGTGTTGCTGGAAAAGCGCAGCTGGTCAGGCAGCATCCAGGGAACAGGAGAATCGACGTTTCGGGCATAAGCCCTTCTTCAGGAATGAGGAAAGTTTGTCCAGCAGGCTAAGATAAAAGGTAGGGAGGAGGGACTTGGGGGAGGGGCGTCGGAAATGCGATAGGTGGAAAGAGGTCAAGGTGAGGGTGATAGGTCAGACTGGGGTGGGGGCGGAGAGGTCAGGAAGAAGATTGCAGGTTAGGAAGGCAGTGCTGAGTTCGATGGATTTGACTGAGACAAGGTGGGGGGAGGGGAAACGAGGAAACTGGTGAAATCCGAGTTCATCCCTTGTGGTTGGAGGGTTCCTAGGCGGAAGATGAGGCGCTCTTCCTCCAACCGTCGTGTTGTTGTGGTCTGGCGATGGAGGAGTCCAAAGACCTGCATATCCTTGGTGGAGTGGGAGGGGGAGTTGAAGTGTTGAGCCACAGGGTGGTTGGGTTGGTTGGTCCGGGTGTCCCAGAGGTGTTCTCTGAAACGCTCCGCAAGTAGGCGGCCTGCCTCCCCAATATAGAGGAGGCCACATCGGGTGCAGAGGATGCAATAGATGATGTGTGTGGAGGTGCAGGTGAATCTGTGGCGGATATGGAAGTTTCCTTTGGGGCCTTGGAGGGAGGTGAGTGGGGAGGTGTGGGCGCAAGTCTTGCACCTCCTGCGGTTGCAGGGGAAGGTGCCGGGAGTGGAG
This sequence comes from Chiloscyllium plagiosum, assembly GCF_037043375.1. Taxonomy (NCBI): domain Eukaryota; kingdom Metazoa; phylum Chordata; class Chondrichthyes; order Orectolobiformes; family Hemiscylliidae; genus Chiloscyllium; species Chiloscyllium plagiosum. The sequence goes on from NW_028270150.1 coordinate 42,956,901, forward strand.
GTTGGGTTGGTGGGGGGTGTGGATCTGACGAGGGAGTCACGGAGGGAGTGGTCTTTACGGAATGCTGATAGGGGAGGGGAGGGAAATATATCCTTGGTGGTGGGGTCCGTTTGGAGGTGGCGGAAATGACGCCGGATGATGCGCTGTACATGGAGATTGGTGGGGTGGTAGGTGAGGACCAGTGGATTTCTGTCCTGGTGGCGGTTGGAGGGGCGGGGCTCAAGGGCGGAGGAACGGGAAGTGGAAGAGATGCGGTGGAGGGCATCGACGACCACGTCGGGGGGGAAATTGCGGTCCTTGAAGAAGGAGGCCATCTGGGTTGTACATTTTTGGAACTGGTCCTCCTGGGAGCAGATGCGGCGGAGACGAAGGAATTGGGAGAATGGGATGGCGTTTTTACAGGGGGCAGGGTGGGAGGAGGTGTAGTCCAGGTAGCTGTGGGAGTCGGTCGGTTTATAGTAAATGCCCGTGTTGATTCAGTCGGCTGAGATAGAAATAGAAAGGTCGAGGAAGGGGAGGGAGGAATCTGAGACTGTCCAGGTGAATTTGAGGTCGGGGTGGAAGGTGTTGGTAAAGTGGATGAACTGTTCAACCTCCTCGTGGGAGCACGAGGCGGCGCCGATACAGTCATCGATGTAGCAGAGGAAAAGGTGGGGGGTGGGGCCAGTGTAGTTGCGGAAGATGGACTGTTCCACATATCCTACGAAGAGGCAGGCATAGCTGGGGCCCATGCGGGTGCCCATGGCTACTCCTTTCGTTTGGAGGAAGTGGGAGGATTGGAAAGAGAAGTTGTTCAGGGTGAGGACCAGTTCAGTCAGTCGAAGGAGGGTGTCAGTGGAAGGGTACTGGTTGGTACGGCGGGAAAGGAAGAAGCGGAGGGCTTTGAGTCCTTCGTGATGGGGGATGGATGTGTACAGGGACTGGATGTCCATGGTGAAGATAAGGCGTTGGGGACCGGGGAAGTGAAAATCATGGAGGAGGTGGAGGGCATGGGTGGTGTCCCGAACGTCGGTGGGGAGTTTTGGACTAAGGGGGACAGGACCGTGTCGAGGTATGCGGAGATGAGTTCGGTGGGGCAGGAGCAGGCGGAGACAATGGGTCGACCGGGGCAGTCAGGTTTGTGGATTTTGGGCAGGAGGTAGAAGCGGGCGGTGCGGGGTTGTGGGACTATGAGGTTGGAGGCGGTGGATGGGAGATCCCCCGAGGTGATGAGGTTATGGATGGTCTGGGAGATGATGGCTTGGTGGTGGGGGGTGGGGTCATGGTCAAGGGGGCAGTAGGAGGAGGTATCTGCGAGCTGGCATTTGGCCTCAGCGGTGTAAAGGTCGGTGCGCCAAACTACTACCGCGCCTCCCTTGTATGACTTCTGACCTTGTATGCCCTAGTTTCTTATAACAGCAAAAAAAACATTTAATTCATTTGCCTTATATAATTTACTTGTTTCTGTCTGTAAAAGCTATGGAGATTCAAGCACAACAGGCTTTGGGAAGTTCACATCTGAATCATTCCCTTTGGTTGTCTCCATTTATTCACCTGGTAGAAGGTGAATGCTGTCTCTCACACACTCCCACATTTTCCAAGATGATCATTCCTGATACCTTCTGATTTGTATTGAGGTATTTGCCACCCTTATCACTATGTGGAATAAGATAATGGTTGTTTGAGGTAGTTTGCTACTACCAATCCTCCTCTTTCTTTGCTTTGTTTTGGCCTTATCCAGCCATTACTAGTCCAAGATACACCCATCTTAGAGTATCTACAGAAGAGGTACTCTTTCTGAATGACAAGATATATTGCATGATAGCAATGTGCAACTATGTTTGGTCAGGCATAATTACCTTAGGGGGGTAGTGTAGGTGCACCTGCTCCTTCTAAAACCTCAAGCAGAACTCCATGCCTCCACCCACAGACTGTGTGTGACATCTGTAGAATGGGTGAAGCCAATGCAACATGAATATTAACATCCTCAGGCCTTACACAATAACAATAGAGCTTCAACATTGTACAGACAAGGCTTCTCTCTGGGAGAATGTAGCTGGTGAAGAATTAATACAGTCTCACAGGAAGCAAATGTTTTCATTTGATTAAAATTCATTTGTTACCACGTACCCAATCTGAAGTGGGACTTTCAATAATTAATTCCATCAACAAGAATTTTTTGCGAGTTAATGCTGTACTAAAATGAGTCTAGTACAAACAATATACTTTAAAAATATATATTTTTCAAAATTAAGCATTTATATCTCTGCCATAAGTCAGCTGTTTTAAATAAATATTTGAACAAAAATACATTTAGTACTTCAATGCTGAGATTATTTCCTCTGTGACACCTCTTTGTACATCAGCCGAGTCACTGAAAAGATATCAGAGATATGTGTCAATGCACTAATACTCAGGAATATAAAATGACACTTAATCACTAAATAGCACAAATGGAGTACTAACGAATATCTCTGTACCGTCCGCATAAATGCCCTGTTAATTTATAAGATTATTTATTTTTCATTTAATTCATAACAATGGACAGATATATGGAAAATAGACTCAGATCCCTCTCTATTGGTTATTAGAAAGAAAGAAAATGATACAGGCGAGGCCAGCACCTGATACCTAGATGATAAAGAATTTGGCTTCAGACTTCAGACAAACCAATTCTTCTGGGTTCTATAATCTTAGTTAAGCTTGAATTGATTCTCAATCCAGCTCAACCAATTTTTAAAAAAGTTTGACATATCATTCTTTTGTTTGGACACAAAGAGCACTTTTTCTCGCTATGATTTAATGTACAACTGATTTAATTTACATCCTGAAGTTGTTTCTAAACATTTTAAGAAAATACTTGTTGAACACTTTTTCAAGAAGATAGAAGCAACTTAATAACTTATGCAGGATATGAGAAGACAAGTGCCGTTATTTGTATTGTATTTGTAATCCTGTTTGATGACCTTGTTATTTCTTTTGTGCTTATTATAATTATCTTTTAAATATTCCTCCAGAAATAAAGAAGTAATGAAATCAAGTCAATGCTAAATTCATTTAATGGCTGCACACTACCTCAACACAATGAGAATTCTTCCACAGCAAACTACAGTACTGTAAAGTTGCTTCCGGAAGATAGAATGGTTGCTAGGAGAGGCACGCAATTCCCCACATCTGATACAGAAAACACTGTAACTGGCCATTTTCCTAACATTTTAGTTAATCACAATGGTAGGCTATTTAATAAAATGGGTTACTAATATGTCCTCCAAAAAACACAGGAAAAATGCAAAATAATGTACAAAATAGTAGATGGGATTTGTGGATCAAAACATGACAGCTAACAGATTTCTACACGATTGTAACTGTAATCAACAGCAGAGGTGATCCATAAATATCTATGGGCAATCAATTTGAGGAAAGAGTTTCAATTTCATTAAATGAGGACTCTGAAGCCCATTCACAATCTGTCATTTGTTTTACAATTCTGGATGAAGATGAGACCACTGGCTCCAGTGAAGCAGTACCATGCCCTACTGAATGTACAAATGGCCCTCATGTCCCTGTTCATCACTGTTTGAATGAAAAAATCATTAACAATGGTTCATTGTTTGTATGTGGCATTTCCTTGTGTCACTCAAAACAAGAGATATCAAAGATAAATAATTTCATTGAACTTTTTATATTGTTGTGTATTTCACAAATAGTCATCAAAATACGATTCTGAAGCTAAAATTGCAGCACAGTCCTATCGGAATTTTTCACAAGTTTTCACACCATGCACATCAGATTACAGTACTTGTGACAAGGAGCTTAGGATCTCATCTTGATATCTACTTTATCTTACTTAAGTATAACTTGGACACATTTTCACAATAGAAGGAAGTCCCAAGACTACTTGTAAATGGGCCTATTCCTACAAACTCATGAGTACTTCATTTTAAAGCTTTCTCTGTTGGAAGAAAATACCATTTTCACATAATAAAAATAGAGGAAAGCAAATAGGTTTTCTAAATTTCATATGCCTCAAAAATTTAAAAAAATCCTGACACTTATCCTCATTCTTAACATTCATAAATCATAAAAGTTGTGAATGGTGAGACGATAGTCAATCCAATTATGAGGTCATTGAATGTTAGAATGTTGAAATAAGTAAATAAAATAGTAAGATACATAATACATAAAAATTTAAGGAGAAGACACTGGATAGAATGATCAAAGTCTATTTCTTTCATCCATCTAGACTTTCTCTGCTGCTGACATGCCTGTTTCGATAAATACATTAAAAACACGTGGGCTGCTCATATTCCATCCAACTATTATCTCAATTAAATCATTAGGAAAAAGTGAAAATTTAGTTAAACAATGTAGCCTAGAGTTACATCTTTCAAATTATACATTGTTTGATCAGAAATTATGAATTTGTAAATAATGTGACAAGGACTTTAACCTTACCTTCATGATTACAAAATTCAAGATATTGATTTAGAAATCTGGATATTTCATAACCATAGGGATGATATTTTCTGTGTTGAAATATATTGATCAGATCATTTTGAATGTTTTGCTCTTGTTTATTCCTTTTATCTTACAGGCCATGAATCACTGGGATAAGGTTCGCAGATAATGACAGTTGTTAATATTTCCCAATAGTTGCTAGACACTGAATTACAACTTTAGCTTCAAATCCTAGTGTGACAGCTGGGAAATGTAAATTTTTGTAATAAATATATATCAAATCAAAAGAGAGAGTTAGCATCAGTAACTGTCCATTCCATTATTAGATTGTCATTAGAAAAACATTGGTCTCCTCATGTGTGTTATGGAAGAAAATCTCCAATTCAGACATGATCCAGCTTATAAGTGAGTTTAGACTCATGGCATTAACCTTAACTTCCCTCTGAAATGGCTGTAGAAATTGTTCACTTACCTCAAGGATAGCTAGGTGTAGTGGCCAATTGATCTGTGTTTGACTACGTTTGACAGTTCTCTGATCTATGCAATTGTGTTACATTGTTTAAGCCTATGGGTGGAGCTAGAGCTTTAATTCACAGAAAGCTTCTAGGTGAAAAGAAATGTGTCTTCTCTATGAGACTATGTGTGCATGTTGAAACCTTATAAGTTTTATATTAGATTAGATTCCCTACAGCGTGGAAACAGGCCCTCCGAAGAGTAACCCACCCAGAACCATTTCCCTGTGACTAATGCAGCTAACACTATGGGCAATTTAGCATGGCCAATTCACCTGACCTGTACATCTTTGGACTGTGGGAGGAAACCGGAGCATGCGCACGCAGACACAGGGAGAATGTGCAAACTCCATGCAGTCAGTCACCCAAGGCTGGAATCGAACCTGCGACCCTGGTGCTGTGAGGCAGCAGTGCTAACCACTGAGTCACCATGCCACTGGCATCAGTTCTATTATCTTATAATTATAAGTATCAGGAGTAAATTTGTTATTAGTTTTGAACTAGTGTCATTTCTGCTTTCCTGCGGGATAAATCAGACAACTGGCGAATGCAGACTATTAGGGATGGACAATAGATACTGACCATGTCAGAGATACCCACATCCCATGAACAAATAAAAAGGACATATGAACACCAGAATGGTTGTTCACCTTATATTGCTTACTGTTGGCTTTCCAATTTGGTTTGCAATACGCCTAAAGAAATACTATGCAATCTCAGTATTCTGATATCAAAGTAATCATGCTTTATGTTGTTGAACATTTAAAATATCCTATTGATCCTGAAAGCAATAATGATAAATTAGAGAAATCATCAAAATGTTGTAAATTACTTTCCCTCGAAGAAAATGATTAAGAATGAAGATAATTGGGATGAACCAATTTATTTAATTGGCTTCCAATCACCTTCACCCAAACAAACTGCAGAACAAAAATATTATCGAATGTCGTGAAATAATTTGTCTGAGCAGAAATTAACAATGTATTTTAATGACTTGCTCAAGAATTACTTAGATTCTTCTAAAATAAAAATACTGTGCAACAATGTTTAAATAATTCACCAGATACTTAGTTGTGTGAACCTGAATGACTGTCTCACCTCTTCAATTTACATTAATAGAGTTATTAAAGAAATCACAGAAGTAAAATAATAATTGTGCACATATATCTCACACATAATTGTGTTTTCTTCGAAAATGTATCTTATGCTTGTTAACTTGCATTCTTGATATATTAATGAAGAAGAAGTATTTTACACCAATTTAATACAAGCCAGAAATAGCAGCTACGATATTAATATTTGTTCACTTTAAGTTAATGATAAATTATATTTTATGATACTGGTGCTTGAAGTTAGGTTTTCAGGTAAATTTGGCACCATTTTCTGATACTACTAAACTTTCATGAGATGTCTCAAGAAACCTCACCCAGAAGTTCTAAAATGAGATGTAGCTGGACTCCCTCATGATCAGATGACTGATCCGAGAGCCCACCCTAATTTGTTATTATCCAATATTACATTTTTATTGGTCTTGTTATTATCAATCTAGACTATGTGACATCCTCGACTGTTGATAATACAATAGGGACAGATAATTTATTGTGGAGAACAGGGACATGGCAGATAAACTAAACAGCTACTTAGTGTTTGTTTTCATAGAAGAAGATATAGGGAATCCCTCGGAAATGCTAGCAACTGAGGGACTTCTGTAACTGAAGAGATTTAAAAAAGTATTAGTGACTGGTAGTACTTGAAAAATTAGCTAGATTGAGTGTTAATATATCTCCAGGACCAGATGAGCTTAATTCCAGATGTTGAAGGAAGTGAAAATAGAGAAAGAGCAATGGATGCATTGGTGATTATCTTTCATAATCCTAGAAAGTCTTCTGCTGACTGGAATTGACAATGTAACTCCACTCTTTAAGAAGGGAGGAAGCATGGAGAGTTATACACCTGTTAGCTTGAAATCAGTAGGACAGAAAATGTTCAAATCTACTATAAAGGATGTGCCAACTGACCATTTTTTTAAAAAAGAGGAAAATTGTGCAGCGTTGACATGGATTTTATGAAACGGAAATCATATTTGACAAATGTTGCCATTTTTGAGGATGTTTTGTGCAGCATAGACTAAAGAAAACTAATGGATACGGTGCATTTGGATTTTCAGAAGGCTTTTGATATGGTTCCACCCATGAAGTTAGTAAATAAAATGAAAGTGCATGGAATAATGGAGAATATACTAGTATGGATTGAGAATTAGTTAAATGATATAAAGCTGAGAGTAGGCATAAATGGATCATTCTTGGGACAGCAGTCTGTTACTAGTGGGGTTCTGTAAGGGTCAATGCTAGGTCCATACTTGTTCGTAATATGTGTACAGTAATTGATTTGGATGTTTGGACAAATTGCAATGTTTCCAGATTTGCTGATGATACCAAACTGGGTGGGACGTAAGTTCAGAAAAGAATGCAAGGAGGTTTCAAGAAGATTTAGATTAAGTGAATGGGCAAGAACATAAGATGATAAGCTATAAGTACAGAATTAGGCCATTTGATCCATTGAATCTGCCTCACCCTTCAATCATGGATGATGTGTTTTCAACTTCATTTTCCTGCTATCTGCCTTTAACCTTTGATCCCCTTACCAATCAAGAACCTGTCCATCACTGTCTTAAATAATTCAATGACTTGGCCTCCTCACCCTTCTCTGGCAATGAGTTCCACAGATTCCCCACCCTCCAGCTGAAGAAATCCCTCCTTACCTAGTTCTAAAGAGTCATCACTTCACTCTCAGGCTATGCCCTCATGTCCTTGTCTCTAACTAAATGACAGTTAGTAGTTTTTTTAAACCAACACCAAAGAGACAGTCAATTAAAATAGTCTAACAAATACATCTTTCTAATTCTCACTGACAACTTAAGCCTTTTTTTTACGTTTAAAGAACAGGATATCCCCTAAGCTGATCCTTCCACATTTCCATCTCAACTTACAAAAGTTGAATATCTCATTATACATAAGCAACTAGGATATTGAAATTTATTTTCCGTCATTCACTTCCATCTGTACTGTGATACAAATGGTCAACAAACTTTAAAGAACAGGACATATAATGCTATTGCATTGGGAAATCCGTTTCTTTGATGTTGGAACCCCACTCCTCTCTATTTTAAACAATCCCATGCATGAATCCATAGCATATCTAGCCTTACTATAATCCTCTCAGCCTGCTCACTGTCATCTGGTAGGTAATACGATTAAACAGATCGACTCTGAAAAGTGAATTCAGTGCCTGCACATTCAATAAAGACTTCTTAGAAATTCCTGAGCATTTTTATATTACAGTCAACAGTACTGAGGAGTGTCAGTTTGAGCACAAACAGCACTGAGCAAAACTTGAACCAGCTAGGAAGACGTTCATGTAGAGCAAGTACCCTTTCCAATATTTTTCCAAAGTGCAATGGTGGTGTTGCAGACATCTGAGCCATATTCCACTTCATCTGGAGATCTAAGATGGACTGTGTCTGCAGGGGTACCATGTACAAAATACTGGATAAGTGGGTGGGGAAACATACCCAATGTCACCCTCACCTTGAAGGCCACGTTTGTGTGCAGCTGCAGCTAGCTGTGTGTAGACTCTTGGTACGCAAACACCATTTGTCGCTATGTATGGAGCTTCTATTTGTCGCCAGGGTTGCGAAGGATGGAAATGACTTCATTATTGCAGAATGCTCCTAGTGGTTGGACTGTTCGATCAGGAAGTGGTCTGCATGTAGCGTCCTCAAGACCCTGCAGGATAAGGACAGGGTGGATCCTGTCTTGTGATTCCCTGAGCAGACATTCAAAGTCATTTGGCAGAATGCCTCATCACCAGAACTTTCCAAGTACCAAGACATTGCTTGGCTACTGGTGAGAAAGGCACTATCTGTGAGATCTTTCATGTTTGCCCAGATAGCCTGCACCACCGCACACTGTCCTTGATGCAGCTGGGGCTAGGGGGGTATTGACACTGTCACACCTCTCTTTCTGGAATGTGCCTTTGCAAAGGAAGTCTGGACAGAGTTGCAGTGGTTGTTGTCGAGGTTCATCCCGAACAGTTCTGTGATGCAAGACTCTGTGTTCCACGATCTGTTCCCCAGGAACCCACGCTGAAACAAACAGCAACTGCACCTGGAGGGCCATCAACTTGGTGAAAGATACTCTTTGGTCTGTCTGAAAATTGTTGGTCTTCCAAGTTGACCCCAACAGAATATGATCTGGAGGTGCCCAGTTCAACTCCGACAGAGTGTTGCAGACTGGCACATTCTAAGGTCCATGACTACAGGCTGAGGGATGGACTAAAGCTTTGGGCAACTATCTCAAAGATGCATTTGGGGAAGACCATTGTCCAAGGTCTTCTTGCTGAAGGTAAATAGGGGTCATTTCAGTTATTGGACCCTCCTACTGTCTAAATGCATGTAAGTATTGTCTTGCATGTGTAAGAGATGTCTTTGGTTTGCTTGGATAGAGTCAAACTCCAACATTTGTTTGTTATGCTACTGTACAGAACCAAACTGCATTTGTGACTATGTTTATATAAAGATATTTTTTATAAATAAAGCATATTTTTGAAATAAAAGAAACTTTTTCCAAAGTGCAAAAACAAATTACTGTAGTGACTAAATGCAACATCCTGTGCCGTTACTTCAGTTTTCCTGTCTGGCCTCGATGCTTTCTTCCTAAGGCCCACAAGGAATCCTTGGGCCTTCTTTGCTAAGGCTTCATTCTCCACCTGGGCCAGGACTCCTTAGAATATGTATTTCAATGAGCAGCAGCAGTTTCCAGATGACACATTTGTTTAGGTTTGGAATTTGGCCAAAGGCAAGTTACTTATCAGTAAATAGAGCTAAGCCTGACCGCAACTGCACTCAGATGAGATGCCAGCCAATTGCCCTATTCCTGTTCTAGAAATAAAATCAATAAATATTGGGTGGGGGTGCTCAGGCCAGCTCAGTACATGCCTGTGCAAATGCAGCCCTCTTAAACAGCTGTGGGCATAGGCTACATTCCAGCATATTAGAAAAGCAGTACTTAAACTCTGCATTGGGCAGAGGGGAAGGAGGATGGGAGAATTTACCACAATATTTCAAAACTCAGTGGATACTGTTTGGTTAGTGTGCCATAGAACATAGAACATAGAAGAATACAGCGCAGTACAGGCCCTTCGGCCCTCGATGTTGCGCCGATCCAAGCCCTCCTAACCTACACTAGCCCACTATCCTCCATATGCCTATCCAATGCCCGCTTAAATGCCCATAATGAGGGAGAGTCCACCACTGCTACTGGCAAGGCATTCCATGAACTCACGACTCGCTGAGTAAAGAACCTACCCCTAACATCTGTCCTATACCTACGCCCCCTTAATTTAAAGCTATGCCCCCTTGCAATAGCTGACTCCATACGTGGAAAAAGATTCTCACTGTCAACCCTATCTAAACCCCTAATCATCTTGTACACCTCTATCAAGTCACCCTAAACCTTCTTTTCTCCAATGAAAACAACCCCAAGTGCCTCAGCCTTTCCTCATACGATCTTCCTACCATACCAGGCAACATCCTGGTAAACCTCCTCTGCACCCGTTCCAGTGCCTCCACATCCTTCCTATAGTATGGCGACCAAAACTGCACACAATATTCCAGATGTGGCTGCACCAGAGTCTTATACAACTGCAACATGACCTCAGGACTCCGGAACTCAATTCCTCTACCAATAAAAGCCAGTACGCCATATGCCTTCTTCACCGCACTATTTACCTGGGTGGCAACTTTCAAAGATCTGTGTACATGGACACCAAGATCCCTCTGCTCATCCACACTACCAAGTATCCGACCATTAGTCCAGTACCCCATCTTTTTGTTACTCTTACCAAAGTGAATCACCTCACACTTAGCTACATTGAACTCCATTTGCCACCTTTCTGCCCAGCTCTGCAGCTTATCTATATCCTGCGTAACCTGCCACATCCTTCCTCACTGTCTACAACTCCTCCGACTTTCGTATCATCCGCAAACTTGCTCACCCAACCTTCTAACCCCTCCTCCAGGTCATTTATAAAAATGACAAATAGCAATGGTCCCAAAACAGATCCTTGCGGAACACCGCTAGTGACGGCACTCCAAGATGAACCTTTGCCATCAACTACTACCCTCTGTCTTCTTCCAGCCAGCCAACTCCTAATCCAAACCTCCAACTCACCCTCAATGCCATACCTCCGTATTTTTTGCAGTAGTCTACCATGGGGAACCTTATCAAACGCCTTACTAAAATCCATATACACCACATCTACCGCTTTCCCCTCGTCCACCTCCTTAGTCACCTTCTCAAAGAATTCAATAAGGTTTGTGAGACATGACCTGCCCTTCACAAAACCATGCTGACTATCCTTGATCACATTATTCCTATCCAGATGTTCATAAATCCTATCCCTTACAATTCTCTCTAAGACTTTGCCCACAACAGAAGTGAGACTCACCGGCCTATAGTTACTAGGGTTATCCCTACTCTCCTTCTTGAACAAGGGAACCACATTTGCTAGCCTCCAATCTTTTGGCACTACTTCTGTAGACAACGAGGACATAAAAATCAAGGCCAATGGCTCTGCAATCTCCTCCCTTGCTTCCCAGAGAACCCTAGGATAAATGCCATCAGGCCCAGGGGACTTATCTATTTTCACCCTTTCCAGAATTTCCAACACCTCTTCTCTACATACCTCAAAGCCATCCATTCTACTTAATTGTGACTCAGTATTCACATCAACAACAATGTCCTGTTCCTGAGTGAATACTGACGAAAAGTATTCATTCAGTGTCTCCCCAATCTCTTCAACCTCCACACGCAACTTCCCACTACTATCCTTGACTGGACCTATTCCTACCCTAGTCATTCTTTTATTCCTGACATACCTATAGAAAGCCTTAGGGTTTTCCCTATTCCTACCAACTAAGGATCTTTCATGTCACCTCCTTGCTGCTCTTAGCTCTCTCTTCAGGTCCTTCCTGGCTACCTTATAAGTCTCAATCGCCCCAATTGAACCTTCACGCCTCATCTTTACATAGGCCGCCCTCTTCTATTTAACAAGGGATTCCAATTCCTTATTAAACATAGGCTCCCTCACACGACCCTTTCCTCCCTGCCTGATGGGTACATACTTATCAAGGACACTCAATAGTTGCTCCTTGAACAAGCTCCACATATCAATTACGCCCTTGCCTTGAAGCTTACTTTTCCAAGCCACGCATTCTAAGTCATGCCTCACCGCATCACAATTTCCCTTCCCCCAGCTATAACTCTTGCCCTGTAGTGCACACTTATCCCTCTCCATCACTAGAGTAAAAGTCACCGAATTGTGGTCACTGTACCCAAAGTGCTCACCTACCTCTAATTCTAACACCTGGCCTGGTTTGTTACCCAGAACCAAATCCAGTATGGCCTCACCTCTTGTTGGCCTATCTACATATTGTGTCAGGAAACCCTCCTGCAAACACTGGACAAACACTGACCCATCTAACGAACTTGAGCTATAGCTCTCCCAATCAATATCAGGAAAGTTAAAGTCCCCCATAACAACCACCCTATTACTTTCACTCTTCTCTTGAATCATCCTCGCAATCCTTTCTTCTACGATTCTAGGACTATTAGGAGGCCTGTAAAAGACTCCTAACAGGGTGAGCTCACCTTTCCTATTCCTAACCTCAGCCCAAACTACCTCAGATGGCGAGTCTTCATCCATCGTCCTTTCCACAGCTGTAATACTATCTTTGACAAGCAATGCCACACCTCCCCTTTTTTTACCCCCACCTCTGACCCTACTAAAACATTTAAACCCTGGTACCTGCAACAGCCAATCCTGTCCCTGTTCTACCCATGTCTCCGTAATAGTCACAACATCGAAGTCCCAGGTACCAACCCACACTGCAAGTTCACCTACCTTATTTCGTATACTTCCTCCATCTTCCTTTCTTCAGTGATTTATAAAATCGAACTAAGCACCGAGCGATGCTTCCACTAAGGAGTAAACCATAATAGATGAAACCGCAGTAATTCCCAACAGGAAATAAAAAGCTGGTCACCTCCCTCCAGTTTTCAAACAAACATTTCACTTTACACAACCAATGCAAGAAAGCAGAGAAGTACAAATGAATGTGCTACTTCTGTTCCAATGGTCATCTGCTATACTATGTGACTGTTCCATTATGGAGTTAGTAGTAAAAGCTGTCCTTTCACATACCTCTGTTGTTACACTTAGAATAGAATACACACCAGAAGAAGCTGTAAAGGTAAGAAAACAACAGTAAATATCTTTTTCAAGAATTGCCAAGGAGAAGGAAAAAAGACAAAGCACGCATTTCGTCATACACAATGTCAGGACTACCTAGGGAACTTCTTCACAGCTCATGAAGAATAATCATTATTGGAAACACAGGCACCCATAAACAACAATGACACAATGACTCGACCTGTGGTTTAATGACATTGGTTAAATATTGGCCAAAACATTAGGGAAGAATACCTCGATCATGGAATCTTTTCCATCCACCTGAGAAGACAGACAAGAGCAGATGATAAAAATTAAAGACCATCAATCCACTTTACATTGACATGTAACACAGCAGATTTCTTAAAATAATTTGCATAATTTAGTTCACTTCGATCCCCATATAATTAAGAATAGAGCCTATTTCTTTTGCCATCTTTTATTAATTTAAAGACGTCATGAATTATGTTGTTAAAAACATGTTCATTAAGTGATGCAATAAATAACAGCAGAGACAATTTGAGAGTCTAGAGTTGTTATGGAGCAGAGGTTGGGAAATATTTCAGCGTATTTCCCATCATTTGTGTTTTATTTCAACATATTGACCAATATTTGGTGGATGCAGTGAAGGTCTGCTGTCACTCTGGATAAGAAATTCCAGATGTAGTGGTGACTGAGTGGAAGATAACAGCATCACATCCTACTTGGTTTCCCAACATTGCCCTCTGAACTTAGAGTCATAGAGTCAGAAATGTATAGCATGGATACAGACCCTTCAATCCAATTTGCCCATACCAACCAGATATCCTAAATTAATCTAGTCCCATTTGCTAACATTTGGCCCATATCCCTCTAAACCACTCTTATTCATATACCTATCCAGATGCCTTTTAATTGTACCAGCCTCCTCCACTTCCTCTGGCAGTTCATTCCCTACAAGCACCATCCTCTGCATCAAAACATTGACTTACAGGGTGTCTTCAAATCCTGCCCAAAGTGTGAAGAGGCAGCAAAGAACACACAGACCAGAAACAAATGGATATCAAAAATATCACTAGTTATTAAAGCACTAACTTGAATTGAAGGAATCTGGTTTTATCCAGTACTTTTGCAGAATCCAGACGTTATTATTGCCAGAACTGAAATAAAAATTGTAAATGGCATTAGCATTAAATAAAACTGAAAATGCTCAAAATTCACTAAAGATTGTTCAATATTTAAAGTCCAATTTATGCCTTAATATTTTGAATGTATATCCAAGCATAATATCCCTGGAAAGGGTTTACACCCAAAACATATTGTTGCTGTTTGTTGTTTTTGCAAGCTGACAGATCTACTGATCATGAATGCAATGTTTTTCCAATTTTAAATACAGAACAATTCTGTCAAAGATGATATCTGGGTGTCCCAGGACTCAACCACTCTCTTTATGTACATAGATCAGAAAGAAATAGCATAAAGCCTTGGGGTTAAAATGGACAACATTGATGCAGATATCTGTTATATACTCCCTTGGTTTGGAATATGCAAAGCAAGAGGTCTTTTTGCATCAAATATTTTGACTCGCCATTCGTGAAGAAGTTGACATTATAACTTAAGCACAAGTTGACCCAAACCTCCCAAGTCCTGCTCCAGCACAGCTGTCCTGCTCAAGCCCTGGGTATAGCAAAAGAACCTTGCTCCTCAGGTACTACAGTCACTGGGGAACTGCCAGCATTTAGTTTCCTGGTATCTTTCAGGAGAAGAACTTGCTGTTCCTGAGGGGCAGAAATACTGCCTACAGTCTATTTATGGCCCATCAAACAATAAATGGCGGGGGGCAATCATTCTTCTGTTGGACAGGCTCCCTGTGAGCTTTTCATGAGGGGGCCAGGAACCACAGTACTCCATGAAATCCAGTCTCAATAGTTTCCCAAGAATGCATGCCACAATATTTCCTTCTAATTCTTCATCGATGTGTTGGCCCACCTCAGCATTCCTACAACCCCATCTGGTACAGCCATACCAGGCAATCAATGGCGGAATGGGATGATTGGGAGCAGCCGTTTGGGTGCCAGCGTTTTGGCATGGCCGTTTGGGCGCCAGCTGATTTAACGCCAGCCCATTTGGCGATGGACATTTTGGAGCTAGGAAAAAAAATGTTGATTGATTCATCATCATTCAAAGGTAGAACTTTAAAAAGTTTCAAAACTGTAACGTTATTGAAAAATAAAAACATTAAATCTGTTAATCACTAAACACTGTAACATCCAGATTTACAAATAAAGAAATGTTCTTAGCACCAAAATGTCCGTCGCCAAATGGGCTGGCGCCAAAATAGGTTTGGTGCCCAAACGGCCATGCCAAAACGCCGGCACCCAAACAGCTGCACAAAAACGTATCAAACCGATCAATGGTCCATTGAATGTTTCACATGCATGACTATAAGACAGCATAAGTGACATAGCTGCTACTTAGATCTACTTTAACAGCATGGTATATGAGTAATTCTGTCTCACGGAACTCACAAATGTTGCTAATGCAAGAGTTATTCATACTCAGAATGCTACAAGACTTTTTCTTGGATTATGGCACATTGTAGTAAAGGGGAAACAGACCAAGCTGGGGCAGGGGTTTGAGGGATAAACTCCTGTCTCCCCTTATGGAGCTCATCCTCACTATCATTATGTATGAGAAAACTGAGTGAGTAGAGGAGAGTTAAACTGGAAGCTTGGCAATAATTAGAGCTGATACCATTATGTTTGTGTTGTGTCGTGTCAGCCGCTTTATTTGTCCACTGATACTGAGACATGTACTCAATCACGAAAACATGTCACATAGAATACATAGCAGCAGAAATGTTTTGCTGGTGTTTGATGGCAGAAGAGGAGCAATCTGAGCTGCAGGGCATAAGAGTTCTAATCTGAATCTAAAATGGGATTCTTGAGTAGGAAATTCTAGAAGTAGCATCATGTGGTAAGGAGCTGGCAGAATGACTTTCAAATCTTATCCCTCCAGATTAGTAAACATGAAATGGAAAGACTTAACCTGTCGGATTGACTGAGGCTGTTAATTTGAACGACTCACCTTATCAGTATTTTCATTTGTGATGTTTACAGAGATTCCTAACTGAGTATGGGCTGATATGAATACAAAGCTTTGAACGTCCATGGCCCCATTTATTTGCCACCTTTGTATTAATTTGAGCATAAAAGCAATGACAGAGAAGTAGCTGTCAGGACACCAATTATTCAGGTTCTCATTGGGATCTGTACATATCATTGTCAAGTTCCCTTGCTGCAGGAATGTGTACCATATCTCTTCCAGTAGATACAATTATAGCCTATGGTACATAAGATACAGTGCTAAAACAATGTTTTTTCTATTTTTAATGCTTAGTCTATCTCACTTGTCAATCCTTAACATGAACAATTATTCATTATACCATTGGACTTTTTGATAACGACCTGGTGGAAACTGTTATTAAATGATGATTTGGAGATGCCGATGTTGGACTGGGTGTACAAAGTTAAAAATCACACAATACCAGGTTATAGTCCAATAGGTTTAATTGGAAGCACACTAGCTTTCGGAGCGTCGCTCCTTCACCTGATGAAGGAGCGTCGCTCCGAAAGCTAGTGTGCTTCTAATTAAACCTGTTGGACTATAACTTGGTGTTGTATGATTTTTGACATTATTTAATGAGACTATTATGGACCAAGCCTGACCCCTTCAAAATATTTTAAGAAAGTAGCCCAGACCCTAACTTTGCTGGTTGTTTTAAGCAGGTGTAATGCGGATATTGCAGGAGAGAAGCAGTTAGTCTTATCACATAGTTTTAAACAAAATAGAATTTATTTACAAGATTACCAAAATGAAACACAAACAAAAGAGAACAGAATACTGAATAACTTAACCTATCCGAAAATGCAACAGTTTTATCCCAATTTAATTAAGCTGTTCCCAATACTTGCAACAATTCCCATGAACACCCCTTGGCACAAAAGGTAAAATCAATCCCAGGGTCTTACAGGAGAGAAGCCAGAGAGAGATGAGAATCAGCCTCGACCTGCCTCTTTGGGTCCAGCAGCTTTTTTTCAATTCTACAGTGCGAAATGCAAACCTAACCAGAGAAAAGCTAAGCTGGGAATCCCCTTTCATTGTACAAGTATTTTTCTTAACTTAAAAGCCTTTTTTCCTGATGCAGTATCTGTTAGCTATAATCAAATTGGCCCCAAAACCCTTCAACTTAGACTTTTCAGAATCTGTGTGTTTTACTACCTCTCTGAAACAAAAACCAAGGACAATATAACCTTATTAAAGGAGCAGCATCGTCACAAAATTCATGTAAATCATAATGATACAACTGATGACATGGCTCTAAGATGAATGAATAGAAGATTTGACCAATGTGTCAATCTCATTGTCAATGACATTTTGACAAAACAAACAAAGAATTTAATGAGAAAAAAAATCATAGACGAAAGTTTCAATTGTAATCAAGGTACAGTATTTATTCCACATTTAAAGACACTACTATGTGAATTCTATCATGTCTGAAGTGATATTCTAACTATGGAAGTTATTAATTCCACCATTTCTACCAAATGCACCGCCAATGACTTCAACAGAGCCAGTAGAGCACTAGTATTGCTGTAATGGGAACCTTTAACATACTTGTGGTCAGAAACACCTCTGAGTTTGAGCCTGTAGAGACCTCCTGCAGATCTCAGGAATTCAGCTGATATTGTGATGGTTGAAAACAGAATCACCATCCTGAGAGAGGGCACAACTGTCACACTTGCTGCCTCTCTGCCATCTCAATGGAGATTGGTACTTTCACTGATCTGCAGAAGCGGAGTCTGTGGAAAATGACAGATGCCTTGAAAGCTTCTATTCATTTGCTTTGTTAATCTGTCCAAAGTGAATGGCACCTCTCTCCATGGTGGAGCCCAGAGTCTGTAAAGACTGTGAGCATTTACTTAACATTGTAAGGGCCAGGATATAGCCCCCTCTAGTGTTGACCAGACTGATCAAGACAACCTCGAGAGTTCTGATGTTGCAAGAAGTGATATCATACAGAATGCAAACAAACTCCTCCATACTGTAAGTCACTTACAGAAAATTCTGAGCAAGTATTCATATGTCCAATATAGCTTCTCTCTGTGGCAAGTTATCTTTTGGAAAAAGGCCTGAGCCATTCCTACCCAATGCCTCCCTCCTCCACTTAGCCAAGCTCATCCTCATGTTGAACTTCCCCTTTAACTCGTCTCACTTTTTTCAAAAGGGTAGCTATGGGTACGTGCATGTGCTCCAGTTATGCCTGTCTCTTTGTGGGGTGTGTGGAATATTCCTTGTTCTAGTCCTTCTCCAGCCCCCATCCACACTCCTTTCTTTGGTGCATTGATGACATCATTGGTACCGCTTCCCTCTCTCATCCAGAACTGGGAAAGTGTATGAATTTTGCTTCCAGTTTCCAGCTGCTCTCACCTTCACCTGGTCCATCTCTGACTCCTGATGAAGGGCTTTTGCCCAAAACGTTGATTTCCCTGCTCCTCGGATGCTTCCTGACCTGCTGTGCTTTTCCAGCACCACTCTGATCTAAACTCTGGTTTCCAGCAACTGCAGTCCCCACTTTTGCCATCTCTGACTCCTCCCTTCCCTTCCTCGCCATCTCTGTTTCCATTTCAGGGATAGGCTGGTCACCAATGTCCATGACAAACCCACTCATTTCCACTGTTACCTTGACTTTACATCCTCACACCCTGCTTTCTGGGCTCAGACCTGTGCTCCACATTGGGGAGAGGTGCCAGCCATTTTAGACAAATTAACAAAGCAAATGAATAGAAGCTTTCAAGGCATCTGTCATTTTCCACAGACTCTGCTCCTGCAGATCAGTGAAAGTACCAATCTTCACTGAATGGCAGAAAGGCAGCAAGTGTGACAGTTATGCTCTCTCTCAGGATTGTGATTCTGTAAAGGCTCTATTCCAATCTTCCAACTTCTCCATCTCCATTGCATCACCTTCCAATGATGCCAGCTTCCACAAGGGGGTAGCGAGTTTTGAGAAGATTTGTAGCTCAGGTTGAGATTCTGGATGTAGGTTTGCTCGCTGAGCTGGAAGGTTGATTTTCAGAAGTTTCGTCACCATGCTAGGTAACATCTTCAGTCACCCTCTGGACAAAGCACTGCTGGTGTTTCCTGCTTTCTATTTATATGTTTGGGTTTCCTTGGGTTGGCGATGTCATTTTCTGTGGTGATGTCATTTCCTGTGGTGACATCATTTGCTGTTCTTTTTCTCAGGGAATGGTAAATGGGATCCAAGTTAATATGTCTGTTGATGGATTTCTGGTTGGAATGCCATGCTTCCAGAAATTCTTCTGCATGTCTCTGTTTGGTTTGACAAGGGGGTCTCAGATGTGTCCATTGTTTTCCTCAACCAAGGATTCCCAGCCACCGTGAACGACTGAGCCCTTAGTGTGAGTGACCCATTTCCTGTGCTTCTGTCCTCTCCCCTTCTCCTTCCTCTCACTTCCTCAGCTCTTACTTTACACCCCACAGGCATCTGCATCCAAAGGTCATAAGCCGCCATTTCTGTCATTTGTAACGGGGTGCCGCAATCAAATCCCCTGCCCTCCCATATCAGCATTCTGTGAGGACTGTTCCACCTGAGATACACTGGTTCTTTTTTTAATTCAGTCATATTTGGGCCTCACTATTTAGGAAGCATTCATTGCCCATCCTTAATTACCCAGAGGGCAGCTGAGGGTCACATAAGAGCCAGACCATGGTAAGGATGGCAGTTTCCTTCCCTGAAGGACATTAGATGGATTTTTTCATGACAATTGACAAATGATCACCATGGGACTTTAATTCCAGATTTTTATTAAATTCAAATTCTACTGTCTGCCATGACAGGATTCAAACCCAGCTCACCAAAGCATTACCTATGTCTCCAAATAGTCTAACAATAATACCACTAGGCCATCACCTCTCCTCCACTTGTACTTCACTCCTTACATCCCTCGGCACCTTCCCATGCAATTGCAGAAAGTGTAACACCTGCCCATTTACTTCCTCACTCCTCAGTATCCAAGGCCCCAGACACACCTTCCAGGAGAAGCAGTGATTTGCCTGAACTTCACTCTGTCGAGTCTACTGTAATCATTGCTCTACACTAGGGAGACGAAATGCAGACTGGGCACCCGTTTTGCATAACACCTACGTTCTGTCTGCAAAAATCACCCTGAGCTTCCAGTTGCCTGTCACTTCAACACACTACCGTGTTCCCTGGCCAACATCTCTGTCTCAGGCCTGCTGCAGTGCTCCAGTGAGGCTCTGTGCAAGCTGAAAGAGCAGGATCCCATTTTCCTCTTAGGGACTTGCATCTTCAGGGTTTCCATGTCCTTTACCCAGTCTCATTGCCGTGCTTTCAGTGCAGCCAATCCATTTTCATCTACTCGTGGTCCCCATTCTCAACTTTTCTTTCTTACTGGCGAACTATTATCGATCTCCTTGTCTTGCTAAATGTCTTTCTCTCTCTGTGGACTCCATCTCTGTCTATCTGCTCATTGGCCCTACCTGAGTAACAGCGGGTGTTCACTAGTGCTTAGTGTTTCATCATGCATGGCTCCATTTTCTGACAACCAATCTCTTTGATTGCACTTGAGAATGATGGAATACATGATGGATCAATGGACGACAGTGTTCTCAGAAACATTCACTTCTTCCAAGATGTATTTTTCAGGGAGATCTTGCTGCTGAGGAAGAAATGGAGGAATGAAATAAAAGCCAGGATGGTATTCAAAGGCTGGACAGTAGCAAATGAAAGACATTGCAATGCACCTGCATGTAGCTAAGGAATGTGTTTGTACGTTTCCTAAGAGTTTATGGAGGAGTGAAAGCAAAAATCTCTAAGGCTCTGCTGCAAAGAAATGCTCAGCTTCCATTTTGCATACTCTGCCAGTTCTGCAGGAGTGACGAGTGTGCCAATATTTGCTGTTCCAATTTTGACAGCACTTTGTATTCTTCAGTTTTATCCTTTTCTCTTCTGTTGGATACTATCTCATCCTGTAGAGTGAGCAAATGACAATTAGTGTCCCTTACAGAGGAAACTGCTGATACATGAGACTTACGTAAATGTTGACAGCAAGAAGAAGCTAATAGATTCAGGATGGGGAGATGGTGATTGGAAGGTGCATGTCTGGAATGTGGTGAGGAAGGAGCCATGAGGGGTGTCAGTGATTTTACCGACTACCAATGGAGAAGAGAACACTGCTGGTGGATGCCGTTCAGAGAACAAGGAAGAATGCACGTGTTTTTTTGTAATAATGATATGAAGTGGTTATATGAGAGACCATGTGCTCATTGGTGAAAGATATGACAGAGAAGGACACATTGTGCAGAGTGAAACAAGTGGCAGGACATTGGGAAGAAATAATCATGAGGTCTGAGGGTTGAAGCCTGTTTGTGGCTGCAGCAGCTGAATTTTGAAATTACATTAACTTTTGAAAACCATAAAGCTTTCCATGATGTTTTCGATAGGACCTAAAGTGTGCAACTGAACCATAGTATTATCTGAAGCTAACAGGGAAGAATGCAGTCCATGCTTCACTCAGCCTCCTTATGGCTGAAATAAATCAAAGAACTGCAGATACTGAAAATCTGAAATCTGGGAACAAATCCAAAACTTGCTTTTGGAACTCTGCAGGTCTGGCAGCATCTGTGGAGGGAAAGCAGAGTTAATACTTTGAAGAGTCACAGGATTCACACTGTTACCTCTTTTTTTTTGTCTGTAGATACTGCCAGACCTGCAGAGTTTCTCTGGCAATTTCTGTTCTTTAGATTCTCTACAGTGTGGAAACAGGCCCTTCGGCCCAACAAGTCCACACCGACCCTCTGAAGAGCAACTGACCCAGACCCATTCCCCTACATTTACCCCTGACTAATGCACCTAACAATACGGGCAATTTAGCATGGCCAATTCACCTAGCCTGCACATCTTTGAACTGTGGGAGGAAACCGGAGCACCCAGAGGGGGGCCCACGCAGACACGGGGAGAATGTGCAAACTCCACACAGACAGTCGCCCGAGGCTGGAATCGAACCTGGGACCCTGGTGCTGTGAGGCAGCAGTGCTAACCACTGAGCCACCATGCCGCCCCTTGTTTGTTCCTTATTGGTGAATCCTGTTGTGGTGTTGAAGGTCTTAGTGAGCCAGCTGGATGACCAATGAGAGACCCACACTGCATCTTCTGGGTCAGTTCTGCAAGTCCCACCCAGTGAGACCTCCCAGTCAATCAGAGGGCAGTAGTTCTTGAGGCCCAGTCTCAATTGGCAGCAAGGTTGGGAGGTTGACATTGACCATTCCTGTTGATAGCTTAATTCTGAGGGAGATGGCAAGGCTTCAGGTTTGGGTACACCATTGCCCCATGTCATTAGGTACCCTTGCCTCTCCGTGCTCACCACTTCCAGGAGTACAAGATCCTACCACATGTGTCAAAGAATCCTAGAACCTTAAAATCATTTTTTAAAATCACAAACCCACTATAATGCTTCTAAATACTGTCTAAAAGAAGCATTTTGTTTCATCACAGGCCAGTCATTAATCTAATTCAATTCTAGTTATGCCTTCTTGGGTCTTGGAGTTAGTCTGAAAGGTTAGCTAGCTCAATTGTCTAGAAAACTAGCTAGTGTTGTGACTAGCACTGACAGACATATGCTCAGTTCTAACTCTGGCTGGAGGTCTGCTCTCTCCCTTATCTCTTGTGAGGGGAAAGCAACGGCAAAACTGATAAAAACAGCTGGGAATGACCCATCAGCAGACAATGTGTCATGGACCCGCCTTCAGCTACTGAATGAATTATGGGATTTTAGCTGTAAGGATTCATTCTGAGACTATGCGATAAAAGGCCATTAGTTTAGAGTATTTGATGCTGTGTATTGCACATTGTCGTTTGTGGTTATTTCCATCATAGAAAAAAAAATACAAAAATGTTTATTTTGTGGTAAGAGAATGTGAAACCTCTGAAACTAAACTACCATCAAAAGAGTAAAGGGTTGGAGCACAAACCCCTGAAAATTCATCCTTCATTCATAAACGAAATGATACATTTGTTTTCACGTGATTAAAACAACCCTTGGACATTAGTGCTGGCAGTTCACGCTTTCTGCTTCTGCTTCTGTTTTACTCATGAGAAATACTGACAAGTATCACTTGCATCTGCACTACTAATGGTCTCATCTTTACAGCATTTCATTTGCATTGTCAAATTATTTATGTTATTGTCTCCATTACTTACTAGCAAGTTTTCTAAAAGTTAGTTTTAATGGTACATTGCAATCAGACAAAGAACGAGTGTTTTTCGAAGGATGTTGATACGCCTTGTTAAAGCAGCTTTTGAAATCTGACCCCATCACAAGATTAAGTCTGTGATTTATTTATCCTGACTGAAATAATACTGATTCCACCAAGTGCAGTCGAGCGGGTCCTACACAAACATAGTTCAAATAAATAAAAAGTAATATACACCATTGTTCAATATTCATTTGTAATAATAACTTATTCATCAATGAAGGATTTAAATAAGTTTTAAATAAAGGAGATTAAGATTTAAATGAAGGAGAGAACGAAGGAATGTTGCACGGTTTTATTTTTGGTTATTTCTGTCCCTTGCCTATCAGGCGTCAGCTTCTTTGTGCACTCCAGACGGAGAGAGCCCTCTGTCAGGATCTCTCTGGCCGTGTGCAGCCCGGTTTAGTCACAAAGTAAAGTTTAGTACCCAGGTAAGAGGCACGTTCAAATATTTTCGAACACTTTTGTTTTACTGACGCCCGATGGGAAGACCGGGAAGTTTCTGAAAGAAACGGTAAGCTTTTTCTTTTAAATGAAGTAAGTAAACATTGAAACGGGTCGAGTGGTGTCGCCTGTCATTGCCATCAAAGGGCACATTCCATAGGCCTCAGTCTGCCTTGGAGGGGGGGAGGCTGTCATCTGTAACCAGCAGCTGTCACAGCCTCAAAATAATCGCCAGTCTCTCATTTCAGGCCGGCGCCTCTCCAGCTACGACACTTTGAAAGGCATAGTGCTATACTTCTTTTAACTTATGCTCTGAACTCTTTCACCACTGGAAGATTATATGTAAGACACCTCAAAGTAGAGATTGAAATTATTTATGTCACCTTATTATCTCACTCAAAAATATCCAGATGAAATGTCAGCCTGTTGAATTAACAGGACAATGAACATAAATTAAAACATATGGGAACTTTTATAATACCTTTATTCGTGTCTTTTTTTAAAGGATAGAACATAAATTTTCTGAATGTGTGGAAGCCTGGTTGCTTTTGCTCGGTTCTCTTTCCACCAGTTGAATTTTTTGATACTGGTCTTAGCCAATACTCTATAAAAGCAAAATACTGCAGATGCTGGAAATCTGAAACAAACATAGAGAATGCTGGAGAAACTCAGCATGCCTAGCAGCATCTACGGAGAGAGAGAAAAACAGAGAGAATGCTTCCAGTCCAATGGCGATCACAACTCCTTGCGATCACAACTCCTCTAGGACAGTTTATACAACATAGAACATTACAGCCCTTCGGCCCTCGATGTTGCGCCAACCTGCCATACCAATCTGAAGCCCATCTAACCTACACTATTCCATGTACGTCCATATGCTTGTCCAATGATGACTTAAATGTAAAAGTATTAGCAGCTGGAAGGCAGTGTTTAAATCCACTTGCTGTATCTTTAGTCCCGTTCAGAATTGTCTTTTTAAATATTTGACAATATTTGTAAACTAGTGGGATGGATAACAAGGAACCAGTGGATGTGATGTATCTGGATTTTCATAAAAGGACACTGGGCAGAGATAAATCACATGAAGTGGGGGTAATATTGATCGAGAATTGGTTGACAGCCAGGAAGCAGTCTGTAAGTAAATGAGCATTTTCCCAAGGGACTAGTGGGATACTGCAGGGATCAGTGTTTGAGTTTCAATGTTCACAAGGTATATGAATGATCCAGATGAGGGAACCAAATGCAGCATTTCCAGGTTTACTAGTGACACAAAATTGGGGGGACTGTGTTGTGAGGAGGAGGCAAGGTGATTTAGACTAGTTGAGTGAGTGGACAACCAAATGACAGATGCAGTAAACTGTGACTAAATATGAAGTTATACACTTCGATGTGAAAAGCAGAAAGGAAGAGCATCGTTTAAATGGTGAGAAATTGGGAAATGTGAATGTTCAAAGTGGTCTCGGTGTCCTTGTACACGAGTCAATGAAAGTAATCAGGCAGGTGTAGCAAACAATGCAGAAGACCAATGTTACGTTGGCCTTCATTGCAAGTGGATTTGCGTTCAGAAGTAAAACATGTATATACGTATATTCTACTGGTTACATCCTCAAAAGTCTCTAATCGATTATTAACTATGATTTATCTTTCACAAACCCATGCTGGCTTTGTCCAATCCTGTTAATGCTTTCCAAATGTTCTGTTATCATCCCTTTTATAATAAACACTAGCATTTTCCCCACTGCTCATGTTAGGCTAACTGGTATGCAATTTTCTGTTTAATTGCTGCTCCCTTTTTAAAATTGAGGTTACATTTACCACCCAGCAATCTGTGGGAACTGCTTCAGAATCTGTAGAATTTTGGAATCCAATATTTCCATATATGTATTGTTGTCTTACTATATTACTTATTGTGTGCAGTTTTTGTCTTCCTACACAAGAAAGGATACATTTGCCATAGAGGGAGTGCAGCAGATGTTCACTAGGTTGGTACTGGAGATGGCAGAACCAATGAGGAAAAATTGGTTTGACTTGTCATCTATTCACTAGAGTCTAGAAGGATGATAGGGGATCTGATTGAAATGTAATAAAATTCTCACAGGGATGGACAGACTAAATGCAGGAAGGATGTTTTTCATGGTTGGGAACTCTGGAACAAGAGGCACCGTCTCAGGATGCAGAGTAGATCAGTTAGGACTGAGATGAAGAATGAATTCTTTATCCCAGATATCTGTGGAAGCCAAGTCACTGAATATATTCAAGAAAGAGATAGGTTTTTTTATATTTTAAAGGTGTCAAGGGGTATGGGGAGGAAGTAGGAATATGGCATTGAGATAGAGGTTCAGCCATGAGCTATTAAACTCTGCCTGATACTTTTTTGTCTCTCATTAATATTCATTGGTTTAAGAGTTCCTATTGAATCAGCTGCAAGCAGAGTGGGGGCTGTTTTGACTCTGTGCATGTGAGTGGTTTCGAATGAGTTAAAATTGGCCCAATATGTTACATTTTATCAATCGTTTTTGGTGTCAACATAAGAAAAGTATTGGGTGGGGCAATAATTCACGAGCTTGATATCATTGTGGGGAATTTTCATGTTAAAATTGTTACATGCAGATTCAAATAAATATTACAAATATTATAACACTTAAGTGAATACATATTGTTATCACCAGTTATAAAATAAATTAAATTCTTGATTTTTTTTGCCGGATGTTAGAGGAGCTTTAGCAAATAGAATTAAGGAGAATCCAAAGGGTTTTTACAAATACATTAAGGACAAAAGGGTAACTAGGGAGAGAATAGGGCCTCTCAAAGATCAGCAAGGCGGCCTTTGTCTGGAGCTGCAGAAAATGGAGGATATGATAAACGAGTGTTTTTGCGTCAGTATTTACTATGGAAAAGGATATGGAAAATATAGACTGTGGTGACACCTTGCAAAATGTCCATATTACAGAGGAGGAAGTGCTGGATGTCTTGAAACGCGTAAAGGTGGATAAATCCCCAGGGCCTGATCAGTTGTACCCTAGCACTCTGTGGGAAGCTAGAGAAGTGATTGCTGGGCGTCTTGCTGGGATATTCGTATCATCGATAGTCACAGATGCGGTGCCAGGAGCCTGGAGGTTGGCTAACGTGGTGACTCTGTTTAAGAAGGGCAATAAGGACAAGCCAGGGAACTATAGACCAGTGAGCCTGACGTCGGTGGTGGGTAAGTTGTTGGAGATAATTCTGAGAGACAGGATGTACATGTATTTGAAAAGGCAAGGACTGATTACGGATAGTCAACATGGCTTTGTGCGTGGGAAATCATGTCTCACAAACTTGATTGAGTTTTTTGAAGAAGTAACAAAAAGGATTGATGAGGGCAGAGCGGTAGATGTGATCTATATGGAATTCAGTAAGGCGTTCAACAAGGTTCCCCATGGGAGACTGGTTAGCAAGGTTAGATCTCACGGAATACAGGAAGAACTAGTAATTGGATACAGAACTGGCTCAAAGGTAGAAGTCAGAGGGTGGTGGTGGTGGAGGGTTGTTTTTCAGACTGGAGGCCTATGACCAGTGGAGTGCCACAGGATCAGTGCTGGGTCCTCTACTTTTCATCATTTATACAAATGATTTGGATGTGAGCATAAGAGGTAGAGTTAGTAAGTTTGCAGAAGACGCCAAAATTGGAGGTGTAGTGGACAGCGAAGAAGGATATCTCAGATTATAATAGGATCTTGATCAGATGGGCCACTGGGCTGAGAAGTGGCAGATAGATTTTAATTCAGATAAATGCGAGGTGCTGCATTTTGGGAAAGCAAATTTTAGCAGGACTTATACACTTAATGGTAAGGTCCGAGGGAGTGTTGCTGAACAAAGAGACCTCAGTGTGCAGGTTTGTAGCTCCTTGAAAGTGGAGTCGCAGGTAGATAGGATAGTGAAGAAGGCGTTTGGTATGCTTTCCTTTATCGGTCAGAGTATTGAGTACAAGAGTTGAGATGATTTGGAGATGCTGGTGTTGGACTGGGGTATACAAAGTTAAAAATCACACAACAACAGGTTTAATTGGAAGCACTAGCTTTTGGAGTGCCGTTCCTTCATCAAGTGGTTGTGTTGAGAGGTCATGTTACGGCTGCACAGGACATTGGTTAGGCCACCTTTGGAATATTGCGTGCAATTCTGGTCTCCTTCCTATTGGAAAGATGTTGTGAAACTTGAAAGGGTTCAGAAAAGATTTACAAGGATGTTGCCAGGGATGGAGGATTTGAGCTATAGGTAGAAGCTGAACAGGCTGGGGCTGTTTTCCCTGGAGCGTCGGAGGGGTGACCTTATAGAGGTTTACAAAATTATGAGGGGCATGGATAGGATAAATAGACAAAGTCTTTTCCCTGGGTTGGGGGAGTCCTGAACTAGAGGGCATAGGTTTAGGGTGAGAGGGGAAAGATATAAAAGGGACTTAAGGGGAAACTTTTTCACTCAGAGGGTGGTACGTGAATGAAATGAGCTGCCAGAGGAAGAGGTGGAGGTTGGTACAATTGCAACATTTAAAAGGAATTGTGATGGGTATATGAATAGGAAGGGTTTGGAGGGATATGGGCCGGGTGCTGGCAGGTGGGACTAGATTGAGTTGGGATAACTGGTTGGTGTGGACGGGGTGGACCGAAGGGTCTGTTTCCGTGCTGTACATCTCTATGATTCTATGACTCTATGACCCAAACTTTTTTAATGAATTGGATTAAACCCTCCCAGAATTTATTTTTGTAATAGGCAGAACATTCATCCACTCCACAAACCCACTCGTGTGAAGATGATGTTTGGCTAGATCTTGTATTGAAGATTCCCAGTGCTGTCTTAATTGATGCATGCAGTATATAGCAGGTCAGTATTGTTGTGTGGTGAGGAATGTTGCCCTCAAAGTGGGCACATTGGTTCACCCCAGCAAAGATGGGTCCACACAAAACCAAGTAAACTTTTGTGATTGGACTGGCTTTTCACATGGGGATTGAGGTGGATTACCTGACATATGAGGAGGCGAGCTGGAAAACCTTCTACGAGAACAAAACATGAACATTAGATTTCCAACATATATAGTGCAGCAAGTACACCTACAGTAGCAGCTATGCCCATTGGATTCATATAAGTTAGAAACTCTTCCACAGAGTCCAGTTGGGCCAGCACTGGAGGGCCAGACTAACTGGGCCATGGCTATGAATTTTGTTGGTCATAATGATCAATTGGACACAATCACAGAAATTTTATTCTGCTACATTTCCATCTGACAGTAGCTAAATCATGAAATTCTGTACAGATTTTCCAATGATTCAGGCCTCAGTATTACCTTTTCTTTGACATCCTGATTAAAAACTACATCCAGATGGGAGATTGTTTTTCTGACAGACTAGGATGTTAGTAAAATCTATGAAACATCAGTAAACTTTAATACATGACACCATTTTCAGACTCTTGTCTTTTTTCTTTATGGATAAGAAATCAAATCTGTGTATCCAGTATTATCTGATCTGAGAAGAATGCATAAAGAATGTTGCATGAAGACTAGCAGAACTGAAAATGAGCCAGTAATAGTGACCTACATCCTCAGTTAATCTGAAAGATGCTGCCATTTTTGTGGTTTATTCTCAGAAAAGTAGCATTTTTCAAAATAGCCATTTTATTTTTGAACATTTAAAATGGTAGATTTTGTTGACTTGAATTGAAAGCAATTATTTTGTTTATTTATTTGCTGCTGGCACTCCAGGCTAGTAATCATCACATCATTGAAGATCACATCAGGAGATCTGAAACACGTTGTTTTAGAAAAAGAATGCTTCCAGCATATTTTGAATTGCTATTGTGATCTCAGAGGTGGAGGTTAAATAGATTTTAAGGAACTGTCTGAGAAAATAAAAATACATAAGAAATAAAGTAAAAGAGAGAAAATTGCTGGAATTCCATAGCCACTCAATTGACATTTACATTTGGGATGACCTTTTATCAGAACAGAATATTTTTAAAATGCTCAAGGGTCCTTTTGCCTATATTTACATTTCATTGTGAAATGATGCTTTGGCCTGTATGGTCAACTCTGTGTTAAACATTGCCTGCTGTGATTCAGGATTCACACTCTAATCAAACTCTGCCCCATTTGCTGAAGCTGATGATAATGAGGCTGCGAAGGTACACAATTCACTGGCCTCTATTATTTCTGAACTCCCTTCTCACCACGCTGAGTGTTTCATTTCTGCTCACTTCTTTTGATGTCTCTCTAAACAGTCAAGTCTTCAGAGATCATGGTTGTTACTATCTCACTATCCACAGTCTGTCCAATTAGCTCTTATTCCTTTCCCTGAGCCTGTTAATGCCTTTTTGTTACAGATTTGTGAATATTGAGATTTTCAACTGCTACATCATCTTGCAGAAGGGAATATTTTCAGAGAATAATGAAATGGGCACCTTGGAAAACAGTCCCTACTGTTTTCCATTTGTCAATGTCAATATTCAAGTTGAGCTTACAGTTTATCCTTATTGGGCCTGGTTGCTGAGTAGGCTGTGAGTGTCTAGTCCAACATTCAAAATGCCTTTGGGAACATGGCCATGATCCATGTGATGTACGAGGCCGAGCCAGTGCAGAGGCATGTAGCAGTGAGTGTATGCTGATGAGATTAGCATGCTCCAAGACCACTGAGTTATAAACAGAAAGCGATTTTAAAAAATACCTCAGGAGGTCTAGCAGCATCTGAGGAGAGAGACACACAGAGTTAACATTTCAAGTCCCAAAATGACTCTTCTTCAGGCCTCTCTTTTGGGGACCATATCCTGCCAAGAGATGTCAAAGGTATGTCTGAAACTTGTCAGCTGTGGGTTGTAATACATTTGTCTCTAACTTAGGGTGTTCCAGTTCCACAATGTCTCTCCAAGATTCCAGCAAAAAAAATTAAAGCTGTCTCTCCATTGTAGTGCTATAGGAGCATTGAGCTGCTGTCTTTCAAGTGAGATGTAAAACTAAAGCCCATCTGTTTGCTTAGAAGAATATACAAGATCCCCTAGCATTGTTTCAAAGGTGAGTAGGGGAATCTGTCCTTAGTCTGCTGATTGACATTTAAATAACCGTTTTAATCTACAATACAAAAGCAAAGATAGGTCAAGTCTCTTGACTTTATTTATACCATAACTTTTTCTTTGTTTTACTAAATAAATATGTATGCACATAGGCATGCCTTTTGCAATATGTTGCTTTGCAGACTCTCCTGCTCTCTACTTTGCAACCTCTAAGTAGTAGCCCCTACCATTTTACTTTTTATTTACTTTAAGGAGTCTGGTTGATGGGGTCAGTCAGGTTTTAATCTTCTATGAATGAGTACAAACTGCAGAAAGTGGAACTATCTGTAAAGGGGGATCTGGTGGCACAGTGGCAATGTCACTGTAATCCAGAGACCCTGGGTCAGGGTGCACAGATGGAAATGCCACCACAGCTGAGAATCTGAATTACAAAACTAGTTTGTGGTGCAATTGTCATAATAAGTCATCTGGTTCACTAATCCCCTCTGGCAAAGAAAATCAGCCATCCCTACTCCTATAATCCACAGTAATGTTTCTCGCAAACCATTCAGTTGAAGGGCAATGAAGTTTGCACAACAAATGTTGATATCCAATGAAAGAGCAACTGGAGACCATATGGCTAAGCACCTTAAATTGGGAGTCCATTTTTATTGGCCAGTGTTCAGGAATGCATAGAGTGCAGTACAATGTGCAATGTTTTCATCCCAATGAAAACCCCCATGACATAGCAATAAGGGTGACATATCTGTGGATTTGAAACATAATCAGTCACCTCTAGCCTGTCAGAAAATAGAATCATTGTGGTCCCTGCATCCCGACCCAAATATGAAAAACACAAATTAATCTCGCAACTTTCATTTTAAAAGAAATTCCAATGTTTATAATAGTGCATATCTTTAACTTTGTGGGATTATCCATAGTCTGTCCAATCAACTCTTATTCCTTTCTCTGACCCTGTTAATGCCTTTATGTTACATATTTGTGAATATTGAGATTTTCAACTGCTACACCATCTTACAGAAGGGAAAAATTTCTGAGTATAATGAAATGGGCACCTTGGACATCACCAGATTCAATGCTCAGGCAGGCCCTTCAATAGGCACCTATCACTCCCATTACAAAGAGATAAAAGGCAGGTTTAAATATGCATATTGGAATCCTAAGCCTTACAATCCTAAATAGAATACCATTTGTTATTTGATCCACAAATGAAATTGAGAGTGCTTGGTGCGTGCTAGACCCAGTTGTGGCAGATGTTAAGCAACCTAACCTGTTGGCCTGAAGCCACTTTTGAAAAGGAATGTTAGCATGCTGTAACCTAACCTGGCTTGTTGGCAATCGGTTTTCACCTTCTCATCCTTCGTCCAAATCGACTCCCCCCAGACAGTACAGAAACGTACAAGTTGCCCAGGCCAGCTAATGGTTCCTATCAGTGGGACTCATGGATGCACCCACAAGTTTATATCTGGTCAAATATTACCCTTATTCTATTTCAAACTTGATCATCTATGTTTAATAGAAAAGTGAATAAGATGTAAACTATCCAAGCCTTTTTCCCAATATAATGTTTGTCTATATTTTCAGCATTTTCCTCAGTTTCAGTGTTTAATCTGAGCAATCAATGTCATTCTCCTTCGCTTTGTCCTTTCAAAAGCCATCATGTGTTTATGTTTGTATTTGATCCAATTCATGCTTCAACTGAGGCCATTCTGGTGGATTATGCCAGCTCATTTTCTGGTGGATTATGCCACCCCTGAGATACAAACCCTATTCTTCTGGCCATGCACCTGAATATCTTGTCAATTCTTTTTTATTGCTGTCAATCACTAATGAGTTAAGCAAGCAAAGCACAAGTATGCTCAGATCCATCTCCTGACTTGAGTATACGGAGTAATATTGTATTCCTCCCAATTTTGTCACTATACGTTATCTGTAGTAAATAATATCTGACTCTAGGCAGCCCTTTTAAGAACTATATTTTCAATTCAACAAAAGTTGAGCTGCACTCATCCATGATGTAGATGTGCCGGCCTTGGCAGCAAGGATTATTGGCCTTTACAGATGTTTGAAGCTTGATAAGTTTTGCTTGTAGTTGCATGTTTGATGCAAGTTATTTTGACTCCAGCAATATTTCTGTTCTTTTGCTCCTACATTGCTTTCTCAGCATGATTTGATTATTTTGTATTCCTAGTAATGTGCTTCTGCCGTTTCTAGTTTCTCTCCACATTCCTCCTGTTCAACAATGTGTTAACGGTAGTGGGGGGTAATTTTAACCAAACAGACCTGGTGTGAAATTCATAGGATGGGATTGTCTGCTTGCTGAACACTGTTTCATTCCACATTCCATTGGAAAGTACATCCTGTGTGATATAAAACAGGCTGCCAAACCAAATGACTGCCCAGATTTGGTGACTACTGTTATTGTGCAGAGCTCCTGACTCCTGAAGGTCAGCTGACATTTTCTCAAGATCATTTCATTCAGAGCCTTTAACAATCAAAGAAAGTAGAAGATTTCTCCGCCTGAGCAGCATTTGAGCACAGGCCACAAAGGTGAAAGGATAATTCTTCCAACTTTTATTGGCAATCTCAGCTCAGATAGTATGAGAATAGAGAATCGAAAATATGAAGGTCAGGTGTTGCAGTGCAGCTGGGATTGAGGAATACTGTCAGAATAATTAAATGGTACAGAGTTTTGAGTAGGATAGCTCAATATGGATGAAAGATCAAACTTGTGATGCTTAATGCTTTTTATTTTGAGAGTTTGAAATGATATTTTTGATTATATTTATTTGTTCATTATTTCTATTTCTGTCTTATTATATGTCAAAAACATTTATTTTTCTTGTTTTTTTATAGAACTGAAAAACAGTAATGGCAACATCTCAGAACACTGACAATGAACAAGTTGTACCAGGAGATAATGATCAACAAGATGTCCTGTCCGTACAGGCCCGATATCTCCGCAGTCCATCTCCGAGCAGGTCTGATATGTGCAGTGATTAATTCCTTCGCATAAGTAGATCTAAACACAAATCATGTGAACTGTGCTTCAGTAAACACCATTCAGTCAGAAGTTTGGTTCAAGTCCCAGTTCAGGTATTGAGCACAAAAAATCTAGGTTAACATTCTGTTGTGGCACTGAGGTATTGTTTTACAGATGAGATGTTAAACAAGGCCTGCAGGTGGATGTAAAAGATCTAAAGGTACTATTTTGAAGCAAGCAGTGATTTTCTCCCAATTTTCAATATATAGCCCTCAATCCATGTCACAAAAACAATCATCTGGTCACTATCGCATTGCTGTTTGTGGGAACTTTCCCTGCAGAAATTGGCTACTACATGAATGTAAATCTTTCTACATTCAAACAAATATTTCCTAGGCCTGGATCAGTGCTCCCTCTCGGGGAATGTAGAATTAAATTGCCAAATCCCATTATGAACCATAATATTCTATAACATTGAAAACATGGATGATTTCAATAGTATGCAGAGGCTTGGCTGACCCCTTCTCCTCCACTTCTACCTCAGACTCATCCCAGCTAATTATTCCTAACACAGTAGGAATGATAAAAGGAGTTGCAAGGCTTCTTTGACTAAAACATTGACGAGCACAATTTTTAAAATTTTGCTACTAAAAGTGAAGGTTTCTTTCCCTGCGTAGCAATTTTATTTTACATAAAGTTTGGCTTTTTGCTGCTACTTCTACTCCACTCAGCACAAACTGCCATTTTGCATTCTGTAAACATGGATTTTTCTGACCAACTTTATTTTGACGTTATGAGAGGAGCAGGGGAGAGAAGGACCCTGAATTAGGCAGCTAGCATCACCTAGAGGGGCAGGTAGGAACAGAACTCTGAGGCTGGCATTCAGAGGCAGAGTTAGAATATTGGAGCTGATTAGAATTAGTCTTCCCTCTACTACAGGGAATGGAACTATTTGTTTTGTGGGTATCTGGTAAGTGGTGAAGATCTTTTCTATTCTTAAATTATAGCATGGCATACAAGTTAATGGTAAGGGTAATAAAATATATAAAAGCAACATAAATAAGTGGATTCGTAATTAAATAATTAATTGAAACTCATTAAGAATGATGCATATGTGATATGCCAAGGCTGCTGCATGTGTGAACTCCTGGATATTATTGTGATTCCGGGTAAACACGTCTACAGTAAATATTTGAAGTTCAAGCAGCATCAGCTCAGAGTTAACAAACTGGAAGCTGAACTACAGACACTGTGATCCATCCTGGATTCTTTATACTGGGAGGCAGTCACATAGGTTAGGGTCTTCTGATTCAGTCAGTGCTCAGGGGCAGGAAGGTGTGACTGTGAGTAAAGTAGGTAAGGAGACCCAGAGGGCAGGAACACAGCAGTGTCATTCTCTCCAGTTGTACAATATGTTTAAGGTACCCTCAACCTGTTTGAATGAGATTGGGAGACTGCAGGATGGATGGACAATCAAACAAACAAACCATGGTACAGGAAGTCATTCAAGTGAAGCAAGCAACAAGGAATGTAATTGTAGTAGTAGGAGATAGTACAGTGAGAATAATTGACCCATTCTCTGCAGGAGGGAGTAAGAATCTAAATGGCTATGATGCCTGCCTGATGTCAAGGTTCTTTTATTCATGTGTGGGATGTGGGTGTTGCTGGCTGGATCACCATTTATTACTCATCCCCAGTGTCCTTTGAGAAGGTGCTGGTGAGCTGCCTTCCTGAGCTGCTGCTGCCATCCATGTACTGTAGGTTGACTCACAATACTATTAGGAAGTGAAATCTAGGATTTTGCCCCAGCAACACTATTTCCAAGTTAGTGGCTTGGAAGGGATCTCATGGGTGGTGGTGTTCCAATATATCTATTGCCCATGTCTTTCTAGGTGGTAGTGACAAAGGGCTTGAAAGGTGAAATCAAAGTAGCATTGAATTTCTGCAATGCATTTAGTAGATAGTACATACTGCTACTGCTGCTGAACATAAGTGGTGGAGGGAATCAATTTTTGTGGATGTGATGCCAATCAAGTGGGCTGCATTGTCCTGGATGGTTTCAAATTCCTTGAGTTTTGTTGAAGCTGCACTCATCCAGGCAAGTAGGGAGCTGCTATCTCACACCCAATGTGTGTTTTGTAGATGGTAGACAGGTTTTGGGAGTCAGGAGTTGAGCTAGCACTGCAGTACTCTGAGCCTCTGACCTGTTCTTGTAGCCGCTGTACTTATATGGATATTCTAGCTGAGTTCCTGGTCAATGGTAACCTACAGGATGTTGACAGTGGAAGATTTGGTAATGACAATGCCATTGAATTTCAAGATGCAATGGTTGGATTCTGTCTTGTTGGAGATAAGTATTGCCTGACATTTATATGGCATGAATGTTATTTACCAATTATCAGCCCAAGCCTGGATATTTTCAGATCTTGTTGCATTTGGACCTGGACTATTTTAGTGTCTGAGGAGTCGCAAATGTGCTGAACAATCAACGGCAAACATGCACACGAATGACCTTGTGGTGGAGGGAAGGTCATTGATGAAGCAGCTGAAGATGGTTGGGCCTAGGACATTACCCTGAGGAACTCCTGCAGAGATGTCCTGGAGCTAAAACAACTGACCTCCAACAACCACAACCATCTTCCTATGTACCAGTCAGTAGAGAGTAGCCTCATGATTCCCATTGACTCCAGTTTTGCTCATGATCCTTGATGCCACACTTGGTGCAATGTGGCCTTGATGTCAAAGGCTGTCACTTTCACCCCACCTTTGTCCATGTTTGAACCAAGGCTGTAATGAAGTCAGGAACTCAGTGACCCTGGCAGAACCCAAACTGGGTGTAGGGTATCAAGTTATTGCTGAACAGGTGATGATTGATAGCACTGTTAATGACACCTTCCACCACTTTACTGATGATCCAGATTAGAATGGTGGGAAATGGCTGCATTGCATTTACCCTACCTTTTGTGAACAGGACGTGTCTGGGCAATTTTCCACATTGTTGGGTAAGTGCCAATGTTGTTTGGAACATCTGCTTATGGCTGAAGAGGAGCTTGGAGTGGGAGGAAGAAGATCCAGTTGTGATCCATGTAGGTACCAGACTCAGGAAAGATAATTTGCATTGACAATATGGAGTTCTGGGTGCTAAATTAAAAAGCAAAACCTATTATACAGTTTGGAATACTACCTCAGCACAAAGTACATAAAGTTAGAGAGATGAATACTTGGCTTAATGTAGGTCCTAATTTCTAGACTACTGGCAGTGGCACTGGGGTAAGTCGGATTTATACCATTGGGATAATCTAAACCTGAACCATGCTGGGGCCACTATTCTTATAACGTGGATAATGATGGAAATAGAAAGGGGGTTCACTCAAAATAAGTGCTAAGGCCTCAAATGTGTATGATGTAGAAGATCAAAGAGGTAAAAACAATGACTGCAGATGCTGGAAACCAGATTTTGTGCTCTTCCAGCACCACTAATCCAAAAAATAGTAGATCAAAGAGTCAAAGCAAGGAACTGAGGAAAATAGTAATATGGGAAATGAGGGTCAGAAAATAGTAGGAAGGGAAAGAGAGAATAATTCTAGGAATATACCAACAATGAATCCTAAAAGTTGCAAAGATAACAAAGACAAAACTATTGGCTCTGTAGGTGAATATACTGATTAGTCATAACAATGGAATTGAATTGGTAGTATACATCGAAACTTATAAACATTACAGAGATGTGGTTGCAGGAAGACAGGATCAGGTCCTAATAGTATATGACACTTAAGAAGAATAGGAATGTAGGTCAATGTGGAAGGATAGGGCTGTTCATCAAGGATGGCAATTATGTAATAGAAAAAACTTTGACTTAGGAGATCAGGATGTGGAATTTGTTCAGGTTGGAATGAGGAATAACAAAGGACAGAATCACTTGTGAGAGTATAGTGGAGACCCCTTAACAGTAACCTCAATGTGGGGCAATGTATACAAGAATCAATATTTGGTGCTTGTGATAAAGTGATGGCAATAATCATTGGTGACTCCAATTGATATATCAACTAGAAAAATCAGATCGACAGGAGTAGCTTACATGAGGAATTCATAGAATGGTTTTGAAATAGTTTCTCAGAACAGTATGTTCTGTTATTGATCAGAAAGCAGGTTATGTTAGATTTGAAATAAAAACAGAAATTGCTAGCAAAATTAAGCAGGTCTGGCAGCATCTATGGGTAGAAAGCAGAGTTAATGTTTCAAGACCCGTGACTCTTCATCAGAACTGACTTTAGATTTGGTTTTGTTTCAGGACATAGGATGAATTAATCATCTCAGAGTAAGGCTAAGGTAGCAAATGATTGAATTTTACATCCGTTTAAAAGGGCGAAGATTGGATCTCAGACTAGGGGTGGAACTAGGGCTATGTGAGATGTGAGGCAGAATTGGATGAGAGTCTAGTGATGCCCATCTTGTCAATGGGAGCATCACAGCCATCTGTTATGTTTTTCACAAGCGGCATGGTATGTTTCTTGCCAGGCAGCAGTAAGTTGCCAATTAAAGGGGATTATTGCTTGCCCCATTGGACAGATTCAGCTTACTACTTGGACTAAAGAGCCTACCACATTGGACACCAGGCACCAAAGTCTCAGGGTATGTTCCAAAGCACTGTCTATTCACGCCCCACATCCACATCAACAAATTTGGAAACAAACCTTCTGTCTCTTTTCTAAGCTATTTATATGAATTGTGAGCAAGAGGTCCCAGTACCAATTACTTTGACACTGCCTTTTACACCTTGTAACCTGAAAAAGGCCTATTTACACTTACTTTCAGCTTCTTGTTAGCCAGTCAACCTTCTCTCTGTGCCTATATGCTACCCTCTACCCTATGGCCTTTTTTTCTCTCTTGCAATAACATGTCAAGAGACACTTCATAGAATCATAGAGATGTACAGCACAGAAAAAGACCCTTTGGTCCAACTCGTCCATGCCAACCAGATATCCTAATCTAATCTAGTTCCATTTGCCAACACTTGACCCATATCCCTCTAAACCCTTCCTATTTATATCTCCATCCAGATTCCTTTTAAATGTTACAATCTTACCATTCTCTGCCACTTTCTCTGGCAGCTCACTCCATACACTCATAACTCTCTGCGTGAAAAAGTTGCCTTTAGTCCCTTTTCTTTCTCCTCTCACCTGAAACCTAAGCCCTCTAGTTTTGGACTCTTTCCCCCATCCCACCCCCCAACCCAGGGAAAAGACTTTCTCTATTTACCCTATCCCTCAAAGATCAGCAAGGCGGCCTTTGCGTGGAGCCGCAGAAAATGGGGGAGATACTAAATGAATATTTTGCATCAGTATTTACTGTGGAAAAGGATATGGAAGATAAAGACTGTAGGGAAATAGATGGTGACATCTTGCAAAATGTCCAGATTACAGGATGAAGTGCTGGATGTCTTGAAATGGTTAAAAGTGGATAAATCCCCAGGACCTGATCAGGTGTACCCGAAAACTCTGTGGGAAGCTAGAGAAGTGATTGCTGGGTCTCTTGCTGAGATATTTGTATCATCGATAGTCACAGGTGAGGTGCCGGAAGACTGGAGGTTGGCAAACGTGGTGCCACTGTTTAAGAGGCAAGCCAGGGAACTATAGACCAGTGAGCCTGACGTCGGTGGTGGGTAAGTTGTTGGAGATAATTCTGAGAGGTGGGATGTACATGTATTTGGAAAGGCAAGGACTGATTACGGATAGTCAACATAGCTTTGTGCGTGGGAAATCATGTCTCACAAACTTGATTGAGTTTTTTGAAGAAGTCACAAAGAGGATTGATGAGGGCAGAGCAGTAGATGTGATCTATATGGACTTCAGTAAGGTGTTTGACAAGGTTCCCCATGGGAGACTGATGAGCAAGGTTAGATCTGGGCCCTCTACTTTTACATAAATGATTTGGATGCGAGCATAAGAGGTATAGTTAGTAAGTTTGCAGATGACACCAAAATTGGAGATGCAGTGGACAATGAAGAGGGTTACCTCAGATTACAAGAGGATCTGGACCAGATGGCTAATGGGCTGAGAAGTGGCAGATGGAGTTTAATTCAGATAAATGCGTGGTGGTGCATTTTGGGAAAGCAAATCTTAGCAGGACTTATACACTTAATGGTAAGGTCCTAGGGAGTGTTGCTGAACAAAGAGACCTTGGAGTGGAGGTTCATAGCTCCTTGAAAGTGGAATCGCAGGTAGATAGGATAGTGAAGAAGGCGTTTGGTATGCTTTCCTTTATTGGTCAGAGTATTGAGTACAGGAGTTGGGACGTCATGTTGCGGCTGTACAGGACATTGGTTAGGCCACTGTTGGAATATTGCGTGCAATTCTGGTCTCCTTCCTATCGGAAAGATGTTGTGAAACTTGAAGAGGGTTCAGAAAAGATTTAGCAGGATGTTGCCAGGGTTGGAGGATCTGAGCTACAGGGAGAGGCTGAACAGGCTGGGGCTGTTTTCCCTGGAGCGTCGGAGGCTGAGGGGTGAGCTTATAGAGGTTTACAAAATTATGAGGGGCATGGATAGGGTAAATAGACAAAAGGTCTTTTCCCTGGGGTCGGGAAGTCCAGAACGAGAGGCCATAGGTTTAGGGTGAAAGGGGAAAGATATAAAAGAGACCTAAGGGGCAACTTTTTCACGCAGAGGGTGGTATGTGTATGGAACGAGCTGCCAGAGGAAGTGGTGGAGGCTGGTACAATTGCAACATTTAAGAGGCATTTGGATGGGTATATGAATAGGAAGGGTTTGGAGGGATATGGGCCGGGTGCTGGCAGGTGGGACTATTTTGGGTTGGGATATCTGGTTGGCATGGACAGGTTGGACCGAAGAGTCTGTTTACGTGCTATACATCTCTATGACCCTATGCCCCTCATGATTTTATAAACTTCTATTAGGTCACCCCTCAGCCTCCGACACTCCAGGGAAAACAGCCCCAGCCTATTCAGCCTCTCCCTATCACTCAAACCCTCCAACCCTGGCAACATCCTCATAAGTCTTTTCTGAATCCTTTCAGTTTCCACAACATTTTTCCTAATCCAGGGAGACCAGAATTGCATGCAATACTCCAAAAGTGGCTAAACCAATGTCCTGTACAGTCACAACATGACCACCCAACTCCTATATTAATGCACTGAGCAATAAGGACAAGCACTGAAAGTGTCGTGCCAGTATGTATGAACCATGAGGCAGTAGTGAGGACTGCAGATACTGGAAACCAGAATTTAGATTAGAGTGGTGGAAAAGCACAGCAGGTCAGGCAGCATCCGAGAAGCACGAAAATCGACGTTTCGGGCAAAAGAACTTCATCGGGAATGGGCAGTGTCTGGCGTAACCAACCTACTTTCAGAGCATGGTAGCATGGTAGTGATATTCCTGGATTAGTAACTGCTGTAATGTTCTGAAGTTGCAAGTTCAAATCCCACCTCTGTAGCATTGTGAATTTAAATTTATCTAATGAATAAATAATTGTTTGGTAGTGCAGCTGTTGATTATTTCTGAATAAAAGACATATTTTCTATGAATGCAGGAAGGTGGTAGTATATTTTTGACAATATGAAGTTGATTGACTGAAGGGCCTCTTCTGTTCTGCACGATTCTATAATTATAACGGCACATACAATTCTTCACACATACACAACTATGGTGGGATTTTCTTTTCATAGTGTGTGACATCAAAGGTCTAAAGCCCTTCAGCAGCAAAGTTACAGCAATTCTGTGATAGGCTTGTAGAATAAAGGTACCACATGGAGAAACATCTCGACTCTTGCTAATGCTTTCCTGGAAAGTCATCCTAGGGCCTTAAGAATGCAGTAGTGGATTAATTTTCCAAACGTCCTTGTATTCAGGACACGGAAATCTGACTGGAAAGTTGCAAATATAATTCCTCTGTGTTCAAGAAGGAAGGAATGAAACTACAGCAAGTTAGCCTGACCTCTATCACGGGGAAAGTGTTAGAATCAATTGTTAAAGAGATTATGGCTGTGAACTTAGAAAAACGCAAGGGTAGTTGGAAGAGTCAGCATGGCAGAGTAACATGTGCTGTGGAAAAAGAAAAGCCTAGAGATGTACTGGATATGTTCTAATTAACCTGGTCACAGATATTAAAACACACCTCTTGTGCAGGTGAGAATTGAACCTGCGCCTCCTGGCTTAGAGGTAGGAACATTACCACTGTGTCACAGAAGCCCGCTAATAACAAATTTCAATTCACCTTTACCCACAACCAGGGATAGTGCAACTTACACTCACATGTGGATAACAAGGCAACATAATTGATTCTGCCAAGTTAAGAAATTTGCCTTAATTTGACTGTTCACACAGCAACAATAAAGTCGTTATTCTCTGACTGGGCCTTGAGCCAGGCTGCCACATAGACAGAACTGGCCATTGAGAGATGTAGCATACTTAGATTTACATAACACATTTGATAAGGTGCCACTTTTGAGATTATTGCAGAAAATTAAAGTTCATTGTGTGTGGGGAAACATATTTGCATTGATGGAAGATTAGCTGCCTGGCAGCAAGTACAGTGGATGCATAATGAGTCTTTATCTGATTGGCAGGATATGACAAATGAAGTTCCACATGGGTCCATGGTGGGTCCTTAACTTTTTACAATTTACATCAATGACTTAGATGGAATGAAAGCACAGTAGCTAAATTTACAGGCAACATTGAGATTGGTAGGAAGCTATGTTTTGAAGAAGATATAGAAAGTTCTAGATGGATATAGATAGGTTGAATGAATGTGCAGTTGGAGTATTATGTGTAAAAGTGTGATATTGTTCACTTTGGCAGGAAGAACAAAAAAGAAAACAGCGTATTACTTAAACAGGGAAAGATTGCTGAGTTCTGAGGCTGAGAGAGATTTAGATGTTGTGGCATACTAATCTAAAAAGGTTAGTGTGCAGGTTCTGCATGTAATCAAGAAGGCTATTGGGATGGTGCCCTTTATTACAAGAGGAATTGAACATAAAAGTAAACATGTTCTACTTTGGTTATACAAAGCAATGTGAAACCACTTCTCAAATATAGTGTGCAGTTTTGGTTTCCTTATTTAAGGAAGGACGTAAATCCACTGGAAGCAGTTCAGAAGAAGTTTATGAAATGAATAAATTGTCTTATGAGGATAGATTTGACAGGTAGGGCTTGTTTACATGTGAGTTTAGAAGAATAGGAATGGCTTAATTGAAGTGTATAAGGTTCTGAATGGACATGACAAGGTGGATATGGAAAGGGTGATCTCTGTTGTGGGTGAATCCTGAAGCGGGGGAACTGCATTAAAATTAGGGGTCGCCTTTTTGGACAGAGATAACGATTTTTTTTCTGAGGGTTTGACTGTCTGTCTCAGAAGGCGGTGGAGGTGGGGTCATCAAATACTGTTAAGGCAGAGCTTTACAGATGCTTATGCAGGGGAATCAAGGGTTATCAGGGATAGGTCTTTATCAAATATCTTCTCAAAATGTAAGTACAGTATATCCATCTTTATCCACAGCACATTTTACCCCTTCAGTGAACTCTAATAGACTAGTTAAACATTACTCCCCTTTAACAAAACCATGTTGACTCTGCCTTATTAACTTGAACTTCTCTAACTGCTTTGGTATAACATTTTTAATCATAGCTTCTATTATTTTCCCTGTGACATAGGTTAAGCTAACCGGCTGGTTCCTGCTTTCTGTCTTCCTTTTTGAATAACATTGTTATTCACTATCTTCCAATTTAATTCGACTGTCCTTGAATCTAAAGTTTGGAAAATTAAAACCAATATATCAATTATCTCACTAGTCACTTCTTTTAAGACTAGAATAGTATTCTTCAGGACCCAGGCATTTGCCAGCCCACAATTTACTCAGAGCCACTTCTCTGATGATTGTGATTTTCCTGAGTTTCTTTTTCCCTCCATTTCATAACTCAGCACTGCCTCTGTGATGTTACTTGTATCTTCTATAGTGAAGACTGCTGTACTGTCCTGTTCAATTAGCCCATAAGACTACAGGAAATAGGAACAGAAGTAGGTGGTCCAGCTCCTC
Organism: Chiloscyllium plagiosum; assembly: GCF_037043375.1. Taxonomy (NCBI): domain Eukaryota; kingdom Metazoa; phylum Chordata; class Chondrichthyes; order Orectolobiformes; family Hemiscylliidae; genus Chiloscyllium; species Chiloscyllium plagiosum. Next base: position 43,000,983 of record NW_028270150.1, read on the forward strand.
GAGCCTCCTCCACCGTTCAATAAGATCATGGCTGATCTGACACTCCTCACTTCCTTTTCCTGGCCTTTCTCCATAGTCCTGGATTCCCTGACTGATCAAGGATCTACATATCTATCTCAGCCTTAAATATATACTTTACCATAAGACTTTACCTCCACAGCTCTCTGTGGTAAGGCTTTCCAAAGACACTCAACCCTCTGAGAGAAGAAGTTCTTCTTCATCTCAATCTTAAATTGGCATTCTGTAATTCTGAGGCTGTGCCGTCTGGTTCTAGACTGTCCCATGAGAGGTAACATTTATCCCGTCAAGCCCCTTAAGAATCCTCTCTATCTCAAAGAGATCACCTCTGATTCTTCTGAACTCCAGTGAGTAGAGACCCAACCTGTTTAAACTTTGCTCATAAGACAATTCCTCTATACTAGGGATCAGACTGGTGAACCTTCTCTGAACTGCCTCCAATATTTCTTAAATAAGGGACCATTTTCTACCATTTCCTTATTTTCCATCATTAATTTTCCAATCTGAATTTTTATAGGACCTATGCTCACTTTGTTTTTGTTTTTCATCCTTAAATATTTATAGAAATTCTTGTTGTCCATTTTTATTGTTCTCACTAGTTTCCCTCATGCATTAATGTTTCCCTCAATACTAATTTTTTTTGTTATCCTTTGCTGTTTTTGATAATCCACCCAATCTTCTGACCTGCCACTTATTTTTGCACAACTATATGCTTTCTCTTTAAGTTTGATACTGTTTTTAATATTTCTAATTTAGCACAGGAGATGGATCATTCATGCATAAAATATAGGAGAAGTACACCATTCAGTCCATCAGGTCTACTCCACTATTCAATGAGATCATGGCTAATTTGATAATCCTCAATTCCATTTCCTCTCTTTTTCCTCTAACCCTTCGTTCCCTTGCTGATTAAAAATCTGTCTGTCTCAGTCTTGAATACATTTAATGAACCAGCCTGGACAATCCTCTGCAGTGAAGAATTCTACAGATTCACTACCGTCAGAGAAGATATTCCTCCTCAGCTCTATCTTAAATGGATGATGACTGGCTCTGAGATTATGCCCTCTGGTCCTGGACTCTCCCACAAGGCGAAACAACCCCTCTGCATTAACCCTATCAAGCTCTCTGATAACATTATATGTTTCAATAAGGTCACTGAGAATTCTTCTAAATGGCACTAAATATGAGCCCAATCTCCTCAACTCACCCCAGAAGAAAATCCCTCCATACATGAAGGCAACCTAGTGAATACACCAATTCCAGTATATCTCATCTTAGTTGCCCCTTTTGAATGGCTTCCTGTACTCATCCCTCTGAAGCCCTCTTTGCCATCCAGACAAACTGGAAGAACCCCAAACATGCTGCACAATTGCAAAGACTGAGGCTTCTTTACTTCTGCCTTCTGGGTGTCTTTACTTTCCTCACTTGCAGTCGCATTCTCCTGGCCCTGATTACTAAGCAAAACAAACGAATCAATCCCAAGAGGTGTGACTGTGTCCTATACAAATAATCCAGCTAACTCTCCTCCTTCCCAATGTATTGCACTGTCTACATTTCAGCCTCCAGCTGCTCGAACTTCAAACACTTGCTGCTGATCTGTTTGCTTTGGGCCAGCCTGTATCCAGTAACTCCCACATGCTGCAGCTGTGACACATCACCTGTTCTGCTATTCCTAATGTGTTATCAGGAGCTACTTAGTTATTGAGTTTAACTTTATATTTTGTTATGTTTTAATATATTTTAGTAATCTTTCCAAGAGCCACTGGATAATTTTCAACCTTAGGAATAGAATAACACTTATTCACTTTAGATGCTCATCAATTAACCAGCTTCTTCTTCTGAAGCAGTAAGAATCAATTTGTGGAGGTTGAAAAAATTAGACAAAAAAAAGAAGCAACAGAAACAATTTCTTTCCCTTCCTCCATTCACTCTCTAAATCATTTGACTCGAGAACTCTGTTGTACATTGTACTCAAGGGCTAAATCAGATTAAGTTACTTAACTTTATATGCTCCCAACACACAGGGGCTATTTGGCTCAATCTAAGCTATTCTTTCACTGGAATCCTTGAAAAACCTCAGCTTAAGGTGGCAACTATATCATTTAAACTATAGATTTCAGTTTAGAGCTGATTACAAACCAAATTCAATTTTTACATCGTCTTAAAAATGATTTTCTTACTGAACAACTGCATGCAGTCAGCCTTACTACAAAGAAAAATTCTAATGGGAGCACCCACTAACTGTATTTAATGAAAGAAGTTAGAAAAGCTAAGGAAAAAGCATATAAGTGCGCAATAATGATTGGTCAGAATATAAAGAGCAAAAGAAAATGACTGAAAGATTAATCAGGAGGAGGAAATTACAGCATGAGAAGAAGATAAAGGAATGTAAAATGGACAACAAGAATTTCTACTAGAATTTAAAAAGGAAAATAATGAGTAAAGTGAGTGTTGGTCTTCTACAGAGTGAAAATGGAAAGTTTGTAGTAGATGATAAAGAAAGGGCATATGAAATGAACAAATATTTTATTTCTATCTTCGCAACAGAGAATATGAAAAGCATTCCAGTAGTGACTGTGAGTCAGGAGGTGAAAGGGACAGAGAAACTTACTGAAATTACAGTCATGAAGGAAGATTTACTAAGGAAACATGGAGCTACAGGCTGACAAATTGCTAAGATCTTCATGCTAGGATCTTAAAAGAGACGATTGTAGTCAATGAACTAGTTGATGTGATGGTGTTAATTTTTCAAACCTCCCTTGACTCATGAAAGGCCTATCAGACTGGAAAGTAGCAAATGTACCCTTTCTATTTAATCTTGGGGCACAGAGGAAAGCAAGAATTGTAGACTAGTTAGGTGGTGTCTGTCATTAGGAAGATCTTAAAATTGATCAATAAGATTATAGCTGCACATGTAGAAAACTCAAGGTAATGCTGAACAGTGTACGTAGTTTTGTCAAAGTTAAAACATATTTAAACAAGTTATTAGGTTTCTTTGTAGAAGTAACCTGTACTGTGGGTAAAGGGAGCCTGTAGATATACAGTACTTGCATTCCCAGAAGGCAAATGATAAAGTGCCACATTAAAGGTTAGTGCACAAAACAAAAGTGCATGGTGTAAGGGGTAACATATTGGCATTGATTGTAGATTAGCTGGAGAATAGAGACAAAGAGAATACATAAATGGGTTCTTGTCTGATTGACAAATAAAATCCTGCAGGGATCTGTGCTCGGACATCAACTTCCCACAGTTTACATCAATAACTTTGATAAGCGGAGTGAAGAGTATGGTAGCTAAATTCACAGATGAGGGCATAAGGAGGTTGCAGAAAGATATAGATTGAAAGATTGAGGAAACATCTGGGAGATGGAACATAATGTGAAAATGTGAGTGATTTTAACAAGATCAGCCTGGTGGACCACATAGAATATGTATTCCCTGATCGGGGCTGTTAATCTGGTCCTAATCAGGGAGCCCTGTCTGACAGATATAAATAGGAGGGTCAGAGATTCTGTTCACTGTGAGAGCTGGCTCTAAGGAAGCTGGATCAGTGTCAAGGACTCTGCGTGTGTAAATAAAGGGGTATCGGGATAATTCCCTCTGGAGTTATTTCAAGAACATGTGAAGTTGTTCACTTTGCGGGAAAAACAAAAATGCAAAGGATTACTTTAATAGAGAATAACTAGAATTCTAAAGAACAGAGGGATTTTAGGTATTCTAGTGCATGAGTTACAAAAAGTTAGTCTGCAGCTATACCCTATAATCAATATGTTTTCCTTTATTATGAGAGGAATTGAACATAAAAGTAAGGCTGTTGTGCTTCAGATATACAGCGATTTGATGAGACCACAACTTCAATATGGTGCACAGTTTTGGTCACCTAATTTAAAAAAGGATGTAAATGTATCAGAGGTTTCTAAGAGGTGTTTTACTAGATTCATAGCAGGAACAAGTGGGTTGTCTTGTGAGGGAAAGTTGGATAGACTGGAGTTTCGAAAAATGACCAGTGACTTGATTGAATTATGGAGAATCCAGAACTAAATGCTCTGTTCTAAAATTTGGTGTGGCCTTTTAGGATTGAGATACTTTTGTTTTCTTTGTTATACATGAGCATGCAGTACAAGAGCTGGAAGTCATATTGAGGTTGATATAAGCCAATAGTTCTACCTTAGCTGGAGTATTACATTCAGTTCTTGTACTGCAATGAAGGATGGGAAGGCATTGGAGAGATGTCAGAAGTGGTTTATGAGAATGGTCCTAGGAATGAGGAATGTCAGTTATAAAAATGAATTCAAGAAATTGGGATTGGTTTCCTTGGTGAAGTAAAAGCTTAGCAGAGATCTGATTAAAATGTATGAAGGGGACTGGACAGTGTAAATAGGGAGAAAATGTTTTCACTCGTAAAAAGATGGAGAATGGGAGAACACAGATTTAACATTACCTTTGAAAGAAGCAAAAGTGATCAGAGGTAAAACTTTTCAGATTGTGAGAGTTTAACTGCCTGAGAATGTAGAGGAGGCATATTCAATTAAGGCATTCAATAGGGAATGAGTTGCTTAACGAAAAGGAAGAATGTGCAGAAAGCATGAGAATGTTCATTTAGAGAGCCAGTATAGATAGAATGGGCTGAATGGCCTCCTTCTGCCTTGTCAATGTTTTGTAGTTCTGTGTCCCCTATTTGTACCAAATCTTGCAATAGTTGAAAGCAGATAAAGAAATAAACTTATAATCTTGTGATTGTACAATCTTTACTTAAAAGAACATTCACCAAAATGTGTCAACAAAACATATTTCCCTTTTTTTGTAAATTAGATCTTCATACTGTGAATAATTTTGGGAAAAGCTCCCCTGTTGCACTTCAAATGGTTCTCTGGCATGTTTAATATATGTCTGAGACCACATGCTGTTTTGGCTTCATGTATATTCCAAAAGGCAATAGCCCTAGCAGTACAATGATCCTTCAGCATTCAAATGAAACATCCATCTAGATAATGAGCTTAACCCTGGCGTGGGATTTGAAATCACAACTTCCTGACTCAAAAACAAGCATTCTATCCACGACATGTAAAGCTTGCTGAAAATGGAAGTGTAAGACCTCCTCTAAATTAAATAAGAGCTGCTGATGGTAAAGCATGATTAGTAAATGTCACCTACTAAATAGTTTAATAAACAATGAGTTGTTTGAAATGAGCAGCAACAACGAAAGAAGGGAAAAGAAACAATATTAAAATGTATTCTTCACACCTAAACAACGTGTATTTGATTTTCATTACAGATTTTCCATTATGTCAGATACAGACACAGAGAGCATCTTCATGGAACCCATCCATCTCTCTTCTGCAGTTGCTGCAGCCAAGATAATTAATGAAGGTAAGATTCTCATGTTCCTAGATTATCTCCAGAAATATGTCAAATTTTAATACATCCTCAGTCCAAATTTTAATTCCAGACACATTTTGTACAGGTGGGTAATGGGAGAAATCAGAACTCACCTATTGCCTCTGCAAAGAGGCCCAGGCATGTCTTATCTTCTATCATTACAATTACTTTCATATATAAAAGTAACGTGCACAACAGATTTGATCTTTCCACGTTAAGTCCTGAAGAGAAGTTAATATACGACTACTTTGGAATATTTGGAACCTGTGTTCGAGTTAGAGAGCCATCCAGTGAAAGAAGCATGTTTCAAAAGTGACTTGACCTGATACTCACAGATTTAAATATTGTGGTAAAATTCACTGGTACAAATGTAATCCATTATGAAGGATCTGCAAAATTTGAATGTTTAAACAATTCAGAATCTTAAACCAGTTTAGATAAATTTAGAATCCGAGACTTGTGGGGAGAAACACAGAATACAATATACACAGTGTTTTATTTTGTTGAGTCACAATGATTTTGAAAGAAAGTCAAATAACACATTTTAAAATGTGACAGGTATTTGAAAGAAGTATGTTAACATACTTTTCGATTTGGTATGAGATGGTACTTTGAGTAATGGATTGCTTCAAATCTGCCAGGATATCTTGTAAGATTTATATCCAGTCGTAGAGTCATAGAGATGTACAGCACGGAAACAGACTCTTCGGTCCAACCCGTCCATGCCAACCAGATATCCCAACCCAAAATAGTCCCACCTGCCAGCACCCGGCCCATATCCCTCCAAACCCTTCCTATTCATATACCCATCCAAATGCCTCTTAAATGTTGCAATTGTACCAGCCTCCACTACTTCCTCTGGCAGCTCATTCCATACATGGACCAACCTCTGCGTGAAAAAGTTGCCCCTTGGGTCTCTTTTATATCTTTCCCCTCTCACCCTAAACCTATGCCCTCTAGTTCTGGACTCTCCGACCCCAGGGAAAATGCTTTGTTTATTTATCCTATCCATGTCCCTCATAATTTTGTAAACCTCTATAAGGTCATCCGATGCTCCAGGGAAAACAGCCCTAGCCTGTTCAGCCTCTCCCTGTAGCTCAGATCCTCCAACCCTGGCAATATCCTGCTAAATCTTTTCTGAACCCTTTCAAGTTTCACAACATCTTTCTGATAGGAAGGAGACCAGAATTGCACGCAATATTCCAACAGTGGCCTATCCAATGTCCTGTACAGCCGCATCATGACCTACTAACTCCTGTACTCAATACTCTGACCAATAAAGGAATGCCAAGCGCCTTCTTCACTATCCTATTTACCTGTGACTCCACTTTCAAGGAGCTATGAACCTCCACTCCAAGGTCTCTTTGTTCAGCAACACTCCCTAGGACCTTACCATTAAGTGTATAAGTCCTGCTAAGATTTGCTTTCCCAAAATGCAGTATCTTGCATTTATCTGAATTAAACTCCATCTCCCACTTCGCAGCCCATTGGCCCATCTGATCAAGATCCTGTTGTAATCTGAGGTAACCTTCTTCACTGTCCACTACAACTCCAATTTTGATGTCATCTGCAAACTTACTAACTATACCTCTTATGTTCACATCCAAATCATTTATATAAATGACAAAAAGTAGAGGGCTCAGTACCGATCCTTGTGGCACTCCACTGGTCACAGGCCTCCAGTCTGAAAAACAACCCTCCACCACCACCACCCTCTGACTTCTACCTTTGAGCCAGTTCTGTATCCAAATGGCTAGTTCTCCCTGATTTCCATGAGATTTAACCTTGCTAACCAGTCTCCTGTGGGGAACCTTGTCGAATGCCTTACTGAAGTCCATATAAATCACATCTACTGCTCTGCCCTCATCAATCCTCTTTGTTACTTCTTCAGAAAACACAATCAAGTTTGTGAGACATGATTTCCCACGCACAAAGCCATGTTGACTATCCCTAATCAGTTCTTGCCTTTCCAAATACATGCACAACCTGTCCCTCAGGATTCTCTCCAACAACTTGCCCACCACTGATGTTAGGCTCACTGGTCTATAGTTCCCTGGCTTGTCCTTATCACCCTTCTTAAACAGTGGCACCATGTTAGCCAACCTCCAGTCTTCTGGCACCTCACCTGTGACTATCGATGATACAAATATCTCAGCAAGAGGCCCAGCAATCACTTCTCTAGCTTCCCACAGAGTTCTAGGGCACACCTGATCAGGTCCTGAGGATTTATCCATCTTTATGCATTTCAAGACATCCAGCACTTCCTCCTCTGTAATATGGACATTTTGCAAGTTGTCACCATCTATTTCCCTACATTCTATAACTTCCATGTCCTTTTCCACAGTAAATACTGATGCAAAATACTTATTTCGTATCTCCCCCATTTTCTGCGGCTCCACACAAAGGCCGCCTTGCTGATCCTTGAGGGGCCCTATTTTCTCCCAAGTTATCCTTTTGTCCTTAATGTATTTGTAAAAACCCTTTGGATTCTCCTTTAATTCTATTTGCCAAATCTATCTCATGTCCCCATTTTGCCCTCCTGATTTCCCTCTTAAGTATACTCCTACTGCCTTTATAGTCTTCTGAGGATTCACTCGATCTATCCTGTCTATACCTGACATATGCTTCCTTCTTTTTCTTAACCAAACCCTCAATTTCTTTAGTCATCCAGCATTCTTTATACCTACCAGCCTTTCCTTTCACCCTAACTGGAATATACTTTCTCTGGATTCTTGTTATCTCATTTCTGAAGGCTTCCCATTTTCCAGCCGTCCCTTTACCTGCGAATATATGCCTCCAATCAGCCTTTGAAAGTTCTTGCCTAATACCGTCAAGATTGGCCTTTCTCCAATTTAGAACTTCAACTTTTAGATCTGGTCTATCCTTTTCCATCATTATTTTAAATCTAATAGAATTATGGTCGCTGGACCCAAAGTGCTCCCCCACTGACACCTCAGTCACCTGCCCTGTCTTATTTCCCAAGAGTAGGTCAAATTTTGCACCTTCTCTAGTAGTACATCCACATACTGAATTAGAAACTCCTTAGGACAATATCCTTATTTACAAGTCTTGTGGTGGATGATGTTTCTACGTGTTCTATTCATTTCATGTTTCTTGCTTTGGATTTCATACCATCTGTGCTTCATTACTCCAGTGTTCAATCTAAATTTTAAAATGGTTCCTTCATATCTAATGTTAATTCTTTAGTCTTTTGTATCTGAAGAGTTGAAACCCAAAGAAGTAAAAGTTGAGCCAATGTCACCAAACCTGATGGAATCAGCTGAGCAGCTACTGGTAGAAGATCTTTATAACCGGGTGAAAATAAAGTTTGATGACACCAGCAAATTCAACACTCCTTGTATCATGGACATTCAGCGTGCACTGATGCACAAGATGGAGGCCCCCAGAGAGCTAATGGATGAGGTGTGGCCAAATGTCTTCATAGCTGAAAAGTAAGTTTTAATAAGTAATATACTGTAAATGCAGAGAACTGAAATAAGACCAGAGAAAATCAGAAGGTCAGGTAACATCTGTGGATAGAAAAAATGAGCTTTCAGGTAGAATCATAGTATCATGGAGTCATGATGTGAACAAAGTGGGAACTGGGGAATTTAAATTGTAAATGCTTTTCCCCTCTTAAGCCCAGACAATGAAGTATTGGTTGATTTACTCAATGCAGGGGTTTCAAAAGCTTCTGGAAATACAATCATGTGTTCAGCTTCTGCCATTTTATGAGACCAGTAAGACTATCCATTTTTAAAAGAAACAGAACTTAAACTTGAAAGTACAGAAGATAAAGCAATTTTCTTTGGGAATTCTCTTTGTCCTCTGGTCATGACAATGACTACAACATGGAAGGAATATCCAACCTGTCAGCTTGTCTCTGTATGAAAGCAATGCAACTGATCCCTTACGCTCACTCTAACCCCTATTCCTGCAATTTCTTTTTCTTCAGAATCTTAACCATTCCCCTTTTGAAAGCCATGATGTCACATGCCTCCATCACATTCTCAGCCCATATGTTCCAGGTGCAAAACAACATTTTCCTCCAATCGCCTTTGGATCTTTTCCCACCTGCCTTCGTTCAGTGTCCTCTATCAATCAAACCCCTGCCAATGAGAAAAGTTTCTTACTTTCTATTCAGGGCAGGCAATGGCCTAGTGGTATTATCGCTGGACTGTTAGCCCACGGTCCCAGGAAATGTTCTGCGGACCTGGGTTTGAATCGCGCCATGGCGGATGGTGGAATTTGAATTTGATAAATATCTGGATTTAGATTTTAATGATGACCATAATCCATTGTTGTGTGTTGGAAAAATCCATCTGTTTCATTAATGCTCTTTAGGGAAGAAAACTGCCATTCTTACCTGGTCTGGCCTATACGTGACACCAGACCCACAGTAATGTGATTGACTCTTAACATCCTCTGGGCAATTACAGAAGGACAACAAATGTTGGCCTAACCCAGTTATGCCCTCATCCTGAGAATGAATTTTTTAAAAAGTCCCAACCCTTCATGATTTTGAATAATTCTGTCAAATCTGCTCTCAATTTTTTCTAAGGAAAAGAAGTCCCCACTCCTCCAATCTATGTGACTGAAATGCCTCATCCTGGCACTTAATTAATCTTTTTGCATCCTCTCTAAACATTCACATCCTTCCAATAGCGCATTACCCATAATTGTTCAGTTTACTACAGATGAGGTTGAACCAGAATTTCTAAAGGTTCATCATAATTTTGTGGCCTCTGGCTCTATCCCATTATTTCTAAAAGCCGAGACTCCTCATGTCTGTTTAACCACCTCTTCGATTTGTCCTGCCACTTTCAATGATTTATAACACATACCTCCAGGTCTCTGTGGTCCTGCACTCCCTTTGGAATCATGCCTTTCATATTGTCTCTCCTCAGTCTTCCTCCCAAACTATATCACTTCATACTGCTCTGCATTAAATTTCACCTATTACATGTATACACCTATTCCACCAGCCTATATCCTCTTGAAGTTTATCACTATCTTCCTCATCATTCAAGGTTTGTGTCATCTGAATTTTTAAAAATTTTGTCCTGCACATTAAGTCGGAGTTATTAACGTATATCAAGAAAAGCAACACTCCTTGTTCGATCAATGATTATTCTTCACAACTGAAAAATAGTTGGAACTGTATCATGCTTTAAACAAATATAGATAGGGAAAAAAAAAGCGTGTAAGGAAGGAGAGAATAAATGGACAAAGTGAGGACTGCAGATGCTGAAGATCAGAGTTGAAAAGTGTGGCGCTGGAAAAGCACAGCTGGTTAGGCAGATTCCGAGGAGCAGGGGAATTGACGTTTCGGGCGTAAGCCCTTCATCATGACAAAAGTGATTATGCTTTTACATAAAGGAGATGGTAATGGAAAACAAAAGATGCAAACGCTAGAAATGAAATAAAAACAGCAGATGCTGATAATCCATCTGTAGATGCTGCCAGACTTGCTGAGATGGTAATGGAACAAGAACTGTGCATAAAGGAGTTTAGAAGAAAAATGAAGGCAGAGGTTACAATCTGATTCTAAACAGTATTGAGTCCATAAGAGTGTAAAAGGTTGAATCAAAAGATGAAGTGCTATACCTGGAGTTTGTGTTGAGCTTTATTTGAACAGTGTAGGAGGCTGAGGGTAAAGAGTTCAGAGTGGGGGTAGGGGGAGAAAATTAAAATAACAGGCAACAGAGTCTTGCTTGCTAATCAATTGAGGTGTGCTACAAAATCATCACCTAATCTTGATCTCACCAATGTAGAGAAGATCGTATCATTAGCATAAATATGGGACAGTAAATTGAAAGGAGTATATCTCAATCATTGTTTCATCTCGACAAGGTGTTTAATCACATTGTTTCGCAATGTTTCTGGAGAGACCTGGGTAGTGAGGAGGAAATTTGGAAATTGAGGCTAAGAACGGGCAGCACGGTGTACAGTGGTTAGCACTGCTGCCTCACAGCGCCAGAGACCCGGGTTCAATTCCCGCCTCAGGCGACTGACTGTGTGGAGTTTGCACGTTCTCCCCGTGTCTGCGTGGGTTTCCTCCGGGTGCTCCGGTTTCCTCCCACAGTCCAAAGATGTGCAGGTCAGGTGAATTGGCCATGCTAAATTGCCCATAGTGTTAGGTAAGGGGTACATGTAGGGGTATGGGTGGGTTGCGCTTTGGCGGGTCGGTGTGGACTTGTTGGGCCGAAGGGCCTGTTTCCACACTGTAAGTAATCTAATCTGATCTAATCTAAACTTGAAACTGTGATCCCTTATTCTGACAGAACAGATGCAAGTGCAGCATATGGACAGCTGAAAATCTGGAGTTGATCCTAGTGCTTGCTTTTTGTGCTCTGAAGGCAGTCTTAGAAGGCAGTCAAGAGTTAACCACATTAATGTAGGTCTGGAATCATCTATAGGCCTGATACGTTAGGAAATTCTTCTTTTGCTGTGTAAATTGGTACGCCCTTTTCAAGTTGGTTTCTTACATCCTATTCCTGATGAGAATAGGTTTTCTTGCTTAGAAGACAATTTAAGCCAGATGAGTTTTTACAATAACAAATGGCATTTACTAGCGCATGATAAAATGGTAACACTTCATGGTCACCCTTATTGATATTAGCTTCTTATTCTGGATCTATTTAATTAACTGAATTTAAATTCCCCACTTATCTTTTTGAATTCATGTCTTCAGACCTTTTGTACAGGCCTTTGATTAAAGAGTCATCGAGTGATGGAGTTTTTACAGCTTGGAAACAGGCCATTTGGCCCATCATTTCCAAGCTGATTATCAAGCATGTATCTGTTCTAATCCCATTTTCCAGCACTCAGCCTGTAGCCTTGTATTCAGTGGTGTTTCAAGTGCTCATCTGAATACTTCTTAAGGGTATTGAGAGTTATAACCGCTATCACACTTTTAGGCAGCGCATTCCAGATACCCACAACCTTTTGGATATAAAAAGAGTTTCCTCAAATCTCCTCTAAACCTTATGCTCCATACCTTAAAACTGTGCCCCCTAGTTATTGACCCTTGTACAAATTGGAAAAGTTTCACCCTATCTGCTCTATCTATTCCTCACATGATTTTGTAATGTCAAACATGTTCCTCCTCAACCTACACTGCTCTGCCAGCCCAATAGCAACAGCAATATACCAACGATAGTCAATAATGGTTGGAATCTGGAACACACTGCCGGGATGGGTGGTGGAAGCAGATATGATATGATATAAAGGACTTTTTGATAAGCACATGAATATTGCAGGAAATGGAGGGGTATGGACTATGGGCAGGTGGAAGGGATTAGTTGAATTTGACATCATGTTCAGCACAACATCATGGGCCAAAGGGCCCATTCCTGTGCTGTACTGTTCAGTATTATGTGTTCTAATGAAGGAGGGATGGACCAACAATATTAGATGTGGAGCCATAGTTGAGCCTGATCAAAGACACAACACCAGTCTTGAATAGCAACATGCTCCTGACCTCAGATAAAGACAGAGTCAAATGTATGTCATTTTCAAGGTCATTGTTTAGTGGAAGCCTTCCTGCACTATTGTATCCCTATCATTCTCACTAATTTCCTCTCTTTCATTGTGAGCTCCCAGTATTAAACACTCATCATCAACCATACAGCTAAACAAGTACTGGAGGAATATGTACAATGCCCATCAAATATCCCTTACAACCATTTCAATTCCTTTGTGTGATGTGGTGTATTTTTTTCTTTTCCTGACAATTCTTTTGGTGTTCTGAGTGCTAATAGAGCACTGCTTTTAAGTAGTACAGTGATGAGAAAACAGAATGAAATGGCCAGCTGATGGTAGTCTTCAAGGAGCTCCTGTGATGGCGTTGTTAAATTGGGACCGCCAGCCCGGTGTACAGTTAGTTCCTGAAGGCAAGTTTGTGACTGGAGAGTCAGGAGAATGTAATCAGTTTCAAGCCCCTTTCATGTATTGTGTGTGTCTTATTCTACAATGAAAAAATAATAATGACTGACTGAGGCCTATACGAGCAATGTAGTTGAGCAGCATGTGCCCTTAGACTGGAACTGTAACAATAGGCAGCATGCAAAAGTGGGAATGTTGGTATTGAAAGGTTAATTGTTGGTAGTACAGAACTTAAATACTGTAAATAGAGACACAAAGCTGAAACGTTTTGATTGTACTCATCAGAATGAGAATGCAAAAAGCAACATTAATACCAACTTATAAAGCAAAAGAGGAAAGATGCTGATTGGTTTAAGTATCATTGGCATAGAGATGCAACAGGAACAATTCACTTTCAATCTCATCTCTCAGACCAGGCAGTTAGACTATGACTGGTCAGGGTATTGCCCTGGAAATACAGCAGAAATTAATAGTTTCAATAACACTTTTCTTTGCCAAATCTAATGGTGCAATGTATGTACAAGCTCTTTCTGTCTACATATAACAGGGTCCCATGTGTTAAAATATGTAGTCTCGAGCACACACCACACTTTGAGCCCAACTGATATTCTGAAATTGTTTTCTGGTATAATTCTTAGCACGGTCTAGGTTCGTTAAAAAATGATTGTCCAATAGCACAATCACATGCTTTCAAGTACAAGCTGGTTGAGCTTGATTGTTTTGCCACCTGCTGCAAACTGACAATAGGATGAGTTGTTTGATATGATCTGCCAATCATTGAGATATGCAGCCTATTTATCTGGTATCACACCAATGTTAAAACTCATATATCACTTTACTCATTTGTGTAGTAGGAGAAACATTTTAGCTTGGTGGCAGTATCCTGGTAAACCTAGTCCTTGTGTCCTAGACCTGATGGCTAAAGAAGCTTCACCTTGTATCAGTAGTGAAAGGTTCTAAGTGGGGGGCAGAAATAAAAGCAGTAAAGGCAATCTGCTTTATATCACAATTGTCATGAACATACTTATAATCAATCTAGAAGGTCTGCCTCTGAGCTTCACGGACTGCTTTCACTTTTCTGTAGCGACTTGGCAGGCATTATTTTGAGAAGGATATGGTTTGCAAGGTACAGTGCTGGTGCATCTCCTTATCTGCAGTTTCCTCAACATGATGTCTAAGATTTTTCATTAAAGGGAGCATTCCTGCCTGTACCTTGCAAACCATATGATTCATATTTTCCAGCAGTTGCCACAAGGCTGTTCGCCACAACAATGAGCGCTCTGTGTAGGCATATTTCAAAATGCTACACTTGTCTTTTCTGACTTCTGCATGGGAAGTTATCCTCCCGAGTTATCCTCTGAGACTGCTAACAAAATGATCCTGCTTTGCAGCTCACCACCGCCTTCTCAAGGGCAATTAGAGATGGGCAGTGAATGCTAACCCAGCCAGCGATATCCACATCCCATTTGTAAATAAAAGAAAAAGTGAATGGAGTGTGAGCAGCAATAACCTAGTGTTCTGGCCTTGCAGCCGTGTATTTTTCAGAGCACCTGACATAATGTTACTGTGAAAAGTGTCATAGTTCTACAAAGATGCCTGTAATACACTTGTATGCCCTAAATTATCATTTTAATCAGGTTGAAATGGGAATAAGCTTTAATTTTGTTTTTTCAGGGGTGCAACTGTGAATAAGGTTCGTTTGAAACGATTGGGTATAACTCACATCCTTAATGCTGCCCATGGTACGGGTGTATACACCAAGACAGACTTTTATGCAAAAATGGAAATTCAATACCTTGGAATCGAAGCTGATGACTTTCCTGATTTTGACCTATCCAAACATTTCCGTAAAGCTGCAGAGTTTATGGATGAAGCACTTCTAACATACAGAGGTAAAAAGTGATTGGAAATTGCAATGTTAATCGAATCAGGGCATTGTAAGATATGGTATAGGCCCTAACGGGATAGGGTGAGCCTTGGTCTTCTATAGATGGCATTGTGGGTTTAGTTGCTTCCATTAAGTGAATCTCATACTCTTGATGTTTTGGAGTTGCCTGACATGGCCCAATTTACATCTATAAAATAGTCCAGAGTTAACAATATAAAAACGTATCCTACTTTTTATACATATTGGATATAATTGATTATATTTCATAGGTACATCTCATCTGCCCTTCATGTCTTTAGATTAGCAAACTGTTTCTATGTTAGTTAACTGAGGCCAGAAAGAAACATTGAGCCACTTTATATCTATGACAGCAAGTGCCTCTACAAAGCAAGAGTTATCATACAGTCATAGAGATGTACAGCACAGAAACAGATCTTTCGATCCAACTCGTCTATGCCGACCAGGTATCCCAACCCAATCTAGTCCCACTTGCCACCACTTGGCCCATATCCCTCCAAACCCTACCCATTCATATACCCATCCAAATGCCTTTTCAATGTTGCAATTGTACCAGCCTCCACCACTTCCTCTGGCAGCTCATTCCATACATTTAACGCCCTCTGCGTGAAAAAGTTGTCCCTTAGGTCTCTTTTATATCTTTCCCCCCTCACCCTAAATCTATGCCCACTAGTTCTGGACTCCCTGGCCCCAGGGAAAAGACTTTGTCTATTTATCCCATCCATGCCCCTCATGATTTTATAAACATCTATAAGGTCACCCCTCAGCCTCCGACGCTCCTGGGAAAACAGCTCCAGCCTATTCAACCTGAGATGTTTTAGGAGTAATGGTTTGATTCAGTTAATACGATTTGTGCCATTTGACTTTATATCGATGAACGTTATGGTTGCCCATAAGAGTGAATCATCTTGTTTGATTAAACAAAATAACTTGTGCGACCATTTCCTCTACTGATTTAAGTTTGGGTGAAAGTCAACACTGGCAACTGTCTGTTTTTAAAGTTTTTAATCTCCTTATGTTTACACCGGGCCAATGACAAACATGTTAGTTCACATTCTTCCTCCCATTTTTCTCTGCATTACATTTCATCCGCCATGTATCTGTCCATCTGTCTTCTCCTGATATCTATTACGGTCCAGCTTATTGCTCTTTACATTTTTAAGCTCTGTATCATCTGCAGACTTTGACATTAAGTACTGAGTATCCTTGTGCTGTCTATCTGTCTGTCTGTCCTTCCATTTTCTTTGGGTTATGGAGTCCCATCTAACTACAGGGGAAAGGTACTGCAGCGGTTTGCTATTGCTTTCTGCAGGCTGGTGGCCAGGATACTTTCTCACTCTTACATCCTCAGGCACATTGGAAGTATTTACAAGCTGGCAATTAACCTCTATGCCTTGCATTATGAACACACTATTATGACATGGGACTCAAACTCAGAACATCTGGCCCAGACGTAAGTCTATAAGACCATTAAACAATGTTCCCTCTAAGCTGCACTCTAGTATCCTATGAATGGCAATCATTACATCGGTTTCCTGTTTTTAAAGTCACTGCTACTCACAGGCTGCAGAGCCCACACACTGGGTAAAAAAATTAGAGGAAATGTTGCAGAGGGACAGACGTTGGACATTCAGCCCATCAAGTCGACTCTGCTGATCAATGATAGCATGGCCGATCTCAAAATCCTCAACTTCACTTTCCTCTCTTTTTATCCCCCTAAACCTTGAATCCTTTATGATTAAAAATTTATCTCAGCCTTGAATATACTTAACAACATAGCCTTGACAGTCCTCCGTGGGAAAGAATTTGATCCACCACTTTGAGAGAAAATATTCCTCCTCATCTCTGTCTTAAATGGGTGACTCCTGACACTGAGATTATACCCTCTCATCCTAGACTCTCCTGCAAGAGAAAACAACCTTTCCATATCTACTCTTGTTAAATCTCCTAAGAATCTTATGTTTCAATAAGGTCTCTTGTCATTCTCCTAAATCCCAATGAATATAGGCCCAATCTACTCATCATCACTTCATAAAAGCCCTCCATACCCAGGATCAAACTAATGAAACGTCTCTGGACTACCTCCAGCATGGTATATCTTCCTTGAGTTTTTCAGCTGTACTCTGACCAGTGGCTTGTTTTAAACAAAACATTCACATTTTTATACTCCATTCCTTTTGAAATAGGAAAGACATTTCATTTGTCTTTCCTATCATTAACGGAACTTTGAATGCCTACAGTTTGGCAGCAGGTCACTTGGCCCATTATGTCCACATCAACCCTCTGACCAGCATCCCAGCCGGACCCACTGTCTACCTTAGCCTGTAACCCACGCAGAGGAGAATGTGCAAACTCAACACAGACAGTCTCCTGAGGTTGGAATTGAACCTGGGTCACTGGCACTGTGAAGCAACAGTGCTAACCACTGAGTCACTGTGCTACACTTGGATGCAAGTTTTTTGTAATTCATATACTAGGACCGTCATCACTCTGTGCTGCAGTTTTCTGCAGTCTTTTCCTACTTAAATAATATTCAGTTCTTATATTCTCACTTTCATAGTGCATAATCTCATATTTCCCCATGTTATATTCCATATGGCAAGTTTTTTTCACACTCCTGTAACCTGACTATATCACTCTGCAGATTCCTTGTGTCTGCCCACACCTCCTCCCTCACCTCCATCCAAGACACCAAAGGAGCCTTCCACATCCATCAAAGTCTTACCTGCACATCCACCAATGTCATTTATTGTACCCGTTGCTCCCGATGCAGTCTCCGGTACATTGGGGAGACTGGACGCCTCCAAGCAGAGAACTTTAGGGAACATCTCTGGGACACCTGCACCAATCAACCATATTGCCCTGTGGCCCAACATTTCAACTCCCCCTCCCACTCAGCCGAGAACATGGAGGTCCTGAGCCTCCTTCACCGCCGCTCCCTCACCAGCCGACGCCTGGAGGAAGAACACCTCATCTTCCATCTTGGAACACTTCAACCCCAGGGCATCAATGTGGAATTCACCAGTTTCCTCATTTCCCCTTCCCCCACCTCACCCCAGTTCCAAACTTCCAGCTCAGCACTGTTCCCATGACTTGTCCTACCTGCCTATCTTCCTTCCCACCTATCCACTCCACCCTCCTCCCTGACCTATCACCTCCATCCCCACCCCCATTCACCTATTGTACTCTATGCTACTTTCTCCCCACCCCCACCCTCCTCTCATTTATCTCTCCACCCTGCAGGCACTCTGCCTCTATTCCTGATGAAGTGCTTTTGCCTGAAACATCAATTTTCCTGCTCCTCAGATGCTGCCTGAACTGCTGTGCTTTTCCAGCACCACTCTCCCAACGATAACTCTTGACTTGTGGTATGTTCCTATCCCCTTCCATCGCTAAACTAAATGTAACTGAATTATGGTCACTCTTTCCAAAGTGCTCACCTGCCACTAAATCAAACATCTGACCTGGTTCATTACCAAGCACCAGATTCAATGTGGCCTCCCCTCCTGTCGGCCCTTCGACATACTGTGTCAGGAAACCCTCCTGCACACGTTGGACAAAAACTGATCCATCCGACGTACTAGAGTTCTAGCATTTCCAGTCAATGTTGGGGAAATTAATGTCTCCCATAATGACCACCTTGTTCCTTTCACTCCTACCCAGAATCGTTTTGCCAATCCTCTCCTCTACAGCCCTGGAACTCTGCAGAGGCCTATAAAAAAACTCCCAGCAGTGTGACCTCTCCTCTCCTGTTTCTAACCTCAGCCCATACTACCTCAGTAGATAAGTCCTTGTCAAAAGTTATTTTAGCCATCGTTATGCTGTCCTAGACTAACAAGGCCACACCTCCCCCTCTTTTACCACCTTGCCTGTTCTTAATGAAAGGTCTAAACCCTGGAACCTGCAACATCCATTCCTGACCCTGCTCTATCCATGTCTCCGAAATGGCCACAACATCGAAGTCCCAGGTACCTATCCATGCTGCAAGCTCATTTACCGTATTTCAGATATTTCTGGCGTTGAAGTAGACACACTTCAATCCAGCTTGCTGTCTGCCAGCACACTCCTGTCACTGTGAAATCCTGTCCATTCCCTCCCTACTCTCATCCTCCTGTGCACTGTTACTACACCTCAGATTCCCATACCCCTGCTGAGCTAGTTTAAACCCACCCAAATAGCACCAGCAAATTTCCCACGCAGGATATTAGTACCCTTCTGGTTCAAGTGAAGACCATCCTGTTTGTACAAGTCCCACCTTCCCCAGAATGAGCCCCAATTACCAATGTACCTCAAACCCTTCCTCCTGCACCATCCCTGCAGTCACATGTTCAGCTAATATCTCTCCCTATTCCTTGCCTCGCTTTCACGTGGCACGGGTAACAAACCAGAATAACAACTCTGTTTATTCTAGCTCTCAGCTTCCACTCTAGCTCCCTGAAATCCTGCCTTACATCCCTATCCCTCTTTCTACCTATGTCATTGGTACCTATGTGGACCATGAGTTGGGGCTGGTCACCCACTCCCTTCAGGACCCCAAAGACATGATCCGAGACATCATGGACCCTGGCACCTGGGAAGCAACACACCAATCGTGAGTTTTGTTTGTTCCCAAGAAACCTTCTAACTGAGCCTCTAACTATTGAGTCCCCAATGACTAACACTCTCCTCCTTTCCCTCCTTCCCTTCTGTGCAACAGGGACAGACTGTGCCAGAGACCTGTACCCCACTGCATGCCCCTGGTAAGTGCCCCCCACTCCCAACAGTATCCAAAATGGTATACTTGCTTTTATGGGGAATGACCATAGGGGATCCCTCCACTGACTGACTGTTTTTCTCCCTTTGAACAGATACCCACCTCTCTTCTTGCCTAGGAGTAACTGCTTCCCTGTAGCTCTTATCTATCACAGCCTTTGCCTCCTGAATGATCTGAAGTTCACCCAGCTCCCGCTCCAGTTCCCTAACGTGGTCTTGGAGGAGCAAGAGTTGGGTGCACTTCCTGCAGATGTACTTGGATGGGACACTAATGGATCCTTCATCTCAAACAACATGCAGGAACATTCCTCTCCCTGCCTGCCATCCCTGCTAGTCCCCTTATCAGAAAGTAAAAAGGAAGAGAAGCTTACCTGATGTATCCCTTGTGTTTAAGGTTAGAGGAGGTGGTTGGGTGGGAGGCCCTACAAATGTAGGGTGTCGGGTTTAGAATACATAGGTGGAGGGAAATTTTTAAAAATCCCTCATTTCCCAGAAACCTCTGTTCTCTGATGTTAAATGTAAAGACTCAAATCAGTGACTCACCGCTCGCGACCGGCCCCTGATCCAAGCTCCCGCCCTTCGAGCTGCTGCTGCTGCTGCTGCTGCTGCTGCAGAAAAACAGAAAAATCTCTTAGACATAAAGCCTGAAAGGTCCTCTGGAGCTGATGGCCAGCGTCCTAGAGCGTTAAAATAAATGGCTTCAGAGGTAGTCAATGCTTTGGTTGTGATTTTACACGAGAGACTATGATGTGGTTTGAATTCACATCCTTAAAATATCAGCTCTGCCTTCCGTATTACTAGCCTAGTGACATTACTACTGTGCCACCTTCTCCTATATTTGAATGCATTTGACACTGATTTTTAAAAATGTTTTGAGGAAGTAATAAGAAAGGTAGATGTGATGTACAAAAGGTTAGCATAATTGAGTGGGGAAAATTGGAGGGCTATGGAAAAACGCAAGGCATACCATACTTTCACAAATGGAAAAAAATTTCTCCCAATTTACTGTTTCCATTCATAGAGTCATAGAGATGTACAGCATGAAAACAGACCGTTCGGTCCAACCCGTCCATGCCGACCAGATGTCCCAACCCAATCTAGTCCCACCTGCCAGCACCCGGCCCATATCCCTCCAAACCCTTCCTATTTATATACCCATCCAAATGCCTCTTAAATGTTGCAATTTTACCAGCCTACACCACTTCCTCTGGCAGCTCATTCCATACACGTACCACCCTCTCCGTGAAAACGTTGCCACATAGGTCTCTTTTATATCTTTCTCCTCTCACCCTAAACCTAGGCCCTCTAGTTCTGGACTCCCCGAATCCAGGGAAAAACCTTTGCCTATTTACGCTATCCATGCCCCTCATAATTTTGTAAACCTCTATAAGGTCACCCCTCAGCCTCTGACACTCCAGAGAAAACAGCCCCAATCTGTTCAGCCTCTCCCTATAGCTCAAATCCTCCAACCCTGGCAACATCCTTGTAAATCTTTTCTGAACCCTTTCAAGTTTCACAACATCTTTTTGATAGGAAGACCAGAATTGCACACAATATTCCAACAGTGGCCTAACCAATGTCCTGTACAGCCACAACTTGAAAGCTGATTGGAGGTAGATGTTCGCAGCTAAAGGGACAGCTGGAAAATAGGAAGCCTTCAGAAATGATATAACGAGAATCCAGAGAAAGTATATTCCTGTCAGGGTGAAAGGAAAGGCTGGTAGGTATAGAGAATGCTGGATGACTAAAGAAATTGAGGGTTTGGTTAAGAAAAAGAAGGAAGCATATGTAAGGTATAGACAGGATAGATCGAGTGAATCCTTAGAAGCGTATAAAGGAAGTAGGAGTATACTTAAGAGGGAAATCAGGAGGGTAAAAAGGGGACATGAGATAGTTTTATCAAATAGAATTAAGGAGAATCCAAAGGGTTTTTACAAATACATTAAGGACAAAAGGGTAACTAGGGAGAAAATAGGGCCCCGCAAAGATCAGCATGGCGGCCTTTGTGTGGAGCCACAGAAAATGGGGGAGATACTAAATGAGTATTTTGCATCAGTATTCACTGTGGAAAAGGATATGGAAGATATAGACTGTAGGGAAATAGATGGTGACATCTTGCAAAATGTCCAGATTACACAGGAGGACGTGCTGAATGTCTTGAAACAGTTAAAGGTGGATAAATCCTCAAGACCTGATCAGGTGTACCCGAAAACTCTGTGTGAAGCTAGAGAAGTGATTGCTGGGCCTCTTGCTGAGATATTTGTATCATCGATAGTCACAGGTGAGGTGCCAGAAGACTGGAGGTTGGCAAACATGGTGCCACTGTTTAAGAAGGGTGGTAAGGATAAGCCAGGGAACTATAGACCGGTGAGCCTGACCTCGGTGGTGGGCAAATTGTTGGAGGGAATCCTGAGGGACAGAATGTACATGTATTTGGAAAGGCAAGGATTGATCAGGGATCGTCAAAATGGCTTTGTGTGTGGGAAATCATGTCTCACAAACTTGATTGAGTTTTTTGAAGAAGTAACAAAGAGGATTGATGAGGGCAGTGCGGTAGATGTGATCTAAATGGACTTCAGTAAGATGTTCGACAAGGTTCCCCATGGGAGACTGATTGGCAAAGTTAGATCTCATGGAATACAGGAGAACTAGCCATTTGGATACAGAACTGGCTCAAAGGTTGAAGACAGAGGGTGATGGTGGAGGGTTGTTTTTCAGACTGGAGGCCTGTGACCAGTGGAGTACCACAAGGATCGATGCTAGATCCTCTACTTTTTGTCATTTATATAAATGATTTGGTTGCGAGCATAAGAGGTACAGTTAGTAAGTTTGCAGATGACACCAAAATTGGAGTTGTAGTGGACAACGAAGAGGGTTACCTCAGATTACAACAGGATCTTGACCAGATGGGCCAATGGACAGAGAAGTGGAAGATGGAGTTTAATTCAGATAAATGCGAGGTGGTGCATTTTGGGAAAGCAAATCTTATACACTTAATGGTAAGGTCCTAGGGAGTGTTGCTGAACAACGAGACCTTGAGTGCAGATTCATAGCTCCTTGAAAGTGGAGTCGCAGGTAGATAGGATAGTGAAGAAGACTTTCAATCAGATCTCACCACAGTCTTTGCTTTTTGGGAACTTCTAGAAACAATATTTCAGTACAAAATTAATAGTCACATGCAGCTTAATAAAATGGAGCCTGCATGGATTTCTTAAGGAAAAATCTTATTTAACTAACTTGCTAGAGTTTTCTGAAGAGGTAACAGAGAGTGTTGATTGGGATATTGTTGTTAATATGCTGTAGATGCATTCCAGCAAGGCATTTGATAAAGTACCGCACAATAGACCTATGAGCAAATTTACAGCTCACAGAATAAAAGGGACAGGAACAACATGGTTCCAAACTGGCTGAGTTACAGGAAACAGTGAGTAATACTTAGAAACCATAGTATCTATAGAAATGATACAGCACAAAGGGGGCCATTCAACCTATCTTGACCATGCTGACTCAAATCACCCAGATGTCTTTTCTAATCCCATCTTCCTGCACACCGCCCATAGCCCTGCGGCTTACATCAGTTAAGGTGCAGATCCAGATACTTTTTAAAAACATTTAGGGTCTGTGCCTCCACCACCAACTCAGGCAGCAAATTCCACACACACACCACTCTCTGCGTGAGCACTTTTCCTCACATCCGCTCGAATCCTTCTGCCATTTAGCTTGAATCTGTGACCTCTAGTTTTTGAATTCTCTGTCAAGGGAAACAGGTTCCTCCTGTTTGCCCTCTCACTGCCCCTCGCATATTTTTATACCTCAATCATGTTACCCCTCAGTCTTCTGTTAGAAAGAAAATCAACCCCAACCTCTCAAGTCTCTCCTCGTAGCTAAATTCCCCAGCCCTGGCAACATTCGAGTAAATCTTCTTCGTACTGTCTCCAGAGCAATTATGTCCTTCCTGTAATGTGGTGACCAGAACTGCACACAATACTCCAGTTATGGCATCACCACTTAGTGGATGGTTTTCCAACTCTGGGAATGGAAAGTATGTGAGTGAGCTCCCTTTGTGTCATTGTTGGGACTCTTGTTTTTCCTGATATATATTAATGATTCAGATCTTGCTAAACAGGACACAATTTCAAAATCTTTTTAGAAAACTTTGTATCCAGGAATTACAAGTATAGGATCTACCCTTCTTTGAGATTACCATTAAATGATGGTTCCCTGTGGCAACCTGTGCTTTCAACTCACCAACTTTATTTACCACATGCTTTCCCTTTATTTTGTGTTTTATCCTACTATTCCTATATTCCAAAACTATGTAACTTCTGCCTTCAGGAGATTAATCTTTTCCTTCTTATATTATTGGTTCCCAAATGGAAATATATCTGTTCCATGCATTAATAATAATATAACAAGAGAAGTAGTTTAACATTGAAAGTCACTTTTTTGCACTTCCACAGGTAAAGTTTTAGTTTGCAGTGTCATGGGAGTCAGTCGATCAGCAGCCCTAGTGACAGCGTACCTTATGATCTTCCACCATATGACAATCATGGAGGCTTTAATGACTCTACGTAAAAAACGTCCAATCTTCCCAAATGAAGGATTCTTGATGCAGCTTCGGGAATTAAATGAAAACCTTTTGGATGAGCGTTGTCAATATGATCTTGATGATGATGATGAGACTCTAAGCCAATGCTCTGTCATAGAAGCAAAGGCCCATTCTGTTTCTGTGGCTGAAGAGGAGGCACAAAGCATTATGGGAGCGAAGGCACATTCTATCATGGTGGAAGAGGAGGACACAACCAGTTTAATTGCGAATAGTTTAATGAGTTCTGTGGCAAAATCAAATGTTGCTTCCAAAAGGCCATCATTAATTGATGAAGCTGAAGAAGAAAGGATTTATGAAGAGTGGAGAGCAAAACAAGGTTTGTCACCAAAGGAACGAACCAAAAAACCAAGAGAGGATAGACCCAAACTTCCTGAAGATCTTGAGGAAGCAAATGATGTGGATTGGTTAATTAGGGAATGGCAAAGCAAGAATGAAAAGTTTCAGCTGGATCCGGTTTGGCAGCTTGAACAATTGAGCAATAGTGAAGAAGGTAGAGAATCTATTACAGGAAGCAGTCAATATCTTGAGAGTAAACAAGATGACACAACAAGTGTTGGCAGTCTTGACAGTGAGCTTCTTCAACAACGTTTAGAGGAATATTTAAACAAGCCAAGGAGGACTCGAAATGACTCCTTGTCCACTGAAGCTAGCACATGGGATATGTGGGATGAACGATTACTTGAGATCAGCAAGAAAGCTGCAAGAGGTGATGATAGCAGTAGCATTGCTTCTTTTAGCTATGGTGAGAAAAGAAGAGACCCAGACGAAGAAAGTTCTAGATTCTCAGAAACTAGTTCTCTGTTCAACTTCTGCAAGAACAACAAAGACAAACTGACCCCTCTAGAAAGGTGGCGTGTCAAACGGATACAATTTGGATGGAATAAAAAGGATTCCAAAGCAGATGATGAGAATAACCCTGATGAAAGTGAGGAGGGAAAGGAAAAAGAACTAAAATCACTTGCTGATGTCAACCTGACTGCTTATCAAAGCTGGAAGTTGAAACATCAGAAAAAGCTGGGCACTGAAAATAAAAATGAGATAATTAACTTGGTAAAAGATGAAGATATTACATCCAAGAGAATTAAGCAAAGGCGTGCTGAGGTCTTGGAACGTTCCAAACGAACATTGGAAGAGAGTAAGTCCTTATCAGAATGTGAGACAGAGAGTTCTATCAGTGGAAGCATTCCACTGTCTATTTTTGGGTGCAGAATGTCTGATAGGAGTGTAAGTGATGATGCTGCTTCTATATTAAGCATGCAGAGTAGTGGAACATCAATGTCCAGAGCCAGAACTGCCTCAGCCACTGCAGTCCCTGTGCCACCATTGCAAGTGAATGCTGATGCCACTGTTTCACTTTCCAGCATTCAAGATTGGATTGCTTCTGTGGTTAGTGAGCAAATTGCACTAAAACAAAATGAGATCATTGGTGCTGTCCCAACAGAAAAAAACCTCCAACAAGGAGCTACTGCAAGATGCACAGATGATGACAAAATATCACTTCTCAGCATGCAATCTGGAAATGCCTGTGCTGGTTCTCTGCTGGGACCTAAAACCACTCGCAGCACAGATGCCCAGTCTGTCTTGTCATGCAGCAGCTTGTCTAGCTTCAAGTCTGAAGGGTTCAACTCAAAAGAGAAGATCACAAAAACAAGCAAACCACTTTACAGTTTGTTCGCTGATGAAGTTAATCTTAAAACGTTGGACCGCAGGAACAAGGAAATGAAAAGTGAAATGAAAGATAAAATTGATGCATATCAAAAAGAAAAGGTTGCTTTTGACAATAAACGTAGTACAATGTTTAAAAAGAAGAAGAAGGATGAAAGTGAAGATGAATTTTTGGTTGAAACAAACTCAGGGAGTTTTTCCAATTCAAGAACAGATAAGTTTGATGCAATATCCAATATTTCAGGTAATCATTCATACACTGGCAGCAGTTCTCCAAAATCAGCTACCAATATACAGAAATGGCTCAGTGACATTAAGGAAGTCTCCATGGACAGCAAAACCTTAGCATATGACCAGATTATGAATAAAGAAAAAAGGCTCACTTCAAATTCTTATCCCCGTGAACCTATAACTGAGTCATTGCCAAAACACCAATTGGATGTGACAAAAGGTTCATCTTCATTGGATGTTATAAAGTATGTTGATTTGAAAACATCAGCGACAGACTCTGAAGAAAGTACATCTCGAGAATTTGCTTCAGCCTACAGGTCAAATATTGATGGTAATAATTTAACTAAATTGAAGTATTCCACCCCATCACCTGTGTACAGTGTTCAAAGGCCAATGGCTGAAGAACCTAGCAAAATGAAACATTCATATCCAAATGTTGGTTTTCACACCTCAGACCAAGCAACAACTTCTCTTTTCCCCAGGAGGTCCTGTTTGCATCATTCAGAGACAGGACTAAATGCTTATGACCATGATGATACCTTGGAGACCTATCCAAAGAGAACATTTAACCAGAGCTTTGCAAATACAGAGGAACAGGGCAGTGTAAAAAGGAATAACCATGACCTTGAGAATCCTACTGCAAAGAAAGGAATGAAGTCTGTATCGGGAAACAGCAGTGACGATGATGATGAAATTATAGCTGCTTGGAGGAATCGTCAAGAAATCAGAATGAAGGAGAAAAAAAGGCGCCAAACAGAATGAACATAAAAGTTATGCGGACAATAGAGTTATTGAATGAGAAGCTGTGTGTGAGAAATTTAATTGAAGTGCACAACAGAAATACAGTAGCCAATTTTAACAAGCAATTTAACAACCCCCTTCCCACACCAAACCTGGTCTGAGCCGGGTCTTGCTATGCATTAGGAAAATTCTAATTTTAATGAATTTGTTATGATGCTTGTAAGAAACATATTTGCAACCCAGTGGCAATAAAATCCATGTCAATATATACTTTTTGCTTCAACGAGTACCTCAGTTTACGGTTTAGTATTTCAAGTCCAGCTTCCATTTACAGGGAGGTTATAAGGTGATTTTAATTCTCGCAGTCTGAGAAAATACCACTGGGATGTAGCTCAAATGGAACACTTCCATTTATGGCTGCATTGATAAAACTGAGCTTTTAACATTGCTAGTTTGGGGACAGGGTGGGGTGGGGTTGGGGGGGGGCAGGAGTCTCATTAATAGAATGCAAATTGAGATCCTGCTGTGAAAAAATGACAACTTTATTTTTACCAGAGGTTGAATAAAATATTTCAGTGTGAAACATTTTGAAATCACATTTTTAAAAGTTTGCAAGGGGCACATTGTGAACTCACTGCAGATTTTTAAAGCACAATGTTTAAAGAACCAAACCTTGGAACATTTGGTTTCTGCCCATGGCTCTGTATACACTGAGTGTAACATCTGATCAATGGTCGACGCAATTTGTCTTGATCCCTCATGTCTATTTGGACTAAGAGGCACAGGGGTCTTGCCTACATTAACTTGCAGTATTGCGTGTTGGGTGGGGGAGGGTCAATGGCCTTTCTTTGACTTCAGGCAGGGCACTACTGTTGACTTTGCTTATTTGCCCATGGGACCGTGAGTTATTAATGACTGCCTTGAAATATCGCCTGCAGTCATTCTAAGATTACCTTGGGTCATAAAATGCATTACACCTACAAAAAAGTATCGTTTTAGAAATGAAATCACTCACTTATTTTTGTTTATTACTTAATATTTTTCCTGTGTTGCAATTTTACAGATAGGAAAAAATGTAGACTCTTTCTAAAGAACTAATTTGATAGCAGAAGTATAAAAGTCATTTTTCGTAAAAATGAAGATGGAACACGTGTCTTTCAGAATCAGGGGAATATGGCAGTGTGTTTCTCAAGTTGAGTTCCACAGACCCTTTGGAGCCTGGAAATGTTTTCTGAAACTCTGCAAAATAGTTAATAGTGCACAAATAAGCTCATACAACAGTGAAAGCAAAAAAGAAGCCTGTAAATAGACTGAGCAACATAGCTCTTTTTCTTTAAGGAGGAAAATGGCTACATATTTCTGCCATGCAATATGCATTTTGTGCAGGTACTATGTAATATTAGTGCTATTCAGGTGCTGTAATGCACCATGAGGCAATTGGATAAGTTCTATAAATTACAGACTTTAAAGAGTGTTACAGTTGTGCATCTTTCCACCGATTAATCCTCTAGGGTTCAGCATCACCACTGACTCCTCTATGATGAAATCATATCCTGTTTGATCTGGAGGACAGCTTTTACTGCTCAACTTAGTTAAATGACAGTGTGACTGGGGAACATTACAGAGATCCCAAGTGCCATATCCAGGCTGTTGAACTTAGTGCTATGTGCAGATTCCTCTTTGTGGAGAAGATGAGCTGAAAAACCAGCAAACTCAAACCAAAGACTGTTTATTATTTTTCAAAAAATTTAACCCTTCACAATGAGAAGTCTTTGAAAGTACTAAAATAAAAATTCCACTTACAGTAGGTGGAGGGGTGTATGTGGGTAATTTACATTGTTGGAGGATAAATTAGATAGACCACCCGTTTTTATCTTTGGTGCACTATTTATCTTTCAAGTGATCTAAACAAAACTACTAATTCCATAAGCATAGGTTTATTTTCTAACTAAGCTATTTTAAGGGAATTCCTTGAAGCCTAGCACTCCAACCGGAACTCAATCAATAGACACATTGATTTATAGACCCTGTATATAAACCACTCAGATACAGAACTGCAAGTACCAACAAACAGAGACATATAAATACAGGCAGGACAGAGCACCAACACCTTATCAAAGACACATTGATGATGTCACCTAGCAAGGTGACGGAACATTTACAGAAAAACACACCAGCTCGGCAAACAAAAGCACTACTGTGGAAAATGTGTGTAAGTGTTGCTTCTGCAGAAGTCACATACTCAGAAGTCATAAGACTCAATGTTGCTTCAGCAGAAGTGATAAGACTCAGCTATCAAGGTGGGGGTGGGTGGGGGGGGGTTGCACGCTAACAACAGGCCACAGACGGATGTGGTAGACCGATTAGATTAGCAGCTGCACAGAGCAACTGCAACTGTCATGTATGAAGTAAAAGGGGAAGTACAGAGAGACTCACAGAAATTGTATAAAAATGCACTAATATTGTTCAGGGGTGTGCCTACGTTTTGGACACCGGCTCTTGCAAGAACGTATGAATAAAGACTGCTACGGAATTTGACTCGGACTCAAATTATTTGGCAGTGAGCTTCGTTTCTCACACTACGTTATTTGAAGATGGTTGTATTGCATATTTTACAACTCAAATCAGTGCAGAGATCTCATATGTTTGAAATAGGTTTTATTGACTCTGATTCCAAATGAATGCTCCATGTTAGCAACTGAATTTTCCAGCTCTTTCCACAGTCCACACCAAAGTTTAACCAATCAAGCACAGCAACTATCAATATTAAACAGACAGATAATCATATGTGACTCCATAATCAACACTACATGATGGTCTGGACTTTCTTTTAATGACTGCTAAGAATAAAAGTCAGCTGCCTAGAGAGAGAGAATATTTTCAAATAATTGGTGAAGTTGAGACTTCAAGGTCCTACATCATAGGACTATCATAAAACTAGTAAGCAATTAAGAAGGAGCACTGTGCATATTTGATCAGCATCTGAGCTGGAAAAACAGAAACAATCATGACCAACAGCAACAACATCATTAACCAGTGAGACAATATCAACAGCTTTATTAACAAGTGGTGCAACATTAATAAAGTCATGAGCAAGTGACACAACATTGGTATCATTATGCATGACTTCTCCAACCATAGAGACAAAACGCACATATGCACTAAGTGACTGAAGCAAAACCCCTACAAGATAAAGGCACTACATTCTACTACTTAAAGTGGGATGTTATATGGTTATATTATTCACAAAGAAATGGGAAGTAATTTTAATGAAAATGTATATCCATGGTGCTACATTTTACTGCTGCACAGCAATTATTGGTTAAGTAATGATGTATCAGTCTATCTGTCACATGGTGAGCAGCAAGATATACATTCAAACAAATCTCAACATTTCAACTTAAATTGATTATTTGTAACTAATGAGGACCAGAGGATATATTAAAACACACAATCCTAGAGGGGATTTTATCTGAACCGTTTAGCCAAGGAACTTTACAATCCGCAAACTGCCTGGCACCGATGGTAGTGTTAAATGATCGCTCTGATGCCCTGCAGCCATGGGAAGATGATGGCCCCGGTCAGTTCCTCTGATTTGATATGTCTGCATTTGCACTCAAGTGGCTTCAGTAGCAGTGTGAAAGTAGGATAATCCAAAATCAACAGCCTTTAAAATTCCTGTCCATTCATCTTTCATATTCCATCAACTTTCATGTTGCTGTACTGAAGCCACTGCCGAGTATGATAGAGCTTATTCTACTCCATGCATAATGCTGGCACTTCTACAGTTTGATGATGAAGGTTGAATGGTTCCAGGACTTGGTCCGTTGATTCTGAGGTTATTGTGGTAAATGAACAAGGCTCACATTCATTTCTTCTGTAAGATGAGGAAGTCTGTCAAAAGGCAGGAATCCTGGTTTGGGCTGGACAAGGATGTGATTGACCTGAAGTCCTATTTTGGTCAAGATTGAACTCTGGGAAAAGTCTTGGGTGAAAAAAAGGCTGTACTGAAGGATCTGCAACCCACCTGGCTTTGTTGTATATGTGAGGTTGCAATCCAGCTCCTCTGGGAATAGGACCAGGAATTCCTATTCAATTCTTTGGAAAATAAGCAGCTGCTCGAGGAACTGGTGACCAACAATGGAACAGTAAACAGTTTTCTGCTTTTGCTTCCCATATGTTGAGTGTTATACAGGAGGAAATGCCTTGAAGTATGTTCCATTTTGCTTTTGCACAGTGTGGGATCATGTTCAAATAATAACTGAAATCAGTTAGTGGTAAAAATAGCTTCTTTTATTCAGCAATCACAGCACAAGTTCGAGGCGGCAGTAGAATTCTGAAATACAGTTCTTACACGAGCCTCTTTTTACACAGTTCTTACATATATTAAAATTCCATTACAATGGTATTACATTGTTTAATCTGTTGTATACAAAGGTTTGATGGGCTTCTGTCCTGAGAGACAGATAGCTTAAAATGTGCTAAATGCTAGCTGCTACTTCTGATGGGATTAAGAGTGTCTGTCCAGTCTGTTTGCATAATTAAGAGGTGTTAATCCTTTTGTCTTTTAAGTTTGTACATCTTAGTAAAAGTACTAGGCCTATATGCATTAAATAAGTTAAAATTGAACCTACAGTTAATAAAAAAACAAAGGATATTAAACTGATTACTGCAGCTGAGTTGTGAGATTTACTTACTATTTGCTGGGATGAGTTTCATTCATTCATGCAATTTCATGAACGCTGTTTTGTCAGTTAGTTTCTTACCGGGATAATGATCCCGTTAAAAGATATTTAACGGGTACATACTAATTGGGGGATTAGGTCCAGGAGGTGGTTAGTAAGGGTTGATTAATATTATAATCTTTCGTGGAGACTTGATGGGGATAATATTGACACCAAGTCAGAGGTACTAGGCCTAAACACTGCTTGCAGCAAAGGTTAATAAGGTATGAAAATGCAGTAATGGTTTGAAAGGGTTGTTTTGATCAGAAAGGTAGTCATGATTTGGAGATGCTAGTGTTGGACTGAGGTGTACAAAGTTACTAATCACACAACACCAAGTTATAGTCCAACAGGTTTAATTGGAAGTACTAGCTTTCGGATCACAACCACGTGATGAAAGAGCAGCACTCCGAAAGCTAGTGCTTCCAATTAAATCTGTTGGACTATAATCTGATGTTGTGTGATTTTTAATTTTAATCAGAAAGGGTTGTTTTAATTAGAAATAGTTGTTTGAATTTTGTCTATCTTAAGATGTGGAGGTGCTGGTATGGGACTAGGGTGGGCAAAGTTAAAAGTCACACGACATGAGATTATAGTCCAACAGGTTTATTTGGAAATACTAGCTTTTGGAGTACTGCTCCTTCATTGGGTAGCTGTGGAGCAGGATTATAAAACACATAATTTATAGCAAAAGATCACAGTGTCATGCATGCAACTGATACGATACTGTTTGTTCAATATATCATATTAGTTGCATGACACTGTGATCTTCTGCTATAAATTGTGTGTCTTATGATCCTGCTCCACAGCTACCTGATGAAGGAGCAGTACTCTGAAAACTAATACTTCCAAATAAACCTGTTTGTCTATAGCCTTGTGTTGTGTGATTTTTTTATCTTATGATAGTAAAGTAGACTACAAAACTGCAGTTTTATGAATGAAACTGTGTTATAGTAAATAACGGTTTAGTAAAGGGTTATGAAGGAATTCGGTATTAATGAGTATAGCAAGCTGTTGAGTGAGTTAGTAAAGATTACCTAAAACATAAAAACTCACCATGACTTGGAGATGCCAGTGTTGGACTGGAATGGACAAAGTTAAAAGTCACACAACACCAGGTTATAGTCCAACAGAATTCAGAGTGCCGCCCCTTCATCAGGTGATGATGAAGGAGCAGTGCTCCGAAAGCTAGTGCTTCCACATAAATGTGTTGGACTGTAAAAATATCTCACAACAGACAGTACATGTTTAATTAAATCAAGGAAAAGTTAATTTTTAATCTGGGTAGTCAGTATGGATGGTGTTGATATGAGATTGATTTCTGCTTTGAATTTAAAAAAAACTCACCCTCACTCTAGAAAGTATCAGGGAGCAATCTGTATCACAGTCAGTGCTGTGATAATTATGAGTATTGAGATTTTTTACAGAGTCACACCTGGTGATGATCCAATCCAGCTGATGCCATTGGCCTAATCTTGGATAGCTCCAGGATACTTTGAGGCTTGGTTTGTTCTGAAAAAGACCTGCTCACCATACAAAGCTTGATACAGCAGCAAGATCGAAGTAGTCACTATCTGTTCTCATTTATCTTTTCCAGGACATGATCTTCGAGGCAGGATGCCTCATGGTCCATGGCTATTCTTTCTTTGAAATCCGAGATGTTCTGACTTTGAGATATTGCTGATAGCAATGTCACACTCCTCATAGAACTGGTCTTTCAACTCTGTATTGAAATACAACAGTGCAGCCTTGATACTCAGGAGGTTAACAGGTCTTGTTTAAATTGAGAGATGGATAGAGACAAACTAAACTATTTGCAGAAGATGCTATCATCAAGAACTCCTTTCTGCAGATCCTATACCTGTCTCATGCATTTCCTCTGAACTCCCTTCCTCCCAGATGAACATGTAATGTTTTTCTTTAGATGAAGTTATAGAGTCATAAAGTTAAAAATCACACACCAGGTTATAGTTCAACAGGTTTATTTGAACCTGTTAGACTATAACCTGATGTTGCGTGATTTTTAACTTTGTCCAACCCAGTCCAACACCGGCACCTCTACATCAATTCTTTGGATGATCGACTCTCACGAGCTAGTCTGTGGTTATTATGTTTAAGTTTATCCTATCACTTTCCATATCAATCACAGCTGTCTTGCACATGCTAAGAACCAGCCACAAGTCTTTTGTCACTCCTGACATTTTAATTTGCCAAAGTGTGGGAATTTCTAACTTTGTTTTATATGCCAGGTGCAATGGTATGTGTCCACTTGTTGAACAGAGAGTCTAAGTTCCAAGTATCCATTGACAAATATGGACCATTGTAAGTAAGTAGCTTACTAATCAAGGGCTGCCTGATGATGCGGGTGGTGATCAATGAGTAGAACATGTTGGTGCCTCTCACCATTGTATACAGCCTGTAGTAACCCACTCTTTCTCCAAACTAAGTGGGCTTATCAATTGTAACTGTGGTCTTTCACATTGAGTTAACACCCTACCACAACTCTGGATACCCTTCTCCAGGGCACAAACTTGGGCAAAATTTATTTTTTCTCAAAGTCAGGGATCTCTTTCCCATCCCCATTAAGTTTAAAGAAATGCAAACCACTATATTTGACACCAGCTTGGTTGCAGGAGTTGCTGAAAAGAACATATGCACAAACGTTAAAACACCTTTGGTCACCATTCCAGCTTTTATGTCATGATTTACACCTTAGTTTTTAAAGCTCCTGAGATAGTCACAAGATGGTGGAGCTATTTGCCCATTGCAACAAGCTTGGTTCATAAGTTGAAGGGTATTGTGAGCCCACACACACTGTATGCATGGGAGCCAAATCTTCTAAGAGCTTGTGAGGTTTTAGCTAGGAATGCAGAGGAATTCAGTTTCTGTATGTTGCCTGGAGGAGGCATGGCTAAAAGCTTACCGATGGAGGGGCTGTCCATTGACATGAAGCAACTATCACAATTGACACTTTCTTATGCATTGCTGTTGAACAGAAAATATAGGCCAAAAGTGAAGGGCAAACTAGCACGCAAAAGCAGACAGCATGCTAACTTTCTTAACCCATATGCCAGACACATCATGTTGAAATGTTGAATGCACAATTGCTTTTACATGTTTCATGTTCTCACAATTCGAGGTTTCATCAAGGCTTTAGTCTGTGCTAAAATATGAAGTGACTTGTTTTTTTTCAGAAAGGTTACTACCTCCTAACAGCACTTCCTCTGAAAAAGATTTATGACCTGATACAATAACTATTATTGCTAGATTATAATAAGTCTTGTATAGTCATCAGTAACTGTATCTTTACTTTTCTTCGTATGTGCTTTGAGAAATGCATTGCTTCAAATGACATTGTTAGATTGAATTTTTACCATCTTTATTTATCAACTATAAAAAGTGTACAGAAATTTCAGAATCTATTACAAAAGCTGTAATTACTTGAGGAAACTGAAGTGTGGTACAGTACAGTATTCAGATTGACAATGCCTCTGATTTAAAAAATGTGTTGCTGGAAAAGCGCAGCAGGTCAGGCAGCATCAAAGGAGAAGGAGAATCGATGTTTCAGGCATAAGCCCTTCTTCAGGAATGAGGAGGGTGTGCCAAGCAGGCTAAGATAAAAGATAGGGAGGAGGGATTTGGGGGAGGGGCGTTGGGAATGCGATAGGTGGAAGGAGGTTAAGGTGAGGGTGATAGGCCGGAGAGGGGGTGGGGGCGGAGAGGTCGGGAAGAAGATTGCAGGTCAAGAAGGCGGTGCTGAGTCTGAGGGTTGGGACTGAGAAAAGGTGGGGGGAGGGGAAATGAGGAAGCTGCAGAAATCTGCATTCATCCCTTGTGGTTGGAGGGTTCCTAGGCGCATGCAGATTTCTCCAGCTTCCTCATTTCCCCTCCCCCCACCTTTTCTCAGTCCCAACCCTCAGACTCAGCACCGCCTTCTTGACCTGCAATCTTCTTCCCGACCTCTCCGCACCCACCCCCTCTCCGGCCTATCACCCTCACCTTAACCTTCTTCCACCTATCGCATTCCCAACACCCCTCCCCCAAGTCCCTCCTCCCTACCTTTTATCTTAGCCTGCTTGGAACACCCTCCTCATTCCTGAAGAAGGGCTTATGCCCGAAACGTCAATTCTCCTGCTCCTTGGATGCTGCCTGACCTGCTGCGCTTTTCCAGCAACACATTTTTAAGCTCTGATCCCCAACATCTGCAGTTCTCACTTTCTTCTAATGCCTCTGACTTGTCTGCTTTGGAAGTTCAATTACAAATCCAGTGCGATAGATATAAGAAATGGAACATCCATTGTTGACAAAGGCCATGCTTTCTGGAGCTAACTAAAGAAGCTAGTGGGCTTGAAATTATTTATTTCTGCAGATTTCTGATTCATCATCTTGGTATACATAACAGCAAGTGTATCAGTCAAAGGAAACAACAGCAAATTTGACTAAACTATATATCAAATAAACATTATAATAATTACTTTTGTTTCTAGTAAAAACATGTCAATGTTTTAATCAATATGTAAGCAAATTAGAAGTAAGAAACTGTCATTCAATATTATCCTCTTTTGAGTATGTCCTTTGAAATTGACTTCAATTGCTATTACTGCTGATATGAGACTGATAATAAATTCTCAAAATTCTTGGGTAAATGTCAGTGTCAAAACTCCTGTCATTTCCACCTCAAGTATCATATCAAAGCCTGTGACCTTCCAGTCATTCCTAAATATGCCTCTTTTCTAATTATCTTTTTGATTAATTCAACTAATTTCATTAGATGGATGATGCAGATACATTCGACAGTAGTGGCGGTTAAGCCATGTTTATTTTGCCATTCCCAAAGTGGAAATTGCATCTCTTAGTTGGGAAAATAAGTGCCTGGCCTGTCCAGGAGCAGCAGCGAAAGACATAGCCAAGCTTAACACCATGATCGCATTAGAACATAACTATGCAAAGCCCCACCAAAGTGGCCAGGAAAGTAGCAGAAGTCGGGCTGCCAGAAGCATGCCAGCCTGGCCTAAGGAAAGACAGGATCAGAGATGGGAAATGGAATTCTAGGATAGTCCACAATTGTAAGGAGAATTCAAGAATGATGATAAATTAGTGAGGAGAAGGAATCTGGGGAAAAAAAGTTTATATTTTTCAAGTGGGGCACAAAGGATCACTCTGTGGACCCACAGAGGGAAATCTCAAATATACCATACAGGACTGTCCAGTGTTGCATCAGGTTCATACTGCTAGATAACCACTACCATTGACTTGCTACTAAATGTCCTTAATGTTGTGTTGACATAGGAGGACTATAATTTGCACAGGTGTGTGGGGTTCCCACCTCATCTGAGTGAACATTTAGCTATTTTAAAATTTCAACAAATTGGGGATGGAGGAAATACTGCTTCATTTTAAATGCTCCTACCACACAGTTAGAAGGCTTTCACTCTGACCCATTATAAAATGGCATCTACTATTTCCAGTAATTGTTGGTATTGAAAATAAATTTAGTTTTCTCCATGTAGCTTAGCAATTTCAGCTTCAGATAGCAAAATCTGCTCCACTTTACATTTGACTCATTTATCAGTATCCATCAACTTTATAAATAAGTGTGTAGTTACTTAGGATAAGCTGCCAGGTTACGATCAAAGGAATAACATTGCGATTAACTCATTGTCATTGTTAGTTATTTTAGAAGACAATCTTATAAACTTACTGTACAAATAAAAGCAAAATGTGAAGACATTGTCATATGCTATGCATAATTATTTTTCCCTGGTTATATAGCCATGTATAATGCTGTGGAGAAAAATAATATATAACTTTAGAACAGTACAGTATATTGATAATACATTAAAATGTCTTAAGGGAAACAAGTAACAGAAAGTATTGTGCCGTGCTGTTAACCTCCTGCCCTCAAAGGGGCAGGGATGCTATAGTGATCGATTTTGTTCATTTTGTCCTGGCACATATTTCAGCTTTCTTACTCTGCCGAGGAGAAGCTTGACAGGACATATCGATTTTTCTGCAAGTAAAGAGGAACTGATTACATTTCCACTTCAAAGAACATTGCTTTTTTTAGATGTTTCAGTTGTAGTTGAAAATCCTGGTTTGGTTTTGTTACAATATGTGTGTCCAAACAGAACTACTGAACATTGGGAATTATGGTTCACAGCTTTGTTTGGTTCATGTTCGCAAATTATGAAACTCTTTGGAGAACTAAAGTAAATCTGCAGTTTCTTTATTAAAAAAAGGCTTTTGCAAAATGTCTTATAACAAGTCGGGGCAATATAAAGGGAGAATATTTCTCAGAGGCAGAACTGCAGTTCTTATAGAAAAACATAGGCAGAAACCCCTACTGAGATCAATCAGAATTGAGCAAAGAGGCACAGGAAGAGGTGATTATTGTTCTATGAGGCAAAGGATCTGAAAGAATTAATTTTGACATTGCACTATCCAATTTGATGATGCCATACAGAATGTTTTGGAAGCAACAGGGGATTCTCTATGAGCGTTTGTAGAAGGCAGATGTATTCTGTATAGCTTCTGAAAGTCATGAATAATTAAGTTGTGTTTATTGCTATCATATAATAACCATCTTGATAACTCAGACTATTCTCTACCATGATAATTAAAAAAAGTATAAACAAAAGAAATGGCAGCACTTTGCTTTGAACAACCCTTACCCTGTCCTACAGCAAAAGCTCAGCACTTCAAAGACAAACCTTTATCAAAGAGCTAGTAAGGGGCATGGAGGAATGAGTGTGGACGAGGAAAAGAGAGCAAAGCCAATGATACTTAGAAAAAAAAGTTAACAAATGAGTCTCTGTAGGAAGCAAGAGAAACCTCCAGGAGTAAAGTTAGATATGCCTAGGGGATATCTTTACAAAAAGGATACAAAGACCATAAAACAAAAACAATGGTTTGTAAAAGAGAGTACTCACCTTTTACAATGAATATCACAGTCATCAAAAATAGATTCCATGAGGCACTGCTGCAAAGAACAATAAAAGAACATTTACATGGCCATTATGTTTGTCATTTCAATGAACCATCTTGTACCAAAGCTGACATTTCCATTATGGCCTGCTTCAATGTACCAGTGAAACTCAACACAATCTGGAAGAACAACCCTGCATTTTCCATGCAAGCACTTTACAACCTCAATGACTCAACATTGATTTCAGCAACTCATAGCATCACCTCTATAGACTCTCACCTCATCCCTAGCCATGATTTGTTTGAGTCTTGTTGGCTTTGTTTTCAACAGAGTGAACACATTTTCTCCCTTTCATTTTCATGGTCATCGGGTTGGAAGATGCAGTCTCATCACACTTCTGCAAGTTCCCCTCCAAGTCATCCTGCCACGGAAATATATCACTGTTCCTCTACTGTCACTGGGCCAAAATACTGGAACTCCCTTTATGATGACATTATGGACTGACCTACATGGACTACAGTGGTTCAAAAAAGTAGTTCATCACCATTTTCCCAAGGGCAGCTAGGGGCGGGCATTAAATGCTGGCCCAGCCAACGACACCCACATTCATGACTGAATATTTTAAAAATCACTTATATCTCTCCTTCACCAGCATTAGCACTCCCTTCGTCTTTTAGTGGTAACTAACTAACATCTCAGTGTTGCAGTGGAAGCTTAGAACAATGGTCTGCAATGTCAGCTTGCTGCTATGCAAACTCAGAGTGCTAAGAATCATGTTGTTCACAGGGTGTCAAAGCAATCTGACTTCAACGCATCATTAGGATCGCAAAAGCACCCTCTCTGGGTTTAGCAAATGTTTCATGGAGCAGGAACTTGCCAACCATTCTTAAGATGACAGCATATGTCCTCTCACCCCTACCATTCTGCCAGTACTGTTGATGTTGCCTGTCAGTCAGAACAGACTGCTGTTGTCCATGTCAATGCAGACTATAGCCAGGTCTCCTAAGACAGAGTTATTCAAGGTTGCCCTACAAGACAATCTTCATTTTTTCCTAGCAAAGGTCAACAACTTGGCACATATTATTCTGCCATGACTGGGGTCACATTATGTAGAAAGTAAGTCCCCATAGTCCTACTCCCTCATTACAGAGGGATGACTGGTGGTTTAACCCAAGGGTCACCACACCCCAGGCAAGGGGAGAAGTTGAGTAGAAAATCCCTTTATAGTAACCTCAGCCAGCACAAGAATTGAAGCCATGCTGTTGGTATCACTCTGCATTATAAGGCAAAAGTGAGGACTGCAGATGTTGAAAATCAGAGTCCACATTAGAGTGGTGCTGGAAAAGCACAGCCGGTCAGGCAGCATCCAAGGTGCAGGAAAATCAACATTTCAGGCAAAAGCCCTTCATCAGGACTGACCAAACCAGCAGTTTGGCTAACTAAGCTAACCAATCCCCTAACATTGCGTAGGTGCAACAGTATAGGTAAGGAACAATGAAAGGCACTGAGGGAAAGCACAAGATAATTTCTTAAATTTTGTGTGAAAATTGATTAATGAATTTATACATTTGGTTTGGAATATTAATTTGATTTAGTTGTGACTTTTGTTTTTTTGTATTCTATCAAAGAGGTTGCTGTGACAGTAGGTGACATAAGGAAAGTAAGATGTGTGAGTGTTAGTGAATGTGTATTTGAGATTGTGATTACTGGTATCAGTTTCTCATGGACTTGTCAGCAAGAAAATTAATGTCTAAGTTAGCTCGTTCTTTCCTCTTTCTCCTCATGCAATTTTTCTTCAGCAGCTTGCCATACACTTAGTGACAAAAGGCTGCCTCACTCTGATGATCAGGTTGTACAGAATGTAGATTAGGGCAGGTTTTGATGCAAGTAGGAGAGTACTTCTTTTAAGGAATCCATGTGAAAAACTATGGTCATAATGAAGAGTTATAATGGAAAATGATATGTTCTTATGCGAACTTTAAAATCTACAAGGGTTCAGTTCCAAAGAAAAAGTCAGACGTTCACCAGTTACAGCTACACTTACTGATAGGAAAGGACTCAGCTTTTCTTAACAACAGTAAGGCTTTGCTGATAATAAAGGACACACAAAAAACATGCATACAAACACATCTTTCTTTCAAAACCATGAGTACAGCCTAGTGTTGGAACTGATAATAAAAATACATTCAGAAACAAAATCTTACAATTGAGAAACAATCTCTAATCTTAGAACACAGACCCCTGACTAAGGAGAAATTTTGACCAACTATGATTAGGTCAAGCATTACAGACGTGTTTTTACACACCTCTGGAGCAGGTAGACTTATTGCTCTGAGGTTGGTTGATGTTGTGACTGCAATAGGTAGCAGCTTTCACTGCGAATATTTGTATTGAAGTGGAGTTTTGATGCCCAACAGCTTTGCTGTGGGTAAGGTTGGGGATTTGCTACCTCCCATTAATAATCTTTACTCCACCTCCCCCTTCTCTTCTGGCAACTTAAACAGAGGTTACACAGAATGGGTTATTCTCCAAGACATGCTCCATTCCATGGGGAATGTCTATTCATGCACCCATTCTGACAGGCACTAGTTTGTTCAGAAAAAAGTCTTGAAATCAGCAAAATATCTTGAACACCTGCTGCTCCACTTGTTAACTATAGAAAAAAAACACTTCTTGCTAGCGGATAGTGTTCCATCACAGTCCTGGCCAGTGCCTTGTAAATGGTGGATAGTCAGGGGGTGATTCACTTGTAATAGAATTCCCAGCCTGTCACCAGCTCTGTCAATCACAGTAAATATACGGTTAGGTTTCAGATCAGTTCAGTTCAGCTTCTGATTAATAGTAATCTCCAGAATGTTGACCAGTGACTGCAATGTCATTAAATGGAAAGGGAAGAATTTCAGAAAATCTCTTGTTGGAGATGGTAGAGTCATGAACGATGCTGAACATTGTGCAGTCATCAGCCAATATTACCATTGCAGATCGTATGTTGGAGGGACGCTATCAACGATTTTTGCAGGTGAAGATGGTTGGGCCTTAGACAATACCCTAATGAACACCTGTAGTGGTGTTCTGGGGCTGAGATGATTCGCCTCCTAATGTCACAGCCATTTTCATTTCTGCTAGATGTGAATCCAGCCTTTGGAGGTTTCCTTCTGAATTCCTTGGAGTGTCTGTTTCGCTAGAGCTCTTTGATGCCACATTTGGTCAAATGGTGCTTTGATGTCAAAGGCAGTTACTATCTCCTCACCTCTGGAGTTCAGCTCTTTTGTGCCTGTATGGACCAAGGCAGTAATGTGATTTGGAGCTGAGCAGCCCTGGCAAACTCCAAGCTGAGCTTCGGTGAACAGATCATCATTGTATAGCTGCTACTTAATAGCACTGTCAAGTTATACCTCCTTGAAAGTGGAGTCGTAGGAAGATAGGATAGTGAAGAAGTCGTTTGGTATGCTTTATTTTATTGGTTAGTGTATTGAGTACAGGAGTTGGGAGGTCATGTTGCAGGGAAAGATATAAAAGAGACCTAAGGGGTAACTTTTTCACACAGAGGGTGGTATGTGTATGGAATGAGCTTCCAGAGGAAGTGGTGGAGGCTAGTACAATTGCTATATTTAAGAGGCATTTGGATGGGTATATGAATAGGAAGGGTTTGGAGGGATATTGGTCGGGTGCTGGCAGGTGGGACTAGATTGGGTTAGGATATCTGGTCGGCATGGAAGGGTTGGACTGAAGGGTCTATTTCCAATCTATACACCTCTAGGACTTTATAATGACTGAGATTAGACCGATGGGACAGTACTTGGCTGGATTGGACTATTCTTGTTTTATGTGAACAAAGAAATAGGCATTTTCCCCCATGTAGGTTGACAGGTAGGTGGTTGGTAGTGTGAGTGACAACTGGGTGAGGACTTGTCACAGGGTCAAATTGCATGAATTATGGGC
This sequence comes from Chiloscyllium plagiosum, assembly GCF_037043375.1. NCBI lineage: Eukaryota > Metazoa > Chordata > Chondrichthyes > Orectolobiformes > Hemiscylliidae > Chiloscyllium > Chiloscyllium plagiosum. The sequence continues at coordinate 43,043,762 of NW_028270150.1, forward strand.
TGTTAGGACGAGTCAAGTTGGGGGAGATCAAATGAAGTTGGGTTGCTATGGGGTCAGACCGAGGGTTTGATGAGTCTGAAGGGTGTTGGGATTCGATTTTCTGGTGAGTGAGACATGGTTGACAATTCAAGTTTTAATTAATTCAAGTTTTAAAAGTACAAGGTATTGGTGAGGCCGCACCTGGAGTATTGTGCACAGTTCTTGTCTCCTTACTTGAGGAAGGATATACTGGCTTTGGAGGCATTGCTGTGGAGGTTCACCAGGTTGATTCCGGAGATGAGAGGGTTACTTTATGAGGAGAGGTTGAGCCGCCTGGGGCTGTACTCACTAGATTAGATTAGATTAGATTAGATTACTTACAGTGTGGAAACAGGCCCTTCGGCCCAACAAGTCCACACCGACCCGCCGAAACACAACCCACCCAGACCCATTCCCCTACATTTACCCCTGCACCTAACACTACGGGCAATTTAGCATGGTCAATTCACCTGACCTGCACATTTTTGGACTGTGGGAGGAAACCGGAGCACCCGGAGGAAACCCACGCAGACACGGGGAGAATGTGCAAACTCCACACAGTCAGTCGCCTGAGGCGGGAATTGAACCCAGGTCTCTGGTGCTGTGAGGCAACAGTGCTAACCACTGTGCCACCGTGCCGCCCACTAGAATTTAGAAGAATGAGAAGAGATCTTATAAGAGTACATAAAATTATGAAAGGAGTAGATAAGATAGAGGCAGGCAAGTTGTTTCCACTGGTGGGTGAGACTAGGACTAGGGGACATGGTCTCAAGATTAAGGGGAGTAGATGTAGGACAGAGATGAGGAAGAACTGCTTTGAGAGTAGTGAATCTATAGAATTCTCTGCCCAAGGAAGCAGTAGAGGCAATTACCTTAAATATATTCAAGATACAATTGGATGAGTTTCTACATGGCAGGGGAATTAAGGGTTATGGGGATAATGCAGGGAGGAGGAGCTGAGACGATGGAGAGATCAGCCATGATCTTAATGAATGGTGGAGCAGGCCAATGGCCTACTCCTGTTTCTATTACTATGAAACTATGAAAAGTAAAGGAGAATAATCAGATTTGTCTAAAAACACAATATTTCCTCATTTCTCCTGCTCCTCTACTGAAAATGCTAATTTATATTGGAACCTTTTAAAGGTTTCTGGCAGCCTTCCAATATAGCTCAAATTTGTATCCTTCTAGTTGAGAGGTCTGAGATCAATTTTGGCTGTCATTTCACTGCCAGGCTAAGCGGCATCTCCGAATCAAGGCTAAGCATTGGTATTCAGCAAGTCAAGGGATTGACCTGAAATTTTCATTCTTCTGCAGCTTCTACAACTTCTGCAGCTCAGTTCTGCATTGGGTTCTCCATTTCATAGCATTAGGGGTAATGTTTGACAGTGGACACATACATTAAGGACTACCTATTTTAGGCTAAGTTGTAGTTCTAAATATTGAATGTAATTTCAAATATTTTCTCCACATACAAGGTAGACTATGTATATGGAAAATAGCTGAGTTTATTTTTTTAGAAGCAGTCAACGGGTCAAAAATTATGATGAAGCATTTGATACTGTTGCATCAGCTCTGTTTATTGTACCCTAAGTTGAAAAAGCAAAATCAACAGAAATGTTAGTCAAAAAAATGAATTTGACTTCTATTAAGACTTATGCGTCAAAATGCATGTTCTGCAGTGAGTTAAAAGTAAATACTACCTTTTATATTATTAGTCAAGTCTCAGCTGGTCACTTCTTAGATTTTTCAAGTACACTGGATTTAATTCTGCAGCTTCTTATTGTGAACAAAAAACATAAGAATTTCAAAGTTAATGCAGTACAGCTAACTATGTAGAAAGCAACACTAGACTCAGATTCTCTCATCATGTGAATGTGCAGACAGTATATGTAACACTGAAACACATCACTAACAGATTTGTTCATTTCTAGGATCTTGTTCCAATCATTGCACTATTAGGAGAAAATGTATAAAGAACACATACAAGTTTTCATCCCTGTTCTTGGTTTCACTAGACCAGACAATAACTGTAGCAGACAGAGCTGGGAAGCAAATTGCTCCCAGGTCTCCAACAATGCATTTGTGATCTAGACATTAGAAGATTTCTGTATATGATAATTATTGGTAAATTCACTTGCTTGTATTTTTACAGTCCTTTCTCTTATCCTTTTCTGTTGTTTTGTCTTGAAAAATTGGTTCTTTCATCTATATTTACATTTCAAACTTATCACTAGTTTATCAGCATGATTGTAAACTTTTAGTCTTTTTTTAGTTCATGGAGTGTGGATATTGCTGGCGAGGCCAGTACTTATTGCCTATGTCTAGTTGCCTTCTCAAAGGCAAGTAGGGATGGGCAATAAATGCTGGTCAGTCAGCGATGCCCACACTCCATGTGTAAACAAACATAAGAGAAGGTAGTGGTAAGCTGCCTTCTTGAACTGCTGCATACCCTGGGGTATAGGGGCACTCACAATGCCATTACAAAGGGAGTTACAGGACGTTCACACAGCAACAGTGAAGGAACAACGATATGGATCCAAGTCAGGATGGTGTACGATTTGGTGAGGAACTTGCAAGTCATTGTGCTCCTATGAATCCACTAATTTTGTCCTCCTAGGCTGGAGGTTTGGAAAGTGCTGTCAAAGATAAATACAGTGTCTACAAGAACAAGTCAGATGTCAGGGATCCTCCAGCAAGTAACTTCTGGATGAAGTTGGATGCAAATATGTCAGCCTTGTCTTTAAGGTTTGAAGATCTGAAGAAAAGTCATACTGGACCTGAAATGTTAACTCTATTTCTCTCTCTACAGATGCTGCAGACCTACTGAGTTTTTTTCAGCATTTTCTGTGTTTGTCTTGGTGCTTAGCTTTATGCCCAGATAAAATAGAACATTTGCACATATTAATAGCAACCAATAAAAACTGACACTTGATACAAATAAAATTTCCATTTCAGGGATGGAATGGGGAATGGTGCTGTAAAAATCTCTCTATTGAATGCTGGCATAGACTTGATGGGCCAAATGATTGCCTTCTATTATGTAAATGACATTTACGTATGCAAAAAATTGACTATGGGTGCCTCCTGAGATGGTGCCTTCGTGGAGATGCCATTGGATGAGAAATTCAGAGGCCCAGGCTAATGTTCTGGATATAAGTCTCATAACAGCTCTGATGCAATTCAAATTCTGGCAAATAAAGCTTCTCTCAACATGTTGGCCATGAAACTATTAGAAATTGTTGTAAATGCCTAGCTAATGCTCTTCTGGTAAAGAAAACTGTCACCTAAATCCAGTCTGGTCAATATATAACTGCAGACTCATAATGTTTTGACTCTTAACTGCCCTACCCCTTGAAAGAATAAAGAAAAAAAATACATTATTTAACAATTCCATCACATGATGGCTGCAGTTCTCTCTGTGTATTTTACACAATTTCAGTGAGTACAAATGGCAGTTTCACCAGTTTTTTTTGCATGCAGGTAAAACCATGGTATTTGTGTAAAAGCACATTAATTACAACATATGACGTGGTTACAGTTTAGTACTCTAAAATTTATTTTTAAATGTTTAGCTATTGCACACATTTTTCACTAAGTTTTTAGGTTTGTCATAGTTGCAAGTCATATTTCAATGTAAGTCAAATGATTATAATAATAATGGTTGATGCAAGTGTCAATTTGTTGTAAATAGTGTAGATTATTTTCACGATTTAAAAATTTCTTCCAATAATGGCAAAAATATGTTGCAAGCAAAACAAGGGAAAATGTTAGATCACTCAGAAATTGGCAAAATATTAACTGTAACAACTAAGGATTTACTGTGAACACAATGCAAAGCTGAAGCTTGTACTTTGTCAGCTGTGCACCCTCGATTTCAGCGTTTTTCTCAAACAGTTTCATGAGTATTAGATACAATCAGGTCTCTCCGTACCATAGCACGTTCATTTTCCTCGAGAATCTGTGGCAGGCAGCTGCTCATTAAACCGAAGGTAATCACAACCAACTGGACAAGAACAACAAATGGACAAGTGTGAAGGACAGGAAAGTGTGCAAATAGAGAGATAACATGAAGAAAAAACACAGACCATAGGAAGAAATCAAAAACAAAGTGATCGAAATACAAAACCGGAAATGAAGACACTAAGCTAAAAGAAAAATTACAAAACTAAAAAAGAACAGAAGAAAAGAAATCTGGATTAAATACAAGGTAAGAAATTAAAGATGAAAAGACTACATTTATAAAAATGACAAAAAACGTTTTAAGAGCAACACGAAAAGAATAGATTTTTTAATTCTCTACATATTAAGTGTGGTTGGGGTTCATACCTGTAAGTTCATTCATTGAATTGGGCCAGATTGTGATTGCTGGGGGAGGAGCATCCAATCAGGATGGAAAGCAATGCTCTGTTCAAACTTTACCATTTATAAATTGGTCTTGTAACACATATTTTGTGAGGTCCTGAAATGATGCAATTAATGTAATATATATTTCCAGTCAGAAGTGCCACTTTTAGTGAAATAGGTACTGTGTGTGTTAGGTTCATGTTTACAGCAGTCAGAAAATAACACAAATGAAGATTATGTACAGTGTGCAGGATGCATTCACCATTTTCGCTTCAGCCTCACAAATTGCCTGGCTGCAAAAATGGATGACCTGTGGGGCATGTAGAATATGATTGGGAGCATCAAAGAAAACATCACACAACAAAATAAGCAACCAGAAGAGGGAGGAGAAAGCCACCGAATGGAAGGCCAATTCCACAGAGGGTCTTCAGGGAACAATTTTCTTACTTCCGCTTTATTTTACTAAGGAGGTTAAACACAAGTTATGTCAGCTGCTACTGCAACAACTGCTACATTAAATCAGAGCATGGACAGCACTGCCTGTGGCTGTCAAGGTCAACATTCTAGGCTGTAACATTTCAGCTCACAGTGCATAAATGTATCAGGTTGATCATCAAGATTCTCGACATCAAGGAATTACAAAGGGTGGTCGCAGTGTAGTAGTAATCTTTCTGGACTAATAGTCCAGGGGCCCAGATTAATGTTATGGAGACATCACCCAAATCTCACTATGGTTCCTGGCAAAATTTCAGTTCAGGTTTTTAAAAAGCCTGGAATATAAAGCTGGTTTTATTAATGATGACAGTTATCATGTCAGCAGGTTCATGCTCCATGGACTCACATTCACTCTTACAGAGTTTGATTTCATCACTCTTAGTTGGGGGGCAGTTTAATGGCCTGGTGTGACACATGACAAACTCCTTTGTGCATTGGTGTCTGCAGTTCTGATGATACAACAATCAGTGATTGTTGTAAACATGCATTTTCTTCATTAATGAACATTAGGGAAGGAAATTTGCCTTCATTACCTGGGGTGGTTAACATTGACTTTTGGCCTTAAGTGATGGTTAACTCTCAAACTGCCCTCTGAAATGACTTAGCAAGCCACTCAGTTCAAAGACAATCATGGATGGGAAACAATGCTGATGAATGAAAAAGCAATTCCTTCCTTATTGACAGAAGAAAACAGAATGAAAGGACTGAAGTTTAGCTTGCATGGCAGACATCCCCTTTGTGCAAGCTGCCACCGACTGTACTCACAACCTTGTGTGCATAAATCAGCACAATGATATATTTATCAATTAGAAGGAAGTCCACTCCCTCAACTTACAATAAGTTTGTGATCACAGGCAGTATATAAGAAGTTCTGTGTCTCCTGTGATAGAACTAGTCACAATCCGTTCATTCTGCGCTACTCCTCCATGCTATTTTATTTAAACAGATGCCTATGTTATATGCGGCTCTTGTATGATGAGGGTTTATGCTCCCAGGCATCGTTACGTTAGTTCAGAACAAGTGGAAAGCTGCAAAGTAGGACAATAAAGACACCTATGCAGCCAGAAGGATTATCATAAAGAAATAATTTGGATATTCAAGCGACATCTCCCTCACCTGGACAATTTTGGAGCAGCTTTACATTAAGCCCAATGTGATTAACTGCTGCATTCTCCTCAAATTTGTCATCATGATGGAGCAGTTCTTGCTATGACCTGCAAACCAGCAAATTCAGGAGGAAGAAGACAAGGAGGATAGGGGGTGAGGGCTGGGGTGGTGCAGAAGGGGGTGGCAGTAAATGCTCATCAAGGAGCAGGTCAAATATGTAATGAATTCCAGTCTCATTCATCACCATCAAGAACAGTCATATTCAACTAAAAAACATTAACTGTTTCTCTCTCCTCAAATGCTACCAGACCTTGTATTTGCTTTCATTGTTAATCATCGCTTCTCTTTTTAAGATACCCTCTTTCATTGGCTTCTGGAAAGTGTAATTGCTGCAGCTTTTCAATGCTAATTGCCAATGCTTCCTTCAATAAAATCTGTGCTTCAAGACTGGCCTGCAAGTGTTTCGGAGAGGTGTGATGATGGTCACGAGGAGTAAGCAAATGTCAGATTTCTAGACAAATGCCAATCTATGAGAGGTGCACATGTCTGGTGCTGTGGATTTTGCCCCGAGATATTATTTGATCTGATGCAATGCAGATGTCTTTCAGAGCAAACAGTGAGGTGACATTGCCAGCTACCTGCTCTGATTTCCTTGTTTGGTTTTTCAACATTTAGTTTGTTCAGTGCTGATGGAAAGATAGGAAGTTACTTACTAATGAGGTGAGTTGGACTATTAACAAGACATTTAACAAGCAATAATAAACCCTCTTAATTAGCAGCTTGCGAGAAAATCACCATGTCACTTGTCAAAAGTATAAAGGATGGAGTGAGATGCTCCTTTCATCAAGACAGAGCTTGTCAGACTTCTGATCTGATTCTGTCATAAATCCCACCATTGCCCACATTGCTAAGATCCCTATAAGATTCTGGCAAATTATACAATCTTTCCCTCAACAATAGTTTTACAGACACTCAAACCTCAATGAAGGATCACCCTGTGTCCACTTTAAAGTTCCTTCTTCAGTTGGCATGGCCTTCCTTGATTTCTTTCTGATGGATCTCCGCCATTATTTAATGAATTTTCTTTAGTTAATGTCACTTCAAACAAATTGGTAACTTACTACCTGTGTTCCTGAAATACATGCGTTTAATAACCTTGAAGGATGACTTGCACTTTGACATTGGAAAGCCTCTTACTAATGTCTAAGCCACTTGGAACTTATCATCTGTAATAATTGTTTTGAAAACTACCAAAATTGCATTTTTCTTATTATAGTTATTTTTTTCTTTCAATCATTTGCTCCCCTCTGGAAGAAATCTGCCCACTTACTAACCTTCTAGATGGTTCTGTTTTTCTAAAATAACTTTTTTCAATCTCTGTCTCCCGATATTGTAGAACACCTTATAGCACAACGTATTTCCTCTTTTCTAGCCTTGTTTTATAAGTAATTGAATATTTTCCTCAAGGTTGTTTTTCTCTAAAGTTCTTTTACATATGCATAACCACAGGTCCTGACAACCTGAAGCCACTCTCAGAACTTAAAAATGAAACTAAAACAATGCCCTTTCCCTTCTTAAACAACACAATATAGAAATACAAATCAAACTTAAAGCTGTACATGTTTCTGTCCCCTTCAGAACTCAAGTTTCCAAACAATAATTGTAACATATCATGAGCTTTCATCATAAAATGCTAATGTCAAATACAAATACAAAACCAAACTTGTTATCTACTTGGCAAACTGACAGAAAGGCACTATGGGAATGGTTTCCTGGGAAGCAAACTTGCTGTTTGCAAAGAGAAAAGCAGGTTTCTCATCAAGGCTACTCTCCTGGAGCAGCACCTTCACACTTTTGAGTGGTCTGCTGGAGAATAGAGTTCTGGAGTAGAGGAGACCTTAAAGTCTCTTTCAGTAATAGCCTAGACCCATGATAGCATTCATTTGAACTTCCATGGTGGTAGCTTTTGTTGGAATAGGAGTTGTATATTTGTCAAGGATATACCAGATTAGATTAGATTAGATTAGATTACAGTGTGGAAACAGGCCCTTCGGCCCAACAAGTCCACACCGAACCGCTGAAGCGAAACCCACCCATACCCCTACATTTACCCCTTACCGAACACTACGGGCAATTTAGCTTCGCCAATTCACCTGACCCTGCACATCTTTGGACTGTGGGAGGAAACCGGAGCACCCGGAGGAAACCCACGCAGACACGGGGAGAACGTGCAAACTCCAAACAGTCAGTCGCCTGAGGCGGGAATTGAACCCGGGTCTCTGGCGCTGTGAGGCAGCAGTGCTAACCACTGTGCCACCGTACCAGTAGGATGGATGCTGCTGTATTTCTTATGGAATTGACCATTTGTTCCACATTGGGAAAAATGAGCTATTGCCCTATGTAAAGTCTTGTGTCATTTCCACACAGGTTCCACACATCATGCATGAGCTCTCCAGCAGGCTGCTCAGAGTTCCCAGTGGCCTGAAAAATGCCCATTAACTTCCTTTAATAAAATGGTTCATTGAAGTTTGTGTTTGAGTTTTCTGGAGAACAAAGTTTATATTGATATGATATTGATATGATAACCAGTGATGTTCAATCTCCAGCCACATGCAGATCCCTAATCTAACCTAACCTCTGAGGTATGCAATGTGTCAGGAACTGAGCTATTGGCTGTGAGAATGCATCATTATAATAACTCTGCTCCTTTCTCTTCACTGGCTGAGAATTTCCACATGCTGAGAGAGTGGAGTGAAAATAGAACAAGGCTTGTGTCATGATGTGAGGCAAAGCAGAGAGGAATCTGGTAAATAGTGCAAGAGGCAGCTACAGCTTATCATGCCCAATGTTTGGAGTGAAAGAGAAATAAGAAAAAACAAAGAGGATTTTTTATAAAGAAAAGCAGATTCCTGTGGAACCTGCAAATAATCAGCAACTCAGGCAGTATCAGTGGAGAGAGAAAAATAAATTGACTTGAATTACTAAGTTTGTTTCTTTCCTACAGTGGCTGCCTGAAGAGTAATTTAATATTTTTATTTCTGTATAAAGAGACTTGACTAGTCACCTTTCCCAGAATCCCAGAGATTTCATTCTGTTTCTTCATATTACTATTTAAGTCATCTCTTCAGTGGAGGAAAGGATGTATTAATCTGCGGTTCTCCACTGGGGGAAGCATGCCTACTGCTTTGCGCCTTCTGCTTCCAGAAAGATGGATGTCTGTTGGCGAGTTTTAGGAGATAATTGGGAAATGTATCTGTCATGGTTGGGTAGTAGTTCGTCTTTGTATGAGATAGTCTGCAATTTGTAACAGTTCTGAATGCATGAAGAAGAGGTCAAGAATACTTTTCTTCAAATTCTGCTCAGTAGTATTCATTACCTTTTCAGAGAAAAGCCGGCAGACCAAGAATGCATCCTTAAAAGGTGGATGCAGTATGACAATTTTTAGTATAGGCACAACTATGTGGGTTGTGTATTGTCAAGTTATACAGCAATTGAATTCTATCCCTCAGTGTCCAGCTGGCGTGTGACTACATGCAGAGTATCATGCAGGTCAATGCCCGATATCCTAGTGATGGTTGTAGTGCCTTTAAGGTGTGGCCATCACTGCCATCTGCATTTGAACCATCCTGACTAACCAAAATTGGCTGTTGGATGACAAAATCTATCCCCATGACCACATGCTTCATAACACATCACATTTCTGATGCCTGGATTGCTCAAGAGGAATCCTACAGTACCCGACTGAGCTCAGTTTTGAGTGTGCGTGTGTATGTGTGCGTGTGGATGGGGGGGGGGGGGGGGGGGGGGGGGGGCAATGATTCATGGTGATTTGCTACTTACTGCATTATCTCATCATCATGGCAGCACAATTATTCCCCACACCATCTTGTGAAAGAAGAGGAGTATGATGAGGCAGGAAAGAGACAACCAATACAACTCTGAAATAACTCCACAGAGGCTGGTATCCCATCATCAAGTTAGCCTTGAGTCCTTGTAACTGGTCCAGCTTCCTCAGAACCAGCTCTCAGGGTGAATAGAACCTCTGACACTCATCCTTATATCTGTCAGCCAGGGCTCTCTGAGTGGACCAGATTAACAGTGCCAATCAGGGAACTCATATTTTATAAGGTCCACCATGCTGACCTGGTTACAATCACTACAAAGCTCTTTCTAGTCGGGTTTCCCATGATTCACTCATCCAGCTGCAACAACAGTAGGGCAATCCAATTCCCCATTCACCAACTATTCAATAGCTATTCTCCTTTGCAACATCTGATTGGTCATAATGAAAAGGAAGTCGAGTCAAGAGTATGGTGCTTGAAAAGCACAGGTCAGGCAGCATCTGAGGAGCAAGAGAATCAATGTTTCAGGCATAAGCCCTTCATCGGTGGAGGAGGCCCAGAACCTGCATGTCCTTGGTGGAGTGGAAGGGGGAGTTGAAGTGTGGGGCGGTGGGGTTGGTGGGTTCAGAGATGTTCTCTGAAACAATCCACAAGAAGGTGTCCTGTCTCCCCAATGTAGAGGAGTCCACACCGGGTGCAACGGATGCAGCAGATGACATTGAGAGAGGTACAGGTGAATTTCTGACAGATGTGGAAGGATCTCTTGGGGCCTTGAATGGAGGTGAGGGGAGTGGCGTGGGCACAGGTTTTGCACTTCCTGCAGCAGCAGGGAAAGATGCCAGGAGTGGGGTGTGAGTTGGTGGGGTGTGTGGATCTGTCGAGGGAGTCGCGGAGGGAATGGTCTTTTCAGAACACTGATAGGGGTGTGGAGGGAAACATATCTTTGGTGGTGGTTCCGTGTGGAGGTGGCTAAAGTGGCAGAGGATGATGCGCTGTGTGCGGAGGTTGGTGGGGTGGAAGGTGAGGACCAGGGGGGTCTGTCCTTGTTGTTTTGGGAGAGGTGGGGTTCAAGGGCAGTGGTGCGTGAAGTGAAGGAGATGCATTGGAGGGCATTGTCAACCAGTTACGAAGGGAAGTTGCAATCGTGGAAGGAGGAGGCCATATGGGATTTTCTGAGGTGGAATTGGTCATCCTGGGAACGATGCGGTGGAGGCAGAGGAATTGGGAATAGGGGATTTTTTTTTTTAAACAGGAGGTAGGGTGGGAGGAAGTGTAGTCTTGGTAACTGTGAGAGTCGGTGGGCTTGTAGTGTATGTCTGTGGTTAGTCAGTCACCAGAGATGGTGATGGAGATATACAGGAAGGGGAGGGATGTTGCCGAGATGGTCCAGGTGAATTTGAGGTCGGGGTGGAAGGTGTAGGTAAAGTTGATGAACTATTCAACCTCATCGTGGGAGCACAAGACGCCGCCGATATAGTCATCGATGAAGCGGAGGAACAGTGAGGGGTTGTGCCGGTGTAACTGCAGAAGATGGATTGTTCCACACATCCAACAAACAGGCAGGCATAGTTGGGACCCATTTGGGTGCCCATGGCTACCCCTTTGGATTGGAGGAAGTGGAAGGATTGGAAGGAGAAGTTATTGAGGGTGAGGATCTGTTCAGGAATGCTCTTGATGAAAAGCTTATGCTCGAAACATCGACTCTCCTGCTCCTCGGATGCTGCCTGATTGGCTGTGCCTTTCCAGCACCATACTTTTTGACCATAATGTAAAGACACAAATCACCACAAAATAAATATCCCAAACCAATTTATGAATCAACATTGCATACATATATCAATTAATTACCACTGAGCTTTCCTTTAGTGCCTGTCTTCCCTATATCTTTGCCTGGTCTAGTGTTCCCACGCAGTGCTATCCTGTGGCTGGGAGAAGATTGCTGACTTTTCACAGGAGAAATTGCAAATTTCCTTGAAGAACAAACTCAAGCACCTCTGGCCAATAAAAACCCAATGGTCAATTGTACAACCTTGGCATGGATGGCAGTGGCCTGTGCTAGTTATTGAGTCATAGAGTCATATAGCACAAAAACAGGCTCTTCGGTCCAACCAGTCCAGGCCGAACATAATCCTAAAATAAACTAGTCCCACCTACCTGCTCCTGGGCCATATCTCTCCAACCTTTCCTACTCATGTATTTATCCAAGTGTCTTTTAAATGTTGTAACAAGAGGTGAGGCCATACTGGATTTGGTTCTGGGTAATGAACCAGGCCAGGTGTTAGAATTAGAGGTAGGTGAGCACTTTGGGGACAGTGACCATAATTCGGTGACTTTTAATCTAGTGATGGAGAGGGATAAGTGTGCACTACAGGGCAAGAGTTATAGCTGGGGGAAGGGAAATTATGATGCTGTGAGGCATGACTTAGGATGTGTGGCTTGGAAAAGTAAGCTTCAAGGCAAGGGCGTAATTGATATGTGGAGCTTGTTCAAGGAGCAACTATTGAGTGTCCTTGATAAGTATGTACCCGTCAGGCAGGGAGGAAAGGGTCGTGTGAGGGAGCCGTGGTTTAATAAGGAATTGGAATCCCTTGTTAAATGGAAGAGGGCGGCCTATGTAAAGATGAGGCGTGAAGGTTCAATTGGGGCAATTGAGAGTTATAAGGTAGCCAGGAAGGACCTGAAGAGAGAGCTAAGAGCAGCAAGGAGGGGACATGAAAGGTCCTTAGTTGGAAGGATTAGGGAAAACCCTAAGGCTTTCTATAGGTATGCCAGGAATAAAAGAATGACTAGGGTAGGAATAGGTCCAGTCAAGGATAGTAGTGGGAAGTTGCGTGTGGAGGCTGAAGAGATTGGGGAGACATGAATGAATACTTTTCGCCAGTATTCAATCAGGAACAGGACATTGTTGTCAATGTGAGCACTGAGTCACAATTAAGTAGAATGGATGGCTTTGAGGTATGTAGAGAAGAGGTGTTGGAAATTCTGGAAAGGGTGAAAATAGATAAGTCCCCTGGGCCTGATGGCATTTATCCTAGGATTCTCTGGGAAGTAAGGGAGGAGATTGCAGAGCCATTGGCCTTGATTTTTATGTCCTCGTTGTCTACAGCAGTAATGCCAGAAGATTGGAGGCTAGCAAATGTGGTTCCCTTGTTCAAGAAGGGGAGTAGAGATAACCCTAGTAACTATAGGCCGGTGAGTCTCACTTCTGTTGTGGGCAAAATCTTAGAGAGAATTGTAAGGGATAGGATTTATGAACATCTGGATAGGAATAATGTGATCAAGGATAGTCAGCATGGTTTTGTGAAGGGCAGGTCGTGCCTCACAAACCTTATTGAATTCTTTGAGAAGGTGATTAAGGAGGTGGAGGAGGGGAAAGCGGTAGATGTGGTGTGTATGGATTTTAGTAAGGCGCTTGATAAGGTTCCCCATGGTAGACTACTGCAAAAAATATGGAGGTATGGCATTGAGGGTGAGTTGGAGGTTTGGATTAGGAGTTGGCTGGCTGGAAGAAGACAGAGGGTAGTAGTTGATGGCAAAGGTTCATCTTGGAGTGCCGTCACTAGCGGTGTTCCGCAAGGATTTGTTTTGGGACCATTGCTGTTTGTCATTTTTATAAATGACCTGGAGGAGGGGTTAGAAGGTTGGGTGAGCAAGTTTGCGGATGATACGTAAGTCGAAGGAGTTGTAGACAGTGAGGAAGGATGTGGCAGGTTACAGCGGGATATAAATAAGCTGCAGAACTGGGCAGAAAGGTGGGAAATGGAGTTCAATGTAGGTAAGTGTGAGGTGATTCACTTTGGTAAGAGTAACAAAAAGATGGGGTACTGGGCTAACGGTTGGATACTTGGTAGTGTGGATGAGCAGAGGGATCTTGGTGTCCATGTACACAAATCTTTGAAAGTTGCCACCCAGGTAAATAGTGCGGTGAAGAATGCATATGGTGTACTGGCTTTTATTGGTAGAGGAATTGAGTTCCGGAGTACTGAGGTCATGTTGCAGTTGTATAAGACTCTGGTGCGGCCGCATCTGGAGTATTGTGTGCAGTTTTGGTCGCCATACTATAGGAAGGATGTGGAGGCACTGGAACGGGTGCAGAGGAGGTTTACCAGGATGTTGCCTGATATGGTAGAAAGATCGTATGAGGAAAGGCTGAGGCACTTGGGGTTGTTTTCATTGGAGAAAAAAAGGTTTAGGGGTGACTTGATAGAGGTGTACAAGATGATTAGGGGTTTAGATAGGGTCGACAGTGAGAATCTTTTTCCACGTATGGAGTCAGCTATTACAAGGGGGCATAGCTTTAAATTAAGGGGGGGGTAGGTATAGGACAGATGTTAGGGGTAGGTTTTTTACTCAGCGAGTCGTGAGTTCATGGAATGCCCTGCCAGTAGCAGTGGTGGACTCTCCCACATTATGGGCATTTAAGCGGGCATTGGATAGGCATATGGAGGATAGTGGGCTAGTGTAGGTTAGGTGGGCTTGGATCGGCGCAACATCGAGGTCCGAAGGGCCTGTACTGTGCTGTATTCTTCTATGTTCTATGTAACTGTGCCCACATCCACCACTTCCTTAGGAAGTTCATTCCACTATACGAACCACCTCCTGTGTAAAAAGATTACCGGTCATGTCTTTTTTAAATTTCTCTCTTCTCACCTTAAAAATATGATATCTAATTCTGAAATCCCCCATCATAGGGGAAAGTCACCTACCATTAACCCTATCTATACCCCTCGATTTTATAAACCACCATAAGGTCATCTCTCAACTTTCGAGATTCCAGTGAAAAAACGTCCCAGGCTGTCCGAGCAAGCACTCCCAGATCTTATATAGCCTAGCATTAATGCTGTGTAATTAGGAAACAATGTAGCCCCTCCTGTAACAAATACTTTTCATGCCTTGCTGTAGTGGTCCATATGTGTGGCTGGAACCTAGTCTGTAGTTGACTGCCATCTACCTATAGTTGGACATGCAAGAAGGACACTGTCAGAGTGTCAGTAGTGCCAGACAAATACTGTAATTCTGAGAGACTACAGCAAGTTCACCCTCCAGGGAACCACTATCAATCCAGTCATCACCTCAGTAATCCTACCAACATGTTGGAGGACAGTTTGCTGAACTATTGTGAAGGCCTACAACCCTTTGAATACTGCTATTCACAGTTATGATAGTAGCTGTCTGAATCTGCATGATACCAAGCAGAGTTTGCATGAGAGCAGTATAAGCAATATTAAGAACTGTGTGGTTTTGAAACAATTTACTGTCTTGGAAACTGAGACATTGATTTTCAGATTCTGAATCACGGTTGGTCTGCAAATGTTTTCTTGGAGTTGGCTACCAATTTCATAAAACAGTGGGTTCTCAGCTTTGTGCAAAGCCATGGGTCAAGGTCGTGCCAAACTTCTCCATGCTCCTTATATTGACTGCAGACATTTTGGAACAGCTGCTAACTCACCATGTATTTCAGTGTGCGCATCCATCAACCTTCAATAGTCAAGTACCCCAATGAAATCCTCTTCTGATTTCTCAAAAATAGGGAGTGAGCTGGAACCTTTCCAATCTTTGTTCCATGCCTTGCCTGTAAGCCAGTTGTAAAGTATATACAATAGCAGTTTGTGAACAGGTATCTGTGAATCTAAGCCTGAGTGATGGTGTTTCCACCTCATCACCGTCTTCCTACTTTTGCACTGCTTTTCTCCCAACATTTGCTGCCTAGTTGCCATTTGTGGCTATCAGAGAGCAGAAACTCAAGGTTTGGGATGTGGGAAAGGGAGATTGGGTGCATGCTAGTACCATTGGTCACTCAGAAATCAGAAGAGATTGTGGGATAAGGCAGAGATAGAATGTGAGAAGTGTGGGAGTCGGTCTGAACATGTCATCATTTTTGACAGTTTAGCTCTACCCTAGGCCATGTTCTCAAATATAGACCAGTCCAATTATGGCAGCCACCATCTCTTCCATGGAGGTAAGGACATACTAAATTTGCAGATGACACAAAGGTCGGAGGGATAGGTAGTGTTCAGGAAGTGGGAAGACTACAGAAGGACTGGCTAAGAGAGTAAGCAAAGAAGTGGCAGATGGAATACATTGTGGGAATGTGAGAGGTTATGTGCTTTGGTAGGAAGAATGGAGGTGTAAACTATTTTCTAAACAGGCAAAGTCTTGGGAAATCTGAAGCACAAAGGGACTTGGGAGTCCTTGTTCAGGATTCTCTTAAGGTTAACGTGCAGGTTCAGTTGACGGTTGGGAAGACAAATGCAATGTAGCAATCATTGCAAGAAAGCGTGATGTAAGAACAGAAAATGTGCTTCTGGCACTGTATAAGAGTCAGGACAGATTGCATTTGGAATATTATGAACTGTTTTGGACCCTCTATCAAGAAAGGATGTGCTAGGGTTGGAGGGAGTCCAGGGGAGATTTACAGAACGATTCTGGGAATGAAGGGCTTGTCCTTTGAGGAGTGGGAGGAGTCTCTGGGTCTGTACTCGATGGAGTTTTGAAGGATGAGAAGGCAGTCTCATGGAGAAGATGTTTCTATTAGTAGGAGAGATTTCGACCTGAGGGTACAGCTTCAGAGTGAAGGGACAACCTTTCAGACCTGAGATATGGAGGAATTTCTCCTGAAAGAGAGTGGTTAAACTGTGGAACGCATTGACTTGGCAGGCTAAGGAGGCCAAGTCATTGAGGGTATTGAAGATGGAAATAGGTAGGTACTTTGTTGGTAAGGCAATCAAGCATTATGGGGTTCAGAAACGTATCAGCCATGAATGAATGTTGGAGCAGATTTGATGGGCTAAATGGCCTGAATTCTACTCCCATATTTTAGGGTCTCCACTGTTCCTGACATTTGACCACCCTTTTCTGTCAAGAAAGCTTCAGCTCCATCATCATTCTTCGCTGCTTTAGATAGCGAAAATTCTTTGTCTTGATTGGAATGCATGGAAACAGCCTTTTGAATATCCCAAAGAGTGGAACCATTACAGAATTTTACCTCTGAAAAGTGTTGGTTATCACAGATTAAAATTTTAAAATTGTAAAGCAGGAATCCAATCTGTCTTGAATCCAACCATTTCTGAGTTTAATCAGAGGCCAGATAAGGAGCAGGTGACCAGTCCATTTGTAGGAAGTGGGTTTAACATTCGCATTTTAATGAGGCTGCTTCACTTTTAACAACTATTCTATTTTTAACTTACATTAGCCGGTTTCCCAGGTGAAACCGATCCACCTACTTAAAGCAAGGAGGAGAGGAGTTTATGGTCCAGGTGTAATGAGTATACTCCCGTGATCTGTCTTCTCCTGCCACAAAACCATTTACTCTTCACCACTCTCAAACCTGATTTTTCCCAAATCTCAGTGCAAGCATACGTGATGTCAACTGGGCTTTGTTTTGTGGAAGTTGACAGGCTTGCTGAAATTTGCAGAACAAAATTTATTGATGTCCTGCAGTTGAAACAAGAATGCATCTCCAAACAGAAACCAAGGTTTTTGTTTCTGGTGCTGCACATGGTTTTCTTAAAGCCTACTCTTCCACTCATGGAGACCAGGATGTATTAGGACTGAATCTTAATGCAAAAAACTAGTGGGTTGGAATTCATAGAATCCCTACAGTGTGGAAACAGGCCATCTGGCCCAACAAGTCCACACTGACCCTCTGAAAAGCATCCCACCCAAACCCAAACCATCCCTGTAACCCTGCATTTCCCATGGCTAACCCACCTAGCCTCCATATCACTGAACACTATGGGCAATCCACCAATTCACATCTTTGGACTGTGGGAGGAAACCAGAGCACCCACTCAGACACAGGCCAAACATGCAACCTCCACACAGTCGCTCAAGGCTGGAATCGAACCTAGGTCCCTGACACTGTGAGGCAGCAATGCTAACCACTGAGCCACCGCGCCACCCCATGTGCACAAACAGGAGGCTGGAAGAACACAGCAAGCCAGGGAGCGTCAGGAGGTGGAGAAGTCAACGCTCCAAGCACAACTCCTCTTCCAAGAGGTGCTATACCCGAAACACTGAAAACTCTACCTCCAGATGCCACTCAGCTCGCTGCACTCCTCCAGCCCCCTGCTCGTCCACTTTGGATTTCAGCATCTGCAGTTTTTTTTGGGCTTTAACTAGGTTTATGCCACTGCAAAGTCTCTTCAAACAATGCCCACTTTGAAGAAGTTCTCTGCCTCCCTCCAAGAAGGGTTATATCAGAAAACATTGACTTGTCCACCACCTGATGCTGCCTGGCTTACTGTGTTCTTCGAGCCTTCTGTTGGTCTGCTTTAGATTCCACCATCTTCAGTTTTTTTGTCTCTAACTGTGCCACCCCATGGCTGATCTGATCATTCTTAACACTACTCTCCTGCCTTCTCCCCCATAACCCATGATTCTTCTTCTTGCTTTAACAAACTGTATCTGTCTGGGTTTACACACACACAGACTCACTCTTTGTACTGGAAACCAGAACACTCAAAAGAAACCCAAGCAGCCACGGGGAGACCATGCAAACACCATGCAGTCAACCAAGGGTGGAATCGAACCAATATCCCTGGTGCTATAAGGCAGCAATGCTAACCACTGTGCTACCCATTTCCACTGAGGTCATTATATAATAAAATATCCCAAGGAGTTTCACAGGGTCCTCAGCACATGTTTGGTTAGTGACCAAAATCTTGGCCAAAGAAGTGGGTTATACAGAATGTACAAAAGGGGGAAAGTGAAGTAGAAAGGAGGAAATACCAGAACTTAGGTTCGAGGCAGCTGAAGGCATAGCCAGGAATGGTGGAGTACTTAAAATCAGGAATGAAAGCAATCTGGTAATGGTGCAGGGGATGGACACACTTGAAATGTGGAGCTTATTCAAGGAACAGCTACTGCACGTCCTTGATAAATATATACCTATCAGGCAGGGAGGTAGTTGTTGAGAAAGGGAGCCATGGTTTACTAAAGAAGTTGAAGCTCTTGTCAAGGAAGGAAGAATGCTTATGTGAGGATGAGGTGTGAAGGCTCAGTTAGGGGGCTTGAGAGTTATAAGTTAGCCAGAAAAGACCTAAAGAGAGGGCTAAGAAGAGTCAGGAGGGGACATGAGAAGATGTTGGCGGATAGGATCAAGGAAAACTCTAAAGCCTTCTATAGGTATATCAGGAATCAAAGAATGACTAAAGTGAGATTAGGGCCAATCAAAGATAGTAGTAGGAGGTTGTGTGTGGAAACTGAGGACATAGGGGCAGCGCTTAGTGAATACTTTTCGTCGGTATTCACATTGGAAAAGGAAGTTAGTGAAAATACGGAGATACAGGCTACTAGATTAGATGGGATTGAGATTGACAAACAGGAGGTTTTAACAATTTTGGAAGATCTGAAAATAGATAAGACCCCTGGGCCGGATGAGATTTATCGTCGGATTCTCTGGGAAGCCAGGGAGGAGATTGCAGAGCCTTTGGCTTTGATCTTTATGTCATCATTGTCGACAGGAGTGGTGCCAGAAGACTGGAGGATAACAAATGTTATTCCCTTGTTTAAGAAGGGGAGTCGGGCCAACCTGGTAATTATAGGCCAGCAAGCCTTACTTCAGTCATAGATATGGTGTTGGAAAAGGTTATAAGAGATAGGATTTATAATCATCTGGAAAGGAATAATTTGATTAGGGATAGTCAGCACAGTTTTGTGAAGAGTAGGTAGTACCTCACTAACGTTATTGAGTTCTTCGAGAAGGTGACAAAATAGGTGGATGAAGGCAAAGTGGTTGATGTGGTGTATGTGGATTTCAGTAAGGTTTTGATAAGGTTCCACACAGTAGGCTATTGCACAAAATACGGAATTTCAGGATTGAAGGTGATTTAGCAGTTTGGATCAGAAATTGGCTAGCTAAAAGAAGACAAAGAGTGGTGGTTGAATGGAAATGTTCATCCTGGAGCTCAGTTACCAGTAGGGTCCATCAAGGATCTGTTTTGGGGCCATTGCTGTTTGTCATTTTTTATAAATGATCTGAATGTGGACATAGAAGGGTGGGTTAGTAAATTTGTGGATGACACTAAGGTTGGCAGAGTTGTGGATAGTGCCGAAGGATGTTATGAGTTACACAGAGACATCAACAAGATGCAGATCTGGGCTGAGAAGTGTCAAATGGAGTTTAATGCAGAAAAGAGTGAGGTAGTTCACTTCGGAAGAAGTAACAGGAATGCAGAGAGATCTCAGTGTCCGGGTGCATAAATCCCTGAAAGTTGCCACCCAGGTTGATAGGGTTGTTAAGAAGGCATATGGTGTGTTGCCATTTATTGGTGGGGGATTGGGTTTTGGAGCCACGAGGTTATGCTTCAGCTGAAAAAGACACTGGTAAGGCCGCACCTGGAGTACTGCGTACAGTTCTGCTCACCGCATTATAGGGAGGATGTGGAAGCTTTGGAAAGGGTTCAGAGGAGATTTACTAGGATGTTGCCTGGTATAGAAGGCTGAGGGAACGGAGGCTGTTTTCGGTGGAAAGAAGAAGTTTGAGAGGTAACTTAATCGAGATGTTTAAGATAATCAGAGGGTTAGATAGGGTGGACAACGAGAGCCTTTTTCCTCGGATGGTGAAGGCTAACACGAGGGGACATAGCTTTAAATTAAGGGGTGATAAATTTAGGACTGATATCGGAGTAGTTTCTTTACTCAGAGAGTAGTAGGGGTGTGGAACGGTCTGTCTGCAACAGATTCGCCGACGTTAAGGGCATTTAAATCGGCATTCCATATGGATAATGATGGAATGGTTTAGGTTAGATGGGCATCAGATTAATTTCACAGGTCGGCGCAACATCGAGGGCCAAAGGGCTTGTACTGCACTGTAACGTTCTATGTTCCATAGTCCATGTTCAAGGTCCAAATCGGAATGCTAGGACCAGTTTGACCTGGTCCCTGGGAAACACAATTCCATGGACAAATATTCTGTAAGATCTGTGTTTACTGATACCACAAAAAGTTAGGACCAGTTGAGTCTTTTGTACCTCATAACAATGAAAGAACAGTAGACTAATAGGCCATTCAGCTCACCAAACTTGTGATGACACTTGATACCTTTCTAAACTAAATACCTTTTTGCCTCTACGCTGTCTGCATCCCTCTATTTCTTGCCTATTCATATATCTGTCAAAATATCAGTCATGGAGACTGACCTGTAAAGAATGAAAATACTCCAGGTTTCAGTGATATGATGAGAAAGTACTTGGAGGTTTAAAATAAAGAAACATCAGGAATTCTGGGTCCTCACCACAGCACAGCTTTTTCTGAGAAGGCTCTCTTTCATCCTGGTTCTTATCTGGTGAACCTTTCCTCTGGCCAGTCACAGTTCACGTGAGTGATTCTCATCTCACTGAATCATGTTATAGTCTGTGTATTCATCGTTATTCTATTTTCCTTGTCTCAAGGCTACACTTTGTTCTCATTTATTTCACTGATGTCCCCTTTTTAGCTTTCATAAACAATTTCAAGTTTTTTGTTACCTTTAGCTGCAGTAGAGTTTTGAAAACTTAAACTCCCAGGATGGGCCAACTTTGGCACCTTTTCTAGATAGTTATTTCCAAAGTTTTCCCATTCCAATGCAGAAAGGTGAGTTTCTAATGAAGATAAGTGTAAGCAGTGAATCATCAAGTTACATGTTGACATTCATCCTTTTAGTGACCTAATAATCTTCCAGCAAGCTAAAAGGTTCTTGTGGTGTAGATGAACTATCACTGCTTTGGAGCCAGAAGGTACAGTTGAAGTCCTGCCTGCCCAGAAGTATGTTAGGATGTGCCCAAACAGGTTGTTCAAAAAATTAAATAACAATCTTACAGCATGAAACCAGTGAAACAGCGAGCAGACCCTCAGGATGTGAAATTGGACAAAGGTTCTAATCCATATATTGGGTGATTGTGTTCAAGTATTGTGCAGTGCATTGATTATGTTAGAGTCAAGTTAAGGGCATTGTTCAAATGGCTTCTCATCTCCTTTGCACACCCTCACAACTTCCTGATGAAGGGATTATGCCCGAAACGTCAATCCTCCTGGTCCTCGGATGCTTTTCCAGCACCATGCCCTCGATACCTTCACAACTTTAGTAATTGTATTATTCACAACAGTTCCCTTTACATTCAGGAAATTCATTCTTTACATTCACAACAGCCACCTTGTGCAGAATCTGCATCTGTCTAAAATCCAGGCCAAGGAATCAGGGTGTTTCTTCAGAAAAAGCCAGAGAGGTACAACTTTTCACTGATGTAACTGATAACAAGTGCTTGCTTGTTATGTCTTTTTGACTAAGTTGTGTTTAATGGAGGGGTTTCATTACAAGGTCTAGTGAGATGTCCTGCCCTAACTTACCGAGCTCATCTCATTAATTACCTACCCTGCCTCTATGATATATCTCACATCTGACTTCCACTCCATCTTACCAGAACAACCGGTCACTCAGCAGATATCCTCTGACATCCCCGTATGTGTTCTATTTTTAAATGCCTGTTGAGCACTTGGATGATCACTGGTATTCTGAGACTACCCTACAGAGTCTGAACATGCCAGAGAAGGGGAAAATGGCACCATGATTCTCCGATAGGGACTTGAAGACTCAGGTAGATGGGGTGGTCTAAAGATGTGTCCTCTTCCCTGAGTACCAGCAGAGGGGGCCAGGCCATGAGATCTTGCCAGCCCGGTGTGAGGTTGCCATCTGGGTCAGTACAGAGAAACTGGCGGGTTGAAGTCAGTGACCTTCTGCACTCTGCTGGCATAAGTGCAAAATTTTTTTCTGTCTCCTTGCAATCATTTTATCTCTGCTGCTGCACCCACCTCATCAGCCCATCACTACAGGAGAACCACAGACATTAAGAGTGTGTATACACAGTTTAGTGAGCAATTCTCAGGGACAGCGCCACAACTGACTGAGGAACATACATACCAGCAGCCTGGAGTGTGGGGGACTGCTGGGACCCAAGTACCTGTGCAATCCCAGGCAGGAGGTCACCCCCCCGTACAGTCCACAATCAGGGACTTCATCCAAACACAAACAGCAGAGCAGATGCGGCAGGCAGGCATATGGGACACAATGACCCTTATTGTCCAGAATCAGCATCAGCACAGAGAACCCTGCTACCATCTATTTCCAGCCATGGACAGGTTGGTAGCTACCATGGTGAGCCAGGCCCAGCACTACCAAAAGCTGGAGATGCACACACATCACCACTCCATTGCTCCTAATGACTGACGACATGGCAAAAGGTGGGGCAGGGAACCTTGACCTGAGCCAAGTGCTCTCTCCTCACAAGAGGACAGGGTGGGGCCATGAAGCACCCAACTGGTGATGGAGCCAAGCAAAGGACCCTCTGCACTTTCTACTCAGGACACTGCAGAGGTGGCTGTGCCCTCCACCTTCACCCTGCAAGCCCTCTTTCAACTCTTAGAAATTCTCTGGCAAGAAGAACAACTGTTCCTCAGTTCTGAGGAAGTGTCACCAGACCCAAGACATAAACTCTGATTTCTCTTCACAGATGCTGGCAGACCTGCTGAGCTTATCCAGCAACTTCTGTTTTTGTTAGAGATTGAAGAAAACTTGTGTAAACCACTTTGGTGGGATGGATGACATATACATCACCCTAAACTTTTGCATAAATGTTCCTGATGTTAACTTTCCTGTACTTGAGAGATATTATGTGCATGTATTTAACACGTTTTCACACTATCTGGCTCTACTTCTTTGTTAATGCTCAGGACACTGTATGCTTTATTCCTCGTAGAATCCCACAGTGTGGAAGCAGGCCATTTGGCCCATTAAGGACACACCGACCCTCCAAAGAGCATCCCACACCAACCCCATCCCTGTAACCCTGCATTTCCCATGGCTAACCCACCTAGTCTGCATATCCCTGAACCCTAAGGGCAATTTAGCGTGACCAATCCACTCTCACTTGCACATCTTTGGACTGTGGGAGGAAACTCTCGCAGATACGGGGAAAGTGTGCAAATTTCTACACAGTGACCCGAGAATGGCATCAAACCCGGATCCATGGCACGTGAGGCAGCAGTGCTAACACCTGAGCCACCACCTCAGGCAAAACTCCATGGAAAGTGGTCAGCGCTGAAAGTCTACTGCACCATCTGGAAGCAGAGAGAGTAATGTGTACGGATGGCTATGGGTAATGGTGACACCTATATCTGTCCACATTTAGTACTCCTAATGTTTGGCTCCTATTGTATACAAAAGTGTAGCTGTCAAAGAGCAGTAGTGTGCCAGGGAGGTTCAACACACAGAGGTCAATGCTGAGAATGGCCAGTGAGAGGATAGCCTGCATGCTTTACATTTCATGGGCCTGTGACTTTGGTCTTTTTCTTTAAAAGGTCAATAATTAGTGTTTGCTGCACCCCCATCCATCACAGGTTGAATATCTTATCCTGCCCACTCTGAATATCATGCAGCCATTTTCTTTCCCATTGTCACTTTTGATTTGCATCATGATGGAAGGCAGTAATGAGCACTCCTTAGCCAATGTCTTCCAACCTCAGCCTGAACATGAACAGCGAACCCCCAAATATCCACATGCCCTTCCTAATACCCCCACAGGCTTCCCACTTCCCTATGTCTCCATGCACCAACTACTGCCTACTGTTCCCACCTAGCTCCAAGAAAATGGCTGCATGATATTCAGATATACTGTTGCCATCTTTCACAATTGTAACGTGCCCTTGTACAGAGCCTGCAGTCCCTTGACTGGTATGGGAGCATTTTGTGCTGGGAACCCCTCAATGACAGGTGCCTCCGTGGACTTTAGCGAGGACTACTCCCTGAAGACTTTGAGTCATGTTTGCCTGCTTGCTGCATATGCTGTGTGCTCGCTGCATTTGTTGTTGGCACACAGATCAGGTGTGAAATTAATGCAGCACACTGATGAACTTTAGACAGAGGACTGCTTAGCAGGAAGGTAAACTGTCTGTTTTTGCTAAATTGGCATGGCAAGGCAAGGTAATGGAAGACAAGGCAGGGATGCTGTGAGTAGGCAAGTAGGTGCAAAGTGAGTGAATGCTAAGTGCTAAGCAAATGAGTATTCCTGAGATTTGGCCAGATCCAGTCTGTGAGTTGGATGTCTATCCTTGTGCGCAAGTGTCCCTGCTAAAATCTTTCAATGCTACCTTCTGGTCTGCTCTACAATGCAAGTCTGTGCTCCAGAGCACGTGGACAGTGAATAGTAGAAATGCCAGGATGGTAATGATGAGTTGGCAGATGCCAGATGCTAATGTCCATGGAAAAGTGGAGAGGGTGCCTGATATCTGTTGAGCATGCTGTGGCCTGCGGTTGGGTCAGAGATAATAGAACATAGAAGAATACAGCGCAGTACAGGCCCTTGGGCCCTCGATGTTGCGCCGATCCAAGCCCACCTAAACTACACTAACCCACTATCATCCATATACCTATCCAATGCCCTCTTAAATGCCCATAAAGAGGGAGAGTCCACCACTGTTACTGGCAGGGCATTCCATGAACTAACGACTCGCTGAGTGAAGAACCTACCCCTAACATCAGTCCTATATCTACCCCCCCTTAATTTAAAGCTATGCCCCCTTGTAATACCCGACTCAATACGCGGGAAAAGGTTCATACTGTCGACCCTATCTAACCCCCTAATCATCTTGTACACCTCAATCAAGTCACCCCTAAACCTTCTTTTCTCTAGTGAAAACAGCCCCAAGTGCCTCAGTCTTTCCTCATACGATTTTCCTTCCATACCAGGCAACATCCTGGTAAACCTCCTCTGCACCCGTTCCAATGCCTCCACATCCTTCCTATAGTATGGCGACCAAAACTGCACACAATATTCCAGATGCGGCCGTACCAGAGTCTTATACAACTGCATCATGACCTCAGGACTCCGGAACTCAATTCCTCTACCAATAAAAGCCAGTACGCCATATGCCTTCCTCACCGCACTATTTACCTGGGTGGCAACTTTCAGAGATCTGTGTACATGGACACCAAGATCCCTCTGCTCATCCACACTACAAAGTATCCGACCATTAGCCCAGTACCCCATCTTTTTGTTATTCTTCCCAAAGTGAATCACCTCGCACTTAGCTACATTGAATTCCATCTGCCACCTTTCTGCCCAGCTCTGCAGCTTCTCTATATCCTGCTGTAACCTGCTACATCCTTCCTCACTGTCAACAACTCCTCCGACTTTCGTATCATCCGCAAACTTGCTCACCCAACCTTCTAACCCCTCTTCCAGGTCATTTATAAAAATGACAAACAGCAATGGTCCCAAAACAGATCCTTGCGGAACACCGCTAGTGACGGCACTCCATGAAGAAACTTTGCCATCAACTACTACCCTCTGTCTTCTTCCATCCAGCCAATTCCTAATCCAAACCTCCAACTCACCCTCAATGCCATATCTCCGTATTTTCTGCAGTAGCCTACCATGGGGAACCTTATCAAACGCCTTACTAAAATCCATATATACCACATCTACCGCTTTCCCCTCATCAACCTCCTTCGTCACCTTTTCAAAGAATTCAATAAGGTTTGTGAGGCACGACTTGCCCTTCACAAAACCATGCTGACTATCCTTGATCACATTATTCCTATCTAGATGTGCATAAATCCTATCCCTTACAATTCTCTCTAAGACTTTGCCCACAACAGAAGTGAGACTCACCGGCCTATAGTTACTAGGGCTATCCCTACTCCCCTTTTTGAACAAGGGAACCACATTTGCTATCCTCCAGTCTTCTGGGACTACTCCTGTAGACAAAGAGGACATAAAAATCAAGGCCAATGGCTCTGCAATCTCCTCCCTTGCTTCCCAGAGAATCCTAGGATAAATGCCATCAGGCCCAGGGGACTTATCTATTTTCACCTTTTCCAGGATTTCCAACACCTCTTCTCTACATACCTCAAAGCCATCCATTCTACTTATTTGTGCCTCAGTATTCTCATCGACAACAATGCCCTGTTCCTGAGTGAATACTGAAGAAAAGTATTCATTCAGTGTCTCCCCAATCTCTTCCGCCTCCACACGCAACTTCCCCCTACTATCCTTGACTGGACCTATTCCTACCCTAGTCATTCTTTTATTCCTAACATACCTATAGAAAGCCTTAGGGTTTTCCCTAATCCTATCTACTAAGGACCTTTCATGTCCCCTCCTTGATCACATTATTCCTATCTAGATGTGCATAAATCCAAGGATAAGTGGAAGTTCTTTGGAGGTGGTGGGCAGCTGAATCCACCAGGGAGCTGCTCTAGTTTCCTTATCAAATTTTCCCACATTTAATGAGCTTGATAAAATAGGTGGCTGAATATTGATGAGACAAGCTGTGACTTGACTTAGGTGTTTAACAAACTTTAATCCTCATCAATTGACATCTTGCTGTTGCCTAGTGAGAATTTTGCTATGCCATACATAGCACGAGATTGCGTTGCTCCCTGTTGTGATAGGCCTTGCTGGACGTCATTTCTGATTCTACATGTTTAGTTAAAAAAATACTTCAATTTATGTAAATATTGAAGTATTCATACAGAGCCTTGGTGATCACATGGAATCAAATAAAGCCATTCAGTTGTGAAAATCTGGGCACTAAAGTGAGTTTTGAATTCACTCCTGAAGACTTTCCTTTTGGAAAAAAATGAAGTGCTTACTTACTGTAAACATGTCTTCCACAATTTGATCGATGCATCTGTGGAAGCTGATTTGACTTGTTATGGTTAGAGGGATCATGTGGAATAAAAAAAAATTAAGGCTATTGTCATTTTCACAGTCAACAGTAAAAATATTGTATTTCTTGAGGTGATTTGCAGTCAGCAGCGGCAAATGGCCTAGCTCTGTCATTGTTATTCTGGTGATATAAAGACAATGTCGTCTCCTCAGATCCCCCAGGTATAATCCCAGGCTGGGGTTCAACCAAAACGGAGTCATCCCAAATGAGCAAAATGCCAATGGATATAGTGCAAAATGGTGTAATAAATTACAGTAAAATCACTGCAATGCAAACGACAGCAAGACAACTATAAATGAATCTTTATAGCATGCCATAACAATGAAATGAATTTGCTTGGTTTATGTGACGGAGCATTCCATTGTGGGATTAGAATTTTGCTCAAAGTTTAAAAATTTAGTATGGACCTCAATATGTATTATGTTTATTTGTAAAGAACGATAGTTCATATACTAGCAGGTTCCACTTTTAGCACAGCAAAATTGGTCATTTGAAAATCGGGTGCAGACAAATAGAACGTGAGGTCAAAAATTGATTTTCTGTCCAGCGCATGCTGTGATTGAGAATCTGTTATATAGCCAAGGTTAACAATCTAAGGCTGCTGAAGGAAAGAGGACAGTCGAGGTCAGTTACACAGGAAATGTAATTAGAGAAAAAAAAATCAAGATTTCACAAAAGCAAGATGACTTTAAAATCCATTGAATGCTTTCTTCCACTTATGATTTGACTTGATTTCATTTGTATTTCACTGTCTTTATAAACAACAACCCATCTCCAATCTTCTTATTCTTCCCAAGTCTTTGAATGCATTGTCATCTCTCAAATCTGTGCCCATTTTTCCCAGAAAACCTCTGCACCCCTCCAATCAGGTCTTTGTCACAGTACTGAAACAGCTCATACAAAATTGCACATGACATCCTATATAACTGTGTCAAAGATGAACCCTCTCGTCTCATTCTTCTTGATCTGTTTGCACTCCTTGACACAGTTGACCCTAACATCTTCCTGTAAAATCTCTTCACTATCATTCAGCCATGTAAAACTAATTTCAGTTGGTTCTATTCAAATGTACCTTATCATAGCCTCAGGATATCACTTACAATGGCTTTTCTTATCACTCCCACGCATACGTGGACTTTACGGTGATGGAGGGGTGGAGAGCTGGGTGGTGTAGTAGTGTGCTGGGTGTTGTAGAGGTGGGTAGTCCTTGTCACTGCAACTGAAAAAGTCCACAGTCAACTTTCTGACCCAGACATATCCGATTCACAATAGTATGATGCGATCGAGCTTTGTAGTATCAGCAGGATTGTGGAACAGCAGATATGAGCATTCCTGAAGAAAATGTTTCTTGGATCCTAGGATTCAGGTAAACCTGGACAGGCTTGCCTGGAGATTCCTTGAGAAGAGGGGTGAGGTAATGGAGACTTAAACCCAACTCCACCCATTTTCATGGCAACAGTCTGACACTAAACAGCCAATTCACAATCTCAGTGCATATTTGAGCTGGACATGAGCTGCCAATCAGATACGAGAGCAATCACTAAAACCATTAAATTCCAAAATTCACCAGCATTATGCAACCTTTCAATATATCTGCTGCTCATTTGTACATCTGTTACCTCTTGACTTGATTGTTCCAAAGCATTCTCCATTGGTCTCTCATATTCCGCTCAATAAATGTGAAGTCAGCTAAAACTCTGCTTGTACCAAATCCTATACTTATTGACATACACTGAGTCCTTGCCAAGTAATACCGTGATTTTAAAATTCTCAGCCTTGATTTCAAATTCCACATTGGCCTCATTATTCCTTTTCTCTTTGTTGTCCTCTAGCCCCATATCCTTTTGAGATCTTTGCATTCAGCTTACTTTGGCTTCTCCATAATCTCAGATTTTATTTGTTCCACCACTGGTGGTTGTGATTTCAGTTGCATTGGTCTTAATAGAAAGTAATGGCCTCAGGAAAATTACAAGCAATAGCTGGAATAAAGTATGGACCCCAGAACATCACAGAAAGTTAGTTAAATTGTGAAAATGTGGGAAGATTTTTCTTCTGTGCAAATAAGCACAAGAAATCATGAATTCCTTCATTAAAATAAATTCTGATCTTTGTGTGAAGTTGTGGGGGGGGTGGGGGTGGGGGTGGGGGGGGGGGGGGGGTGGGGGGGGGGGGGAGGGAGGCAAAGCCTGGAAATTTTAGCCTCATCAACTGAAATGAGTGGAAGGGCAGGATGTCTAGACAGCCTGAAGCTAGCATTAAGGAAAGGTCAGTAGGTAAGTTTAGGGGAAGGGTTCTGAGAAGAATAAATGGGAAAGAAGCAAAGGTGAGGGGAAATCTAGTGCAGAGTAGTTCCCTTTTTGTTTGATCGGCTGAGGTGAATAGTTTTTCTCTCCAGTCCCAAAGACATTTTTTTCAATTATACTGGAGGGTCTCATTCTCACCTGACCAGAAAATCACAGCAGATTCCTGCTAAAGTGCAACCATGATCCTGTCAGCTGTCAAAGCAGGCGACAGGTTGGGGGTTGTGGAGGGATGGTACTGTCAAAGTGGTAGCCACAGGCAGAGTACAAGACTACATTTGCATAGAAGTGGAAAATGCACAATGTGGGTCAAAATGTAATGCAGCAGCTTATCAATCCAGGGCTATGAGACAACCACCACAAATAGGAAACAATTGGTCACCTTGGACCTTGTTATTACAACAGACACAAAATTACATTATTTTACAAGGGTCTCCTCATCTCATTTAGGGATTAACCTTATTTATTTGATTCAAATTAGCAACATTGCAAAGAAACATTTTATTCATAATAACTAACCTTGTTTTCAACAGCTTTTCCCTCGAGTTGGATTGGTTTCTCTGACTTTCTGATGGGGTGTGTGTCTATAGTCTTTTAACATGGGGAGGCTGTTGTGCTGTAGCTACCACATGGTTCTGGGTCACTGGCAAGTCTGGCCTTGCCTCACCTCCCATCCCCTCCCCCTTCGTCTCCCCTCCCCTTCCTACCATGGGTGTATCAGAAGGATCTCTCTGTCATGATCAAATCCTGAAGCAGGACTTGAATGGGAGGCCACCACTGCACCACAAGACCTTCTCCTTTAGTTTTATACTCTTTTCAAAATGGATATAACCAATTAAGTCACATTAAAGCTATAGCACAGGACTACTTGCATGCCAAACAGTGGAAAGAGCACAGAAAAGACAGGCTTCAAAATCCTAACATCAGTCGTTGAGTTATGTAGCACGGAAACAGACCCTTCAATCCAACTCATTTGTGTCAATCACATAACCTAACCTGATCTAGTCCCATTTGCCAGCATTTGGTCCATTTCCCTCTAAACCTTTCCTATTCATGTACCCATCCAAATGCCTTTACTGTACCTGTCTCCCCCACTTCATCTAGCAGCTTGTTCCATACATGCACCACCCTCTGCCTGGATTAGCTCTGCAGTCCTGCCACACCGAGTTATGAATGGTGGTAGACAAATAACCAACTAACAGGAAGAAGAGGTCCCATATACATCCCCATCAAAATGATGGGGGTGCCCACCACATAGAAAATAAAGACAGTGGTGAAGCAGTTTCAGCTGGAAACATCAAGTGGATGGTCAATTATGACCTCCTGCTGAGGTTCCCAGCATCACATTCCAATCTGTAAATGGGAGGACTCCTGTGTAGATCGACTTCAGTGAAGGCCCCCCTCACCTCAGGGCAGTTGATAAGAGTGAGGAAATGAAAAATGTGCAACAGCTGCATTTACAAGAAACCCCTGTGTGCAGGATGGAATGACAGAGAGGGACTATTTGTCAGACAGCTAAAATTGTAGGGTATGGAGTCTCAAGGGAGATTTTGAGTTTGGGAACTTATGTGTTCCTTAGATTTATATGTGGACACCAAGTATGTATATTAATAATTGACTAAATTACTGTATTCTCCAGCCAAAATTCTTGTAGGTTTCTAAACAGTTTGTTGGGAGGTTTAGTTATTTTATTGAATTACAAATAGAGCTGAGCTTCAATGATGGTTGCAATGCCAGTGGACTGGGAGTTGCAAACAGCACAGTCAGCTGCGACTACCATTAAGCAGAGTGATCTGTTAATCAGGCCAATTCAGCTTCTACCAGGATGTTCCACTGAAAAGATGTTACTGTAATGTATTTTGGCAGTTTCAATCAGAACTCCACAAGGTTTAGAAGGTAAAAAGGTTCACACTAGAGGGTGCTCTCATCCAATTATGTTCAGACTCATTGTTTGTATAAAGTAGAAGGAGCTTTCATTGAGGATGGGCTATGCATTTATTGAATACTGACTATCCAAAGTGGAAATATATCCTATTGTCCAGAACTGGAATTTTTTAAACAATTAATTAGAAAAGGGATCTTGCTTGTTTTCCAGTTTATAGCTGATAGTTGAATTTGATAGAAAAGGAATGCTTCCATGTTAATGCCAAAAGATTAATTTTGCAGTAACACCACCTCATTCTGTCAATTTCTGAATACTGCACTCTGTTTCAAGTGAGGATACCTTGACATGGAATAATTTCCACTTTTGCTAACATTGATATATTATTTTGATGAGGCAAGTAATACTTAATCCACATTCTCTTCATGGTTTTCTTTTGGCAGAATGAACAGATTGTAAATTTCACATCTTAAAAGGCATTTGGCATGCTTGCCTTCATTGCTCAGTCCTTTGAGTACAGGAGTTGGGAAGTCGTACAGAACATTGGTGAGACCTTTTCTTGAATACTGTGTCCATTTCTGATCACCCGGTTATAGGAAGGATATTATTAAGCTGGAGAGAGTTCAGAAGAGATTTACCAGGATGTTGCTGGGTATGGAAGGCTTGAGTTATAAAGAAAGGCTGGATAGGCTGGGACATTTTTCACTGGAGTGTAGGAGGTTGAGAGGCGACCTGATAGAAGTTTATAAAATAATGAGTGGTATCAATAGAGTTAATGGTAGTTGTCTTTTCCCTGGAATTGGGAATTTCAAGACCATGGGGCACATTTTTAAGGTGAGAGGAGAAAGATTAAAAAAAAGACATGAGAGGCAAAGTTTTCATTTAGAATGGTTCACATGTGGAATGAACTGCCTGAGGAAGTGATGAATGCGGATACAACTTCAATGTTTAAAAGACATTTGGATAAGTACATGAATAGGAAAGATTTGGAGAGATATGTGCGAGGAGCAGGCAGGTGGGAATAGTTTAGTTTGGTATTATGCTCAGCATGGAATGATGGAACTGAAGCGTCTGTTCCCGTGCTGCATGACTCTATGCTGAATATTATTTAAATGGAGAAATACTGCAGAAAGATACAGAACCGAGAGATTTGAGAGTCCTTGTCTGTAAATCATGAAAAGCTAGCATCCAAATTCAGCAGGTAATAGGGAGGGCAATGTATTATTGAACTTTCTTTCAAAGGGAATGGGACATAAAAGTAGGGAAGTTTTACTAAACTAAATAACACACTAGTCAGATTTCAGCTGGAATACTGTGAACAGTGTTGGATCCCTTATCTAAGAAAAGATATACTGGCATTGAAGGCAACCCAGAGAGGTTCACTAGGCAGATACCAGGTTTTGGAGGGACTGTCTTCTGAGGAGAAGTTGAGTAGATTGGGCCTATGTTCATGGAATGAGAAGCAACCTTATCAAACACTCTTAGACACTCCACAGGGTAGATGCCAAAAGATTTTTTCCCCTTGTAGGAGAATCTCAGACCAGAACACACAATCTCAGAACAAGGGTCACGCATTTATGATAGAGATGACAGAAAGTTCTTCTCTCAGAGGATTGTGAATCTGTGGAATTCTGTACCACAGTGGGTTGTTAAGGCTGGTTAAGACAGATTTTTCATTAGCAAGGGAATCAAGAATTATGGGGAAAAGACAGGAAAGTGGAGTTGAGAATTATCAGGTCAGCCATGATCTCATTGAATGATAGAGCAGACTTGATGGGCTGAATGGCCTACTTTTGCTTTCAAGTTTTCTGGACACGAAAACAGATCTTATGTCCACTCTTCATAAAGGCTATTGGAGCAATGATAATTGAGTTTGTTTCTACTCAGCCAAAAAAAAATCTGTTGAGTTTAGATTTTCCACCTTTTCCATTTTCATTAGAAAGAATGGGATCTGTCAGAAGTGGAGGTGGGTTTTCTGAAACTGCAAGGAAGGGGTCTCGTCAGCCATTTTTAAAAGTCTTCTGAGTTGTCTCAGGCAGGTAGAAATCCAGGCTGTGCCTTGAGATGATATCACCAATTGCAGTATATAGTTTATAAGTGGAGGCCAAGTTAATGGTACATATGGAAAGAAAAACCATTACAGGAGATACTCTGACTACAATCAAATGGGTAACAGAGGAACCACACAATGGTTATCTTACTCAGCTGTACAATGCAGGACTAGCTTTGTGATAAAATAATGTAGTTGTCTCTGTCAAATGTGGCATGGGAACAAAAACATGTTTCAATGTGCTTTGCAGCCAATTAAGTACTGCTTAAGTGTAGTCACTGTGTTAAGAGTGTGTAAACTTGACAAACATGATCTGGAGAAGGCCATATGGCCTCTTGAACCTGCTGTGGTATTTACTAAGATCATGGCTGATCCTCAAACTCAACTCCACATTTTGACCAGTTTTTCACCTGATCCACATACGTCTTGATTTTCTTGGAGTCCAAAACTCTGTTAATTGGCCTTGAATATACCTACAACCTTCTGGGAGTTGTATTCTTTGAGTGAAGCAGATTCTTGTTATCTCAGTTCAAAATAGCAATCCCCATATCCAGAGACTCTGCCATCCAAACAGGTAAAGAATCCTCTCAGCATCTAATCTAAAGCAAAGAACTGCGGATGCTAGAAATCTGAATGAAAAACAGAAACTGCTGGAGAAACTCAATAGGTCTGGCAGCATCCGTGGAGAGAAAGCATACTTAACATTTTGAGTTCAATACTCTTCTTTGTCTCAGCATTTACCTTGTTAAACCTCTCAATGTTTCAATGAGGTTTAATTAGATTATATTCCCTACAATGTGGAAACAGGCTCTTTGGCCCAACAAGTCCACACCCACCCTCTGAGTAGTAACACACCCAAACCGCTTTTCCCCCTCTGACTAATGCACCTAACACTATGGGCAATTTAGCATTGTCACTTCACCTGGCCTGCACATCTTTGGACTGTCGGTGGAAACCCCTGCAGATACGGGGAGAATGTGCAAACTCCACACAGACAATCGTTCGAGGATGGAATCGAACCTGGGACCCTGGTGCTGTGAGGCAGCAGTACTAACCACTGAGCCACCATAAAGCCCCAATAGGCTACTCGGCCCGACAAGTCCACACTAATTCTCTGAAGAGCATCCCACCCAGACTCACCTTCTACCCTATCCCTGCATTTCCATGTCTAATCCACCTAACCTACACATTCCCAGACACTACAGGCAATTTAGCATGGCAAATCCACCTAACCTGCCCATTCTTGGACACTGGGAAGGAACCGGAGCACCCGGAGGGGACCCATGCAGACACAGGGAGAATATGCAATCTCCACAAAGACTGAGGCTGGAATTGAACCCAGGGTCATGGTGCTGCGAGACAGCAGTGCTAACCACTGAGCCACCATGCCACCCCAGGTAATGTCATATATTCTAAATTCAAAACAGTGTAGGAGTATTTTCTTCAAGCTATCCTTATTGGATAATACTCTAAACCCAGGAATGAATCTTGTTTACCTTTTCAGTACCCCTGCTTAGCCAAGTATATCCTTCCGTAGGTGTAAGATCACACTGTACAGTAGGAGAAAGTGAGGACCGCAGATGCTAGAAATCAGAGGTGAAGAGTGTGGTGCTGGAAAAGCACAACTGGTCAGGCAGCATCCGAGAAGCAGAAGAGTCGACGTTTCGAGCATCCCTGATGAAGAGCTTATGCTCGAAACGTCGGCTCTTCTGCTCCCTGACCGGCTATGCTTTTCCTGCACCACACTCTTCCAAACTGTACAGTACTCTTGCTTTCCAGCACCTTTTCAATTAAGAACAATATAATTTGCTTTCTAGGTTTGAATTTAAATTTCTGCATGCCTTCTGCAAGAGCACTCAAAGTTTCTGAACATTAGCATTTAATAGCTTCAAAGCATTCTATTTTTATTCTTTCAAGGAGTGTGCACATTGCTGGAGAGGCAAGCATTTGCTGCTTGTCCCTAATTGGTCTGCTCTTCCTGCTAAAGGGAGTAAGCTTCACATTTTTCTACTTCTTTCCCACTCATTTATCCTATTGATACCTCTTTGCATCATCTTCATTGCTTAATTTCCCACACAGCTTTGTCTTCTTAACAAATTTGGATCATATGCCTGTTCCCTTCATCCAGGCCATTAATACAGATTGTAAATAGCTGAGACCCCAGCACTGAAATGCCTGCCAACCTGAAAATGATCTTTATTTCTCCTTCTTGTTTCTTGTCCTTTAACCAACCACCTATCCATGTTAATAAATTACATTCAATCTTGTCAGCCCTTCTGGAGTGACAAGTTAGTATTTCCTAATATGAATTTTTTTTTTGAAAATGCATGATTCTCTTTTAAGCAATGTAGGGGAATTCCACCTGCAAATTTGCACATAGACAGCATTTAGACAATGCCAGATAATTTGCTTTAATGAAGCTTTGAGTGATGCACCAGTATTAGGATCTTTTCCATATTCCTTGCAGGGCAGGCAAAGGCTCAGCTTAGCAAAGTATGAACTGTGGTTCAGTTGGTAGCACTCTTTTCCCATAGTCAAGAAGTTGTGGATTCAATACCCCCTCACTTTGAAGCCGAATACAAAAATCATAAAAGCTGACACTGCAGTATAGGACTGATGAGGTGTTGCACAATTGAAGATACTGTCAACCAAATGAAACATTAAACTGAGGTCCTATCTATCCTCAATGGACATAAAATATCTCACAACATTATTTTTCAAGACGTGCAGGTGCTGGTGTTGGACTGGGTGGACAAAGTTAAAAATCACAACACCAGATTTATTTGGAACTAGTTACCTGATGAAGGAGCAGTGCTCTGAAAGCTAGTACTGTACTTCCAAATAAACCTGGTAGAATATAACCTGGTGATGTATGATTTTTAACATTTTTTTAAAGCAAAGCAGGGAGTTTGTTTCTAGTGACCTAGCCAATATTTATCCATTAACCACCAAAAAATGCAAAACAAAATCAAGTCATCATCACAATGCTGTTTATGGGAGCTATCACATTTTATAAATCACAACAGTGGAAAAATTTCAGAAAAGTACTTAACTGTAAAACACTTTTGAAATGTCTGGGAGTGATGAAGAGCACTACATAAATGCAGGTCTTGCCAATATAGCAATTTCACAGTATTGAGCAGAAGTATTAACCATGTTGTGTGCAAAGCTTGGAGGGGACTTACATCCATGATCACCTTTCTCAGGTGTGACAATGTTATCACTGATATATGATGACACTTTAAAGAAGATCCAGAAGAGACTGTATACCCATAATTAGATTCACAAATGATGTAAACACTTTGTTTAGGGTTGAGGTTGTGTTTCTGGTTCTCAGAAGTTTGAAATAATCACACTTTTGATTCAAAATGATTGCACTTCATGAAACGTATTTTTTTAGTTCTCCACGTGGCTGGACTGATGCACTGTTATTTGGCAACTGACAGCATTACCTGTGACATTCTGAAATATTCATTCTCATAATAATTAATTCCTAACTCTTAAAATAATATGTACTTTTACAAACATTTATAATCAGGCTTCAATACTCAAAAACAATCGAAGGTTTTAGCTAATTGCCTTCAAGATTTAACGTACTGGGGATGAAGGTATACTTGTAAAGGCCACGGGGAAGTTGCAAAGTTAGCTGTTAATGCTACGGAAATACTTCCAAGGTAAATAGGCGAGTTACTTAAACTCACCGAAAATAGAAACTGTATGAATTATTTTAAATCTCATTAAAGCTTCATTTACATATATAAACTGCCAAACTGACAGCCACCAGCAACGGCACAAAAATTAGGATTACAGGAGTCACTCAATGGTACAATTCTCGACCCTGTCTTAATGCGGGCTATCAAATCCCAAATGCGCAGTTTGCAATCTTCTATTGTCCAAAAATATGAAGCAGTTGCGAGCCTTCTTTATCAGTGTTTAGATTCACTGGAGGGTGTGATTTTATTTTCTTTTGACAGTTATCGACCCTCACAAAAAAAATAGGATTTCTGCCTTCACACAGGCAGTGTTACCTTTTTTCTTAAAACAAAAGAAGTAAATTTGTTCTTAAAAAGCACTGCAAACCTCTCAGATCTACCAGAGCCGCCGCTCCCAAATGTATTTGTATACAGAAACACCCCCTGTCCACTCGTGAATTTCCGTCCATTTCCGTCTCCATACGCGCCAAGGAGGAAAGCGATTACCGACCATTTTAATAAACAGCCGAATACAATACCAGAGGATGAATGAATGTAGTTGATGAGCATCCGAGGGCCCCAGCTCGGCCGCGGGGATGGCGGGGGAGGGGAAGCAGAAAGAGATCCATTCGGCAATCTCCGGAACACACCCGCTTCCCAAACCGAAAACAGAGAGAAAAGGAAAATCAAAACGACAGCTTATCATGCTGGGACCGGTCCCAGAAATCGACAGCACCCACCCGCACAAAAATCCATCCCGCCCGTTGTCACTGCAGGCCTGAGGAGATGTACCGTTAAAAAAAAATTCCGGTCGTTAATTTCCGTTCATTTCCGCCGAAGGGGGCCGAAGCGGCGGCAGCGACAAAGACGCGCCTTTCGGGAAAAAATAAATAAATAAAGTTTTCAATGCGATCGGGCATGATGTTTTTTAAGAAACACGGGTGCGAACGGTGTTGTTTGTTAGTGAGTTGTAAATAGTTTGCGGATTGCTGATGATATTTTGATTGAAGCGCGGGGGCCCCCCGTACGCGGAGGATTCCGGGTAAAGTGAATTGATATTCAAAATGGCGGATGGAGCGTCCAAAGATGAAAAGCCAGGTAATGGCTCTAATTTTACATATTCATATTTCCATTTAGCATAATTTATTTTGCCTTATTACTGTATTTGATTGCGGGGCCAGCAAAAAAGAAAACTTTAATGTATTTCTTTCTCGTATAAACACAGTCGGATCGGCCGGTTCGACGAAGCGCATTCCGCCGAGGATTTTTTTTTATAT
Source organism: Chiloscyllium plagiosum (assembly GCF_037043375.1). Taxonomy (NCBI): domain Eukaryota; kingdom Metazoa; phylum Chordata; class Chondrichthyes; order Orectolobiformes; family Hemiscylliidae; genus Chiloscyllium; species Chiloscyllium plagiosum. The sequence goes on from NW_028270150.1 coordinate 43,082,478, forward strand.
TAAAAAAAGGAGGAAGGGAAAAAAATAAAACAAATAAAGAGAAAGCGAAAGGCAGGGGGAGGATAATTTTGACTAAAAAAATTATGCAAACTAAGGCGCGGCGTTTTACATTTTCTACTGTTTTTATCGATGCAAAAACGCTCTATGCTAATTTGGGATCAAATATTAACCTCCGATTTATTCAAGGGGCATAAAATAATAGAAAATGTTACGGAGGGTTTTGTTGAGACCGCCAAATGCGGGACGGCTGAGAAAAGTGAACATATTAAAAATCTGTATCTTGTTTGAGCGGGATCAAAATCTGAATGTGTAATATAGGCTGAAGAGGGTTTGTTTTTAAATCGTAGGAACGCCCCTCATGTTTAGGTGAATAGATTTAATAACTTGACGTGCGCGTTTGGTGTGTAATTTTTTTTATTATTGAGTTGGATGATCATCCTTACTTTACCCAGTCATGAGCTGAAGTGAGGTCAGATGACGGAGAATGCAAGCAGGAATGCTTATTAAAATCTGCCCCCAGGTTTTAATGAGCAATCTAGGCCTTGACTGATTTGTTTCGCTTTAATTTTTTAATCGCTCTTGGCATTCAGATTATATAACGTAACATCCGCATTTACTGAAATAGAATGCCAACGAGTTGCAAAGGCGTATTTATAATTTTCTATTTTGATATACTCCTGGATGTTTAATTTTATAAACAACATATACTGCCGAATACGCTAGGTGTTTTAACGCTTTGTTCATTTAGTAAAATAATTTACTTGAAATTATTTCACTGGTGTTAATTATTGTGCACTTCTGATTGTAAGGATGAAATTATTCAATGGCACATCATTTGCAAGTGTACATTTTTTTTGCCTTGAGACAATTCACAAAAATACATTGATGTTTTAACCAGTTATGATGTTTTAAATTATGACACATTTACAGCTGTAATAAAGTTACTACTAATCAGTGTTTGTGCACATTTGTATTAACTGCATTTAACTCCACAGGTGATATTAAAAAACGTGTTAATTTTTAATATCTGGTACGACTGGTATGTGACCTGTTTAGCAAAAAAAACTTAGATGGGGAAAAAGATTTTCCTAAGTAAATTTTTGTGCAGCTGAATGTCATTTATAAACTATATCATGATATTTAATTTTTTTCAAAAATGTATTTCTAGGTTTAATTGCAATATAACACTCCTGACCAGTCTGTAAAACTAAAAATGGTATGCCAATTGTTCTATGTAGGAACGTTGTTAGAGTTAACTTATTCATTGTGAAAGAAAATAGTTTTCTATAAAGTAACTTCTTTTAAAATTTTTCTGCGGGTATTGTTGGGCCATTGTCTGTCCATGTCCGCTGTTTGTTTGGGCGTCTCTCAGGAGAACACCTGATTCAACTATGTTGAACAATTTTCTGTTTTTTTTTAACCCCATCTATGAGACTGAATCCACTATTAACATGTGTCTTTCTAGTGGAACTGTTGTTTGAAGGTCAACACCAAGTGCAAAACCAGATTAAAATTGAAAAAGGTAGTAGGGCAATAAAAATCCTTAAATTAGAAAAACGGAATTGAGGATTATGTTGGCAAGCTTTACTTATCACCTGTTATTTTTAACAGCATTATCCTGATTATCATTTTGTTCCGTACATGCTGAATAGCTTGCTGAGCCATTTTTAAAAGTTTTGAGAGTTATCCATATAGTTAGGATTAATATGGTATGATTCCTTCTCAAAAGGACTTTATGTGGGATTTTATGTGGGATTTTATGATTATTTCATATTACTCATGACTGGTTCCACAAATTACTGTTTTTATTTAATTACATTTCATAGGTAATATTGTTTGAACCATTGGTGGCTGATCCATTACTTTAACCACCACACTAGATATATTTGCTGAGTTTGGATCTTAACAGTTGTATAATCATGGGGATCAACATTTCAGTTGTCCTGTTTTATGTATCAAATAATAGGCGGTTTAGTGAGTTCCATGGGGAGGTTTATAGCACAGTGGGTAGCATTTCTGTGTTTGAGCTAGTAGGTCCAGCTTTAAAATCTAACTCTGTCCAGTTAGGAGTTGCTGGACAATTCCTGACCAATTGTTATATTGGTCAAGTCCAAGACTCTGTGCTGAGGGAAACACTAAAGCTTGAGGTAATCACTGCAGAGGCACAGAGATTTTTGTCTAATGCTTTCCAGCCATAATGTCAAAGAGGCTGGAAACTGTAGAAATGTTGAGCTGTGTGCCTTACAAAACATTTTAAAAACAAGGATATTGATAATGTTTTGAGGCATATCAGAATGTAATGGTACATAAGGGAAGATTTTGCATCTTGTACACTTATTATAATTTCCATTTTGAATCGTTTTCACCCTCTGGGCTGTATGTTTGACATGGAGTGCAATTTATGACTTTTAAGTTGGTTACAAATTGTATTGAATGGAACAGTATGTGACAATATTATTGCAAAAATTGTAAGATTCAAGTTGAAATATTTCTATATAAACTGTTTTACAAATGCTTTGATTTTTTTTGGAAAACAAAAATGTACTCTAAAACTTGATCATGGAAGTTCTATTTAAAATACAGCAAACTAGTTAAATGCTATTCTTAATATGCTCTCTCTCTCTCTCTCTCTCTGCGGCTGTGAAATTGTACTCTGCACTCTGTTCTGCCACCCTGATGCACTTTGTATAGTACGATCTGTCTGTACATCAAAGCAACACTTTTCACTGTATCTCTATACATGTGACAACAATCAATCAAATATTAACGTGCAAATCCTTTTGGCAAATGCCAGTGGTACGCAATAAGAGCAGAAAGATTGTTGGTGATGGAAGAACTTGGGAGCCTCTACCATCATCTATCTTTAGCTTCAGGCTACAACATGAAAGTGTATAGTGCCAATGTAGCTTGGATTCACCAATAGTGAGATTTGATTTTTCTGAGAAATGATGAATGTGTACAACTGTGTGTCGGGAGCTTTTGGAAGGAATGCAAGAAAGTTTGGAAGAGCAATGAGTATTGATAAAATGGAGAGAAAACGAAATTGGTGCAAGGAGAAATGAAGGCACTGGGGTTTTACTTTTTTTTCCTAGACATAAGTGCAAATCCTACTAGCTTCAATATCAGAATAGATAAAGCTGGATGGGTGGCGAGAGAGAGTCTGTCCATCATAGTTCATTTAAATCTTACTTTTGACATCTGCATGACTTGAATCAGTAACTTGATTTCATTCTCTAACTTGGACTCATTGAGTCCCTATTTTCACAAGTTTAAGGATGATTTCAAAGGTAAGAAAAATGTTTTGAAATGAAAGCACCTGATACATGTGATAAATACTAATACTTAAGAAAGTGTGATTCTCAACATATTAGGAAATGAATAATATCTCTGGGTGGATGCAGTATACATGTATATTTGTGCTTTCAAATGTTTTTGCTCCTAGTTTCAATATTCCTTGAGCTGAAGCATCAAAATTTAGTTCTTTTAATTTTCATTTTTTTCTATAAGTTTGTCTGAGAACATTTGTGTGCTTTTGGCAGAAATACTATCATAGTTTAGATGTTATATATTTTAATATAAGTACTATTTGACTTGATAGTGTAGAAGCTTATAATGACTAAAGTAGATTATTTGTCAAACATTAACTGGAGTAGCTCCTGTTTATTAAAAAAAGAAATTGCTGGAAAAACTCAGCAGGTCTGAGTTGACATTTTGAGTCCGGTGACTCTATCTGAACTGTTGGTAGCTAGGAAAAAGTGGTATTTATGCTGAAGCCAAAGTAGGGTGGAAGTGGAGAGGTGAATAGATAGGTGGAGATGGAGCCCAGAGTGAGAGATATGAAAGGGGAGTCAGGAGACTATGGATACCAGACCAGGACAGAAGAAAAGCCAAATGAGTGATAATAAGATCTAAGATTGAGAAAATGGGTTAACTGTACTGAATGCAACCCATATAATGTGAAACAAACGCAAATCGCTGGAAAAGCTCAGCAGGCCTGGCAGCATCTGTGGAGAAAAGTTAATGTTTCAGGCCCCATGACCCTGTTCTGTGGAAGGGTCTCTGTATCCAAAATATTAACTCTACTTTCTTTCCACAGATACTGCCAGACCCGCAGAGCTTTTCCAGCAATTTTGTTTTTGTTTCTGCTTTCCAGTATCCACATTCTTTCAGTTTCTATTTACCTTATAATGTGGGAATGGGTGATTGCTAAAAGCATTCCATGTCATGATGGGTCCAGGTGTGGATTAGGTTAAAAAAAAGCATGGAAGTTTGGAATCAGGCTCTGAAGTTACTGAATTTGTTATGGAGTCCTAGAAGCTGCAGTGTCCACAGGTGAAAAGTGATATGTTGTCCTTCGAACTTGCACTAAAACTTGCTGGAACATTGCAGCAAGCTTGCGACAGAAACATTGGCTCGCACAAGGGTGTGATTATGGTATGACAAGCAGCTGTGTCATTCAATGCATCAAGCCCATCTTGACATCCATGTAGAGAATGGTTAATTTGCTGTTAAATTTGTTTCATATTCTTTGATATACTTGCCTCCAAAAAATCTTTCTGTTTTCAGTATGCCAATTGATGTAATATTCATAGCCCTTTGAAGGCAGAGTTCCAGATTTCTATTAATTGTGTGAAAATGTCATTCTGGATTTTGCACCTGAGTGGCCCAACTCTATTTTTAAAAAAAATTGCCCTCTTGCTTTTGCTCCCTCCACTCAGGAAAATTGTGTCTCCGCATCCATCTGATCAAAACCTTTGAACATTTTGAACACCTTGATCTGATTGCTTTTCAATCTTGCTTACAAGAGGGAGTATGCGACCTGTTCTTGTAATGTAACACTCTAAGGCTTGGCATAATTCTTGTAAAAATACATCATTGATACTACATTGAATTTGGACATAGGAAATTTATGTATAAACGGGGGAGACTAGATTACTCAGGGCCTTCCAGGGAAAAAAAGTCCCAGTCTATCCAGTCTCCCTTTATAACTCAAACTTCCAGTCGCAGTAACATCCTTGTAAATCTTTTTTACGCCCTTTCCAGTTTAATAACATCCTTCCTCTGGTTGGGCAACCAGAACTGTACATAGTACTCCAAATGCAGCTTGACCAGTGTCTTGTACAGCCATAACATGACATCCCAACTCTCTGACTTAATGCTTTCACCACCCTACCTATCAGTGACAGCACTTTCAAAGAACTATGTACCTGCACCCCTAGGTTTCTCTGTTTGATAATACTCCCCAGGGCCCTACCATTACATGATCCTACATTGCAAATTCCTATTCCTCTTGGTTAATGTTTCTGAAAATTAAGTATTTAGGGAAAAAAGCTATACACATGTATTTACATTTAAAACGAGGTTGACACTTTCTGTCTCTTCAGCATGACGCGAAGCATTCATTATGTTGTGCACTTGGTACCTGATTCACTATATCTTATGTTTTAATTATTTCTGATACTTGAGTAACAAAATTCCTGCCACTCAGTTCACTATTCACGCACTCCGTGTAAGTATTAGTTGAAAAATGTAGTCTACTTAAACAATTTGACTTGTTTTGTATTGATGCTAAATTTTTACTTAATTTATGCTAAATGTAGGATGTGACACAATCATGCCTTTTACTGTTCAGTACATGCTTGTATAATCAGCAGTGTAAACACAAATTTGATGGGATAACTGGTGAGATTGTATTGTGTAATCATGCCAAGTTTTACAGTGGGGTTTATTAGTTGGCAACACTAAATTACGCAACTCTCAAAGAGACAATTTCAAAGACAATAAGCCAAAGTTTTTACAGACCAGTCACCTTAACATTGAAAGTTAAATTTTTAGAAGTGATCATATGGGATTGAATTTAACAGCGAAAAACCTAAATGAAATGAAGATGGGAATGGTACAAAGCAAACCATGTCTCAGAAATTTAAGTTTTGAGGAAATAATGAGTATTATTAAGTGAAGCACGGTTTGTGATGTATAGAAGAGTTAGATAGAGCATACTTAGGAATTTGATTGAAGGACTGAAACAGAACTTGTTAATTGTGTCCTGAACAGATTGTCAACAAATGCCCCTTGGTGCCGTGGAAAATCAAAGATCAATCATCTTAATTCTAGGACATCACTGCAGGAATTCCTTAGGGTAGATATTTTCTAATCAGTCTGTTCAGAGATGTAATTACACACCTTTGGAGCAGGTGGGACTTGAACATCCATCATAAGGAGATGTTCACCTTCACCAATCTTCAAATAATGAAGAAGTTAATCTGCATACGCAGCAAATCCTAGACTACATTTAGAATTTGGCTTATAAATGACAGTTAACATTTGGGTCAGGCAAGTGCCAGGCATCTTCATCAAAGGAACCATCCCCTCTTGATCTTAAATGAGATTACATCTTGTGTCTTCATGTTGAAGATACCTCACAATCACATTATGTAACACTTTTTAAAATGGGTTAGACTTTGACCAGATCTAGCAACCTAAAACTGGGCAGCCTTGAGGTGCTGTGGATCATCAACAGCAGCAGAATTGTATTCAAACACAATCTGCAACACCATAGCCTTGCATATTACCCAATCCACTATTGCCATGAAAGTAGGAGATCAACCCTCCTCCGAAGAAGGGTTGCCAGGAATAGAAGAAAGTATACATATAATGAGATGTCTACCTGGTGAAGTTGCAGCACATACACACTGAACAGTGGAAGCAAAATGTGGTAAACTGAGCTAAGCAATCCCATAATGAATGCATTGGATTTCAGTTCTGTAGTGCTGCCACATCTAGCCATAAACGAGTGGGTGATGAAACAACGAAAAAGAGTTGGAGTCTCCAAAAATTTCCTCCTCCTTTATTATGGGGGAGTCCATCACATATATGAAAGGGCTGAGGATGAAGCATTTGCAGCCATCGTCAGCCAGATGTGCTCAGTGGATGATCTATCTCTGCTGCCTCCCAATGTGCCTAGTCTTCACCCAACTGGCTACACTTCACATGATATCAAGAATTGTCTGAAAGCACTAGATACTGCAAAGGCTATGGACTCTGACAACATTTTGGCAAAGTACTGAGCATCTGTGCTTCAGAATTAGCTATGTTGCTCTAGAAGAGTTGCAACATGGGCATCAACCTAGCAACATGGAAAGTTGTCTAGATATGTCCTATTCACAAAAAAACTAGGAAATATCCAACCTGGCCAATTCTCACCTTGTTGATCTACACTTGATCATCTATGTGGTAATGGAAGGAGCTGTTGACAGTGCTACAAAACGGCACTTGTTCAACAATCTGCTCATTGACGCTTAGATGTGGGTTCTGGTATGACCACTCAGCTCCTGGTCTAATCACTGTCTTTGGTCCAAATATTGATGAAAGAGCTAAATGTCAGCTGCTAGTTACTGTCCTCGACATCAACGCAGCACTTGATCAAGTATGGCATCAAAGAGCCTTAGAGTCCAGATTAGAGTGGTGCTGGGAAGAGCACAGCAGGTCAGGCAGTATCTGAGGAGCAGGAAAATCAACGTTTCAGGCAAAAGCCCTTCTTCAGGAACGAGGGCTTTTGCCCGAAACGTCGATTTTCCTGCACCTCAGATGCTGCCTAACCTGCTGTGCTTTTCCAGCACTACTCTAATCTCCAGCATCTGCAGTACTCACTTCTGCCATCAAACAGCTTTAGCAAAACTGGTAAGTGGGAAGAGCTCTTTACTTAGAGTCATACCTAGCACAGTGGAGATGGTTGTTATTGTTGGAAGTTAGTTGTCTCCATGCCAGGATATCCCCACAGGCAATCCAACCAGTTGACTCATTAGTGACCTACCATCGACCTTTAAGGTCATGTGTGGACATGCTTGGTTCTGGAATGGCAACATGGCTCAGTGTTTAGCACTGCTGCCTCAGTGGCAGGGATCCAGGTTAGATTCCATCCTTGAGTGACTGTCTGTCTGTGTAGAGTTTGCATGTTCTCCCTGTTGCGGCATTGGTTTCCTCCAGTTACTCCAGTTTCCTCCCACAGTCCAAAATTGTGCAAGTTAGGTGGATTAGCTATGCTAAATTGCCTTTTGTGTCAAGGGATGTGTAGGTTAGGTGAAATAGCTATGGGAAATATAGAGTTAGAGTTTGAGTGGGATATTGTTCAGAGGTTTATTGTGGACACGATGAGCTGAATGACCTGCTTCCACACTGTCTAATCATAAAGTCCCTGGAATGTAGAACACCATTCATGACTCCTCAGATACTAAAGTAACCTCTGTTCATGTCATGTTGCATATGGCCAAAGCCCAGCCTTGGATTAATAAGTGGTAACATCTGTGTCACACAAGTGCCAGGCAGTGACCATTTCAAAGAAGAGATTGTCCACCTGTTGCCTCGTGATATTAAGTAGGAGGTTTGGTGATTTATAATTCCATTCTCAACGTCTTGGGTTTATCCTGCACCAGGATTATAAATATTGTGGCTACAAGAACAGGTTAGAGGCTTGGAATTATACAGCAAGTCAGTCATCTGCTGACTCCTCTCAGCATCACCGATGCCTTCTGGTGTTCATAAGACACTGGTCAGGAGTGTGATGGAATAGTCTCTAATTATTTGGATGAATGCAGAGCCATTAATGCTTTCCAGCACAAAGCAGCCTGATTGATGATTAACACCCCATCCACTATTTTTACCATTCACCCCCTTCATCACCGACACAGAGATGCTGCAGTACTCAATGCTTTAACAGCATTTCCAAACTATGGCTCAACAGTACAATCTCAAGGGCAATTAAAGATAGGTGATGAGTATTGCCATAGCCAACAATTTTCAGATCATGAGCAAATAAATTAAAAAACTTTTTCAATAATCATCCATTGCCCTATATTGATGGCATTAAATCCATTTGCTACTTTGAAGTCCAGTTCTAATCTTAACAAAATTCTTTTTCCATTTCTTTTGTCTTCTAAATTATACTTTAGTTTTGATATCATCTGTAAGTGGTTCACATATATAGAATTGATATATAAAAGCAAGCAGAAGTGGTCCCGGAATGAAAATGTAGGAAGACTTTGCGAGGATAACTACTATTACTGCTGACTCTGTTTATTCCTATCTAATTAATTTTTAATCCAGTGTGCTGTCCAACTCCGAGGTGTTTTTTTTCTATCCAAATGTTTACAACAGTCCCTAGCATTTCCTTGGGGCATTGGTTGGCTAATTTGACTAGAATTGTGCCAACAATGTGCATTCAGTTAATGGATGATTGCCTTCTTGCTGTTGCAGGTTGTAGAGTGGTGCCCCTTGCTGGCAAAATATATATGTCTAATCCTCTGTGTCTAATAGAGGGAATTACCTATGGTCCTCCTTAGATTCTAGTTAATTATATATTTTTTACACTGTTCATAATTTCGCCATCTATTGTATGTTTAGGATTTTCAACTATAGATTCAACATGGCTGATCTGACACCCATACCAATCATGCTTGCTTGAAAAATAATTAGTAGCATTTAGAAAACAAAGAAAAGCTAAAAAATAATTACAGTTTACTTGTGCTAGATGAGAGTATGAACCAGTGATTGTACTTGGAACATTTCTGGTTATCAAGCTCCAATGCTTCGGAATTCATGGTACAGTATAAAAGGAATTGACTTGATTTTTATAAGGACCTATGGGGATGTCAGAACTACTGCTTTGAGAAGTGATTATGCTCTGTAAAGAGAGCTTTAGATCACACCTGTTTTAAATGTTCACTTTGTATTTTTTTAGCAACTTTTTTATATTGTAGTCTGGGGCTTGGAAGAGCAAGCTTGTGAGATGCTCTCCAACAGTTTCCAAATACATAGTTTGCCTACTCTTTTGTATGCTTGTGAATTCAATGCAGGCTGGGTTGTGCTGTGGCTACTGTACATGCAGTAGTGACAACATGTAGTTACTATGAAGATAATTTAGAGGTTCATGAAATGCATATTACAATGTGCTGTTGCCACTACAAAAGCAGATTTATTAACTTTGGTGGCTCAGCAACCCAGTTGGAAAACATTTAATTTGGTACAGAGGCACCTTCATTTCTAATATTGGCATTTTCCAAATGGCAACGTTTGTGAGTCAGCAAATGATGAGTCTGAAGAAAATAGATGAATTTAACTGTTTTGTACAGTGAGATTTATTCCTGGTGCATTCATGGATATGTATTTACGTCAGGTCCAGATATGGTCCTTTGCCCAACAACCTCTACAGCAGTGCTTCCCAAACATTTTCCCAATGTGATTCCATATCAAGGCTTGAAAAGTTGCTGCAACCCCTCAGTGAGAACAATGAGAACGGGGTGGTGGGTGTGATAACATGCACCTGTTAGAGCCTAGCTGGTTCATTCATGCCTTTTCAGGCAAAAAAAAACCCTTCCAACCCTACTACATGAGACTTTTAATACTGTCTGATGCAGACCAGCAAGCTACGAGAACAGCCACTCAAGAAGGGATGTCTTCTCTGGGCAAAATTACAATTTGTGTCTCAAAAGTATAGTAAATTATAACATGGTAGATTGGAATTTCCTGTCAAGTTTATGAGAATGTACTCTAGGCTAAATTTAAAATGGTCTAAAAGGACATTGACATATGCTGTAAACCTGAGATATAAAACAAAATATCAAAGACCATTAACCTGATCTTTCTTTCTATTACCACAGATATTTGACTGAGCTGAGCGATTTCATTGCTTTTTAATTATTTTTATTTGATTTCTGAAGACTCCCAGAATGTTTTAATTTGCAATTTTAATGAATTTATTCCAGAAAAATAGTTTATTTTACCCATTTATGCCAGATGGAAGTATGCTATTAATGGGAATATTAATAATAAATTGTAGTAAATATGAAACTTTGGGAAACAGAACCATAAAGACCTGTTTTCTCAGTGCTCCTGAAACTTTCCCCCAACGTGACCCATTTTAATGCACCACACCTCATGTGACTACATCCTGAAATTACTTGGGGTTGTGCAGGTGTTGTGGTTGGTTGAAAGTTGTTCACTGGGGGCATTTTGTTGTTTTTTTTTGACAGGCTGTGTTAGTAGAAACATTCATCGTTGAAGAACTGCCACTTAAGCCAAACAGAAAAGAAAGTTTAAAGAGCTTTTAAAAAATATATATCATTTTGTGGGATAAGTGTTACTGCCTGGCTGGCCAGCATTTATTGCTTGTTCCTATTGCCATTTGAGAAGGTAGTGGTGAGTTGCCTTCTTGAACCAATGAAGTCCACCTGCTGCTGTTTGACCCACAATGCCATTAGGGAGGGAAGTCCAGGATTTTGGCCAAGCAACAATGAAGGAACGGTAATATATTTCCAAGTCAGAATGGTGAGTGGTGTTCCCATAAATCTGCTGCTCTTGTCCTTCTAGGTGGAGGTGGTTTTGGGATGGGAGATACTGTCAGAGGATCTTCGGTGAATTTCTGCAATGCATCTTGTAGGTAGTACACATCTGGAGGCAAAAATTGGGAGAGCTTGCAGACTAGTCAAGCAGAGCGTGACATTCTGTCAGGTATGATTCTGTGAGTATGACTATGTCGCTAGTAATGTCCTGTCCCACTGGAAGGACAGACCCAGCAAAGGTTGGTACACCGTTGGAGGGATCGCCCTCGGAACCCTCAACATTGACTCTGGACTCCATGAAGTCTTGTGTCTTCAGGTTAAACACTGGTAAGGAAATCTGCTGATTACCACGCAACATTGATGCTAGGTGATCTGTCCAGTTTCATTTCATTGAGGCTTTGTAGCAGTTGGTACAGCTGAATGGCTGCTGGACCATTTCAGAGGGCAATTCAGAGTCAACTGCATTGCTGTGGAACTGGAGTCATGTGTAGGTCAGAATTCCTTCCCTGAACCAGATGGGTTTCTCGACAGTCAGCAAAGATTTCATGACCCTTTCACAGTCATCAGCAGATTCTTAATGCCAGATTTTAAAATCGAATTCAAATTTCACCATCTGTTATGGCAGGATTCAAACTCTGGTCCCCAGAACATTTAGCCTGGTTTCTGGATTAATGCCCAAGCGATCATACCAGTAGGCCATCTCCTTCGCTTGCTGCTGTCAAATTACAGTTGAAGTTCCTAGGCCACCATGGCAGCCTTCGAAGTTACAACTCCAAAATCTTGCCCTGGGATTGTGAGCCACAATTTGCGAACCCCTGTACAGATAGTTTTCCTATAACGCTGTCATTACATTCCTGTGTAATACTGTATTGTAGATAATTGTGCAACAGAAATAATGGGGTCTATGGAGAAAAACAGTAAAAATTGAACAAAATTTGTAGTTAGTCTAAGTAAATTTTGACCTGTTGTAACTGACCCATTGTATGGTACTGCATAGTGCAATTCAACAGAATCTTCAACTGATTTCTCTTATTGGCATCTGTACCTGCTGACAACACTACATTCTAGCCAGTCTTCTGATCCCATCCAGTGGTAACACAGCACAAGTCAGATCCCAGAATGAAACATGCAAGTCTTAATTTCTTTTGCTAAGTGTTAGTTTTGTCAAGTTTTTTGGAGGGTTTCACATCGGGGTGCTGGGGAATGTTTATCACTTTATTTTACAAAACCGATTTTATTACTTACGCCACCTTTTGGTGCCACTCTCACACATTCAACACCATCATACCATATGCCATTTCCAAAACAACTCATCTCTTCCTGGAGATCCCAGAATTGACCAACATGATTAGATTAGATTCCCTACCTTGTGGAAACAGGCCCTTCGGCCCAACCACTCCACGCCGACCCTCTGAAGAGTAACCCACCCAGACCCATTTCCCTCTGACTAATGCCCCTAACACTATGGGCAATTTAGCATGGCCAGTTCACCTGGCCTGTACATCTTTGGACTGTGGGAGGAAACTGGAGCACACGGAGGAAACCCGTGCAGACCCTGGGAGAATGTGCAAACTCCACACAGACAGTCGCCCAAGGCTGGAATCAAACCTGGGACCCTGGTGCTGTGAGGCAGCAGTGCTAACCACTGAGCCACCGTGTCACCCCACATCTGTGGTGCAGCACCATCTTGAAAAAGATATTGTGCACCCAGACAAGAGCTGTTAGTCTGGAGCTGTCCTCTGGTTCCTGACGTGGCAGACAATGGAAAATTGGTGCCTCTCTTTGTGGGCAGGGACATGGAGATGCTGTTGATGGGATGGGGTGATGCAGAGGCAGGATATCTTTTTCTTCCAGGCCAACAGAAGATGCCATTCTACCAGAACCACACCAACCTGGACGAGGGTTACTGTCCAGGTCAGTGCAGTTTCAACCATTAGAAGGTAGGAAGAAGATCAAAGACCTTCACTCTGCCAGTGAAAGTGCCACCATCTTCTTGTTGATACCTCACACTTTCTCTATCTTGACTAGTGTACCCATCATTTCTTGCAACATCTTCCTCCGCTCATTCTCATCCTTGCCAACATCCGACCCTGACTAACCCTGACTCAATTCTGCACTGCCTACTCACCCCCTCACCACATCTTCACATATGCACCAAAAGTAACCGTGTGCTGCCCACCTTTCTCTCCCTCACCCACTCTGTGCAGAGATTTCTGAGTCTGACCACACCCTGAGAGGCTGACTGACCATGTCCGAGCCCCTGTACTGGCATTTTTTTGCAGTTAGTTACCATCCTGATTAGTCACTGAAGCAGATTCACATTGGACAGATCAGTCAGCCTCTCAGGGTGGTCAAACTCAGGAATCGTGTAACAACCAATGAGAGTTGGCTTTGTTAAAAAAAGTCAGCAATTCACAAATCTCATTACAAACAAATCACGTTTAATAAATGAGCATTTATAGGAGTGTAACGTGTATTAGATAGCTTTTCCTGACTCTTGTTCATGATTTGCATGATTGAATGCAAGACAGGTGCTGCAACAGCATCTGCAGATTTGGGAACAATATTAAAGTCATGGGTGAACTTGGATATTTTATCAAGTCTAATGTCCTAGGTGGTAGTGAGATAATGTTTGTTATTGTTCTAAATTTTGTAATTAATTGCAGTGTTACTAGTTTCTTGACATAGTTCTGAAATTATTGACCATGACAGTTCATTTAGGAATGTAACCTTATAAAAGAAAGAGAATAAAATTTATTTAGGATTCTTGTTGTTTCATTCATGACTTAGATTCAAATTTAGTAATGCTAATTGAGTTAGAATATATGCTGTATCTTAAATTACATAGAATGTGAATTTCAGGTTAATTTGAATAACTTCTAAGGTATGGTAGGTTTTCACTTTGGATGCAAGTAAAGCTCTATATTATTTACAACATACTAAATTGTTGTGGCAGTAAATCACTGATTACATTTTACATGCCACTCAAAAGGTGTATTGTATTAGCATTTTTACTCTCTTTCTGTGTTATGATTCTAATCAGTGGATATGTAGCTGTAGACTCGATGGGCTGCAGGGTCTTTTCTGTGCTTTATGACTAGTTCCATTTTAATTTTTGGAACAATTGTATTTCTGTTTTTTTTTAAAAAGCTGCAGAAGGAATCTAACCAGAATTACTGGTATTTCACATTGGGGGGGAGGTTAATTGAGGTTCGAGTCCTATGCACTGTATTGGGGTTCGAGTTCTCTGGCGTGGGTTTGGTTGAGGTTCGAGTTCGTTGCGTTGCATTGGGGTTCGAATCCCCTGGGTTTAATTGAGGTTCAAGTCCTCCGCACTCTATTGGGATTTGAGTTCTCTGTGTTTAAATGGGATCCGGGTTCTCCGTGTTTAAGTGAGATTCAAGTCCTCTGTGTTTAATTGGGGGTTTGAACCACCATGAGGAGTAAAGTGAGAAAGGGGTTAAAGTCCCTTAGTGGCGAAATTTGAGGCTCTGAGTCTTTGTTCTGGGGGGAGAGGACTGTGGCGCCATGTGGTCCACTGCGAGGGCTTTCTCTTTCTATAAGTGTTATTTCAGTGAGAAGATGCAAAAAAAAAGTGAGAAATACTGAAATTAAGGTTGTACTAATACTTGGGTTGAAAAAGGAAAGTTTCGATGTAAATTGTGCCATTCTGTCAGTGTTTGATGTTTAAAAATTTTGGTTTATTAAAATACTGGTTTGGAAAATCCTTTTCAAGTAATTGTTTTGGCTTGTTTGAATCAGAATCTCAATTCAATGTGTTTTGTAGGCTGTGTCCTTTTCAAAATTATCAAACTTATAATCTTAAAACAAATTGATTGAGTGCCTTTAGGCCCTGATTTGTTTGAAATTCTACAATGCCTGTTTATAAAGAACAGTTGGATCAGTGGTCATGCTTTAGCCAGATGAGAATATTGTATTGTAATATCTTTGCTGTGTTTTTTGACGCAGAATGTTCACAAAAAGAAGAGTGCAATTTGATTTTGATGTTTATGGAGAGTATTAGAACTTGAGGCTTAAGTGTTTTTCATTGGTCCCTTTCATATTGCTAATTCAAAGAATGTTGATCTCTATCAAAATTTCCACTCTAAATCCGACTGTTTTATTTGGGCAAGTTTCATTTGGAGAACATATTTTAAAATATTCAGCATTTGTTTCCCATGAATATTTGAGATTTAAATCTAAACTGAAACTGCCTCTTCAATTGCTAAAACACAGGAAACATTTTGTTGTTGCCTTGCTTTTCCAGACTTTTGAAATACATCTCCTGACAGCTTTCACATTAGCAAAATCTCAATTTGTTAAAGGAAAATAATTTTTGAATAACCCGAATGAAGTACCTGAGGGTTTGATTTTAAGACCATTGATTGTTGTTTATAATTGACTGAATTGTTTGGGCAGTACAATTTGGAAGTTTATGGATTATATAAAACTTGATAATGTCAGAAACAGTGAACAGAGAAACAAGACTTCAAGATGACTGAGAATGTTGAAATAGGCAGACACAATTTAGTTTAGTAAAACGAGTGTCTGTCCTCTTACTGATAACCACCTTGCCAAGGAAGGGATGGGAGAGGAAATTCAAAGATATTTTCAGCAGCTAACATTGTCTCCTAGAGTTTCTCCATTCACAGGTAAAGCACATCTTCGGACCACCGCCCACCCCTCCCCAACCTGATCCAACAAATTCAATCAGCTCCCCAGTCATGAGCATGAAAAATGAAGAAGCTAACAACAGTGAGGAGGAGGTCTATGCGCTTTTTGTCAGTGGCCTTCCTATGGACATTAAACCACGTGAGCTTTACCTTCTCTTTCGATCATTCAAGGGATATGAAAGCTCACTGATCAAGCTGACATCAAAACAGCCAGTTGGTTACATTTGACAGCAGAGTGGGAGCAGAAGCAGCAAAGAAAGCTGTGTTCACCTAATCTGTAGCTGCAGCTACTGAACCTCCTGTTCAGATGCACTGGTATCCTCCATCTGAAGCATCTCTGCAAGGGCGGAAGTCTCATCAGTTTTGTTAAGTATTTAATTGTCCTTATCCAAGAATTCAAATTTTGCTGTGGAGTGGTGTGCAAAAACGGACTGGATTTTATTTTCAGGTTGGAATTAACTGCAGGAGATTTTGGAGAACTGGCTCGTTTCCACTCGACTTGGAGGGGATGGAGTGGTCACTAAGGGCTGTGCATTTAAGAACTTGTGAAGTTTTTCCACATGGGAGGAGTCTTCAAATTCTGTTTACTGTAATGGATTAGTAATTTTTGTTGTTATAATCATTGTATGCTGTGTGCCAATAACTTGCTTAAGTACTGGCTGTCAGAGTCTTATGAAAGTTAGTGGTGCCATCTAGGTGGTTATCATGAAATAATAAAAGGAGAAAATGAGAATGTGTATAGGGTAGGAGCAGATAGGGAAAGGTTCTGTGAAGCAAGAGGTTCAGCTGAGCATGACTCAGATCAGATAAGAACTTGCAGTTAACAATGCGGTGCTGGAGGAATGGGTAATGGGTTAATAAGGTGGAAAAACATTCATTATGTAGAGCCATTTAACAAGATGAAGAAGCATTCCGTATGCAAAGACATGGTAAAAAAGGGCAATTGGAATTTAATCCTGAAAGGTGTGAGGCATTTTGGAGGGCTACCAAAGCAAGGGATTACACAATATATCGTCTGACCACAGGAAGTACAGATGTTCACAATTTAAACTGTAGGAAGCACAACATTTGGAAGGTTGATGAATAGGTTGAACTCAAAGGGCTGAAGGGCCTTTTTCCATATTGTAAAACTCTTACTCTGACCTTAGGTGTCTTCTTAGTTCCTTGAATCTGATCTCTTGACTGAATGTACTTTGATATTTTAACTTGATTGTTGGTGGCAGCTGTCAGGTATAATTGTCCACTTAGGAAGTTCGTTGTCACTGGTCATAGGTTCTATGGGTCCTTGCGTGACTGACCATCTAGCAGTAGTCAAGGGTGTGGTACTGGAAAAGCACAGCCAGTCAGTCAGCACCCGAGGAGCAGGAGAATCGATGTTGCTGGCATAAGCCATTTATTAGGAATGCTACTACCTAGCAGCAGTCAAGATGTAGGGCAGAAAACAAATCAGGAGGTCAGAAAGACGCTATTACAGTAAACATGGCAGACTTCAATATGAGGTCGACTTGGGCAATTAGATTAGTAACCGATCCCAAGAAAAAAAATTATGGAATGTCTGCGAGATGGGTTTTTGGAGCATCTAGTGGTAGAGTCCGCCAAAGTCCAGGTAATTTTTGGATTTGGTGATGTGTGATGAGGCACACAGGTAGCTTAATGTAAAGGAACCTCTAGTTGGCAGTGACTTCAATGTGATAGAATTCATCATGCAGTTTGAGATGGAAAAGCTGGAATCAGATGTAATGGTATTATAGTTGAGGAAAGGTAATGACAAAGACATGAGGGAGCTGCTGATCAGAGGTAATTGGAAGGGCAGCCTCTCAGGGAAGATGGAGCAGCAATAGCAGTAGTTTCTGGAGGCAATTCAGGAGGCACAGCAGAAATTAAAGGAAGAAGAAAAATGCTAAGTGGAGCACAGTGCTATCATAAAATCCTTACAGTGTAGATTAAGCTATTAAGACCATTGGATCTGCACCAACCCTCCAAAGAACATTCCACCCAGACCCACCTGCCCTAATCTCGTAAGCCAGCATTTAACAGGGCTATTCTATCTAGTGTGCACATCTTTAGACTGTGGGCGGAAATCAGAAGCATCCAGTAGAAGTCCCTGCACTCAACATGAAAATGTTGAGCCAAGGGAAGTCAGGGACCGCATAAAAGAAAAAGAATATAATGTGGTAAAGATTAGTTGGAACCTAGAGGATTGGAGAATCTTTAAAAACCAGCAGAAGATAACTGAAAAAGAAACAATAAGGGGGGAGAAGATGAAATATTAGGGTAAGTTATCCTGTAATATAAAAGAAAATTGCAAGAGTCTTTTTAGACAAGGTAAGAGCAAGCCAAAAGTGGACATTTAGATTGTGGAAAATGAGGCTGGAAAAGTAGTAATGGTGATCAAAGAAATGGTGGAGAAACTGAATGTGTACTTTGCATCACTCTTCATGGTGAAAGACGCAAGGAGCATATCAAGACTGTCGGGGGCAGAGTTGTGTGTAGTGGCCATCACTAAAAGAAAAGTTGCTGGGGAAGCTAAAAGGATTCTGAAGGACATAACAGAGGGGATTGTGGAGGCATTGATGGTGATCCTTTCGAATCACTGGTGTCAGTGAGGGGCCCAGAAGGTTGGAAAATGGCTAATGTAACACCCCTGTTTACAAAGGAAGGGATGCAGAAGCAAATTATAGGCCAGTTAGCCTGATGTTGTTCATTGGTAAGATTTTAGAGTCCATTATGGTGGATGAGATTGTGGAGTACTTGGAAATGCAGGGTAACAAAGGGCTTAGTGAGCTTTGTCAAGGGGGGTCATATCTGGCAAGTC
This sequence comes from Chiloscyllium plagiosum, assembly GCF_037043375.1. Taxonomy (NCBI): domain Eukaryota; kingdom Metazoa; phylum Chordata; class Chondrichthyes; order Orectolobiformes; family Hemiscylliidae; genus Chiloscyllium; species Chiloscyllium plagiosum. Next base: position 43,101,302 of record NW_028270150.1, read on the forward strand.
TGTTAGAATTCTTTTGAGGAGGTAACAAGCAAGTTAGATAGTGGACATGCTCTATTTAGATTTCCAGAAGGTCTCTTTGACAAGTTGCAGCATAGGAGTCTGGTTGATAACAGGCCATTATGATAGGTGCAAGGTGTTGGCATGGATATGGAATTGGCTGACTGGCAGAAGGCAGAGAATTAGGATAAGGGGTGTTTTCAAAATAACAGCTTGTCTCTATTGGAACTCCACAGCGGTCCTTGTTGGCACCACAGCTATTCATGTTATATGTGAACGATCTAGTAGAAGGAACGGAAATCATCGTTGCTAAGTTTGCAGATGATACAAAAATAGGTGGAGGGAAAGGTAGTGTTGAGGAAGTGGGAAAAGATGAGATTATGCACTTTGTTAGGAAAAATACAGACATAGGCTGTTTTCTAAATGGGGAAAGACTTTGGAATTCTGAAGCAGAGAGGGACTTGGGAGTTCTGGTTTACAATTCTCTTAAGGTTAACATGCAACTTCAGTTAGCATTTAGGAAGACAAATGCGATGTTAGCATTCATTTTGAGAGGACTAGAATACTAGAACAGCAATGTGTTGCTGAAGCTGGAAAAGGGTTAGGTCAGACCATATTTAAAATATTGTGAGCAATTTTGGGTCCCGTATCTATGGAAGAATGTATGACATTGGAGATGTTCCAGAGGATGCTCACAAAAATGAAAGAAGGACTTGTCAAAAGAGTGGTTGTGGGGTATATGCCTCCACTTGGAATTTAGAAAGATGGTGATTAATCTGAATAAAACATATCGAATACCGAGAGGCCTGTATAGAGTGGATGTGGAGAAGTAGGAGAGACAAGGACTTGAGGACACAGCCTCAGAATGAAGCAACGATCCTTTAGAACTGAGATGAGGAGGAATTTCTCTAGCCAGAGGGTGGTGAATCTGTGGCACTGATGACCACAGATAGCTGTGGAGGCTAAGTCATTGAGCATATTTAAGTTTGGTTCTTGATTAGTAAGGATATCAAAGGCTTTGAGGAGAAGACAGCAAAATGAGGTTGAGAAACATTTCAGCCATGGTCAGATGGCAGTCTCAGTGGGTCAAATAGCCTAATTCTGTTCCTGTATCTCTTTGGTTTATGGTCTTCATGGAGTCTTCCTTTGTCCTTTCTCATTTGACTCTCATATTTAAACTGGGTGAAGAAGATTTGCTTTGGCAGTTGGAGCTTAAGCATTCTAAGCACGTGCTGGCCCAGTGGAGTTGGTTTTGGATGATCCTGGCCTCTGCTGATACTATTAGCTCTTTCAAGGTTTTTGATGTTAGTACTTCTGTCCTCCCTGCGAATAGTCTGTTGCAAACAGCATTGATGATGCTTCTTGGGCCTTAAGGTGGTATCCATACATAGTCCAGGTTTCGGTGCCATATTGAAGAGTCTGAAGGATGACTGCCTTAGGCAGAAAGATCTTAGTGTCAGCATGGATGTTATGATCATTGCAGACACCCCTCATCAGGTGTTAACTTAATGCTTACATATATGTACATTCCAGTTTTTTAAACATCGACTTCTGTTTACCAGCTTTAACTACTGATGTTTATAATCTCTCTAATCTTTTCCTCATTCCTACTCTCGTGAAAACTGTTTTCTAGCAAAGACTTTTAACTTGCTCCTAAGACGATTATCTTTAGCTCTGTCTCAAACAGTGTTAATGGTACTTTTCGGGACTTTATTGTGCCTGATATGTGCTGTGTTCACATTGAAGAGACCACAAATTTATTGGAGGCCTAACTGTTGAAACATCTCCCTTTTGGATGACTCCAAGTTATTATACTCTAATCTTGTAGTCAATCTCCAGATATAGAACTCAAAAAATGGACTGAGGAGAGCTTGGAGGGGGCATGTAAAAGCCTTGGCGGGAAGGATTAGGGAAAACCCAAAGGCATTCTACGCTTATGTGAGGAATAAGAGTATGATCAGAGAGAAGGTAGGGCTGGTCAGGCATAGTGCAGGGAACACGTGCCTGGAGTCTGAGGAGGTAGGGGAGGCTCTACATGAGATTTTTGCTTCAATATTCATTAAAAAGAGGGACCTTGTTGATGGTGAGAACACTATGGACCAGGTTAATAGGCTTGAACAGATTGATATTAAGAAAGTGGATGTGCTGGAAATTCTGGGAAGCATAAAGATAGATAGGTCCTCAGGGCCGGACCAGATATATCCAAGGTTACTATGGGAAGTGAGGAATGAGAATACTGTGCCTCTGGCGATGATCATTGTATCCTCACCACGGGAGTAGTACCAGATGATTGGAGGGAGGCGAACGTTGTTCCTCTGTTCAAGAAAGGGAATAGGGAAATCCCTGGAAAATACAAATCAGTGTTGTGTCTGTGGTAAGTATGGTACTGGAAAGGATTCTGTGACAGGATTTTTGATTATTTGAAAAAACATAGTTTGATTAAAGATAGTGAGCATGGCTTTGTGAGGGGCAGGTCATGCCTCACAAGCGTTATTGAGTTCTTGGAGGATGTGACGAGACAAGTTAAAGGTTGAGCAGTGGATGTGGTGTATATGGATTTCAGCAAAGCATTTGATAAGGTTTCCCACAGTTGGCTCATTCAGAAAGTTAGGAGGTATGGGATACAGGAAAATTTAGCTGTCTGGATATAGAATTGGCTGGAGCAACGCTCCAAAGGTTAGTGCTTCCAAATAAGCCTGTTGGACTATAACCTGGTGTTGTGATTTTTAACGTTGTATACCCCAGTCCAACACCTGCACCTCCAAGTCATGGCTAGCCTAAAGAAGACAATGAATGGTAGTGGACAGAAAGTATTCCGCCTGGAGGTCGGTGACCAGTGGTGTCCTGCAGGGACCTGTTCTTGCACCTCTGCTCAATAGTTTCTTTAAATGACTTGGATGTCGAAGTGGAAGGATGGGTTAGTAAGTTTGCTGATGACACAAAGATTGGTGGTGTTGTAGATAGTGTTGTGGGCTGTTGCAGGCTACAAGAAGACATTGACAAGATGCAGAGCTGGGCTGAGAAGTGGCAGATGGAGTTCAACTAGATAAACGCATAATGATTCATTTTGGAAGGTCATATTTGAATGCTGAATACAGGGATAACGACAGTATTCTGGGAGTGTGGAGGAACAGCGGGATCTTTGGGTCCATGTACACAGATCCCTCAAAGTTGTCAGCCAAGTTGATAGGGTTGTTAACAAGGCATATGGTGCTTTTGCTTTCATTAATGGGGATTGAATTTAAGAGCTGAGAGGTTTTGCTGCAGTTCTATAAAACCCTGGTTAGACCACACTTGGCATATTGTGTCTAGTTCTGGTTGCCTCATTATAGGAAGGATCTAGATGCTTTAGAGAGGGTGCAGAGGTGATTTGCCAGGATGCTGCCTGGATTGGAGGGCTTGTCTTATGAAGAGAGGTTGAGTGAGCTTGGACTTTTCACACTGGAGAGAAGAGGTGACTTGATAGAAGTGTACAAGGTAATGAGAGGCATAGTTAGAGTACGTAGCCAGAGATTTTTCCCCAGGGCAGAAATGGCTGTCACAAAGGGTCATAATTTTAAGGTGATTGGAGGAAGGTATAGGAGAGTCGTCAGAGGTAGGTTCTTTACGCAGAGAGGGGTGGGTGTGTGGATTGCACCGCCATCAGTGGTAGTAGAGTCAGAGACATTAGGGACATTAGCTGCTGGACAAGCACATGGACGGCAGTAAATTGAGGGTGTGTAGGTTAGGTTGAACTTAGGTCAGGATAAATGCTCAGCACAGTGTTATGGCCGAAGGGCCTGTATTGTGCTGTACTGTTCTATGTTCTATAGCTTCTATATCAAATGTATTGTTTCCCCATGTATGTTTAATACTATCCTGCCTGTATTCTGTAACTTTACCTACGAGGTATGATGCAAGTCTGTCTTCAAAATTTGTCAAAGAACAAGAAGACATTGTCTATGGCCTAAAGTTTGACCATCTAATAAACTATCAGAATTTTTATTATGAAGAGGAAGAAACAGTTTTGCACGATTAACAAAGGCACTATTAGACAAAAGAATAAGCAGTTTTGTTAACTGCAGAGTGAAGCTATCAGTTCTGTAAACTGAGCTACTTGAACTTGAGAATATGTTCAGGTAATGCTACTGCAAATATTGTATGAAGTACTCCCTTGACATAGATCACAAGCCATCATTATTAACATGAGAAGCTTTTTCAGTCAGAGCTCGAAGAAGTGGAAGCTGCTCAAAATCCCTTCAATGGTAACCACATGTAAGGATAGCCTTCGTTATACTACAATTATTGTAAGCTGAGTGATAATATAATGAGATCACATCCAAACTTCTATGAAGTCATTCTGATGTTCATTTACTGTGTCTGTGATATGAAATAATATAATTTATTTCATTAATGAATTTGAAGAGGTGTGCAATGAATGAATGATTTTTCTGACCTGTGACATAGGCAAAGTAGCACATTGCCCAAAGATGGCAAACAAACGTAATTCTCAAATCACATAAAATGTCTCATATCCAGGTAAGACATGAATTGTAATACTATTAGATACCTGTGGTGTGCATAATCCTGTCCCAATGTTGCTATTATACTCTGCCCTGTAGAAGCTGCTTCTAAATCAAATAACTGTTCTCAATCTGACACTACTAAACTGACTGCCTGTATAACTGCTACTTTAAGCTCACTGCATTAATGTTCTTTGCTGTCCAAGAAAATAGTACCTGGTCTTTCTTTTCTTTAAGAAGTCCATAGAGAATTTTAGCCATCTCTGCAAAACCCTGAATAAATTACTGGGTAACTCAAAGACCCCATAAAGGATGAAAGTGCAGTTTTGGATGTTGGCAAAGACAACTGCTGAACATTTCTATCATATGACGGTCTGTCTGGATTCAAACCACATGACAGTAGTGCTACTCACAGGAAAATGACTTCTTCTGTAAAAGCTGAGCCTTCTTGGGTTAACTTTCAAACCTGCCTTCAATAACAAAGACTCCAACTTCTGTGATAATTGAAGATATGAACTGTTTCAGGAGTTAAGTTTAAATTGTCCATGTTTTGCAACAAACATTTTGGCTGCAGAATTACTCTTGAAATTTCTGCCCTTTTCTTAAGAAAAACATTAGGAGCAATATGAAACCCCATATGAATTTTGTAAAGCTGAATTTGAATACAAATATGTACTGATTTATTTTTTGCTATTGGTACACACCAAAATCCATTTATGATATGCAAAGTGGATAACGGAAACTTGGAATGGAGAGGCCAAACAGCCTCTTGAGCCTGCTTTGCCTTTCAGTAATGGCTATGGCTGGTTGAACACTTCAGTGCCTTGTACTCACTCCTATCCTCTCAAACTTGTGTGTCACAGGTAATCAAAAATCTACCAATCTCTACATTTAAACATGAAGACTGAGCCTCCACAGCCCCGTCGACCACAGGTTAACAATACTGAAAGTGAATTGATTTCCCTCATCTCAAATCTAAGTGGCATCCATCTTTATTTTTAAATTGTCCTTCCCCTAATTCTAGATCCCCAGCTAAGGGAAAGATCTTATTTGCATATATGCTATCCTTTGCACCTATTCTTTTGGAGTATCTTCCAAGTTTCAATGGGATCACCTCTCATTCTTCAAAACTCTGGAGATTACAGGCTCCGTTTGCCAAGTCTGTCTTGATGGGACATTCCTACATCCTGGGACCACGTCTGGTGAATTATTGCACTCCCTGTATGGATGTAATATGTTATGTGTGATAAGAAGTCCAAAGCTGCATGTGGTATTCTAGGTGTGGTCTATACTTTGAAACAAGACTTCACTCCTCCGGTACTCAAAGCTTCTTGCAATAAAGGTTAATATTCCATTAGCCTTCCTAATAGCTTGCTGAATCTGCATGTTAGTGTTCAGTGACTTATCAATTAGCACTTCTCACTTCTTTTATACATCTATACTCTAACATATCCTGCATGTCTATTTCTCCTATCAAAGGGGATGATATTTCATTTTTCCACATTATATTCCACATTATATACTGCCTGTGCTTGCCCATTCACTGATTCTGTCCCAATCTTGCTTTACATTGTCAGGCTCTTTATCCTGAGATTCTTACAAACGTGATGCAACTGCAACACACCAACCTCTGTGAACATGCAAAATTTTATTTAGCACACTACAATACAAACTTTGGAGAAATCCTGAACACTCTTCGCCGTGCTTGCGAGGCATGTCCAGGAAGCTCTCTGAACAAAAGAAGCAGCCCTTCCTTTATATAAAATCTTTACGTCACAGTCAGTCATGCTCACAAGACAACCCCCAGTCACTCCCTCGCAGTCGCATGCCACTCAAGGCACAATGCAGTGACCACCTCATCTCCAAAAATAATGTAATACAAAGTTTGTGCGAAGATTTGTAGCTCGGGTGCTCGTTGTTGTGGTTCTGTTCGCCGAGCTGGAAGTTTTTGTTGCAAACGTTTCGTCCCCTGGCTAGGCGACATCATCAGTGCTTGGGAGCCTCCTGCGAAGCGCTTCTTTGATGTTTCCTCCGGTGTTTATAGTGGTCTGTCCCTGCCGCTTCCGGTTGTCATGAATTCGACTGGGACAACACTACTATCATAGGGCGAGCCAGACAGAGAACAGCCAGGGAATTCGTAGAGGCATGGCATTCATCCACAAACTCCATCAATAAACACATCGACCTGGACCCAATATACGAACCACTACAGCGGACAGCTGAAACTGACAACCGGAAGCGGCAGGGACAGACCACTATAAACACCGGAGGAAACATCAAAGAAGCGCTTCGCAGGAGGCTCCCAAGCACTGATGATGTCGCCTAGCCAGGGGACGAAACGTTTGCAACAAAAACTTCCAGCTCGGCGAACAGAACTACAACATAATGTAATACAAATCATCCCTTACTGGCCAGATCTGGTGTGAATTGTTTTTTCTTAACTACAGCGAGTAGTCAAATTCCAATTATAATGTTCTTCTTGATTTCTGAATAGGGGATGAAAATGTAAATAGGCTTTTGAATGGCAAGGAAATAGTCATGTAAATGGCTCTGAATAATAGGAAATTATATTATTTCTTACAATCTATCTAAGTCAGAGGTATCCCACCCTAGCCTCGGGATGTCCAATTTCCTGCAGGTCAGCAGAGCAAGTTGACTCTTGAATATCACATTCCCTCCTTTTATCATTCCATGATAACCACCTAAATGGCACTATCAGCTTTCATAAGACTCTGACAGCCAGTATTTAAGCAAATTATTGACACACAGCATACAATGATTATAACAACAAAAATTATTAGTCCATGCAGGAGGATCTGCAGGATCTTCCCACGTGGGAAAAACCAAGTTCACCGGCAAAGTTCTTAAATCCAGATCCTTAGTGACCACTCCATCCCCTCCAAGTCGAGTGGAAATGAGCCAGTTATCCAAAATCTCCTGCAGTACAGTCCAATCTGAAAACAAAATCCAATCTGTCCTTGCACACCACTCCACGGAGAAATCTGAATTCTTGGATAAGGCCAATTAAGTAAAACACTTAACAAAATGGATGAGACTTCCATCCATTCGGAGATGCTTCAGGTGGAGGATACCAGTGCATCCGAGTGTGCAGCTGCAGCAGCAGACTAGATGAACGCAGCTTTCTTTGCTTCTGCTGCCGATCTGCAATCAAATGTAACAAAGCCAACTGGCTGTTTTGATGTCACCTTGATCAGTGAGCTTTCATATCCCTTGAATGATCGAAAGAGAAGGTAAAGCTCACGTGGTTTAATGTCCATAGGAAGGCCACTGACAAAAAACGCACAGACCTCTTCTTCACTGTTGTTAGCTTCTTCATTTTTCATGCTCGTGACTGGGGAGCTGATTGAATCTGTTAGATCAGGTTGTGGAAGGGTGGGCAGTGGTCCGAAGATGTGCTTTACCTGTGAACGGAGAAACTCTAGGAGACAATGTTAGCTCCTGAAAATATCTTTGAATTTCCCCTCTCATCCCTTCCTTACCAAGATGGATGTCAGTATGAAGACAGTCACACATTTAACTACACTAAATTGTGTCTGCCTATTTCAACGTTTTCCGTCATCTTGAAGTCTGTTACGCTGTTCACTCTTTATGACATTATCAAGTTTTATACCTTGTAACTATAACCTTGTAAATTGTACTGCCTAAACAATCAATTGTCCTAAATCAAACCCGAGGGGTACCCCATTCAGGTTATTCAAAAATTATTTTCCTTTAACAAATTGAGACTTGGCTAATGTGAAAGCTGTCAGGAAATGTATTTCAAAAGTCTGGAAAAGCAAGAAAACAACAAAATGTTTCCTGTGCTTTAGCCATTGAAGAGGCAGTTTCAGTTTAGATTTAACTCTCAAATATTCATGGGAAACAAATACAGAATATATTAAAATATGTTCTCCAAAAGAAATTTCCCAAATAAAACAGTCGGAATTACAGTGGTTACAGACCAGTACCCATACAACTTTGCTAGATATCAACATTCTTGGAATTTGCAATATGAAGGAAGCCAATGAAGCCTTAACAATAATTGACAGAACTTGAACAGCTCAGCCTTAAGTTCTAATATTCTGTAAAATCTTAACAAAACATCAAAATTAAAATGCACTTTTTGTGAAAACTCTGCATTCAAAACACAGCAAAGATATTTTGTACAATACTCTCATCTGGCTAAAGCATGTCTGCTGATGATTTTTTTTTGAAACAGGCATTGTAGAATTTCCAACAAATAAGAGGCTCTAGGCCCTCAATCATTTAGTTTTAACAGTACTTGTTTGATAAATTTAAAAAGGACTTAATGATGTCTAATAATGCAAAAACAAAATCTACCCTATTACGTAGTCCACAAAACTGATTGAATTGAGATCCTGATTCAAATAAGGCAAACAATTACTTAAAAGGATTTTCTGAACCAGTATTTTAACAAATCAAAATACTTAAATATTAAACACTTTTTCAGTATTGCATAATTTGTATTGAAACTGCCTTTTCTGACCCAAGTATTAGTACAACCTTAATTTCAACAATACAGTGTTTTTTTTCACATCCTCTCAATGAAATTACACTTATAAAAAGAGAAACCCCTCGCTGTGGACCACATGGTGGCGAAGTCCAAGCCACTCCCCTTCCCCAAGAAGAGACTCGCTGAGTCAAGTCCACAGAGACCCCCACAACAAAAACCCGGACAAAGTTCCCAGCAGTCAATGCACTTTGCAATTTCAAAGGCAGTGTAGGTGCTTCTTTTACAATGTGTTTGGGATGGACCTTATTTAGCCATCTGTAGTTGACCATCCGTCTCAGCAGATTTCTCTCAATTGCTTTGTCTTAATATTCCTTGCTTAAGGAGTGACTCTATCCCTTTGAAAAATCATCTTTCCTGGAATGAGGTATTGTTGAGAAACCAGTCACAACTGTTAATTATTTCTTCAGTGTGTGAATTTCCACAATTGTGCTTTTTCCTACCAAAAGTTCATGAATACATTTTAATACCTCTTGGCCTTGATTATCCAATTGCAAGAAACATTGTATGCTGCAGACTCTTTAATTGTAAAGATATACTGTACATGTCTAAACACATCACAATACCCATACCTATCCAAATGCTTTGGTTATTATCAAGAATAACTAGATACTGCATTAACGCGGCACTAACCAGTACCCTTTTGTGATCAAGCATTCTTAATTACTGCTGATTAAGCCATCAGTCCTTATACTTTAAGGATTAGCACATTTCCTTTATACATACTCATTTCACTATTTATTTTGTAAGAGTTTTAGGACCCCAGAGCAATTTAACAATGAAGTCACAAATCTATTTTCCTTGGGTCATACATAGCATAGTGTGAATGGAGTTACTCATATAGATTGAATTGGACAATTGATGAGAGTTCAGGGCTCAGTGTCTTAACAGTGTAATGGGCAAGTTCAGAAATTAGTATATCACAAGTTATCATCTTTTAGTTGTGTGTAGTATTAACATGGACTAAATTGAGATCTATAGAATCCTGAGCTTGAAGGTGGTTTTTTGACTGTGGCTTCTCAACTACTCTATCTTGAAACCAAAGCTGTCTGTTTTGGGCCCCAAAGTCTATCGAACATAATTCAACAGCAGTGCAAATTTGAGGAAACATTTCTGAACATTTGACTTACCTATCCCGGTCAAATGTTCAGAATGTGAGGTGGAGATAGTTGCAACCAGTATCAACAAGTATAATTTATCTCTCTGTTTCTCCTGCCACCCCTTCTCAACCATTCATCCCTAGAATAAGGTGAGTGAACCTTCTCCAAATTGCTTCTAAAACAATTTATAAAGGAAATTAAAACTCTGCGTGACTAGTGTGAATGTGTCTCTTTGATATTTACTTGTGGGTCATGGGCGTTGTTGGCTGGCAAGCCAACCTTTATTGCCTGGCCTAGTTGCCCTTGAGAAGGTGTTGATGAACTGCCGCCTTGAACCACATCCTGTAGGTTGATCCACCTTGAGCTTAAGAATGGCATTCCAGGATTTTGAACCAGCAGCAGTGAAGGAATGGTGATATATTTCCAAGTTACAATGCTGAGTGACCTGGAAGGCCAACTTTCATGTGGTGATGTTCCCATATATCTGCCGAACTTGTCCTTCTAAGTAGCCATGGGGTTGGAAGGTGCTATCTGAGGATCTTTGAATTTCTGCAGTGTATCTTGCAGATATAACATACTGCTGCTATTCAGTGTGGGTAGTGGAGAGAGTGGACATTCCTGGATATGCAAGCTACTGCTTTGTCCTGGATGGTGTTAAGCTGCAGCCATCCAGGCATCTGGGAAGTATTTCTTCACACTCCTCCTGAGTTCTGCTTTGTAAATGGTAGACAGGCTTTGGGGAGTCAGGAGGTGAGTTAGTGACTGCAGTTTTCCGAGCCTCTGACCCGCTCTTGTAGTCACTGTGTTTACATGGCAAGTCCAGTTGAGTTTCTGGTCAGTAATAACCAATAACTTATTTCATTTTACTGTGTATATATGACTTTTAAATTCCTTCCAGCAATAGATAACAATATTCCATTTACCTTCATAATTACTAGTTGAACTTGCATAGGAGGTTGGTTAGCTCGGTTGGCTGGACAGCTAGTTTGTGATGCAGTGTGATGCCAACAGCATGGATTCAATTCCTGCACTGGCTGAGGTTACCATGAAGATCCCTCCTTCCTAACTTCTCCCCTCACCTGGAGCATTGTTAAATCATCACCACTCATCTCTTTCTAATGAGGGAGCCTTTTGGTCTGGAAGGACCGAATGAAGTTCGAATACATTTACAATTAGTGATAGGGTCTTTTGTATGACAGAGGCATCTAGAGGATCAGGTACATAATTCTTTGACGTTTATATCACATATAGACAGTGTGGTTAAAAAGGTGTTTGACATACTTGCCTTCATTCCACAAACCTTTGTGTATAGGTGTTGGGAAGTCATGTTGAGGTTGTACAGGGCATTGGTGAGGCCTCTTCTGGAATACTGTGTTATAGGAATACCCAGTTATAGGAAGGAAATTATTAAGCTAGGGAAGGTTCAGAAGAGATTTACCAGGATGTTGCCAAGGTATGGAAGGTTTGAGTTAGGCTGGAAAGTCTGGGAATTTTTTCACTGGACGATAGGAGGTTGAGAAGTGACCTGATAGAAGTTTTCATAATAATGAGGGGTATAGATTGTGTTAATGGTAACTGTCTTTTCCCAAGGATGGGGGATTTCAAGACTAGGGGGCACATTTTTAAGGTAAGAGGAGCAAGATTTTAACAAAACATGAGGGGCAAATGTTTTTAACATAGAGAGTGGTACACATGAGGAATGAACTTCCTGAGAAAATGATGAATGTGGGTACAATTGCAATTTATAAAAGACATTTGGATAAGAACATGAACAGAAAAGGTTTGGAGCAATCTATGCCAGGAGCAGGCAGGTGGAACTACTTTATTTTGGGGTTATGTTTGGCTTGGACTAAAGGGTCTGTTTCCATGTTGTATGAGTCTATTTGCCAGAGTTCTACAGTCTGTCTTCATTTAAATTTTATTCTGCCTTCCTTTTATTCCTGCCAAGTGGACAAATTCACATCACCCATATTATACTTGGTCTGCCAAATTTTTACGAACTCATTTAACCTGTTTCTATGCATTTTGAGACTCCTTTTGGAAACATGTATTCCTACCTATTTTAGTGTCAACCTTTGTTGAAAACTGGTTCCTAACAAAGGTTTCTAATTTTCCTCTTGACAATAACGTTGAAGTTTAATACTCTATTCTAATGTTGATCAATACTGTTTTTATTTCATTTCTTAGAGCAAACTCAACCCTATATCTGAATTTCTTTAAATTTCCACTTGGGGTATTGTTGATAAGCCCAACCAGGAAAGATTATCCGTCGACTGACTGTGCTGTTACCTTACCATGCAAATACTAACTTCTGATCAAATGCTTTACTCCATATTTTTGCTGGGATTCATTTTTTTATGAGTGTGTCCCCCCCTGATAAAATGTAACCCCCCCCCCCCCAACCTTGTCAAGTGCTATGATCAAGCTAATGTGCAACAGTTATTAAACTCCCTACTTGATGAGGTCTTGAAATATCTAGACCAAGGTTATGAACCAGTTCAACAAATCTAATGACCGTTACTAAACATTTATTACTCTTGACGAATGAAAAATGTTAGGCGAAAGTGAGGACTGCAGATGCTGGAGATCAGACTCAAAATTAGAGTGGTGCTGGAAAAGCACAATAGGTCAGGCAGCATCCAAGGAGCAGGAAAATCGACGATTCAGGCAGGAGCCCTTCATCAGGAATGAGGGATTTTCCTGCTCCTCGGATGCTGCCTGACTTGTTGTGCTTTTCCAACATCGCTTTAATCTTGACAATGAAAAATGTTGTCAGGTTTCCAAAGCAGTCTTATGCTTGGATCACTTCTCTTGAGCCAATTATTGTTGTTACCCTTTTAATTGCAAACTGTAGTTTGTATCAAAAAGGTGTGATGGAACAACTGGTACTCTGATTCCTTCCTGATTGTAATTTCAGTTTTTTTTTGTCTAAAAGCCACATTCCAAATCTGACACTTAGAGATGAGTAATTTAAGACTATTCATGACTATACTTACGTTCAGCACAATGTGCCATTGAGGCATAGTTTACCAAATAGAAATACTTATGTCTATTTCATGTCAGTGTTCAGTTTTTTCCGACTATTACAGTGTTACCTATGTAAACTTGTTGCTGTCCTAATAATGCTGCTGACTTCCCACAAATCATTCAACGTAGTCTGAGTATTTTGTATTTTTGTATATCTAAAACATTTTTTATTTCTAACACAAATGTTTAAATAATATTTTAAAATGATTTAATTGAAATAATAAATTTTAATCATGTTTTAATTCAGATTTGTTTAAACATGGAAACCTTGATCTTTTCAAGATGAATGGAATCGAATTCGATACTTTTGCTCCAACCTAAAACTATTTTAGAGTTTGTCATCACCAAATACTTAGAATTATAGAGCTGTACAACATGGAAACAGACCATACAGTCCAACTTGTCCATGCCAACCAGATGTCCTCAATTAATCTGGTCCCATTTGCCAGTGTTTGGCCCAAATCCCTTTCTATTCATATACCCATCCAGGTGACTTTTAAATGTTGTAATCGTACCAGTCTCCACCACTTCCTCTGGCAGCTCATTCCATATTCACACCTCCCTCTGTGTGAAAAAAGTTGTCCCTTAGGTCTCTTTTATATCTTTTCCCACTCACCTTAAATCTATGCCCTCTAGTTCTGGACTTCCTCACCCAGGGGAAAAAAACAATGTCCATTCACCCTATCAACGCCCATAAGCCTCAATAAGGTCATCCCTTGGCTTCTGTTGCTCTAAGGAAAATAGCCCCAGTCTATTCAGCTTCTCCCTTGTCGTTCAAACCCTGGAAACATCCTTAAATATTTCTGAACTCTTTCAAGTTTGACAACATGCTTCCTATAGCAGGGAGACCAGAATTGAATGCAGTATTCCAAAAGTGGCTTAACCAATGTCCTCTACAACTACAACATGACCTTCCAACTCCTATACTTAATGCTGTGACCAATAAAGGCAAGCATACCAAATGCCGCCTTTATTATCCTATCTACCTGTGACTCCATTTTCAAGGAACTATGAACCAGCATTCCAAGGTCTTTGTTCAGCAACACTCTCCCAGACCTTGCCATAAGTGTATAAATTCTGCCCTGATTTGCCTTTCCAAAATGCAGCACCTCACATTTATCTAATCTAGATTCCATCTGCCAGTCCTTTGCCTATCTAATCCTGTTGTGCTCTGAGATAATCTTTGTTGTCCACTGTACCAGTAATTTTGGTGTCATCTGCAATGTCACTAAGCATATCTCCTATGTTCTCATCCAAATCATTTATATTAATGACGAAAACCAGTGGACTCAGCACCGATCCTTGTGAAACACTGCTGATCACAGGCCTCCAGTCTGAAAAGCCACCCTTCACCACCACCCTCTGTCTCCTACCTTCTTGTGCTGTGCAAGTGTTATGATCCCTGATGAAGGGCTCCGGCCCGAAATGTCGATTTTCCTGTTCCTCGGATGCTGTCTGACCTGCTGTGCTTTTCCAGCAACACCCACTCAACTCTGATCTCCAGCATCTGCTGTCCTCACTGTCTCCTAAATGTTATTTTCTACTTGCCATATATCAGCCTGTGCCGAAATGTCTGTGTGGGGTCAGATAGCTTTATTGTCTGAGGAATTACAAGTAGCTTTGAACACTTAACCATAGTGAACATTCCCATTTGTGATCATTTAATTGTGATTTCTGCAGAGACTATTAATGTCTTAAGCAATTCAAACACTCAGTGATGAACTGGCAAAACTAAACGCCACACAATTTCAGATTTTAACTGAAAATAAACTTTATATTAGGAAAACTGATAATAATTCAATAATTTTGGCTGTAGTTATTTGCACTTGATATCAAAAGCATGATGAAACCTAATTTATAACTGTTTGCTTTATAATCCTCAACCCATTCTCACCCTCCCTCTAGCACCACCACCACCAGGACCAATTCTAAATCTTTCTGCAACTGCCTTGTAAGGTCTTGCACAGTGACATCAAATGAAAATGTAAAACACACTGATACCTCTATTCTCCTTCTCAGTTGCTTTATAGCTCCTTTTTTGTTTCATTCTTTGAGATATGGGTGCCAGCATTTGTTACTCATCCCTAATTGCCCTTAAACTGAGTGGCTTGCTAGACGATGTCACAGGGTAGTTAAGAATTAAGCAATATAGTGATCTGAGATGTGGAGACCAGGCCAGTTAGGAGTGGCACATGTTCCTTTCCCAAAGGACATTAGTGAACCTGATAGGTTTTTATAACATCATTGATAGTTGTCATGATCCCTATTGTTGAGACTGGTTTTACATTCGGGGTTTATTAAATTTTAATTTCACCAGTTGCCATATAGTGATTTAAATCATGTTCCCAGGGAATTAGCCTGACTCTCTGGATGTTTATACCTGTGATATTACCACTATGCTACTGTCTCAGTTCTTTTTTTTTCCCCTGCTATTTCATTCAAAGTTGAACTGTTTGTTTTCACTATCGCAGTTACTGTTGACTTTTTTCCCTTCTGGCTCCAAGCTAGGCAAAGTTTCTCGCATCTTTCCTTGTCCACTCAGTCTCCTAACTGAGCATGAGCTCAGGTGGTACTATTTTAAAGGGGTGCAGGATCAAAGGAATCTGGGTGTATAATAGCACAGATCATTGAAGGTGGTGGAAGAGCAGTTCATGAAGTACACTTAGCTTTACTAATAGGTACGTGGAATACAAGGGCAAAGAGATGATGTTGAACATTTATAAGACACTTGCTAGGTCTCACCCTGGAGTATTGTGTACAGCTGTGGGTGCCCGATTATAGGAAAAATGTGAATACGTTGAAGAGTGTGCATATTTGGGACTGTTCTTGATGACAAGAAGGCTGAGAGGAGATTTGATGGAGGTTTTAAAAGTAATGAGCAGACTGGATAGGATAGGTAGGGAGAACCTGTTCCAACATGCATGAGGCACAAGAATGAAAGAGCATTGATTTTAAAATGTGCAAGAGAAGCAAGAGCAATGTGATAAAAAGCTGGTTCACCTCTGTGAGTAGCTAGGGCATGGAATGCACTGCCTGGAAGTGTGTGATAATGGCAGGTTCAGTGTGGCAGAGGCACTCAAAAGGGCATTGGATGATTACTTCCATAAAAATAGTGTGCAAGGGTATAGGGATAAAGCAAGAGATTAGTATGAGGCATGGATGCTTCTTTGAAGAACCACTGTAGGCATGATAGGCCTTTTGCACTTTAACAATTATGAACTCGATTCTGGATCAGTGGTGCTGGAAGAGCACAGCAATTCGGGCAGTATCCAACGATTTCGCTGCTCGTTGGATGCTGCCTGAATTGCTGTGCTCTTCCAGCACCACTGATCCAGAATCTGGTTTCCAGCATCTGCAGTTATTGTTTTTACCCAACTATGAACTCGAGTTTGTTCCTGCATTTGCATGATGTCAATAAAGTTTGTATTTATTTTCATTAAGGTGCAGTTCTGAGTAGTATTTCTCTCTTTTCCACTGTTTTGACTCTGTGAACAGCAAGCTACATGAGGGCATAGATTAACTGCTTCTGTCTGTTTCTAAAGACCTTCTTGTAAAGTCTGATAGACAACATGCCACAGTTCCAACCAGAGCTCCACCTTGAATTACTTATTCCTATGACTGCAGAAGCTAGTTGGTATATCAAATAGATACTTGAATAAATTAACTTTAGCATCAAAGCCAATCATGTTATCTTGACACTTGCATATTTTTTAAAAAATCATACAACACCAGGTTATAGTATAAACTGCTTGACCCCAGTCCACACTGGCATCTCCACATCATAACTTGTATAGCTGTAATGGAATTAAGAACCCTTTCTATAGACTTGTTGATTCCATCAAGAAATACCTTTGTAAGCAAAGAAGCTTTTAGCATTTTTGTTGGCTTGGCCAGTATTACTGCTAGTTCCTTATTATCCTGCGAGAAGATGAGCTGTCTGCTTGAATCTCTGCAATCCACGTGCCGTGGATGGGGCCACAGTGACATTAAAAAAGGGAGTTCCAGGATTTTAACCTAAGGGCACTGAAGGAATCATGTTATATTTCCAAATCAGGATGGTGAGTGTCTTAGATGAGACCTTACAGGTGTGTTGTTACCATGTATCAGCTGCCCTTGTCCTTCTAGATGGAAATGGTGGTGGGTTTTAAACATGGTCTAAGGATCTTTGATAAATTTTCGCAGTGCGTCTTGTAGACAGTAAAGGTATAGTCCTAGAAGACCATAGTGCTACTGTGTCATTAGAGAAATAGAGACGATTGGTCATGACTTCACCTGAGGGACGCCGTACCACAGGCAAGGGGAGTGTTTAAGACCTTCATGTTCTCCATTGCAAAGCTGCCCAGCCAACTGAGCTAAGCCAGCACCCATCTTTTAGGTAATGCATAGTGCTGTAACTGAGCATTGTCAGTGGAGGGAGTGAATGTTGTCAATCAATTTAGCTTGATGGCATCAAATTTCTAGAGTGTTATTAAAGATATGCTTGTCCAATTGGGAAATATTTCATCACACTGTTGACTTATGATTTAGTGATGGTGGTCAGGTCCTTTGGGTAGTCAGGAGGTGAGTTAATTAGTACATAATTCTGAGTCTCTGACTTGCTCTTTAATTTATATGATAAGTCCAGTTGAGTTTCTGGTCAAGGACCACCCCCCCCCCCCCCCAGGATATTGATAATGGGGGATTCAGAGATAATAATGCATTGAATTTCAAATGGCTGTGGTTAGATTGTCTCTTATTGGAGACAGTAATTAACTGGAATGAGACACTGGAACACCATTAGGCCATGCTTCACATCAGGTCTGCTCAACTATTCAATCTTGGCTAATACTTTTCTCAACATCATTCTTTTGTCTTTGCCCATTAACTCTTGTTTCCTCTTACCAATTAAGAAACTATCTACCTCTGTCTTAAACAAACTCAATGACTTGGCCTCCACAGCCCTCTATGGCAATGAGTTCCATAGATAAAGTAGCACACAGGAGGTTAGTGAGCAAAATTAGGGCACATGGTATTAGGGGCAAAATACTGACATGGATTGAAAATTGGTTGGCTGACAGGAAACAAAGAGTAGTGATAAACAGCTCCCTTTTGGAATGGCAGGCAGTGACCAGTGGTGTGCCGCAGGGATCCGTGCTGGGACCGCAGCTTTTTATAATGTACATTAACGATATAGATGAAGATATTAAAAGTAATATTAGCAAATTTGCTGATGACACAAAACTGGGTGGCAGGGTGAAATGTGAGGAGGATGTCAGGAGATTACAGGGTGACCTGGACAGGCTAGGTGAGTGGACGGATGCATGGCAGATGCAATTTAATGTGGATAAATGTGTGGTTATCCACTTTGGTGGCAAGAACAGGAAGGCAGATTACTACCTAAATGGAGTCAAGTTAGATAAAGGGGCAGTACAATGAGATCTAGGTGTTCTTGTACATCAGTCAATGAAAGCAAGCATGCAGGTACAGCAAGCAGTGAAGAAAGCTAATAGCATGCTGGCCTTCATAACAAGAGGAATTGAGTATAGAAGCAAAGAGGTCCTTCTGCAGCTGTACAGGGCCCTGGTGAGACCGCACCTGGAATATTGTGCGCAGTTTTGGTCTCCAAGTTTGAGGAAAGACATTCTGACTATTGAGAGAGTATAGCGTAGGTTCACGAGGTCAATTCCTGGAATGGCGGGACTACCTTACGCTGAAAGACTGGAGCGACTGGGCTTGTATACGCTTGAGTTTAGAAGACTGAGAGGGGATCTGATTGAGACGTATAAGATTATTAAAGGATTGGACACTCTGGAGGCAGGAAGCATGTTTCCGTTGATGGGTGAGTCCCGAACCAGAGGACACAGTTTTAAAAATAAGGGGTAGGCCACTTAGAACAGAGTTGAGGAGAAACTTCTTCACCTCGAGAATGCTCTGGGTGTATGGAATGCTCTGCCCCAGAAGGCTGTGGAGGCCAAGTCTCTGGATACTTTCAAGAAAGAGTTGGATAGAGCTCTTAAGGATACTGGAATCAAGGGTTATGGGGATAAGGCAGGAACAGGCTACTGATTGAGGATGATCAGCCATGATCATAATGAATGATGGTGCTGGCTCGAAGGGCAGAATGGCCTACTCCTGCACCTATTGTCGATTAACGCAGAGTGGGACTGAAACGGTTGGAGTGTACAAGTATAGAAAAGCGGCAGCAAATGGGGTCAAAGAGGATTTTTTAAAAAATGGTAAAAAGACAACATTAATGGCTCTTCACTGAAATGCATGCATTATTCAAAACAAAATAAATGAATTAATGGGGGTAAATGAGGTTAAGGTTATTATCTTATAACCATTAAAGTGACACAATTACTTGGAGATCAAAGCTTGGAATTAAATGTTTGGGGATATGTTACGTTTTGGGGATATGTTACTTCCTGCCCTCCGATAGGCAGGAAGGAAAGGCTTGTGGAACAACTTTGTTAGTACAAGATGGCTAGCAACAAGTAATCTAGGATTGGAAGATGTAGAATCCTTTTGATTTATTCATTCACAGAATGTGTGTATTACAGACTCGGCCAGCATTTAATACCTAACCCTAATTGTCCAGAGGACAGTAAGTCTCAACTACACATTGCCGTCTGTCTGGAGTCACATGTAGACCAGGTGAGGGTGTCAGTTTTCTTCCCTAAATGGTGTTAGTTAACCAGATATGTTTTCTGATAATTGGTTTCAAGGTCATCATTAAACTCTTAATTATAAATTTTTATTGATTTCAAATTCTACCGTCTACCTTGGTAGGATTGCTACCTGGGTCCCCAGACTATTACCAGGGTCTCTGCATTAGTAATCTACTGTTGTACCATTAGACCATTGCTTCCTCTAAATATTAGAGGTAAGAAGTAACATAGGAAAGAAGACACTGGTAAAAGTAGTTCATTGGCCCTTTGACTGCAGCAATGCTGTAGGACAAAGAAAATGAGAAGATATCAAGAGCATGTGAAAAGGTAGCAAGTTAATTATAGGTGACTTTAATCTTCATATAGATTGGGAAAATCAAATTGGTGGAGGTAGCCATGGGGAAGACTTCATAGAGTATATTCAGGGACATTTCTTGGAATCATATGCTGTGAATTCAGCCTTGGATCTGGCTATTTTGGATCTGGTAATGTCTAATGAAACACATTCAGTAAATTATCTCAATAAAAGATCCCAACAGTGACCATAACATTTTGCAATTTAGCATTTGGTTTAATAGTAAGAAACTTGGGTCAGAAATAACAATGTTGATCTTTTAGTAAGAATATAGCAAAGGAATGAGAGTAAAGTGGACTGGAGTAGACTGGGAAGGGTTTGACTGAAAAGACAATTGATGAACCAGGGCAAACTTGAAGTTCATAACTTGCAGCAAGGACATACTTAGTGAAGAAGAAGAAATCTGGGAAAGGAGTAAACACATGATTATTCAACAAGGTAGATGAGGATGGCATCAACTTGAAAGAAAAGTGCATATGATGTGGCAAGGAGCAGTAAGCCAGAGGATTGGAATAGCTTTTAAAAACCAACAAAAGACAACCACAAAGATAGAGGGACAAAATATACTTTGAGGGTAAATTATCAAGTAATATCTAAACAGACAGCAAGAGCTTCATTGAATATATGAAATGGGAGAGGGAAGTCAAAGTGAGCATAGGCCTTTCAGAGTTTGAGGCTAGGAAAATAATAATGATCAACCAGGAAACTGCAGAATTGTTGAATAAATACTTTTGCATCTGTCTTAATAGCAGAAGACAATCCATAGCATTCCAAAAACATTAAATAATCAAGCAGCAGAAGGAGTTGTGAGGAAATAAGTATAATATGTAACGCTAAATACTGAGGAAACTAATGGGCTAAAGGCTGATCCATCTCCTGTCTTTGATAGGTTGCCTCCTAGGATATTAAATAAAGTAGCTGCAGAGATATTGGATGCACTGCTAGTAATCATCTAAGAATCCTTAATTTCAGGAAAACTCCCAGAGAATTGGTAAACTGCCATTGTAATATTCTCATTCAAAATGGCAAGGAGACAATAAAACCAGTAACTGTAAGCTAGTTAGCTGAACACCCGGCATTGGGAGTCTTTATGAAAGATCTAACAGCTGTGCATTCAGAAATAAGTGGTATCAATAGAGCCAGTATGACATAATGAAGCTAAAATCATGCCTGACACATTTATTAGAATCCTTTGTGGGGTAATCAGCAGTATAGCTAAAGAGGAACCAGTAACTATGATGTATTTGGTTTTGCAAAAGGAGTTGAAAAGACATCAGACATTTTTTTATCAAATATATGATTTTGGGGGTTACATATTAACATGCATAGAGGATTGACTAACTAATAGAGGTTAGAGAGTTGGAGTAAGGTTCTTGTTTTCAGGATTAGTGAAATAACACAGGGCTCAGTTCTTGGGCCACAATTAGTTAGAATGTATATGAATGACTTTATGATGTAAGTCAACAAACTATAGCCAGCTTTGTAGATGAGTCACAATATCTTAAGAAAAGTAGTGAGGATGAGACAAAGCTTTGAGTGCAGTATATACAGGTTAAGTGAGTTGAGGGAATATAATGTGGGAAAATATGAGGTTATTTAAATAGAGAAAGACTTTAGAAAGCAACTACACCCAAGGATTTAGTGATCCTTGTACATAAAGCGCAAGAAGTTGGTATCCAAATTCAGCAGGCAGTACAGAAGGCAAATTGAATATTGACTGCTACATTTGCCCCTGAATAGAATTTTGGCTCTTAGTTTAAAGGGAATGGAGTATAAAAATTGGGAAATCTTAGTAAAACTGTACGAGGTGTTACTTAGACCACATTTAGCATACTTTGAAAAGTTGTGGTCCCCTTATCAAGGGAGAGATACACTGGCAGTCCAGAGAGGTTTCACTAAGTTAATTCCATGCATGGAGGGGTTTTCTTTTAAGGAAATGTTGAGTAAGTTGAGTCTGTATACATTGAGTTTAAAAGAGTGAGAAGAGGCCTTATTGAAACATTTAAGATTCTTATGGGGCTTGACAGGGTACATGTTGAGAGGTTGTTGACTGTTGTGAGAAAATCTGGGGTCAGAGGACATCCTCTCAGAATAAGGGATCACCTAGTTAGGATAGATGAGGATCTTTCCTCCCAGAGGGCAGAGTGCTGCAGAGGCTGAGCTGTTCAATATATTCAAAGCTCAGATGCCGATTTTATTTATTTTTTTAAAATCAGTACAGTATGTGGAAAAAGGTCAGGATTAGGAAAGTGGAGTTGAGGATTATCAGATCAATCGTCATCTCATTGAATGATGGATCAGATTTAATAGGCTAAAAGACCTACTTCTATGCCTGGGTCTTAATGCCCTTATGAACATGTACTGAAATAAAATGCAATAAGCATTTACCCCTCATTTCATTAAATCAACAGTCATTTGTAGGCTATCAAAATTTGAAGTTTTTGACATCTTAGATGCAGTTGCTGCTTCCAGTGATATGCAGAGACACCTAGCTGAAGTCTTTTGTTTTGTTTAACTGAAATGTCAATCTGAGCAAATTAAATAAAATGACATTTAGAAAAGCAAGATGTTCTGAAATGCGTCTCTGTATCAATATTTATGAACTAGTCCAATTTGCATGCCGGACTGAAATATAGATTGTCCCCAACCTGCAGAAATAGCTAGTTATGATGCTTTGTAACCTGTTCTTAACCTTGCACATGCAATCTACAACATTATAGAGGTTAACATTCAAGTGTTAACTACCTTTGTTCTGGATATTACCTATGTTAGTTGAATACCGTAATGTTGTATTACATTTTTTGAGATGCAAGAAAATTGATGGAATTAAGCTAGGCTATTTTTGCATCACAGCAGATTGCTCAAATAGGTAGATTGTTTGATCTGACAGATGATAATTGGCCTGTAAAGACTGTTGTAAATCCCCGTAGAGACCAATAATTTTAAAAACAAGCTGAATTCCCAGCAACTTACGCAAAACAGTGCGTAACAAAGTGTCACACTATAAAACCTTTATTGTAACACATTGACTAAACTTAGTATGCAATTAATACTCTACAAAAAAAGTAAACCTTAACACATTTTAAAAAGAAAACCCACATCACATTTGTATATTATCTGCATATGACACCATCTGTAGACATATAGTCTTCAGCTATGAATTTAATTACCTCTCACTAGCATTCCTTTACCCTATTTCACCAGAACGAATCTTCACTGGATCTTTTAAATAAAGTCTTCTCCACTCAACCCTTTGACCATGGGTTATCTGTAATTCAGCCCTGTCTAGGGATGCTGTGGTCTCTAATTTTTCAGTCTTTAGTCCATCAAACATGGGTTCCGATCACACACAGTCCTTTGCTTGAAGTCAAAGCCAGGCTTTTTCTTCTTCCTTTTGTCTGGCTGCCTCTGAAATTCTGACAATCTGCCACAGTAAAATGAACTGCTTATTTTGTTTGGCTATGTTTGTGAGCTAACTTCATTAGGTGGAGAATGGACCCCGCATGAGTAGAAGGTGTTTCAGTGCTACATTACTACCACACAAATGAATGGCAGATGCCTCTCATAACAGTGGCACCGTCAATGTATTTACAGGACCGAATCAAACTCTGGCACCTGTGAAGAAGCGGTTCCTTTAACAAGGTTATGTTGTCCTTGCTTTTTTTCCCAGAGGTGGTAAATGACACAAGTTCCAAAAAGTCTTGAGTTTGGAAGAATTTTAGGGCCAATTTATTTATAGCTAACAGATACTGCCTCAGACAGAAGGCTTCCAAGTTTTAAAAAAAGCCTTGTATATTGGAAGGGGAGTGGCCACTTCTCTGGTTTGGTTTGGCTTTAATATAGCAGTGTATGTAGTGAAGAAAGGCTGCTGGAACCAAGCTCAGTCTGGTTCTCTCTGACTTCTTTCCTATAAGAACTTGCTTGATTTTTCCTTTAATGCCAAGGGATATTCATGGGCATTGTTGCAAGTGTTTTGGAGCAGCAGCATTAAGTTGGGATAGTTTGTTGGGTTTTCAGAAAGCGTAAGTTATTCGGTATTCTGTTTTCTGTTCTTTGCGTTTCATTCAGTAATCGTTAAATAAATTCTGTTTTGTTTAAAACTAAGCAGTTTGACCAGCTGATTCTCTCCTGCAATATTCACTGTACACTTGCTTAAATCGAACAACAAAGTTAGCTTCATGTTTTGAGGGGTCTGGCCTGGTCCATAACACACCCCCTTAAAAATGCAGAGCAGCTCTGCCAGAATAAGTGAGAATTGAAATCTCGTCTCTGTGCTGTAGATTCTCATAGGTCAAAGGTCAAAAATAAACAGGTGCCATATCCATTATTAAGGAAGTAATAACGAGACATTTGGAAAGTCAACGCACAATCCATCAGAGTCAGCATTTTTAAGAAGGGTAATTTATGTTCGACTAATTTGCTGAAGCTTTTGAAGGTGTAACAAACAATTTGGATAATGAGGACCCTGCAGATGTAATTTATGTGCACTTCCAGAAGGCATTTGATAAGGCACTACACAAAAGGTCAGTGCCATAACGTACAATCACATAGGGTTAGGGATAATTTATTAGCTTGGATAGAGGATTCACTAACCAACAGAAAGCAGTCTTGGGCTTTTTCTGGTTGGTACGATGTAACTAGTGGATGCCACAGGTTTTGGTACTTGAGGCCTCAAATATTTATTGGAGGGGCAGTTACTATAGCAGATGGTGTTTAATGTGGATAGATGTGAGGTTATCCATTTTTGTTGGAAGAATAAAAAGTCAACTTTATGATCAAATTGGAGAGAACCGTCATGGGGCTTCAGTGCAGAGGGATCAGGGTGGCTTTGGACATAGAAAACTAGAACGCAGCTAATAAAAAAGGTATTTATTGCTAAATGAATAGTGTGTAAAGACGTGTTGCTGCATTTGTACAAGGCATTATTGAGGCCGCAGTTGGAGAATTCCATACAGTTTTGGTTCCCCTTACTTCAGGAGTGGATGTAGTTCCCTGGATGCAGTACAGAAGAAATCCACTAGATTGATTTCCAGAAGTGAGGAATTTGTCTTAGAAGAGATATTGAGCAGTTTAGACCTTTATACCCTTGAGTTTAGAACAGTGAGAGGAAATCTAATTGGGGTATACAAGATTCTGAAGGGGATTGACAAAGATGTAGATATGTTCCCTTTTGTAGGGCAATCTGGAAGAAGCCATAATTTTAGGATAAGGAAGAGCATTTTAATACAAAGATGAAAAATTGAACCTCTTAGTGTTTTGAGTCTATGGACCTCACTTTTCAAAATTGTGATAGATGCCAGGAAACTTGAGTAAATTTAAAGAGGAGAGAGACAGGTTTTAAATGGGTTGAAGAGTTATGGGGAGCTGGCCAGAAAGTGAAATTAAGGTTGAGATGAGATCAGCAATGATTGTATTGGCTGGTAGAGTAGACTCGTGGGGTAGAATTGCCTATTCCTGCACTTAATTCTTGTGTGTTTTTATGTAGTGAAAGAATAAAAGAAAAAGAGCTGTGTGAGGTTGCAAAGCACAGTCTAAAGATATGGTAGTGATCATCAGATAAGTTTTACTACTGACAGTTTACACTGGTGAAAATAACACAAAGCAGCACATCAGACTGAATGGGATATTTCTTTTACTGTGATATTCGACCTCTTTGTTTTGCTTAGTCTTTCTGCCATTTTATAACCCACTGTAGTAAAGTGAACGTTCTGACAACTTAATGAAGTTTTGCTTTCCTCACATTGAGCGCAGTGACAATATTTACCCGAGTTTACATTGTGACAATATCTGTAAATATGCAGAAGCACATTGCAGACCTGAGAAGACCAGCATTAGGGACTGATGTCAGTGAGTCGTGCGTGCACAGATGACTCTTGATGGCCGTTTTGAATTCCAGCCTGCATTGGAATATCAGACAAAGTCAGTGTGGATTTATGAAAGGGAAATCGTGCTTAGATAACCTTCTGGAGATTTTTTGAGGATCTAAATAGTACAATATGTAAGGGAGAACCCTGGATATGGTGTATTTAGATTTCAAGAAGACTTTTGATAAGGTCCCACCTCAGCAGCTAGGGTGGGCCAAATTAAAGCACATAGGATTAGGGGTGACTTACTGGCATGGATTAACATTTAGTTGTTAGTTCAGAAACAGACAGTAGGAATAAGCGGGTTTTTTGGACGGCAGTGACCGTTTGAGAAACAAAAAGCAGAAGTATTATTTAAGTGGTGATGTATTGGGAAATATGGATGTAAGAGATCTGAATGTCATTGTGTACCAGTCAATAAAAGTAAACCAGTAGGTGTAGCAAGCTATTAGGAAGTCAAATGGTACGTTGACCTTCATTGCAAGAGGATTTCGGTTCAGAAATTGGGATATCTTCCTGCAGTTGTACAGGGCCTTGGTAAGACCGTACCTGGAGTATTGTGTGCAATTTTGGTCTGCCTACCTAAGAGAGGATATGCTTGCAGCAAAGGATCATTAGCCTGGGTGTCTGTGCTGTTGTTTAACTGGTTCAAAGAGTGTGGTGCTGGAAAAGTGCAGCCGGTTAGGCAGCATCCGAGGAGCAGAATTGATCTTTCGGGCATAAGCCCTTCATCAGGAACCAAATTGATCCTGTGTGGTTGGAGGGTCCCAAGGCTCTGGGATCAATGTGGATTTCACCAGTTTCCTCATTTCCTCCCCCCCCCCCCGCCACCTTATTCCTAGATCCAACCTTCCAACTCTGCACCATCCTCTTGACTTATCTTAGCTGTCCATTTGTTTGGTCCTTCTTCCTGAGATTCGTACACAATTGATGCAACTGCAATGTGTCAACTTCTGTGAACAACAGCCAAATTTTATTAAGCAAATACAGTACAAACTTTGGAGAAACTCTTAACACTTTTCGCCATGCTTGCGAAGCGTGTCGAGAGGTCTCTCTGAACAAAGGACACCGCTCTTCCTTTATAAAAAATCTTTACATCGCACTCAGTAATGCCCACAAGACAACCCCCAGCCATCCCCCCCACAGTCACATGCCACTCCAGACGCAATGCAGTGACCTGATAATCTCCAGAAACAATATAATGTAAATTATCCCTTAATGGTCAAACCGATTGCAAATTGTTTTTTTAACTACAAGGAGTTGTCAAAATTCCAACTATACTGTTCTTATTGATTTCTGAATAGGGGATGAAAATGTAAATAGTAGGAGATGACAATGTAAATGGCTTTTGAATAACTAGGAAATGGCCATGTAAATGGTTTTGAATGCCAAGAGATGGGAATGTTTTCCTTACATTCTATCTGTAGAACAGAGACATTCAATTTCCTGTAGGTGAGCAAAGCAAATTAGCTCTTTAATATCACACATCTTACTTCCCACCTATCCGCTCCATCATCCTCTCCAACCTATCACCTTCACCCCAACTTCAACTACCTATGGCATTCTCAGCTACCTTGACCGCCATTTCCCCCCTGTTTTAAAAAATTCTCAAGGTCAGGTTCGTAGGAGAGTAGTCTGACACAGAACAAACGACCAAGAGGCGAGTCTGCTAGAATATGAGCATTTTATTCCCCGCAGCGTCGCCACAACCAGGTCTCATACTTACAACGGGTCTGGCTTATACTCACTCTACATGTTACCGGAACTGGGAGCCGTCAGTTCTCGTAGAGCGGTTGCCAACAACCCACGCTCGGCGGTTAAACGTAACCCCGGAGCAGACTCCCGGGTCTGGCTTATACTCACTCTACATGTTACCGGAACTGGGAGCCGTCAGTTCTCGTAGAGCGGTTGCCAACAACCCACGCTCGGCGGTTAAACGTAACCCCGGAGCAGACTCACCGAACTGGAGACTTTTCCAGCTGATATACTCTTTTCCAGATATAAACATTCATGTGAACAGCAGAGCAAGGCTAAAAAACACATTCCATTCTGGTTACATACAGATAAGAAGATTCACACGGGGAGGTGTGTAATAAGATTCACACGGGACTAAGCAACACCTCCATTCCGGTTAGATTCACACATGTATTGGGACATAATTTTAACCCTTTCACCACCCCCCCCCCCCCCACCTCGCTCAGCCACACCTCACTCCCATGTATCTCTCAGCCCCTTTTGGCCACTCCCTCATTCCTGATGAAGTGTTTGTGCCCGAAACATCGATTCTCCTGCTCCTCGGATGCTGCCTGACCAGCTGTGCTTTTCCAGCACCACACACTTTGACTCTGATCTCCAGCATCTGCAGTGCTCACTTTCTCCCTGTTGTAGAGCTTTTTGAGCATTTTTCTAAGAATGTATTTGCTTTTCACATTTCTCTGTGTATATGCAGTCAAATATTATAAACTCAACCAGGGGAAAAAGTGTTCCAACTTTTGGAGATGATTGAAGTGCTATATATTTTAACTGTCTCTTCAACTCCACAAAACCCAGCAGGGGTTGTTTTCTTTAGAGCAGAGAAGCCTGAGGGGGGGTTCTGATTGAGGTGCCACAACATGTTCTTTAATTCACAGGATGAAGGGCTCACTGGCTAAGCCAGCATTTATTGCCCAGACTGCAGTTAAGAGTCAACCACATTGCTGTGGATCTGAAGTTACATTTAGGCAAGACCAGGTAAAGACAGCAGTTTCTTTCCTTAAAGGGCATTCGTGAACAACATGACTATTTCTGACAACAGACAGTGGATTTATGGTCATCATTAGATTTTTAATTCCAGATTTTTTTTTCCATTGAATTCAAATTCCATTATCTGCCTCAGTGGGATTTGAACCGGGCACCCAGACATTAATTGGGTCTATCCTGAAGAAGGGCTTATGCCCGAAACGTTGATTCTCCTGTTCCCTGGATGCTGCCTGACCTGCTGCACTTTTCCAGCAACACATTTTCAGCTCTGATCTCCAGCATCTGCAGACCTCACTTTCTCCTCTGTGGATAACAGCCCAGCAATAATACCACCAAGCCATCACTCTCCTTTTATTCAGAGACACATAAGGGTCATAGAGATGTACAGCACTGAAACAGACCCTTTGGTCCAACTCGTCCATGCCGATCAGATATCTCAACCCTGTCTCGTCCCACCTGCCAGCACCTGGCCCATATCCCTCCAAACCCTTCCTATTCAGATACCCATCCAGATGCCTTTTAAATGTTTTAATCATACTGGCCTCTACCACTTCCTCTGGCAGCTCATTCCATACACATACCACCCTCTGCATGAAAAAGTTGCCCCTTAGGTCTCTTTTATCTTTCCCCTCTCACCCTAAACCTATGCCCTCTAGTTCTGGACTTCCCCACCCCAGGGAAAAGACTTTGTCTATTTGTCCTATCCATGCCCCTCATGATTTTATAAACCTCTGAAGTCAACCCTCAGCCTCCGACACTCCAGAGAAAACAGCCCGTGCCTATTGAACCTCTCCCTTTAGCTCAAATCCTCCAACCTTGGCAACACATAGACAGGAGAGGTAGGCAGTAACCTTAGTGAAGAAGGTTTGAATTACTAGGAGGACACAATTTGGAGGAAGGGAAAGGGAGGTTCAGAATGGATTTGAGGAGAAATGTTTTCATCCGTATGGTTATGGGTATCCTGCACCCACTGTCTAACATAGTGGTAGAGGCAGGAAACCTCAAGAGATTTTAAGATGAACATAGAAATGCCATAATATACAAAGCCAATGGCCAAGTGCTGGAAACTGGGATTAGATTAGATGGATGTTTAATGACCGTTGGGAGCACGATGTTGGAAGGGCCTCTTTCTGTGTGTAAAAACTGTGATTCCGTAACTTATGAAAATTTTAATCATCAAAGAACTGATACTGAGTTACATGTTGGCCTGTCATCCTAGAGTCTTAAAAGAAGTGGCTAGTCACTTGAGGAAGGGTCACCAAACTGGAAATGTTAACTCTGATTTCTCTTCACCGATGCTGTCAGACCTGCTGAGCTTTTCCAGCAACTTCTGTTTTGTTACTAATTTGCATCATCTGCAGTTCTTTCGGTTTTTATTTGACTAGTCAGATGGTGATGTATTGGTTTTGATTTTCCAAAACTCTCCTGATCTGGGGGTAGTCTCATCATATTGAAAGATGTCAAATGTAACTCCTTTTATTTAAGAAATAAGAGAGACAGAAAGGAGGGAGCTGCAGGCCAGTTAGCTTAACATCTGTCAAAGGGAAAATGAAGTTATTATTAAATAAGTTATAATAAGGCACTTGGATAAGTTCAAGTTAATCAGAAAGAGTCAAATTGGCTATGAGAGAGGGAAATCATGTTTGATCAATCTAGATATTTTCTAATCAACTTGTTCAGCGACGTTATTAATATACGTAAGGTGTGGATGGAGCTTGAACCTGAGCCTCGGGCTCAGAGGTAGAGACATTACCACTGCACCACAAGAACCCTTACTTGACCGATCTGCTGGAGTTCTTTGACCTATATCTGCTCCTGATTTATATGTTTACCTATTAAAATATTTCTCTCACTGTCTTTCCCCTTATTTTGAAATTGTTTCCCCTGTTTTGAGTTTCTTTAATCTGGGGAAGCATCTTGCCTCCATCTACCCAATCTGGTTCTTTAAGTATTTTAAAGATTTCAATGAGAACATCTCACATTCATTGGCCAATATTCTCTAAAGTTTCAATGTCCAAACCATTGATATATATTATAAGCAGCTAGTGCCATGTTCTATTCCTTGTGGTACTTCACTAGTTATATACTGCCAACATGAAAGTAATCCATTTATTTCTACTTGGCTAACCCTTAATCCATGTGCTTTAATTTTGCTAACCTTACTGCTCTGGGGATCTTTATCTATTTCCACTGAGTGGAGATTGTAGAACTAGGTGGTCTAGCCTAAAAATTAAGGCCAGACCATTCGGGAGGGATGTTATGAAGCACTTCTACACCCAAAGGGTAGTCTAAGTGTGGAACACTCTTCCACAAATGGCAATTAGATCAGTTGTTAGTTTTAAATCTGAGATAAAAGTATTAAGGGATATGGGCCAAGGGCAGGTACATGAAGTTGGGCCACAGATCAGCCATGATTTCGTTGAATGGTAGAATAGACTGGTAGGGCTGAAAGACCTAGTGCTGTTCCTATATAAAAAGCCTTTTGAAATCCAAGAATACTACATCTACTGATTTATTTTGTATCAATTTTCTTGATAACAAACTCAAAACAAAACCTCCCAACAGCTTTGTGAATCATGACTATACCCAATCATGCTGCCTGAATTGCTGTGCTCTTCCAGCACCACTGATCCATATACCCAATCAGATCATAGCTTATTTTCAGCTCAAAATGTTGGAGGTGGAGTAGGCAGCATTTGGCCTTCTGTGTCCTGGCTTGTCCTCTTCACCTGCATTTTTCATCCTTGTTCCTTTTCCTTCTACCTCTTTTTTTTCAAACCTACCTGATAAAGTGAGCTGTTTGGGAGGAGGTGGCTTTGATGGGCTTCGGAGCAACAACGGTGTTTTCAGAGGCGGCATATGCATGCCTGTGAAGCCAGGAGTGGGGCTCTCGCTCCTGTCGGCGGCATAACATGGGCTGGTGTAGCCTGGAGCGGGGCACTTACTCAGCAGCATGCCATGGACTGGGAAGTCTGGAACAGAATACACTCGGCCGCATGACATGGGCTGGTGTAACCTGGAGAAGGACACTCTCTTGGCGGCATGGTGTGGGCTGGAAAGTCCAAAACAAGATACTACCAGCAGTATGCTGTAGCAATGGAGAAGGAAAGCGAGACTCTCTTTGAGTTTTTTTAATTCGAAGTTAATGTGAATGGTGCTTATGTACGAGCAACGGGATCCAATTTTCTGTGTGAGAATGAAGGCTGTTCGTTTGTCTGATTGTCCGTTCATTCATTTCCATTTATCATCTGTTTTTTAGCATTTTCCCTACTACAGCGCAAGGTTAACGTGTCAGTAGTTACATGCCTTCTGCTTTTCTCCACTTCTTAGTAGTGGTTTGATGTTTATATTTAGGGGAGGTGACAGCCTATTGGTACTATTGCTGGACTGTTAATCCAGAGAGGAGAAAGTGAGGTCTGCAGATGCTGGAGATCAGAGCTGGAAATGTGTTGCTGGAAAAGCGCAGCAGGTCAGGCAGCATCCAGGGAACAGGAGAATCGACGTTTCGGGCATAAGCCCTTCTTTAGGAACCATATTGATTCCTGAAGAAGGGCTTATGCCCGAAACGTCGATTCTCCTGTTCCCTGGATGCTGCCTGACCTGTTAATCCAGAGATCCAGCTAATGTTCAAATCCTACCATAGCAGATGGTGAAATTTGTATTCAGTTAAACAAAATCTGTAACGAAGAGTCAAATGATGATCATGAAGCCATTGTTGTTTGTCAGGAAAAACATATGTGGTTCACTGTCCTTTAGGGAAGGTAATCTGTCATCCTTACATGGTCTACATCTAACTCCAGACCTACAGCAATGTGTTGACTCCTAGCTGCCATCTTGGCAGTTAGGGATGGGCAATAAAATGCTGGCCTACCTAGTGATGCCATCATCCTGTGAATGAATAATTAAAAGAAAGCTCCTGTTTACATTCCAAAATTTATAGAATTTTGGAAGATGATTACTAATGCATCAATTATTTCGACAGATACCTCTTTCAACTCTGGTATATCAGATATCAAGTCCATATATTCATCAACCTTCAATTCAATTAATTCCTCAACCAAATCTTCTTACATGTACTGATTTTGTTCAATTCCTCATTCTCGGTGTTATTTGTGATGTAAAGTGTGTGATTTTTATTTTAGAGTCAGATTTTAATTTAGCAGCATATGGGTTTTGGTTATTATCATGACTGTTTCTGGAACCATATTGTTTTTGTAAGCAGTAAAAGAGAGGGTGTTGCTGGGATGTTAGAAATTTGATTTTTATTGGGATCGCTTTATGATAGGACTGAGGAAAGTGAGGACTGCAGATGCTGGAGATCAGAGTCAAAAGTGTGATGCTGGAAAAGTACAGCAGGTCAGGCAGAACCAAGGAGCAGGAGAATCGACATTTTGGGTCTAAGCCCTTCATCAGGAATTGGGAATTCCTTCCTGCTGAAGTGTTCATGCTCAAAACATTGATTCTCCTGCTCCTCGGATGCTGCCTGACCTGCTGTGCTTTCTCGCACCACACTCTTGACTGCGAAACAGGAAGCAAGCTAATGTTTCTAAGAATCAAGGATTATTTTAATTTTGCTTAGGCTAAAAACCCGCAGCTCGGAAAACTTTTTATCAGTTCCTAAAAACCTTGATTGAAGGAGATCGATGAAACACTTTGTCTGAGAAAAAGGTGTTAGTTTGGAACTGTTAGGAAATAGCTGAAAATGTGTTGCTGGAACAGCGCAGCAGGTCAGGCAGCATCCAGGGAACAGGAGAATCGACGCCTCGGGCATAAGCCCTTCCTCAGGAGGTAGGGCTTATGCCCGAGGCGTCGATTCTCCTGTTCCCTGGATGCTGCCTGACCTACTGCGCTGTTCCAGCAACACATTTTCAGCTCTGATCTCCAGCATCTGCAGACCTCACTTTCTCCTCAAAGACTGTTAGGAAATAGGTCACCTCAGTGTTTCATTTGAAACTTTCAGCCTCAATGCGTTTGATTATAACCCTGATATTCAAACTTGAGAAAATCTAAGCCCATTTATGTGACTAATCAAGAAAAGAGCTACCAAACTCCATGAGCACGAATTGAAAGAAATTGTTAAGTTAAACTGCTAGATATGGTTAAGAAGTCAAATCTCTCTCTCTCTGGTATTTAAGTACTGTAAAGCGGTCATGTTGGGATAAATAGGATTGTATATTTACTGTGTTTTGAAATCTTTCAAGTTGTGTTAGATGTGAATAACTTGGTTTGTTGTATTTTATCTTTTGCCTAATACGCTTCTCTTTTATTGTTAAGACATTGCAGTGCTGTCTGCTAATGTTTTAATGAAAGACATCTTGTTAAATAAACAAACACTTAAGTCAACTTTTAGTTTGGGATCTGAGTTGTCCAGTAATAACATCAGCTGGGCTCATAACACCTCATGGATATCTAATTCTGGGAGATTTCTTGTATCATCCTCAAAGAAGAAAGACACAACTGAATCACTTATCTGCCGATTCTCTATTCCCCATTATAAATTATCCAGATATTACTTATAATAGAACCATATTTGTCTTGGCTAAATGTTTCCTAATTATATATCTTGAGAAACATTTGCTGCCAATTTCTATGTTTGTGCTAGTTTACATTTGTATTCTATTCCCACTTTATTAGCATCTTGGTTCTCCTTTGCTGTATTCTAAAATTATCCTGTCCGTAAGGTTTATTACTGTTTGTGGCAAGCTTATGGACCTTTTTCTTTCAATCTTACATAATCCTTAATTTCCTTTGTTTGCCCACAATCAACTGGGGCTGTTTTGTTTTATTTGATTAAAAATCACATAACACCAGGTTATAGTCGCAACAGGTTTATTTGGAAGTACTAGCTTTCGTAGCACTGTTCCTTCAACAGGTAGCTAGCTGACGAAGGAGCAGTGTTCCAAAAGCTTGTACTTAGAAATAAACCAGTAGGACTATAATCTGGTGTTGTGTGATTTTTAACTTTGTCAATCCACTCCAACCTCCGCTTTATGTTTTATTTGAGCCTTGAGAGAATGTATAATTGCTTTTAACTGATGTCATAATTATTTAAAAACTATCCATTGCCTATGCTCCTTCCTACTTTTTAATTGTTCTGCTCAACCTCAGCCAATTTTCTCATCATACCTTTGTCATTTCCTTTATTGAAGTTTAACTCAGTGGTTTAAGTTTGAACTACCTCAGATTTTACATTATGTTTGAAAAGTATCATGATGTAGTCACTCATCCAGCAAGATTAATAGTCTGTTTTTTTTAAAACAAGATTTATAATATAATTTCATTTGCCACTTTCCTACTTATTGTTAGCAGCTTTACTTCCTTCCGATTTGAGCTACCCTTAGATTCCTATCCCTCTGACAAACTAGTTTTAAGCCTACACAGTAGCCCTGGAAAATCTCACTGCCTGTATTAATCAATTTCATGTATAATGTAAAATGTAAATTATTGTAATCTCTATGCATTCTCTATGCTGTTTATGAAAGCTCATTGTGAATATATAAGCTTTCAGAAGTTAGTCAGTGTTAATTTTACAAAATGATCATTCCAGTTTGTGATTACTGGTTTTAGATGGGAATTGGGGCAAAGTGTCAAGAGAAATAATGTTAGATGCAAGACTATTGCTAGCAGTGTTTTTGTTGAAGTATGAGTACTAATTTTACTTTCTGAACTGAAAGACTAGTTTACTGTCAAAGATAAAATGACATATGAGGATGGTCCACAAGATGAACGCAAAAGCACCGGATGCCATGGAAAGTCCCATGCCGTGCCTTAAGTACAAATTGGAAAAATTGTCTTGGCAAATGAATAGTAAATGACCATGAATACAGGTTAATCTGCTATAACACATTTGCTAATGTGAATTTGCTGTAACATGATTGATGAATTGGGAACACTGTTTCTAAAGTGTGAACTTTTAAAACTTGTGTTGGCTGTAACACAATTACATCGCCAACACTTTAAGCGCAATTTTTTTATAATGCAGTGTTGCACAAGAACACAACTATTGCGTTAGAGAAGTATTTTCTCTCCTGAGGAGTGAATAGTAAAGACACGCTGGTGAAAATGGCCAGTAACTGGAGCATACTGGTAAATATTTATACCAGAAATTTCCATTTTAAAATACTACAAAGGCAACTACACTTATACATATTTATTGTGAAAGTAATTTGAAAATAAAATTGCGACTAAAGGAATGTGTCCATCTGCAGGACTTGAAATAGATAGGTTGATAGATGTATGTATTTGTGTTTACAGTTGCACTGTGACAAAACAAAACAGTTCAGTTCAAAAATACTTTCAGATCGATACTCTAAACATCCACTGATTGACTAAAACAAACCTCTTGTGGTAAATATGCTTGAGTCATTGATACGCATTGTTTTGGGACGGAGGTTGGGCTTTGTGATGTATAATGATAATAAGCAATGTCTAGTAATTTCAAATCATTTGGAGCATCTTTGTTGCTCCTAACATCTGTTCTGCAAACTCACCAGTTTCATTCATCCATGATAAAGTTATTATTGCTGAAAATAGCTTTATTGTTTTGATGTCACAAACTGTATAAGACGAAGATTTCCAAAGTGAGGACTGGGACCTGAAGTTGGGTCATGAAATCTGAAGCAGTAGGGCTGCCTTAGAGTTCAGGCCAAGGAACAACAGTTGCATTTTTGATCTAACAGGTCTCCACTCTCTCAGTTTTCACTGATGAGTAGTAACAATTTTTAAGGCTTAAAATGGTGTCTTAGTGGGAAGTGTTTGGGAAGTATAAGGCACAAGGTAATTCCTCTTAAATCTCCATGAGGACTTCTGTGGGTAATAGAAGAAGATTGGGAACTTGCCTTCACAGACCTTACAAAGATATTTCCTTGTGAGAGGAGTGAGAAGTACGGCATACTATTTAACATAAGAGGCCGTGCGTTTAATGAGGAACTGAGGAGAATTTCTTTTCTCTGAGGGATGTGAATGTGGAATTGGGGCCACAATCAAGTTAGCTATGATCTGTCTTATTAGATGGTAGAGTTGGATCGTGGGATCAAATATTCCTTCTAATTTTTATGTTCATATTTCATAGTCATGCAGCATGAAAACAACCTCTTTGGTCCAACTAGTCCATGCTGACCATGTTCCCAATGGATAGGATAAATAAACAAAGTCTCTTCCCTGGGTTGGGAGAACTAGAGGGCATAGGTTTAGAGTGAGAGGGGAAAGATATAAAAGAGACCTAAGGGGTAACTTTTTCACGCAGTGGGTGGTACGTGTATGGAATGAGCTGCCAGAAGTAGTGGAGGCTAGTATGATTGTAACATTTACAAGGCATCTGGGTGGGTACGTGAATAGGAAGGGTTTAGAGAGATATGGGTCGGGTGCTGGCAAGTAGGATTAGTTTGGGTTGGGATATCTGGTTGGCATGGACGAGTTGGACCGAAGGGTCTGTTTCCATGCAATACATCTCTGAGTAATTCCTGTGTTTGGCCCACATCCTTCCAAGCCTTTCCTGTTCATGTAATTATCCAAATGTTTTTTAAACATTGTGACTGTACCTGCAGCTACCACTTCCTCTGGAAGTTCATTCCACACATGAACCACTGCATGAAAAAAGTTGCCCCTCATCTCTTTTTTTTAAGTTCTTCTCTCACCTTAAAAAAATGTTCCCTAGTTTTCAACTCCCCCACCCTCCGGAAAAGACCCTTGTTATTCACCTTGTTATTCATGTCCCTCATGATTTTAAAAACTTCTGTAAGGTCACTCCCAACCACCTATGCTCCAGTGAAAAATATCCCAGTCTATCCACCTATTTTATAACTCAAACCCTCCATTCCTGGCAACATTCTGGTAAATCTTTTCTGAACCCTCTCTAATTTAATAATATCCTTCCTATAGCAGGGTGACCAGAACTGCGCACAGTACTCCAGAAGAGGCCTCACCAACTTCCTGCACAACCTCAACATGATGTTCCAACTCCTATACTCAAAGGACTGCGTAATAAAGGCAAGCGCGCTAAACACCTTCTTAACCACCCTCCCTACCTGTGATCCAACTTTGAAACAATTGTGTTCCTCAACCCTAGGTCTGTCTTTTCTATAATGCTACCCAGGCCTCTACTACTAATTGTATAAGTCCTACCCTTGTTTGTTTTACCAAATACAATACCTGGCATTTCTCAAAATTAAACTCCATCTGCCACTCCTCAGCCTATTGACACAATATCTTGTGGTTTTGTTGTAAATCTGTTACTTGACAGGATGGGGTTGTTGCGGGCTAGGTTAGCATTTATTGTCCATCTGAATTTCCCATGAGGAACTGGTGATGAGCTGCCACCTTGAAACATTGTGGCCCTTGGGATATAGGGAAACCCACAGTGCTGTTGTGAAAGGAATTCCAGGACTTTGAACCAACAACAATAAAGAAACAAGTCAGTTTGTTTTGTGGCTTGAAAGATCACTTGCGGGTATTGGCGGGATCATGCTCATTCTGCTGTTATCCATTTAGGTGATAGAATTCATAGATTTGGACTAAGGAGGCCTTGACAGAATAGATAGGGCTGCTGTGCCATTGTTTTTTGCGCTGCCTAGGTTGATGTTTGATGCTGTGTCCGGTTTCATTCCTCTTTGTCTTTTGTTTCAGAGGTCATTTAAGGGTATACTACATTGCTGTGGATCTGAAGTCACATAACAAAGCAAAGTGGGATTTCTTTCACTAAAGGGCATTAGTGAACCAGATGGATATTAGACAAATTTTTAATTCCAGATTTATTTAACATAAATTCCATTAACTGTCTTGGTAGGATTTGAACTGTCAGGGAATTAGCCTGGGCGTGTAGTTTACTAGTGCAGTGATATTGTGACTACCCAGCATTTCCCCTTCAGTTCCTCATGAAGACCTCCTATTTTCAATTTCAATGAGTGTGTAATATGACTAAGGTAAAGAGTGCATGAGGTGGTTCTTTGCTTGTACTGCACAACCTTGAGTAATGGTACAAATTAACCCCTATCTTTTGGCGAAAATAGCCTTTTTCATATAATATGATGTAATTTGATCTGGGTTTTGGCCAAAAAATCTGAACTCTTTCTACTTACTACACCCTCTCTGCTGAAATCATGCATCTTGTAGTACAAACCTATTTCGGCTAAGCAAAGACATGCCAGAGAATTCCTAGAGGCCTGGCACTCCAACCACAACGCCATAAACAAATACATAGATCTAGATGCCATCTATCAACCCCACAGAAAACGAACAGGAAACGACATCAACACAAACCCCAGGAACCCCATCCAGGACAAACATATAAATAGAAAGCAGGAGACAACAGCTTCGCTTCACTTGGAGGTCGCCACTGGTGATGATACCTAGCCAGGTAATGAAACGTCTGGATATCAAACCTACAGCTCAGCGAGCAAACGTACACCCCAAAACTATTTATTCATAGAATCATAAAATAGTTCACCATCAAAGGTAACTGTTCAACTCCATGTGCCTGTGCAAGTTAACTTGTTGTCAAAGTTACCACCTCACTAATGCATGCAGTGCTCCTGTCAGGAGAAAGTGAGGTCTGCAGATGCTGGAGATCAAAGATGGAAATGTGTTGCTGGAAAAGCGCAGCAGGTCAGGCAGCATCTAGGGAACAGGAGAATCGACGTTTCGGGCATTAGCCCTTCTTCAGGCTCCTGTCAGCCCACCTTCTAATGTGGCAACATAGCATCAAGAAAAAATAGCAGATATGTGGTCTAATTCACTCTTATAATTGTTGAGCCTTAAGCAGTCTCCAAAATTTACCTCCTCAGAATCGCTGTTACAATACCTGCCTGTGAGCCAGAATCTCTGGATTCAAATTCTACTCAGAACTTGATAATCAAGCAAGGGCATTTTTTTTTTTGCAAAACCAAACAAGTTGCATAATAACTATTTAAATCTTTCTAATACATGCCAAGGGTGGGAGAGGTTTCTTGTTACCAATGAAATAAAAATAAAATTGGATCCTCTACCACAGCTCCAAACTACAACATGCATGTAAAAGTACATGTTACCATAGTAACTATGAACTCCTGTAATGTGCCACCACATTTTTTTTATTCCATTTGAACTTCGTGTGAAATTATGT
The DNA here is from genome assembly GCF_037043375.1 of Chiloscyllium plagiosum. Lineage (NCBI taxonomy): Eukaryota > Metazoa > Chordata > Chondrichthyes > Orectolobiformes > Hemiscylliidae > Chiloscyllium > Chiloscyllium plagiosum. The sequence goes on from NW_028270150.1 coordinate 43,141,162, forward strand.
TAGGCACTTAAATGACCTTAATATTCACTTTATATGACAAAATAGTGTTTGCTTTTGCTGCAAACACTATTTTGTCATATAAAGTGAATATTAAGGTCATTTAAGTGCCTAACATAATTTCACACTAAGTTCAAATGGAATAAAAAAAAATGTGGTGGCACATTACAGGAGTTCACAGTTACTATGGTAACATGTACTTTTACATGCATGTTGTAGTTTGGAGCTGTGGTAGAGGATCCAATTTTATTTTTATTTCATTGCTCTTAATCTGTAGCTGCTGATGTATAAATCAACCGATATAAGGCAGTTAAAGCTAGAAGTTTTTACTTGCAAGAATGAGTAATTGCATGGTTCAATTAAGACAAAACAACGTTTAATTTTATTGCGATGAATGTTAACCAGCCATAATTACAGATTGCTTTTCAAGCTAATTGGAGACTGAAGATCAGAGTCACAAAATCAATATCCGCATAGTTCTGATACTTTTTGGGGTGAAAGGGGATTTTTTTGAATAGTTTCTTCCGTTAATGAATGCTGTAATTGGTGTTGCTTGCTTTGCGGTCACGCTCTATAACAAATCAAATATGAAAATGACCTCCTTAGCAAAGACATCTGGTAATATAATTATGGTAACTTGGTGGCTTTGTATGGTTTGCTAAATGGGGTTCCACCTGTTTTGTTTAAAGAACAAAAACATATTTGGGGAGGAAAATAACTGCTGTAAATCTGTTTTGCTTGTCTATTTTGAATAAGTGCAATAATCACAGTTTTTCAAGTATTATGGTACAGAGTAATGCTTTTATTTCTGAAAAGGAATATGTTTTCAGTACCAAAAGGTATCAGAGATGTCAAATGTAGTCTTTTTCACTCCATGCTGTCCAGAAGTGTTTATCCTTAGAGCATCTGTGCAACCGATTTTCAGCAAGATTACTTTGGGGTGAATTTTAATATTTATTCGGCAGTGGTTTAATTTGTTATTAATTGTGGATTTAGCACAAAGGAAGGGCATTTAGTTCCAAAAGGGGGTAGCTAGGAGATGGGAAGGGACATTAAATTGGATGGAGTGGAGGTGTACCAGATCCCACTGGGATCTGGCTTCTTCTGGTATGGGCAGGAAAGCCAGTGGCCAGCCTTTTGGATATTTTCTGTGTCACAAGAACCTATGAGTCGAAAAGTGTAGCACTGGAAAAGCATAGCAGGGTCTGGCAGCATCCAAGGAGCAGGAGAGTCATCATTTCGGGCATAAGCCCTTGATCAGAAGCGAGATTATCCTGCTCCTCGGATGCTGCCTGACCTACTGTGCTTTTCCAACACCACACTTTTCTCAAGCATCTGCAATCCTCACTTTCACAAGAACCTATGTCCAACCTTTTCACCCTGCTGTTAATTAACACTTAAGAGTCAAATTAAGGATTGTATAAGGGCATCTGTCTGCAGGTATGTCTTAATGAAAACCACCTGGAGGTAAAATGAGCTTGGACTGCTTGTCACCTGGGGTTAAGGAGTATCCTCAATCATAGGCGCATATCAAGGGCATGGATAGAGTCAGGATGCTAGCTTCTGAGATTTAGCCCCATCATTGTTTCTGACCCCCTGGACCCCCACTCCCCCAACCTCTACCTCCCGGAAGCTTGCTGCAAGATAATCTTCCCTGAAAACCACATGTAGATGAACAAGTACATGCACACACTGGAGGGAATGATGTCAGATTCAACTTGCCCCAGTCTCTCAAAGTATTTTGATCCTTAAATAATTATGGTGACATGTTTCTAAGAATTTGTTTTACTAATAGTTCAAAGACTGTTGAGAAAATAATTGTTCTGTATATCGGAATCTGTCATCCACTGTGAATGGTGATTACTACCTATTGATATAGGTTTATGATGATTCAAATGGGGTTTGCAGTTATTTAAAAAAACCTGCTCCAACATCTAATGACACACCTCCAGGATGGGGAGGTGTTAATCCCAGAGTTTCTACCTCAGACATAGGGACACTGCCACAACAGCAGATGAGGTTACAATTACTTTAATCAACCCATTTAGATATGTTATGTCACATGTTCTGGGGCCAGGCAGGATTCAAACTTGGACTTTCTGGCTCAGAAACATGAGGGAAATGATCAAATCAATACTAAATAAGGCTTGCAGCTATTTTAATCACCCCATTCAGACATGTACATATTTAGGACAGGTGGAACTTGAACCCAGGCCTTCAGGATTAGAGTTAGGAGGAATTTAGGTTTGTATGTTCCTCTGTTAAGTTACCAGTTCTATGTACAACAATATTTGGCTTTGTGTTCATGTATTTTCTATGGAAGAACTAATGTAGACAGTATCTCTTAACATCAGGAGCTTACAAACTTTAAACATATTGGCTAGGGTATTTTCACAAAAGACATTGGGTGGAATTTAACATAAATGATCAAATGTGGAATTGAAAGCTAATCTGATGGTGACCATGAAATCATTGTTGTAAAATCCCATCTGCTTGACTGAGTTTCTTAAGAGAAGGAAATCAGTTGTCCTTACCTGATCTGGCTTGCATGTGACTCCAGGTCGACAGCAGTATGTTTGACTCTTAACTACTTTCTGAAATGGCCTAGTAAGCCATACAGTTCAATGGTAGATATAACAACATACCTTTAAAATATATACTATGTCTGTATACTTCCATGAGACGTGTTCATGGTATCATCATTGAATCGCAGCATGTGATCCAAGTGTATAACGATCATATACTTCATGTTAACTGAGATCATTTGAAGCATGACTTGCTAACATGCCCATGAAACATAGAAGAATCTTGGAATTCCTCCAGTACAGAAAGTGGGTATTCGTCCCACTGAATCTGCACCAACTTTCAGAAGAGAATTCCCCCCTCCCCACCCAAAAACCATTCCTGTTATCTCAGATTTACCATGGCTGAACCATCTAGCTTGCACATCTCTAGACATGATAGGACAATTTAACATGGCCAATCCATCTAACCTGCACATTTTTGGACTGTGGGAGAAAGCCAGAACATTGATGAAAACCTATGCAGACACAGAAAATATGCAAACACCACACAGTCACCCAAGGCTGGCATTGAAATCTGTGAGGCAGCAGTGCTAGCCACTGTGAAGATAATATTTTTGTATATTAGTGAACTGTAATAAATGTCTGTTGGATTCTTCACATTATCTACGTCTAGTTTTGTTTAATGAGGGACAGCATAAGTATTGTCAACTCACATTTAAAATATCTTTTTCAACGAAAAACTGAGATCAAAATTGACAACAAGTTCTTGCCTTGCTCGTGATGCACACTTCCCATGAAAATTTTTTTAAAAACTTTAAGGAGATTTTCTCTTCTTTAGCTCATGGTATATATGAGGGTGTTAACATAAAATTTCTAGGTTTGTTAAAAAGTTATGCTACTGTTGAAGTCATGAGTCTTTTTTGTAGTATGCTAATTGGAGATAACTAACGTTTCAATAGGGTGGCTGTTGGCTCATGCGTGCTATTTAAATTTAAATCAACTGTCACAGAGAACTGAGTTTTTGGGCACTAAGCAATTAATATGGAAATGTACTGATAAATATTTATGTAGATGTCCTAATTATACAGTAAACTTAAATGTGCTCTAAAATGAGATTTGTTCAGACATCAAAGGCATGGCTGGCTTGTTAATAGGATATAGATTTGCATAAGGCACTAATCAGGCGTACGCTGATTAAATTTCATTATGGAAACTGCCAGCTGCAATCTTTGTTTCCATTTCATGACAAAAAAGGGGGAACTTTAACGGTTCAGTTGCCTTGACAGTGAGAAACCAGTCAAGCCAGGAAGGCACTCTGCAACAGCTTAAGCTTTTTGATTTTTTTCACAATTGTTGAGATGGTTTAAATCTTGGCAAAGATTGGGAAGAGTTTGTTTTCACCCCCCACCTGTTTCACCGCTCCATACAGTGGATCAACTGAAATTGCCATGTTGGTGGGCAGAGAATTTACTGTAGGTGGTACGTAACTTATTTAGTCAAATAAAATATGGAAATTGGATGAATATGTGCATACTGGGGATTAAAATCTCATTAACAATATACTGAGAAATATTTGGTCAACACTGAATTTTGCAATAGTTCATTTTTTGTAAATATTAGAGAGGAAGCTAATGTCGTGTGCATGTTTATTGTATTTGTAATTAAACAGATTAAATAATCTATCTTCCTTTTTGACGAAAATTGTGAAAATCTATTAAGATTGGTTTGGTTTTTTTTGTCCCTGGAACAAAAGACTGATGTACTTTGGCAACTTTGAATATGAAACATTTTTTAAAAAAGCCTCAAGAGTTCTGTATGGTTGTAATTGAATTTTTGATGATGCACAGAAAGTATTCTTATACCCAGTGCTATCACTGTCTACTTCTAATGCCCAAACATTTTCAAAAAGGTGCTGCTCCTCTTATGATATAATACAGTGCATTTTCATTATTACAGGAAAATTCTGCTTTAATATCGGTGTGTAGTTTATACTGACTGTTTTGGATCCCAAATGGTAACACCTAAAAACTTATAGGTTTGCTAACGTTGAATGGCTTTTTAAAAAGAATTGTATGATGTATATTACCAAAATGATGTTTAACAAGATGTTATCAGAAAAAAATGTGACTTTTATTTTCAAATAAGGTCTTTGGAAATTTTCAGATCGTATTAATATCAGCTATGTTAACTGAGCTAAATTTTATGGATATTGCAGTGCTGGAGATTTTTGTTGAAATTGGACCAGGTACGGGGCCTATAGTTTAAGATGGAAATGGCTATATTGAAATTCTGTGTGCAAGTTAGAATTTACTCTTCAGAGGTTTCGCAATTCAAGTGATTGCAGTAATTTTGTAAAATGAATTATAGAGACCAGAAATCATCTTCTCCCTTGTTACTATGTACATTTTCTGGAATGGTTACCATTGGATGGAAATACTAACAGGATCCCAGTTTTGATTTGCATTTCAGTGAAGGTTAATAGCAGGCATACAAATTTCTATGCAATGCACAGAAGGGTTTTTTGCATGAGGATTTTGACAAGGTTGTTTGGCAGGAAGTTTTGTGTTCTTTTGTGATTGGAGAAAATAGTTTGTGCTGTACTTCATTCAAGTGAAGTAGCTTACAGTATACTTCATTCATTTATAAAAATATTTCCTAGGATTCCTCTGATTTTTAAAAAAAAAATCAATTAAACTGTGGGTTCCTGTATCTTTTTGAATTCTAAGTCTTTATCTTAACCTACAAAAATAAATACATGTCAAAAGTAATTCACTCGCCCTTGAGATATTATGAGTTCACATGAACCACTATTTAAATGCAGCTTAACTATTCCTGTTTTACCTTGACTAGAATGGACAACTAGCATGAGACAAGCCCAGGACATTCTACGCAAGTGCCTTTCTTGCTTGGTGTATATGCATGTGTTAGACAACAGAAATCTGTGTCAAAGCAATGGGACGAATTCAAGAAAGACATAGGGAGAGTACAGAGCAAACCTGTTCCAATAAAGACAATGGGTGGGAGCAACAAATCTCGTGAACCCACAACATCAATGGGTATGCATGTTTGAATAAAGAAAAAAACAGATGCTTTTGGCAAATACCAAGGGCTCAAAATAACTGAAGCCTTAAAGGGACACAGCAAAAAGGGAGCATGAAAGATTAATGGCAGGTAAAATAACAGCAAATCCGAAGTTATTTTACAAATGCATTCAGGAGGAAAGGATAACTTGTGAAAGAGTCAGGCCCATTAAATGCAGTGATAATTTGTGTGTGGAGGTGCAAGACATAGGCAGGAACCTCTTGGAATCCAGTGACTTCTGGAATATTTTGACCAGTACCTCCACTATTCCTGCAGCATTTTTGTTAAAACTCTTGGATTCAGACTACCAGTTCCTAGCTATTTGCCTGCCTTCAGTCCCATTATTTTGTCAAATACTTTTTCAAAAGGGGCCTTGCATGTGTTTAGCTTTTCTCCCCTTAGCACCTTGCTTATCTGCTATCTTTTGAGGTGTTTATCCTGCCCTTCATTGTGAAGACCATTGCAAAATATTGGTTTAAGTTACCTGCTAGTTTTTTGTTGCCCACTATCTACTCCCTATTTATATCCTCTAAGGATCCCAGGCTTGCTTTAGGTATTCTCTTTTCACCAAAGTCACTCTTGCTGTTGTTTTAATCTTCATTGAAAATGCATTTTCAGAATGAGTTTTCTCCATCTTTATTTGTTGGTGTATCTATACAAGAAGAACCCTTAGCTGCTCAAAAATGCAACTCACTGTTGCCACCTTGTGAGTTGTTAAGGATCAGCAATACATTTGGACTTGGCCAGTGATGCCCACTTTCCATGAACAGATTAAAAATATACCTGCCATTTAAACTGCATTCTTTCCATTGACATTGTTTTTAACTCTTAGAAGAAGAGTAAACTCATGGAGGTTTGAAATCAGACAGGAAAAGCTCCTGCATAGGAAAAGTAGCTGAAGTAATTGTTGATCCCTGAGAGATTGGGGAATTAATAATGAGAAACCAGAAAATGTTAGAGACTTTGATCTAGTATTTTGTTCCTACCTTCACCATGGAACAATAGAAAATTCAAGTTTAAAAAGAAGGGCCAAACTTAAAGCAGTCACAAGTGCTGGGAAAACTAATGAAACTAAAGGCTGACAGGTCCCTTGAACCTGGTGTCTTAGAGTAAATGGGTGCATTATTAAAATTTACCAGAATTTCCTGGATTCTGGAAAGATCCCAGCAGATTAGAAAAACCTCAAACATAATTCAAGAAAAAGAAGAGACAGGAAGTGAGGAACTATAGGTTCGTTAGATTAACATCTGTCATTGGGAAAACACTGGAATTCATTATTATTAAGCAACGAGTAGCAGTGCACTTATAAATCATAAAGAAAATTAAGTAGGATCAGCATGGTTTTAGCAGTTGGTAGATGTGTTTGACTAATTTATCGAAGCTCTTTTGTGATGATGCTGTCACTTCAAAAAGGCTAGTTAGTTGTGGGTTTTATATTTGAAGCAAGGCTGATATGTTGATGTTAAGGAGGAGGATGTGCTGGAAATTTTGAAAAACATGAGAATAGATAAGTCCCCTGGACCAGATGGAATATGCTCAAGGTTACTATGGGAAGTGAGGGAAAAGATTGCTACGCCTTTGATGATGATATTTGCATCCTCACTGTCAATTGGAGTAGTGCCAGATAATTGAGGGTGGCAAGTGTTATTTCCTTGTTCAAGAAAGGGAATAAGGATAACCCTGGGAATTACATATCAGTCAGTGTTACATCGGTGGTGGGCAAATTATTGGCGAGGATTCTGAGAGATAGGATTTATTATTATTTGGAAAAGCATAGCTTGATTAGAAATAGTCAGCATGACTTGGTGAGGGGTAGGTCGTGCTTCACAAGCCTTATTGAATTCTTTGAGGGTGTGACAAAACGCATTGATGAAGGTGGAGCAGTGGATGTGGTGTATATGGATTTTCGCAAGGCTTTTGATGAGGTTCCCCATGGAGGCTCATTCAGAAAGTAAGGAAGCATGCGATACAGGGAATCCTGGCTGTTACAGAATTTGCTGGCCCATAGAAGACAGAAGGTGGTAGTAAATGGAAAGTATTCAGCCTGGAGCTCTGTGACCAGTGGTGTTCTGCAGGGATCTGTTCTGGGACCTTTTTTTTTGGGGTTTTTATAAATGACTTGGATGAGGAAGTGGAAAGGCGGGTTGGCAAGTTTGTTAATGACCCAGAGGTTGGTGGAGTTATGGATAGTGTGGAAGGTTGTTGTAGGTTGCCATGGAACATTGACACGATGCAGAGCTGGGTCGAGAAATGGCAGATGGAGTTTAAACTGGAAAAGTGTGAAGTGATTCATTTTGGAAGATCGAATTTGAATGCAGATTATTGGGTTAAAGGCAGGATTCTTGGCAGTGTGGAAGAACAGAAGGATCATGGGGTCCATGTCCATAGATCCCTCAAAGTTGCCACCCAGGATGACGGGGTTGTTAAGAAGGTGTATGATGAGTTGGCTTTCATTACAGGGGGATTGGGTTTAAGAGCTGCAAGGTTATGCTGCAGTGCTATAAAGCCCTGGTTAGACCACACTTGGAATATTGTATTAAATTCTGGTTGCCTCGTTATAGGAGGATGTGGAAACTTTAGAGAAGGTGCAGAGGAGACTTATAGGATGCTGCCTAGACTGGAGGGCATGTCTTACGAAGAAAGGTTGAAGGTTTTTCTCATTTGAGCGAAGAATGAGAGATGACTTGACAGACGTGTACATGATGATGACGGGCATAGATAGAGTGGATAGCCAGAGACTTTTTTCCCAGGGTGGAAATGGCTAACAGGAGGGAGCATAATTTTAATGTGATAGGGGAAGGTTTAGCGGAGATGTCGGAGTTAGGCTCTTTACACAGAGCGGTGGGTGCATGAAATGCTCTGTTAGCAGTGGTAGTGGAGTCAGATATATTAGGGATGTTTAAGCAACTCTTGGATAGGCACTTGGTTGATAGTAAAATGTAGGGTATGCAGGTTAGTTTAGACTTAGAGTAGGATAAAAGATCAGCACAACATTGAGGGCCGAAGGGCCTGTACTGTGTTGTACTGTTCTATGTTCTATGTAACAAGATTAGTGAATTGAGTATGCTGTTTCTGAAGCATGAACGTTTAAAATGTATGCTGACTGTAACATGATTATAGCGCCAACACTTGAAGCATGATTTTTCTATAATATGGGATTGCACGAGAATACAACCATCGCGTTATAGAAGAGCTGACTACCAAAAGTGTTGCAAGCTTCAGTGAATGATTCCTAACTGACTTTCTAATAAATCTCTCGTCACTCCTAGATTGGATTCCTGCATGTAAGAACTTGTGTTTGAATTTACCTTTTTGCCAAGGGGTGTGTTTATGGGATGTTACTATATTGGAGCAGTTAATTGGAGCATGTTGATGTGTTGGGTTGGTTAAGTTTTCCAAAGTTAGGTTATTGTAAATTCCACTTTCTTTTGTGTTTCATCTATAGTGTTTAAATAAATTCTGTTATGCTTAAAGCCGAGTGGTTTGACCAGTTGCATCGCACCTAGCGCACCCACTTCACACCTACATTTCAAAATAAAAAGTTAGGGCCTAGGCTACCTTCTTAAAATATTTTGAGTGGGTCTGGCCTGATCAGTAACACTTCCTATATTGGAATAAGCAGGCATAGTGTATTTGTGCTTCCAAAAGGTATCTGATGATGTGCCACTTAAAAGGTTGCAACAGAAAATATAAGATCATGCTGTTGGAAGATAATATATCAGTACAGATAGAAGACTGGCTAATTAATGCAAAACAGAGTGATTATGATGGATATGTTTCCTGTTGGCAAACTATAAGAAAATTTGCACTGTAGAGTTTGCTGTGGGGTCTTAATTATTTACGGTTTATCTTAATTACTTTATGAAGGGACTGAGTGTATCATTGCCAGATATGCAGGCAATTCAAAAATGGCGAGAAAGCCCATTGTGTTTGTGCAGTTGTGGAGACAGTGGCAGATTCAAATGATGCTGCTTCAGTTAGAAGTATCCTACTGGATTTGAAATGTTAACTCTTTGTTTCTCTCTTCACAGATGCTTCCAGACTTGCTGAGTTTCTTCAGCATCTTTGTTTGTTTCAGTTTTCTATCATCTGCAATGTTTTGTTTTTATTTGCATTACCTATATGTCAAATGATAGGAAGAGTTTCAAACTGCAGTTCAAGTGTCTGCAACTACAGTAAGTTTGGCTCAGTCAGTGGACTAGAAGGCAGTCACACCACTTAGGATAGGATCTTCTGATGTTGCCACTGGTCAGTGACAGTAAAGTATGACTCAGAGTGAGATAGGTAAGGAGATCCACTGGCCAGAATCTTGAGCCTTTGCAATTATACAAAAGATCTGAAGTTTATTCAGCTTATTTGAATGAGAGTGAGGGCTTCTCAGTTGATCAGGTAATTGTCTGAAGCATCATGATCCTGGAAGCCATTCAAGCAGAAGGAGCAAAGAGGAATCTAGTGGTAGTCAGAAACAGTATTGTGAGGGGAACTGACGCTGTTCTGTGCAGCAAAAAGTGAGAATCTACATGATTTGTGTTTGTGCTATGCAAGGGTTTGTGATATCTGCTCCAGGCTGAAGAAGAGTGAGAGATTGTGTTCAAATAACAACTGAAATCAATGAGTGGCAAAAGTAGCCTCTTTATTCAGCACAAATTCAACGCGGCTGTAGAATCCCGAAATACAGTTCTTACAATAGCCCATTTATACACAGTTCTTGCATATATTAAAATCTCATTACTGTAGGGTTACATTTTTTATCTATAGTACACGTAGGTTTGAAGGGCTCCTGGGAAACAGGAGATGATCGATAACGTGCTGGCTACTACTTCTGTCCAGTCTGCTTGCGTAACTGGGAAGTGTTAGCCTTTTTTGTCTTTTAAATGAGTAAATGTTAGTAAAACACTAGGCCTATAGGCTCTAAATAAGTTAGAAATTGTGATAAAAGAATAGAGGATATTAAACTGATTATTGCAGCTGTGTGGTGAGATTTATTTACTATTTGCCAGTATAAATTTCATTCATTCATGCATCTTAACTTCATGCAAGTGCTATTTTGTCAGTTAGTTTTGTAAAGGGATAACGGCCCAGTTAAAAGATAATTAACAGGTACTTAATCAGTTCAGGTCCTGGAGATGGTTGGTGAGGGCTGAATAATATTATTTTTCGTGGAGACTTGATGGGGTTGATATTGCTGATAAGGTGTGGAAATGAAGTAATGGGTTTGAAAGGGTTGTTTTTAAATTTTGGAGACCACAGAACGGTGGTTTTATGAATGAATCGATGAAACTGTGTTATAGTAAATAACTGGTTAGTAAAGGGTTATGAATGAATGACCGGGAACCCGGTATTAATGAATATAGCGAGCTGGTGATTGAGTTAATAAAGATAGCCTATAACACAATATTTCGTAACACTTCAAAGTTTGGGAGAAGATTTGTAGCTTGGGTGCTCATTGTTGTGGTTCTGTTTGCCGAGCTGGGAATTTGTGTTGCAGACGTTTTGTCCCCTGTCTAGGTGACATCCTCAGTGCTTGGGAGCCTCCTGTGAAGCGCTTCTGTGATGTTTCCTCCGGTATTTATAGTGGTTTGTTTCTGCTGCTTCCGGTTGTCAGTTCCAGCTGTCCGCTGCAGTGGCCGGTATATTGGGTCCAGGTCGATGTGTTTGTTGATAGAATCTGTGGATGAGTGCCATGCCTCTAGGAATTCCCATATATCAAGAACATTTCTGAGCTGACAGCCAGACTACTGCGACCACTAGGTCTCATAACAGCACACAAACCAACAGCCACACTCAGACAACAACTCACCAGGACAAAGGACCCGATACCCAGCATGAGCGAAACCAACGTAGTATACAAAATCCCATGCAAGGACTGCACAAAACACTACATAGGACAAACCGGAAGACAGCTAACGATCCACATCCATGAACACCAACTATCCTTAGTATCCACACACGCAGATGACAAGCAACATGAGTTCGACTGGGACAACACTATTATCATTGGACAAGCCAAACAGAGAACAGCCAGGGAATTCCTAGAGGCATGGCACTCATCCACAGATTCTATCAACAAACACATCAACCTGGACCCAATGTACCGGCCATTGCAGCGGACAGTTGGAACTGACAACCGGAAGCAGCAGAAACAAGCCACTTTAAATGCTGGAGGAAACATCACAGAAGCGCTTCACAGGAGGCTCCCAAGCACTGAGGATGTCACCTAGACAGGGGACGAAACATCTGCAACACAAATTCCCAGCTCGGCGAACAGAACCACAACAATTTTGTAACACTATCTCACAAAAGCTTGTAGTGGAAGGGGGAAATGATCCACTGGTCGAAGTCCATGTTGGTGCCAACAGCATAGGTAAATAGAGTCATAGAGATATGGAGCACGGAAACAGACCCTTCAGTCCAACTCGTCCATGTTGACCAGATATCCCAGCCTAATCTAGTGCCATTTGCCAGCACTTGGCCCATATCCTTCTAAACCTTCTATTCATATACCCATCCAGATGCCTTTTAAATGTTGCAATTGTACCAGCCTCCTGGCAGCTCATTCCATACACGGATCACCCTCTGCGTGAAAATTTGCCCCTTCGGTCCGTTTTACATTTTCCCCCTCTCACCTAAACCTATATCCTCTAGTTCTGGCCTCCCCCACCCAGGGAAAAGACTTTGCCTATTTTATCCTGTCCATGCCCCTCATGATTTTATAAACCTTTATAAGGTCACCCCTCAGCTTCCAATGCTCCAGAGAGATCTAGAAAAGAAATTCTGCAGAGAGAGTATGAAAAGCTAGATGCTAAATCCAAAACAAAGCCATAAAGGTAATAAGCTCTGGATCATTGTCAGAGTTAAAAATGCAATCCCCCTTCATGCTCAAACACAATAAATTTTCAAATCAAACTAGTTGGAGATGTTATTACACATCTCTGGAGCAGGTGGAACTTGAACCAGTTCTCCTGAATCAAAAATAGGGACACTTCCATTGTGAAACAAGAGCCCTTTAAGGCTCAAATGTACAGCTCCAGAGTTAATGGGAAGCAAGTGATGCTCATCGAACTTAAAATAGTGCCTGTTGTGGCACTGTGGTTTTCGGCGGAAGTGGGTACTGCAGATGCTGGAGATCAGAGTCAAGGTTAGAACGGTGCTCGAAAAGCACAGCAGGTCAGGCAGCATCCAAGGAGCAGGAAAGTTGACGTTTTGGGCAAAAGCCCATTCCTGACAGAAGGCTTTTGCCCGAAACATTGATTTTCCTGCTTCTCGGATGCCGTCTGACCTTCTCTGCTTTTCCAGCACTATTCTAATCTTGGCACTGTGATATTGTCCTTACCCTTATATTTGGGGGCCTGGGTTCAAGTCCAACCTGCTTCAAAGGTTTGTAATAACATCTCCTGAGTTGATTAGAAAAATAGGTTGGACTAAAAGATGAGAACCCTCTTGCGGTACATTGTACTATCCATGCCCTGGACTGGGATGCTCGAGTTCAACTTCCATCTGCTGAAGAGACATGTAATAACATCTCTGAGCAGGTTAATTAGAAGAATTAGGATTACAAAAGGGGCTGTTGTGGCACTGTGATAATGTCCCTGCCTCAGAGCCAGGAGGCCTGGGTTCAAGTCTCACCTGCTCCAGATGTGTGGAATGACATCTTTGAATAGATTAATTAGAAAATATCTCTCTTGATTTAAAAATAAGTCTGTTGTAGTACAATGGTGGTGTCCCTACCTCTGGGAAAGAAGGCCCAAGTTTTGGTCCCATATGCACAGATATGTGTGAATCAGGTTGATCAGAAAATACCTTGGATTAAAAAAGGAGGGCTGTTGCTGTGGGAGCCTGTCCCTACCTCTGACCCAGGAGACCTGGGTTGATATTCCACCTGCTCCAGAGGTGTGTAAATTAATTAAAAAATACTTAACTAGGAGAGTGAAACTCAAAAGAGGGTGGAGTACCTTATCTCCCCTTTCAACTCAATTTTGGTTTAGCACCTTCCATCTCCTTACCTTTCTCTCACTTTTGGTGTTCTTGTATTTCCCTCATTGGGCTTTGCACATAAATTGATTAATTGGAAATACAGGTGATTTAGTTGTGGTGGGTAATACATGAAAAGTACCACAGCTGATTTGATGGTGAGGACAAAAGCCATTCAATTGTAAGAGCACTTCTTAATATATATAAAAATGAGGGCTGTTGTGGCTGTGGTTATGCCCCTACCTTTGAGCTAGGAGACTTATGTTCAGGTCCTATCTGCTCCTGTCTCAGGGTGACTGGATTATACTTATAAAGTCAAAAATCACACAACACCAGGTTATAGTCCAATAGGTTTAATTGGCTTCCAATTAAACCTGTTGGAGTATAATTTGGTGTTGTGTGATTTTTAACTTTGTACACCCCAGTCTAACACCGGCATCTCCAAATCATGACTTATAAAGTCTTTCATTTATTGGTTTAGAGCTATAGGTTACAGCAACTGATAAGGGGAAATAAACTGGTTTTCTTCTGGCTTGCGGTGTTTATTTTTCTACAGATAAAAGACAGCTCTTTCCTTTCCAGAGATCCAATGGCTTCTGCAGGAATCATTCACTCCTACAACCCATTCCACTACCTGGAGCCAATCACATTGTTGTTAGCAGGCGAAAGATGTTTACATCAATAATGTGTCACCATTCCCCAAACCAATCAGTTACTTATTACTGGCGAAATATCCATTCGTTCAAACCCTTTGGCTGAAGCCTGTCTGCAACTAAATGTCACAAAATCACTTCGAATGGGTGTCAGATAATTTGCTTTTAAAAAGCGCAGCCTTTCCACAATCCTTAATTATCCTTTTCAATACAGTCCTATTCCTATTTTTGTTCACAGTCAAAAACAGAAAAATAAACGATAGTCTTTACAAGAAGCTTTTAAAAAAGCCTCAAACCTGAGGAAAATACATTTAATTGCACAAGGATGAATGATGGGTCAGAATGTTAAGTGACAGAATATGATTAAAATGTTAATCAGGGCAAAGAAATTACAACATGAGAGGATGTTAGCAAGAAATGTAAAAATGAAGAGCAAGAATTTCTATAGGTATCTAAAAAGGAGAAGAGGAAATAAATTTATCCTCTAGAGAATGAGAATGGGAGTAAACAAGAAAATAGTGGATGAAATAAATGAATTTTTTTTTTGTCTGTCTTTATTGATACCAGAAACACCCTTGTAATAACTGTAAATCAGTACATAGAGAGGAAATTGACATTACAATCACCAGTGAAGCAATACTGAGCAAAGTTATGGGTCTGTAGGATGAAGAGTCCCTGGGTCTGACAAATGTCATCCTAGGCTCTTAGCTAATAAAGTAGTAGATATGTTGGTATTAATTTTCCGATGGTAAGAAATCTTCTGCTGAATGGTGGAAAAGGCACAGTATGCATTCTGGATGGGGGACTAAATGTTCATCACTAACAGTAGCTACTGACCAAGCTGGCTGAATCCCAATAGTAGGCAACTGATTATCCATGCCTGTGGTAAGTGGTGAAGGAACCAACAAAGAGAAAAATCCACTTGAATTTATACTGACCAATCTATCTTTGATTTGGGAAAGTGGAATTCCTACATTGTTGAATGTTTTCCCTATGAATTTGTGTATATATTTATGCTTGTATAAGTACTTGAGTTAGTGTTTAGTCAGGTTTTAAAAAATGAAATCTTTTTTGCATTTTTAAAGAATGAAGTTGTGTTCAAGGCTTACTTGTGCTGTAACTATTGGTATCTGTTGAAAAAGGCTGATGTAATTGAATATTTTGTTTTATAAAAGGTGTCATGAATGGACAACCATGTAATGCAAGAACACAAAGTGCAAGGAAGTGACTTTATATGTTTGTTTTGCTAAAATTACTCTATTATCCATTGAGTTCAAAGTTGATTTAAAAATTAATGCTAATATACATGGTTTGTTTCAACTACTATATGTACAGTCTGTGGGCAGAATGATAGGAGAGAATCATTTCTGAAAAGAATTTGCCATGCTGGGGAGACTCATTTTCTACATTAATATGATCTAGTGGCCCCAGTTGCTATGAGGTAATGCTCAGGTGATGTTCGTACTGGACAAGTCAGATCCCTGACAGGAACTTGGCAGGATTAATTATAAATTTTATTTTTTTCAGTTGCTGGGGTGATCTTTTGCTAAAACACAGGCATGTAATATTGCAGTTTTTGTTTCAACAACAAAAAATTATTAGCAACAGAAAAATGAACAAAAGCACTTCCAGTGCAGGTTCAAAGGTTTTTAAATATAGTATAAATAACCCAAACACTCTTCGTAGATTGAACATAAACAACAGCTTTGCATTAAAATCAGTACACCATGATATTACAAACATTCTAAGAATATCTAGTGTTGTACCTATAGCAAGACTGAGTCCTGCAGATTTTCAAGGAGGAGAGGGAGGGAGAGACTTTTATTTAGCATGTTGGGCTTGAGCTAATTAAAATTTCAACTCATCTGGAACTGTAGGTAACTTTTTTCCTGAAATAATATTTTGCTCCTAACTTGGCTTATTCCAGTGTTTATAGTCATAGAATACTGATTTCCTACTGTGTGGAAACAGGTCATTCAGCCCATCAAGTCCACACCAACCCTCCATAGACTATCCCATCCAAACCCACCCCGACCCTATCGTTGTAATCCTGCACTTCCTATGGCTAATCCATCCAGCCTGCACATTCCTGGGTACTATGGGCAATTTAGCATGGCTAATCCACCTAACCTATGGGAGGAAACCCATGCAGATATATGGAAAATGTGCAGACGCTATACAGTCACCCAACCGTGGAATCGAACCCAGGTCCCTGGCACTGTGAGGCTGCAGTGTTAACCACCGTACCGCCCATATCCCTGATGTGGCTTCAGTTCCTTTTTGTCTTTTAAAACTACAAAAATTTAACCTAATTTCTTTTCTGTCAACTGAATCCCCACACTCTGATTTGTGATTAATAGTAATTTCAATACTTTAATTTTATTAGGTACATTGCTTAGCTCGTGTTACACCATCCCTCTCAGCAATTTGGAACTTGATAATTTTTTTTCTCTTGAACAACTTCCAGCACAAACTGAAATGAAAGTGAAGGCCTGAAAGGTTTCCCCACTAAGTCCTCTGGGTAGTTCATTAGGAACTCTGGGTAACGTCCTGTTGCTTGGTATTATGAGTATTGTAGTTGAAAAGGGTGGCGCTAGAAAAGCACAGCAGGTCAGGAAACATCCGAGGAGCCAGAGAATCAACATTTTGGGCATAAGTCCTTCATCAGGACGAAAGAGTTAGACCTAAAGCATTGACTCTCCTGCTTCTCGATGCTGCTTGACCTGCTGTGCTTTTCTAATGCCACCCTTTTTGACTCTGACACTCCAGTATCTAAAATTGTCACGTTCTCCTATATGAGTATTGTAGTTTATAAAATTGTTAACTCTACACACAAACAAAGCTGTATGCTTAATTTAGAATTCAAATAGTCCAAACTTGCAATAAAAGATATTAAAATACACGTACAATCTCTCAGTTTCATAACAAGATTTCTAGAACACACTCAGTTCAGCTTATAAAAGAGTCATGTCTTTTCATTACTGAAACTAGCATTTTATCAGAATGATTTAGTTATTAGTATTTAATCACTACTCCAAAACACTGTTATCCCAATTAAATACCACCTTCCTGAATGAAATGGATAACTAGTGAAAGAAGAAAAACATAATGTATAACTAATGGGAATTGTTTTCTGCTTTATCTTATGCCTCTTTTCCATTTTGCACAGAATCGAGAATGAGCAATCCGTCAGAGTCTATCAAGCCTTCCCTGGATGGCAATGAAGGGAGCACAGGTTGGACCTTTCTCTTTTAACTGTTTTGATACTGACTAATTTTCACAGAACTTTTGGAAAATAATTTAGGCTTACTGAGGTGTAAAACTGGCTTTAGAGTAAAATTTGCACGTCTGACTCTGAGTTCCAATTTAATGCAGCGCACTAAGAACATTTTATGTTACAGTAAAGACCATTGTGAGAGAGAGAGAGACAGACAGACAAACAGACTCTGGGAAGTACTAGCATCCATGGCCAGCTAAAGAATTTGCAGATAGTACCAAATTAAGGAAAGCACATGACGCCTTGACTAATATGTCTGATCTGTCACAGTCGGATTGATTTACAGCCAACCCATCAATGCCTTGTTTCCTATGCTAAATGCATTGATCCCTTCGAAATTTTGTGTCTTTATTTTTGTCCTGATGAATAAAAACATCAACAGCATGTCTCCTTTTTTCCAACAAGTGTAAAACTCAATTCAGACTGTGGTTTTGTGAAAGACAACTGATGTTTGGCTAATTTATTAGTGTTCTTTGAGGAAGTAACAGGCAGGGTGGAAAGGCAAGGGGTGAAGATGATAAAAAGACTTTAGATGAGTATAGACTAGTTAAGCGAAGTGGGCAAAAGTTAGCAGATGGAATATGATGTGGGAAAATGTGAGATTATGCATTTCTACAGGAACAGAAGAGCTGAATAATATTTAAATGGAGAAAGATAGCAGAAAGCTATGGTACAGTGGAATTTTGGAGCCCTTGTGCATGAATCACAAAAAGCTAGCTGCCAAGTTCAGTTAACAGTGAAGGCAAGTGGAGTATTAGCCTTCATTTCAAAAGCACTGGAGTATAAACATAGGGAGGTTTTGCTGAAACTCCAAGGCACTTGTCAGATCACAGCTGGAATACCATGAGCTGCTTTGGACCCCTTATCTAAGGAAAAATATACTGGCATTGGAGGCAGCCTAGAGAAAGTTCATTAGGCTGATATGAGGAATAGAATGTTTTATGGGGAGAGGTTGAGTAGGTTGGGTCTGTGCTCAATGGAATTTAGAAGAATGAGAGGTGACTTTAATGAAACATACAAAATTCTGAGGGGCCTTATCAAGGTAATGAAGTGAAGTTCTTTCCCCTTGTGGACAAGTCTAAGATTAAAGGGAATAACTTCTGTATTTAAGACAGAGAACAATTTCTTTTCTCAAGGATAGTGAATCTACAGAATTCTTTACCACAGAGGGCTGTCGTTTGTGTCTTTAAGTATACTCAAGGCTAAGAGAGATTTTTAATTAATGAGGGAATGAAGGGTAATCTGGACACGGCAGAGATGTGGAGCTGGGTTTTCAGAACAGCCATGATCTCATTGAATGGTGGTGCAGAGTTCTTCTGTTCCTATAGTATTATGGATAATGGGGAACCAGTAGATTAATAAAAGGCATTTGATGAAATACCACATAAAAAGATCTCATGGTGTTGAAATTTACACATCGGCAGAGTAGAAGATTGCCTCAACAATTTGTAATCAGTATTATTATTGAGTTGGATAAAGGGGCTGTGTGTATTTGCCACAACACAAAGATATGTGGATAAACAAGTGAAGAGGACAAAAAGAAGTCTATAAAAGTATCTAGATAGGTTGAGTGAGTATAGTATGGAAAATTCTGAATTTGTCAATTTTGACAAAGAGAATAGAGAAACAGAATATTATTTAAATGGATGAGGTAGCTGAAATTTGTGCAAAAGAGAAATATGATTCCTGGTACGTAAATTACAAAAGAAAACTGGCATGCAGCTACATTGTGATTAGAATAGTGAATGGAATTTTAATTTTTGTTGCAAAGGGGATGGAGTATAAAAGTAGGGAAGCTTTTTCTTTATTTTTTGATGGGATGTGGGTGTCATTGACATTTCCAAAATTTATTTTCCATCCTTAGTTAACCTAGAACTTATTGGCTTGTTAGATCTTATCAGAGTAGTGGACTGGCGTCCCATGTAGTCCAAACCATATAATGGGAGATTTCCTTCTGAAGGACATTTGTAAATGAAATGGGCTTTTGTTACGACTGTGGTTGGAAGTAAGCACTGAACCTATCTAGTCCTACTCCTTAACTGGTTACAGCACATGTTTAGCTGTTTGACCCAGTTGTTGATTTGACCATTTACATACCTTATGCAAACAGAAGAAGAAAATACTGGAGGAACTCATCAGGTGTGGTAGTATCTGTGGAGAGAAAAACAGTTAACATTTCGAGTCCAATGACGCTTCATCAGAGCTACTCGAAATACTAAACATGCTAAATTTCTCTATACTTTGTTTTTGCTTGTTTCAGATCTCTAGCATCCATTGTTCTTATGTATTAATTATGTAAATAAAAGAATTAGGTTCAGAGTAAAATGATCAATCAACCAGATTTATTTAATGAACAATTTTTTTATGAAAGCAAGACTTAATTGATAAGAATGCAAAGCTGAATAGCCGTTTACAATATAAAAATAAATATTTACTCCTTTAACTAACCCAACATAAACACTTGTATCAGTTAAAGGAAAATGTAAAGAAACTTTCTCAGCAGAGAATAACTTTGAAGAACAGCACTTTGGTCAAATACTTGGTAATTCTCAGAATAAAGATCTAGGATCTGAATTGTTCCAGATGATGTTCCATGCACGCACAGACAGATATTACGAGACATCTATTGATGTCACTGGGATATCCTGATAATCAGGACATTCATGAGATGTTAAGAACAGGTCTTCTAGAAGTTCCTCAGGAATAATTACTGTTTCAGCTTTTCAGTTCTCATGTGGGATCCTCAAGGGTTTCTCAGAAAGATGGCAAAGGGTGAGCCGAAGGTCTTCTCACTTCACAAGCTACACCCCAACTGAACTGCAAAACAATATCAAGTAGCCCAACTCCTGTCAGCTATAAACTCACCCATGTGCCTTCCAGTAAGGGCACACAGACAGTTGAAGACATGTCATTTCCGGTATTCAAGCAGTTAGCTTAAGTCATGTGATTTCCAGTAAGTATCTTTTTGAAAAGGGGTCTGTTGGTGATCTTACAGTCATCTTTAAAAAGAAACAAGTTTCAGGTGTGTTTTAAGTCATTTTTTTACAATTCTTTGTTAAAATGTTAATACCAGAAATCCTTTCATAGTCCAATTATTGATATGTTAATAGTCATCAATACTGAGACCAGATTTTAATTCAGGATTCATTCTTTGAATTTAAATTCCACCAGCCTCCATGGTGCCATTTGAACCCACGTTTCCAGAGCAGTAGCCAAAGTCCAGCAGTATAACCAGAAAGACTGCTGAGGAAGGTTCTGATTGTGAAGAGAGCAAGTCAATTAGAAATTGAGAAACAAATTTGGAAGCATAATAACATTGTAGTAATAATAATAGGGGATTTTAATTTTTCAAGTATTGACCAAGACTACCATTGTGTTAAAGGTTTAGATGGTGAAGAATTTGTCAAATGTGTTCAAGAAAATTTTCTTTACCAATATGTGGATGTTGCTACTAGAGAAGGAGCAAAACCTGAACTTCTTTTGGGCAGTAAGGCAGGGAAGGTGACTGAAGTGGAAGTAGATGAACACTTCAGGTCCAGTGATCATAATTCTATTAGTTTTAAAATGGTTATGTAAAGGACAAGCCTTCCATAAAAGTTAGAGTTTTTAATTGGAGTTAGGCAAATTTTACTGGAATGAGACAATAACTTTCAAAAATTGATTGGAATAGCCTGTTAGCTGGTAAAAGGACATCTGACAAGTGGGAGTGTGATGAAGAGAGTTCAAAGGCATTATTATCCTATTAGAGTGAAAGGTAAGGCTGGAAAGATGAAGGAACAATGGATGAATAATGATATTGAGGTTCTTGTCAAGAATAAAAGAGAATCTTATATTAGATGGAGACAACTGTGTTCAAATTGCCTCTAAATCGGTATAAAACGATTCTACAAGCATATTAAGATGGTAGCGATGGAGAGGGTAATCAAAGTGGTCATCTTTGTATTGAACTCCATGATGTGGGAGAGATACTAAATGAGTATTGCACATCAGTTTTCACTGGAGAAAGAAATGAAGACTAAAAAAACTCAAGTAAATATTGATGCTTTTTAAAAAAAGCTCACATTACAGAAGAGGAAGTTCTGGGGATCTTAGGGGATATAAAGGATAAATCTCTGAGACCTAATCTAATGTATCCCAGAGTGCTGTGGGAAGTAAGGGCGGAAATTGTGGGGCCCCTTGTAGAAATATTTGCATCATCTATAACTACAGGTGAGGGACTGGGTGACCCTGAGAGTGGCTAATGTAGCTTTGTTTAAAAAGAAACTAGGGAACTGTAGACCTGTGAGTCTGAGTTTGGTTGTGGGTAGGTCGTTGCAGGTGATTCTAAAAGATAGGATTTATAAACATTTAGAGAAGCAAAGCTTGATTAGGGATAGTCAGTATAGTTTTGTTCGAGGAAAATAGTGTCTCTCACATTTGAGTTTTTTTTTAAGGAAGTTACCCAAGATATTGATGAGGACAAAGCAGTAGATGTTGTTTACCGGGACTTTAGTAAAGCCTTTGACAAGGTTCCACATGGTAGACTAATTAGTAAAGTTAGGTCACATGGGATTCAGAGTGAGCTCGTCAAGCGGATACGTAAATGGCTTAACTGCAGGAGACAGAGTGGTGGTAGAGGTTGATTTTTGGATTGGAGGCCTGTCTCCAGCGGTGTTCCATCGGGATCAGTTCTGGGTCCTCCTTTTGTTTGTCATTTATAAAAATGATTTGTCTGAGAATATAGAAGGCATGGTTAGTAAATTTGCGGACGACATCAGAATTGGTGGCATTGTAGACGATGAAGGTCAAAAGGGTCAATGGGCTGGAAATGGCAGAAGGAGTTCAATCTGACAAATGTGAGTTATTGCATTTTGGTACAACAAACAGGGGCAGGGCCTATACAATTAATAGCAGGGCCTTTGGTAGCATTGTAGAGCAGAGGGTCCTAGCAGTTCAGGTACGTAATTCTTTTTAAGTTTATATCATGTATTGACAGGATGGTTAGAAAGGCGTTTGGCATGCTTGCCTTCATTGCTAATGTTGAGGTTGTACAAGACATTGGTGAGACCTCTTCTGGATTACTGTGTTCATTTCTGGTTGCCCAATTATAGGAAGAATATAATTAAGCTAGAGAGAGAGTTCAGAAAAGATTTACCAGGATGTTGCTAGATATGGAAGGTTTGAGTTATAAAGAAAGGCTGGAATTCCTTTCACTGGAGAGCAGTAGGTTAAGGGGTGACCTTTATAGATCTTTATAAAATCATGAGGGATATAGATAGTGTTAATGGTAGGCATATTTTCCCTAGGATGGAGAATTTCAGGACTGGGGGACATTTTTAAGATGGGAGGAGAGCGATTTTAAAAAAGACATTAGGAGCAAATTCTAAACACAGAGGGCGGTCTGCGTGTGGAATGAACTTCTTGAGGAAGTGGTGGATGCGGGCAGTGTTATACCATTTAAAAGACACCTTAGGTAAATACAGAATTACCTCGATTATCCGAGCGAGATGGGCGGGCACTATTTCGTTCGGATAATGGATTATTCAGTTAATTGATTTCCTCTGGAACTCGGAATTTTCTGTGATGTCTGCTCCCTGTCCAGGGGACTAGGCAACAGCACACTGCGCACGAGCCCCTGTCCACCCCCACCCCACCCTCCAAATCCCATCCGTCCGCTAACCCCATCCACCCCCCGCCTGCCCTCCAATTCAGAGTCTATTTCCTCACTTTCCACTGTTCCTGGAGGGGCTTGTGTTATTAGACCCTTAAATTGGGTGCACTGCTGACCAATATAAAAAAATTCCAGAATTGACTCTGTGAAATAATTATTTTCATCTGATCCAATACCGATTTAATTCCAAGTGCACTTTGTTGTGTTTTCGAAATAAAGCTGTTCTTACACTTTCTTACTGGCTTAGTTGCTTTTTTATATAGAGTCACAGCACAGAAACTGACCCTTAAGTCCAACTCGTCCATGACTACCAGATATCCCGAACTAATCTAGTCCCATTTGCCAGCACTTACCTATATCTCTCTAAACCCTTCCTATTCATGTACCCATCCAGCTGCCTTTTAAATGCTGTACCAGTTCCCACCACTTCCTCTGGCAGCTCATTCCATACATGCACCACCCTTTGTGTGGAAAAGTTGCCCCTCTCACCCTCAACCTATGCCCTCTAGCTTTGGACTTCTCCCAACCAGGGAAAATACCTTGTCTATTTACCCTATCCATGTCCCTCATGATTTTTATAAATCTCTATAAGGTCACTCCTCAGCCTCCGATACTCCAGGGAAAACAGCCCCAGCCTTTTCAGCCTCTCCCTACAGCTCAAACTCTCCACCTCTTGCAACGTCCTTTTAAATCTTTCTGAACCCTTTCAAGTTTCACAGTCAAATGAAAATGAATTTGGAGGTTTAACAAATATGATTAAAAGATATTATACATATAAAGTCCAAACTTAAATAAAAAAATCAACAAAGTATTTGCTTCTCATTTCTAGTTTCCGAGGGGAGTACAGTCCAATATAGAAAATATTCCCACAGTGCTATGGGATATTGATCAAGAATTGGATATTGAAAAGAATCCGCACATCCAAGTCAGAATGGTGTGTGACTTGCAGATTTTATTTCTCCTGATCACCTATTGCTGTTGCCCTCCTCAGTGGTGATAGTTATGGATTTAGAAGATACGGCCATATAAACTTGGGCGAGTTGCAACAGTCTGTCTTCTAAATCGTAGCATTGTAGCCATGATCTGCCAGTGGTGGATGGAATGGATGGTTAACTTGGTGAATGGGATGATGTGCTAGTTTATCCTAAATGTTGTCATGATTTTGAGTGCTTATACCCAGTCAACCAGGATACATTCCATTGCGTTGGTGATGTAATTTACAGATAACAGACCAGTTTGGGGAGTTGGGTATGTATCCATTATACAATACCAGTTCTGACTCTGACCTGCTCTGTTTGCATTGCATTTATGTGGCTGGTTGTCTCCAGGATGTTGGTAATGAGTGATACAATGCCATTGCAAGTCATGGTTGAACTCCCTCATTGCTCATGGGCATTGGTTGATACTTGTGTGACTTCAGTGATGCCCTATCAGCCTTAGCTTTGAAAGCATCCAGGTCTCTTTCATGTACGAATGGACTGTTTCATTATTTGAAAAACTTGAATGGAGCTGAGTGCCGCAATTAACAATGAGCATTTGATCTTATTTTGAAGCTAATATTATTGAAGTAGCTGAAGACGCTATACGTCTAGGATTCTACCTGGAGAACTCCTGCAATGAATACTAAGGATTGAGGTTATACTGAATAAATGTGATGACTGTGAATACAGGAATATCTTATGAGTATGCATAACCATACACAGTTGTGAACTCTTCCCCAGTAGATGATTAAAAGACACAGTGCCTACGATGTGTTAGAACATGGGCAGCATGACATGGTTGTGAGCCTTTTGGTGTGCGTATTTCAAATGTTGCTTATGCTTGCAGGCTGTGCGCCCTATAATATGCCTGTGCAGTGGCATGAACAAACTGAGTACCTCTATGAATATCGGTTTGCTGTGAACAGATGGTGTCACTGACCCTGAAAGCAGATTGTTCAACGCCTTCTTGAAATGGATCCCGGTTCTTTCTTGAAGGGCACTGGTGCTAACCAGGTTGCAGCCTTAGCCCAGGCTACCTGGATCTGATGGTAGGGCTTCTTGCTATCTTCTCTGAAGAGCCGACCTCCCTTATTTCCTGGATGTCTGAAATGGAACCTCTTGGCGTTGCTGAACTCAAGGGCTAGATTCTGTTTGGTTTGAGATGTTTTGGGAGTGGGGATGACTAACTTATGTTCCAGTGATGCTGCATGTTTGCTGCAACGTCTGGATGTTCTTGAAAATCAGAAGTCGCACCACACCAGGTTGTAGTCCAACAGGTTTATTTAAAATCCCAAGCTCTTGGAGCGCTGCTCCTTTATCAGGTGAAGTCACCCCCAGTTCAACACTGGCACTTCCACATCATAGATGTCCTTTGAATATTATGCCCTATCTTTTGACTGGAAGATAACAGCAGGGAGAAATTAGTGGAAAAATACTTTATTGTGGGAGAAAACTCATCTTGAACCCTGACAGAAGTAACAACGTATAACATTGCAATACCACATTTAAATTCCAAAATAGAAAATCTCACCTAATACCTGAAAATCTGATGGATAGATTTTAGTGAAATTTAGTACTGACGAAATGGTGAAGGAAGAACTCATTAGTTTTGATTGGGATCCTGAAGGTGGGGCAATTTGATTACAAAAAAGTTTTAGGTTGTTAGATTTAAAATGTTGATGGCAGGTGAGAGAATCTGAAACATTTAGAAACAATGTTGGAATTTGTTACATCTGTCAAAATGTTACTTCACCGAAAGTTTGTGATTTCAAATAAACTTGTTGGACTATAAGTGGTTTTGTGAGTTCTGAAAATGTGACAGGTTATAGATGTGGATTGGCTTGAAACCTCCTTCACGAGCTGGTTTTATTTTTTTCAGCATACAGGAAAGCCTCAAGGAAGAATTGAGTAATGGTAAAAATGTTAACACAGTATAGTAGAGATTAATGCTTTCTTCACTACTTTTTTGCAACAGCTCGACAGGATTAATTATTCTGTAACGTTTTGTCCATCATTTGCTATGGAATAACAACCATAGGCTGGACTATGCCAGGGTGCAGATTTCCTTCCCTCAAGGTCGATAGGGAGCAGTTGGGTTTTTACATCAAACAGACCTTATCATGATCTCTTTAACTGATGTCACCTCTTTAATTCAAATTCACAAACTGCCACACAGTGTGATTTGGGCTTGGGTTCTCTGAATTATTAGTTTGGGGAAAAAACAGGAATTGCTGGAAAATCTGAGAGGTCTGCAGCATCTGTGCAGAGAAATCAGAGTTAACATTTGAGATCCAGTGACCCTCTTCAGAACTGATGGTAGCTAGGAAAAGAATGGTTTTTATAAGGTTTTTTAAAGTTAGTTTGGGGTTTAGGATTACTAGTTCAGTAATAATCCAAAGCAGTCGTTGGCAGTGTTATATAGATTGACTGACAAGGTCTACATTGATATTAAAGTTGATGGTTCTGCTCATATCACCTTTTAAGATCTATGAAAGTTCCAGCCATGTATTAATGAGGTATGCGAATAAGCAGTAAATCTTTAATGTATAGTTGTTTCTGTACAACATGATTGCTGTGTTTCTGCAGAGTAATATAGGGAACTATTGTGATTGAAGCAAGCAGCTGACAGTGGTGGTCTCTTCACAACAGCAAACTATAATTTTCAAGTTTTGGAATCAACTTCAATTTTTAGTCAGGAATGTCATTTTTGATTCTTCAGGCACATGATAACCCAAATTCTTCTTTTTCAAAAGCATTGAACTGCAATTGGTGTGAAGATCTGAGAAAAAAGAAATTTGTATGTAATAGTTTGAAAGCTCTTGCTTTCAAATTATTTCAGCATTGTTTTACCAAAGGCGAAGGATAACCAGCAGAGTATTAACTTAATTTGGAGCTGGCATTTATTGTAGTTTTAAGATATTCTGCACAGGGCTGGAAAATTGAAGAGATTGCAATTATTTTGAAGAAGTTTTTAGACAACAAAGATGCAGTAACAATGCTTTTTAAACTAAGACTGATTCATTTCTGAACATATAAACATAACTAGCATTGTCTAGTATTTTAGATATCAAAGATGGAATATTTTCAGTTGAATTGAACATCATGGTGCATGATTTCTCCTTCATAAGTTTTTAGATTTTCAAATTAGCAAATCTTAAATTAGCATTCTAACTTTGTGCCTTTGGTCAAGAAATCTCCATCCATTTTGAACTAAAGTATAGTTTTAATTGTTAATTTACTCGATATTCGGAAGTTTTGTTTAAGTTTTAGTGGCCTTGAAGATTTCTTAATGGCCATCAAGCACAATTCAGTGTACTTTTAGTCATAGCTATGGAATCTTCTTTCAATAAGAGAAACTCTAATAAACCAGGGGAAATTAAAATAATGGAAACTGTATTGGCACTACAGCTATTTCTGTTCATGGGAACACCGCTTGTGCATTAACAATTTGCTTTGGGTGATCTGATGTGCAAGACTTTATATGTTGTACTAGAAAGGAAAGGTGTATAAACAGAGTCAACTTTCAATCATATGATCGTGTAACAGTTAATACATGAAGGGCACCATCCACCCATCATGTCTGTGCTGGCTCTCTCTGCATGAACAATTCACTGTGCGATTCTACGGCTGTTTGCATGTAGCATCACAAAATTTCCTTTTCAGGTTTTCATCCTTAAGAGTATTATAATTGAATCCGTCTTTGCCATCGTCTCAGGAACTTTTAGGACATAATCTAAAAATTCACTTTAAAAAATGATTTTTCTCATTTCTATTGCTTCCTTTGTCAATTGCCTAAAATCTGTTACAGGGTACCACCTGTTTCGTGATTCTTCCACAAATGGATCAATTTATTTCTGTCTACTCTGTTTAGTCCCCACATGATTTTGAATACCTCTATTAAACAATCTTCCTCCACCTCTTTTCCAAGCAGAATAGTTCCAACTTCTCTAATTTATCATCATAACTGAAGTTCTTCATTCTTGGAACTTTTCTTCTGAATCTTTTTTGCACCTAAAACTAAATGTAATACTTCCCTAGAGGCCAATCTAGAATTTTATGCAGATTATCATAACTTCACTTGCTTTTGTACCCTCTATCCCATTTAATAAAGCCCAGG
Source organism: Chiloscyllium plagiosum (assembly GCF_037043375.1). Lineage (NCBI taxonomy): Eukaryota > Metazoa > Chordata > Chondrichthyes > Orectolobiformes > Hemiscylliidae > Chiloscyllium > Chiloscyllium plagiosum. The sequence continues at coordinate 43,169,413 of NW_028270150.1, forward strand.
ATACTGTATGCTTTATTAGTCATTCTCTCCACCTGTTTTTGTATCACCCAGATTTGGAAATTGTGTTCTGTAGACCAAAGTCTATGTCATGGAATGTAAATCAGAAAGGAAAACTCCATTGTAAATCTTCCTTCAGTAGGGAAAAGAAAATCCGTTCACCATGAGCACCAAACCAATGAAATGGTGCATTTCTGCTCCAGTGTTTCATTCTGTGGAGTGATGCGATGTAGAATTGGCCTAACAGCATCCCAGTTTCTATTCCATATGTTCACATATTTAATGCTACTTGTTAGGTATAGTTTGTATGCTTGCCCTCTTGATCGAGTGCATGGAATGTGAAAATGGAAGAAAGGAAATTAACAGGGTTGCCAAAAATTACTGAATCACTATGAAGGATATTGGGGTAGAAAGAAACACATGAAGAACATTTTCCTTAACTGATTGCTAATACTTGAGATAATTGTTTTAACACTGCCATAATTTTGCCCTTGAACAACACATTTGTATCTTACAAAAGCACAATACTGTAAATGATCATTTAAGATAGTAACAGAAAATAATTGAAATATTCAGCAGTAAGGCAGCATCTATGAGAGAACAACAGTATTAATGTTTTTGGTCAGTAATCAGAAGATATTTCTGTCTTATCAGTAGTGACATTGTTCAAAGGTATTTTATAAAGTTGTGAAATCTGTCGTCTGACTATATAGCTCAAGTTAGATGAGAATCCATTTAAAATTCTCATTATTTTCATGAAAGGGCAAGGAGTTAATGATGGGATTTTAATACCTGTATCATATAATGTTAGTTAGTGCAGTAGTGTGGAGGGAAGTGCATCATGCTTTTCTGGCAAAGGCCATTGATGTAACTTTGGCTTTTAAACCAGTTGTACAGCCCCTTTCTGTTAATTTTTTTTTCTGTCTCTTTGTGTTTGTGTTTTGGTCTTCCTCCTCCAGGTGCCCAAACAAATGGATTGGATTTCCAGCGGCAGCCCATCCCAACAGGAGGCCCACTCACAACAGCACAGGCTCAGGCCTTACTGGGACAGCTGCACCAGGTATAACATGCTACCATTAGTAAACATAATTTATGCTGAAGTTCATATTTCCAACTGGATTGCAGTGCGATCACAGAATAGAACAATCTGGAGTTAGTGCATTATTTCCATCCAGATGACAGCTTTATCTGAACAGAATCAAATCAAGTAACACAACTTTAGACATAAGTAATTGGTGCCTACAACTACTTTACGCTCAAGTATCCACAGTCTTTTATGTTAATTTAACATTCTCTAACTGATTTAGCCCTAACCCATATAAAGGATTTTTCCAAATCTCAATCATAGAATTGTGTTTCTTCCAGTTAGGCTAATTTAGTGGTATGCAGCACATTAAATCCAGATCCCAAGGTACGCAAATATGCACAATACCTTGACCTGGCAGTTAATTGATTCTGGCAGACTGCTGCAGAAATTATTAATTATTTTAATAATGTTTGGATAATAGCTTATGGCCTTGCAATTGCAGCTTGACATCTTGAGGCCCCATAGCCCCACTTGCAGGTACAAATGAGTCATGTTTAGTTATTGTTTGATTACTTTAATTCAAAGCCAATTTAGCATGTAAGTTGATGCTAGTCAGCTAATGCTGACACTTGGGCTAATTTCACCATGGCAAAACTATTGCAGTGTGTGGAGTGATCTGGATCCCACTTTAATTTTTATTTGTTCTTGGTGGAAACTTCAGACCAAGGTCAGGTAATCATTGTGTTATTTCATTTAGTATTATATTTGCTTTTTTAAAAATGCCCAACAAATCTAAGCTTTAGTATACCATTTTAGTTGAAGTTAGTTTTTGGACTTGTGCTGTCTCACAAAATAATTTACTTGAGCAACAAAGTATTATCTAATGACCCTGAATAAGTGTACTTTGAGGCTTACCTGTGTGTATGATATTTGTAATGAATTGTAAATAGTGCCTGATTTAAGAAATACACAGTCATTATTGGAGCACACTGAGTTTGTTCCTTGATGCAGAATGAAGTGGTGTGAAATTTTGGCTATTTTATCTGGAGAAATGATTTGCTTCATGTGTGTGCATTCTCGTCATCTTATAATGTTAAGTTATATTGTGTGGTTTTCTGTGCATGAGAATGGCATTTCGTTTTAAGTCAAGTTACATTGTTTATCCTGAATGATTCACTTTAGTGCATTTCTCTACCTTCATATCAATTACTTTTTTTAGTTAGCTTACACATTGTACTTCTGATTCAAATAAAGGACTTTTAATTTAGTTGAAAGTTCTGTGTTGTGACATGGAAAATTAGGAGGACTGGTTTCCTTTGAGGACCAGTTTTCAGTTGTACATGTTTGTTTGTCTGTTACATTTTATGGCCATCCATTGTTTAGATTCAGTATTAGACTTAAATGACCTCCTGTGGTCCCTGACGTAACCATTCTTAGTGTAACTGAGGTAAGTAAAATCTTCTGTTGTTCTAGCATCAAAATATTCTCATTACCCAAGTGATTGTGGAAATCACAATCTTAGAAAATTGAGGGACCTTTGAGTTTCTATATTTAAAGGTGAAAGCCCTTTTCCACAAGGTGATTTTTATTTTGTTGCAACCTGTGCAAGCTACATAGCTTACTTAATGAAAATATTTCTTGTAACTTGCACGCTGTTTGCTTGTTTGTCACTTCTAGTGTTTATTTTGCTTTTTGTCAAGGTTTCTTTTATTTTTTGCTGTCACTTTTTTTTGTCAGCTCCTTCCATCATATAGCAAAATGTTTTTCATGTACACATACATACTGTACTGTCATTTTCTTGTCACTTCAGGTTAACTACATGTCAGATGTGACGAACAGATGTTTATATGTGAGTTTTCACACCTATAATATTTATTGAGGTTATTGTTGCAGTGTGCACTGTTGCTTGATCAAACTTGAAAGACTTGTGAGGCAGCGGTTTATGGGAAGTTTACAAACAAAGGTTCTTCGTTCTTCGTTTTTGTTGTTGTTAAAAGAGAATGCTGCAAGCAGTTTTGCATCTCCTTGCCTAGAGGTAGTGATGGCAGTTTAACTAACTGCATGTTGTCACTGTGCTTAAAAGTGCTATTTGCTAGTATTAGAGGTATAAGGTTTATATGTAAATTTTTGTTTTGCACTAGGTCATACTTTGAAGTATATGCAAAGTTTGGAGATATTGGTGCTCTTTTAATTCTAGTCTCTTGCACGTTCCCATTTTTAATCACTTCACCATTGGCAGTCATGCTTTCAGCTAGTTAGGTCCTCAGCTTTGAAATTTCCTTCCTAAATTCTCCAACGATCTACCCTGCTTTCCTCCTTTAAGGAGCTCCTTAAAACCTATCCCCTGGACTAAGCTTTTCATCATCCGCTCTAATATCTCCATATGTATCTCAGTGTCAAATTTTGTTTGATGCTTCTGTGAAATTCTTTGGATCATTTTAGTACATTAAAGTTTGAGTGTGTTCTATAAATGTAAGTAGATGTTAAAATGTATACAGTTTTTTGGCAAGCCTTTTCAAAAGTCAGAAGTGACTCTTTGTAATCAACTACAATTTACAATTTAATAATGCTGCCTGACAGGTCATAGAGTCATAAAGATGTACAGCATGGAAACAGACCCTTCAGTCCAACCCGTCCATGCCGACCAGATATCCCAACCCAGTCTAGTCCCACCTGCCAGCACCCAGACGACATCCCTCCAAACCCTTCCCATTCATATACCCATCCAAATGCCTCTTAAATGTTGCAATTGTACCAGCCTCCACCACTTCCTCTGGCAGCTCATTCCATACACGTACCACCCTCTGCGTGAAAAAGTTGCCCCTTGGGTCTCTTTTATATCTTTCCCCTCTCACCCTAAACCTATGCCCTCTAGTTCTGGACTCCCCGACCCCAGGGAAAAGACTTTGTCTATTTATCCTATCCATGTCCCTTATAATTTGTAAACCTCTATAAGATCACCACTCAGTCTCCGATGCTCCAGGGAAAACAGCCCCAGCCTGTTCAGCCTCTCCCTATGGCTCAAATCCTCCAACCCTGGCAAAATCTTTTCTGAACCGTTTCAAGTTTCACAACATCTTTCCGATAGGAAGGAGTCCAGAATTGCATGCAATATTCCAACAGTGGCCTAACCAATGTCCTGTACAGCCGCAACATGACGTCCCAACTCCTGTACTCAATACTCTGACCAATAAAGGAAAGCATACCAAACGCCTCCTTCACTATCCTATCTACTTGCGATTCCACTTTCAAGGAGCTATGAACCTGCACTCCAAGGTCTCTTTGTTCAGCAACGCTCCCTAGGTCCTTACCATTAAGTGTATAAGTCCTGCTAAAATTTGCTTTCCCAAAATGCAGCACCTTGCATTTATCTGAATTAAACTCCATCTGCCACTTCTCAGCCCATTGGCCCATCTGGTCCAGATCCTGTTGTAGTCTGAGGTAACTCTCTTCGCTGTCCACTACACCTCCAATTTTGGTGTCAACTGCAAACTTACTAACTGTACCTCTTATGCTCGTTGAAGAATGAAAGTTAAGATGAGGGAACTTCTGAGTGTCGAGGACATTGAAAGGTATAGCCCTGTTGACTATTATCTGTAACTAAGGCATCGCCATTTCCTGAAAGGGAAGATTGGCCAAAACCCCAGCAGTGCAGTATTCTGATGACATAAATATGTATGAGAGAATATGTGAGATTGTGCATTTAAGTTTCGAAATGTACCATTCGCTTAAAATAAAGAATTTCAAATTGTCACCTCATCTTGAAGACATCTATGTGATGATCTAGTTGCCTTGGAGTGTGGAACTCAAGCAGAAAGCCAATGAAATGGGGTGGTATTTTTGACTTCTCATAATATCTCTCAGAAAAAGAATAGCTCCTACTTGGACCACAAAGAAGCAAAGGGATTACTGCTGTGGGAAAGCACATGAACTATTTTCATGCTTACAACCAAACAGGATGCATTGTGGAGTTTGGTTTCTGTTCAAAGGAAAGGAAACAGAACAGACAAGGCTTTTCAAGATTTAAGGAATGGAGAGTCTTAAGGTTTGCCTTTCTGCTGATAGTCATAAGCAGGAAAAACTTGAGCTGAGTGACATGTTTATCAAAGGTTATTGAAGATTTGATTAGCCATGGGTGGGGTAAAGCGAATCTTTGGTGAGGAAGGAGTGTATCTGAGACTGTCCCTAGACTGTTGCATGTCTGCTAGAAATGTCCGCACATTTCATTTGTGTTCATTAATCCACACACAAATGCTTTCAGTTTGATGTGTTAATTGCTTGTTAATTAATGTTTTGTGTATGTTGATTTTTGTTTCTTTCAATAAAAGTCTCAAAATGTGAAATCACATCTTTTAGTTTTTCTGTTGGGTTATTTGGCAGTTTATCTCTTTCTGTCTCTTTGGGTGAATTGTAACAATAGGACTCCAAATATGCAGTATATGTTTACATATATATGTCAATTAATTATACAATATTCTAATATATATTGTATATTAAAACAAGTCCATCTTGATAAGAAAAGCAAAAAACATTGCATGAGCTGTTCTTGTTTTTCTTTTACAGGTTTGTATTGCTTGTGGAAAAAAAATCTAATCCAGTAAAGATTTGTGTGTCTCCAAGCACATTCCATTCTAAGTTGGTTGGACATGGGACATACAATATTAAAAATAAAACAATGATTTATCTTAGTTTTCATTTATTCATTTCTGCTTGTAGCTGGTAACTTATCACAAATGTAATGAATTGTTAAAGTATTTGGATTTAGTCCCTTTGGAGCTGTACACTTTCCAAAATGACCGGATTATCAGAAAGAAATATTAAATAAATGTTTTTGTGTGTTATGAGTTTAGAGGTTTTTGGGTTGGCTGTGTGTAGAAGTGCATGTGAGGATGTTTAATGTTGTGTTCCACCATGGAGAAGAACTTAGTAAGATTGGGCAGAGATGATGCCAATGTTTTGGATTATTGAATTTAGCATTATTCGTTGACTACTTCAGTGGATATTCATCTAAATGATGCCTTGGGTCATTTACTGAGTTTCATTTCAAGTGAAATGTTACTGAAAGTGAATTTGTTGTTATAGTCCCAGACCATGTGTAAACAGACTACTAGTCATGAAAACTTAGAGTTCCATTTTTCAATTTTACTTATCAGTTTTAATCCATCTTGAATATAAAATGAAAAATAATAACTGAGTGGAAGCATTGACATTTTATGGAGCTAAATCAGTTTGTCAAACCAGGAACCAGAAAAAGTTATAAAGGATCTGGATGATAATACAGCAATCCAGAAGAGAGCTATAAAGAAATGGGCTAGGAGAGAGAACAATAAGACAGTCTGACTGACTAAGCTGTACAGAATCATTTATTCCTGATGAAGGGCTTTTGCCCGAAACGTCGATTTTACTGCTCCTCGGATGCTGCCTGAACTGCTGTGCTCTTCCAGCACCACTAATCCAGAATCTAGTTTCCAGCATCTGCAGTCATTGTTTTTACCTGTACAGAATCATTGCCGTTACTTGGTGTCTGAAGGTACTGTTGTTATGATCTGAAATGGTTGAATTCAGTGATGAGCTCAGAAGATTATGAAGAGCCTAAGCAAAACGTAAGATGCTGTTCCTTGAGCTTTATTGGGACAGTAGAAGTGTTCACAATGGGATTAGGGTGGAGACGTAAAATGTTAAGCAAGCAAAAGCTTGATCATACTTGCAGAGCAAACAGGTGTTCTGCAAGAGATGAATGAGAGGACCTGAACAAGACTGGAACAAAGGATGTCCATATATCGCATGAAATGGCAAACATAACTAGATTTAATTTGGATCCCATATTGATACCTTTTATTTGAAACCAGTGAGTGAAATCAGAGAAGTTGGTAAATGTAAGACTAAGTTAAGTTTGATTGTGTGAGAAAGAAAGACTTGCTTTTATCTGGCTATAACTTCAGGACCTCAAATGTTTTACAATCATTGAAATAATTTCAAGTGCAGACATTGTTATAATGTAGGAGCAAAACTGTCAATTTGGACTCAGCAGGCTCTGAGAAAACAGCATTGTTATAAAAGCCAAAAAATTGTTGTTTTTAAGTGATGTTAGTTGAAGAGAAGGGCGGTGATGGATTCTGTAAGTTGTATTATTTTGAATATGTCTTAACGTGTCCAGCAACTCCATTATTCCATGTTAGGAAAAAGTTGCACACGTGGGTGAATCAAAAAGTTATACTGAAGGTAAACAATTAATTTGTACTTCTGTGCTGAAAGATCTGCAAATATATTGTAGAAGGGGGCAGATCTGTGGCTGAAGGTTCTTTTGTCTGAGTTATCTGGGTGTTAGTGCAGAAACCAAGTAGTTGCAGTTTTGATTTGATGAACTGCAACTCACCAAGTTGGGAAAACTGAAGGAGCTTAATGTTAAACAGACCAGCAGAGAGACTACTGTCATTGGATGCATGAATTATGGATGGTGGCTTGAGCTCAGTCTGGATTTTGTGAAAGGAAAAGCAGCTGGAAGATTAACTAAACCTGCAGCTAAGGAAGGCATCTACAGTGGTCCTTGCAATGGTCATTGAATTTTACAAAAAAAAAGGCATTTTCCATTTAAGACGGAGATGAGGAAACACTTTCTTTGCTTAGAGGGTGAAGGTCTTTGGAATTTCTTCCTGAAAAGATAATAAGGTGCAAAATCTTTAAACATTGTTAAGACAGAGGTGGATGGATTCTTGAATACAAAGGGAATGAAAGATTTTCGGGGATGTGCAGGAAAGAAGAGTTGAGGTTAAAAATCAGGAGGCTCCTATCATCATATTGAATTACAGAGCAGATTTGAAGGGATAAGTGACTTAGTCTTGTTCCTTGTTCATATGTAATGTCTTGGAGATAAAATGCAGTCAGCTTTCACAGTCATGATATCTTGAAGAAAAGTTGGAGGGTCATTTAGCCATTGATCACCATAAAATCTTAACTTGCATACTAGAATACTGAGAGGATTTCCAGAGTGGTTTCTGAATAAGTGGGGCGGCACGGGGGCTCAGTGGTTAGCACTGCTGCCTCAAAGCACCAGGGTCAGGTTCAATTCCAGCCTCGGGCGACTGTGTGGAGTTTGCACATTCTCCCCGTGTCTGCGTGGGTTTCCTCCAATGCTCCGGTTTCCTCCCACAGTCCAAAGATGTACTGGTTAGGTGAATTGGCCATGCTCAATTGCCCGTAGTGTTAGGTGCATCAGTCAGAGGGAAATAGGTCTGGGTGGGTGTTTTAAAAAATTCTCAAGGTCAGGTTCGTAGGAGAGTAGTCTGACACAGAACAAACGACCAAGAGGCGAGTCTGCTAGAATATGAGCATTTTATTCCCCGCAGCGTCGCCACAACCAGGTCTCATACTTACAACGGGTCTGGCTTATACTCACTCTACATGTTACCGGAACTGGGAGCCGTCAGTTCTCGTAGAGCGGTTGCCAACAACCCACGCTCGGCGGTTAAACGTAACCCCGGAGCAGACTCCCGGGTCTGGCTTATACTCACTCTACATGTTACCGGAACTGGGAGCCGTCAGTTCTCGTAGAGCGGTTGCCAACAACCCACGCTCGGCGGTTAAACGTAACCCCGGAGCAGACTCACCGAACTGGAGACTTTTCCAGCTGATATACTCTTTTCCAGATATAAACATTCATGTGAACAGCAGAGCAAGGCTAAAAAACACATTCCATTCTGGTTACATACAGATAAGAAGATTCACACGGGGAGGTGTGTAATAAGATTCACACGGGACTAAGCAACACCTCCATTCCGGTTAGATTCACACATGTATTGGGACATAATTTTAACCCTTTCACCACAGTGGGCTACTCTTTGGAGTGTCGGTGTGGACTGGTTGGGCCGAAGGGCCTGTTTCCACACTGTATGGGATCTAATCTAATCAAATCTAGCCTAATCTAAGCGTTTCACCTTTGAAATTCTTGTATTAGGGAATTTCTATACATTGAGCAGAGAAGGGTGGGGCTGTGGTGGTGTGCAGTTAAAAAATAGAACTGAATTCATGACATAGTTTAAAACAGCCGTGTTAACTTTATGATTTATTTATTTATTTTTATATTCAATAAACATTTTTTGTGTAAAGAATATCAAATCTTGTTTGTTAAACAAGTTGCTTTTGTTAGAAAGGCAAATCAGGGCAGGACTTATACGCTTAATGATAAGGACCTAGAGAGTGTTACTGAACAATGAGACCTTGACTGCAGGTTCATAGTTCCTTGAAAATGGAGTCGCAGGTCGACAGGATAATGAAGAAGACATTTGGTTTGCTTGTCTTTGTTTAGTAAATTGAGTATCAGAGTTTGGATGTCATGTTGTGGCTGCATATGACATTGGTTAGGCCTCTTTTGGAATATTGTGTGCAATTCTGGTCTCCCTGCGATAGGAACAATGTTGTGAAACTTGAGTGTGTTCAGAAAAGATTTGCAAAGATGTTGTCAGGGTTGGAGGGTTTGAGCTGTTGGAAAGGATGAATAGGCTGAGGCTATTTTCCTTGAAATGTCAGAGACGGAGGGGTCACCTTATGGAAGTTTGTAAAATCATGAGAGGCATGCAGAGTATGAATAGCCAAGGTCTTTTTCCCTGGAGTGTAGGTTTAAGGGGAGAGGGGAAAGATGTGAAAGGCACCTAAGCGGTAACTTTTTCATGCAGAGGGTGGAGCATATGTAGAAATGAGCTGCCAGAAAATGTGGTGGCTGATACAAGTAGAACATTTAAACGGCATTTGGATGGGTATATGAGTAGGAAGGATTTAAGACCCACAAGAGTCAAATGCTGACAAATGAGACTAGATTAATTTAGGATATCTGGTTGGCATGGATGATTTGGATCAAAGGGTCTGTTTCCATGTTGCATATCTCTATGATTCTATGTTTGGATTTTTTAAAATAAAATGTTAGTGATTTCTTAAAGTAATGGTATTTAAGATCAAACTTGAATGAGATGTAAGGGGATGAAGGTGAGGCTTTGTTGAAGATGCTTGTTTGCACTCTGAGTAGTGAAAAATAATTTGTGCTATTTTAAATTGTATTTTTTTGAGGGAAACTTAAAGAAATGCTAACACATCACAAGATTAGAATATTTTATGACCTGAAAGGAAATTAATTTCTTGTAGACAGACATTGGTCAACATGGTGGCACGGTGTTTAACACTGCTGGCTCACAGCACCAGGGTTCATTTCTGGCATTGGGTGGGGTTTGCATGTTCTCCCTGTGTTTGTGTGGATTTCTGCCAGGTGCTCCGGTGTCTCCCACAGTCCAGAAATGTGCAGGTTAGGTAGATTGGCCTTGCTAAATTGCCCATTGTGTCCAAGGTTGTGTAGATTGGTGGATTAGTCATGGTAAATGTGGGGTTAGGTGTGTGGGGTGACTCATGGTAGGATGCCTTTTGGAGGGTCAGTGCAGACCCAATGGGCTGAATGGCCTCTCTGCATTGTAGAGTTCTGCGATTCTATTCTGTATGTTTGGCAATTGAAATCCTTGTCTCCTAATAAATTGGTCCACAGAACACAAATATAAGTGTTCATTTTTTTTCTTTACTGTTTCTGTTGCAGGTACAACTTGCTGGAACAACTTTGCAGCCAACTGCTTCACAAACATTAAATTTACAGGTATCATACTTTATCATCCTAGAAAGTCAGCCTAATTTGTTATAAAATGTTTTCTTTATTACGTTCTTTATAATGGGTGAGGGCGTGGTAGAATTAGCTGCCCTGTTCGGTGAAAGGGAGAAACCTTGCTTTCCTATTATGGGAGAAAAAACTATTTGCTGCCTCGGAAATGACCTTTTGTCACTTTATTTTGCTTTCTCAAAAGAAACTGTTCATGGTTGCCATGGCAAATTTCAATCTTGAGAAAACTAGCAATGGCAAACGAATTTATCTCTTGAAACAGGCTGTTTGCAACTCTTGTGCTGCAATTATCTTGGGTATAATAGACAGAATTTATCATTTGGTTTATTCTAAGCATTGGTTTTAGAGCTGAAAATGAAAATTTAAGTGTTGTGTCAAGATAGTTAATTGCCAGAAGTCTTTACACTGGAAAAGACTTGTGGCAAGCTGGGATTGTATTTCATATGAAATAACAGAAAATGTTGAAATACTCAGGTTAGTCAACATCTGTGCAGAGAAAAACCGGGTTAAGGTTCCAAGTTTATGACCTATTGTATTCACAGTTTTTTTTTGGGCTGTTAAATGCAATGATTCCATAAATGTTACCAGTTTAATGATTTGATTGTTGTAAACATGGTTGAATCTTGATAGAAAAAGAACTGATGGGATTAATTCCACACAGCCATTTTGAGGTGGCGATTAATCCAGAACACTTCCAGTATCACACACAGGTTAATCTTGGAATCCAGCGAAAGCTGACCAACAGCTTCAAAATGTTGACAGAATCCTAAAAGGTGATAATTCTAATATCATTATAGTTTAAAATCTTTTAAAGTGACAGACAAACTGGATTTTTGTAACTTGAGCTTTAGATATACTCAAAATTCATTCTGGAGAGAAATAAGAACATGCAAGCCTGAAAGTTCAAATTTTGCCAAAGGACAACATTATTAGTTCATTTCTAGGGTAGCTGGAAAATTTGAAATTTTAAGGTAAGTGGTTTATACTTTGCAGGATTTTTAATTTAGTCTGCTTTAGCTGTATCAACATCACAGACTAATACCCATATCCCATGAGTGCTTTTTTAAAAAAATATTTTATGCCCAACTTTTTTTTTTAGTAAGGCACCACCTCTTGCATAAATTATCATTAGATGTTCCCATTTTGTGTTCTATTCTTACACCTTCCAAAGTGCCTCATTTTATACTAACATTGAGCTCCCTCTCTCTTCCTCAAGAGTTCAACCTAATAGTCTTTCCTTGCATCCAACATTTTGCTTGAATGTATTGATGGACTCATGCTAGCACTGTTTAATTGAAGCGTTACAGTGAGTTCCTGATTAAGCCTCATTTACACTTTTGTTATACTGGACAAACGAGATTCCATAATGAACCCTGGCTTGATAGATCAAATTTCTTTTTACAGATTAGTTACTGTAGTAGTCAGTCACTGAACATATTCACAAGAGATCTCCAATGTACTGTCAATAGAATAATATAAACTTAATATGCAAAAGGAAAAAAAAAGTCTGTATGTGACAATTCTGAAAGATTTGTTCATAATCATCAAAAATAATGATTCAACTTTTTCTTAGCCATATCCTTTATGGTTACTCAACCTCTGTGAAGTATCACTCACTCGTGTCTTAAAATGTCTTCATCGACTGATGAGGTTGCAAGTTTTTCCTCTTTGCACATGTACCAGTAGTGATTCTCTCCCATAGAATCTCAGAAACTGGCTAAGTCACTGATTTTTAAAATTTCCTTACTGCTTTTTAAGAAAAGCTTGCGGCTTTATTCTTACCTCTGTCTAACTGGACTGATAAAACAGCCGAAGACATTTTTCCAGTATTGATGACCTCGGTACTGCCCAAGTTAAAATTTTCTTTATCTTTTAAACTGAAATACATGTGCCCTAATTTTACTCTTTCAATACGTTCTAAAAATGTAACTGCTCAAGTGTTTATTAAGTTATCTCCTCAGGTATCTTTATTAGATATTTAGCTTAGGTCACATGTTTTCTTGGAAGTGCTGCTTTGAATTAAATATATGAATTCACAAAACGATTTTCTGACTCTTTTTAAACAAAAGTCACCATAACAGAAATAAAACCAAAAACTTTATCATCTTTACAATTCAAATTCTGAAGTAATGTATTATAAGCCTTCATCTCTGTATGTGCACAGATAAGTACTGTATCAAAATTTCCTGCACTATTTTTATTTTATGACCATTTTTAATACATTTAATTTCAGTCCACAAAAATGTTTCATAGAAATCATATTCTGCTCAAACCCAATTTGATTATAGCATTTATTTTCTTACATGTTTGTTTGCTCTTCATAAAGTGTCCCCTATAATGTAATTTTCCTGCAAAAGGAGTTATTTCAATTTCTATGGTTCTAACATTAAATTTCAAAAAAGTTGTAAATTCCTATCTGGGACTAATTCCAGGAAAATGAAAGGATGATCATCCATATAGATAACAGTCTCTGCAGAATTGTTGGATATGTAGACTTGAAAATATTTTAGAGCCAATTTAAGCCCAGTTTTTCTTTTTCTACCATTGAATTTTTACCAACAGATATATTCAGTTTCCTAGAAAAATAACTGGCTGGTTGTTTATTCCCTGTCTTGTGTGTCTGTAAAATCACTGCATCAACACCAATGTCATTGGCATTCACAACCATTTTAAATAACCTATAATTTGATGCGCTCAAAGGTTTGCTGATATTTATTTGTCCATTCAAATGTCTTGCTTTTCTTAAAAAAAAAATTGTCAGTGGCCTCAAGGATGCTGAAATTCAAAACAAGCCTCCAATAATTCACTCATGCCATTACATTGCAGAATGTTTATATTGTCTTAGGTATGGGAAAATCCAAGATGGTCCTTAGTTTTGATTTTTTAGGTATGACTTGATATTGTCTCCTATTATGGCCCAATTTAGCTAAATTTATGACCATATTGGCTCATCATAACTGACCAAATAAGTTGTCCAAGTGCAGATATTCATCTCAGATTTGGCCGAACTGTTGGTATCTGTGAATATGACAAAGTTGGATAATCTATAATGAAATTGTTGAAAAGTGGCATGTCTGTTTTTCATTTCAAATGGCATGAATTTAAATTGATAACATCCATCCAATGTTAAAAAAGCTGATATGTTTTTGTATCAGTAAATGGAACTTGCCAATATTCTGAACAAGTCATTTTTTTTATAACAAATTATCTTTGTTTAATCCTTTTGATACAAGCCTTCACTTGTGGAATCAGATTTGGATTCTCCTTTTGTTATCTTAGTCATAGAGATGTACAGCATGGAAACAGATCCTTCGGTCCAACCCATCCATGCCGACCAGCTATCCCAACCCAATCTTGTCCCACTTGCCAGCACCTAGCCCATATCCCTCCAAACCCTTCCTATTCATATACCCATCCAAATGCCTTTTAAATGTTGCAGTTGTATCAGCCTCCACCACTTCCTCTGGCAGCTCATTCCATACACATACCATCCTCTATGTGAAAAAGTTGCCCCTTAGGTCTCTTTTATATCTTTCCCCTCTCACCCTAAACCTATGCCCTCTAGTTCTGGACTCCCTGACCCCAGGGAACCAGAAAATAAGACACAATTGTTGTGATCCATCTGGATTCAGTACCACCATAAATGGCTCCAGCTAGTAGATTTTTGTTCAATAATGTAATGGCCACCATGAATTTTGATTTTGTTTTTCTTTCACATGAATTAACTGAGTTCAGTCTGTAAGGGTGTTATTTTATGGGTAAAAGTTAAAGCTGCTGTAGTCTTATTGGACCATTGGGCTGCTCTCACATTACATAGAGAAGACTGGTAGTTTAGCCTCAGGGTCACCACGCCTGAAGCAAGGGGAGAGGTTAAGGAGAGTCATTCATGGTAATCTCAGTTGGTGTGGGAATTGAATTTACACCGCTGGCATGTCTCTACATTACAAGTCAGCTGTCCAGTCAACTGACCCCCTTAACATGCTGACACATACATTCCTACATACACACACACACTGAGGCACACTTTCTCAGACACACACACAGGGAATGACACACACTCTCTTTTGCAAATATAAGCACAATGACAAGCACTCTCTCAGGCATACACATGCTGTCACAGAGTCACCCATTCATATGCATTCTATTGCTTACAGGCATGAAAACAGAAGAATTGCTTACTTAGTTCCTTACTGCAGAACTTCAGCTCATCCCCAAATCACACTGCCCACATCAAACTTGCAGTGGATTTTGCCCACTCTGCCTCTGCACTCCCTCCTTCCTGCTGCTAGCCTGTCTTACTGTTCATCTAACACAAATAAGCTATCTGTTAATCACCCTTGCCCACCCATTATGGGAGAGTTCGCTGGGCGATTGTGATATCCCCCCCACCCCAGTCCCTTCACTGCTATCCCCTCTTCTGACTGCGAAGGTTCACTGGCAAATCCCAGTAGGCTGGCCCATTTTCCCATTGCCAACCTCTCCTTTGGTGGTTGGAAATCACCACTTTCCAAGAATCTTTCCACAAATGTGTGAGTGGGGAGGGGAGCAGAGTTAAAATGCATGATTAATATTATTCTTTTAAAGAGCTGCAGATGCTAAGGGCCAAACAGCCCTCCGTCTTTGTCGAAAGCTTTTTGTACACTGGGTTACACCCACGGGAACGCATCTCAAAGCTAACAACATATTTTGCAAAAGACATTTTTCCTCCCCATTCTTAACAAATTACTTTGAGTCTGTGATAGTCCTTGTAAGTCATTTCAATAGTTTTTTGAAATATTGCATAATAATCTACCTAATTGTGTAAGCACCTCCATGCTATGCAACCTGATCTGATGCTCACAACATAATTCAGATCATTGAGATTCTTTTCAATAAGATCCAGTGAACATTGCTTTTAATGGTTCTGCTAAGACAGATTGCCATGCTAATACCTCGTCTCTGGCAAGAAAAGTCCCAGCTTTGGCCTTTTTATCTGCTCTGATTTTTATTGTTTGATGAGCACTTCTTGGCCAGCACACCTGCTTTGGTTATTTTTCTGAGGAACTTTAGATACAAGTTTGAAGTCTAAACCTCTGAGCTTTAGTTTATTATTTTTTTTCTTCAGACTTTTCACCTCGTGTCCTTATGTCAGTTCAAAAATTGGTATAGACACAGTATTGAATCCTATGGTCTCATAAAGGGCACACCCAGAGATGAGGACCGACAGGGAACTTCCGTTATCCCAATCATTGGGATGGTAATAGAATCATGGATGCTTACAAAAGGAGGGCATTCGGTATATTGTCTCTATACCAATTAACAAAAGATCTGACTGCACAAATTCCATATTCCAGGTATTGGCCCTTAAATAGTTTTTGGAAATATGGCAAGTGAATATCGAAATGCTGCTTAAGTGGTATGAGAGTCTGTGATTCAACCACTCTAGTCGGCTGTGAGTTCTAGACTTCCACTACCCTTTGAATGAATGAAAAAAATTCAACTCTTCTCTCAGCCTTCTACCTCTTTACCCTAAATCAATAAGTGATGGCTAGTGGTGTTTATACAGAGACTCAGGTAATGTTCTGGGGACCTGTGTTCAAATCCCATTATGCCAGATGGTAGAGCATGAATTCAATAATAATTTGGAAATAAGAGGCTAATGATGTCTTGAAATCATTGCAGATTGTCAGGAAAAACCCGTCTTGTTCACTAATGTACTTCAGGGAACGAAAGATGCCATCTTACCTGGTGTGGCCTAGATGTGACTCCAGGCCCTCAGCAATGAGGTTTGGCTCTTATCTGCCCTTTGGGCAGTTAGGCTTGGGCAATAATTGCTGGTCCAGCCAACTAATAGAAAAAGTGCTTTCTCAATCTTCTTTCAAATTTCATTGCTCGAAAGAAAATAATCCTAGTCACTGAACTCTTTCCTCATCACTCAGATCCTGCAGCTCAGGCAACACCTTGGTAAATCTCTTTTAACAATGAACTCTAAATATATTCTCTTAAAGTTTGATCTATCCATTGCTCCTTGTGGTTACGGATGATAAGCTGAAGATGATTTTTAAAAAAAAATTCCCAAACTGTTCATTATTATTTTGTCGAATATTTGTGGCAAAAAATTTGTGCCTTGATCTGAACATGTATTCATTTGGATAATCCATGTTTTAAAATAAAATTCAGCTAAGTTTTTTCCATTTTTTTTTTTGCTGAAGTTTTTCCCAAAGGTACTGCCTCAGAAAACCATAAGCATTGTAAGATATTGATCCCTACTTTTTCGATCGGGGACCTTTACAGTACTAAGACCCTACTACATTGCTGTTTGAAATCTGGCATTGGAATAGAAAGCAAAATTTTAAATGATGTTTGCAATTTGTTTATTACCTGAGATGTACAGAATGCCTCGGCAGATTTCACTACGTCCTTATGTAATCCTTCATTCTCTTGTATTTAAATTTTCCAAACTAGCATCAAATAAATGAATTTCCAAGTCGTCTTTTTTATAGATTCCTCATGAGCATGAGATCTAGTCACAGCAGAACCAGAAACAATCAAAGATGTTCTTTCCGCAGCATTTTGATTTCTTTTGTTTCACTAGATGTTCCAATATCCTCAGTGTGACTGATTCTTTTGAATCCGTCAGGACATTTGCCAAGATAAAATTGATTTGTTTAAGTTACTCTTTTTAATACAATTCTATGTAAAGGAATCAGACTGTAGCCTCCATTTATACCTGCAATTAGTATATTTTTCCTTCATTTCCTGCAGACAATTCATAGAGTCATAACATTATACAGCACAGAAACAATGCTTCGGTCGACCTTGCCCATGCCGACCAGATACTCTAAACTAATCTGGTCCCATTTGCCAGCATTTGGCCCATATCCCTGTAAAGCCATATACCCATCCAGATGTGTTTTAAATGTTATTGTCCCAGTCTCCTCGTTCCATACATGCACCACCTTCTGCGTAAAAAATTGGGTCCCTTTTAAATCTTCATTCCCCCATACAGGATGCACATAGGCTAACTCAATGATTTTTCCTTATTTAACTGTCAGAAATGCTAAGGGTTTTTTCAGCTCTAGCCTGGAGATTGTCAGAACTAAACCTGTCTTTCTGCTGTATGGATCTCCTCTTCCAAACGTAATCTGCTTATTCCCCCGTCCATGTCTTTGTAGTTTGTAAAATTGCAACTTAGTAAATATGTAAGCAGTTATCTTCCCAGGTTGCTTATTTAGCCATTTAGTTTAAGTCACATGCTTTTCTTGACAAACTGGTCATATGGGTAGAGTAATGGCAAATGGAATTCAACCGAGAGAAGTGTGTGTGTGCGGATGCATTTAGGGAGCTCTAATAAGGCAAGGAAATTAACTGTGAATGGTAGGTCTGTGGAAAGTACACAAAATCACAGGGACCTTAGTATACATATCCACAGCTCCTTGAAGATAGAAAGTTGGGGTGGCTAATGTGATTAGGCATACTTGCGCTTATTTAGCTGAGGCAACAAATATAGGTGCAGGGAAATTATGCTGTAACTATATAAAATGTTAATTTTCTAAAGTAGAGTAATGTATGCATTTCTGGTCACCACAGTATAAGAAGGATGTGATTGCACTAGAGAATCTGCAGAAATTTATCAGGATTCCACCTGAGCTGAAGAGTCTCAGTAACAAGGAAAGATTGGGCTTGATTTCTCTGGAGCAGCAAAGGCCCTGATGTTGTATAAGGGGTAATAATAGGAAGACACTTTTTCCAAAAGTAGAAGGTTCAATAATCAGAAAGTATACATTTAAAGTAAAAGGTTGAAAGGTAAGAGGGAAGTTAAGGAAGACCTTATTCACCAAGAGGGTGGTGGGAACTCACTGCTTGATAGAGTGGCTGAATCAGAAGCTCGTGGAGTTTCCAAGCAGTGTTTAGATACTTGCTTTCCTTGCTATTAGCCTCCAGGGCTATTAGCCTCAGTGGGATTAGTTGACCAGCATGGACATGTGGGGCAAATGGCTGCCTCCTGTTCCGTGAATGTCTATTAATATACTAAAGTAAAAAACTACATTTAAAAAAAAAGTCAGGAAGCTAAAGATAATAGTTGATCAGTGATTTTCTTTTTAAATATTAAGGCTGTGGCATTCTACAGAGCTAAATTCAATGTTGCATACTTTTTGTGATATGCATCTTCATCGTAAGAGATGTAGAAGATATAAAACTTAGCCATTACGTAATAATGAGGAAGGAAGATGTAAGCTGTATCAACAGACAAGTTAGCAAATGATGGTGAATGGAATTCTGGAGAAGTGTGAAGGAGAAGTTCCTTGTGGGGAAGGCTAACAAAGCAAGGAAATGCATAATATGTCATAGGATACAGAGAACTATAAGCAACACTGGATACCTGAAATGCATTGATGAGTATATGCTCGTTGAGGTGATAGACAGAATATTTGTCTTTATTAGCCAACTCAAAATCTAAGAACTGGGATGTTATGCTAGAACTGTAAAAAAAAAAAACATGGGCCACTGGGGCGGTATGGTAGCTCAGTGGTTAGCAATGCTGCCTCACAGTGCCAGGGACCTGGGTTTGATTCCAACCTTGGGCACCTGTCTGTGGGGAGTTTGCACATTCTCCCCATGTCTACATGGGTTTCCTCCAGGTGCTCCGGTTTTCTCTCAAATTCCAAAGATGTGCTGTTTAGGTAAATTGGCCATGCTAAATTGCCCATGCTAAATTGCCCATAGTGTTCAGGAATGTTTTGGTTAGGTGTGTTAGTCGGGTAAATATAAGGTCGGTGTGGACTTGTTGGTCCGAAGGGCCTATTTCCACACTGTGATTTTGCTGCAACGTTATAGGGAAAGTCTGTGTGAAGTTTGCACATCGTACCCATGTCTGTGTGGGTTTCTGCCGGGTGCTCCAGTTGGGGTCAGGGAGTCCAGAACTAGAGGGCATAGCTTTAGGGTGAGAGGGGAAAGATATAAAAGAGACCTAAGGGGCAACTTTTTCACACAGCGGGTGGTACGTGTATGGAATGAGCTGCCAGAGGATGTGGTGGAGATTGGTACAATTTCAACATTTAAGAGGCATTTGGATGGGTATATGAATAGGAAAGATTTGGAGGGATTTGGGCTGGGTGCTGGCAGGTGGGACAAGATTGGGTTGGGATATCTGGTCAGCATGGATTGGTTGGACCGAAGGGTCTGTTTCAATGCTGTACATCTCTATGACTCTGTGTGCAAGCTTGGTGGATTGGCTATGGGAAGTGCAGGGATGAGGTGGGTCTGGGTGGGATGCTCTTTGGAGGGTTGAGTGGGCTTGATAGGCTGAACATGGAGCAGAAATTTCTAGGGTCTTTTCTGGACCTGCAATGTTTTTAGAAACATTGGAAGGATGATCTGATGGGCTGTTTTCTTTGGAACAGAGAACCCTGCGGAAAATGCAATAGATGTAAATATAATTAAAAGATCCATGGGAAGCAAGATAGTAAGGCCTTTTGCCCTAATTGGAGGAATTTATCATTTAAGGGTATAGATTTAGGGTTAAAAGATACATGGGGTTTGAGGGGAAAGTTTTACCTAGGGTTACAGAGATCTGGAATTCACTGCCTTTGAAGGTAATAAGGACAGAAGCTCTCATAACATGTAAAAGCTGAAAAGGTGTTGCTGGAAAAGCACAGCAGATCAGGCAGCATCCAAGGAGCAGGAGAATTGACGTTTCGGGCATGAGCCCTTCTTCAGGAAATCATGTAACATGTAAAAGTACTTGATATACATTTGAAGTGTCCCAACCTACAAAACAATGAATCCAAAAACTAAGGGAAATCAGGCTGAAGGGTTCCTTGTCGGTCAAGACAGACATGATGGAATGAACAGCCCATCACTTTGGATTTTGGAAAACAAATTATAGCAGGAATAAAACTTGAACCATGCTGTTTTTTTTTTTACTTGTTCTTGATGCGTGGAGTTGCTGGCTAGGCCAGCATTTATCGCCTGTTCCTCATGTTGCTGGAGAAGGTGGTGATGAGTTGCCTTTAACTGCTGCAGCTCTTGGGTAATTGGCTATGCATGAGAGTAGATGGAAAGTGTATACTTGAGATTAATAAATGTATTTGTATTAGATTATGGAGTTGATTGGATTTCACATGAGCTAGATTGTGATAAATGCATTTTCTGACTAAAATTACATAATATGGATAATTTTCACAAATTTAGGAACTCTGTCAGTACCAAAATGCACTTGATGGTGGTGCTGTTGAGCTTGTGTAAATCGAAGTTTTAGTAAAGCTGTTCCATTTAATGTGCAACAGAAGAGTAAGGTTTCATTCTTGTATCAATTTTTTTGTAACTTTTATAGATAGTTAAAACTAAATATTCCCCCCACCCAGATGTTTGGGTGAATTTTTAGTTGTCAGGGATTTCAGGAGAAACTTATAAGCCAGGACACAAGTAAATCAGTTTTGAAATGTTAAATTTTTAGTCCTGATTGAAAGACTGTTTGTCATATAATCCTTACCCCCTCAAGTCTGAGGGATAAAGCATGGAGGACAGTTAGCTTTGTCATCTATCATTAGATTTGGATGCACCATATACCTAAAAGCAGGCATCACTATCTCTCAAAACAGTTAAAAATCACACAACACCAGGTTATAGTCCAACAGGTTTAATTGGAAGCACACTAGCTTTCGGAGCGATTGATGTTTCAATGTATAATTTCAGTTACATCACACTGTAAATTTTTGCTATAAATTCTGTGTTACGATCGAGCCCTCCACTATCACCTGATGAAGGAGCGTCACTCCGAAAGCTAGTGTGCTTCCAATGAAACCTGTTGGACTATAACCTGGTGTTGTGTGATTTTTAACTTTGTACACCCCAGTCCAACACCGGCATCTCCAAATCTCAAAACAGTGTACTACTCCAGGATCACTGCATATAGCAATAATAAACCCTGACTGTTTTTCATTATCATGAACCTATTAGACAGATGTCTGTCTTTTCTCCCTGTGCACTCACTTCCCACAGCAATTGTGAGGAATTTATGGTCACTGGCTGAGACCATCTAGTCATCTGCCTTTGCTGTCTTCCTTTGCTTTCTCATCCAATTTTACTTTTCCCATGCTCCCAATATCCTCACCCCCATGCTAAACTGGCATATCCCCCATTATTTTCCCCACCTTTTCCGATGCCATCCCGAAGCTAATTGTTTTGATGAGATCTATCTCTTTCTCTCAACTGCATTTTAACAAAAATACAAGCTAACTAGCTTCCTTCTTCTGTGTATGCTAACAATCATAGTAAATGGTTCCTCCTTTTGGTCCTGTTCTCTCTGCTGCCATTGCCCTCTTTCAGAAATTCCTTTTTAAGTCTTCTGTTCTTCGAAACAGTTGTATAGTACCGAAGTTCTATCCCTCTTTTCTTCCTATCCACTACCTTCTTTCCCCACATCTAGTCTTTGGTCAGCAGTTTTCTCTAATCAGACATGGAGAAGATAATAGTCAAGAACTTGGGTCCATCCACTCAGCTCATATTTTTTGGCACCAATTCCATTTCCTATAGCTAACCACTATCCTTAATGTCGATGTTATAGTCGACTTCAAGCCAAACTTCCATTTGCATAATTCCTCCATGATGCTTCTCTCCATTATGTTATTCTGTAGTGGTATAAATAAATAAGAAAGCTCATAGAATGTTATCATTTATTAAAAGAGGAATTGACTATAGAAGTAAGAAGGTATTAGTTCAGTTATAAAGGGCATTAGAAAAACCACATCTGGAATCCAGTGTACAGTATTTGTACCTTATTTAAGGAACCTTGTAAGTGCATTGGAAATAGTTCAGGGAAGGTTTGACAGACTAATACGTGGTATGTGCAAGTTGTCTTCAGGAAAAATTGGAGAGGGCTAGGTTTGTATCTATGGCAGTAAAGGGTTCCATAGGTTGACTACTCTCCGAAGAAAGCAATACACCTCATCTCTTTAATGATTGACCCTTTCTCTGAGATTATGCCTGCTGGTCCCAGACTCTCCCACAAAGGGAAATGACTTTTCCATGTCAATCCTGTCAAGCCCCCTAGAATTCAATAAGATCTCCTCTCATTCCTCTAAACTCCAATAAGTATAAGCCCTATGGGGTTACATTCACCTCCTTCAAGGCAGTGAGTTCGGTGACCCGGGGGGAGGGGGGAGTTTGGCGCCCTGTATAGGTCAGACTGTATAGCTGTGAGTATGTGTAAGAAACTGTTCCTGGTTCAAGTTTTTATCATCTACTTTGTCGTTTTATAACGTATAATTAGACTCAAACATAACAGATATGTCTTGCTTTTGAATCTTGATTTTTTTTAAAGTCTGCCATTGGTTCTAACTTGCATTCAATGCTAGAAGAGCATGTCATTCATATTTAATTTTGCTGGGTAAAGTTTAAGACTGAAATATAAACTCAAAAAATTATAAATTGCTTTTGTGCTATAAAAAGGCAAATAACGTAAAGACATTTTAAACATTGGAAGGTTGGCATGCTCTTGCATTTTTATCAGAAGATCCTTGATGTTGAGGGATTTTGAGAAAAAACATTTGAAACCATTTTACGTTTATGCTCTGTACGCACTGCCTAGCGATATTAATTGGCCAGTGCTGCATTTAAAAACAGTGGTACACAATTTCCAATTGCAATATACTGGATGTTTACATTGTCATTTTACTAAAATGGTCAGATTTTTGATTTCCATAGTGACTAATCAATTCTGTTTGGTGTTTTTAAGGTAAAAAGTGAAGAATCAGGGGATTCTTCATCCCAGCAAACGACAACCCAGCCTTCGCTGCAACCATCTTTACAGACCACCCTTCCACAGACACAGCTTATGCTTGCTGGCGGGCAGATCACTGGGGTATGTGAAAGCCATTGTCACATAAAGTCGAATCTAAAATCCATAAAAATATCAAATCACTTATTGTTTCTCTCCTCCCTGCAGATTTGTGATCTGACCCTTACATCTCTCCCTTTTCTTTTTTACCTGCCACGCTTTATGCTATTATATTCATTCCCCATGTGTCTCAGTTCGTCATCTTATCCACCACCTATCATGTAGCCCAAATCTCTCTGCTGAGCCATCTTTTGTTTTTAACTGCTCAGGCTTTTGGCCATTTGCTTCATGTGTTGGGTTTTAATTCTGTCCAAATAAAAAGTTGCTACCTCCTACTCCTGTTTCTTCCAAGACCCAATCTGTCTTTCTCTGTCAGGATCTGATTCTTCATTGAACTTTTGTTGCCGCCTTGAACTTCCCTCATAATTTTCTCTTTTGATTTCTTCACTGTCGTCTTAACTAATTTATCTTTTTGTTTTCCTTTTAATCTAAAATTCCTGCTTAGTGCCGTGGTACCAAAATACTTTTGAAGTATAGTTCTTTGTCCTTGAGCACTATCTTTCTCAGATTGAATGCGAAAGTGTCACAAATTTGTGCAGCTTACTGAATATGCTTTGAGGCCTTTGAACATTTAAGCAATAACATGAACATGATGAAATGGGCATGAGGTTGAAAATAGAACAAGAATAATATTTAGGATGATCATTACTCTAGTAGAAGTTGTAGGGTTAGAAGTGAGTTAAATTATGCTTGTGATACTGGCGACAGGGGAGACTCTTATAAAGTCAGAAACTGAACTGGGTATAAGTTGGATGGGTGGACAGAAACTACAACTTAATTAGCTGTGATGTCAGTGGTGGGAGTAATGGACAAAGATTAAGTAACATTGTGAACGAAGAATCAAATATTCAAAAAGGCTAAAGTAATGTTGGCTAATATAGTTTCTCTGAACTGTTCTGCAGAAGAGTTATAGTCGAGAGTGTGGTGCTGGAAAAGCACAGCAGGTCAGGCAGCATCCGAGGAGCAGGAGAATCAACATTTCGGGCATAAGCCCTTCATCAGGAATCCTGATCTCCAGAATTTGTAGTCCTTACTTTCTCCTCCCTGAAGACTTAAAACGTTTACTCTGGCAGATCTGTGGAGAGAAAAACAGACTACTGAATTTCTTCAGTATTCTCTGTTTGTTTCAGATTTTCAGCATCTGTGATGTTTCATTTTGTATTAGAATGATGTGTGAACTGCACTAATAAAACTATGACGGGAGTTTGCATAAACTGTATTGTATTTCATGGAATTTAAAGATTAAGAGGTAATTTGATTTGAAGATTTGAAGTTGTTCAGGGATACTTTTAAGAATGATTGAAGAGAAACTATTTTACTTGGTTGGAAAGTGTGAGACTAGAGATCTAGTTTTACGAATTAGAACCAGACCTGTCAGGAGTCAAGAAACACTTGCTCACACAAAGGATAGTGGAACTCTCTTTGTAAATTTTGGCAGTTGAAACTAGATCAACTGTTAATTTTAAATGTAAGACTTTATTATAGGTATGGGGTAAAGGTAGGTATATGGAGTTAGGGAGCAGGTCTGCCTTACTTTTATTAAATGACAGAAAAAACTAGAGGGGCTACTTTTGCCCTCTGTTCCTAACTGATATTTAAACTAAAAGAAGGGTTCAAATGACGGGAAATTTATAAATTTAAAGAGAAAGGTCAAGGCCAAAGAGAAGCTTAACATTTTGGCTAAAGATAAGATAGACCCTAGTCGAGTATAGAAAGTATAGAGGGAACTTAAGAAAGCAATTAAGAGAGCAAAGCGAGGCATGAATAACATTTGCAGATAAAATTAAGGAAAAACTCAAGATAGTCTGTATGTTAAGGGGAACAGGATAACCAGACAAAGAGTAGGACCCAATAGAGAATAAGGGGCAAAACTGTGGAATCTGAGGTCAATGCAGAGTGTTAAATGAGTACAGCTAGTCACTGGGTTGCAAACAGATTCTGTTTTTAAATCTCTTTGAAGTCAATTTGTGTGCAATTTGGGATACACAGCAGGGCAATATACAGGTGCTGTTCATAATTATAGGAAGGAGGTGTAGGTACAAAATTCAGGAAGAGGGTTTGTGATGTCGTTGAGCAGTTTGACATAGGGAGTGAGGGGGTATTGGAGGCTTTGGTAGGCTTAAAATTGAAATAATACCTAGGTTTGAATGAATTGTATCCTAGGCAATTGTGGGAAGTGAAGTAGGAAATCACAGGGCCTCTGACCAAAATATTTAATTTACCTTTGGCCATAGGGAAGGTACCAGAGGTCTGGAGAACAGCTGAGGTAGTTCCACTTGTCAAAAAGAGTGGTAGAGATAAACCAGGGAATTAGACCAGTGAGTCTCACATCAGAGAAAATTCTGAAGGAGAGAATTAATCTCCACTTCGAGAGACAAGGTTTGATCAGGGATATTCAGTGTGCCTTGTCGAAGATGGTCACACATAATAACTTTGATAAAAGTTTTTCAGGTTGTGATCAAGAATATAGATTAGGTTCATGCAGTTGTTGCAATTTATATGGATTTCAGCAAAGCCTTTGGCAAAGTCCCATATAGGAGATTGATGAAGAAGGTAAAAGCACATGGGATCCAGGGTAATTTGGCAAGTTGGATCCAAAATTTGTATATTGGCAGGAGACAGAAGGCTGTTTGTGTAGAAGACTGGAAGCTGATGTCCAGTGGTGCACTGTTGAAATATATGTAAACAACCTAGTTGAGAATTGAGGGGGAGAGGGAAGATGACAACTAAGTTTGTAGGTGCTACAAAGATTGGCCAGTTAATTAATCGGAACAAAGAAGATTTTAGGTTACAGGAAAATATAGGTTTGTCAGATGGGCACATCTCTGCCAGATGGAATTTAATCCTGAACATTGTGAGGTGATGCACTTAAGAAGAAGTTTTAAGACAAAGGAATACTCAATGGACGGCAGGATACTAAGAGGAACAGAGGGATCTTGGGATGCTTGTCCTTAGATCCCTGAAGGTAGCAAAGCACTTTAATAGTGTTGTTAAGAAGACATAATGGCCATTCCTTCATCAGTCGTGACTTGCATTATAAGGGCAGGAGGGATTTGCTGGAGCTGTACAGAACTTGGCTTTGTCCACAGCTGGAGTACTGTGTGCAGTTCTGATTGCCTCACTGTGGGAAGGATAGTTGGTTGTATTGGAGTGGGTGCAGAATGGATTCACCAGCAGGTTGCCTAGGGTGGAACATTTTAGCTATGGAGGCTCAGTTGTTTACTTTTGAGTGGCAAATGCTTTGGTGGAGGTGTCTAATTGAGATGTATAAGATTATGATGGAGATATTTTCTGATCAAACTTTTCAGATATTATTACATACTTCTGAAGCAGATGGGACTTGAAACTGGCTGACACTAATGCTGCCACAAGAACCCTAAGATTAACAACAGGATTGACAGGGTGGATAGGAAGCAGCTGTTCCCCTTCGTGGATGGGTCAATAATGAGGGGCCATTATTTTGAAAGGAGGTTTACTGGGGACTTGACGATCGTTTTTGCCTAGAGGGGATCTGGAAAGCACAGCATGGAAGGTTGGTACAGGCAGGGAACATTGGAATTTTTACAAAGTATATGGATTAATATTTGAAATAACATAGTATTCAAGCTTATGGGCCAAGTGTTAGAAGATGGGACTAGTGTAGATAGGTTGGCATAGACTTGATGGGCCACAGGGCCTCTTCTGTGTTGTATGACTGACTCTATAAGCACAGTGTGACAACAAGGGACAAAATATGAACAGTGCACCAATGAATGAGGTCCAGTCAGCAAAAAAAAGTGAACAATTAAAATTTGTCTGAATGCTTGAGACATTCATAATAAAATAAACAAATCTGATGGCCATTTCAAAGATATTGTTACATGTTGACAAAGGTATTTGAAGTTTTTAAAAGACCAACAAAGTGGAAAAGGAGAGTGGTTCAGATAAGAAAAGATGCAGTAAGGCAAAAGTGAAGAAGTGCAGAATTTAAGATTGGTATTGGTAAAGAAACAACAGAGGTCAGTAAAAGCTATTGGGAGCTGTTTCTAGGTGTCCTAACTATAGTTATACTGTTGTAAAGGGTACTAATCTGGAAATAACAGAAGCTTGTACCAAAGGTAATATAATAGTTGAGGAAATTTTAATCTAGACACATCAAATTCACAAAGGTAAATGGCAAGATGAGTTCATGGCATGCATTTCAAACAGTTATCTAGGGCATGTGTTGTGGAACTAACTAGGGAAGACTTATTTTCTGTATTGTTTTGTGTCACCAAATAGAATTTGTAATCTCATAGTAAGTAGTTCCCCAGGAATTCTGATTAGAATTTCACTTGACTGTCAGAGTGCTGTACACAAGTCATTAAAGTACACTTAATGACACAGAGGTGAATTGGCTAAGGCAGAAAAATTAGAAGAAAAGATATGTCTGTAAATGAGCAAGAACAAGCACTTGAAAATGTCATAATTATCAACAAATCTCCATTCGATTGAGAAGTAAAACCTTCACAAGAAAGATATCCATCCCTGGCTAATTAACAAGGTTAGGGATAGTAGTTAATTAAAACAACATATAATACTCCCAAGGGTTCTTAGGTTGCAGTGGTATTGACCCTATCTCTGTATCAGGAGGCCCATCTGCCCCAGAGGTGTGTCAATATATTTAAAATACAATATTTCAGCATGGATAATAAGCCTGAGAGTTGAGATTGTTGTAGCTGCCTGCAAAAGGTGACCAAAATATTCATGAGGAAAGAGAAAATAGAATTACAATAAGCTCGTCAGAAATATGAAAGCAGATTGATTGTAAGCATTTCTACAAACATACAAAATGAAAGAATAATAAAGGTAAACCTGAGGTTTTCTTTGGTGGAGAAAGGAGAAATAGCAATGGGAGTAAGGAAATGGCACAGATGTTAGACAAATATTTTATATTAACAATATTAACAGTCAGTACTCAGTCCTGAATACTGATGAGATTGATGTCTTGTATAGGGAGTGCAGCCAGAGCCAAATTTGGTAGTTTGCCTGCACAGTAGGATACAAGGATGTTTGGAAGAGCAATGCTGATTCACGGTTTGGTAGTTAGGGGTACAGAGAGACTTTTCTGTGGCCATAAGCATTGATCCAAGATGGCATGAAGCGTCTCTGGTGCCAGAGTCAGGGATGTCACTGAGCGGTTGCAGGGAACTGGGAGCTGATTGAGAAGGGGTTAATGTCCAGAGGTGGCAGTCCAGATTGGAACAGAGAACTGTTGAAAAGTTTAAACTAACTTGGCAGTGGTGCGAAAACCATGAGATAACAGCAGGGAGGAGTACCAAAGTGTACAAAAAGCTTGGAAATTTTCAGGTTAGCACCACTTTCAAAGTGAAGAGTAAAGAATAATAAGCTAATAGGTGGAGTCAGAATCGGAGCAAAAGCAATAATATCCAAATCAAAGTTACTGAGTATGTTTGTGAATAGGCAAAGTGTATGCTTTATGGAAATATAATGTTTTGACTATATCGGAGACCTGGCTCAAAAATGAAAAAGTCTTGAGTGTTAAGTATTCCTGAAGATGGGTATTCAGACAAGATAGGAAAGGATGAAAAGGGGAAGTGTTGACTAACGAGAGCATTGGAAGTTCTGATGAAAGAGGATGTCCAGAATGACAGAACTGATTTGGCTAGAACTAAGGAACATAAAAGATGCAATTACATTGCTTAATGTAGGATATAGGCGATCAACTGGTGGGTAGGATGTAAAGGAAACAATTTGCAAAGAGGTTAAGGAGAGGCGCATTTTGGAGTAACTATGATGGTGTTTTTTTTAATTATCCAAATTTAGACTTTGTTAACAACAATAAAGAGACAAATATGGATTAATTAAGGTGAGCCAGCTGATTTTTCCTGATTTCTTCAGGAAAAATTCTTAACTTGCTGGAGTAACAGAGAAAACTGTTCAAGTCAGTGCTGCCAATGTGGTGTGCATAGGTACTAAAGAAGCATTTAGTAAAGTGATGCACAACAGGTGTGATCAAAGTTGGAGTGAATGGAATAAAAGGGATGGGAGCGTTATGGATACAAGATTGACTGAGAGACAAGAATAACAGAATAAAGTAAAGCTAAAGTCACCATAAACCTGTGGACTAAAAGACTCCCCCACCCCCCATCAGAGAGAGATGATTGATGGTCACCACACATCAGGCGAGCAGCAAGGTCAAGAAGGTGGGACCTTCATCATGTTTTCAGCTGGTACAGGAATTTACCCCATGCTGTTGATGTCACTCTGCATTACAAACCGACCATCCAATCAAATGAGCTAACCAATCTCCATGAGAGACTAATGGCACATGGACTGTAACTGGTGGGGAGTTGCAGAATTGCTGCCCGGTCCTCAGCTAGATGCAGTTTATATCATTGATTTGGGTGAGAACAGTGAGAGTAATGCACACGGTTTTTGATGATGTAACGAAGTTAGATGGGAATGTAAGTTGTGAGGTGGACACACAGGAGCTACAAAGAGATATAGTCAGTTTAATTGGGTGGGTAACAGGATGGCAATGGATTATAATGTCAGGGAGTGAGAGATTATTCACTTGGGTCATAAGTTTGGAAAGTTAGAATATTGTTAAAAGGTGTAAAACTCAAATGTTGATGTCTGAGAAAACGTTAGTATACTTATTCAAGGAGTACAAATTTAGCTCACAAGCACAGCAAGCACTTAGAAAGGTAAATCAGATGTTGGCCTTTTTCTAAGGTGTTAGAAAACCAGGATAAAGAAGTCTAGCTGCAGTTGTACAGAGTTTTGATGATGCCAGACCTGCAGTTTGCAGTTTGATCTCTGTATTTAAGGAAGCGTCAATGTGCATTGGAGAATGTACAGAAAAGGTTCACTAGATTTATCCCTGGGATGCGGG
The DNA here is from genome assembly GCF_037043375.1 of Chiloscyllium plagiosum. NCBI lineage: Eukaryota > Metazoa > Chordata > Chondrichthyes > Orectolobiformes > Hemiscylliidae > Chiloscyllium > Chiloscyllium plagiosum. Next base: position 43,199,846 of record NW_028270150.1, read on the forward strand.
GATTATTCAGTAACAAAAAGTGACTTAATTAGGCCTATATTTATTCATACAAATTCTGAAAGAGTTTGATAGGTTAGACTGGAAACAATGCTTCCTTGGCTGAGAAAAATGCAGCAAGATGGCCCCAGAGTATAAAGAGCTGTAATATATCGTCTCGGATTGAGACAAAGAAATTTCTTCACTCAGGAGGTGGAGAGTCTTTGCCTCAGAGGTTGTGGCTGCTCCATTGTTGTTATATTCAAGACTGGGGTAATAGACTTTTGATCCCTCAGGAGGTGTATGGAATGAGTGAAATGAAGGAAGAAGATCTGCTGTGGCTGTGTTAAATAGCAAAACAGGCTTAAGTGTCCAACTGGGAGAAAGTGAGGACTGCAGACAAAAAGTTGGAGCACTGGAAAAGCACATCCGGTCCAATGGTCTATTTCTGTTCTTATTTCTTATGTTCATCTCGTCTTATCCTGTATGCCTTTGAACCACTTTCCAAACCTTCCCAGGCACCTTAAACAATCATTGCATATATATTCCGAGCTTCTTCAGTCCTGTACCCTCTTTGGAATTTTACCTTTACTTAATGTTGCCAATTGTGTTTTTCGTACCTACAGATACCACTTCATGCTTCCCTGCGTTAAGTTTCATCTGTCATATATCTACTCTTTCCATTCTATTTATGTCATCTTTACTATGAGAGAAATGATAATTCTTCTATAAAACTGAATTATCAAACTGAGTAAAATTTGTTTTATCTGAGTAGTTTTCATTTATTTATATTTTATTAACAGTTTTCTGCTTTTTTTGTGAAATTCAACGTTTGCTTGTCAAGCAAATGTATAAATTGGGATTTGTCATCAACAGTAAAATAAAGGTTTGTATTTTTCAGACAGTGACAAAGCAAGGACACTCATCACTGACCTTGAAGAAAGTCTTGTTGAGAGAGATTGTGCAATTTCTGGGGCGAGAATTTAAATGTTTTTGATGCATTGAAATTGTAGCATTGTTACGTCAGGATTTCCAGCATGTGTTGCAGTAATGTCATCAAACTGTCTAATCACCAGTCATGTTGAAAAATTTTCATGGCCAGCCAACCAAGAAAGGAAAAGCTATAAAATCTAAATTTTTAAAACCATTTGCCTAGAACAAAGTGAAGGAATTGGGACGTGCACACTAGTCACAATAGCTGAAGTATTATGACAAAATTTAAAAATATGTAACTTCTTTAATATGAAGATAATTAACCACTCTCAAAGTATTTTTTTAAAGAGCCAGTTCTGTTTTACAGCAGTTGTAATTATTCAAATCGGCATTTTAAAAACCTGATTACATCTGGTTGATCAAGCTGCAACTGTTTTGTTGATTAGGCTTCTTAACAGTGTTCTAAGAGTATAAAAAGAAAAACCTTTGCCACACTAACAAATCTAACTGATTGCTGGCTTTATGTCTCCAGAGTGCAACCAATAATGGTTCAGTGAGTGATAGGCTGGATTAAACTGTGCTAGCATTAAATCCTGAGATGGTTAGATTCAGAGGGATAGTGATGGCGAACATTGATTATATGCTGTCAATTTCCCTCTGGGAAATCTGGGTCCTTTTTATGTTTATTGTTTATTTAAGCTTTATGGGTGAATTGGTGAATTACATTCAGTCCTTCGTAATGTATAGTAATTGAAACAAGATCATTTCTATAATATTGACCAGTGTAACATGTTAAAGAGCAATTTGAGGATTTGTAATACACCTTAATAAAGTAAATGAACCTGAAAATAACTAGTTTAGAAGAAATACATTGCATTTATCTGACTTTTGTTTCTACAGCTTACATTGACAACGGCGCAGCAACAGTTATTGCTCCAGCAAGCACAGGCCCAGCTCTTGGCTGCTGCAGTTCAACACTCAGCAAATCAGCAGCATAATACCACAGGAGCCGCCATCTCTGCCACAGCAGCAACTCCTATGGCACAAATACCCATCACTCAGCCAATCCAAATACAAGTAAGCGTGAATATACTTAGGTCCAGGCTGCATCCAGCATATGAGTGAATTTCAGCTCCCAAGCAGCACATAATAAGCTGCGTCACTGTCATATTACTGCTTTTAAATTCAAATGGTCTAATTAACTAGGTGAACAACTTTCCAATATGAAGGAACACTTTGCAAGTTGACAGAACTTTGGGAAATTATAGTTGGGGTAACTAGGCTGTCCTTACCATTTCCTTCAAAAGTATAAATGGAAATATTTTGAGGATTTTGCATTTAGAAAACAATGATACTTCACTACTGTAATTTTGCTTACATCAATTTTAATGGTTTCTGTCTATGATTGAACATTTTCCTTGGAGTGTCTAGGACACTGAACTCTTGCTTACAGGCAAATACTGATACACAGTAATTAATCAACATGCCTTTTTTCAATATATTCATCATATCCTGTGAAAAAAAGGTGAACATTGTCCTGAATCATTATCTTTTCCTTTATATATTTGAACATTTTGATATGTATCGATCCTGTCCAATCCCTTTTTAATTTTATTTACATAATGATGATCTAAAAAAGATCCTTTCTCATGGGTAAAGTGAAGGACAGCAGAAAGAGGGGTCAGTCTAAGTGAAAATGGAAAATAGATGTTACAGTATAACTGCAGATGAATTAGAGTGGATGTGTAAGGATGGTACAAGACTGACAAGCATGATTTAGGAATAGCTACAAGCAGGGCGGTTTAAAAAAATCACTTTATTTGTTATTTTGTGGACAATATGGAATATGTCCATTTATTCTTCATCTCCCTATATAGTGGGCAAAGAGCTCTGGGCCAGAAATCGCAGATTAAAAATTATTATTGAAGTATGTTCGGAACATTGCACCCAAGAGCAAAGGAAACCGAATGGCTAGTAGGCAGATAGGGTGTCACAGTGGCTAAGTGGTTAGCACTGCTGCCTCACACATCAGGGACCCAGATTCAATTACAACGTTGTCGATGTGGAGTTTGCACATTCTCCCTTTGTCTGCATGAGTTCACTTCAGGTGCTCTGGTTTCCTTTCTCAGTTCACAGATGTGCAAGTTACATGGATTAGCCTGACCTAATTGTCCCGTAGTGTCCAGGGATGTGTAGGTTGTGTGGGTTAGCCATGGTAAATGTGGGGTTACGAGGATAAGATGGAGGGCTGGGTCTGGGTGGGATGCTCTTTAGAAGGCCAATGTGGACCTGATGGTCCAAATGGCGTCTTTCTGCATTGTAGGAATTTTATGATGCTAACTTAAGTAGTATTACTCAAAACAATAAACATCTCAAACTACAACAATTCTGTGGAATTTCACTTTACAATTAGATCACATGTCTATGATTCAGTTTTAAAGTCAACATGAAACTTAAGTTTGTTAACCTCCCTATAGCATAGCGAGAAAAGGACTGAAACAGTTTCTGCTACTCTGAATTCTATCGTACATCAAAATAAGGTTATTGTTCGGAGTTAATTAAAAATGTTGCACATGAAAAAAAATCTCTTGCAGTGATTTCTCCATAATCAAATTAGATACTTAATATCTAAATAGTTTCCAAAGTTAGGATGAGCAACTTGCATATTGTCCAGTTCTCCGTGACATGGTGTTTTAGGAAGGGTTTAGGATCACTATATATTCTGGCGAGTAGGCAAATATCTCATTGCAAAAGTAGCTTGCTCTCAGTCTAGTACTACAAATCCCCAATTTAGAAATTGAATCACGTATAGAATCTCTACAGTGCGAAATAGGCCATTCACCCCATCAAGTCCACACCGACCCTTTGAAGAGCATCCCATCCAGAAACTATCCAATAACCCTGTATTTCCCATGGCTAATCTACCTAACCTGCACATTTTTAAAAAGTGGGAAGAAACCAGAACAATCAAAGGAAAGCCACGTTGGCACAGAGAATGTGGAAATTGCATAAGCTGGAATTGAACCGGGGTCCTGAGCACTTGAGGCAGCAGTGCTAGCCACTGTGACATCCCATAATGAAACATTAAAAATAAATTTAATATTCTGAAATTGCTTATTTGGTCTTTTGTACAAGTTGACTGCCCAGACTAAAATTTTAATTAATTTTAATGCTCTAAACATTAAAGAGCTGGAGGAAAAAGAAGCCATTTGAAAATTGCAGGTTGAAGTCATGCCCAGCATGAAGGAAGGTGATTATGGCTGTTGGCAACCGATTATCTCAGTCTTAGGACATCACTAGAGGCCCAGTGGCTGGAGGTCCTTTATCAATGAACTTCCCTCCAACATAAAATAATGAATAAGAATATTTGCTGTTAATTACAATTCTCAGTCCTATTTACTATTCCTCAGACAATAAAGCAGTCTATCTCTTACATGTAATGGAGCATGGGCAATTTCATGCTACATTAGTGACAGTCAGTGATTATCTCAACAAAATAGAACCTAACCATTAACCAGAACTTTAACTGGACCAAGTACCTATATATATTGTGACTGCAAGAATGGCTTGCAGGCAGGATGTTCTGTTGTGCATGAGTCCACCTACTGCCAAATTCTCCAAGACCTTTCCATCATTCAAGATGAAGCAACCCACTTGCTTAGCACCCCATCCAGTACCCTAAACTTTCAGTCTCTGCTGCTGGCATGTTGTGGGCCATTTATTGAATGGAATATTGCAACTGTTTAGGGCTGTTTCAACAGCAGATTCCCAAACATATGACTCCTACCAAGGAGAAGGGTAGCAGGCACATGGGAACAGCAACACTCCAAGTTTCCCTTCTCGTCGTCACTTGAGTAAGAAATATGTAAGATTGCATAAGTCAATTAGCTAAATAATTATTTTTTAAATGATTTAATCTGTTAAATTTCTGAATATATTGTACTGATTATCCCATCATTTGGCAGGATCTGCAACAGTTACAACAGTTACAGCAACAGAACTTAAATCTGCAGCAGTTTGTTCTGGTGCAGCCAGGTCACCCTATTACCACCAACTTGCAACCAACGCAGTTCATCATCTCGCAAACGCCACAGGGGCAACAAGGTGAGAGATTTGTTTTTGGTCAGACTTGAAACAAAAATTTTTGCAAAATTGCTGTGTTTTGATTATCGACATGAGGAAATGAAAAGCACGAAGGTGAAGAGTGTACAAGTCTTGGAGGAGATAAAGGCATCCCGTATGGGGTAAGATCAAGTCTTCGTCCATGTGCAGTTAACTACAAAGCTTCATTCAGTTTTATAGCTAGCACCATTATCTTCTTATTTCATATTTCATCGAAAATTAAATTGCAAGCAAAAATTAATCATTTTTCTGCTTTCTACCTTTCTGTCCCTAATAATTTAAGAAAATAATCTGAGGTGACTTTGAGGAATGTATTCAGAATGTTGAGCAACTGATAGTGATGTGTCACACTTTGATATATTTTTGAACGTTTTCCACAGAATTTTTGAGGAAAATCAAGTGGTGTGTTTAATTACTTTTTGTGTATTTGCATAAATAAGGAAAGAAAGTAGTTTGCTGGTTTTAATGATTTTAAATAATCAATTTTATAACCTATTAGCAATTACAATATCTCTTATAAATTATGTTGGAAAGCCTGTTATTTCCTATTGGCAGGGAAAAAGGAGATAAACTCAGGCCTATCAGTCGTGTTGTAGTGGGAAAGCTTTGAGGGCTTTAGCCAATACTATAGGAGGTTAACTGTTCTACAGGTACATGAAAGTTGTTTAAATTGTGTAAGTGACCCATTGATGGAAAGACTTGTGATGTTTTTTCTTTTTTTATTACGCAAAGACAAATTGCAGTGGTGGAACTAATTTGATCATAACTGCTGTACTGTGTTCATCTTATTTTGAAATTTATCAGGTTAGTGATCTGTATCAGGTCTTAAGTTGCTAAAACTTGCTGGTTTGTCTTTTGGAAACGTTTGAGAGACACTGACAGCACAATAGTCTGATATGAGAATGTGGTTCAAATTGTAAGGACAAATCATTGGCATCTTGGTTATTCTATTACACAAGTGGATGTAGGGCAGTGTGAGTCACCTGCAACCAATATCATGCCCATCATAATGAAGTAACTAACGCCATTAAACCCAAGAAAGTACTCTCTGTCCATCATTCCTGTTGATGTCACTTTAAACACAAAACCGTGATATTGTTTTGTGTTTAAAGTGACATTAAACACTTCTGTAAATGAAGCTTCAAAGTCACTTTTGAAACTAACACTTATACATGAATACTTAGTTCTTGCCAAGTTCACTGTGTGTTTCATCACATAGTCTCATTCTTGTTTCATTTACAGTGGCATTGGCACCATTCGGTCATGGCTGTGCAGAAATGTCTGAAATTTTGTTGTTGAAGTATTTGCCTTTTGATGGCGTTGGTGCTGCAGTTGGTGAAAATGTATTCGCTCATTTTCTGCAATCTTGTTTAAATTAATTTTTATGTGATAGTTGTCAAAGGATTCCATAAAAGTCCTGTGTGGAAGAATTTGGTCAGTCTCGCTTTCAGACAAATGGGCAAAGAATGGCATTTTTGCTAATCAAGGCCATGATAAGCAATTGCAGAATGCAATGGTGTCATAAAAAGTGTTAATCTATCGTTGAAGAAAATTGAATACAACTTAATTCTCATTCTTGTTAACCATATCTATTACTTGAATCATTGACAAACTGAGAAAAGTAGAGAACCAGATAGCAAGCATTAAGAGTGGTATCCTTCATATTAATAGATAGAAAATAAAATAATGAAATATGCATTTTAAAAGTATCTCATTATAGAGCTATATCCTAAACATTAATTTATTTCTTTCCTTCAGATGTTCACCAATCTGCTGTGAGTTTCTAGTATTTGTTATTTTATTTCCGATTTTCTGTATTCATAATATCTTATATCTGATGCAAGCTAACCACTTGTTCTTAGGAAATATTTTATTGTCTCAAAATGTTTATCTTGATTCAAGACTTGGACATTTTTTTTTAAATAGACTAAACTGGGATAGACATTTTTAATGAATAGAATTTTTACTTATCTTGTCAGGTCTCGTACAAGCCCAGAATCTTCTACAACAACTACCTCAGCAAAGCCAAGCCAACCTCCTGCAGTCTCAGCCAAACATCACCTTCACGCAGGTCAGCTTAATGGGGAAAACAAAAAACTATGCAGTCAGGTTTTCGTACATGTTTCTGCCTTCCATTTTGCTATAGTTAATTTGAAATCACAAGCTTTTGGAACACTTCTCCTTTGTCAGATAAGTGAAGAGAAGTACACAGGCACAGAATTTATAGGCAAAGAGATCAAAAGATCGTACAAATGGTGAGAGTGGAATGTCCAATCATAAGTGTCTGCAGGTGATCAGAAGTGTCAGTAGTTGAATAGTAAGTGAAGGAGATGACCTATAATCCAATTAATTGAGGCAGAAAGATAATTACAAAAAATTAAGGTGGTGGTGGAGACAAACCAAATGGCTGCAATAACATACTAGGTGTAAGAGTAACATGCCGAGGTTCTATCCAAAGCAACAAGTAATCCAAAACTGTACAAACTAAGGTAAAGAGCTCGTAACAAGTTGTCAAGGTGATGGTGTTAAAACAGGTGCTCCTCCTTGAGGCAGGACAGTAAGGAAGATTTTACAAATACAGAACAGTATGCTGGGGTTACATGTGGTGCGACATGAACCCAGGGTCATGGTTGAGGCTGTACCCATGAAGATGGCCTGAACCATGATCTTGGGTTCATGTAACCCCACCATACTGTTCTGTATTTGTAAAATTTTCCTTACTGTCCTGTTGGTGTCGTGTGACTTCTGGCCTTATCCACCCCAGTCCATTACTGGCCCATCCACATCATGGCTACAGTTAATGTCATACTTGAAAGTAGCATTTTTATAGCATTCAGAACTGTTAGTTTGCTATTTGAAAATTCTTTCTGTAATACATGAAGGTTCACTAACTAGTTCTTGCAATGTGGGGATTATCCAGTGAGGTGAAATAGACTGGACCTTTATTCTCTATAGTTTAGAAGGTTGAGAGATGATCTCATTTCATTGTGGAAAATTGTTATGCTGCTTGCCAGGCTAGATACAGAATGGATGTTTTCCTAGGCCAGAGGTGTTTAGAACAAGGGAACATGTTTTGAAAAAAGGGACAGGCCATTTAGAATTGAAGTGAGGAGGAATTTCTTCACTCCAAAGGTTATAAATTCTTGGAATTCTCCATTCCAGAAGGCTATGGAGGCTCAGTCATTTGGTATGTTCAAGACTGAGATTAATTGGTTTCTGTTAAAAATATGAAGGGATATATGGATAGTGCTTAAGTAGAAGATTGCCCTTGAACCCTTCGAATGCTGGAGTGGGCTGAAGGGGCCAAATGGTCTACTCCGCTCCTATTTCATGTTCCCCATTAATACAACATTTATATATATTTGAAATTATTTATAATAGCAGCTTCATCTTTTTTTCTAAATTTTACTTTTTAAAATTTAATCCTAATGTCATTTTTCTTCCACTGAAAGTCATAGTTACAAGACAGTGGAAAACTACAATATCTGAAGCTGAAACATAGCTAATGGGTAGTGTTGAACTTAAGTACAACCAATCAGGAATGATCAGCTGCAGTTTGCCCGTTTAGTTGAGGAGAGTTGTTATTAGTGTGAAAAACAAAAGGATTTTCTGGTCTCTGTTCATGGTTTTGTACAATCTTAAAAAAAGAATTTGGTGTTTTTAAGGCATTTTTGGGATCTTGGATTTGTTGGTGCCGCATGATAATGAGAAGGGATGTGTTGTGCTAGCCACACGGTCATTAACTTTTATACCTAGCAAAGAAATTGTAAGTCGATTCTTAATAATAAATAATAATAATCATTTATTTAACACAATATTATAATAACAAAATGCTCTACAAACTAACAATTTACACTGTAAATCTAATCAAACCTCTTGTGCTGTAACTTAGCTCTGGATGATCATATATCACCACATTAGATCTTGACCTTGATCCACGTGGCAATGATCATCTGGTCTTCTTCTGGTAGTCCCAGGGATATTGTCTCCTCTTGGTTGGTCTCGAGTTACTGCATTGAGGGTGTTGTTCGAGCAATTCTTGTACTTAGAAGTCTTTGCACTCTTTTGGGAGAGTCTTCGATGTTAATGGCTGGCTGGTCCTTGGGCATCCATTCCTGGAGATGTTAGGCACACGTAGGTCTCCAAATAAAGGTGCAAGGTGCCTCTGTGTCTGTTAAGCAACTCCGTGTTTCCGATTGACCTGGAGATGTCATTCAGGTCGATTCTGTTCAATTCCAATTCCATGGTTTGCAACGGCTGGGTCAATTGCATATTGTCTGTCTATAGCTGCAGTCTGTCTGGATTCTGCAGCACGTTTATTCTAGAGTCTGTGAGCACTGTCACTTTTGGCCAAGGCTTGTCTCGATTTCCCAGCATGCCTTATTGTCCATTTTCATAAATCCATCATTTTGAGCACCCTGTCTAGCCATAGCTGGTTGTGACAGTGTTGGTCAGGGGAGGAATTGTACTGCTAAATTAAGCTTTAAAGGACAGAAGCATTGCTGGTTGGGGAGGGGAGGTGCAAAAGGACTTAGTTAATTTTGTGTGTTAATTTTTGCATATGAACAAACTAATTAGGAGAAGGAATAGGTCATTCAGTCCCTCAAGCCTGCTTTACTGTTCAATAAGATCATGGCTGACATAATTGTGGCCTCACCTTCGCATTCCCACTTTACCTTGAACTACCTTTGACTCCTTTGTTAGTCAAAAATCTGACTTTTCCTGCCTTAAACGTATACAAATCCTCTGTTTCCACTGCTCTCTGGGGAAGTATTCCAAAGACATACGGCCCTCAAACAAAAAATTCTCAACTCCATCTGAACTGGAAAACTGATTACTTTTAAATTCTGTTCCCTACTTCTAGTCTCCCACAAAGGGATACATCCTTTCGGCATCCAACATGCAAGTCCTCTTAGAATCTTAAGTGTTTCAATAAGATGACCACTTAGTATTCTAAATCCTTTTGGATACAGGCCCATCCTGCCCAACCTTTCCTCAATAGTTAGCCTTCTTCACAAACCCTATCCTCAGTCCCTATTGAGTATACCTTTTCTGATTTACTTCCAACGCACTTAGATCATTTCTTAAATAAGCAGACCTAAATTGTATACAGTACTCCAAATGTGGTCTTGCCTTGTATAACTGGAGCAAACATCCTTACTTATTTATTCCATTCTGCTTGCAGTAAACAGCAACATTTCGTTTGCCATCCTGACCATTCTCTGTATCTGCATGTGATTCACGTATTAAGGCATCTTAGATCCTTCTGTACCTCTGGGTTCTGTATTCTTTCTCAATGTGGACAAATTCACATTTTCCAATTGTTATTCTCCAACTGCCAGATTTTTACCTAATTACTTAACTTTTCCATATCCCTTTGTATGCTCCTTCTGCCTTTTTCACAACTTACTTTCTTACCTATTATCATTAAATTTAGCAACCATACATTCAGTTCCTTCATCCAGGTTGTTCATATAAATTATAAATAGTTGAAACTTGGCACTGATTCCTCTGGCACTCCACCCATCACATCTTGTCAATCTGCTAATGACCTGTTTATGCCTACACTCTTTTACCTGTTAGCTGATCATTGCTCTCTGTGCCCAATCAATGGTATTATTGAGCTCTTATTATGCCTAAAAACCTTTTATGTGCCATTTTTTTCACATGCTTTCCAGTAATCTAAATACAGTGCATCCACAAATTCACCTTAATCTACATTGCTAGTTATTTCCTCAAAGATACACCAATAAGTTAATAAATATGATTTCCCTTTCACAAAACTGTTGAAGCTGCCTAGTTGGATTGGGTTTTTCTAAATGCCTGCTATTTGCTGCTTCTTAATGATTCCTTGAAAGCTGTTAACCTACCTGATCTATTGTTTCTTGCTTTCTGCATCTCCCCAGCCACTTTTTGAACAGAGGAGTCACGTTTACTATTTTCTAGTCACGTGAGACCTTTACAGTATCAAGGGAGTTTTGGAAAATTATAGCCTATACAGAAGAACCTCGATTATCCGAATGAGACGGGCAGGGAGTATTTTATTTGGATAACTGATTGTTCAGATAACGTTTTTACGGGACCTTGAGATCTTGTTTGGATAATCCAAAATTTGGAGAATTAACATTTGGCTAACCGAGGGTATTCTGTACAACTATAATTTCAGCAGCCACTTCTTTTAAAACCCGAGAATGAAGTCCATCAGGACATGGGGACCTGTGAGCTTTTAGTTCTCAGTACCCTTACTGAGGTTGAATGTAATTCAACCTTTCACCTCCGCTTCACAGTTAATTTCACAATGTTATTTGAATCATCTATAGTGAAAACAAATGCAAAAAATCTGTTAATTTCATATTTTAACATTTTAATTCCCCATTGTCACACTCTCAGGGTGTAATACTTACTTTACTTTTTTTTTGCCTGGGACAACACTATTATCCATAGGACAAGCCAAACAGAGAACAGCCAGGGAATTCCTAGAGGTATGGCACTCATCCACAGATTCAATCAATAAGCACATCGACCTGGACCCAATCTACTGACCACTGCAACGGACAGCTGGAACTGTTCTGAAATTTTTAGCTAGATTTGTCTCATACTCTAATTTCTCTCTTCCTACTAATTTTTTTTGTCATTCTTTGTTGTTCTTTATATTCAAAATTTATGCCATTTGATACAATCCTTAGCCTATTAAGTTAGCCATGGATTTTGTACACTACATTGGTTTTGCTCATGCTGGGTATCAGACATGCTCATGCTGGGGAACTGACAGCCAGACTACTGCGACCACTAGGACTCATAAACAGCACACAAACCAACAGCCACTCTCGGACAACAACTCACCAGAACGAAGGACCCGATACCCAGCATGAGCAAAACCAATGTAGCATACAAAATCCCGTGCAAGGACTGCACAAAACACTACATAGGACAAACAGGAAGACAGCTAACGATCCACATCCATGAACACCAACTAGCCACGAAACAACATGACCAGCTATCCTTAGTAGCCACACACGCAGATGACAAGCAACATGAGTTTGACTGGGACAACACTATTATCATAGGACAAGCCAAACAGAGAACAGCCAGGGAATTCCTAGAGGCATGGCACTCATCCACAGATTCCATCAATAAGCACATCGACCTGGACCCAATATACCGACCACTGCAACGGACAGCTGGAACTGACAACCGGAAGCGGCAGAGACAAGCCACTATAAATGCCGGAGGAAACATCACAGAAGCGCTTCACAGGAGGCTCCCAAGCACTGAGGATGTCACCTAGACAGGGGACGAAACGTCTGCAACACAAATTCCCAGCTCGGCGAACAGAACCACAACAACGAGCACCCGAGCTACAAATCTTCTCACAAACTTTGTGCTTGAAATGTAAATAAGGGCACCTGTCCGCTAGATTCTTTCTTTCTCCCTCAAACTGAAAATGATATTTGATCATATCACAATCGCTAGTACTTGGGAGAACCTTCACTATGAAGTCATTAATTAATCCTGTCTTGTTGTACATTACCAGTTCGACTGTCTGTCTGCTCCAGAATATGCTGTCTAAATAACTATCCTGAAAACGCTCATCACTCAGGCTACAACTCACAAATCTGATTTGTCCGAACTATATATCATTTAAAATCACCCTTAATTATTGTTAAAAATCACACAATACCAGGTTATAGTCCAACAGGTTTAATTGGAAGCACACTAGCTAGTGTGCTTCCAATTAAACCTGTTGGACTATAACCTGGTGTTGTGTGATTTTTAACTTTGTACACCCCAGTCCAACACCGGCATCTCCAAATCTTAATTATTGTTATGATTTTTTTCACTTTTTTTTTTGATCGCATATATCACATTTTGTAATGTGATTACTGTTGGAGGTCCAGTATACCACAGCAATTTCTTAGCTTTATTATTTCTCATCAGTCACTAAACTAATTCTATATCTTGGTCTCCAGAACTGTTTGTTTCTTTCTCTCTCGTTCTAATCCATCCTAAATTAACAGTGCTACCCTTCCCACCTTTTCCTACTTTCATATCCTTCTTAAATTTGATGTACTTTTCAATATTCAGGTTCTGGTTGTACACATGTTGCAGTCATGACTGTAATGGCTAACCATTATAGAAATAAATGTGCATTAATGCTGGGGTGTAAGTTTGACGATTTGCATGGTGTAAAGGCTGTTTGAAGATATTGTGAGGCTGACATTGCTGAGAAGATCCCAAATTATTTTACAAGTGTATTAAGGGTAAAAGGATAGCTAAGGAAAGAGTAGGACCATAGTGGTAACCTGTGCATGGAGCCAGAACACTTAGGTTAGTTCTAACAGAATACTTTTGTGTCTTATGTTCAATAGTGAGAGCAGTGAAGTAGATATATAGAAATTATGGAAAAGAATTGTAATATAATGAAAGAAATTAGCATAGCCAGGAGTTCAGTGGTCTGGCAGGCTTAAAAGTAGGTTAATCTCCAGGCAAGATGAAATGTATCCCAGGTTGTTAAATATGGCAAGGGAGGAGATAGCAGGAGTGCTGGCAATAATTTTCAGTTCCTCTCTGGCCACAGGAGAGATGCCTGAGGACTGGAGGACAGCCAATATGGTGCAATTATTCTAGAAGGGAGCTAGGGCTAAACCAGGAAACTACAGGTCAATTAAGCGGAATTGGATACTGCAGATGCTTCTCATGCTGAAGTTTAGAGTCTAGATTAGAGTGGTGCTGGAAAAGCACAGCAGGTCAGGTAGCATCCAAGGAGTAGGAAAATCAAAGTTTCCTAATTAAGGGCTTTTGCCCGAAACGTCAGTTTTCCTGTTACAGGTCAATTAGTCTAACCTCAGTGGTGCGGGAACTATGAGAAGCAACTCTGAGGACAGAATTAATCTGCACTTGGGGAGACTGGAATTAATCAAGAACAGTCAGCATTGTTTTGTTAAGGAGAGGTAGTATCTGACCAACATGTTTGAATTATTTGAAGATGAGGGTGGTGCATTTGATGTTAAAAGCCTCGCTGAAATAAAAGTAGACTACAAGGTCCTGAGTGGCATCTGGTGGCAATGGTAAGAGCCCATGGGATCCAAGGAAATTTGACAAATTGAATCCAGAATTCGCTGAGTGGCAGGAATCAAAGGGTAATGGTCAAGGGTGTTTTGCATCTGGAAATCAGTGGGGATCAGTGTTGAGGCCCTTTTTTATTTTGTGGTATAAATAAAACAATTTAGATGTGAAATTTGGAGGGTTGATCAGTAAGTTTACAGATGATACCAAAATTGGTAGAGTCAGACAACATGGAAACGGGCCTTTCGGTCCAACCAGTCGATGCCAAACATAATCCCAAACTGAACTAATCCCACCTGTCTGGTCCTGGCCCATATCCCTCAATCTTTCCTATTCATGTACTTATCCAAATGTCTTTTAAAAGTTGTAACTGTGCCCACATCCATCACTTCCTCAGGAAGTACATTCCACCGCAAACCACTTTCTGTGTATAAAAAGAATTGTCCCCTGTATTTCTTTCTTAAATCTCCCTCTTCTTGCTGTAAAAATATGCCCCTGGTCTTGAAATCCTCCTTCCTAGGGAAAGAGCGCTTACCATTAATCCTATCTATACCGCTCATGATTTTATAAACCTCTATAAGCTCACCTCTCAACCTCCTACACTCCAGTCAGAAAGGTCCCAGCCTATCCTGCCTTTCTTTATAACTCGAACCTTTCATATCTGGCTATATCCTGGTAAATCTTTTCTGAACCCTCTCTCGCTTAATGATATCCTTCCTACAATGTAGGGTGGTAAATGGTGTGGAGGATGGCCTTAAATTACAGGAGGATTAAGATGGGCTAGTGAAATGAGCTAATGGCAAATGGAATTCAATTCGGATAAGTGTGAGGTGATGCACTTAGGGTGGTCAAACAAAGTAAGGGAATACATAATGAAAATTAGTACCCTGCAAAGCACCAACAATCAGAGGAATCTTGGTGTGCAAGTCCACTGGTCCTTTAAGATAGCAGGACAGTTAGTTAAAGTGGTTTAGAAGGCATATGAGATACTTCATATGGATGCAGAAGAAATTTATTAGGGTATTACCTGCGCTGGAGATTTTTAGTTATGAAGAGAGATTGGTAGACTGGCCTTAATTTCCTTGGAGCAGAGGAGATTGAGAGGGGACCTGATGTATAACATCGAGACACTGGAGACAGAAGGAACGTTTCCGCTTGGTCAAGGGACCAGTGACTGGGGCATAGATTTCAGGTAAGGGACAAGAAGTTTAGAGGTGATGTGAAGAAAGACTTTTTTTTTTCACCCAGAGGGTGGTGAGAATCTGGAATTTTAGTGCCTGTTAGGATGGTAGAACGAGAAGCCCTCATAAACTTCATGTGCACTTGTGATGCTAAGACATACAAGACTTTGAGTCAAGTGCTGGAAAATAGGATTAGAATAGTTATTGAATTCATAGAATCTCTACTGTGTGGAAACAGGCCATTTGGCCCAACAAGTCCACACCGACCCTCCGAGAGCAACCCACCCTATTACTCTACATTCACCCTGACTAATGCACCTAACTGACACATCCCTGAACACAATGGGCAATTTAGCATGGCCAATTCTCCCAGCCTGCACGTCTTTGGACTGAGAGGAAACCAGAGCACCCGAAGGAAACTCTCACAGACACGGGGAGAATGTGCAAACTCCACACACAGTCGCCTGAGGTTGGAGTCAAACTCTGGTCCCTGGTGCTGTGAGGCAGCAACGCTAACCACTGAGCCACTGTGCTGCCCCAACTTTAGATGGTTGTTTTTGACCAGTGCAGTTTCAATGAGCTGAAGGATTGTTTAATGTATTGTAGACCTCCATGACCCTAAATGTCTTGAAAGCATGGATACAAATAGTGGTTTAAATGAATTTCTCTTTCCAGCTGTGCCAAACCCACTCTTTGTCAAAATATTATAATCAATACTTGGACAAGCAAATTGTTTTGTACTCCATTTCCCTTAGAGTAAATTAAAATGAATGAGTGATATAGGAATAATATTTAATCTGTGGTAATTCTTATCCATGCAATCTATGGTTGTATTAGATTAAATCTTCATTATGGTGGTTTGGTCTCCATAGCTGTAATTGTATTGCAGATGGATTTGTAACCTTGCTTAATTTGCAGATCATAAACAATAAATAAATGTTTATGAATGATTTATAAATGTTCATAATTAAAGTTTATGGTATGATTTTCTTCAGCCAGCAACACCGACACGCACAACGATAGCAACAACTCCTATCCAGTCGGTTCAGCAGAGCCAGTCGACACCAAAGCGCGTAGATACTCCAAACATAGAAGAGCCCAGTGATCTAGAGGAACTTGAACAGTTTGCCAAGACGTTTAAACAGAGACGTATCAAACTCGGGTTCACTCAGGTGCTGAAACTTTTTTTTTTTAATTAAGTTTGTAAATAATTTATTGACATACTTGAATTGTCCAAGATCTTATTGTAAAATTAACACCTATTTCAAAATATTGCTAATGGAATAAAAATTAGTATAAAGCCGTAATGTTTCAGTAAAGGGCATATTTGTGATGGTGATTATTTTCTTTTGACATTTCATGTAAGACATTTTAAGTATTTAGTTAGTATACAAATACAAAAGCTACAGTGCCCGATATGTCTGTAGTAAAACAAAAAGACCCCAAAATAGCTGGAGACATTAGTCAAATGTTTTTGACCGTGCTGATATTCTTTACAATTCACTAATTCTCTGTAAATATTATGCCTAAAAATACGCGAGAGATGTGATGCAAAATCAAATCCGTTAAAATATATCAGTGTGTTTTTGGAATTGTCCAGAATTGCATTTAAGGTGGTTGGAAGATTGAACACACAACACATGGATTTTCTGCAATCTGTCGGCCAGAATTATGTGACAGCAAAACTGTCATACTTGCCATCATTACAATTGTCACACTAACAGCAACCTTTGGCATCAGTACATGTACAGTTAAATGTGGAAATCCAGAAGTTGTTGTTGGTAATTTCCTGCTTTTCCACACAGTACACTGTTCAAGACCCTAAAAATGAACACCTGAAATCAAGTGAATTTACACAATCCTTTAGTCTATGGAAAATATTTTATGACAGTTAAGCCTCTACTTCAATTTCATGTGTTTAACCCAATTTTTATTTAACTTTCTGCAAAACAGTTTAAAAAGTAAAGGGTCATCATTGTTTTTCTTTTACTTCCTGGTTGCTGTCTGTGAGAATTTGTGTTTGAATGCTTAGTCTGCTGGATCCCATTGCTGTTGCAAAGATCCTTTTGAGCTGATACTAGAATCATTATAACTTCAGGAAAGACAACTCAGACTGAGATTGCTATATCTTTGTCAGAAGTTTTTATCAATGTCAGCAGTGACTACCATCACTTTACCACTGATCGCTTTACCACTGGCCTTTAACTATTTCAAATTATGATGACTAGTCTATTGATAAGTTCCTAAGCGTAAAGCACTATTGGAATTTGCCTCCCATTTGCTCAATTTCTGAGAGGAGGTAGCCATTTATGTGATTTTAATCTGTAACCATCAGCAACCGTTTGGTAATTTGGAAAAGTGGCACTTGTCCATACTAGAGTGGACTATGTATTTGTGAACTATTCCAAGCCAGCATAGATAATTTTGTTCCACTTGCCATCTGACTAGAATAAGTTATGTGAGCAAACTTTACCTTTATAAATATAAATCTCCTATTTAAGAGATTTGTACCTTAAAATATGTTTGCAGAGTAGGTATATACTGCAATATTGAAAATTATTTAACGCTGCAAGTTCCATAAACGCTTAGCGTTCAATTTGTGTCCTTCGATTAAAGTCATACTTGCATGGACATTAAAAGGTGTAATTAACTCCATTAATTAAGTGTTGGGATTAATCTATGAGAATGTTACAGTATTTCATACATGAAAATTATTATTGATTTTAAAAGAAACACATTTCCCTTGAGTTGATGCTGTTTTGGGCATTGTAACTTGAATAATCAGAGAAGCTGGTCAGGTTTTGAGATATGAGTTTGTATTTACATTTCATTTTTGTGTAATTGGTGAAATGGATGAAATGACATCAACAAAAACATATTTTGGATTAAGATTTATACTTTAAAAACATGGATTTTATAAATGTGTTTAAGCAGACTCTATTATCTGAGCTATTTGGTGAGAGATTTAAAGCTCTTCACCCAAATTCTGCTTTCATCTCACTAAAAGAGGAAGAAGCATATTGGTGACTGCTGTAGACAGGGAGAATATTTGTTGCCTAGATGTTGGTTCTCATTTTTGAAATTTGATTTGTTTTAAATTGTTTCTGATCTTGGCTATGCTAACAGTAAAGTGTGGGATGATCATGAACTACTTCATAGTTATACGTCCCTGTCTTGCTCACTGTTCAGCAATTAACAAAAGATAGGATCATCTATGTCAACTAATTCAGTTGCCAACCATATATTCTTCAAGAATAACTGTCTGATGTGTATCTGATTGGACTTTGGCATTTGTTATGGTTGGAATTGTCCTGTTTACATTTTTATATCCCTCTATTTCTTTCTGTGTATGTCTTGACAGGGTGATGTAGGACTTGCCATGGGAAAACTCTATGGAAATGATTTTAGCCAAACTACAATCTCTCGTTTTGAAGCCTTGAACCTCAGCTTTAAGAACATGTGCAAGCTCAAACCATTGCTTGAAAAGTGGTTGAATGATGCAGGTTTGAAAGTATTTTTTCCCCTTTTTTTCTCCTTAACTTCCTAAGCTGGGAATTAATTGGTTGAAGAACACTTGGGGCATATTCAAATTTGCACTTTCTTTTCATTGTTCGTAAAGCTGTAGTGACCTGGAAAGACGTCCATAGTGTGGGTGCAGGCCATTCAGCCCATCGAGTCCATGCTGACCCTCTGAAGAGGATCCCATTCAGATTACAGAGGCAGTCACCCAAGGGTCGAATAGATCCCAGGTCCATAACGCAGTAAGGCAGCATTGCTAAACACTGAGCCACTGTGTTGCCAACTTACAGCTTTAAGAAAGAAAATTTTCACATCCTCCACACACCCTAGGAGTAAAATCTAGTTTGATAGGTTCTTGCCTGGGCAACTTGGTTGAGGTGATGCAATGCATTTTTCCACATTGACCATTGGAATGCATTGCTTCCATCAAAACAAAATAAATGCCTGGACAATAACTGCCACATGTTCCCTAGTTCTATTCAGTTTCAGACATCCCTGCCAAAGCCTACTCTATAATAATGCCAGTAATTCAAAATTGGATGTCCTTGAGGCACTGTGTAAGTCATTGGCGGAAACAGAACTGTACTTGACCATAGTCTGTAACCTCATGGCCCAGCATATCTCCTGCTATACCATTACGGTCAAGAGTGCAGGCGGGCACACCAGGGACAGCACCAGGCATACCTAAAAATGAGGTGAAACTACATCACTGGATTACTTCCATTTCGAATACTGGAAGCAACATGCAATAGACACGGCTATACAATCCCATAACCCAATGGACCAGAGCTCAGTTCTGTTTTTGTTTCATGGTAAAGATACGTTATTATACACCTCTGGAGCAGGTAGGACTTGAGCAGAGGCCTCCTGGTCCGGGTGTACGAACACTACAATTGTACCACAAGAGGGCCGTCAGCATGACTTATTTTTAATTTAAACTTGTATTTTCCTAATTAACCTGTTCAGAGATGTAATTTCACACCTCTGGAGCAGGTGGGACTTGAACCCAAGCCTGTCAGTCCAGGGGTAGGGACGCTACTATTGCACCACAAGAGGGCCTCTTGGGATTTGAATCCATGCCTCTGAATAGATTGGAGCTTTAAACCAGCACTTTAGACCACTTGGCCACACCACATCAGCATGAAATTGTCAGATTTCACAATGAATAATGTGCACTTATTCATCTGAGGCATGCCCAATGGGGAGGATTGGCAAGCAGTGAAGTTGACATCAAATGAAAAGCCCATCAGTGACTGAGAGATCACGAAGAGCCATAATTGTGCATGGTGGGATTGATTAGTTCTTTACAGCCTATATGGATATATCTGATTTCAGGAATTCCTGTCTATGACAGATGGTTGGGGTAAGATTCCCTTGAAAAGTGAGTAGGGAAAGATGGTGACAAGTATTTAAAGACCAAAGCTGCAAAGAGACAGCAGAATTTAACATGGATCATTTAAACTGTTAATGTACTGACTCCAGAGCTCCTCATTCTGGATTAGTGGTGCTGGAAGAGCACAGCAGTTCAGGCAGCATCCAAGGAGCAGTGAAATCGACGTTTCGGGCAAAAGCCATTCACCCCCTGAGCTCCTCAACCTAATTAAAGACTTTCTTTCAAACTTCATAGACCTCCTCAGACATCTTTCATGGATGTTTCTTAGTCTGCATCAGTATGGACTGTAGTCACAAAAGTCTGGATAAGTATATACAAAATATCAGTGTCCAAATCCTAAATATAAAGGGTCAGTAGAGTTTCAATGGAACTCAGAAACAAAAGGAAAGTAGTAAAGAAACAAAAGGAAAGTAGTGAAAAAACTCGGCAGATCTGACAATAGATGTCGAGAGAAAAACAGAGTTAACATTTCATCCGTTCTGAGAGGGTTACTGGACTTGGAACATTAACTGTGTTTGTCTATACAGATGTTGCCAGACCTTCTAAGTTTCTCCAGCACTCTGATTTTGTTTCAGATTTGCAGCATCCACAGATCTTCATTTTTATTTCAGTGGAGTCATAGTCTTCAGGATTCCTGAAGAAGGGCTTATGCCCGAAACGTCGATTCTCCTGTTCCCTGGATGCTGCCTGACCTGCTGTGCTTTTCCAGCAACACATTTCCAACAAATTAACTCAAGAACAAATGGGCAATTCAGCTTCTGAACATGTGTAGGAGCAAATTTCTGCAGATGCTGGAATCTGTACTGAAAACAACAAATGCTGGAGGTCACAGCGGGTCAGACAGCATCCATGGAGAGAGTAAGCTAATGTTTCAAGTCTAGATGACCCTTCATCAGAGTTGACCTGCTGTGATCTCCAATATTTGCTGTTTTTAGTTCAGCTTCTGAACAAATTTCAGATGCAATGCATGATAAAGGACCAAATCTAACCAGATATGTATGACTTTGACTACTTTTTATATCTGGATTAGTGGTGCTGGAAGAGCACAGCAGTTCAGGCAGCATCCAAGGAGCAGCGAAATCGACGTTTCAGGCAAAAGCCCTTCATCAGGAATAAAGGCAGTGAGCCTGAAGCGTGGAGAGATAAGCTTGAGGAGGGTGGGGGTGGGGAGAAAGTAGCATAGAGTACAATAGGTGAGTGGGGAGGGGATAAAGGTGATAGGTCAGGGAGGAGAGGGTGGAGTGGATAGGTGGAAAAGGAGATAGGCAGGTAGGACAAGTCATGGGGACAGTGCTGAATTGGAAGTTTGGAACTAGGATGAGGTGGGGGAAGGGAAATGAGGAAACTGTTGAAGTCCACATTGATGCCCTGGGGTTGAAGTGTTCCGAGGCGGAAGATGAGGCGTTCTTCCTCCAGGCGTCTGGTGGTGAGGGAGCGACGGTGAAGGAGGCCGAGGACCTCCATGTCCTCGGCATAGTGGGAGGGGGAGTTGAAATGTTGGGCCACGGGGCAGTGTGGTTGATTGATGCGGGTGTCCTGGAGATGTTCCCTAAAGCGCTCTGCTGGGAGGCGTCCAGTCTCCCCAATGTAGAGGAGACCGCATCGGGAGCAACGGATACAATAAATGATATTAGTGGATGTGCAAATAAAATTTTGATGGATGTGGAAGGCTCCTTTGTAGGGCCTTAGATAGAGGTGAGGGAGGAGGTGTGGGCACAGGTTTTACAGGTAGAACCGGGCAGTGCAGGGTTCCCGGACTATGAGGTTGGAACCTGTGGGTGGGAGATCTCCTGAGGTGATGAGATTCTGTATGGTCTGGGAAATGATGGTTTGGTGATGGGGGGTGGGGTCATGGTCGAGGGGGCAGTAGGAAGAGGTGTCGTCGAGTTGACTTTTGGCTTCAGCGGTACCCCGCACTGCCCGGTTCTACCTCCTTCCCAAGATCCACAAGCCTGACCACCCTGGCCGACCCATTTTCTCAGCATGCTCCTGCCCCACTGAACTCATCTCTACCTACCTCGACACTGTCCTATCCCCCTAGTCCAGGAACTCCCCAATACATTCAAGACACCACCCACGCCCTCCACCCCCTCCAAGACTTCTGTTTCCCCAGCCCCAAATGCCTCATCTTCACCATGGATATCCAATCCCTCTACACCTCCATCCACCATGACCAGGGCCTCCAAGCCCTCAGTTTTTTCCTCTCCAGTACCCTTCCACCGACACACTCATTCGTTTGGCCGAACTGGTCCTCACCCTTAACAATTTCTCCTTTGAATCCTCCCACTTCCTCCAGACCAAAGGGGTAGCCATGGGCACACATATGGGCCCCAGCTATGCCTGTCTCTTTGTTGGCTACGTAGAGCAGTTGATCTTCTGTAATTACACCGGCACCACTCCCCACCTCTTCCTCCGCTACATTGATGACTGCATTGGCGCCAGCTCGTGCTCCCGTGAGGAGGTTGAGCAATTCATCAACTTCACCAACACATTCCACCCTGACCTTAAATTTACCTGGACCATCTCTGACACCTCCCTCCCCTTCCTGGACCTCTCCATCTCCATTAATGACGACCGACTTGACACTGACATTATTTTACAAATCCACCGACTCCTACAGCTACCTGGATTACACCTCTTCCCACCCTATCTCTTGCAAAAATGCCACCCCGTATTCCCAATTCCTCCACCTCCGCCGTGTCTGCTCCCAGGAGGACCAGTTCCACCACCGAACACACCAGATGGCCTCCTTCTTTAGAGCCCGCAATTTCCCTTCCCACGTGGTTAAAGATGCCCTCCAACGCATCTCGTCCACATCCCCACCTCCGCCCTCAGACCGCACCCCTCCAACCGTAACAAGGACAGAATGCCCATGGTGCTCACCTTCCACCCTACCAACCTTCGCATAAACCAAATCATTCACCGACATTTCCGCCACCTCCAAACAGACCCCACCACCAGGGATATATTTCCCTCCCCACCCCTTTCCGCCTTCCGCAAAGACCGTTCCCTCCGTGACTACCTGGTCAGGTCCACGTCCCCCCCCTACAACCCACCCTCCCATCCTGGCACTTTCCCCTGCCACCGCAGGAACTGTAAAACCTGCGCCCACACCTCTGCCCCCACCTCTATCCAAGGCCCTACAAAGGAGCCTTCCACATCCATCAAAGTTTTACTTGCACATCCACTAATATCACTTATTGTATCCGTTGCTCCCGATGCGGTCTCCTCTACATTGGGGAGACTGGGCGCCTCCTAGCAGAGCGCTTTAGGGAACATCTCCGGGACACCCGCACCAATCAACCACACTGCCCTGTGGCCCAACATTTCAACTCCTCCTCCCACTCTGCCGAGGACATGGAGGTCCTGGGCCTCCTTCACCGCCGCTCCCTCACCACCAGACGCCTGGAGGAAGAACGCCTCATCTTTCGCCTCGGAACACTTCAGCCCCAGGGCATCAATGTGGACTTCAACAGTTTCCTCATTTCGCCTTCCCCCACCTCATCCTAGTTCCAAACTTCCAGCTCAGCACTGTCCCCATGACTTGTCCGGACTTGTCCTACCTGCCTATCTCCTTTTCCACCTATCCACTCCACCCTCTCCTCCCTGACCTATCACCTTCATCCCCTCCCCACTCACCCATTGTACTCTATGCTACTTTCTCCCCACCCCCACCCTCCTCGAGCTTATCTCTCCACACTTCAGGCTCACTGCCTTTAATCCTGATGAAGGGCTTTTGCCCGAAATGTCGATTTCGCTGCTCCTTGGATGCTGCCTGAACTGCTGTGCTCTTCCAGCACCACTAATCCAGAATCTGGTTTCCAGCATCTGCAGTCATTGTTTTTACCTCTACTTTTTATATCTGGCAATTTCCACGATGTTACCTAATATATTGACATGGCTGTTTTGAGCATTATCACCAATGGAGCTCTTTTTAAAAAAAAAGCAGCTATTCAGCCTGATAGTTAAACTCTTAGAAAGCTTTAATAGGTTTGACAAATGTGATTGCCACTTCATTGGAGCATGTTGGTTTTGTCTAACCATTTTTGATTTTTCTGTTGCCCTTAATAAATTAATATCCACAATTTCCCAGAACTTCCCCTGCTATTGATGTCAAACTAACTGGTATTTAGTACCCTGTTTCCTCCATTTTTGTTCTTAAAAAAAGTGTTACCCTCATTCGTAGGGACAGTTCTAGAATTCCGGAAGCTCACAACATAACAGCTATCTCTGAAGCTATCTCTTTTGAAGTTCCAGGATATAAAAATCAAGTCCAGGTTGAGCTATTGGCTTTTAGTCCCATTAATTTCTCCAAAACTATTCTCTCTAATTAGATCTTTGGTTCTCCACAATTTTAGATTTTATTTTGTCTTTTACTGTGAATAAATACTTAACAAAACTATGTTAAGATTGGCTGCATTACTGTCCTTCAATAGAGGAAAGCCTATTAATGAAAACCCAGACAACTTTGTCAGACGAAAGCTGCAATATCTCTTTTACACATAGTAGACATTGAATCAAATTTATTTTAAAACATTTGTGTTACTGTGTGCTTCAAAATTGTAAATTGCAATATACCAAAGATGGTAGACTACTTTGTTACATGCAGGACTCCTCACATCAGCACACAACATTAACTCTGCATGAATCAAATGCTGACCATAGGCCTTGTACCCTAGCTTGCTCAAGTAGGTTGCCTATGCAATAAGCCTCGATGAACAATATTTTTAATTGGCTTGTAAGGGAGTTGAACTCTAGTGGACAATTGCAGCAATCCTGAAGTTATTTAAGGATACCTATGTCTGGCAGATTGATTATGTGAAAGGCTGTGAATATCAACACTAAATCTGAATATTTAAGCATTATATTTTCTATTGGACAGCAAAAATTTAAGGAAATAAAACCAGTCAGCTGACATTATTTTCCTGTTAATTTTCTTTCGATTTTGTTTTTGCTTTAAACAGAAAATTTGTCAGTAGACTCTGCACTGTCAAATCCCAGCTCCTTGGCTTCTCCAGGTCTGGGAATCGAAGGGCTGAGCCGCAGGAGAAAGAAACGCACCAGCATAGAGACCAATGTTCGAGTGGCCTTAGAAAAGAGTTTCCTGGAGGTCAGTAACCAGCAATGAGATGCATGGTAATACACAGTCAGCATTTTGTGATATACTTAACTATAATTTGGAATTAGTTTGACTTGGGTTAACCACAAGTCTTCAACTTGGTATATAAATAAAACAATTAATTTTGTTCTCCAGATTTGGCAGCAAGATCTCTCCATTTAAAGTGAGGATGATATGCATTATCTAGCATTATCCCATTGTTGATCCCTAGCTAATGATATGATTATCTATTTAATGTATATAAAATGCTAAAGAGGATGTTTCCACTTGAGGGGCAATCTAAAATGAAAGGTCATAGTTTTAGGATAAGGGGTAGCAGATTTGAAACAGAGATGAGAAATTACTCTTCTCAGAGTCGTGAATCTGTAGATTTCACTACCCCAGCGTGTGATAGGTGGCGGATATTAAGTAAATTTAAGGAGGCAGTAGAGAGATGTTTAATGACTAATGGGTTGAAGGGTTCTGGAGAGTGCACAGGAAAATGGAGTTGAGGCTGAGATGAGATCAGCCATGATCGCAAGGGACTGAATTCCTGCCGCCGCCGCCTCCTAGTTCTTATGTTTTTATGCCCTATTTCTAAATGCTATTTCCAGCTAATAATATCAACCTTGACATCTTCAGGTGTTCATCCAAGCTGTCTTTTGAAGTCTACAATTGAACCTACCTCCACCACCCTTTCAAGCAGGGCACTCCAGAATATAATCCCTTGTTGCATCATGTTTTCCTATCATATCCCTTTTAGGTTCATGTCCCTTTGTTCTTGATTCTTCTGCCAATGGAAACAGTTTTTCTCTATCTGCACCCCTTGTGATTCTGTATATCTCTATTATATCTCCTTTTAATCTTCTGTTTCTAACAAGAACAGCCCCAGCTTCTCCAATCTATTCGCCTGACTAAAATCCCTAACCCCTGGAGCCATTCACGTGAAACAGGTCAAATTAAACCTGTTAAGTTTTAACATGGTTCTTCTTCACTTATAGAACCAACCATTACTATCCAGCTCAGTCTTCTGTTGAAATCTTCCTTTGACCAGAAACCATGGATTTCAGTGTCTGAAAGATTTCTGTTACTCTTAAACTAATACAACCACTT
Organism: Chiloscyllium plagiosum; assembly: GCF_037043375.1. Classification (NCBI taxonomy): domain Eukaryota; kingdom Metazoa; phylum Chordata; class Chondrichthyes; order Orectolobiformes; family Hemiscylliidae; genus Chiloscyllium; species Chiloscyllium plagiosum. The sequence goes on from NW_028270150.1 coordinate 43,226,247, forward strand.
ATGGCTCAACTGCTATATAGCAGTTAACCTGTTTTTTTCAAAAGGTGTATTGTAATGAGATTTTCCTTTGATAAATTTGTTTTTGGATATCTTGCTGCTTTCATTACATAGCAAAAACATTACTTAATTGCATTTTTATTTTCATATTATCTGATTAGCCTCTAGTCTGTTTTATTTTGTGGATATAATATTTATTTAAAAACCATATATAACAATATACACATATGGTTAATGATTTGGAGGTGGGTCACAGGCTTACATGATTGATGCCTGCAGTGAATGGGTTGTCTTATACTTTTAATAGGCTAGGTTTTAAAGGAGTTGATGAAGTACAATAAGATCCTGAGTGGTCTTGACAAGGTGGACGTGGAAAGGAATCCTTCCTTTTGTAAGTGAGGCACTGTTTAAAATTAGAGATCACCCTTTTCAGTAGAGGCGAGAGGGTTTTGCGACCTCGAAACTCTCTGCCTCAGAAGCAGTGAAGGTGGAGTCATTAAGGCAGTGGTAAATAAATTCTTGTTTAGCTGGAAATCTCAGATTACCAGATGTAGTTGCAAAGGTGGGATTTGAAATGCAAACAGATCATCCACAATCTTATTGAATGACAGAGTTGGATCCAGGGACTGAATGGTCTACTCCTGTTCATATGTGTATTTGTATGTGACTTCTAATTGGCATGAACAATTTACAAACAGCTTTCATCATTTGAATTTGTGGAGTTGAAACACTGAATTAAAAGAGAGAGACTTTGTTAGTAACAAAACATCATAACTGTGCTCAGTTGAGAAAACCCTGAATGACTAATGTCATAGAGTATCTATTAATATATTTAGTTTGTTATAATTATAAGAATGTAGTTAACAAATTCTGATCATTTTTCAAGAGGTAGTTGTTTCCCAAAGGTTAGCCACCATCTACAAGGCATAAGTCAGGAGTGTGATGGAATGCTTCCCATTTGCCTGGATGAGTGCAGCTCGAACGTCACTCAAAGCTTGACATCATTCAGGACAAAACAGCGTACTTGGGTTGGCACCGCATCCATAAATGTAAATGTTCACTCCCTCCACCACTAATGCTCAATTGCTGCATTGTGGATGAAATGCAAGATATGCTGCTGAAATTCCCCAAAAAACCTTAAACAGCACCTTCCAAACCCATAACCACTTTGATCACAAGGAACAAAAGTAATAAATAAATGAGAATACTATCACCTGCAAGTTCCCCTACAAGCCACTCACCATCGTGACTTGGAAATATATCACCATTCCTTCAGTGCAGTTGGTCAAACTCCTGGAATTCCTTTTTTTCACGAAAATGTAGGTTTGCCTGCAGCACATGGACTGCATTGGAACAAGGGGAACAAGGGATGGGCAACAAATGTTGGCTCAGCTATCAACGCCCACATCCCATGAGTGAATGAAAAAAAGAATGCTGAATATAGTAAAGAGATCTGTACTTAGCTGTTGTAAACAAAACATATATATTTAATTCATGCAGAACCAAAAGCCTACCTCGGAGGAGATCATGATGATTGCCGATCAGCTGCAGATGGAGAAGGAGGTGATCCGAGTCTGGTTCTGTAACAGACGCCAGAAAGAGAAGCGGATTAATCCACCCAGCAGTAACAGCGGCACTACCACTTCTACCAAAACAATTTTTCACAACCCCACCTCCATGGTAGGAGAACATACGTAGAATTTAAGTAAATTCTCTGCAAACTACTGGTTCTATTTCTACTCCTGTTTACAAAACATAACTGGCAGAATGTTTTCTGCAACTTGGCTGTAAGTAATTTGTACAGATAAGCTGCAATGTGCAGAAAATTGAATTTGGTACTGTAAAACAAACTTTGTAAATCGAGGTACTTAATGCAGCAGATAAAGCTAATCTATGTTAGTTGGAAGTATCAAGAGAAGAAAATACAGAACAAAACTTGTGAACAGAGACTTGAGTATTCACAGGGATTTTGTAACAACATGCTTTCATGCAGTAATGACATGAATACATTTTTGTTCAGATGATTTCATTTCATAAGGCAGTTTTAGATCACATTGTCCAATATGTTGACCACCTATCACATTTGGCTAATTGCAAATCTAGATGTTGTGATTCCAAATCATAAATAAAAAGTGTAATAGACACCATTATTGGTGATATGATTTCAATGCTTATAACATCGTATATGTACTTTTGTATTTTTAAGAACCAATAAGACAAATATAAGTGTGAGTTTTTGTTTAACTATGGTTAGTGCTGTACTTGGGTTCCTGAAGAATAATAGATGAGTAAATGTGCACGTGAAATACATTTCCTTTTTTGCATTCATCCTTGGAACATGAGTGTTGGTAACAAATATAGCATTTACCACGCATCCTTTATTACCCCAAGAGATAGTGATCCTTCATCTGTAAAGTATTTCTTAAAGAGATTCTTCCAACTAAACTTAGTGCTTATCATTAAAACAGTGTTATCTTGATCACTCCTGTGGCTAGTCAGAAATTTCTATTGGACAACATAACACAGTTTAAACAATAGTTTTCTGTAAACATGGTTTGTTAATACTCTGCAATTGTCATTGAATTTAAGGTGTCTTGTGCAATTGCAGTCGTTAGATTCTGAGTTAGTAGCTTAACGTTTTAGTGGGCACTTTTGCCAATCCAGATTTGAGGGGTCATGTTGAATTCTGAATATCCTGTGACATGCAAACACAAAGTTTGTGTTTGAGCTATTTAATCTGCTGTTTCATTCGCCAGAATGTTCAAGTGTGCAGTTTAACTAAGTTTCTTGCTATGATGGCTGTTATTCCGATCAGTCAAGTTGAGCTATTATGCTTGAAGTGCCGAAGAGAAATGTGTTTTGTCTATGGGGACAGGCAGGAAGACTGGAGATAGAGAACATCGGATCATTGGTATCTTCCAAAACTGATTTTTGGGAAGTCTTATCAATGAAATGATAACCAAGAACTAGTTACTAAGGAATTTCAAAAGAAACTGCAGGATATTCGGAACATTGTTGAGCAAGGACCATAAAGATGATGAGTTGCATCAACACCTGGGAAAAATATATGAATACCACGTTGTCCCCCTCCAAATATTGTATACATTTATGCCCCTGGTTCTGGTAAATTCTGGAGTTTTGGTTTCAAATTTAGCACTATTACAGTTTTCCTTATGAGGCACAGAAGACAGAACTTTATATGATCAAGTCAACCAAATATATCTTTGAGCAAGAAATATGACATTCTGTATCAACACAAAGGGAAGTCTAGTGCTGGCCTATTACCATTCTTATGCATTAGGCACTGAAGCAATTGGAACAGTAATTCTTATAGTGTCACCTATGGTTCTCAGACCCCTCCTTCCTCAGAGGATTGGATGTTTAACCTTGCAATTTTCAGATGACAAAAGGTTTAATTTTACCCAATTCTGCATATTTTTCTTGAGCTAATGGATCAAATTAAAAGCTTATATTTGCCATTTGAGGCCAACAAAAACCTTCACAGAGATCTTTGCTGGTGGAACAAAGTGAGGTTTCCCCTCCATAACGCAGATTTATTGCCAGTAAAGTAATTTCTACCTTTTTATAAATAAGTGGAAAGCTAATATACAAAGTGTACTTTTTTTAATCTGTAAAGAGCTAAATTATTTTAAATAGTTGAAGTCCCAACTGTGACCCTTATGACATACTACTAGTTACAGCCTCCCAATGTGCCACATTTATCCTTGCTGTCTGTTTCCTGTTTATTCAACTGTTCATACTAATACATCACCTCCAATTCTAGAAACCCTCATCCTGTATGCCTTTTGTGTGGAACTTTATCAAAAACCTTTTGGAAATCCAAGTACAATGGTCTACTAGTTCCTCTTTATCAACCTCAGAAACTAATACATTTGTCAACAAGAATTCACTTTTGTGAAACCAATGTTCTTTAAATCATCCTATGTTTTTCTAAGTGCATAGTTCATTCTTATTTAATAATAGCTTATGATTAATATTACATAATATGAGAGTAGAGTGCTGATTGTCATTAATTATTATTCATTTATTAATGACAACTGATAGTGAGCTCCCAGGCGGTGTTTAGCTTTTAAACCAATCAAGTTGACTCTGATTTGTCAGGGCATTGTCCTGAGAAACTGATCTGCAAATGGCTGTCATGTATTTTGTTGAGTTAAAACAAGCACAGTGTATATGTTTGCATTATGTTTGCAAAGGTGGAGTCCATTTGCCAAACATTAGCATTGTTGTTTCATGCAGTGTAAGTGTTAGTTTTCTCTTTAATATATTCTTGCATATTGTACTAATAATGAGTGCAAGATGGAAAGCTTTGAATAAATGTCTTTTCTCAGCATCAAGAACAAAATACAGCACCTTTTGCATTTACTGATATCAGGCAAACCTGCCTGAAGTGCCTTGTTTTCTCCCTATATCTATTTTGAATAACGTTGTTACATTTGCTAATTTATTGTCTACTGGGACAATTGTTGAACTTAGGGTTTTTTTTTGTCAAATCATAACTAGCACAATTACTATGTAAACAGGTGTCGCCTTTAGAATCCAAGAATAGAAAGGCAATTGAATCCTGTGATTTGTTGGATTTCAGTCCATTGGAGTTCTCCTCTTTTTTTTTCTGTTGATATTAATTGCCTTAATTTTCTTCACTCTAATTAGTTCCTAAGATATCCCATATTTCTGGGATGCAACTTACTTCTTCTGTGAAACCAGACGCAGACTGGTTCAGCTTTTCCCTCATTCCTTGTGATGATTTCTCCTGTTTCTGCTCTCAAAATACAAATTTATTTCAGTAACTCTTAATTTTTATATACTTGCAAAAGATCCTAAATCTAAATTTATATTCCTGTTTAATTAACTCATTCTATTTAGCTTTTCCTGTCAACTTGGTGATGACCCTTTACTGATGCTAAAGTATACTTAATTCTCAGACTTGCTACAACTTTTTTTAATGTTATAAACCTTTTTATCTAATATCATCCTTAGCCTCGTTAATAATCCATAGATCACATAATTGTGCCAGAGGAGGACATTCAGCCCATCATAGCTGCTCTGGCACTCAAACATGCGTTATGACTTGGAGTCATTCACTTGATTTTTTTTCCCCAGTATCCTTGCATGTTGTTTATAGTCAAAATCTCATCTCTCAGTCCTTTGAATGTCTCAGTTGACTCTCTCTACATCACACTTCCAAGCAATGCAATCCAGATCCAAACTGTTTGCTATGTTTGAAAATCACTTTAAATATGTGCCCTTGCATTCTCAATCCTTTTACGAACGCAGGAGTAGTTTATTTCTATCTGCTCAATACGCACCTCATCATATCAAAATCAGCTATCAGATATCCTCTGCCTTCTTTACAAGGAGAAAAGACCCAGACTGTCTGGTCTATCCTCTCATCCCAGTGCCATTTTTAAAAATCTCTTCTGAACCCTTTCCAGTGTCTTCACCTCCTCTCTGTTTAGCACCCAGAATTGTACAGTGCGCCTGCTGAAGCTGAACAAGTGTCTTGTAAAAGTTCACCATTACCTCCTTGCTTTTCTACTCTATGCATCATTTAAACCTAAGTATTGTATTCTTTATTAACTGCTGTCTCCACCTGTCCTGTCATCTTCAGTGGTCTTTGCACATATGCACCCATGTCCCTCTGCACCTAGATCTCAATATTATAGCCCCGTTTAATATTTTGTCAAGGCAGGTGAAAGCGTGGTGTTGTTCAATTAGTAATTCAGAGACCTGGAATATTCTGGGGATCCAGGTTCAAATCCCACCACGATAGATGAATTTAAATTAATGATCACGATGAAACCATTGTGAATTATCCTAAAAAGAAAACTGTTTCAATAATATCCTTAAGGATAAATTGCCATCCTTATCTGGTCAGGCCTGCATGTGCCTTTCCGCCCATAGCAAATTGTTTGACTCTTAATTGCCCTCTGAAATGAACTAGCAAACCATTCAGTTGTATCCGTCAATAGAATGCCCTGAAAAGGAATGAAACTGGATGGACCACCTGACGCTGACTAAGGCAGTGAAAATAACCAGAGCATACTCAGCCTTGTTGACCCTGCAGAGTCCTCATGAATAATATATAAGGGCTAGTGCTAGTGTCCCACTGACACAACTGATCTCGCAGAGGTCATGGCACAGTTCTTGGAAAGTTGTTTTCCTGAGAGCCCTCAACTTTGTTTTCGAACCTCATAAAGGCTTTTTAGCCTCAGGTCAGACATAGGAAACCCAGGCTGATTCTTCTTCTGGTTTTCTGGGCCACAATCTTTTCTCCTTAATGTTGTTATGCCATTCTTCTTATTAGGGCTACCTTTCGCATTTTACAGTATGCCAGTCTCTTTGAAATAACATGTATTCACCACCCTCCATAACTATAATGCTGATTGCATTTCAATTATTTCTCTCTATTTGTGCCACTGGCTCATTTGGCTGCTTATGAATTTTCCACGCATTCTGATAAAATGAATTCATCTTTTATTTTATTATTGTTCTTTGCTTGGATCATTTTTTCGACACTATGATTTTTAAATTCACTGTTCCTTTCCTGCCCTACTTAGCTTCTTTTTACTGACATCTGTATACTTGCCTGTTGCCTTAAATCTTATCTTTAGATTTCTAAATCTTCCTTCATCTGAACACTCCTCACCCACTGTTTAAAGTAATTTTCCTCCTCTGACCATAATTGCTGATGTGCACTGATGTACTTTTTGTGTTGTCTTGTCACTCGTTGATCTTGCTATCCTGCAATGTTGCCTTGTTGTATCTCTTTATCTTTTGAGAATCTATCTTACATGAACCCTCTCTCCTACTATTTAGTTGAAATCTCTTCAACATGAGTTTTAAACTAGCAAGGAAATTGGTCTCTGTAATACCAGTGAAGACCAGATATGACCAGAGCAAGAAGGCGGATCAGCACCCTGATGATGGAAATTGTCATCCTTCTTTAATATGTCAAGATGATTAGGAACAAAAAAATCAGGAGTTTGGAGCAGAGTTACTGGTCAGCCATTTTTGTACCTCACATATTTTGAAGGAAGGCCTCTTGAATATGCTGAACATTTCCTATACCTTGGTAGCAATCTCTCTCATATGGCTACCATAGGCAAGATAATCCAAAAGCAGAGCAGCTGCTCCAGCCTTCTTCTAACAATGGCAGTGAATATTTGAAAATAAATTAAAAGTTCAAGTGTACAGATCAGTTGATGTCACCACTCTCCTGCACTGCAGTCAGACCTGTAATGTTTATCAAAGACGCGTAAGAAATTCCGTCAGTTGTGCCTCCATCATTTCCTTCATTTTCAATGGGTGGACGTTTGAACAAATGTAAGCATCCTTCTTGATGCCAGCCCCACAAGTACTCAGGCAAAACTTGTGCAATAGCAACTTTGATGGATTGGACAGTGTCCAGATGGCTGGAAAGCATCTCTCCAATTTCAGGAGAAAGAAAAGGTTTCGGAGGCACTCCTGAGCTGTACTTGAATTGCAGCAGCATTGGCGTGAATGAAGAATGACAATTTGGCCGTCGAGATGCATTGTGTTTGATGGACATGCATAACATTTTAAAACTGAGGCAGAACAGCATCAGAGAAAATAATCATGTCTTACTCTCTAGATTTCACTACCTCATGGAGATGCTGCCTTTTTCCAAATAATCTGTAGGTTCAGAATCAGTCATAAAGAATATGGTACGACCTAGTTAAATATTGTTCTTGAGTTGAAGGACAGGTGATGGTGGAGTGACTGAAGGGGAAATAAACCGAGTTAGGTTGGACAAAGTTATAAATGGTGTCATGGAAAATGGAAAGCTCATGAAAATAATTTGCCCTTAAATATGCTGAAAGCAAAATATAATGTTGTTTTAAATATTTTAAATGATGTGATATGTGGGCCAATTAAAAGATATTCAATTAAAGCAATTCAGTGTGGCAAAAATCCTCTAATGAGGAGAAAGTGAGGTCTGCAGATGCTGGAGATCAGAGCTGAAAATGTGTTGCTGGAGAAGCGCAGCAGGTCAGGCAGCATCCAGGGAACAGGAGAATCGACGTTTCGGGCATAAGCCCTTTCGGCTTATGCCCGAAACGTCGATTCTCCTGTTCCCTGGATGCTGCCTGACCTGCTGCGCTTCTCCAGCAACACATTTTCAGCAAAAATCCTCTAATGTCAAGTACAGTGAAATAAGTGTTCAGATGTTTTTGATATTACCTAGGTTAAAGACTTTTATTAACAACCTGAGTGATAAAGAAGCATTCCTTTTTGGTTCTGTTGGCTTTAGGCTCTGAAATCATCATTGAGTAATTCCATGCTTATTCAAGGAAACTAATGAGCAGCATTAGTGTGAGAATGCACCTGTTAATGTAATAGTGTCGTCTCACCACCCTCTTTCCCCCACCCCCCGCCGTACTCGCAGGGTATACATTCCAGAACCTACGACGGAAGCCTCAAACTACGGATAAGAGTGAACCCATTCATTTAAATTGGAAACGTACCTTCCCTGCAGCCTCCTGGTTCCGGAATGTTCCCTATAACATGTTTTGGTTACAGTCAACAATGGGTAACTGGACCCACAGATGCAGGGCTCACCCTGTGTATATGAAAATATTGTGCTTACACTAATATTTTTTGTAAAATAATGCTTCTGATCCAATTACTTTTGGAAATCTTGAATTTAAAAATGCTGGAAATGCTGCATTTTTCGGTAGAATCTGTACAGTGAGAGAGAAAGAGAGAGAGAAACATTTCACCAAAACTGGGAAAAATTAGAAATTTAGTAGATTTAAGCCAAGTGAAATTGGGAACAATGATAAACAGAACAATGGGAAGATTTATGGTAGAGTAGAAGTTGGGAGAGATCAAATGTCAAAAGACTTGATGATCTAAAGCCAAGGGAATGGTATTGGAACATATAAAAATAAACAAAAGATGGTGTCTAAAGGAGGTATGAATGGCAAATGAATGCTGTCTGAAAGTAAAACCATAAGAAAGGTAATAAACATGTAAAGTCAGGCATTCATGTACACTAGTACAAAGTTAATAGCGATAATGTCTTGTACAAAAGGAAGATTAAAGGAGTATTTAGTGTAAAAAAAAAAAATCCATTGGGTGTCCTTGAGGTGTAAGGTTTTAGCCTGATATCATAATTATTTAACTGATATCTTACGTAATCAATATCAGAGAAGGTTTTAGTTGTCCCTATAGTTTTCAGTGTTCTGATGTTTCTTTTTCATCAATTCTGTCACTGAATACTTTTCCTTCTTGAGAAGCTAACAGAACACTAGCTATAGCAATTTCTGTCACATCCAACATGATGATACTATCAGCATTCCAATGGGACAGCTTCCTCTGCAATACTCTGTTCAAGCTCCTCCCGCTGCCCTCCCAGATTCCAATTTAACAGTCAAAAATGCATCTCCTTGCTCTATCAAAAGCAGTTCCTTAAAACACAAGTTGGTTTGTGTATTTTGATATCTGAAATCATTATTTCAAACTTAATCATTGCACGTGATTTCTTTTTCATCTCCAACATGTGAAACTTATCATACAGGTGTATCAGTGCAGGAGATGAGGACCTTTACACAACTGATTGGATGGACTAGTTTTAGTGACCTTTGATAAAATTTTAATTTTAGTTTAGATGATTTTGCACATTGCTATAGGTTTCATGAAGGTTGGCTAACCTGTGTAGTCAGGTGTTGCTGTGGCCATTTTAAAGCAATGCATTAAAGTCATGAAAATGCCAGGTGTTAAATACAGATAATGAAATTCAAAATAAATGCTCCACATTTTATGTCATGGCGACATAGAGCTCTGTTTCAAATGGAAGAAGTGTTTCAGGTCTTAGATAGTGAGAACAGGGCAGGTGAAAGAGCATTTGCTACATTTACAGCACTTATATAGGAAGCTGTAATTGGAGGGCAGTGGGAGGAGTTTGAGCAGAGTACTGCAGACGAAGCTGTCCCATTGGAATGTTGAAGGGATGAAGAAGAAGGTGTCATTACATTGTGGGCGGCACGGTGGCACAGTGGTTAGCACTGCTGCCTCAAAGCGCCAGAGACCCGGGTTCAATTCCCGCCTCAGGTGGCTCTCTGTGTGGAGTTTGCACATTCTCCCCATGTCTGCGTGGGTTTCCTCTGGGTGCTCCGGTTTCCTCCCACAGTCCAAAAATGTGCAGGTTAGGTGAATTGGCCATGCTAAATTGCCCGTAGCGTTAGGTGAAGGGGTAAATGTAGGGGAATGGGTCTGGGTGGGTTGTGCTTCGGAGGGTCGGTGTGGACTTGTTGGGCCGAAGGGCCTGTTTCCACGCTGTAAGTAATCTAATCTAATTAGATGTGACAAATGGCAGACGCTCATCCATTGAATATTCAAACTATTGTGTTGGAAAGTGAAGACCAGAGGAGCGAGAGCAGAAGTGCAGTATGTGGGATGCCTCTGGGTCAAGGGCCCTGTCAACCATGCTGGGGAGAAATCCTCAGCTGAGGAAAAAGGAAAACATAGCAAAGGTGCTGATACCAAACTCATCAATGAGCTTGACTCTTAACTGCACAGTTAACAGTGTCTGACCTGTTAAATAGAAGCCAACTATATCCTTAATAATTGATTCCAGTATTTTCCCCATGACAGATGTTAATGAATATCTCCAATTCTGATCTTAAAATAGAGGGAAGATCCTGAGTAAGCAGGTGAAGACCTAAACCTCCTGCATTTTCCTTGAGCTGATTGGCCTCCTACAACCCAAGCCATTCTTTGCAATCTGACCACTTGGAAGAGGCTTCTAGGATGCAGATGGCTCACAACCTCTTGTGAGCATAGTCTTCAGAAGGACTATTTTCATTGTGCTGATATCTTGCCATGCGCACAGCCTAGCTTTCTGGCTTCTTTGATATCATGGGAAGTAAAGAGGGTGGTTTCCTGTTGAAATTGTTGCAATCCACATAACATTTCAGATTCTGCGTTCTCTTCTGTTGGTGTTAGAAATACAGGTCCTGTTAAGGGTAAAAGAGAACAGTACCAGAATTGATTGAGAACATAAGATGCATGTTCGACTTTATATCCAAGAACTGGGTACTGTAAGGCCCTCCTGTGGCGTGGAGGTAAAGTCCCTACCTTGGACCAAGTGGCCTGGTTCATATCCCACCTGCTCTAGGATTGCATCTCTGAACAAGTTGATTAGAAAAATAGGTTAATTTTTTTCTTAAAAAGAACTTGATTCTATCCTTTCAGGCTATTGCATGCAGTTTGACTAATTGGGAACATGAGTGATTATCGTCAGTGGGTAATAAATGAAAAGTACCACAGGTGATTTGGTGGGGGGGGGGGGTAACTTTCAATTGTGCTAGATAATAGTTCTGGAAACGAACAGAAGGAAAAATAACTGAATTAAGATAAAACTAAGAACTGCGGATCTAGAGATCTGAATCAAAAAAAAGCAGATCTGGCAGCATCTGTGGGAAGAAAGCAGAGTTAATGTTTTCAGTCTGGTAACTTTTCATCAGAGCAATTAGCAACTAGGATCTAGCAGCTGGTATTTGTGCTGAAGCCAAAGTGTTGCATGTATGTGGTGAACAGACACGTGGAGACAGAGCCGAGAGAGAGATATGAAAAGGCTATGTAAACAAGGATATTATAGATAGCCAGCCAGGACAGGAGGTAAGCTAAATAAGTGATGATAAGAGCTAAGGAGAAAGTGAGGACTGCAGATGCTGGACATCAGTCAAAAAGGGTGCTGGAAAAGCACAGCAGGTCAGGCAGCATCCAAAGAGCAGGAGAATCAACATTTCAGGCATAAGCCCTTCATCAGGAATGTGGGGGAAGAAGGCTGAGAGATAATTCGGAAGGTGGGGGGGGTGCTAAGGGGAAGGTAACTGGGAAGACGATAGGTAGATGCAGATGGGGGGTGAGGGTGATGGGTCGGAGGGCAAAGTGGAGAGGCAAGGTGGGAAGGAAGATGGACAGATAGGACAGTTCAAGAGCTAAATGTGGCAAAATTGCTGAAAGCAGCCCATATAATGGGCCTAGGAGAGCAAGCGAATGGGTGGCTATGCTGAAAGCAGCTAGGTGAAAGTGAGGACTGCAGATGCTGGAGATTAGGGTCTAGAGTGTGTAGCTGGAAAAGCATAGCAGGTCAGGCAGCATCTGAGGAGCAGGAGAATTGACGTTTTGGGCAAAAGCGTCTATGCTAAAAGTAACCCATGTCATAACAAGACTGGGTGTGAGGTGGGTAAAAAATATGGATGGTCGGATGGAATCAGACTGTAAAGTTATTGAACTTGATGTTCACTCCTATAGGCTGCAGGGTCCCAAAGCAGAAAATGAAATGTCGTTCTTCAACCTTGCACTGAGGCTCGCTGAAGCATTGCAGTAGACCTGTAACAGAACTGTTAGTGTGGCCGCACAGTGTCTTGAATTGGAAGGCAACTGGAAGTTTAGGGTCACTTTTGCAGACAGAATAAAGCATTTATCCACTTTGCATTTGTTTCCCTAATCTCGACGAGAACACATTTTAAACAGCGAATACAGTAGGTTAAATGAAGTGCAGGTAAATCACTACTTCACTTGGAAGGTGTCTCTGGACCTTGGGTGGTGAGGAGAATTACATCTTCTGTGATTGCATGAGTAGGTGCTGTGTGAGTGTGGGCAGATGTTTGGAGTAGAGGAGGAGTGGACCAGAGTGCCCAGCAAGGAAAGATCCTTGTGAAATACTGACAAAGGAGGTAAGGGGAATATATTTCCAGTTGTTGAAGTTAATGAAAATGCAGCTTAATCCTTTAGGTTTGGAGGCTGGTTTAGTGCAAAGTGAGGAACAGGGAACCCTATCATTGTTGTGGGAGGGAAGTGTTGAGGGCAGAAGTGAGATGGATAGAACACAGCTAAGTACCCTGTCGACCACAGCAGTGGGAAATCCTCAGTTGAGGAAAAGGATCAACGTCTCTGAGACTCTCACTTTGGAAGGTGGTGTCTCAGAACAGATGCAACCGAGATGGAGAAACTGGAAGAATAGGATGAAGTCCTTTCATCAAGCAGGGTGTGAGGGTGTGTAGTTGAAGTAACTGTGGGAGTCGATGGGTTTGTATTGTACGTCGGTGGGTATGTAGTGTACATGGGTGGTCTGCCTACCCCAGAAATGGAAACATAGATGTTGAGGAAGGGAAGGAAGGAGGACCAGGTAAAGGCAAGGACAGGGTGGAAATTGGAAGCCTGCCTTCTGCCCTGGTCAGCTGTCCACAATATCCTTATTTATCCACTCCCTTAATATCTCTGTCTCTGGGCTGTCTCCTCTTAACTGCTATCTCTTCCCCCCCCACCCCCAACACACACACACACTTTTACTCACCCCACGCCCTGTTCTGTTATGATATGGGTTGCTTTTAACACAATCACCCATTCTCATGCACTCCTAGGCTCATTATATGGGTTGCATACAGCAGAACTCATCCATTTTCTCACTCTGAGTTCTTATTATCACATATACAGCTTTTCTTCTTCAGCTCCAGTACAAGTATCACGTTTTTCTCGTAACTGAAGTGTCACTGGACTTGAAAAGTTAACTCTGTTTTATTCCCACAGATTTTGCCAAACCTGCTAGGTTTGATCAGCAATTTTGATTTTTGTTGGGGAAAGAAATTGGGTGCTTGGGCTCTTGTGGCACAATGGTAGTATCCCTTCCTTTGGGTCTGAGTTCAAGTCCCACTATTCCAAAGATGATAACACATCTGAACAGGTTGATTTAAAAATATCAAGAACTGGATTCTGGGGGGCTTTTGTGGTATAGTGGTAGTGTTCCTACTTCTGAACCAGAGAGCCTAGCTTCAAGTCCCAAATGTTCCAGAGGTGTGTCATAACATATTTGAACAGGTTGAATTAAAAAAAAAGCTGTGTTCTGACTGTGGATAGGGAAGCATATGGTGTCCACCACTACCTTCAAACCAGAGGGGCTGGAGTGCATTATTTCCTCGACTGAAACAATTTTGGTTTACTCTCTCCCTCATTTCTCATCATTTGCTTATTGTTCAGGCAGTGCTTCTAATTTTTGGTTCATTGATGGGGTAATTGGATAACTTCGTGGTGTGTTTTATCCTGGGAGAAAGTGAGGACTGCAGATGCTAGGGATCAGAGTAGTGTGTGTGGTGCTGGAAAAGCATGTCAGGCAGTATCCGAGGAGCAGGAGAATCGACATTTCGGGCATAAACCCTTCATCAGGAATGAGGCTTGTAGGCCAGAGGGCTGAGAGATAAATAGGACGGGGTGGGGCTGGGGGGTGGAGGAAGGTAGCTTTGAATGCGATAGGTAGATGATGGTCGTGGAGACGGTGATAGGTCGGAGAGGAGGATGGAGCGGATAGATGGGAAAGGTGATGGAGAGTCAAGAGGGCAGTGCCGAGTTGGAGGCTTGCGACTGGGATAAGGTGGGGATTGGGAAATGAGGAAACTGGTGAAATTCACATTAATCCCGTGTCGTTGCAGGGTCCAAGGCGGAAGATGATGTGTTCTTCTTCCAGGCGTTGGGTGATTAGGGTTGGCGATGGAGGAGGTTCAGGACCTGCATACCTTGGTGGAGGGGAAGGGGGAGTTGAAGTGTTCAGTCATGGGGCTGTGGGGTTGGTTGGTGCGGGTGTCCTAGAGATGTTCTTGGAAACAATCTGCAATTTGGCGCCCTGTTTCCCGATATAGAGGAGACCACATCAGGTACAATGGATACAGTAGATGACATTTATAGAGGTACAGGTAAGTTTTATATCCTGGGCCTGGCTAAGATAACCATCAGCAGCTCCAGGCAGTGGGAGTCATTGTTCCAGCTGCTGTGACTCCATTTATGTCTGGGTGTCCATGGAGAGGGAGCACACAGTGCCCAGAACATATTCAAAGCCTTTAGCCGGAGGTGGGCACAGACTGGACTACATTCTCTCCCCCTCCAACTTTATTTTGATTTAGCTCCTCCTTTTCTTATTGTTCTTTCATTTTTCTTCTAGTTATGCTGCCTTTGATGGGTAGTGCTTGTAATTTGTTACTTGGTAATTAGTTAAGTCAGTACTTTTTTTTAAGAACTGGGTTCTTGGGTAACATTGTGTGTTGTGGCAGAGTGGTAGTTTCCCTACCTCTGGAGCAGAAAATCTGAGTTCATTTCCCACCTGTTCCATAAGGTATCTGAACTAGCTGGTTTTATATGTTTGAAAAAAATAGTTGGGTTCATTCTTGATGAAAAGTGGGCTTCTGGACAGGGAAACTATTGATGAGGAAAAAGTGGAATTGGTGTATGTGCTAAGCAATGGATTTACAATAAAATCCACATAAAAATCTGGAAGCGATTTGCTACCTAATTCAATATCTAGATATTGGTCTGTTAAGTATCTCCCTTCTCAGAAGAGAGAATTCTAAAACAATGTACCATACCATAAATAATGTTTAATTTTTGTCTCACTCCTTAATTGACCTACGTACAACTACAGGATTGTGAAATTCAAGATTTTGCATGCAAAATTACTTTATTCCCCTGTATTTTGTAAAACAGAAATTGCCAGTGAAATGGTTTGAGAAGATTTGCGTGAATATGAATAAATAATTATTAATTAGGATTTTTTACCATATACTTGTATGTGCCCTACAGGTTAGTGTTTCAGAATGTTGCTATGTGACTGGATTACAATATGTTTTTATTAATAGGTGGCCAGCACTAGTAACCTCGTGACGAGTAGTACACCGACTACTCTGGCTGTAAATGCAATGCAGATGCCTGCATCCAGTGCTGGTGTGACCAACTTCAGCATTTCAGGTAAGAATTTGATGCTAATTAATATATTATGCAGCGCAGCTTGCACAAATATTATATAACTGTCAATCAGTTTAAATCCATTTCATACAGAGACAATTAATGGTTTTACTTCCTTGATACTAAATGGCATAGTGTATTATAACATTATTTCTTGCCATGAATCAAGGGAGTGAACTGGTCCATTAAAATGGACTTTGTGGTGTGAGTGCTCTTCCAAATACAGTGCACCCTAATCTGAGTGAAATTGAGGTCTCCAATCTGCAAAACATTTGAAAACGACCAAAAAGAGAAATGATAATGGGCTTATGCTGTCTGCAGTGGAACTATTGATGCCATACTGAGGATGGACAAGGCATATTATTGACACCAGCACAGTAAAGCTTATGTTGAACATAAGTGTAGTGTAGTGTCACAATACAACAATTAGAGGGAGTTGGTCAGCTCAGTTGGTTGGATGGGCAGTTTCGCAAGGTGTGGTGCTGGAAAAGCAAAGCAGGTCAGGCAGCATCCAAGGCAAGGCTTCTGCTTCTCGGATACTATTTGAATTGCTTTGCTTTTCCAGCGCCACACTTTTCAGCTCTGACTCTCCAGCATCTGCAGTCTTCACTTTCTTCTGGATGAGCAGTTTGCAATACAGTGTGATCCCAACAGTTATAGGTTCAATTCTTGCACAGGCCGAGGTTAACACTTTATCGCCTTGTGTGAGATGTGCTGATCCTCGGGTTAAACCACCAAGAGTTGTATCTGACAATTAGGAAGCGCTGAATGATCTAGGAAGACTAAGATGACTTTTTTTTTCTAAGTTTTTTTTTGAAGAAGTAACAAAGAGAATTGATGAGGGCAGACAGTAGATGTGATCTACATGGACTTCAGTCAGGCGTTCGACAAGGTTCCCCATGGGAGACTGGTTAGCAAGGTTAGATCTCCATGGAATACAGAGAGAAATAGCCATTTGGATACAGAACTGGCTCAAAGGTAGAAGACAGAGGGTGGTTTTTCAGACTGGAGGCCTGTGACCAGTGGAGTGCCACAAGGATCGGTGCTGGGTCCTCTACATTTAGTCATTTACGTAAATGTTTTGGATGCGAGCGTAAGAGGTACAGTTAGTAAGTTTGCAGAAGACACCAAAATTGGAGGTGTAGTGGACAGCGAAGAGGGTTACCTTCGATTACAACAGAATCTTGATCCAATGGGCTGAGAAGTGGCAGATGGAGTTTAATTCAGATAAATGTGAGGTGCTGCATTTTGGGAAAGCAAATCTTAGCAGGACTTATACACTTAATGGTAAGGTCCTAGGGAGTGTTGCTGAACAAAGACACCTTGGAATGCAGGTTCATAGCCCCTTGAAAGTGGAGTCGCAGGTAGATAGGATAGTGAAGAAGGCATTTGGTATGCTTTCTTTTATTGGGCAGAGTATTGAGTACAGGAGTTGGGAGGTCACGTTGCAGCTGTACAGGACAATGGTTAGGCCACTGTTGGGATATTGCGTGCAATTCTGGTCTCCTTTCTATCGGAAAGATGTTGTGAAACTTGAAAGAGTTCAGAAAAGATTTACAAGGATGTCGTCAGGGTTGGAGGATTTGAGCTATAGGGAGAGGCTGAACAGGCTGGGGCTGTTTTCCCTGAAGCGTCGAAGGCTGAGGGGTGACCTTATAGAGGTTTACAAAATTATAAGGGGCATGGATAGGGTAAATGGCCAAAGTCTTTTCCCTGGGGTCGGGCAGTCCAGAACTAGAGGGCATAAGTTTAGGGTGAGAGGGGCAAGATATAAAAGAGACCTAAGGGGCAACTTTGTCACGCAGAGGGTGGTACAGGCATGGAATGAGCTGCCAGAGGAAGTGGTGGAGGCTGGTCCAATTGCAACATTTAAAAGCCATTTGGATGGGTATATGAATAGGAAGGGTTTGGAGGGACATGGGCTGGGTGCTGGCAGGTGGGACTAGATTAGTTTGGGATATCTGGTCGGTATGGACAGGTTGGACCGAGGGGTCTGTTTCCATGCTGTACATCTCTATGACTCTATCACTTTACCTTTTAACTTTACAATACAGAGTACGTTGAGTTGCTATAATTACTTGCAATTAAACCAATTCCCAGCTCTGAAAGTGATGGACACTGGTCACTTCATAATTATATGTGTTTTCATTTTTCATTTGCAACCCTTTTTATCCCTTATCTCTTATAGTCTGAAATAATGATATCACAATAGCGTCCAATCTGCTGACATTCATGCTGATTCACCAAAGGCATCTACAACCAAATCTGATGACATTTTAACCAATATCAATTATTCAGATTGTTAAAGCACCTTTTGCTGAATCTCATGATTCAGTACTAAGGAAGCATTTCGCCTGATCATTAGTTCCTTTGTTTACAGTCACCAAGTGCATCAGGGTCTATACCCTCCAAATCCCCCTGTCATTCCTTTAGCTACTCTGCTGCCAATGTGCTAGGCTGGACTACTCCTTACATAGGAGAAAGTGAGGTCTGCAGATGCTGGAGATCAGAGCTGGAAATGTGTTGCTGGAAAGGCGCAGCAGGTCAGGCAGCATCCAGGGAACAGGAGAATCGACGTTTCGGGCATAAGCCCTCCTTCATTCCTGAAGAAGGGCTTATGCCCGAAATGTCGATTCTCCTGTTCCCTGGATGCTGCCTGACCTGCTGCGCCTTTCCAGCAACACATTTCCTACTCCTTACATAAGCTCATGACTTACAACAGCTGCCCTAACTTGGTTTCTCTTTGTTTTAGATTTCCCACATGCAAACCCACTGGTGACTAATTTTCCCAAACTCCTTCCCCTCTAATTCACTCCTCTCTGTGCTGAGCAGTGCCAGTAGTTTACTGGCAATGACAATGAGAAGAGGGATGGGTAATACAGGACTGAAGGTGTTATATCTCAATGCACGCAGTATTAGGAATAAGGTAAATGAGCTTGTGGTGCATATCAAAATCGGCAGGTATGACGTGGGCATTAAGGAGAAGTGGCTGCAAAGAGATCAGGATTAGGAGCTAAATATTCAAGGATATACATCCTATCGAAAAGATAGGTGGGCAGAGGGGAGGGGGGGGTTGCCTTATTAATAAGAAATGAATTTAAATCAATAATAAGAAATGAAGTAGGATCAGATGGTGTAAAATCTGTATGGGTAGAATTGAGAAACTGGAAAGGTTAAAAAAAATTATAGTTGGACTTGTGTATAGGCCTACAAACCGTCATCAGGAGCTGAGGCGCAAAATACACCAGGAGGTAGAAAAGATGTGTAGGAAAGGCAAAATTACAGTGATCATAGGGATTGCAATTTGCAGGTGGATTGGGAAACTCAGGTTGATAGTGGATTGCAAGAAAAGGAATTTGTGGAATGTCTGTGAGATGGCTTTTTGGAGCAGATTGTGGTGGATCCCACTGAGGAACAGGCAATACTGAGTTCAGTATTGTGCATGAGGCAGACTTGATAAGGGAGTTTAAGGTGTAGGAACCCTTAGGAAGCAGTGGTTATAACATGATTGAATTTACTCTGCAGTTTGAGAAGGAGAAGATAGAATCCATAAGATCATAATAAGACCATAAGACATAGGAGTGAAAGTAAGGCCATTCGGCCCATCGAGTCCACTCCGCCATTCGATCATGGCTGGTGGGCATTTCAACTCCACTTACCCACATTCTCCCCGTAGCCCTTAATTCCTTGATTCCTTGAATCGGAGGTAACTGTATTACAACTGAATAAAGGCAACTGCGGAGTCATGAGGGAGGAGCTGGGTAAAATTGACAGGGAGAGGAGCCTCGCAGGAAAGATAGTGAAACAGCAATGGCAGGAGTTTCTGGGAGTAATTCAGGAGACAGAGCAGAGATTCATTCCTTGGAAAAAAAGATATGGTAAAGGGAGGATGAGGCAACCATGGCTGACTAGGGAAGTCAAAAGATAAAGCATATAATGTGGCAAAGGGCAGTGGGAAGCTGACAAAGACCAACACAGGGCAATAGAAAAATGAATAAGGAGGGAGAAGATTAAATATGAGGGTAAGTTAGCCAGTAATATAAAGGAAGACTATAAGAATTTCTTTAGATATGTAAGAGATAAAAGTGGACATTGGGCTACTTTAGAGATAGTAGTGGGGAAAAAGGAAATGTCTGAAGAACTAAACAATTATTTGGCGTCAGTCTTCATGGTGAAAGACACAAGTAATATCCCAAAAATTCAAGAGAGTGAGGGGATAGAGTATGAAGGCCATCACCAAGGAGAAGATACTAGAAAAACTGAATGGCATGAAAGTGGACAATAGTTGAAGATATAGTGGAGGCGTTAGCAGTGATCTTTCATGAATCCCTAGAATTAGGGAGGGTTCTAGAGGACTGGAAAATCGCTAACATGACACCCACGTTCAAAAAGGGAATCAGGCAAAAGATGAAAAATTACAGACCAATTAGCCTAACCTCGATTGTGGGTAAGATCCTGGAATCCATTGTGAAAGATGAGATTTCGGAATACTTGGAAGTGTATCATAAAATAGAGCACCATCAACATAGTTTCATCGAGAGGAAATCATGCCTGACAAATCTGCTAGAGTTATTTGAGGAAGTAACAAGCAGGTTAGACCATGGAAAGTCAATGGATGTTTTCTACCTGGATTTCAAGAAGGCCTTTAACAAGGTGCCACAGGAGGCTACTTAATGAGATAAGAGCCCACAGTGTTAGAGGAAAGGTGCTAGCATGGATAGAAGCTTGGCTGTCTGGCAGGAAGCAGAGAGTGGGGATAAAAGGATCCCTTCTCAGGTTGGCAGCTGGAGTCAAGTGGTATTCTGTAAGGTTCAGTGTTGGGACCACAACTTTTCACTGTTTACATTAACAATCTAGATGAAGGAACTGAAAGCATTCTGGCTAAGTTGGCAGACAATACAAAGATAGGTAGAGAGACCGGTAGCATTGAGGAGGCAGGGAGGCTGCAGAAGGATTTGGACAGGTTAAGAGAGTTGGCAAAGAAGTGGCAGATGGAGTACAACATTGGAAAGTGTGAGGTCGTGCACTTTGTTAAGAAGAATAGAGGCTTTGACTGTTTTCTAAATGGGAAGAAAATTCAGAAGTCTGAAGTGCAAAGAGACTTGGGAGATCTCGTCCAGGATTGTTTTGAGGTAAACTTGCAGGTTAAGTCACACTCTCTCCCTCTCACACACTCTCTCTCTCTCACACACTCTCTCCCTCTCTCAGACACTCTCCCTCTCTCACACTCTCTCCCTCTCACACCCTCTCTCCCTCTCACACCCTCTCTCCCTCTCACACCCTCTCTCCCTCTCACACTCTCTCTCCCTCTCACACTCTCTCTCCCTCTCACACTCTCTCTCCCTCTCACACTCTCTCTCCCTCTCACACTCTCTCTCCCTCTCACACTCTCTCTCCCTCTCACACTCTCTCTCCCTCTCACACTCTCTCTCCATCTCACACACTCTCTCCCTCTCACACACTCTCCCTCTCACACACTCTCTCTCTCTCACTCTCTCCCTCACACACACTCTCCCTCTCACACACTCTCTCCCTCTCACACTCTCTCCCTCTCACACACACCAAGATGTGCCCGTCTACAATATCAATTTCGCAGCAGATAATGATGGCACCTGTCTTGAGAGGACTTGAATATAAAAGCAGGGACATACTTCTGAGTATCTATAAGGCTCTGGTCAGGCCACATTTGGAGTAATGTGTGCAGTTTTGGGCCCCATATCTCAGAAGGATGTACTGACCCTGGAGCATGTTCAGAGGATGTTCACGAGAATAGTCCCAGGATTGAAAGATTAACATATGAGGACGCTGCATCTATACTTGATGAAGTTGAGAATGGTAAGGGGGGATCTAATTGAAATTTAGAGAATATTGAATGACCAGGTCAGAGTGAATGTTGGGAAGACGCTTCCATTGATAGGAGAGACTAGGACCCAAGGGCACAGCCTTAGAATAGAGATAAGGAGAAACTTCTTTAGCTAGAGGTGGTGAATCTATGGAATTCACTGCCACAGAAAGGCTATGCAGGCCAGGTCATTGAATGTATTTAAGATTTAGATAGATAGGTTATTGTTTGTGATGGGGATCAAGGGTTGCAGGGAGAAGGCAAGAGAATGGAGAAGAGAAACGTATCCGCCATGATTGAATGGCGAAGCAGACCTGATGGGCTGAATGGCCTAGGTTTTGCTCCTGTCTTATGGTCTTTCTTCATGTCAACCTAGATAATAATTATCAGCAAATATTTCACCAGTAACACTTATCATTCGTCCACACTCTTATTTAAGCAAGTTTCCAGTGAGTATTGAGTAGCAAACTCAGAAGTTGAAACCTGAGCACGAAACCTGCTAGAAACCTGCCTTGCATTATGACTCAGCTGGTTTCTGCCTAACCAGTTAAATTATCTGGGATCTATAGTAGCTTTCTATTAAGCTAGCTTATGAACGTTGATTTATCTTCAGTTGCCATACTGAAGCCGGTTGTTCACTGTCACTAAATATTGCTGGTAGGACCTAACAGTTGACAATATTTGACCAAAAATAATACCCACTTTGGTATAATTATTCTTAATTTTGAGGTTAAAGGAATGAGGTAGTGTAACATTTTTGACACTCAGGCTTTCTTCTAATAGAATAGTATTGTACAGAAATCCATTTGGTCCAACTGGCCTGTGCCAGCATCTAGAACTGACCTAAACCTTCCCCATCCTATTTCATCTGAACAAGTCATACCTATATATACATTTCTCCCTCCTGCTTATCCTTTTCCTTAAATCATTGAGCTATTTGCTCAAAGTCGTCCTGTATACTCCACGTTTCTGCCACATTTACAATAAAGAAGATTTTCCTGAGTTTATTAGATTTTTGAATGACTGTTATATCTAATAGAAGAACAAACACCTTCTCTACATCTAATCAGTAAAATTTTTCCATTGTAGTAAAGATCTCAATCAGGCAACATCACAGCTTTCTCTTTTTTTTTGGAGAAAAGAGCTTTCAGCCTATTCGTTCTTTTCTGGTTAGTATATCCATGTGAATGGTTCTTACACTTCCTCCAATATCTTCTGTATCCTTTTTGTAATCTAGACACCAGAACTGAACACCATACATCCAGGTTAATTTAACCAAAGTTTCATGCAAGTTGAAATCAACTTCTGTTTCAGATACATCCATTGAGAAATTAATCATCGTGCTTGATTCACTGAAATTAATAACTAATAATGTATGGAAATATAATTGATTATTTCTGTCATCCTCAAGTGTGAAATGTTAGACAATGTACTCTTGTCGTTCAGAGAAGGAAGGCACAGTTGTTTCATTATGCTTGACAGCACAGTTACAATTTAGTATTTATCATGGTCAGCTTAATCCTTGCTGCCTTTTCTCATGTGTTCCTTTAAATATGCTCTATTCAAATTAGTGTGATATTGGACATCACAATAATTTTCCATTGTTTCTTTGTAAAGAGAACATTGTTTCCTCACCTCTTCACTTTGTTATTCTGTGAATCAGTTTCAAAATGTTATTATAATATGTGAAATAGGATGTGTAATTTATATTAAAATTTCAAACTCTCTTTAACTGCCCAGGTACAACTGCATCAGGGACAGCTCCTACAAACGTGGCATCTGTAATCACCGGCTTATCTTCTGCAGTTTCTACGTCATCAGTCACTTCTCCATCTCTAACCCCTTCACCGTCAGCGTCCATTTCAGTGACTGAGTCATCTAGCAGCAGTGATGCAAATACCACACAGTCAACCTCAACTGGCTTAGTAAACCCGCTGTGCACAAGCCAAATCACGGTGTCAGCATCTGGACTGCAGACAGGTGCCACTGCGCTGCAAGCAGCAGCTGCACAGGTATCCACTGGTGCTGGTCTTGCCACCAATCCAGGCCTAGCTGCCATGGCTGCTGCTGCAGGACTAGCCAATCCTAGCTTAATGTCAGCCCCTCAATTTGCAGCTGGGTAAGTTTTCACTCCATTCTGCCACTGGTGGATTATAATTTTGATTTATTTATGAATGTGTATTTTTTACAATATAAAGTTTCATATTAAGTCATCAAATAAAGACTTAATGTGCACAGTGAAGGAATTGAATTACTCAAGAACCATGGAAAATTAAGACCTTACCCTTTCAAATAAAAGTTTTGATAAATAAGGTGTTATATTTTTATGTGAGATGTGAAATGATCTTTCCTCACTTTTTCAGCCTTCACGTACATTTAAATGCTTTGCATCATCTTACTTTGAGGGAGAATCACCTCGGGCATTCTCTGTTCAAGACATTTGACCATGGACAGTCACTTGATATTTTCCATATGAAAGGTGTAATTATATAGATTTGGGGGGAACATCAGGGCTGATATTTGGACTTGGAATGAGTTAAAAAAAAATCAGACAAACATTGGAAGGATGGGAGCAAGAGGTTATATGGATTTGCCCAAAGCATATCTTATTTTTTCCTCGCAGCAGCAAATGTTTATCGTGTGCATACAACTAAAGTCTGTATAGGTTGTAGTTTTCTCCCACAAGTCGTTTCAGATTTCTCCGAAAGTTTCAGTGCTCAATGCTTATATGAAGTTCATCAAAAAAAAATTATTTGCAAAATTCCATTTCCTGCTGCCTTCATGGTAGGCTTTGGCATTTTACTTAAATTCAGGATCCTATGATCAAAGGTCAAGTTGCATCATGCCACAATATTTTCCAGTGACAGATACAATGATGTATTTTGATGTACTTTAAATGCCTGCTCAAAACTTGAGACATACACATTGATTTTCGTTCCCTAGTTGAGTATAAAGAGACAGGAAAAATCCAGGTACCGCAAACTGAACATTAAAATAATGGCAACTCGGTGGGGCAGACCAGCTTAGAAGTTGAACCAGGTGACTCAGCAAGAGTTGAGGAGGCTCCCAGTTCCTGAGGTGGGCAGAACAGAAAGCGGGTACCAGTACTGTGATCAAAAATTATAATAAAACAATAAATATTCATCCGTCCCTCACTGCTCTCACCTCTGTTAGTCCCAACCACATCTACATGTACCCCATGCTCCTCAATGCTAGCTCATGGCACCTAGACCCTTCTATCCATTCTCAATAACTCCACATACTTCCTATGCTACCCTATGCCCTTTCACCCATTCACCATGGGCCCTTGTGCTCCCAGCATTAATTTAGTGCTTAGTTCCATGCACCATCTTTTCCTAACATGACAACTTATCTCGTATCACAAAGACCCAAGTACATATGAGAATACATAAAGACGTATTACTTACGTTCTATAATGCAGATTGCACTTTTTCAAGAAAAGCAGTCCCTTTTTCAAAAAAAAAATATATTTTGACAAATTGTGTCACTACTTGATGCTTTTGGAGAGTTTGACACTTCTGGACGGGTTGGAAGTTCCAAGGGATGTATGTATTTTGTTACGCACAATTTCTCTGTGGAACAATCTCAAAGAACACTTGCTATTGCCTCTTCCCCTTGAAAGGATACCTGGCTCTAACCCTAAAGTATTCCTGAAATTCATCCCCAAGGTCTTCTGGAACCATAACCACACCATTACTTCAGCTCTTCAAATGGATACCCAGGCCATGCAAAGATAAACATATGCACTGAGAATTGCTTTTACTTGTTCCAGGCAGCAGGCACCCCACAATCAGATTTGAGTAGAGGCTGCTGAATATTTAAATCGCCAGCTGCCTCAGTGAGCCACGCATGAGCAAACATACCATGCATCCCTGTCTCAATCCTCTGCAAAAATAGGAAGCACCAGTTTTGGGGCGCAGGACTTTGGATTTCAAATGGCTCAGACATGGTGAAAATCTGGACCACAGTCTTGAGGTAGGGGAATTGTTGATTGAACAGACGTTATGAGCTCTTCACTGTACATTGACTCTGGGCATTCTAATTGTTGTAGGGATAAAAATCATTGTAAAAAAGGTGCCACTGTTTTGACAAGTGAACTACAGCATAGGTTATAAACAGTATCAGAATGTGAAATGCACAAGCCCTTGTACTTTTTCTGGGACACAAGAAGAAATAAAATGGAATGTTAAGAGTAACTCCCAAGTAGCTTAACTTAAAATAACAACCTTATGATAAATAGATCAAAATGTGAAAATTGTCTTAATTTTAAAGCTTTTAATTACCCTTTAGATCAATAATCTTTTTAAAAAATTAGGATTTACTGCATTTCTTAAAATAATTATTGAGAATTCCATTGTTTCATTGCTTCCTTTAATCAAATTTTAACTACCTCGCCGAAGCACAAACCACCCATTCCCCTACATTTACCCCTTACCTAACACTACGGGCAATTTAGCAAGGCCAATTCACCTGACCTGCACATCTTTGGACTGTGGGAGGAAACCGGAGCACCCAGAGGAAACCCACGCAGATTCTTGTAGAATGCTATGTTTAAAAAGAAGGCATTTAGTATTCTTTCTTTTATTGGTCAGAGCACTGAGCTTAGGAGTTAGGAGGTGTTATGGAGGTGTAGAAGTGTACTGTACCTTTAAGAAAGTTAAAAGCTATCAGAACTACCTGACAGCACCAAGCGTTCTGAACAATATACAATAAAACCTTGTCGTCCAGCAGCTAGTGTAATTAGGCCCAACAGTTTAAATTATACCACAAAAAATAGCAAACTCCAATCAAGTTTGAATTTCGCATATTGATAATATTAAATACCAATGGCACAATCCGATGCTTTGGGCATATAAGACAGGAAAAACGGGAACAAATGAAGGAGAACTGCCAAGCCACCAGTATGTACAGACTGCCTGAAAAATAGCTCTCAAAGGTATATTTATTGATTAGTGGCCTGTGAAATATAATCCCAAAGAAGACAGAGGAAGATACAAAGAGAAAATTCAACAGCTGGCTGGTTTTGAAATTTGAATTATTGGTAAATCCTAATCGGGGGTTTTATTGGACTAGTGTTGTAGAAGGTGAAGGTAAAAGACAGGTTAGAGGAAGGAGTTGTAAGTGGTTGTTAGTTAAGTATTCTCTGATATACTTTAAGAAATAAAGTTGTTAATTTTTACTTTAAATAGTGACTTTTGGGATAGTTCTAGGTGTCTCGAATTTTCACATTACTGCATGGGATAAATCTTTTCTGTGTTGATGATTTAAATTAAGCAGGGTGGTTTACCTGTGCCGTAACAGGAAGTCATGTTGCAGCTGTATAGGACATTGGTTAGGGCACTTTTGTAATATTGTGTGCAATTCTGGTCTCCCTCCTATAGGAAGGATGTTGTGAAACTTGAAATGGTTCACAAAGGATTTACAAGGATGTTGCCAGGGTAAGAGGGTTTGAGTTATTGGGAGAGGCTGAATAGGCTGAGGCTGTTTTCCCTGGAGCGTCGCAGACTAAGGGGTAACCTTGCAGAGGTTTATAAAATCATGAAGGGCATGGTTAGGGTAAATAGACAAGATCTTTTCCCTGGGTTGAGAGAGTCCAGAACTAGAGGGCATAGGTTTAGGGTAACAGGGAAAAGATATAAAAGGGACCTAAGGGGCAACATTTTCACGCAGAGGGTGGTGTGTGTATGGAATGAGCTGCCAGAGGGAGTGATGGAGGCTGGTACAATTGCAACATTTAAAAGGCATCTGGATGGGTATATGAATAGGAAGGGTTTGGAAGGAAATGGGCCAAGTGCTGGCAGATGGGTCTAGATTAGGTTGGGATGTCTGGTCAGCATGAACGAGTTGGACCGAAAAGTTTGTTTCCGTGCTGTACATCTCTATGACTGTAAAAGTTTTCTGCTATTGATTTCAAGATGAGACTCCTCACCATAATTCTGACCATTTCTCATTAAAGAAAGTGGTATCAATTGGCAGTTAAAACAGAATATTGGAAACACTCCGCAGATCTTGCAGCAGTTATGTCAAGAGAGGGAGTCAACATTTCAAGTCTGTGACCTTTAACCAGAATTGAGAAAAGTTAGAAGTGCTTAAGCAAACAAAAAAGGAAGTTAGGACGAAGGATAAAAGACTGAAAAGTGAGGCCTTGAGAACTCCAATTATGTTTCTCAGAGAGGGACATGAAATAGGATGTACATGGTTCAGGGCCCTAACAATGACAATGGGAGAATTCGTGCCATCCACTTTCAGAAGACCAAGAGCAGACTGGGCAATTATAGAACACTTGCATTCAGTATGCATGCATGACCCTGAGCTTCCTGTTGCCTGTCATTTTATTTCTTTACCTCAGTTACATGTTGAGCTTTTCCATTGTTGGCTTACTGCAATGTTTGAATGAATCTCGATCCAAATTTGAGGAACAGTAACTCATCTTTCAACTAGACATTTTACAGTCAGATCATAACCTCTACCTCCATTTAGTTTTGTATCTTTTTTTCTAATTTTTCTCTTTTGTTTTCAATTCTGCTAATTTGCTTTTGGTTGCTACTTTGGCATTTACGTTCCCCTGTGCACATCTTTGATATGTTTACTTGTATCGTTGCCATTCCCTTTGTTTTTCTACTCTGAAATATTCTGTCATTTAATTTTTCCTTCCCTCCACCCACTCCTAGATTTCACTGTTTGTTATTCTTCCAACATATTAAGCTTTCTAAAATGTTATTGTGTTTGTAACTTCACTCCGTTTTGATGAAAGATAACAGACCTGAAATGTTGGGCAGAATTTTACAAACAGGGTGCATGGACTGCTTGGCTCATGAAGAAAATTTAGCTGGAAGGCAATACACTCCTTGAAAATCCATTGCAGGTGGGCTAAATTAACCAATAGTGGGACTGCTGCTCCATTTGGGAGTAAGATCCACTGTCGCTAATATAAGACCATAAGACATAGGAGTGGAAGTAAGACCATTCAGCCCATCGAGTCCACTCCGCCATTCAATCATGGCTAATCGGCATTTCAACGCCACTTACCCACACTCTCCCTGTAGCCCTTAATTCCTTGGGAGATCAAGAATTTATCAATCTCTGCCTTAAAGGCATTTAGCTCTCGGTCTCCACTGCGCTTCATGACAATGAATTCCACAGGCCCACCCCACACTAGCTGAAGAAATTGACCCCCTCTAATTCTAAGACTGTGCCCATGGGTCCTAGTATCCCCGCCTAACAGAAACAAATTCCCAGCGTCCACGCTTTCTAAGTCATGCATTATCTTGTGAGTTTCTATTAGATCTCCCCTCAATCTTCTGAACTCTAATGAATACAATCCCAGGATCCTCAGCCGTTTATCTTATGTTAGGCCTATCATTCCAGGGATCATCCGTGTGAATCTGCTAGACACGCTCCAGTGCCAGTATGCCCTTTCTGAGGTGTAGGGCCCAGAATTGGACACCGTATTCTAAATGGGGCCTAACCAGAGCTTTATAAAGTCTCAGTAGCACATCGCTGCTTTTACATTCCAACCCTCTTGAGATAAATGACAACATTACATTTGCTTTCTTACCTGCGGACTCAACCTGCAAGTCAACCTTCAGAGAATCCTGGACTAGCACTCCCGGATCCCTTTGTACTTTGGCGCTATGAATTTTCTCACCATTTATAAAATAGTCCATGCCTGTATTCTTTTTTCCAAAGTGCAAGACCTCACATTTGCTCACGCTGAATTTCATCAGCCATTTCTTAGACCACTCTCCTAAACTGTCTAAATCTTTCTCCAGCCTCCCCACCTCCTCAGAACTACCTGTTTGTCTGCTTAACTTCGTATCATCGGAGAACTTCGCCAGACCCCAGTCCCCTCATCCAGATCAATAATATATAAATGAACAGCTGCGACCCCAACACTGAACCCTGTAGGACACCAATATGGTTGTCCAGCAGTTCTGCCATTCCCTGTAGTGCCAGAACTCAGTAGTGGGAGTAGCTACAAGAAGCCTGAAGAAAAATAGGAAAGTAGTTGCTGGGTCTTTAGGGCAAACAAGGGATCCCAGAGTCAGGGACATAGAAGAGGGTTTGGGAGGCCAGGTTCTATAGGCTTTCAGTGCAGGAGGAAAGAGTGAATGACATCTTAGAGGTATTCCCCTTCCTTCACGCGTTCATTCATAGAGATCTTTGAAAATGATCTGGCCACCCCCACCCGTCTGCCTGGACTGTTCATACTATAGCATGGGCACTGTATAATTCATGTCAAATAGGCTTCTTAACAAGGTTACTTGTTAAGAAGGTTACCTTTAATTATTCAGGTAAATATGGCAGCCAGGTAACTGATTTCCGTGCCCACCAAGCATGTTCTCAGGATGAGGTCAGAGGTGACTGGGCCAGTCTCACAATCTATTTTATGTGCCTTCATCTGTAGAAGATAGACCTGGTAAACGAATGTGAAATCAGTCTCATTAACTTCACAGGTACTATCAGAACGGCTGTGTGTTTCCAGAATTTTCGGCTACTATTTCAGATCACCAGTATATTTAATATTTTGTTTTTGCATTTATTTGGGCCCATTCAGTGAAGTTATGTAATGTTGATATGAGAGCAAACTGTTCTTCATCTTGTATAGTTGGTGTTTCAGGGCATGCGGGAAGTATTTGAGGCGATTCATCAAAGGTGAAACTTCACCATTCTTGAAGTGAGCTGACGCCATCACCTTCCAGCTGTCAAGTTTCTAAATGTATCTGGGACAGGGCCATAGTGCCTGGTGTACGTCTAATTTCTGTAACTTTTCGGTTGTTGTTGCATGCATATTTGGGTTTATTCAGTGGCATGGTTGAACTTTTGGAAGTGCCATCTAGCTTCTGGAGTGAAGCCAAGATAATTGGCTTAGAGTTGTGCTCTGAAACTTAGTGAATAATTCTATTTATTTTTTAAACATAAGAATTGTTACCATCATGGTAGCCTTGTTACAAGATAGGTAATCCAGATGTTTGGATTAATCATTCAGAGGCATGAGTTTAAATCCCACTATGGAAGCTGACGAATTTAAATTCAGTTAATTAATTAGTCATGAATGACAATTGTGTGATTCATGGTGATTTTGATTCTATCAAATTATTATAAAACCTCCTCTGGTTCACCGATGTCCTTTAAGAGTTCTCACCAAAGTGAATAAGATCATGAGATAGTGGATAGGGTGAATGCACGCAGTCTTTTTCCCAGGATTGGGGAATCAAAGACTGGAGGGCATCAGTTTCAGGTCAGAGGAGAAAGAATAACTTTTTTACATAGAGATAGTTTGCAAATGGAATGAGCTGCCAGCGGAAGTGGTTGAGACGGGTACATTAACAACATTTAAAAGGCATTCGGACAAATACATGGATAGGAAAGGTTTAGAAGGATGTGTGCCAAGTGCAGGGAAACCGTGTTAGTTTGGATGGACATTTTGGTCAGCATGGGCCAGTTTGAACCAAAGTGCCTGTCTCCATGCTGTCAGTCTCTATGACTCTATACCATCCTCACCCCAGACAAACAATTGAGGTTTCCAGGTCCTTAGCAATGCATTTAACTTTTAACTGGCCTTTAAATTCAGCTACTGCATTTCAAGCTATTTGTATCAGAGCTATTGCAAAACCTATGAGTAAAATATGATCAACAAGGTATGCAGCAATGATCTAGGAACTGGATTTGACATGAGAATAGCACATGACTGAAATACTTCAAGAGGTGGCTCACCACCACTTGAGGACAAGTCAGGATAAGCAATAATTTCTGCCCTTGCCAGTGACAATTCACATCTGTTGAATGAATAAAGAGCATCAATAGTTTGAGAGTGCTGGAAAAAGTAGAGAAAATCATGACAGTACTAGAAATTGTAAGTGGTTGCTAAATTTTTTATCAAAACCTTTAAAATATTCAATGAACTTCCTTCTTGTTGCCAGCAATAATAAGTTGATAATTTCTATTGTATTCTGATAATTTTTACTGTTATGCAGTGCAAGGCATATAAATATTTTCCAGAAAAATTATTTTAATAAAATAAATCTAAAGTAAAGTTTTTAATCTTTGCAGAGGTGCCTTACTAAGTCTGAATCCAGGGAGTCTTGGTGGTGCTCTTGGTCCAGCATTAATGAGTAATAGCACACTGGCAACCATTCAAGGTCAGTAACTGTAGTATCCACTGCCTCCTATCAGACTAGAAGAGCTTTTCATAGAATGTGCACTAGCCTATGCTTTTCAAGTTGATGAAAGAATGATGTACTCAGTGTTTTACTGCTCCAAGATGCTTTAGTTTTAATGAATATCTTAATATACTTTAAAAGTCAAGTAAACATCTCATTACTTTGTTGGAAAAATTGCTTTCAGTATTTATATTCATGTTTATAACACTTAAGAAGTTAGAAAGAGACAAAATTATTTGCCACTCGACAAATGGTTCTACTTTTTATAATAATCACATGAGATTGTTCCTTCCTTTCATTACCTGATGAAACTTTTCAATGGATTAGTGGAAGCATTATATTAATCTGATGTGGCCCAAAACTGGTGTAAAATGACAAAGTCTTTGATATTCTGGAAAGAGACAGCCAAGTAATCCAGACTTTCTCAGAAGACTGATCCAAATAGATATTCAGAAACCTCTGAATGTTTCAAGTCCATCTTCTGCTAAAATTCATAATCAGATATTATTTTCCAGTACTTTAAGTAGTCATAAATTAAGTGCATTATAAACAGTGTCAAAGTTCAAAATTTGACAAGAATGGGAATTTGATATAGAGAGGGACAGAGAAAATGCTTTTTTATCTCCAATACTTGTTGTGGTTCATGATACAGGTAAATATTTGATCTGCTTTACCTATACCTTCAGTCACATTAGTAAATGGTTTGAAAGCAATAAGCTGAGTTGAAATATATCTATTTGCAGGAATAAAAATTGAAGTGCTTGTGATATGCCAGATGTGCAGCATTTGGTGGTTTTTAGAGAACACTATGTTTGGGAAAACATCAGTTTGAATTGTTGGATTGGAATTCAAAGTCCGGACATTGCAAGATATCCTGGAGAGATAGAATCATGTGGTCATTTTCCCTCGGGATACAGCCCCACATACCCCTAACATTAAGAACTAGCACAAATCTGTTTACTGGTCATGTACAGGCAAGTTAGGCAGCAAGAATGCAATAAGTGCAGTGCCCGAGGAGCCTCTGCCTTTACCATTATTGAACAGGTGCAAGCTTCTTGCTGCCAGCATGGATGAGGGCAAATTGGGTGTTGGATAAGTTAAACAACCACAACACTGATACAAAATGCCTTTCAACTGAGGGAAATGGAAACTAATGTGGTATTGGTAGGGTGTAGTATAGTTAGGAGTAATTACTATACTTGGGCAGTTCCAAAGTTGTGTTGCCTGCCTGATGCCAGGGCAAATCTTTTTGCAGCTAGAGAAGCTTTTGGAGTGGGAGGGGGAGGATCCAATTATCATGGACCATGTCGGAACCAGCAACCTAAGTAGAACAAGGAATCAGGTTCTGCTGAGGGAGTTTGAGGAGGTAATTTTTTTTATTTCTTTGAGAGATGTAGGCATACTGTCAAGACAGTATTTATTGCTCATCCCAAATTGCCCTTGAGAAATTGGTGGTGAACCATTACCTTAAACCACTGTGGATTTTGTGTTATATGTTCAGCATTAGACATGAAGTGAAGTCAAGTGTCAACCAGAATCTTATTGAACGTCAGTATAGGCTTGCAGACCCACATGTCCACTCTTTATACTGTTTGTTACATTCTTACTCTGAAACTAAATGTTTGTCTGTCTCTAGTCACTTTAATCATTGAATTATAATTTACTACAACGGTTGAGATAAAAATTGGGAAAAATAGAAATAACAACCTTAATTTGAAATCTGACACTCCTCTCCCTCCATGTAGGATGCAGGTTAGCTCCTGTACGGTGGTCTTCCTGGTGACAAAACTGACAGAGTACAAGGACATGAAAAGAGAGGGAAATTACCCTATTCATCTACAGTGGTGCTTAATCTTGTGCAAACTAATGTGTGAAATTATATCTTGTTCATTTATATAGACTATACACACAAAGCCACTTAGTTTATGTTGGCATTTGGAACATTTTTGTGGTGTTTCCCTTAAAAGAAAATGTATTGTCTTAATCATGTATAAAACGATTTGAGAAAAAGACTTCTTTTGCCCATTTATGAAACGACTTGAACAATTTCTGGATCTCCGTTCCCTTCAGCCCCATCCAGATTTATATTCTGCTTTTATTTCCCCTTACACCTTTTCCAATCTTAATCTTTGTGGTGTTTTGTCTATCTCCTCTGATCCAACCCTGTCTGAACCTGAATGGTTCAGTCCCAGCTTCACCTCTTCCAGTCCCTCTGTAATGAATTTGGGCAGAAGCTAAGCTCTTCCTTGGTGGCTTTTTTCTCCAAGTCCACTTCTTACATCAAGAATTACATTCTCCCCCAAGACAATTTTATGGAGAGCTGCTCCATAGTACCAGACATCACAATTTTCTGCTCTTTCCCTTCCTCTAAACAGTCCCCTCTGAATGTAGAGCACTCCATTCACTCACGTTTAAACCTAACATTGTCATGAAGCGAGCCAACAAATTGGTGCTTTAGTTTGGCAAAATGACCTTCTATAAGTCTATAAGAAATAGGAACACGAATAGGCCATTCACTACCTCTGTCCTCCTCTAGGAGAAAGTGAGGTCTGCAGATGCTGGAGATCAAAGTTGAAACTTTATTGCTGGAACAGCGCAGCAGGTCAGGCAGCATCCAGGGAACAGGAGATTCGACGTTTCGGGCACAGGCCCTTCTTCAGGCCTCTGTCCTCCTCTGCCATTCAATAGAATCATGTCTGATATGATATTCCTCACATGCACTTTCTTGCCCTTACCCCGTCCCCTTAGTTCCCCTACTGGTCAAGAATCTATCTCCGTCTTAAGTATACACACTGATTCTGTCCTGGCAGCTCTCTGTAGCAAGGAATTTCAAAGGTGTCTGGAAGAGATTGAACACCCAACTCTCAGGCACGTCACTGGGCCCCTGAACATCAAGCCGTTATTTCAAAGAGTGTCACTTACACTGTATCTACGACTCATCTAATGCCTTCCACCAATTTAAAATCCCTGGCCCTAACAATCACCTTGTCACCATGGGTGTCAGTTCTCTCCATGTTCTCTCCTGAAGAAGGGCTCATGCCCAAAATGTCGATTCTCCTGCTCCTTGGATGCTGCCTGACCTGCTGCGCTTTTCCAGCAACACATTTTCAGCAGTTGAGGTCTTGCCAGTCCACATCAACTGCCCAGTCCTGTTGATGCATTCTGCTTTTGCTTTTAATCACTTGGCAATGCCTTCCATTTGGTAAACAACCATGGATTCTAACTACATCTGCCTATTTATGTAATATTAGACAGCACAGAAGCAGGCTGGTTGATCCAACCAGGCCACATTAGTGTTCCTCCCTCTTTTACTCAACTGATACCAGTATTTTCTACTCTCTTGTGGTTATGCAGTCTCCCCTTACTTCATCAATAATATTCAATCCAACTCCCTATGATACTGGGTTCCACATTCTCACCAATCTCTGTATAAACAGTTTTATTCTAATTTCCATATTTGATTTTCCTTTTGGGTGATTGCTATATTTGTGCCCTTGGCCCTGCTTTTCACAAATGGAAGTCTTCTACTCTCCAAAGTGTCTGTTCTCAAAACCTCAATGATTTTTGTAGATTTCCACTAAGTCACCCCTCATCTATTTAAAGATAATCTATCTTATCCTGATATATCATCTATCATTTCTAATGTAATTCTCTACTTTTTTTCCATCTTGATCCCTGTCTCTATATCCTCTTTATGATTTAGTGACTAGAATTATACTCCAGGTATGGTTTAACCAAAGCTCAATATGGTTTTATCATATCTACTTAATTCTATCTGTCTAAAAATAAGCCCTAAGACCCCAGATAATTGTTAACTTGTGTGACTATCATTAGTGATTTGTGTATGGTACTCCTAGATCACTTTGTTCCATTATTCTATTTTAATTCTTACTATAATTCTTACTATAGGTGGGCGGCACGGTGGCATAGTGGGCGGCACGGTGGCACAGTGGTTAGCACTGCTGCCTCACAGCGCCAGAGACCCGGGTTCAATTCCCGCCTCAGGCGACTGACTGTGTGGAGTTTGCACGTTCTCCCCGTGTCTGCGTGGGTTTCCTCCGGGTGCTCCGGTTTCCTCCCACAGTCCAAAGACGTGCAGGTCAGGTGAATTGGTCATGCTAAATTGCCCGTAGTGTTAGGTAAGGGGTAAATGTAGGGGTATGGTTGGGTTGCGCTTCGGCGGGTCGGTGTGGACTTGTTGGGCCGAAGGGCCTGTTTCCACACTGTAATGTAATCTAATCTAATCTAATCTAATCTAATCTAATAATTAGCAATTTCCTTATTTTTTTGTGCTAAAATCGTAATATTTTATGTTAAAATTATTTTTCCATTACATTCTCATTCTGAAAAATTGTATGTGGAACCCTTTTTGTTCCAGCTCTTTTCAAAGAGTCATAGAGATATACAGCATGGAAACAGACACTTTCTGTCACTCACTTTCAATGTATTTTCCCTTATTATTGCTGTCTCCAAAGGAAGCTGTTCCTTCCTGTCCAGTCTGGGTCCTCCAGGATTTTAATAGTCTGAATTAAATCTCCCTTAAAGTATCTTCACTTTCAAAAAAAAAATCTATTCTTATAGAGTCATAGAGATATACAACATGGAAACAGACCCTTCGGTCCAACCCATCCATGCTGATCAGATATCCCATCCCAACGACTAGCACCCGGCCCATATCCCTCCAAACCCTTCCTATTCATATACCCATCCAAATGCCTCTTAAATGTTGCAATTGTACCAGCCTCCACCACTTCCTCTGGCAGCTCATTTCATACACGTACCACCCTCTGTGTGAAAAAGTTGCCCCTTAGGTCTCTTTTATATCTTTCCCCTCTCACCCTAAACGTATGCCCTCTAGTTCTGGACTGCCCGACCCCAGGGAAAAGACTTTTGTCTATTTACCCTATCCATGCAGCTTATAATTTTGTAAACCTCTATAAGGTCACCCCTCAGCCTTTGACGCTCGAGGGAAAACAGCCCCAGCCTGTTCAGCCTCTCCCTATAGCTCAAATCCTCCAACCCTGGCAACATTCTTGTAAATCCTTCCTGAACCCTTTCAAGTTTCACAACATCTTTTCGATAGGAAGGAGACCAGAATTGCACGCAATATTCCAATAGTGGCCTAACCAATGTCCTGTACAGCCGCAACATGACCTCCCAAAAGAAAGCATACCAAATGCTTTTTTCACTATTCTATCCACCTGCAACGCCACTTTCAACGAGCTGTGAACCTGCACTCCAACGTCTCTTTGTTCAGCAACATTCCCTAGGATCTTACCATTAAGTGTCTAAGTCCTGCTAAGATTTGCTTTCCCAAAATGCAGCACCTCGCATTTATCTGAATTAAATTCCATCTTCCACTTCTCAGCCCATTGGCCCATCTGGTCAAGATCCTGTTGTAATCTGAGGTAAACCTCTTCGCTGTCCATTACACCTCCAATTTTGGTGTCTTCTGCAAACTTACTAACTGTACATGTTACGCTCACATCCAAATCATTTATGTTCAATGACTAAAAGTAGAGGACCCAGCACCGATCCTTGTGGCACTCCACTGGTCACAGGCCTCCAGTCTGAAAAATAATCCTCCACCACCACCCTCTGTCTTCTACCTTTGTGCCAGTTTTGTATCCAAATGGCTAATTCTCCCTATATTCCATGAGTTCTAACCTTGCTAATCAGTCTCCCATGGGAACCTTGTTGAACGCCTTACTGAAGTCCATATAGATCACATCTACTGCTCTGCCCTCATCATTCCTCTTTGTTACTTCTTAAAAAAACTGAATCAAGTTTGTGAGACATGATTTTCAACACACAAAGCCATGTTGACTATCCCTAATCAGTCCTTGCCTTTCCAAATACATTTCCATCCTGTCCCTTAGGATTCCCTCCAACAACTTGCCCACCACCGAGGTCAGGCTCACTGGTCTATAGTTCCCTGGCTTGTCCTTACCATCCTTCTTAAACAGTGGCACCACATTAGCCTACCTCCAGTCTTCCGACACCTCACCTGTGACTATCGATGATACAAATATCTCAGCAAGAGACTCGGGAGTCACTTCTCTAGCTTCCCATAGAGTTCTAGGGTACACCTGATCAGGTTCTGGGGATTTATCCACCTTTACGTGTTTCAAGACATCCAGCACTTTCTCCTCTATAATATGGACATTTTGCAAGATGTCACCATCTATTTCCCTACAGTCTATACCTTCCACAGTAAATACTGATGCAAAATACTCGTTTAGTATCTCCCCCATTTTCTGTGGCTCCACACAAAGGCTGCCTTGCTGATCTTTTGAGGGGTCCTATTCTGTCCATGTTACCCTTTTGTCCTTAATGTATTTGTAAAAACACTTTGGATTCTCCTTAATTCTATTTGCCAAAGCTATCTCATGTCCCCTTTTTGCCCTCCTGATTTCCCTCTTAAATATACCCCCACTGCCTTTACACTCTAAGGATTCACTCGATCTATCCTGTCTATACCTTTACGTATGCTTGCTTCTTTTTCTTAGCCAAACCCTCAATTTTTTTAGTCATCCAGCATTCCCTATATCTACCAGCCTTTCCTTTCATCGTAAAAGGAATATACTTTCTCTGGATTCTCGTTCTCATTTCTGAAGGCTTCCCATTTTCCAGCCATCCCTTTACCTGCAAATATCTGCCCCCAATCAGCTTTTGAAAGTTCTTGCCTAATACTGTGAAAATTGGCCTTTCATTTCTTATCCCTCTTAATTCTATTATGTTGATGACTTCATGGTTTCGTTTCCTGCTCTTGCCCTGAACTGGGAAATTTTATTAAATCTTTGACAAAGTTTTGTGGGGGGTGGGAAGCCTGCCGGCACCTGTGCGTACTCCACAAGTGTAATTCCAACTTTTTTGTCACTTGGGATTTTATTTCTTGAGAAATATCTCTACAATGTCCAGTTAAGAATTTTGCATCCTTCTGGACACAACATGGAGTGGAACAGTTTCATGATCTGTGCTTGTTTTAACAGCAGTTGTTGATGCTGCTGCTATCTGCCTTAGTTATGCTTCCTCTTGATTCATCCTTTGTTACTTTTCTTGTCCCATCACCATCCCTTTTACCTTATCTTTTTATCTCTTTTGCCCCCACCCCCAGACCTTTGCTTTTCTTCGGTGCCGGTAATGTTGCCACATCTGTACTTGCTTAAAACCTTTTAGTTCTTTTCTCCGTTCTGACAAAAGATCATTGACTTGAAACATTAACTTTTTTTTCTCTCAAGCGATAGTGTCTGACCCAATGAGTACTTACTGGACTTTAGTTTTAATTTCAGAAAAGGCCTGATTCTGTAGTTCCCATTTAGAAAAATCGGATAAATACATAACATCTACCTGAAAGAGATATAGACAGCCTCAACATTTTATTGAAATGTAAAGATTTGGAAAATTAAATCAATGAGGTACATCAGGCAGTAAATGATATGAGCTCACAAAAGCTAAGTATGTTTATAGTAAAACCATAGGCTATGGTTTTAAATTGCGTTAAACCATAGTTGGCAAGAGAAATTGATACAGAGGCAAAACATGTTATGACATAACGTTTAAGTGATTTATTTTTGTAAACTGAAATTTGCAATATTTGTTAGTGCAAATGTATTTTTAACTGCCTGTATTAACTTCATTAGACTACTTGTAGCTAATCTGGTAATGAATTGATCAGGTATTATACATGAATGTAGTAATCTGAAATTAAACAATTAAAGAAAAACCTTTTGACTTCAAGCATGTTGGATATTAACATGTCCCTGATTAATTATTTCCTTTAAAGAAAACTTAACTCACTTATTCAAACTACAATACAAAATGATTGTGTACCAGTATTTTATGATTCTGGAATTTGCTCATTGATTATTTGAATTGAGTTTGGAAAGAATTGGGTTACTGTGTTATTTGGATGGAGTCTACAATTTGTAAACTTTTCTAAAGTTAATTTCATCACACATATATACATACAGCAATCTGAAAATGCATTTTTATGAGCCTTTGGCATTGTTATCAATAATTTTAATATATATGATAACACAAACTGTCATTTTTCCATTCTATTTCCCTTT
Source organism: Chiloscyllium plagiosum (assembly GCF_037043375.1). Lineage (NCBI taxonomy): Eukaryota > Metazoa > Chordata > Chondrichthyes > Orectolobiformes > Hemiscylliidae > Chiloscyllium > Chiloscyllium plagiosum. Next base: position 43,266,125 of record NW_028270150.1, read on the forward strand.
TTGATGTACAGATGGTATGAAGAGCTTCACAAAATGCATTTATTCTAACCAGGGATCTCTTGTCATTTCTTCTCAGCGCTTGCATCTAGTGGAACACTTCCTATAACCTCCCTTGATGCCAGTGGAAATCTATTGTTTGCCAATGCAGCGAACCCAGGGGGTACTCCAAACATCGTGACAGCCCCTCTCTTTTTGAACCCACAAAACCTCTCCTTACTCACCAGCAACCCAGCCGTAAGCCTGATATCTGCTGCCGGGACAACTGGACATGCAGCGAGTCTCCAGATGGCCTCTATGTCAACTGATTCCAGCCAGAACTCTTCATTCACTGTGACCTCAGCAGGTGGGGCCACCAACACCACCAAGGCCCAATGAGACGTACTCCCTAGAATGGATCATTTAATCCAGTATGGGATGTGTAATTGGCTGCTTCCAGCAAAAGCAAAACTGATGTTTGCCTAATTTTTTAACTTGCTTTTCAGGATTGTGTCACAAATGACAAAAAAAAGACTTCTACCAAAAAGGAAACACGTGAATATTTATCGTTTCAGACGGTCGTAACAATATAGGAGTCATTAACAATGCATAGGCAAGGGTTCTGTCTCCTTTAGTATCTATTTTATTAGTTCTTTTTAATTGTGTGTTTATTTTAATTAGGTCTGTTGTACAGGCCTTTTTGTTTCATAAAGGTGTTTATATCATGTATAAATAGCATGGGTTTCTTTAACTGGTACAGTTTAGGCAGGCCTGTACTTGGGATGCTTGTGCATCTTTTTTTTCCCCTGTGTATACCGTTAAGAAAACTACATTGGGTTTTTATTTTTTTTTCTTCTTGTTAATGTCTCTTGAAATTATCTCCTTTCTTTTGGAAAAAAAAAGGTTGTTCCTTGTCGGGTACACTGTAGATTTATGCACCGTTTGTATAAAGTGGTTTACTGTTGGTTATTTTTGTAGGAAAGATTCAAAGTTAGATGCTTTGAGACAAAAGTTCGCAAACTGATGGTTTTAAAAACATTCTTGGTTTTTAAAATGGCTTAGTATGTCTGTCCTTCCTAAATGTAAGGGTTGGGTATGTTAGCAAATGTCATACCATCAGCGATATTGATCCACGTAGCTGAACAACTGGAAATGAGAAGACTTTATTGTCAGTGGATCATGGGTATCTTGTGAAGCTTTTGTCTTTGCTCAGATACTGAAACTAGTTGAAACCATCACGGAATATGGTAGAGATGAGCAAACTACAAATATGCAAGACCAACTATAAAAGCTAATGGGGAAAATTCATTATTTAGTTTCCAGAAACTGATTTATTTATAGAAACTAAATAATATATGTTCCCATAGAACTTGATAACACATCTAATGTTGGTGCAGTTTGGTGTTTGTTTATCTTTAAGGGAAAATAGGGTTGTTTTGAGACAAGCGGCTTACAGTATGCACAGTATGGCTTGAACCATTGCTGTAAGCGTATTAAAACCAAAAATTAAAGGACTGGAGTAGAGCATTGCAGTTCACATGGAATAAAAATGGTGTCTGTCATTTTCTGTAGTGAACTTGAAAGAGAGGAGCAAGGTTTATATTACAAGCCAGAATGATTGCTGTTGCCACATGTCCAGCATTCCCAATTGGTTAATGAACAACATGTTTAGATACTCAATATGTGTGAACTTTGTGCTGAGCTACCCACGGGAAATGAATGAGGTATAAATTTCTTTTGTTCAATAGCACGTGATATTTTCTGATAAACGCAGCTGATGTTTTAACAAATAATGTGCTTGAATCAAACAAGTGTTCGTTCAAAAAAGCCCGAGCTCTGTTGCTGACTATTCACTCATATTGCTGCACTATGCGTGTACCAAACAGATACTAGAATTGATGTTATAATTCAAATTCACGTTGGTTAATATTGTTCTTTGTGTTAGTCATAACAACTGGATTCAATTAAGTTTCTCATCTTAAGTAATGACAGTCACCATTTTTTTCCTTGTTAGTAACTACATTAATCTCCTTTTCAAGACACAAAATATGCAGTTCTGGTAGGGTTGCACTACCAAACTGCAAACAAAATGAATATGGCTGCCTACCAAATATGGACAGCTATTAAAAGCTTGAACCAAAGTCAGTTTTACCTAGCTGCTGTACCAATGACATTGTTTGCATGAGTGCAGTTAATAGGCATCAGTAATTTAGTTGCTCCTGTTCATAGAAGGTAAACAGTTACTATTTTCTACTTTTTAATGTCGTTTTTCAGGTGAAAGAATCTTCAAACGTGAAATTTACATTGTTGCAGAATAATAATCATTTTGTCAAGAGTCTGGTGCAACCAGTTTTCATTGGGTAATTCAAATTTACTGGATGGCTAAATGTAGACTGGTGTTAGTGATATTAAGAAAGTTAAAAATAATATTTCCAGTTGTACAAACCCTCACTGTCTAAATGTACAAAACAGATCCTGTGACAGATTGTACTGCTGCAGTACTTGTATCCTTCTAGTATTTGTACTCTTGTACTATTTTCACTGGGTATTCAAACAAATTTTAGAGGAATGTTGTTACTTTTCTAATAGTAGATTCTGGGCTTTGGACCAGTGGGAAATGTTTAGACCCCATGCACAAATGTAAACCAAAAACCTTTAGTCCTCCAAGGCAGGTATTTAACCAGGCCATTCTGTAATTCCAGCACCTACCCAAATTATATTTATGACACTTTTGCCCTCATTACTGTTTTCTATCATTGCTTTACTTTGCAATGACACCTAAAGTACAAAAATGTGCACAGTACTTGTGTATGGGAAGAATTAATGTTGCACCAGAAGTACAAACTATGCAATAAAGACCAGTTGTCTACAGTCACATTGGTGGCAATAATAAATTGCATCGCATGTGAGGAGCAGTAAAAAGATATCCCCACAATGCTGAGTGTCTGAATAAAGGTGAAGTGCTTTTCTAGAGATGACCTTTGCTTACTAATATACTTGCTTGGTAGCATGGCTCAAGTATTGGACATCAATTGTTGAGCTAGCTTTTCATTTAAGTAATTACATATTTACCACATAGAAAATAATTTGGACAGGTGAGTTATAATATTCAACCCATGTTGGTGTCAGCCTCGTGTACTTTGTAGCTTTTATTGCATGCCCTTTCATGTTAAACACGTGAATTAATAGATAAAACTGGTTCATTGAATAGCAGAAGGCTTTCTGTGAACACTTTTTTGTTCCTGATTTTTCCACTTGCTCCATAAATAGCAAATGTTTTAAAAAGCAACAAGAAGAAAAATAAGCATAAAGCTGAGATGACTGTTTCAGTTTTAAATACTAGACAGAACTGAATGCTGGTCATTGATGGTGGTAGTGAAACAGAAGTTGAAGGCATGCTCCATAGAAACTTTAAGACAATGCTTTCTAGCTGACCCCAGACCACAGTTAATATTTAAATTTTAAACCTAACTGAGCTAGTTCTAATTTTTTGTTGTGTATCTGAAAAGGAAACAAAATAAGTTGTGGTAAAGCTTTTAATTTTATATTCCTTAATGGATTAATGTTTTGCTACAAAGGTAGTCAGCGTATCATTGCATTTGTCTGTTGCAGAGAGAATCCTGCTTTTATTTGTGAGATGTTGTAGTTTGAAGCAATCAAACCAGGATTTTCTTTCAGGATTGTGTTTTGCCCTTGTTAGAGCTGGGCAGTATCATTTGCACCAACTCTGCAAACGCCAGTGGCTTATGTGACATTGAGGTTTGTCAATAAAAATTGGTTGTGTTCTTAGGTTTTTGGAATTGAATGATACATAGGTAAATATAAGGAATAGTTTTAATCATTAAAATTTAGTAATTTTAGTTAGCAGCAAACAATTCAGAGCTCTTATGGTTGCAATGGTTACAATTCATGCTCTCAAAGCTATTTATGCCATTGTCCCTTTTTGCCAACTTTCCATAAAGTCAGACACATACTGACTTAATCCATCAATCCATTTGAGTCAAAGTGGACTACTTTTTTTCAGATCAGATAAAATTGGTAAAAGCAAATCGCTCATTAAGGTGGGACATACTCCATGATAAATGCTAAATTATCCATTTTAAAAATATTGAATTCTGGAAGTGCTCTTACTAATAATTAATCAATTGACACTTCATGGATGAATATTTTACTCCTGTTTCTAAGCTGATTATCTGTTTTAAAGTAAATTCTAAAATATTGACTTCATCTTACTAATTTATTTGCCAAATTTCTTGCAACAGAAGCTCTTTTTGTTTTAAAAGCCTCCAATGCTAATGGATTAAATTTCAAACCTAAATATGTGAAATCCATGAACAGATGCTAGCAACATTTTGTAACTGAGACATTTACATGATCAGATTCAAATGACCCTGTTGCCTTTGAGACGTTTGTTCAAATATTGCTCCTCCTCAAACAGTTGGGGGTTGTGAACAGGAAGACTGTTGTGAATTTCAATACATTTCTTGAATGAAGTCTTAAACTGGTCCTCTGATGCAATTGTGTATTTTCATTGAGGATACACAAAATAAACTGGAAGTAAATGTGTCCATGTATCCATTTTCCACATTGTTGGAATATACCATTTTATTTCTGTTCATGTTTTATATGTTGTATAAATACTCGAATCTCAAAATTTTAATTATCCATTATTGAATGCAATACGTGTACACATTTTGCATATTTTCAGTGCATGTATATGCTCTTCCCAGACTTTTAAGTAGCAAGCTTTTGACTTTGATTTTCAAAGACTTAATCTAAACCATCTTTTCAAGATGTATAAATAATAATTGGTCTAACCCAAATAATTAGTATGTATATTAAGCATACATCAACAATGCATCATAAGAATACAATGTAAATGTCTTTGTTTAGGCATTAGATTGGATCATAGTTCTGTGGTGAAAGTTTTATTGCCCCGCTGTAATATAAGAGCAATGTCCCATTTTAACCGCTTGATCAGCTAAGGGCCAATAAATTCCTATAAGTTATTTTAGTTTAATGTTCTGCCATATAGTAATGTCTCTTTGGTCAAACATAACTTTGATGTGGAATAACAATTTGCATTGTTTGACAAATCAGGTGTCATTTTATTTTATGTTTGTTCCCTGACAATAGGACCTTTGGCAATAGGACCAGATATGTCAGAAGATTAGTTAGAATTCCTAAGGATTTTTGTGCTAGAGTTGCCACAAACATTGGTGATAGGCATCATCAACCAGGTGAAATCAGAAAGCAGCCACAGTGCTCCACTAAATAGATATGCCTTATCCAGTTCTCAAAATTGACTTACGTGAACTGAACGTCAATGCCTGCAGGCACTTTTATTTATAAACACAATTTAGATCATGGCTTATCACAAGAACTAGAAGCAGCAGTAGGTGATTCAACCCTGCTCCAAAATTCAGTACAGTCATGGCTGGTCTTATCTTGGCCTCAAATTCACTTTATGCCTGTTCCCTATGACCCTTTAATGTGTTACTTATTAATAATCTATCTTATCTTCTCCTCAAATTCATTTAGTGTCCCAGCATCCAAGGCTATCTGAGGTTGTGATTTTGACAGATTCACAACCATAATAATTCCTCCTCATCTTTGTTTTAAATCTGTCACCCCTTAGCCTAAGACTATAGCCTGTCATTCTAGATTGCCCCACAAGGGGAAACGTCCATTCTGCATCATCTTTGTCAATCCCCTTTAGCAACTTCAATACCTTAATTTACCTTAGATCTTAGATCTCCTCTCATTCTTCTAAACTTGAGTGAATCTGGGCCAAAGCTGCTTGATCTCTCCTCATAAGCCAAGTCTTTAATTTCTAGAATTAATCTAGTGAATCTTTTCATCTTTGGAAGTAATCTAGTGAAACTAACTCCATTTAGTTATAAACTCCTGGTATTCAAAATGAAAACTTCTTTAATGCAGATTTGTAATATTTCTGCATAGTGTTTAATGTCTGTTTCTCCCCTCTATTTTCTACTCCACAACTGATAACTCCATATTTGTCCTCCCTCAAAACACCAAAAAAAAAACAAAAATGCAAATTGACTGTGGAACTGGCAGTGCAGATCTGTTGATGATTTAATTCCCTATTTGTGGCAATAGCTTATTTCTTCAAGTATTAATAGCCACTCTTGAACCAAGAGCTACTGAATAATGCTTTGAAAAAGATCAATCCTTTGCTACAAACATAACTTATTTTATTAATGGTTAGTTGGTAAAAACATTGTATAGGATCTGTATTGACTTGATGAGGTTAACCCCTCAGCACGACATATAGAAATTGTCCTACAATATTCCATTAAATCCATAGTATCTTTCAGCAATGAAGGAGGCTGTTTGGCCTTTCCTGTTCAGTTTGCTTCCAGCATCTTTCAGACATTGCCTTCGAGATCATATTCTTGCATTAAAATAAAATTATCTTCCTCTCCCTCTAATCTTTTTGCCATTTATCTTAAGTCTGTTTTCCCTATTAGCAGTGATTTTTGTTTCAAGATATGTAACGCTGCTGCTGGGATGATGAATCCCTTATTATCATAGATATAGTTATCATGGTAGGACAGGATGGGCACCATATTGAGGAATCGCACCTTGGGCTGAAAGGAGGAAACTGATATTCCACTTAAGTCGATTACAGTTGTGTTTTCTTTTGAGGTTTTTGGAGCTGTCATGAGCTCCTTTCTGAGACCTGTACAGCATTGAGTGAATCCTGTTGAAGTGGTAGGGAGACCAAAAGTTAAATAGAAATAATGTATTTTCCCTATTTTATGTGAACAAAATTGGGGATGGGAAATCCCATCTGAACATATAATTATCCTCAACGTTGTTAAGTAAAAAATGGCTTTACATTATTTGTGCAAACATTTTCATTGAGAAATGAGACAGATCTTGCTCCATGTATGTAGGAAGTGAGTGAACTTTGTCCATTCATTGCAATCTTTTCATTAAGAAGAAATACCTCAGCATCGCTTAGCAATTATAGGCTTGCTTTGCAACGCAAAAACTATTCCTGGTGGATATGATTGTAGATTTAGAATGTAGATATTGATTTTTGGATGATACTTTTACTTAAAAGGACATGTTTATGGATTTAGTTTCTCTCTTGAAAAGGTGATCTTGATAACTAAAGAAAGAAATCAGTTAGTCATGACTCTATTTGCCAAAGCAAATGCCTTCTTTTGCAACTCAATTAAAATGTGGCCTAAGTTTTAGCATGTGTCATTTCACTATTTTTAAGCTAGTTAAGATTTGTATTCTACATTTTGAAATAGTACCATATTTTCATTTTCACCAGCCTTTTGATAGAAAGGGGTTAGTTCAGCAATGTTAGAATGGGAGAGGGTTCCACCACAGAAAAAGTGTTTCCTTAAAAAAAGGAAAAAGTGAACATGTTTTATCTGTGTTGTAAATTGAATGTAGTGTTTGTCACATTAATGGTTGAGTAAGTTTTTAAACTTTGTATTATTATTGTTGTTGATAGCAATGCTAAACAATTCAGTCTAGACCAAAAATATATCCTGCTCCTTGCACCTGCTTGACTGATCAAAGAACAATTAAGTTGATATGTGGCTGCAGTTGTCTCCAGTCATTTACTTTGTGCTTTAGAATAACAGAGGCTTGACACTTTGACTATCCTAGCTCTCATTGTTGTATCCAGTTGATAGAATGAGAATTTTCATGAATTTGGCAGTAATCTCGAGGTATCAAAATAGATTGTGTCAAATAGATGGATTCAGCAGTAATCATTAATTTTGTTTTTGGATTCAGAAGTTGCTATAAAACATCAGTAACATGATTTGACTTTTTTAAGGTAAAGTTCTGTACTAACAAATATTGGGGGTGTGCAATAATGTTCTTTTCATCTCGTGAAGATGGGTTCTCCAGATAGTTGACTATTTTAAGTTGTTGAAGTGGCAACTTTGTCAATCTAATCTTTTATATATACGTTTGGTCAATAATTATTGTCATTATATGTTTTAGCTATACAACGTCTTCATCAAATTAATAATAGTTTAATTCTGTACTTCCCTGCCCTTTGCCAGTTTCTTTTTTATGTTTCATGCAATTCAGCGCATTCTGCTGTGAAAACTGTCTGATTGCAGTTTGAAATAGCTGTCCTTTTGAGTTTGGTTTGCTTTTCAAAAAAAAAGCTATTCAATTTCTGTATTTATCTATTTTTTTGTTTTCTTTTTGATTTGTAGTTTTATATTCTAACAATGTGAAAATATTAATAAATGTGTTATATATTGCACACCCTTAAATATTATCATTAATTCTGCTATTGTGCTAACATCCAAAAGTAAATAGATACTAAGTTTTTATGCCAATTGTGGCATAGGTGTAGGTTAAATATCTATAAAAGCCAAGTTATTGCAAAACTGGGTAGTGCTGTGGGTAGTTACAAATTCAGGCTACACTGGTGTTGCTGAACAACTACATTTGAGCTTTGCATAACAAATGCCTTTCTGGTGTCATTACATGAAGCTGTAGTCTGGTATTGATACTAGTCTATGACTGTTGGACATTGATGATGTTTGCTCTGCTTTTTGTATTAGAAATTTGAAGTTATACCAAGGTTGGGCATTACAGAACTTCAGATTAAAATTGTTGTGTCAGGATCTTTGATCACTTAGCTTGCCATACCAAACAAGGTAACTGACTTTTGTCTCCTAAAATATTCAATTAATTTTGCTGCAGTTTCAGCCTGTTTGTGTTGCAGTAATACTTTTAAACAATAAATAATGAATAGCAAGTAAAAAGGATTACTTAGAAAAGTCACAGTATTCTGTAGTATTAAGATCAGCAAAAGGTTTGGAATATTTCTTGTTGAGTGTTTCCAGCATTTCCTGGTTTTATACCATTTGAAATAGCTTCCAAACAGCCCACAACATTGCTACTTTTTTCTCTTGCTCCCCATCTTTCAAAAGGAAATTTGAAATATTCCAAGGCTTTTCGGTCATCCTTGGTACAGTATTAAAAATGTTACCCAGCTTTTGATACTGTATTCATATGAAGTGCCCGATGAAAATGTTGCAGCTGACTCTGATTTAAAGAAGCTAGTGATATCTGACCATTTTTTTGCTTTATTATGCTTTCTTTGATATACTCCTAAACTAGTAACAATAGTTCACTACAGGAATAATAAAAGTTGCTTGACTCTTGTGTCAAATGCTCCAAAAATTCTCTGATCAATCCATTTTCTTGTTGCTATAGGCTAAACAGTTTTTCATTTTCTCTGCATTTCCTGTGCAATGAGATCTGATCTGTATAATCACTATTTGCTTATATTTAAACTGTCTCCACAATTATTTAGGGTTACAATTTATTTATAATTAGTCAAACTTTTCAATTTTTGACAGTCAGAATATCCATGTAAATTGGTGATACTGATTATTTATATATAAACGAGTTGTTCACTTTGCTCCGTGGTGAAGTCAAATCTGCTGTTATTCATCATCCTTTTTTCACCCAGAAGTTCTCAAAGAAAGCAAAATAAAATTGTTAGCTTTTAATTGGTAGATACACACAGCTTCATCACTGATATTAAATTCCTTGCTTTGAAATGATAAGGAAAGGCATAAAAACCAATTGGTGATACAGTTATTAGTTGTTGAAATATGGAGTTGGAATCATTTAAAGTAGGAACAAACTAAATTAAGGATTCTGAAAGTATAAATGTTTGGTTACCTTGAGGTTTATAAATACAAAAACAAAACTTTTACTACAAATCTGCCCTGATGGATTTTGCAGGTAGAATTGATTCTCATTTTAGTGGCTGGTTTTGTAAAGAGCTACATACGCTGAGAGAATGATGTTTAAAAAAAATGTCTTAATGCATCCATTCCAGTTATACAAGAAGAGCACTTGGAACAAAATATGAGTCAGTTTGTATAGTAAATTAATAAATGAAGGAATTCTGAGGAAGAAAATGAAATTCTGTCAGATTTATTCCCATGGTTGTTATGAATACCAGACAGGTTTCTATACTTCGATCTTTATAGCAACCTCCTTAAAATATTATGTATAACTGTCCCCATATATATTGTGAAAGCATCGCATCTATAATAGGACAATCATACAGTCAGTTACTTTTGTAAGGTGCATTTGAGATTTTGTCACAGTCTTAGTCTGAATCAGAAATTACTGGTTAATTAATAGGTTTTGTTTTAAGTTGTATTAATTAACATTAATCATTCTAATTATGGTAGAATAGCAACTTAGCTGCATTAGAAATGAATTTTCTGAGGAATGAAATTTGTTACCCATAATAAAAATGACCCATTGTATTCCATTATATTTTGTTTATCAATTGATTTGGGTACTTTTAAAAATATCATATTGCCCAACCAACAACCACTAATATCCTGACTTACTGTTCTCAAATAGAAGTTTAGAGACTGTGACTACGCCAACTATCCTAGGAATTGCCCTGTCCAGGCAATGGTGGGTTTTTGAAATTACATCATATTAAATGACATCATCAATGCTGCAACACATTACACAATTGCTTTTGTTACTGAGCTACAAGGGGGATGGAAAATATACCATGTCTGATAGCCCATTTGCTCTAGCATATTACAGATTGAAATGGAAATGTTTCAGGTTTACATTTGTCTACTCACATGGTGTGATTATTTCATTTTCTTCCTCAGTTGCTTAAATGGTGCTGTCACCATTTGTTCTGTGTACAGGAGCTGTTGTATACCTCATTTCTAACTCATGACTGAGTAACTCGCTTTAATCTCCCCCCTCAGAGTGGCTGAACCTGCTACTGATTGTATACTTAAACTGTATACTTAAAACAAAAGAATCTGGCATGTATTAGCACAAGCACAGCAGGAGAATAACAGCAGTCAGAATTGACAACTAAAGTTAAAGTAAGCACTAGGGTATTGCAATCCTTTAACCTTTCCATTATGTCTTTAACTGTTTCATTAGCTGTTAATTCCCTCCACTCTTTCTTTCATCCCACTATATTTTTAGGCAAACTCTAGAACTACTGACGCGCCAGACATAATTAATGGCATGTAGGCAACTAAGTGCTTTATTTATCCAGCAGTTCATGCTCTTCATAGTATGTCCTGAGCAGGTTGTTGGGCTGACTCTCGGCTCCTTAATTGGAGAACTTGTTAGGCATGATGGCAAGCCACCTCACCATTCTTACTGGATGTGTGTATTTCATTTGTTGCAAACCTAGTTTTTAATGACTGAAAAAAACTGTTGTCTTTTCTGATTGGGATAGGCTAATGAACACTAGCAAAGTGACTTTATGCTGAAATAATTTACCAAATTCTGTCTATTATGTGTTGGCTCATTTCTAATTGCTTAAGACCACACTTCTTAATAAAACTTACATTTTATGTGCTTAAAATAAAACAAGGAGCTTGATTTCTGACAGTGATTTTCAGTCAAAAACAAAAATATGTTACTTTGTACTAATTCTTCTCCCTGGCTGCATCAGTCAGTTATTCAGAGGCTCAAACGAATGAATGCACAGTAGTGTTCATAGCCAAATATTGGTTGAATATCGAGGGGCTGTTCAGTTTTGACAATCTCGTAAGGGTTTGTGTCCATCATTAAAAGTACCCTGAGAATAACACTCACTCTCTGAATGTAAATGTTAGTGATGGTCATTCCTGCCAAGCTTGGTGCTTTTATTACATGCCAGCAACCTTTCATTGTGCTGATAAAACCAAAGACTTACTAATGATTGTATGAATTAATTTTTTTAAATGTCTTCAGTCCTAAACTAATCTTATTTCAAAAGTGTAAATTGCTTACAGTGACAAAAGAATTGCATAAAGCAAAATAAATCTGCTTCATTCTACCTATTAAATAATAGAGGGCCAGGTAAAAGTGGAGCACGTGTGCTATTTGATTGGTTAAAGGACTGGAGACTCCTGTGGTAGGGTTGGCTCTTCTGAGGGGCATTTATCCCTTTGGGCTGGGTGATCTGAATTAATACACACTGAGGTGCTCTTCAGAACTGACTATAACTGGCTGGACGCTGCCATTTCATTTTGCGAAAGAAAAATGAAGACTAAAAAATATGTAGCTTGCTTACAAAGATTTCATATCCTTTTCATAATACCACTGTGCAACTATGCATTGTATTCCTCAACCTTGTACTAGATAGAGTCAGTACTTTTTTGTGTAGAGAAAGGTGGATTTCTTTGTGTTCAGTGATTTTTTTTTGAGTGCTAAATGGGGGTTGTAGGATCATACAAGCTCTATCCCAAAGCGAAATACAAATGTTAACATTCGCCTAATGCAGATACCAAAGATTTGTTTCTTCTTTGCAACCTTAATTGTGTATTAAATGCAATTACCCAGCAGGCATTAGTCTAACCTCAGTAATTCCAAAGCTTAGATGTATATTTTGGTATATTTCTGGGATAAAGGTTTTTTTTTGTCAAATCCTTGTTCGTTTCAGTGTATTGCTCTTAAGTCATGGCATGAGATAAAAAAAAATAAATTGTCTTTCTTGGTAGTTTAAGATATAGTATTTTTGTATGTTTTGGGTGTGTCTTTGTGTGTGAGAACATAATTGTTTTTCACTGCCTAGTTGTTCATAGTTTTAAAAGTGTACATATTATCCAATTTTGGACGTCCGCAGGCTTGTATTCTTTAGATGTGTTATTTATTGGAAGATTTTTAAAAACAAAGTTTTTCAATAGACAGTATTCCTTTCTTATATAAAAAATATCTACATGATAACCTTCAAAAGTTAAATCATATTTTTAAATTATACCTTCATCATTCACAATTAAGTTATTCAATTTGGTGTAGTGTTTTTCATTAGGAATGCAAAATTTCCACCCAGACCAACATTAAAGATGGTTACAGCCTATGGTTTATGTATATTAAATCTAAAATTTTCAAACTGAGGCATTGTTTTTTGCCTTTTCGAACATCTTATTAGTTATTCTTATTCAGGGTGTTCCACTCTTCCTTCCCGTTCTCTGGTTTGGTTTGCCAATGAGCATAAACTGTTAACACTCATGCATATTGTTCAGTGCGGGACTGACAAGATAAAGAGTTTAGATAAATATATAATTCACTAATTCCACATGACCATATGATGAATCTAAACATTCCTGAGAATGAATATAATGGTTTTATCTAATCATATTTAAACTAAGTTAATCAGGAATTATGGGAACAATAGCAAAATACTACTTTTCTGACCTAAAATGATATGTAGATATGAGTTTTGCTGGTGTTCGACATCTATTCTGTTGATGAATCCTGTATATGATCAAGAAAAAAGGGATACTGTTGCCAATGAATAAATTTCATGATTTATTAATTCATTATGAATGAAGATGTGAAACAACTCAGCAGTTGTAACTGTAACATTTTCAATTGCGTTGAACTATCCCCACATGTGCATGGTGTATTTATTGTACAATAAGACTGCAGCACAGGTAACCTGCGGACGTCCCTATATCCAGTGCACCTTAATGCAGTACCACAGTTGAGTGTGTTCACATATACCCTGATGACAATTTTATGTATTAACTTCTGATAGATAGTTACTAATGTCAGACCTTTTACCAGTGCAAATGTTCCAAAAAGAAACTATAGGTAATGAGTTGATATCATCTTATACTACTTGCTATCATTTCTTGTTGGGACTTGGATAACCAGATTTGTTGCAAAATTCCCGAAACAACAAAAATTCAATTGACAGCAAATCTAAAGCTAAAGTAAACTTCCAACATGAAATCCTGAAGTGTTTGTTGTTCTGGGGCAAGATACAGTTCTCCTAAAATACTGTAAATGCTGAAAATTTCAGCAGTAACAGGAGAATACTGTCTTAAGAGAAATCCAATTGGCACTCAATTCATCAATATAGTTTGCATAAACAATTGTTGTTACAAACCTTGTTTGTCAATTTTTTGAGTCTTTTTCAGGAACTTGAATAAAAGTTTTTTTTGAAAACAACAGAATTTGTGAAACTCTAATATTTGATGGAAGGATGAGATGGTGCAGGATATTGAAAAGAAACTGTTTAATCTTGTGGAAGATTGTGTACTTGCTTTCCAGTTTCCCAGATTTCTTCACTGTAAAATTCTAATGAAAAGTCAGTTTAATTACCAAACGATTGCACTGAAGTTGGTCCATATGTATTTGCATCAATCTAAAACAAATTCGATGCTTGGTAATAAAGATAACTTCTTGTGATGTTTGTCTGGATGCATGGCTTCAAATTTATCATAAAACATCAAAATCTTGATTTATGACTGGAAATGTCTAACTGTCATGAACTGAAAGTGAAATTGCAACTAATTTGCATTGCTCCCCATAAAAACCATGAAACCCCATTATCACCATTTAAGATTCTCCTCCTGAATATGTGAAACTGTTGGTGCTGACTCACCCAGAAAGGACTGACCACACCCTAACAACCTTGTAGGTTTTTCTTTTAATCAACCTGTCACAGAATTGATATTACATAGCTCTGGAGCGGATGGGACTTGAATCCAGACCACCTGGCCCAGAGGTAGGAACATTACTTCTGCACCGCAAAGGCCCTTGCTTGCACCATTGTAAATTTCAGAATGCTTGATGAAGACCCGCTTAATGCTCATTTACTATTTAGTGAAAATAAGCAGTTTTTGATAAAATGATACAAGAGAATCGGAGAGATTATTGAAAAAGTGAAGAACAAGGCATAAAATAAATTAACCTGTTCGGCAGTGTAAAAGCGTTACTGTACACTTTCTACAGAGATATAGTCCAACCATTTACTAAAATGATGTGCACGTGGGGTTCTCCTTAATTGCCATTAAGTAATAGCTTATTATTTGAACTGAAAATGAGCTCGCCTAGATTTTAATCTTTGATTTTAAGGTCTTGATAAGTTATTCCAATCTCCTATTTTGTTAACTGTCTATCTTGCTATTTATTCCTGTGTGTGTTGACACTTGGGTATATCAACAATTCTGTTTGTCCAGAACATTAGTTTCCCTTGTTTCCTCATCATCTGGGAATGTCTGCCCCAATGAATATATGTTATGATATAAAAATGCTTTCTCTTTGAATAATTTGATTATATCAATTATCTTCAATATTTGTTCTATAGCACTAATCTAAATACTTTTCCATCCAAATGTAGGATATCTTCACTGTTTTTGTGAAGTAATGTTCAAGAGAATTGGTTTTATTAAATAGGAAAAATAAGTGTAGTTCCTCAAGTTTTCTTGTTATTACCAGAAATTTTAAAATAATCCAAATGGAATAATTCTGGCAGGGTGCATAATGTTAAAATGAACCACTGATCAGTAATTTACAGAACGATTAAAACTTGTTTAAAAGGTCTAGTGTACAACTTTGGCAACTAGCAACTTTAACTAATTTCTAAGAAAAAAAGTTATTACCAAGGTAAAAGTTGATGGTAAAATTAGAAATGTTGCACAAAGAGACCTAATGTATATGAATATGAAAAAGCAAATTGCCTTTACCATTGATTTTCCCCTTTGGTGCCTCTAGATGTACATCAGTTTCAGTTGACTAGTAGAAAGTTTGCAAATAGGCAGTTAATCACCATGGTCTAGATTCAAGAATAACAGGAAAGACTAGTAAATTTAGTTAGCTATTGTGACCGTTATATATTTTATTTGGTCAATTCACCTCCATTTAAAATGGTTACGAAGAAATTTCAGAAGTATTAATAAATGTTGTGTGAATATGAAAAATGCAAAATTAGGAACAATTTTACATAACCATTTTACCACATTTAAATAAACAAGGCCCATGCATATATTTTAATCCTGACTCAATGGGATTCAGAATTGTTACATCACAGGTTGGTATGTTTTTATTACTAATCCACCAGTTTCAGTTCAATCAACAGCTAACTGTGTGACATTTTACTGTGAATGTTTTTATACACCAAGTGGCATAATCCTTTTAAAGAGTGGTAATGGAAAATTTAACATGGTTCTAGCCTTTATGGTTGGAAGACAGGAATGCAACATTATGCTGTGTGAATATTTTTGAGGATAAACTGGTGTGAATACATATATCATTGTAATTTTCTACTGACACATTGCAACAGTAAGGCATTATTGTTAAGCATTGATTTGTATATTGCTGTGTACTGGTATAATTTTATGAACGTACAATGTACAGTATCATTTCTGGCTCATGATAAACTCAGAAGTTCGAAGAGTAACCTTTGGAACACTGTAAGAACTAACTGTCAGGATATTAAATTTTACACTTTGACAAATTTAGTAACTTGATTTTTTTTGGTGTTTTTGTTTATTTCTGGTCCTACATATTATGCCGTGTTTAGTCTTAGGTTTTCTTCGTTCGTGAATTACATGGGTACACAATGTAAATCTTTTCAGTTGTATATTTTTAAATTGTATATTCAATTTTCTAACACATTTGTATACATTTAACTGGAAGTCACTAAGTCAAATCTTGATGATTAAGGGGCCTTTAGTGTACTACTGATGACTTTAGAAAAGTATTTTTGACAAATTTTGTTGTGAATTTCTGGGAAATTACTTAATCTTTAAGGGGTTGAACATATTGAACAATGCCTGAACCAACAACAGTATTTGGATTTGATGTCAACTATGAAGCAATTGAATTGTCTTTTTTTTTGAGGCATCAGAAATAGCTCATTTCTTCCAACACTTAAAACATTTAGTAGTTATTAACTATATCACTATGTAGTTGCAGAGATTAATTTAAAATTCAGTACCTCATTGGATAGCAATGAAAATAGTACATTTAGTCATCTAAATTAGTTGTCAAACTAAGAATCTGTAATTCGGATTTTACAGGTTTTACTTTTTCTGCTCATTGTTATTTAGATTCCTAACTATGTTTTCCTCTGGTCAATTAACTAAATATCTCACTGTTAGGGATGATCTTGCTTCCCTAACATAGGTACTGTAAACATGCTTTATTTAGAAAACAGGTTCATCAAATATAGATAAATAATCACCCAGCATATAGGTGAAAGTTTGAACTGGAACTAGGAAGCTGTATTGGATGTTTCAACTCAGGAGCCAGCAAAACAAACTGGTCTAAATTAGCTGGTAACATCTATAACTGAAGACCATTTTCCATCCTTCCCAATCAAGATGTGACAACAACATTCTTTGAAATTTTAAAAATTTTTTAAAGAAAAGACTGATTTAGATTATTGCAAATATTTCTGATTTTACATGATGCTGCCTGATTTTAAGGTCATGTTAAATGGCTACTAGTCTGGTCTGCTGTACATGCGATAAATATTTGAGCTTTAAGATGTTAATTTATTCCCTACCCCTTTAATTTAAAAATATCTATTCAAACAAGAGCCTATTTTTCTAATTTATTATGAAACCGGATACACAGCGATAGGTATTCATGATGAACTGCTCAATTGTATTAGAAATGCAAAATTTAACAATATTGCTTTTGTCTGCATTAAGGTACTCTTTGGTTTTTAACTTCCCTTTTCAAAATCTGTTCCATTGTGTAGTGAGTAATTGCAGTTAAAGCTGTCTTCGATAACTGCCATGAAAGATTTCCATTGCAGCTAGATTTTTTTGTATTGTAATGTGGTCATTTTATCTAATCATTTTGTATTCATTTTTGTAATGGCGTCTTGATTCATTAAAAATATGACTTAAATATTGATGGGAAACTTACTTATTTCTGATTGGGGGTGCCGGTGTTGGACTGGGGTGTACAAAGTTAAAAATCACACAACGCCAGGTTAGTCCAACAGGTTTATTTGGAAGTACTAGCTTTCGGAGTGCTGCTCCTTCATCAGGTGGCTGTGGAGCATAAGATCGTAAGACATAGAATTTATAGCAAATGTTTACAGTGTGAAGCAACTGAGATGATATATTGAAAAAGACCTGGATTGTATAAGTCTCTTTATCTTTTAGAATGACCATGTTGGTTTCTGTTCTTTCATATGTAAATCCCAGAACTTTTCTTTTAAAGTTACATTCTCAAGTGAACTTTAACAATAGGTGCTATGTCAGCTCAAACAATGCATTGACGTTGTGAGGTTAAAGTCTGTGTCCCAATGTTCAGACTGATTCTATTTCTAAAAACAAGGATTTACAGAATCTTATATGGATTCAGTTTTGAGCAAAATAAAATGTAATTCTGCAAGTACAAATTCACCCTACAAACTTAAATGTGGGTGGGGAGGGGTGGTTGTGAGTGTCTGAGAAAGTGTGTGAGTGTAAAGGGGTACAAGTCTGTGAGAGGGTGGGAGGTGGGGGGGATATGTATGTGTGAGTGTATGAGAGAGGATCTGCATGAGTGTCTGGATCTGTAGGAGTTTGTGTGTGTGTGTAGTGCAGCGGGGTCACCTGTAGTGTCACTTATTTCTGCTTACCTTTGTGCGGTTCATTTTTTTTTTGCAGTAACATTAAAAGCTAATCTTAAACAGTCTATTTATCATCCAGGAAAATGATGTACTACCCAGGCTTTTGAATTTAACTTCTAAAGTAAGGTGTCAGACAGCACTAAAACTGATTTATTTTTACCAGAACAGCACCATCTACAACAATCCAAATCACAGACTTCAAATAGATGAATTATAGTAGTCAGAATGGGCAATGCTTCTTTCACATTGCACACCATAATATACCCAAAATCATCATTATATACACATTCCTCAATGTGCAGGGGGTCATTGATGGCTATCCTTTTTAAACAGAAGCAATTTGGCAAGGATACTAATTATGCACAGTGTCTGGAACTGCGTAGTCTGCTGGATATTAATATATATATTCAATAGAAATCTTGTACAGTTGTGCGACAGGCAATGATGAAATTTTAATTCAATTCTATGTAGATTAAAGGCTATCCTAAATGTCAACATGTAAGCAATGTAATTATCATAAAACCCATCTGGTTCCCTAATATCTGATAGGGAAGGAAATCTGCTATCCTTCCCTGGTCTGAGCAGCAGGTGACTCCGACCCACAACAATGTGGTTGAATTTTAACTACCCTCTGAAATGGCCGAGTAAGTCAATCGGTTTTAACTAATCACTACAAAATCTAAAGAAAGGAATGAAACCAGACTGACCACCTTGCATCAATCCAGGCAGCAAAAACAGCAGTGGGAATCACAGCCATCCCAACCTTGCAAGATCCCCTTTACAAAACTCTGGGGTCCTCTGCCAAAATTGAAGGAACTATCTCACAGACTAGTCATACTCTCAGTATCATACCTTACAATGTCCTAGATACTGTCATCAAACATAGCAGTTGCACCACCACTGACCAAGCCAGCCAAGTTAATAAGGGCATGGCTGCTAGATTGAGTCTACAGCAAATGGTGACAGAACTAAGCGAGGGAAAAATCTATTTGACAACTCCCTCGCCAATCTACTTGTTGCAGATGCATTCATCCATGACAGCAGTAGGGTGACCTCCCACACGGTCCTCATGAAGGTAAAATCCTGTGCTCACATCGAGGATACCCTCCACTCGTGTAATTCTACCACCATCTTAAATGTTGAACAGAAATAGCGTTTCTAAACTGAACATCCGTGAAGCATTGAGCCATCGCCAGCAGCTGAATTCTACTCAGCCACAATCTAACCTAGGGCAGCACAGTGTCTCAGTGGTTAGCACTGCTGCCTCACAACACCTGGGTTCGATCCTGCCTGTCTGTGTGGAGTTTGCACATTCTCCCTGTGTCTGTGTGGGTTTCCTCCGGGTGCACTGGTTTCCTCCCACAATCCAAAGATGCGCAGGTCAGGTGAATTGGCCATGCTAAATTGCCCACAGTGATGGATGTGTTAGTCAGCAGTAAATATAGGGTAGGGGAATGGGTTTGGGTGGGTCCCTCTTCGGAGGGGCGATGTGGACTTGTTGGGCCGAAGGGCCTGTTTCCAAACTGTAGAGAATCTAATCTAATCTAATGGCCCAGCTTATTGCTCATTCACACATTACCATCAAGTTGCAGTGGCCCAGTAGTTAGCACTGCTGCCTCTCAACACCAGGGTCCCAGGTTCGATTCCAGCGTCGGGTGCCTGTGAACTTTGCACATTCTCCGTGTCTGCGTGGGTTTCCTCCCACAGTCCAAAGATGTGCAGGCCATGTGAATTGGCTGTGTTAAATTGCACCATAGTGTTAGGTGCATCAGTCAGAGGGAAATGGGTCCGAGTGGGTTACTCTTCGGAAGGTCAGTGTGGACTTGTTGGGCCGAAGGGCCTATTTCTACATTGTAGGGAATCTAATCTGTCATGAAATCAATCCTTGTTCAATGAAGAGTGCTGAAGGTCATACCAGAAGCAACACCAGGCATACCTAAAAATGAAGTGTCACCTTGGTGAAAATACAGCACAGGATGACTTGCCTGCCAAACTATGGAAGCAGCATGCAATAGACATGGCTAAGTGATCTCTCAATCAAATGATCAGATCTAAACACAGCAATACTGCTACATCTGTCATGAATATTTTGGATAATCGAACAATTACCAGTAAGCAGAGGCTCCAAAAATATCCACATCTTCAACAATAGGGGAGCCAAACACATCAATGCAAGAGACAAAGCTGAAAACTAGTGTCCATTTTCAGCCAGATGTCCTCAGTGTCTTCAACCAATTTTATCTCCTCCACATGATATGTATCTTATGAAGGCAATGGATACTGCAAAGGATATGGGGCCTGCAACACCCTGGTAATAGTATTGATATATATTCCAGAAGTATCCAAACCCTTGGCCAAATTCTTCCAGCTACAACACTGGCCCTACAAATGATGTAGAAATTGCCCAGGTATGTCCCGTGAGCAAGAAGCAGGTCAAATCCAACTCAGCCATTTACCTCAAACCTACATTCCAACTAACCCCAATAAACCATTCAATCCGTTGCTGAACAAGAATCTACCTAGTCTTAAAAATATTCAAAGTCTGTGCTTCCACAACCTTTTCAGGAATAGGGTTCCAAAGACTCATGACCCTTAGAGAAAATATTTTGCCTAATTTCATTTTTAAATGGGCAACTCATGGATTTTAAACAGTGAGCCTTAGTTCTAGATTCTCCCATAAGCAAAAATATCCCCTCCATATCTTCCCTGTCAAGACCTGTAATGTTTTTGTGTTTCAATCAAATTGCCTCTTACTATTCTCAATTCCAGTGGATTCTGGATTAGTGGTGCTGGAAGAGCACAGCAATTCAGGCAGCATCCGAGGACAGGCAAAATCGACGTTTCGGGCAAAAGCCCTTCATCAGGGCTTTTGCCCGAAACGTCGATTTTGCCTGTCCTCGGATGCTGCCTGAATTGCTGTGCTCTTCCAGCACCACTAATCCAGAATCTGGTTTCCAGCATCTGCAGTCATTGTTTTTACCTCAACTCCAGTGGATATAAGCCTAAGCTGTGCCGCCTTTCCTCATAAGACAGTCTGCCTATTCCAGTTATCATCCAGAAAACCTTCTCTGACAGCCTCAAATGCATTTACGTCCTCTATTTGGACCTCAGTTTTTCAATCTTATCTGAAAGTTGGAACCTCTGATATTGCAGCACTCCTTTTAGTACTGCATTGGAGTGGCAGCCTTGATTTTTGTGCTCATGGTATAGAATTGGACTTGAATCCAGACCCTTATCATTCCGAGGTGAGAGTGATACCAACCAAGCTACAACTGATAACCATCTTCCCTTCTTTCATAGCATCTAAAAACATTAAAGACTGTTGTGTTTAAAAAAAAAATCAATAATATTTTCTTACATGAAGCTTTTGTCACCATGCCCAGTAAACTCCCTTAATTATGATTCCCCTGCAAGGCCAAATTGCACAGAGGACATAAGTTAAAATATGAAGATTGGCTGACCCCTATCAAATCTACTCTGTCCAAATGCACAACTATTCACGTTTGGAGCAATCTCATGAACAAGTTGGGCCAAAGGATCTGTTTTCATTCTGTAGAACACCATGAAAACAGACCCTTTGGCCCAACTTGTTCATGCCACCCAGTTTTCACAAACTAGTCCCATTTGCTTGCATTTGGTCCATTTCCCTCCATACCTATTCTATCCATGTACCAATATTTTTCAAATATTTTTCAAATATTTTTCAAATATTTTTCAAATGACAAAATTGTACTCGTTTCCACAACTACCTCTGGCAGCCTGTTCCAGACACCCGCCACACCCAGTATGAAAAAAAACTGCCCCTCTGGACTCTTGTATCTCTCATCCTAAACATCTGCCCTCTAGTTGCAGACTCCCGGACCATAGGGAAAAGCTGTTGGCTATCTACCAACAATTCTCCCATTTCAGTAATTCAACAAGGCCAAGCAGCTGCATTCTTCTGAAACCGCAGAATCAATTCTTAAGTGCCAAAGAGTAACTGTGCTCACAAGTATCCAACCTTTGCACCTATAACTTTTGATTGGAACCTAGGAGCAGAATTACGACATTTGGCCCAATGAGTCTGCTCTGGCATTCAATCATGGCTCATGTGTTTCTCAACCCCATTATCCTGCCTTCTCCCCATTGCCCTTAATCCCATTACTAATCAAGAACCTATCTATTTCTGTCTTAAAGAGACTCAGTTGGCTTTTACAGTCTTCTGTGGCAATGAGTTACACAGATCCACCACCTTCTGGCTGAACAAATTACTCATCAACTCAGTTCTAAAAGGTCATCCCCTCACTCCATGGATGTGCTCTTGGGACCTAGTGTCTTACTAGTGGAAACATCTTCACATCCACTGTATCCAGGCCTATAAGTATTCTATAGATTTCAATCAGATTACCCTCTTATCCTTCTAAATTCCAATGATTACAGACACCGAGTCCTCAACTGCTCCTCATATGTCAAGCCCTTCATTCCACAGGATCATAGGATCATTACAGAGTGAAAGCAGGCCATTGGCCCATCAAGTCTGTATTAAGCCTCCGAAGAGCATCAAATCCAGACACACTCCATCCCTGTAATGCTGCAATTACCTGCTAACCTACCTAGCCTGCACATCCTTGAACATTATGGGCAATTTAGCATGGCCAATCCACCTAACCAGCTCATCTTTGGACTGTGGGAGAAAACCAGAGGACCTGGAAAAAACCCACACAGACATTGGCAGAACATGCAAACTCTATATCGTTTCCCAAGGGTGGAACTGAACCTGGGTCTGTGGCACTGTGAGGCAGCAGTGCTAACCATTGAGCCATCATGCTGCCCCATAATCCTATGCATCTTCTTTTAACCCCCCCCCCCCCCCCTCCCTCCCTCCCTCCAACGCTAGCATATCCATCCTTTGGGCCCAAAATTACTATCAATACTCCAAATTCAGTATGATCTAACCCCAGTACAGCCTCAGCAATATATCCCTGTTCTTATATTCTAGCTCTCTGGAAATGAATGTTAACATTACATTTGCTTTCCTAACTGCCAACTGAACCTACATTAAGAGTAATCCTGAACTAGAACACCTAAGTTCCTTTGTGCTTCAGATTTCTGAAGCCTTTTCCCACCCTACCAAAGTGCATAACCTGTCTTATTTTACCACATTATATTCCACCTGCCACCTCTTTGCCCACTCTCCTTGCCTGTCCAAGTCTTTCTTCAGTCTCCCCACTGCCTGTCCCTCCAACTATCTTTGTGTTATCTGCAAACTTACCAAAGATGCCCTCAGTTCCTTCATTCAGATTGTTAATTTGTTTAATATGAATAGTTGTAGACATGCAAAACTCCACTAGTCACTGGCTGCCATATTGAAAAAGACCACTTTATCCCCATTCTCTGCCTTTGCCCGTCAGCAAATCCTCCATCCATTTACTTGCCCTTAGCACCAGAAGCTCTTACTTTGCAACCTCCTCTGTGGCACCTTGTCAAAGACCTTCTGGAAATCCAAATAGATCATGGCTACTGACTCTCCTTTGTCTAACTTGCTCACTATCTCCTCAAAGAATGCTAACAGATTTGTCAGACATAACCTCACCATGGTGAAGCTGTGCTGACTCAGCCTTACTTTATCACGTACCTCCAAGCACTTCACAATTTCATCCTTAATAATGGATTGTAAAATTTTACCAATGACCAAGGTCAGGCTAACTGGCCTATAATTTGCCATCTACCTCTCTCCCTTCATAAATTTCTTGTTCAATGCCCCTGCCATTTCCTGGTTCCCTATAATTATTTCCCTAACCTCGCTCTCTATGGGGCCTATGTTCATTTTGGCTTCTCTTTTTCATTTTATATATTTAAACAAGCACTTGCTATCCATTTTGATGTTACTTTCTAGTTTACCCTCAAAGCGTATTTTCTCCCTCGTTTGTCATCTTTTATTGGTTTTTAAAACTTGCCCAATTCTCTTGTTTACTTACAATATTTGCCACATAGTATGATTCTCTTTCAATTTGTATGTAATGTTAACCAAAGGCTTGCCTTTCTGGGAATTCTCCTTCCTTACTGAGAAATGTCTTTGCTGTGAGTAATGAACTATTTTCTTCAAAGCCTGCTGTTGTTTAGTGATAGTCTTTGCTGCTAAACTCCTTTCAGACCTTTGGACAGAGCTCTCAAATGTTAATGTTGATCTCTCCCTCTGCACCTTCTCTTCAGCTACAGCACTGTATTTTGTTTTCTGTTCTGCTCCCCTGATGCATTTTATATGGTACAATCTGCCTGGATAGCATGCAAAACACTTTTCACTGTATCTTGGTACATGTGACAATAATCAATCAAATAAATAAGCTTCAGCCAGCTCTGTCCCCATTCCTTTTTAATTATCCTTAATTAAATTATGACAGCTGTTTTCAATCCAAATTCTTCTGCCTCAAATTGAATGCTAAATTTTGTCATGTTATAGTCACTATTCCTTGACAGGATCTTTTATTCTGATCTCATTTATTAAAACTACCTCTTTCATGCAATAAACTGCTTTTCACATTACATTGTAATAACTTCTGATGCATATTTCATATGGGAAATATCTTGGAGTCCTCTCAGATTTATCCTTCTCCTACCATCGGAAGATTTTCTTTTAGGTTCGCAATTGCTGAAAATAGCCATAAGCAATATGTGTTGGCTATCTTGATATGTTTGTTTCATGCTGTCCAATAGACAAAGCTGTGCAATTAGCTAATCAAAAACGTTTAACCAGTACTCTACTACATTACAACAATAGTCTGGTCTGGTCTTCATGTCACAGGTAGTAGGCCAGTTGTGGTTCTGTTCATAGCTTATCTTTCCACCAAAACCCAGCTAAAGCTGTGGGGGGCAGATCTTGAATAGAAAATCTCAGTTAAAATGCACATTTTAATATCATCAACAGTGGAACAGGGAGGTGAATGATGCATGTGTGCATATTAATTGGCACACCGCTGAATAAAGATTGTCAACTCACGAAGATTGAATGGCTACAAACTGTATGTATGACCACATGTTAAGAGATGATGTGCAGTCCTCCACCAGGGACACCAAAAAGCTGTAAGACAAATACCATTGAAAGCAAGTCTGAACCTGACAGTCTGTATTATAAATCTGTATGTATGCAGTGGATACTGACTGGTAACTGAACTGTTGGAAGTTTGGCAGAAGTAGCTCCCCACCAGCATTCATGACTCAGCAGTCTTTTGTAAGCTCCACTCAGCTACCATCATTTGAGAAATGGGCTATAAAAGGTGCCTCAAATGTAGGTGTAGGCTATTTCAATTTGCCCCGACTGGGAACTGCACCCATTGGGATTGCCACCCTTGTAGTTGAAAGCACAAACGTGAAAAAAATTGCATAAATGTCTGAGCCTAGAATGCCCTGAAAGGAGAACCACCGTAATATTTTAGGAGCCGCTGAGATAATAACTTCAATATTGCTGCTCTGAATTAAAAAAAAAGACTTACTCCTGGGAGGAGGAAAGTGCACTTTGTGTACTTTCTGGAAGGGAAAATCAAAAATTGAATCACCAATATGATCACTTCACTCTGAGAAGAAGAGCAGTCAGACATGGACCTGCTGCAGATACAGGAAATGGAAGGGAGGGAGGAATTACAATTAGGAGGGAAGCTATACTCAGCAAATTCTTGGAGTTGTGGGCCATTAAGCCCCAACTACTAATGGACTTAAATTAAGTGATTAAGAGAGATAGTTGATGCCATAATTTTAATTTTCCTGAATTCTGTAGATTCAGGGAAGGTTCCATTAGAATGGAAAATAGCAAATGTTTTTCAAAGGAGAGAGATAGTAACAAACTAGAGGCCAATTGGATTAGAAGATGTCATAGGAAAGATGTTAGAAACTATTATGAAAGACATTATAGTAGGCAACTTAGAAAAAGTCATGGTAATGTGGTAAAGTGAACATTGTTTTGTTAATCTATTAAGAGTTCTCTAAGGAAGTAATGTCTTGTGGCTAAAGGGAACCAGTGCATGTGCTCTGCTGACATTTCCAGAAGGCATTTGATAAAGTGCCAAAGGTTATTGCAGAAAATAACCTTTGCCATATTGGCATAGACAACTAATGTTTCCTATTAGTTGGTGAGAGATCAGGCATTCGAGGTAATTTTCTGGGTTGTAAGATTAAAGGGGTGGTGTGCCACCGGGATCAAGCTGGGGCCTCAAATTCTTACAATATAAATAAATCGCTTGGATGAAGGGACTGAAAATGTGCTTCTAAATTTGTTGGTGACATAAAGATAGGTGGGAAATTATATTGTGAAAAGAACATAAGGAGGCTATAAAAAGTTAGAGTAAATGAATGGGCAAAGATCTGGCAAAGGAGCGTAATGTAGAAAAAAAGGACGTTTTGGCAGGAAGAATAGAGAGGATGCATGTAATCTAAATTGAGAGATTGCAGAGCTCTAATATGCGGAGGGGTCTGGGTGGCCTAATGCATGGATTTGCCAAAGGTTAATATGTAGGTTTTAGCAAGTAATTGAGAACACTAATAGAATGTTAATTTTTGTGACAAGGTGCATTGAATGCAAAAACACTGAGGTTATGCTTAAATGCAGGGCATTTGTGACACCATATCTGGAATACTGTGTACAGTATTGATCACTTATTAAAGGAAGGATGTAAATGTGTTGGAGGCAATTCAGAGGGGATTTATGAGATTAATACCCATAATAAGTGGGTTATCTTATATGGAAAGTTTTAACAGGCTAGGCTTGTATGGTAATTTAATCTAAACATCCAAAGTCTTGCGTCGTAACAAGTCTTGACAGGGTGGAAAGAATGTTTCTACTTTTAGGAGAATCTACAACTGTGTGCTACTGCTTAAAAATAAGGAGTTGATAATTTTTGAAAAATAATATTGGTAAAGAGAATCTTCTGAGGTTTGAGAGTCTTTGAAGCTCTTTTCCTGAAAAAGCATTGGAAACAGTCTGAATATGTTTGAAGTAAGTGGATTCTTAATGAGGAAGGGCATGAAAGGTCATCAAGCATGTTTGTTTGCTAATATAATGGCCAATTGGATGTAATGAATGGTTCATGACTCTATGCCTTCAGCTTGATGGCAACCAGTGGGTCACAATCATCATTGCTTATGCTTCACTCTCAATTCTACTGACAAGACAAGGACCTCTTTTATATGGATCTGCATTCTGTATGGATAGTCACCCCAAAACAAAACAGATTCCACTGGCAAATTTTAATGCTAGAATTTAATGCAATTCCTGTCTGGAAAGACAACTTCAGGAAAGAAGTCTGGAAATCAAATATTAACAGTTTCTGCCTCCTCTGAAATGATCATGGACTTACCATCAGAAACATACACTTTGTTCTTATTAAGGTAAATATAAGACAACATGGAAGCTGATCCAAGCGCTGGCACCTCAGTGACTGGAAGGATATGCACATCACCTATTGCTCCAGCATTGGCCTAATGCATTACCCTGAGGGGATAATTCACGAAGCCTGGCAAACTTCATTCTCATTTCAAGGAGCTGACAATAATGACGATGACAACAGCAAATAACAATAACATTCCACAATGAATTAGCTACATTTGTAACTCCCTTTATAAATGTGTTCTTACCTTTCCTCCATTATTGCAGGTGATTTGTCTGAAAGTAACACATCACAAAAATAAAGAAATAGATTTTTAAAAAAACTTGGAACACAGGTGAGATTTGATATGCAGATAGAATATGACCAAGGAAGGACTTATTAGTTTAGGCAATGATAGAGATGTAGATCCTGGAATTTATTTAAACGACCCAACCTTTAATATTGGGAGATAGAATAAATTGTTTTTGTTTTGGTCACAGCTATTAAATTGTGAGCAGCATTTTCAGAGCAGTTTCTTATATGTGGATTGATCTAGAACTTCCAAAGTAAGAATTGGCTCATTAGTAAGAAGCAGAGAATAGGTGTAAATTGGTCTTTTTCATACTGGCAAGATATTACTAGTGGAACATCACAGGGATTGGTGCTGGGACCTCAATTGTTTACAGTTTATATAAATGAATTAAATGAAGAGATGAAGGTGCGATTAGATTAGATTACATTACAATGTGGAAACAGGCCCTTCGGCCCAACAAGTCCACACCGACCCGCCGAAGCAAAACCCACGCATACCCCTACATTTACCCCTTACCTAACACTACAGGCAATTTAGTGTGGCCAATTCACCTGACCCTGCACATCTTTGGACTGTGGGAGGAAACCAGAGCACCCGGAGGAAACCCACACAGACACGGGGAGAACGTGCAAACTCCACACAGTCAGTCGCCTGAGGCGGGAATTGAACCCGGGTCTCTGGCGCTGTGAGGCAGCAGTGCTAACCACTGTGCCACCGTACCGCCCACAATTGGTTGCTGATAGGAAAGTAACTTGTGAAGAAGACACAAAGTGATGACAAAAACATTAAGGTAGGTTAACTGGGAAGGGAAAGATGCGGCAAATTGATTATAATATTGGAAATATAAAATTGTCCATTTTGGCCGCAAATAAATAAACTAAATTGTGAGGGATTACAGAACTCTGGATGCAGAGGGAACTAAGTCTCCTTATGTACGAATCACAAAAGGTTAGTTTGTAGACACAAGTAATTATTGGAATCTTATAACTAATCCAACTTATTTGAATACAGATTAAGGAGGTAACGCTTCAGTTATAAGGGGCACTACTGAGTATGCAACTGGAGTACAGTGCACAGTATTGGTCACCTTAATCAAAGGAATTATGTAAATGCATCGGAGGCAATTCAGAAATGGTTGACTAAACTAATATGAACAGACTAAACTGGAATTGGTAGGCTGTGTTGTAAGGAAGGTTTAGACGAGCTGATCTTGTATCCACGAGAATTTTGAAGAGTAAGGGATGACTTTATTGAAACAAAATCCTAAGGGTTTTGACAGTACATGCAGAGATGATGTTTCCTCTTGTTAGCAAATTATGAAGAAGGGTCCACTTTAAGAATTGGGCTTGTCCATTTATAACAGAGGTTAAGTGAAGTAGTTTTGGAGTATCATGACTGGAACTTTCTTCCTGAAGAAGTGGTGTAAGCAGAATCCTTGAATACTTTTAATGTAGACTTTCATAGATTCTTGTTAAGCAATGGGTTGAAAGATTATCAGGGATCAATGGGAATGTGGATATGAGATTACAGTCAGAGCAGCCAGTTTATAGAACATAGAACAATACAGTGCAGTACAGGCCCTTTAGCCCTCGACGTTGTGCCGACCAGTGAAACCGATCTGAAGCCCATCTAATCTACACTATTCTATTATCATACATATATTTATCCAAGGACCACTTAAAGTTGGCAAGTCTACTACTGTTCCATGTCCTTACTACTCTCTAAATAAAGAACCTACCTCTGACATGTGTCCTACATCTATCACCCCTCAGTTTAAAGCAATGTCCCTGCGTGCTAGCCAAGGAAAAAGGCTTTCACTGTTCACCCTACCTATTCCTCTGATCATCTTGTAAGCTTGTTGATGGAAGCTTAATGAAAGGAAGAGCACTCTCAAGGGCCTGAATGGCCTATTTCTGTTCTTGGTTCATATGTATGTCTGTCATGGAGCTCTTAATGAAAAGATTTATTGTTTCCAGCTTTACAGTTACAACATCAGCCTGGCAGGAAGAGTCTCAAGGACAAGCTGCTTGAGTACAGAAGTTGGGAGGTCATGTTGCGGCTGTACAGGACATTGGTTAGGTCACTGTTGGAATATTGTGTGCAATTCTGCTCTCCTTCCTATCAGAAAGATGTTGTGAAACTTGAAAGGGTTCAGAAACAATTTACAAGGATGTTGCCAGGGTTGGAGGATTTGAGCTATAGGGAGAGGCTGAACAGGCTGGGGCTGTTTTCCCTGGAGCGTCGAAGGCTGAGGGGTGACCTTATAGAGGTTTACAAAATTATGAGGGGCATGGATTGGGTAAATAGACAAAGTCTTTTCCCTGGGATTGGGGAGTGCAGAACTAGAGGGCATAGGTTTAGGGTGAGAGGGGAAAGATATAAAAGAGACCTAAGGCGCAACTGTTTCACACAGAGGGTGGTACATGTATGGAATGAGCTGCCAGAGGAAGTGGTGGAGGCTGGTACAATTGCAACATTTAAGAGGCATTTGGATAGGTATATGAATAGGAAGGGTTTGGAGGGATATGGGCCGGGTGCTGGCATGTGGGACTAGATTGGGTTGGGATATCTGGTCGGCATGGACGAGTTTGACAGAAGGGTATGTTTCCATGCTGTGCATTTCTTTGACTCTATGTGCCCAACCAAATGTCCTCTTCACTGGTCTTCATTTCTAATTTATTATCACTTAAAGGCTTGGTGGTCTGTCTTGTTTCATATTTATATTTTATACTGTTAGCTGATATTTGGCTTGTCCAATTACCTAACAGAACAAATGAACTAGTCAGCTTTTGTGCATCACAAGGAGGGATTATTGATGACACCAAGCTAACTGTTTCCCTTCTCATTCTGACAGAAGATTAAGATGCAAACTGAAATCGTGACTTTTCAAAGCTGTCAAGCTTATATTGTTTGCATCTTGTCTATTTCAGAATTTAAACTATTCAGTGTAAATGCATCTATTTATAATACATCCTCTTGCGGTAATGCTTTCTTCGCTCATGATGAATTTACTATCAAGCATCCTTTTATTACTCTAACTGTTCTCAAAATTATATCAATTTTGGCGTGGTTTTGTCTACTGATGGAAAAGCCACTGGGCTTCACAAAGAAGGATTCTCCCACTAAACTGCCCTAGGGCTAAAGAATCAAAAGATTATTAATATACAAATAAACCTTGATAACTACTATTTAATACAGAAAAATAGACAGGCATTACAGACAACATTACATCTTAAATACATGAAATTGTAAAGTGAACAATGGTTAAAATTTCCTTTAAACAACCATAAAACAAAGCAAAAAGAAAACTCATCAGTTAGGCCCACATTCAAAATAAGTTAACAAAAATTGCCTCCTGGATTTGTTCAAATTGTAACAATCAAACAGCGAGTTACATTTCTTGAGAAGGAAGATTATCTGTTCATTTCCTTTTATAGACCTTCAGGTAGTGCATTCATTTCAAAACTAGAAACTAATTGCACAGTCTAATAATGTGGTATTTAGTTTGTTCGTGAATATATTACTTTATAACAAACTTTTTTTTTGACTGTGCATTCAAAATACAATTAAGATTATGGTGAATTAGGTGTAATTTTTAGACAATAAAGGAAGCTACTTTACTAGGCAAACAGGACCTTATTTCCAGGATAGTAAATGAAACAATGTTGGTTAATGGACATCAAGGTAATTAGTAGTAGCTGTAGTTGAGTCAGTTTGTTCTTATGAAAATGTTACCCACACGCAGAAACTGAAGCTTTGTAACTTGCTTTGATCGTTAATGTAACCACAATAATAATTGAATTTTAATGCACAGAAGGAGGACTTCAGTCAAAGCATGCTTGTAAGAAACATAGGAAATTTACAGCACATTAGGCACACATCATGTTGATCCTGACAGGAAGAAAAAGACCCATTTGGCCTAATCTCACTTTCCAGCTCTTAATCTGTTAACCTGTAATCTGTGGAACTTCAAGTGCATATTGAAAAATTATTTAAGTGCAATAAGGATTTCTACATTGTTTACTCTTTCTTACAGTGGGTTCCATACTCCCAATTTCCCTTTGGGTGAAAAGCATTCTCCTCAACCATCCTTTAATGCTTTTGCCAATTACTTTAAGTCAATGTTATTCATTATTGACCTCTCTACTGAGAAAAATAAGTCTTTCTTTTCACTCTATCTAGGGAGGTCATCATTTTGTACACCTGAAATAAATCTCTATTAACTCTGCCAGTTCCAAGGAAAACAACCCCAGTCTATTATACCCTGTAGCAGTTATTTGAAAGAGCAATCCTGCTTCACCACCTCTTAATAACACTGATGTCTTTCCCTTTCAAGTAAATATTTGTGAAAGTCATTATTGGCTCTGCTTTCGCAACCTTTTCAGGCAGTATATTTTGGATCTTGATAACTCATTTTTAAAAAGTGACACTCGCACGAGCTAAGTAGCCATTCCTGTATTGAATACATGGGCAGCAACTACAAAACTTGGCCAAAGACCATGAGTAACAGAAAAACTTAATACAGTATAAAGGAACACAACCGTGAAAACTTTGGGTGATCTCAAATGATTATTACTTTGCTTTTTCTTCATTTTGGAATATCCCTGATCATCTAATTTTGAATAAATATATTTTCATTAAAATGTATGTTCGTGTTGTATATATTTTTTTACTTTGTAAGCTATGATCAAAGTCTAAATATTGAAATAATGGAGGGATTTAAAATTAACTTTTAAATTTCTAGCCAAACTAAAAGCTTTATCAGAAAGTTTAGCCCTAAATGAATACCTATATGTGCTGAAATCATTTGCTTAGAAATAATCGTGATGTATTTTGCATTTAACAATGTTAACATTTAGAAGACTCTGGGTAAATTATGTTTTGCTTCTCAACCCAAGCACTTCGCTTTGTTTCAACAAGAAAAGTGAGACTAGATACTGCCAGGTAACATCTAAAAACCTAATCTCAAACAATATAACCGCAACTTCTACAATCTCATTGAAGTGTAAGAATTCAGTGGATAGCTAAAACAAAATGTTTACAGTTAAAACGATCATGTTACTTTGCATTTCTAATGGTATTTACACGACTCCTTATCTGTAGGTGTTTTAATACAAAACTAATGCAAATATGCCTGTTCAGATTGAATTTTAATTATTTTTCAGAAAAAGGATTGAAAACCCTAATTCTATTTTGATACTATCTCTTTACATTTTGTCCAGTTAGAGACCATTTATCATTTAAAATACCTATTTCCATTTAGTTATGTATGTTGCCTTTATTTTTTCGTATTGCATAGATTCAGTAAGCCTATGCAAAAATACAACCAAAAAAACTTTCAAAGATGTGTGTAGACTTAATCTATTTCATATTACCTGAAAAACCTCAATCAAAATAAATGATCCATAGAGGAAAATAAAATTTCAGGCCTTGAAACATCTCTCAGAGTGTTGCCTTTATGGTGATATTTTTAAATGATGCAAATGTTTTTTTAAAAAAAACTGGATTTTTCAAGAACAATTCCAAAAACAGCATTATCTTTGGTGCATGTAAAGTGGAGTTAATCCTAAAGGTATTCATGGTGTTCAAACATCAATCATAGAATCTCAGCGACGAGGAGGTGGAGGCACAGCTGGTAATTGCTGCATTTGCAGATGGTCATATGTGTCCTGCGTAGCTGCACTCAGTCCCTGCAAAATAGTTCCATGAGATTCTTAGCTCATTGGGTATATCAAAAGGAATTTATTTCCCGAAATACACTTCGCTCTGCAGAGATAATACCATGGCACCTTTCAAGAAATCCAGACTTGTAGAGAAAGTTGGTCAAGGATACCTAATTTTTCAGCAGATAATTCTTATGCATATAACAACCTGCCAAAGCACAGGATTACAGAACATTGCTTTAAGTTGTTTCTATTTTTAATTTTTCTTTATAAAAGGTCAGATTAAAAGTTTTGTCATGAGCATCACTGTTGAACAGTGATGCAGCAGAGAGTGCATAAGTCAGAAATTTGGTATGAACAGGCAAGAAGATGCTGTTTTATTCCCTTTGTAAGTATTGGTTCACTGACTAGTATTTCAAGATTTTGACCAAGTTGAGGACTTAAAACGTGTTAATGAACAGATGTAACAAACTGTAAAGTGGACATAAATAACAGACCAAGGATTGGTTAAGCAGATTGTGTGGCTGGACGATGATGTGTAGACTTTTGTGGATAGCAATACTAAAAAGTGAACACACCTATGATAAATGTCTCCATCTCGAATCTCTAGCTTATGAATTATTGGACTGCACTGCAAGTTGGCATAAGGAAGGGAAGCAGTATCTAGGCAGTTTACTCCAGACTTCAGACATATCTCTTGGAGAGGTGCAGGTTTTGAATAGAGTTGCTATAACAATAATATGCTGTGTAATGGGGGAAGGGCATCTTCAGAGGGTGAGGAATCATAGAAACTAATCCTGTCCAACAACATTGATGTATTTGTTACATTTAAAGATGGCAGAATGCCTGAAATGTTAACCAAATGTCAAGGATGCCAGAAAGTGGGAACTAAATTAAAGAACAGGATTTTGAGAACAGAAAACTCTGAGTTATTACCTGATCCACATACAAATTGGCATAAGGACAAACAAGTTAAGAAGGTGAACAGATCACTAAGAGTAATGTGAGAAAGGCAAGTTCCATTTTATTCACCATTGACACCAGTACTCGGGTGGAAAAGCACTTTTGACCAAAAGTACATCAGGAAGTGGTCAGCACGTAGTGTCCTTGAGACCCAGCAGGAAAAGGAGAGGGTGGATCCTGTCATGTGGTTCCCTGAGCAGACAGTGAAAATCATTTGCCAGAACTTTTCAACAAGCACCAAGAAATCACTTGACTGGTGGTGAGATCCTTTATGCATGCCCAGACTCTCTGCGCCACTGCATGCTGCCCTTGAAGTGGTTACAGGGCCTAAAGACTGTCACACATCTCCTTCTGAAATGTGCCTAAGCAAAGGAAGTCTAGAGAAAGATGCAGTGTTTGTCCTGAGCAGCTCTGTGAATCAGGACTCGGTGCTGTATAGTCTGTTTCTTGGGACGCACACTGAGACAAACACTGACTTTGCCTGGAAGACGATCAACTCAATGAAAGACAGTCGTTGTCTGCCTGAAACTTGTTGGTCTTCCAGCTGAAAAAGTAGACCCTGACTGAGTGTTGCAGACTGGCATATTCCAAAGTCCAGGACTACATGCCACAGGATGCACTAAAGCTTGGGGAAACACACAAAACTACAGCAGTAAGAGACAACATAAAACTAAAAGAAAAAGCACTTAAAACTGCAAAACAAAAGCCTGGTCAATCGGAAAGGTGCAAAGGATGACAAAATGTATACAGCTACAGAAAGCGGGTATGAAAAAAATGCAATGGATATCCAAGTTCAACACAAAAATGTTCAATCATCAGGAAAAAGAAAATGGTTGCTAGCAATATGGATCCCTTGGAAAGTGATAACAGTGATATTGTCAGTGAAATGGTGAACAAACTGAATAATTTATTTGTATCATCAGAACTGACAGTGGAAAAACAGTTGAATCTACAGATATTAAAGGAAGATAAGTTTGAATCAGTGATTTAAAAACTAAGTAAAATAGCAATATTGAAGACTATAATGACACTTTAAAAGTCACAGATGTCAGCACCAGATGATTATATCAAAGAGTTTCAAATAAAGGTGAAAATTGCAGGTGTCCTAACATTACCAAAGTTCAGTCAATTTGGAAACTGTGAATTTAGATTGAAAATTGTGTCAGTCCTTAAGAAACGAGGCAGTAAAAAACCAGTTGTCTAAAATCTGACCTCTTCGAAATTTTCAGCTGACCAGAGAGAATCAGCCTGGACTGAAACAGTAGGAGATGCCTGATGAATCTGAATAAAAGTTATGAAGGGGTGACCACATTAATAAACAGGAGAATTTCTAAGATTTTTAGTTACTTTGCTTCCAGAAGCAATTTGATAAAATGCCTCATAGAAATGTGGCTACAATTGAAGCCGATCGAATCTCATGCTTGGTTAGATGATGGGGTAGTGGTAATGTCACTGAACTCGTAACTCCAAGGGCCCAGATTCTGTGGTCAAGGGTTCAAATCCCACTATGGAAGCTGCTGGAATTTAAATTAAGTTAATTTATCTGGGATTGAAACCTAGTCTCAGCAATGGTGACCATGAAACTTTCAATTGTTGTAAAACCCCATCTGGTTCACTAATGTCTTTCAGGGAGGTACATCTGTCAGCCTTATCTGGTCTGGCCTACATGTGACTGCAGACCCACAGTAATGTGTTTGATTCTCAACTAACCCCTGAAATAACAAGCACCTCTCTTTAAGATCAAGATGGACAAGAACTGATAGTGTTGCCAATGACATCTACATCCCGTGAAAGAATAAAGAAAAGGTTCCCAGATGTGAAGGGACCGACCGGGTAGCTGCTAGTTGAATGTCTAGTTCAAGGGCACATTATCTAGAGATTAGGGCTGTACTTCGCAGGGGTGAAATTAGGAGTTGGCTCCAACATATAAAGGGTGGTAGAAATTTGAAACTCTTCTGCAATGGCAGTTGGTGCTGAATTTATTGTTACATCTATCAACCTTAGTTTTAAAATTTTGTTAGCCAACAGTACCATGGAAAATAAGAAAAGAGTTAACCCAAAGTACGGCCATATTTCTCAAAAAAGTGAAAGAACTGTTGGGGACTAAATGGCCTAGCCAAACAGATTTCCATTAAAGGCTTCTAGATGACCCATCCTTTACAAAAGTGGAAACATTTGCCAGAATTTGTGTATGTGAATTGTATGTGCTGTCTGTAACAGCAAAACGTTGGAGTGGTATACTGCCTTTAACATAGTCAAATATTCTCAGGAACTTCACTGGAACATTATCAACTAGAATTTGGCACATCATTTAAAGAGCTATTGGCCATGAATTTCTAATCAGAGCTGGAAGCCAGGTTGGTAGGATGCCAGGAAAGTGGATAAGTGCTTAGGATAGCTCAAAGTACTGGTTAGGGCAGGAGGGGTCAGTGTTATTCCTGGCAGTGGTGGTGGTGGACGGGATGGGGGGGGTTGTTGTTAGGCTAACTCAGGGGGTTGTGAGACAGTGACTCAGTTTAATAGTTACTCAGGGGTAGGATTTGAATCCTTTAACCTTTCCTTGCGAAACATTCAGTTTAATGAGTCAGAATCCTCAAGTCTCTGATATTAAGGGGCTTTTTCAGAGGGTTTCAGATGCAGGGGAATTGTCCATCGAAAGTTTCAATTTCCCACAATTAATTGCATCAGAGACTCAATATCATTTTGAAGTACAATTTCAATCTATACTGCTCCAACGACTGTCTGGTCTTCAGACATCCAGGCCGTTTATTCAGATTACCTAAATATTGGTTTGAAGAGCTCTTAAAGAGCAAATTTGCAGAGGTCTATGAGTTTCCAAAATTTAGGGACTCAGTAATTAAAGGCAGGACAGGGATACAAAAGCTTCTGGAAATTGTAAAGCTGTATGAGGTTAAAGAGCTTGGGAGTTGCGAGGCTAAGGAGAAATTTGAAATGAGGATTAGAATTTTATGATTGAAGTGTAGTTCAACTTAGAGCATGTATCAGTCAGAAAGCACCTGGATTCTGGGTGAACGGGACGATACAAGTTAGGACAAGTCGATATATAATAGAAGATGGAAGGGAGGCTTACTGGTTTACGTCACTCATAACTCATCTTTAAAAAATAGTAACTCCAGTCATTACTTTCTTACCTGGTAAATGTCATTCCCTCCCTTGCCTCTTCGCTTCGGCTGGGGAAGAAAAACATATATGTTGATTAATTCATTCATCCCTAATACATATATTTTTAGGTACTTCGCTAACTGTCTGTGCTAAATTTCATGCGAACACATTTAACGATAGGTTTTCCAAGTCCTTCCCTGTAAGCAACACATTGCATGCTGTGAGCATATACCAAATAGTCAGAGTGAGGGACAGGCAAAGTCTTTGGATAATATAATTATCTTATTGAGCTGGCATTCCACAGTGTAACTCCAGGGTGTTTCTAATTTGGATTACTCTGCAGATTGTACATACATGTAATAAGGGGGTATGTATGTGTATAAACCCTGAACACTACCTGCACAGGAGACAATGATCTGTGTAGCATTTGTACTGGAGATGTAGATCATTCAGATTTGCAATTTTTATTCAGTTACCAGACAAATTAAAACTGCCACCTTTGACACTAAAATAATTCATTCCTTCCAAATCTAGCACTTTTGTTCAGCTGACACAGTTTGTAACATATACCCAAAGCAAGATATGCACTATCAGACCTGATTACACTAACTTTTACAGTACTGAACAATCGATTGAGTATTTTATGTGTAACACAAGTAAAAGTATACATTTATAACGGGACATGATTATTTACAGAATTTACAGTAATCTGTGGATAGGATCAGTACGCTCATATCATACCTGCTGAGTTGGTTTGATTTCACCGTAAGGCTCACTTCTGTTCTTAGGATTCAGTTTCTGAAATCAAAATAAATTTTGATCTTCAGTTGAAATGCTGTTTAATTACAAATGAATGCACCAGTCATTATGGTTTTCTATTTAGTTATTAAAGGATGTGCAAAGGAGATGCAAGCTGGGTTTTGTTCCACAGAACTTTATTCAGCACCTCCCTCTAATATGGTCACAAGTCACAAGCATTGGTTTATGCTGCATTCGTCCATGACACTTCCTAGATGCTGCAGATAACTGACTGACTAAAAGTTAATAAGGAATATTGCTACAAGTGTCAATAGAATTAAGAGGTTTTTTTGAGCAGGTTGGATGGAAGGCTTTAGTTAAATGTTCAAACATCTACCCAATTCTATCCTGCCTCAAATCAACCCACATCCAAGTTCAATGGCAAAGGGTCTGGGACACCAGCATTAACCTCGCATGAGAAGTTCATTTATTCAGATCAACTCATCAGATTCAACACTTCAATTTCAACAATTATACATTTAATAGCTGCTGGTTGAATTTCCCAGAATCCTGCAGCTGAAGAGACAAGTGAATTAACAGATCCAGAGATAAATATCTCTCCAGCACTTGAGTATATCGTGGAAAGCAACCCAACCTAATCACCCCACAATCACCCACACTCTGTACTCTCATCAACCATCATTGGATCTCTCCACACCACATGGTCTCTTCAACCCGTCCATAACCTTTTCCTCACAATTTCCTCAAACCATAAGCTCTTAAGATCATCTTTCCCCATTACAAATCCATAAATCTTCTTCACTCTCCCAATGTTACTACGCTTCCCACACGTGCCTTCCTATCCATGAGCTAAGCAACCTCTCAATCTGACTGATAGTCGGCTGAAAAACATTGACAATAAATTCAGTAGGACAAATGCATTACTCATGGCCTCTGTCTTACCCTATAATTATCAGAATGACATTGGGGTAAGTTCTTCAAGGTGCAATATCTGCACTCACCTCAGGGGCCTATATGGTGGTTAATAGTTTTTATATCAAAGTCAAACCATACTCCATTTAATCAAATTGTAAACATATCTGCCATTACATGGGATCATGTGTATACAATCCATGGATAGAAGATGTTGCTGTTTCTCATTATTTACAATTCAGCAGCACATGGTCATTAGAAGTCTATCAAATTCCGTAGCAGATGATTCAGTTGTATCTGAAGACTTTGTGCCAGCGAAGTACAGTTATGTTTTAAAAATATAAGTTATAATCATTCCTCAACAGGGGGAACAGAAAATAACGGTAGAACAGTTACACAATATACGATACAATACAGCACAGGAATCTTGGCTTACCAAGCCTGTGCCAATCCCTAATCCTCATTTAGGCTCACTACTTATTGCCCCTGCATGGTTTCTATCCCTCTGTTCATTTCCTGTTCATGTGTCTAGCAAGATCCGCCTCAAACATTGCTAATGTGCCTGCTTCCATCATGTCCACTGGCAATGTATTCTAATACCCTCCACTCTCTGGCTGAAACATTTACCCTGCACTTCTCCCTAAACTTGCCCCTCTCACCTTGAACCTGTGCCCTCTTGTAGTTGACCCTTCCACCCTGGGAAATACCCACCCTATCTGTGTCTCTCATAATTTTGTAGACCTTTACCAGGTTGCCCCTTACACCTTTCTAGTGAAAAGAATCCGAGATTCCCAACCTCTCCCCATAACTAAAACTTTCCAGACCGGGCAACATCCTGGTAAACCTTCTCTGCACCCTCTCCAAAGCATCCACATCCTTCTGGTAGTGTTGGAACCAGAACTACATGCAATATTCCAAATGTGTTTTATACGACTGTATCATAACTTGTCAACTTTTATATTCGATATCCTGGCTGATGAAGGCAAGCCTTCTGGACCACCTTACCCACTTGTGTTGCTACTTCCAGGGATCTCTGGACCTTATACCTAGATCCCTCTCTATGTCAATGCTTCTGAGGGTTCTGCCATTTATTGTATAATTCACATCTGAATTTGCTCGTACAAAATGCATCACCTCACATTTGTCGGGACTAAACTCCATCTGCTATTTCTCCATCCAAATCTGCAATCTATCCAAATCCTGCTGTATCTTCTGACAATCCTCCTCACTATCTGCAACTTCTCCAATTTTGGTGTCATCTGCAAACTTACTAATCAGCCCACTACATTTTTCTCCAGTTCTTTATATATTATGAACAACAAAGGTCCTAACACTGATCCCTGCGGAACACTACTAGTTACTGATATCCATTCTGAAAGCTCCCTTCACTGCTACTCTCTGTCTTCTATGCCCAAGCCAATACTGTATCCATCTAGCCAGCACAACCTGCAACCCATGAGACTCTACCTTCTGTACTAGCCTTAGCAAATGCCTTACTAAGTCCGTGTAGACAACATCCACTACCTTTCCCTTCTCCAAACAAACTCAACCATGTTGGTGAGACATGATCTTCCCCACATAAACCCCTGCTGCCAATCATTAACAAGTCCTTTCACTACCAAATGTGAATAAATCCTGTCTCAGTACCTTCTCCAACAGCTTTCCCACCACTGACATCAGACTCACTGGCCTGTAATTATCTGGATTATTTCTGTTTTCCTTCTTAAACAAAGGAACATTAACCATTCTCCAGTCCTCCAACTGTGCCTGAGCTGAAAGAGGATGCAAAGCTATCTGTTAAAGCCCAGGTTAACTTTCCTTCCTTGCCTCCCACAGTATCCAGGGATAGATCCAATCTTGCCCTGAGAATTTGCCTACCTTAATGCATTTCAAGACATCCAACACATCTTCCTTCCTTATGTTGACCTGCTCAAGAGTATTAACACATCTTTTCCTAACTTCAACATTCCTCACTTCCATCTCTTTAGTGAATACTGATGTAAAGTACTCATTAAGGATCTCACCCATTTCCTCTGGCTAATTGGATAATCATGGCTAATTTCTTAAAGCCGTATAGTACTTACGGAATAGGTGTCATTATAAGCAGCACCTTCTCTCTGTTAGAGAAAAAGAACAATGAATGATGATAATTTAATAGCATCCTGTTTTAAAACAAAAGTTAATCTTTTTCATGCATCAAATGAGGCTTTCAACTTCCTGGACTTGTTTCAACTGGTAAACATTTCATTGTGTGCATCAGAATCCCAATTTGCTATTTTTGGTTGAATATGATTGTAGGTTGTATCTTACTTGCAACTTCATAAGTATCTTTTGATCCTTGCATGCTTCTAGTCTTTGTTTTACGTAAAGTTAATTATTTTATCCATCCTACTTAGTAGCAGTTTTGCAATAAAGTAACCTTTATTTTGTTTAAATGTAAAGATTTACTACTGTTGTTTTTAAACTGAATCACTTGTGAATGAGAAGAGGGTTCCAGATACACACGCATTCTCAGCTCATGGGCCCCTTTAAAGAAACACCGCTATACGGCCATAAAAAGCGAAAATAAATATTTTCCAATAACATTTTGCAAGTTCTTGGAAATAATGCACTTGAGTTATTTTGAAAATATTGAACCGTTACAACTCACTAAATAACTAGCTGTGCAATGTAATGTAGGAATTTCACTTGCAGAACGTTGTACACTCATGCTCTCCTGTCTCCCAATTAGTACTGTTTATGGTGGTGATGGTGTTACAGTTCATTTTGAAACATAGGTTGTAGTCTGGATCTATGGACAGTGATGGGTAGAGGTACTTAAATTCCTTTCCATCACCTGGCAGAAATGTTTCTTGCTCTTACTGCTTGCCGTTAACTTGAGTGAGAAGGATTTTCAGACAGATACACAACCTGTTTGATCATGTTATAACACTTTGTGGCCATCAAGTCCTGGGGTGGGACTCCAGCCTGGGGTTCAAGTTCGGGGGAAGGAACAGCACCACCAGACGTCTGCAGTACTGCCATAGTCTTATGTAAATAACAATTGCAGATTTTAGCCTAAGCATCCCAGAAATTGCAACCTCAACATTTAGAAGATTCATTCTGAATTTCCTGTTATAAAATAGTCCTTTGTCTGCCTTTGGAATTGGTTCTTATTTGTTAAAATATAAATAAAAGCAAAATACATGTTTTGTTCCAAATCCAGCCTCTGTGTCCTGGTTCCTTTTGTTAAAGCCAAGTTGGGAATATGGGTCTTGATCTCTCTTCTGCAAGGGCTGCAAAAATAATAGAAGCTCTGATTACTCTGACAAATATCTCAAATATAATCTATTTTCTCAGAGGTTCAGATCATCATGTTAACCATCCAAATATTATCCTTAGTATCATGTTACTCTGTTGATTATTTTAAATTAATAAAAGACTGAAGTAGTCAGCTGAGAAAGTTAAATAAATCTTAAGGTATGTTTTCAAAGTGACCCAAGACTGTAAGATGTTGACTTCTAATACTAATGTTGTGTCAAACTTGATAGTCAAAATATTCGCCAGATCACTTAAATCTCCTGCAGAAAAGCTTTTGTCAGAAGACTGGCGTTAGAAGTTATTCCAATCCTTGCTTTTCAGATGATCATTGGGATCTCCGAAAGTCAGAGATTTGCACTGTGTGCTGTTATGTGTTGATTAATTGATTGATTGATCCATTGACACTATCTAACTTACTGGGAAGACCAACTGTGGAAGTTCTGTCTTGTCAGTACATTGCCTCTGCATCACCAAGAACGGCAAAGTGCCTGTTTGCGAAGTGCCTACATTTCATCTAGTCATCATTTGGCCTGAGGTTGACCTGCAAAGGATCTTTTAGGAACCTTGGTCCCCAGAAGTTAGGTGTGAAGTCCCTGCAGCAGGTGGATACCCCTGATGTCCCTCGATAAGTCTGAACTATGGGACCAATAGTAGCCACTGCCTTGTGCACCTGCCTCAGAAAAGTCAGAACCACTGGAGTGGAATCATACAGACAGCTAGTGATTGATTCAAACACGCACCTCCTTACAATGGAATGGGTTCAAGAAGAAAAAGCTTCTGCCCTTGCTCTGGATTTAATCCATTTGGCCAAGAGGGAGATGCAGATGCTGCCCAGATCCTGCCATGACTCCGCAGCCAAAACAAATAGGACCCTTCATCCTTAACTTTGTCTAGGTGGGATGGTGTTGAACGACAACACTTGAGATAGTAATTTATAGCCCAGCCTGGTTGATGTATGGGAGATTGTCTCTGATAATAGCATTGGCATTCTATTTGTCAAACACCAGCCAATATGATACTAACCCACAAACATCTGCCTTCCCAAATGGTTATTTGAGGGTTAGATCATATTCCAACAAGCAGATAGCAAATGGGAACCCCTCAAATAAGATGTGTAGATCCTCTAGCATGATGACTGGAGCTGCACGTATGTGTGCCTTGGAATGAGGACTTTCAGTCAACAGACAAAATTGAAAAGACAGCACTGATCTACCATGAGCAACGTAAGTACAAATTGAAATTGATGTTCTCAAAGAGACTAGATTAGCCAACAAAACAATAATATGTGAGGCACATTATATCCTCAATTATCCACTGGCATGGCAAAAGTTCCACTGAACACCTGTGGACATGGAGTGGGTTTCAATGTCAAAAAAAAGTTTGATGATTGAGATGCTTTTGTGACCCCTGATCACCTTCTATCTATTCGTGAGCACTTATGGAGCAACCTTGTATCCAGTGCTCAAAACATCAGCGATATGGAAAAGAGGTGACTTCCCTTAGGGGACTTTAATGCAGGAGTTAGATCAGGGGATTTTTTTTTGTCAAATATGTGTCAGTCATCATGGTATTGGTAAAATAAAAAAAAATAGACAGCAACAATCAAAATGTTGTGCACAGTGTGGTCTGTGAGTTCCTAATACTTTTTTCCAGGGCCAAGATCAGCACAGGCTCTGGGTACTGGCATGAAGCTGACCTGATAAACACCAGACAGTGAGATCTGTCCAGCATTCCACACAACTACATATCTATGACAGTGCAGAGTGATACTGGTCACACACTCATCACTAACAGGGGCAAGGTACAACCAAGGAAATTATGCAAGTCCAAATACAATGACTTGTCACACCTC
This sequence comes from Chiloscyllium plagiosum, assembly GCF_037043375.1. Classification (NCBI taxonomy): domain Eukaryota; kingdom Metazoa; phylum Chordata; class Chondrichthyes; order Orectolobiformes; family Hemiscylliidae; genus Chiloscyllium; species Chiloscyllium plagiosum. The sequence goes on from NW_028270150.1 coordinate 43,310,688, forward strand.
AATATTCCATGTAAAACAGATGACGAGTGTCAGAAATTCTCACAGGGTTTTTAAGACCAAGCATGCAGAAGTTATTCCGGTCTAGTAAAAATGCAGCTCACCTGACTTACAACCTGTCTCCTGTACTGAAAGCACATTTCAATCTCATGCAGCCAACATAGCCATCCAGATGTCAGCAAGTTACATCCTTTTAACTTCTTCCATGGGATATCAGTGTTGCTGGATAGGTCAGTATTGATTGCCCAGCCCTAATTATCCCAGAGAAGTTTGCGGGATTAGATGCGACTGTCAAACAGGCTACTGACCCCATTGCAGAAAGGACATTTCTGAAAAAGATGGCCTACCAGTTGAGCTGCTCAAATATGAAAAGCTTCTCTGCTGCTATATCTCCTCCTCCTCCGCTGCTGGAGAAAAAGCTGTACCCACACCATGTGTGTGACACAAGCATTTGGTTACACAAGAACAAAGGCAATTGAAGAGATTCGAGTAACTACCACAGCATCTCACTCCTCAGCATCACCAGAAAAGTATTGGCTAACGTTGTGCTAAGAAAGCTGTAATGATTTGCCATGAGATTATACTTGATGCATAATATGTTTCCAGAGTAGGTAGATCCATAGCAGTCTTAACCACCTCGGTCAGCTTCAAGAGGCAGAAACAGAACAACAAAGACCACTTAATTTTGATTTTATCAATCTCACCGTGAATTGGTCAGGGGTCAACTGGATATTAGAGAAAATTGCTGGTCCTTCCCTGGTAACCTGAACAGCAACATTTATCTAGCTCTTCCTCCTGACAGATTTGTGATCAAGAATGGAATGAATTAGGGCTATGTTGTAGTCCCTGCTATTTTTCTACCCTCACTGTTCTACTGCCTGATCCAAACCTATGAGATGGAAACTTCCTGAATCTATCAAGATTGAAAACAAAGTCAAATATGCAGTATGTGACAATCTGAGAATTTCTCTATGTGGATGGAGCTGCACCCATTGCCCAGACACAGGAGCTGTTGCCAAGGCTCAAGGTGCCGTTCCTGTGTTGCGTTCACATATGCCATCAGTTTCCAAGAAAACAAATTCTAGGACATAACATTGCACCTCTATCAGTGATCAGACTCAACCACACACTTTTGAAAACATTTAGTTAATTCTGCTGCCTTGGATCAACAGCTAGACAACCTCCCTATAGTTGAAGTTCTTAGTACATGCATTGGAATGATAGTTACCATTGTGGGCTGACTAATTAAACAGCCATATGGTTACAACAAACTGATGTGAACAATTGAGATAAAGTCATAGAGTCAAAGAGATGTACAGCATGAAAACTGACCCTTCGGTCCAACCCGTCCATGCCGACCAGATATCCCAACCTAATCTAGTCCCACCTGACAGCACCCAGACTATATCCCTCCAAACCCTTCCTATTCATATACCCATCCAAATGCCTCTTAAATGTTGCAATTGTACCAGCCTCCACCACATCCTCTGGCAGCTCATTCCATACATGTACCACCCTCTGTGTGAAAAAGTTGCCCCTTAGGTCTCTTTTATATCTTTCCCCTCTCACCCTAAACCTATGCCCTCTAGTTCTGGATTCCCTGACCCTAGGGAAAAGAGTTTGTCTATTTATCCTATCCATGCGCCTCTATAAGGTCATCCCTCAGTCTCTGATGCTCCAGGGAAAACAGCCCCAGCCTGTTCAGCCTCCCCCTGGCAGATCCTCCAACCCTGGCAACATCCTTGTAAATCTTTTCTGAACCCTTTCAAGTTTCACAACATCTTTCCGATAGGAAGGAGACCAGAATTGCATGCAGTATTCCAACAGTGGCCTAACCAATGTCCTGTACAGCCGCAACATGACCTCCCAACTCCTGTACTCAATACACTGTCCAATAAAGGAAAGCTTACCAAACGCCTTCTTCACTATCCTATCTACCTGCGACTCCATTTTCAAGGAGCTATGAACCTGCACTCCAAGGTCTCTTTGGTCAGTAACACTCCCTAGGACCTTACCATTCCGTAAGGTTTGCTAAGATTTGCTTTCCCAAAATGCAGTACCTCGCATTTATCTGAATTAAACTCCATCTGTCACTTCTCAACCCCTTGGCCCATCTGGTCCAGATTCTGTTGTAATCTGCGGTAAACCTCTTCGCTGTCCACTACACCTCCAATTTTGGTGTCGTCTGCAAACTTACTAACTGTACCTCTTATGCTCGCATCCAAATCATTTATGTAAATGACAAAATGTAGAGGGCCCAGCACCGATCCTTGTGGCACTCCACTGGTCACAGGCCTCCAATCTGAAAAACAACCCTCTACCACCACCCTGTCTTCTCCCTTTGAGCCAGTTCTGTATCCAAATGGCTAGTTATCCCTGTATTCCATGAGATCTAACCTTGCTAATGAGTCTCCCATGGGGAACCTTGTTGAACGCTTTACTGAAGTCCATGTAGATCACATCTACTGCTCTGCCCTCATCAATCTTCTTTGTTACTTCTTCAAAAAACTCAATCAAGTTTGTGAGACGTGATTTCCCACGCACAAAGCCATGTTGACTATCCCAAATCAGTCCTTGCCTTTCCAAATACATGTACATCCTGTCCCTCAGGATTCCCTCCAACTTGCCCACCACCCAGGTCAGGCTCACTGGTCTATAGTCCCTGGTTTGTCTTTACCACCCTTCTTAAACAGTGGCACCACGTTTGCCAACCTCCAGTCTTCCGGCACCTCATCTGTGACTATCGATGATACAAATATCTCAGCAAGAGGCCCAGCAATCACTTCTCTAGCTTCCCACAGAGTTCTTGGGTACACCTGATCAGGTCCTGGGGATTTATCCACTTTTAACCATTTCAAGACATCCAGCACTTCCTCCTCTGTAATCTGGACATTTTGCAAGATGTCACCATCTATTTCCCTACAGTCTATATCTTCCGTATCCTTTTCCACAGTAAAGACTGATGCAAAATACTCATTTAGTATCTCCCCCATTTTCTGTGACTCCACACAAAAGCCGCCTTGCTGATCTTCGAGGGGCCCTATACTCTCCCTCGTTACCCTTTTGTCCTTAATGTATTTGTAAAAACCCTTTGCATTCTCCTTAATTTTATTTGCCAAAGCTATCTCATGTCCCCCTTTTGCCCTCCTGATTTCCCTCTTAAGTATACTCCTGCTTTCTTTATACTCTTCTAAGGATTCACTTGATCTATCCTGTCTATACCTGACAAATAGGTAAAAACAATGACTGCAGATGCTGGAAACCAGATTCTGGATTAGTGGTGCTGGAAAAGCACAGCAGTTCAGGCAGCATCCGAGAAGCAGTAAAATCGACGTTTCAGGCAAAAGCCATTCATCAGGAATACAGGCAGAGAGCCTGAAGGGTGTAGAGATAAGTGAGAGGAGGGTGGGGGTGGGGAGAAAGTAGCATAGACTACAATAGGTGAGTGGGGGAGGGGATGAAGGTGATAGGTCGGGGGGGGGAGGTTGGAGTGGATAGGTGAAAAAGAAGATAGGCAGGTAGGACAAGTCATGGGGACAGTGCTGAGCTGGAAGTTTGGAACTGGGGTGAGGTGGGGAAAGGGGAAATGAGGAAACTGTTGAAGTCCACATTGATGCCCTGGGGTTGAGGCTTTCCGAGGCGGAAGATGAGGCGTTCTTATCAGGTGCCTGGTGGTGAGGGAGCGGCGGTGAAGGAGGCCCAGGACCTCCATGTCCTCGGCAGAGTGGGAGGGGAAGTTGAAGTGTTGGGCCACGGGGCAGTGTGGTTGATTGGTGTGGGTGTCCCGGAGATGTTCCCTAAAGCGCTCTGCAAGGAGGCGCCCAGTCTCCCCAATGTAAAGGAGACCGCATCGGAAGCAACGGATACAATAAATGATATTGGTGGATGTGCAGGTAAAACCTTGATGGATGTGGAAGGTTCCTTTAGGGCCTTGGATGGAGGTGAGGGAGGAGATGTGGCGCAGGTTTTGCAATTCCTGCGGTGGCAGGGGAAGGTGCCAGGATGGGAGGGTGGATTGTAGGGGGGCGTGGACCTGACCAGGTAGTCACGGAGGGAACGGTCTTTGCAGAAGGCGGAAAGGGGTGGGGAGGGAAATATATCCCTGGTGGTGGGATCTGTTTGGAGGTGGCGGAAATGTCGGCGGATGATTTGGTTTATGCAAAGGTTGGTAGGGTGGAAGGTGAGCACCACGGGGCGTTCTGTCCTTGTTACGGTTGGAGGGGTGGGGTCTGAGGGCGGAGGTGTGGGATGTGGATGAAATGCGTTGGAGGGCATCTTTAACCACATGGGAAGGGAAATTGCAGTCTCTAAAGAAGGAGGCCATCTGGTGTGTTCTGTGGTGGAACTGGTCCTCCGGGGAGCAGATACGGTGGAGGCGGAGGAATTGGGAATATGGGATGGCATTTTTGCAGAAGGTAGGGTGGGAAGAGTTGTAATCCAGGTAGCTGTGGGAGTTGGTGGGTTTGTAAAAAATGTCAGCATCAAGTCGGTCGTCATTAATGGAGATGGAGAGGTCCAGAAATGGGAGGGAGGTTTCAGAGATGGTCCAGGTAAATTTAAGGTCAGGGTCGAATGTATTGGTGAAGTTGATGAATTGCTCAACCTCCTCAACGGGAGCATGACATACTTGACATATGGTTCCTTTTTTTTCTTAACCAAATCCCCAATTTCTTTAGTCATCCAGCATTCCCTATACCTACCAGCCTTCCCTTTCACCCTGACAGGAATATACTTTCTCTGGATTCTTGTTATCTCATTTCTGAAGGCTTCCCATTTTCCAGCCATCCCTTTACCTGTCAACATCTGCCTCCAATCAGCTTTCGAAAGTTCTTGCCTAATACCATCAAAATTGGCCTTTCTCCAATTTAGAACTTCAACTTTTAGATCTGGTCTATCCTTTTCCATCACTATTTGAAAATGAATAGAATTATGGTCACTGGCCCCAAAGTGCTCCCCCACTGACACCTCAGTCACCTGTCCTGTCTTATTTCCCAAGAGTTGGTCAAGTTTTGCACCTTCTCTAGTAGGTACATCCACATACTGAATCAGAAAATTGTCTTGGACACACTTAAGAAATTCCTCTCCATCTAAATCTTTAACACTATGACAGTCCCAGTCGATGTTTGGAAAGTTAAAATCCCCTACCATAACTACCCTATTATTCTTACAGATAGCTGAAATCTCCTTACAAGTTTGTTTCTCAATTTCCCTCTGACTATTGGGGGGTCTATAATACAATCCCAATAAGGTGATCATCCCTTTCTTATTTCTCAGTTCCACCCAAATCACTTCCCTGGATGTATTTCCGGGAATATCCTCCCTCAGCACAGCTGTAATGCTATCCCTTATCAAAAATGCCACTCCTCCTCCTCTCTTGCCTCCCTTTCTATCCTTCCTGTAGCATTTGTATCCTGGAACATTAAGCTGCCAGTCCTGCCCATCCCTGAGCCATGTTTCTGTAATTGCTATGATATCCCAGTCCCATGTTCCTAACCATGCCCTGAGTTCATCTGCCTTCCCTGTTAGGCCCCTTGCATTGAAATAAATGCAGTTTAATTTATTAGTCCTACCTTGTCCCTGCCTGCCCTGACTGTTTGACTCACTTCTGTTCTCAACTGTACCAGTCTCAGATTGACCTCTTTCCTCACTATCTCCCTGGGTCCCACCACCCACAACCCCCCCCCCTCCCGAGCAGTTCTAGCAAATCTCCCTGCCAGTATATTAGTCCCCTTCCAATTTAGGTGCAATCCATCTTTCTTGTACAGGTCACTTCGACCCCAAAAGGGATTCCAATGATCCAAAAATGTGAATCCTTCTCCCATACACCAGCTCCTTAGCCATGCATTAATCTGCTCTATCCTCCTATTCCTGCTCTCACTAGCTCGTAGCACTGGGAGTAATCCAGATATTACTACTCTCGAGGACCTCCTTTTTAAATTTCTGCCTAACTCTCTGTAATCTCCCTTCAGAATCTCAACCTTTATATCGTTGGTTCCAATGTAGACAATGACCTCCTGCTGGCCCCCTCCCCCATGAGAACATTCTGATATTTAACTACAAGTCCTATGTCCTCAGCACATTGGTGTGCAGCTGGAAAGCCTGGATAATCTATCAAAAGAACAATGTCAATATTCTCCAACTATGATATCTGCATGATATCCTGGCACTCACAGAAACACAAATTACCAATGAAGCAGTCCTAACTAGGGCAAGCCTGCCAAGCACACTGGCACTGATCAAGATGGTTTCACTAGCTTGGGCATATGTGCAGGATGGAAGATGGCCACATCCTCAAAGGCATGCAATACGGGGAAATAGTCTGCAAGGTGCCCAAAGCTTAGACTTAAAAATGTTTGATTTATTGTTGTCACATGTACCGAGATAGAGTGAAATGTGTTGTTTTGCGTACTATTCAGGCAGGTCGTACCATGCAAAGTGCATCAGTGTAGCTAAACAGAATGCAGGCTACAGTGTTACAGCCACAATGAAGGTACACAGAGAGAGAGTGTGAGTTCAGAATTAATATTTGAGAGGTCCATTCAATAGTCTGATAACAGCGGGGAAGAAGCTGTTCTTGAATCTGTTCATAGGTGTATTCAAACTTTTATATCGTTTGCCAAATAGAAGAGAGAGGAAGGTAGTATAACCAAGGTGGGAGGGGTCTTTGATTATGTTGGTTTCTTTCCTGAGTCATCGGGAACTCCAGATGGAGTCAGTGGATGGAAGGTTGGTTTGCGTGGTGGTCTGGGATGTGTTCACAACTCTTGTGGTTTCTTGCAGTCTTGGGTAGATTATCTGCCATACCACACTGTGATGCATCTGAGTAGGATACTTTCTATGTTGCATTTATAAACATTGAGAAGAATCTTTCCAGATATGCTGAATTTCCTTAGCCTCCTAAGGCTACAGAGATGTTAGTGTGCTTTCTTGACCATCATGTCAACCTTTGTGGACCAGGATGGATGTCAGTGATTATCACTCCCACAGACTTGATACTCTTGACCATCTGCACCTCAACACCGTTGAGGTTAACAGAGACATAGAGGTCCTCAGCACAATTGAGTCATAGAGTTATGGAGATGTACAGCACGGAAACAGACCCTTTAGTCCAACTCGTCCATGCTGACCAGATATCCCAACCTAATCTAGTCCCATTTTCCAGCACTTGGCCCCAATCCCTCTAACCCCTTCCTATTCATATACCTATCCAGATGCCTTTTAAATGTTGGAATTGTACCAGCCTCCACCACTTCCTCTGGCAGCTCATTCCATACACGTACTACCCTCTGCATGAAAAGGTTGCCCCTTAGGTCTCTTTTACATCTTTCCCTTCTCACCCTAGACCTATGCCCTCTAGTTCTGGACTCCCCCACCCTAGGGAAAAGATCTTGTCTATTTACCCTATCCATGTCTCTCATGATTTTATAAACCTCTATAAGGTCACCCCTCAGCCTCCAACGCTCCAGGGAAAACAGCCCCAGTCTATTCAGCCTCTACCTATCGCTCAAATCCTCCAACCCTGGCAACATCCTTGTAGATCTTTTCTGAACCCTTTCAAGTTTCACAACATCCTTCTGATAGGAAGGAGACCAGAATTGCATGCAATATTCCAAAAATGGCCTAACCAATGTCCTGTACAGCCACAACATGACCTCCCATCTCCTATACTCAAAGCTCTGACCAATAAAAAAAAGCATACCAAACACCTTCTTCACTATCCTATCTATCTGCGACTGCACTTTCAAGGAGCTATGAATCTGCACTCCAAGGCCGAGCTGACAATTGATGTGAATGACAACACCAGCTGTACCCAGCAGTTTGCCACCACAGCAACAAGTAGTTTCTGAAGCTCCAACACAGGTGCCAGGTGGGCAGACAGGGAATGGTAAAAATCCTCCTGACTCAACCAGCAAGGGACAAGCTCCTGTGTACCAATCACAGTGAAACCATATCTTTCCAGAGCCAGCTTCCTCAGCAGGAATACAACAGGCGATCTCCCCTGACATCCCCAAGGTTTTGAGGTTAAATTCCCATTGTCTCCCAGCGATAGAAGAATCCTTAAAGACTTAAACTATCTCTAAGTAAATTTTATTCAGGCAGAACACTCTGACATGAACATTAAAACTTTGAATATGTAATGCCCATGATAGGATTTCCACACCTGTGAACCATCAGGATGTTTTACTTATTTAAAGGTGCTGTATGCATACAAATTGTTGATTATTGCCTAATATGAAAAAATGCTTTATCTTAGTATTTTATCTCCTGATCACCAACTATCCTGTTATATTGTATGATAAAGAAAGGTAAAAGAAACATTTATTTCATAGTCTCTATTCTGAACAGAGACCCGAGTGTATAACTGCTACAAAAGAATTGATCTATTGGTGTTCATTTACCAAATGCAATACATGTCAGGAACACAGATGATTGAGACAATCTTCCTGGCTGGTTTTACCCAGGGCTTAAAATGAAGATGTTTGCTCAAATACTGAGGTGCCAACAGTCATTGGTTGTACAGAGATTTCAGTTACTATCTCAGCTCCTGATATTTACCTGTCAGAACCAGCATTCAATGGGGAATGCTCTGTGCCAATGTACTGATGAATGGACACACACCATATGTACAGTCAAGATACTGTTCAAGATACTGTTCAAGATGTCACTTAAGAGTAGAACCTGCTTATCTAGCAGCGTCTTGTCCACTATGTAACTACTTTCCACATTAACAGTCGGGTCAGAGACTCTTTAGGGTTGGATTGTCTCCAATGTGATTCAGATCACCATGACAGGTTAGAACTGAATGAACTTGTCAACAAATTGGCTTGGACACTATTAAGTGTTAATACAGAAACCTATATCAGCCATCCAGCTAACCAAAAGGAAGTGAAATCAGTTTGGTCAGCCACAAGTCACTTAATGGATACAAGTCCAAATCACAGAATTACTTCAGTTAACACTGATTAATACCAAAATGCTTGTATGACTCAGAACAGCTCCAGTGGGAAACAGGTACGTCGTAAGTGTGGAAGATGCTCGCCTATATCAGAACACATATTGGAGAAGTGGAGATTCAACAGAATGTTTTAAAGCTATGAAGAGTACTGTTATAGTGAATTGAGAAGGATAGATTTAGCTGTTTGTCAATCAACAGTTAATTGCTGTCTGTGGCAGTCGCCCTAGCATTCCTTCTGGAGTTCAACTCCTTTGTCCCTCTTTGCGATATATTACAAACTGCATGGTCCTGGCAGAATCCAAGCTGAATGTCAGTGAGCAGATTGTTGTTGTGCTTGATTGCACTTAATTCCTTCCAAACACATGACATTTGATCATCTCTGATCTGCCTAGGGGTTTTCCAATATTGTTGCATGGGGAAGATGTACCATGGTGGTCACATCTCTGGACAAGTAATTCATCCTGAATTGGCCTGATGAGACATTCCATTGTAATAAACCTCTATGAAGTCTAAAATTAATTAAACTGAAGGACAATCCAGTGTCAATATAGATACTGGAAATAACATTGGCAAAGTGTTCCTTACTAACATTTAGGGACTTGTGTCAATATTGGAAGAGCTGTCCCACAGATTAGTCAAGCAACAGCCTGACAGTCATAATCAGGAAATTATACCTTATCGAACTATTCCTTAGGCAACACCATTACCATCCCTGGGTATGTGTTGTCCAAACAGCAGGACAGATTTATCCTGTGACAGGGGAGATGTCCTGGATGTCCTCAACATTGATTTCAAATCTCATAACATCGTATGATATCAAGTCAAACATTGGAAAGGGAACCTCCTGCTGATCACCACCTACAACCTCCTCACTCCCCAGCTGATGAATTGGTATAGCTCTGTGTTGAACGACACTTGGAAGAAACATTGAGGATGGCAAGGGCATAGAATAGACTCTGGGTAGGTGGCTTCAGTGTCCATTACCAAGAGTAACTTAGTAGCACCAATACTGAACAAGCTGACCCACTCCTAAAGGACATAACTGCTAGACTGGGTTTGTGGTAGATAGCGAGGGAACCAATAAGAGGAAAAATACTTGATCGCGACCTCACCTGTTGCATACATATCAGTTCATGACAATATTAGGAAGAGTGACCATTGCTCCTTGTGGAAATGCAGTCCTGTCTTCATATTGAGGATACCTTCTATCGTCTTATGCTAAATGGGGTCAACTTGAAAGTGGTGTTGCAGGCAACCATGAAGCATTTTGGGTCACCAACAGCAGCAGCTTGTATTCAGTCACAGACTGTAGCATTACCAACAAGCCAAAGGATCAAACCAGGAGAGCATGCCAAGGGAATACCGACAAAGGAGCTGTCAACCTGATGAAGCTACAACATAGAATGACTTGCATGCCAAACCACGGGAGCAGCAAATGAAAGATAGACCCAAATGATCCCATAACCATCATATTAGATGCATGTTCTACAGTATTGAACATCTAGTTGTGAATAGTGGTGAACAATTACACAACTCACAAGAGGAAAAAGGCAGTTTTGCTTTGTTATTACTTCATTCATTGACAAAACACTTCAGTCATTTTGAAACAATAAAGGTTTGTACAACAATGGTTGGGAATTGGTGAAGTAATCTTTATTGGGAAACAGAAAATAATAACAAATCCCAAACCATTTCAAGCTTGTTCAAAGAATATGGATATGCATTTGTCAACATTTGTGTTACTTTTCTTCCAATTAATTTTCAGCAATAACTATTACAAATCATGCGTGTGAATATGTATTTTCCTGCTTTCACCTACAGCTATATCTCAAGTAGTGAGTACAATTTACAGTAGTGGTTTGTAACTGACAGGTTAACTCACCCGCCTCAGTGCAAAGTGCAAATTTCAGTATACTTAGGCCTTATGACCTTCAGTAGCGGTGGCAAACTACACTTGCAATAATTGTTGCTGTGTTACCTACTTTATTAACCTGACCCAAATCAGGATGTTATTGTCAACTGCGATATACAAAGAGTAACCAATTTCAAGAAAATGTAAACAGTTACTTACTTGATATTGGTCTTCTACATTTGGTTGGTTTGCAGGAATATCCTCATGTTTACCTTTTGCCTTGGTCAGCTTTGAAAACAAAATGGTAAAGAACATATTACACAAAATAAATTTAATTTATTAATCCTACTTTTTTTCCCTAATATTGCTCATTAAAATAACCAGCAGCATTCTCACGCTTCTAACTAATTTGTTTGCTATGTAATGAGAAACCAGTTCATATGTGACCAGTGGAGTGCCCTGAAAGGTTGCAGAAGAAAAGGGAGTGGCCATTCACAAAATATCCTGCACCCACAAGGCTGTGTGCAGTGGAAAAAATTTAATATAAAATGACCAAAATCTCCAATGATTTGTTTGTGAATGCAGAAATCGCAAATAAATACCATATTAAGATGTACAAGGAAGAAAATGTATCTGGAATGAAAGACTGAATATTCCTTTAACTGATGCTACTTCTGTTCTGTAGCAGAATTCAGTCAGAAGTCTGGTAAAATTAATATGCTAACTGTTGTTGACTGATCACACGTTCCTGCTGTGCAAGCTTGTCAGACTTTATGATCTGCATCAGGAAGGAAACAAAATGTTCCCACAGTTGAATGGACAACCATCTCACTTTTTCTTTTAAAAACAAAATGTCATTTTCCTCTTTGCGGCTTTATTAATTTAATGCTTGGAAAAGAGATGAAGCACTGAAATATCTGAAAAAATGTGTTTTCTATGCTGATAATTGCCACAGATCCCACAGGGGAAAAAGAAATCAGCTCCACTAAGTCAAGCTGCAGTAAAGCAGAAAATGAAAAATGTATCTAATGAAAACAATAATGCTTCATGTGTTTACAGCCACATCCACATTGTTTAAAATATCTATACAATTGGAGGAGTTGGGGTTGGGGGAGTTTACTGTTCCACTTCAAACAAACAGCCACAGTAAAAATATTTGAATTTAGATTACCACGTTTAACATTAGCAAAATAATTGAAGACTGTCCCCCTTTGTTTAACCAAATCAGGAAGTTTCTGGAATGGGAAATCATGGATGCTGAAATGTATCATTCAATGCTGCAGCATGTTGATACATCAAAGTCTACACTGTGGCACCCACTATAACTGTTAATGTATCACTGGAATAATATTGATTGATTGTACAGGTTCAGTTACTTAATTATCTGTATGTTAAGAAAAATTACATTTAATGCTATGTACTGCTCTTTATTTATAACTAATTTTTAATTTCTAGTTCCTCTGAAGCTCAGCAATAGCAGATAACAGTAAATGACTTACCCTCAGCTTAAGGTAGAGACCAGTGACTATAATCCCATAAACAAAGAGAATTCCATCGAGAATATAACACAACTTAGGGTCATCCAGGTTCATAACGTCAGCATCTGTCAAAATGGCAAACAAAAAAGCCTACTCAGCCATTGCTGCAAATGTCTTTTCTAATATTCACTTATTTCTGAATCCTTCAATAAATATCTCAAGGTATTTTCTCTTAAGCTTGCAATTGATCACAATACAGTGCATTTTACTTGAATTTTTAAAGCTAATTTAGTGAATGTGATGATTCTTCATTTAATTAGATGTTATCAGTTAGTCACAGTCATAGTGTTGGTGACCTTTGAGGGATACAATGTATGTAATAAGATACAAAATAGATTAAGTTAAGGTTAAAAGCAAGGAGGAGTGTTTGTTAGGGGTTTGCACCTGAAAATGCTCTTCATCATGATGTGGGTCAGGCCTGATGGACCAGTTAATCCATTATTACTTTTTTTTTACATTAGTGTAGTTCTTCTATAACATGATAGTCGCGGTTTGTGCAAGCCCGCATTACAGAAAAATCATGCTTTAGAAACAGCAATTAGTGTTGACAAGACAATCACATTACAGCCACCATAGTTTTGAAAGTTCGCGCTTTAGAAACACAGTCCCCAATTCATCAATCACCTTATAGTGACTTTGCATTAATGAAATGCACATGATAGCAGAACAATCTGTATTTATGTACTTGGATTTTTGTAATTCATCTGCATTTGCCTTTGCAATAGTCCAGCTGCTGCTGAAATCTTCGTTCATGCTAAAATCACCTCCAGATCATGTCACCTATTACCTATAAATTTACAGTACATTCATGCCCCTGTATTCTATTATGCAGGAATCACTGGCCCATTAATTCTATCCTCCATGGACACTAGACCCTAGTTCCCCAAAGCCTCATATTTAAAGGTTTCATCTTCCTGTTTAAACCCATTCATGGTCTTACCCATCCCGAACTCTGTCACTTCCTCTGGATTCTCTATTCTTCAGATCCAGGCCTCATGTGTCCTCCAAAAAACAAAGAATTGCCAATGCTGAAAATCTGAAAGTGCTCAAATATTCTCACAGCTTCCTCCCCACTTCACCTCAACATTGGCAGCCATGCCTTAGGCCACCTTGGTCCTGTCTTCTGAGATACACTCCCAAAATCTCATGACCTCCCCAATTCTTTCAACTCAATCCCTAAGGCACTCTGCGCTCATGTCACATTTCATCACTTTGCTTCATTTTTCCGTCTTTGGTGTGGTGTTCATTTTCATGATTGCATCATTATTTTATCATTTCTGGGATGTGAAGGCTGCTGACAGGACTAGTATTTACTGCCCATCACCATTTGTCCTTCAGAATTAAGGAGAACTACATTCCACATGGTGCAGGTACACCCACAAGGGCTGTTTGGAAGTGAATTCCAGGATTATGTTCCAGTGACTCTGAAGGAATTTCCTAATCAGGATCATGAGTGGTTTAGAGGGGAACTTGCAAGTGGTGTTGTTCTTATGTATCTGCTGCCCTTGCCCTTCAAGATGGTTACGGCTAAAGGCTGGAAAGGTGCTGTTGAAGCAACTTTGTGAAACACTTTGTATTTAAAGTGCCTATGTGTAAGTTGCACATTACTGTTGCAATGGGCCAATATTTCCTCGAGGTGATAGGTTCTTGGCAGCCAGCTGTGAAGAGCTGAAAAAAGCCCTGGGTTGTCTCCTGTGGAAGGCCTGCCCAGTTAGGTGCCACCCTGCATTCTTCTACCAAATTAAATGCCTATTGGCACAAAGTATGCTATGGGGCGGATGTGAAATTCTGCCCATGGCTTGTTCATAAAGATGTTTGCTGATCTTCTCAATGATCAACATTTTCAAGTTCAAACATGCAGAAAGAAAATACATTTTGAGAAGAGCTTGCTGCTCCCCCATGAATAGTAATTTGGGATATGTTACATCCATCTGAGAGGGCAGACAGTGAGCTAGACAATGAGAATTTTTTTTTTGTTTAGATCCCCAGTGGCTTGCATCTCCTGATTCCTGCTTTTCCCACCAATCAAAATGTCACTCCTGTCAATTTCAGTGAGGAGTGAAACCTAACCTATCCAATGAACAGAAACTAAACCTGCTATATATGCACAGTGGCTGCAAGAGCAGGTCATGGGCTGGGAATCCTTTAGCGAGTAACTCCACTCCTATCTACTGTCTACAAGACACCCGTCAGGAGTGAGATGGACTACTGTCCAGTCATTGGAGGAGTACAGATCCAATTACACTCAGGAAGCTCAATATCATCCAAGACAAAGCAGGCTGCTTGATTCACACCGTACCTGCTTCCTTAACCACTGACTCCTTTTATTACAACCACCACTGATGGCAGCATAATTTCACAACCGAGAGGAACAGCAGATACCTCGGAACACTATCACCACCAAGTTCCCCTCCAGATCACACAATATCCTCACAGAAATATATTTTATTTTCTTCATTTATGGGCTAGGGCAGCATTTACCGCTCATCCCTATTTGCCCAGAAAGCAGTTAAGAGTCAACCACATTACTGTGGGTCTGGAGTCACATGTAGACCAGACAGAGTAAGGATGACAGTTTCCTTCTCTAAAGGACAATGGATTTATGGTCATCATTAGACGTTTAATTTCAGATGTTCAAATTCCATCCAGGATTTGAACCTGAGTCCCCAGAATGTTACCTGCATCCCTGGATTAACAATGATAATATTACTAGGCTTCACTTCCCCTAGATTTGTACATATATATTTATTGACAATGAGTGAGTGGGGTATGGAGCTATTTGGTCTTTTCTGGGTTGAACAGGGTTTATCATGAGATTACTTGGGTGAATGAGGGAAAGCCAAGAGGTTAAAAGGTAATAATTGATTATTTGTTGTTTATTTGAAAAGGAAGTCATTTTCCAAAAAGGGTCCATAAAACTTTCAAAAGAGATAAGATGTGGATTTTGTGGCTAATAATCGCTGGGTAAACTTGAAAAAAAAATGAAGATCTGTGCAATGTGTTGCCCAGCAACAGTCTCGGACTGAAGTTGCTGTGTGTTTTCACAGACCTGGGTACGGGCAGCTGAAGAGGCTTGCACACAGAAACCAGAGTGCTCTCTCTGTCTCACTAACAACACAGTAACACCACCAGACTGAAGTATTTGTGAAACATATTGAAGTTTCAAATACAATGGTTCTGAATAGTTTCTGTTCTGAATTTAAAATCTAGTCTGAGGCTCTTCCATCATCCTGCCACTGTCAATGATTAGACCTTGTTGACAGGGGATTGAAGGTACTGTGAGAAGATACTGTCTTCTCACTTTGGACCCTTGACCCACAGAGATGTTATTCATTTCTGCCTTTTCTTTCAAATCCCGAAGTATCGCTGCAGAGTTGTATTGTTATCACTGTGCATGAATTGATATAGTAGAATCCCCAAAGTGGGAAGCACACCTTTCGGTCCATTGTGTCCAAACTGACCCTCTGAAAAACATCCACCCAAACCCATCCCTGCATTTCTCATGGCTAACCCATTTAACCTACGCATTCTTGGTCACTATGGGCAATTTAGCATGGCCAAGTTACCTAACCTGCAAATCTTTCACTGTGGGAGGAAGCCATGCAGACACAGGGAGAATGTGCAAACTCCATACAGGCAGTATCCCGTGGGTGACGCTGTGAGGCGGCAGTACTAACCACTCAGCCACCGTGCCAGCCTATGTTGGGATTACAGGAATATAGTTTATTTCTGAATCCATGTCAACCAACTCCATTTCTAACTCCTCTTTGCTGCCTGGGTATTGTGGGAATGTGAAGGATGTAAATGGGAGCTATTAGAGAAACAGGTGGAACACCAACTGAAAGTTTGAGTCATCAGAAAAGTGCAGCAGAGATGGAACAGCATGGGGCTGAACCACTGAAGAGGAGTGAGTGGGTCATTTGAACCTCAGAAAGGGAGGAAATGTGTGGTGGAGTCTACATTAAAACTATGATATCATGTGGGTGTCCACTGACAGCAGAGGTTCATTGTGAGCTAAAGCCAAATGATAAAGACCGCTGCAGTATCGGCATTATTCAAATTCAATTTATTTTTAGATCGTTAATTCCGAGCCTTCCAACCTGTGACCACACTGTCCGTCATGTGCTTTATTGGCAACCTGATTAAGAAGCAGTGGTCGACAAGCGTTACAATTAGAGTGGTGGTGGAAAAGCACAGCAGTTCCGGCAGCATCCGAGGAGCAGGAAAAATCGACATTTCAGGCAAAAGCTCTTCATCAGGAATTTTTCTGCTCCTCAGATGCTGCCTGACCTGCTGTGCTTTTCCAGCACCATTCTAATCTTGACTTTAATCTCCAGCATCTACAGTACCCACTTCTGACGATTGTAATTAGGGTGTTCACTTGAAATCTTCTTATTCTACAACTAATCTTTCTTCTCCTCTCTTAACAGATGGCGACTCTGAGCAGTCATCCTCCTGTCTGTCATGAAATGATCACTATTCACATGTAAACCTCAGTGGTGACTATTCAACTGCCGATGCATTACTGACTTAGAGCAAGTAAAACTCACAAGAAGTGCAGTGTGAGAAGAATAAGTGTGCCCACACATTTGAATTCCAGCTGGAATCACCAAATATTACGATGAATATTGCCCAATTTTGTTTTCCTCAAACCAGGAGTTCAGAAACCTACTGTAGCATCAGCTGGGAAAAGATATGAAAGGACCAAACTGAATGTACAAAGGCATCAGGAGAAGGATAGGCAGATTTTGATAGGACTATAAGATATTGGATGCATTAATATTTTGGGACATATTCTAAGGGAAGTTGCTCAGAGACACTCTAACCTTATTTCTGTCTGACCAAACTTGAGAACATTATATGCCTGGACAGATATTTACTGTCGGTTTTCATCAAATGTACCCCAATTAATATTTCCTATGTTTCTACTTGAAAGAAGCAGATTTAAATTAGCTTCAAATGTATATGGAAGTGCTGAATTTGCTGACTGATGTTTATGTAACATTGTAGGGTAACATTGTACTGCTAGCTCCCGTCTCTTCTCTCAGAACATTGTTATTACTTTAATTGAGCCAACCTGCCCATCAGCCTTCTTCCAGATGAATGTTTGAGCACATTTACCTTCAACAGAACCACCTTATTAAAGCAAAGGCTGAAGTTCCAAAACTGTAACCCAGTTAATGTTGGAATAGGATTGAGCTTCTCTCCTACAGTTTATATCATTGAAATCCCTCAATTAAATAAGGTGTGAAAAACTGTCAGCTATTTATTGTATATAGAATTGTGACATGTATTCATTTTGAATAAATACACTGTAAATATAGGGTAACTGACATTGCAGAAAGACACATATCAAGTGGTTGTATGAACAGAGAACAAATGCTGTTAAAGCTGTTCCGGAAATCTGAACAATGGATTTATTTTTCAGACTCAATCGACCACATCCTTTACAAAACACAAGTGTTATGTCTCTGGCTGATCACTGCTAGTCTTTCTAATTTGTGATCCTTTATGTAAACCTGTCCGGTAAAGCGCCTAGTAATATGTTTAACTGATGTTGTTTTCTTCAACATATAGATGATGTTAGACATAGCTTTCATCTGCTCATGTTGATACTCCAAATCATACTGCCCAGAAAGGGGTCTTTTGGTTCATTGTACCTTTGGAACTGCTGTACAATTAGCCCATTTGTCTGTGCTTTCTCTGTACCCCTGCAAATTCCTCCCCCTTGCATAGTAATTTAACTATTAAAAAATCTTAACAATCTTCCCTCTGGTTCTTGTGGCAATTGCCTTAAGTTTGTGACCTTTGGTTACCAGCCTTCCTGCCAGTGCAAACAATTTCTCCAAATGTGAAATACAAATGGCAGCCAGGTGGGGAGTTGTTGCTGTCTTTCCAGGGAGAGAAGGCAGCTCATGAAAGGATTAGGAGAATAAAGATGTCACATAGTAGCCATGATGCTGAGTCAACGTACAACATGTGAACCAGTACCAGGTAACCGTCCAAATTACACAACAAGCACAGATGGAATTAAACTTGCCCTTATCCTGCAGCAGCCCCAACAGCAGAAGATGTCAGTTTGAGGAGGAGCAAGGAAGTTAGACTTAGCTAATATTTATTCCTCAAGGCACATCAGAAAAACAGCAAACTTGATCATTACCACATTGCTGTTCGTGGAAGCATGCAGTGCATAAATCGGTTCCTGCATTATAATGGTGATTATACTTCAAAAATACTTCATTGGTTGTAAAACACTTTGGGGTATCCTGTGGTCATGAAAGTTCTGTAACTTATCTTTCTTTTCCTTTCATTCTCCCTACAAATCTATATTTGCTGTATTCTTCTTGATTTGCTATTTTATTATGCATTAGATATTTATCACAAGCATTATTTTCTTGTTTCATTTTAATTTCTTAATTGTCCAAGGAGTTCTAGCTTTCAATGTCTTGCCTTAACTCCTCATAGGACTGTATCTAACTTGTGCACAAGTGGTCAGCTCTTTGAAGATCTCTCAAAGTTCCTTTACTATTTCATCAGCAAATCTTTGCTTGTAATCCACCAGCATTGGACCCCTTTACAGTTCAGTGAAACAAGCCTTCTGCCAGTTTACCATCTCCTCAAAACTGTTGATTTTTTTGTGTTCTACCACACACAATTTTCACTGATTATAGTTATTGCTAATTATAATCCTAATTTTCTCAAACTGTTGTTGCTCAGTCAGAATTGAACATACTACTCAGCATCTCAATATTGTTTTTCTTTTATCCTGGTCAAGGCTGAAGACACTGGAATAGTTATGGCAAAATAGATCAAAATCTATGGTTTGAATCCCACTTTAGTTTTTGACAAGGCTTCAAAGGTATTAGAAAAGCGAGGCAACAGGTCCTTCAATCATTTCTCGGCATCAATCTTGATTATCCTAACTTCACTGCCACCAGGACCAATGGGGTACTGCACCCAAATTAAACTATTTTCATTCTGCTCATGTCTATTACAGAATCACAGAATGATTATGGTGCAGGAAGATTTGGCCCATCGTGCCTACACCAGTTCTATTACCCAGTGCCAATCCCCTGCCTTTTCCCCATTTCCTTGTATGTCATTTCCATCCCAATAATCATCCAATGCTCTTTTGAATGTCTCCATTGAACCTGTCTCCATGACACTTCCAGGCAGTGCATCCTATACCCTAACTATATGTTGTGTGAAAAAGCTTTTTCCTCATCACGCTTGTTTCATTCACATATCACTTTAAAAGAAAAAAAAGGAATTTGAGGGTATATATTTATGAACAGGGACATTTTCTCCCTATCTACTCTATTTAGACTCCCCATGATTTGGAAAGTCTTTATCAAATCTCCCCTCAGCTTTCTTCTCACTAAAGAGAACAATCTGAACTTCTTCAATTCATCCTCATAACTGAAATTTCTGATTCCTGGAACCATTATTGTAAATCACTTCCTCACTCTCTCCAATGTATTCAATCTTTCCCATATTCTAGCCCTGACAACTGCCCACAACATTCCAGCTGAGGTCTAACAAGTATCTTGTTCAACATCATCTCCCTACTCTTATAATCTATGCTGTTATTAATAAAGCCACCAACACTGTATGTTTTATCCACTGCTCTTCACCTGCCCTGCTACCTTCACTGATTTGTGCAATTATAGATCCAGGCCCCTCTGCTCCTGCACCTTCTTTAGATTTTTATATTGTTTTTTAAATGTTTTTCTTGCCAAAGTGCATCACCTCATACTTCACTGCACTGAACCTCAGCTGCTGTCCACTCTCTACCTCTCCACTTACTCCAATAACTTACAGAGGTATAGAAATTTAAACTGAGCTGAAAATGTGTTGCTGGAAAAGCGCAGCAGGTCAGGCAGCATCCAGGGAACAGGAGAATCGACGTTTCGGGCATAAGCCCTTCTTCAGGAAGGCTTATGCCCGAAACGTCGATTCTCCTGTTGCCCGGATGCTGCCTGACCTGCTGCGCTTTTCCAGCAACACATTTTCAGCTCTGATCTCCAGCATCTGCAGACCTCCCTTTCTCCTATAGAAATTTAAAGCATGGAGTCAGAACATTCTGTCCAACTCGTCCATGCCGATGAGATATCGTAAACTGATCTAGTCAGCATTTGACAGCACTTGGCCCATATCCCTCTAAATCCTTCCTATTCATGTATGCGTCTAGATACCGTTTAAATGTTGTAATTGTACCCACTTCCATCACTTCCCTCTGGCAGCTCACTGCATACACGCACCACCATCTGCATGAAACACTTGCCCTTTAGATCCCTTTTAAATCTTCCCCTCTCACCTTAAACCTATGCCCTCTCATTTTGAACCACCCTTTTCTTGGGAAAAAGACATTGCTGTTCACCCTACCCATGCCCCTCATGATTTTATCACCTCTCAGCTTCCTATGCTCCAAGAAAGAAGGCCCCAAACTATCCAGCCTCTCCCTATTGGTCAAACCCTCCAACACAGGCAGGATCCTTATAAATCTTTTTTTCTGAAACCTTTCAAGTTTAACAAAATCTTTCCTATAGCAGGGAGACCAGAATTGAACGCAGTATTCTAAAAGTGGTCACAGTAATGTCCTGTACATTTGCTACATGACTTCCCAACTCATACACTCAATGCACTGACCAGTGAGGGCAAATGCCTTCTTCACCACCTTGACTACCTGGGACCCCACGTTCAAGGAACCATACACCTGCATCCCAAAGTGTCTTTGTTCAGCAACCCTCCCCAGGGCCTTACCATTAAGTGTATAAATCCTGCCCTGCTTTGCCTTTCCAAAATGCAAAGTCTCACATTTATTTAAACTAAAGTCTGTCTGACACTCCTTGGCCAATTGGCCCATTTGATCAAGGTTCCATTGTACTCTTTAATGTATTTTGAAGCTCCACACTGTCCTCCTAACAGTTTACAATTCTCCCAGGTTTAGTGTCATCTACAAACTTTGAAATTGTCCCCTGCAAACAAATGTCCTGATTATTACTATATATCAGGAAAAACAAGAGTCCCAATATTGACCCCTGGAGAATTCCACTCCAATCTTCCTCCAGCCTAGACAAACTCCATTGACAAATTCTTTCTGTGTCCTATCCTTCAGTTAAATTTGTATGCAGGTTACAATTGTCCCTTTTATTCCATGACCTAGCTCTATTGTCATAAGTCTGTTGTGTGTCAAATGCCTTCTAAAAATTCATGTTTAAAATGTCAACAAAGATACCCTCGATGTTTTCTGTTACTTCTTCAAAAAGCTGCAGACTCTTCCAAATCAACTCATCTTTTTCCATTGATGGAAATGTTTTTCCATGATATTTCCATTGTTTCTACTCCAGGAAGATAATGGTAAGTCTAGTTATCAATGGAATTGGCTCCAGTTTATTACAGCGTGAGAGAACTTGCTTGATATATTCTATGGCATTATTTGTATCTATTTATCTCAATTTTCATTTGTCCACTTGGATAGCAGCCCAAAATTCAGCATGTATACACACTCCCTTCTTTCTTAAGCAGCCATCCTGTCAATTTACATTCCCCAAAAATTCATGTTTGCATGATTTTTCCATTATCATTGTATTAGATTAGATTACATTACAGTGTGGAAACAGGCCCTTCGTCCCAACAAGTCCACACCGACCCGCCGAAGCGAAACCCACCCATACCCCTACATTTACCCCTTACCTAACACTACGGGCAATTTAGTATGGCCAATTCACCTGACCCTGCACATCTTTGGACTGTGGGAGGAAACCGGAGCACCCAGAGGAAACCCACGCAGACATGGGGAGAACGTGCAAACTCCACACAGTCAGTCGCCTGAGGCGGTAATTGAACCTGGGTCTCTGGCGCTGTGAGGCAGCAGTGCTAACCACTGTGCCACCGTGCCGCCCACAGTGTAGTAGTTGTCCTTCTCCTAAAATAATTTCCCAAACTATCTATTCATAAACATTTTCCTTCTCATTTATAGCTCTCAATGACAGAGTGAGGGGTTAATCTTCCAATAAATTGAATAATTCTAGGAAACATTGTAATTCTGAAGTAAAATGGAGCAGTATAAATATTAGGAATTCATTGAACATAATTAAGGCAATCACCTCAGCAAAATACTGAGAGAACATTATGCTACCAGAGAGGGTCTTCCAGATGAGACGTTAAACTGAGATCATGATTTTCACCTCAGATGATTGTAAAGCATCCCAAATGTCTGTTGAGGAAGGAAGATTTTCTTGCTTTAGCTAACATTTATATTTCAAGTAATATCTAAAATGGGTTATCTTGGGTTTATTGTGCTACTTATCATTATGTTTAAACATGTTACAGTGTTTTGCATAGTACAATTGGAAATACACATTTAACTTCTAATGATTTCAGAAAACCAACACTATAGGATGAAGGGGCTTAGGAAGATGTGAAATTCTGCAGTTTTGGGGTACTATCAATAATTGGGGTAGAGTGTGACAATCTCTGAAGAGTCTTGATTCACAAACAGTGAGGTTGCAAAGAAGAGAAAGAATGGGTAAAACATTGTTTCCCAAAGTGGGGGGTTGGAACCCCAAATGGGGTGATAATCTGAAATGTTGGGGTCCTAAGCACTTGGACAGAATAGCTGATGTAGAGTTCTAAGACAGCTGTCATAACCCAGTCACTGGCCCTGCACCCCCAACCCATTCTCTAGGTTCTCACTGAAGGATCACAAAGTTTCAAACATTAAAATGGGGGCACATGGGGTTGGGGGCTTGGGAAAAACCAATGTAAGAAATAGGGGATGGCATTTGTATTCAAGGAAAGTAAAATCTAGTGGCTTGGTGCAAGGTCTGCTGGGAATCAGTGCCAGTATTCGACTTCACAGTGCTACACATTGGTGTACATGAATCCACCCATCTGAAGTTCACATATATTCGAGCTGTATTCCTTTGTTCATTGTTTGAGGGTGGAATGTATTGAGGTGCATTAATTCCTTGCTCAATGGTGCAAAGCTAGATCTTGCAGCTGAACAGGATCTGATTGTTGGACCAGAGGCCAGTACTTGGAGCATCATTTTACTTTAGGGTTTTGTTCTCTTGGAATAGAAACTTGGGAAGCTCTTCACATAATCCTTAACTTTTCTGGAGTTGGGGAATATTCTGCAGCTCACTTGGATAACTTCAATTGTGACTATTAACTCTTGGGAGGCAGAATTCTTGGTTTGAGGAGATGAGTGTTTGTTTCAGGAGATGAGTCCCATAGGAAGCACTGGTTTGAAGAGGGAAAATCCTGAGAGGGAAAATCAAAATTGTTGTCATCCAATTTAAATGTATGGGATTTGGATGACCTTCTTTAAAGTATCCAAAATGAAAAGTGACATTAATGGCCCAAATAAATCTTCCATTCCGATTCTTACATGCATATAATTCAAAGGAGGACCACCGAATTTATTTTGTTAAAATCGCCTTCGATCTCGAATTCTGCTCAAGAATCTTTTAAAATGATAATTCCTTCAGGTTTTGAATAATTTATACCCTGTCAATTTAGTTGCTTTTGAAGAACATAAGGAAAATGTTTTCGAGATTGAATTATCAGGTACTTAAATAATTTTGCACCAAAATATCTGTCTGCCAAATTGGGTAAAAAAGATTTTGTTCAGATATTACACTTCTTGAAATTGGTAGTAGTGGAATGTATCTGCCCTATTCAATCTACCTTCTGTTTTTACAAAATACAGGGCAAAATCAATGAGTCAATGATCCCTATGCTGAGTTTTGCTTGAAGGTGATATGGTTCAGGAATACAGGGCTACACTGTTATAATTCTATTCCAAAGGTATTTGAGTCTTCAGTTGCATAGAGAGATTAGAAAAACTACTTCAAAGATAGGGTGTTTATAATTAACCCATTACTAACTGAAATACAATTTCTTAAGAAAGGAACCAGTTAACCATCAAGGATGATTGAATGAGCTGGGGAGTTTCTGTTCTAGGAGGGAGTAGGCCAAAAAGTGACATGATAATAACCATTGGGGTGTCACATAGGAATTTCACTCTGCTATTCTTTTGCAGGAAGAATTTACCCTAATGTGTGGATTTTACCACTCCATTTTTGAGAATGGTCAATGTGTGTTATTGGTTTTACAAAGTGTGTTACTTTAAGAGTTGAATATGCTAATGAGCCAGGGATCAGGTTGAAACTACCTGCTATATGCAGTCCAGCAGAAGAATGCTAGGTGGATGCGTAAGTTATCAGTCGTGGCAAGACTAGATTACCAACAGCATGGAAACAGGCCCTTCAGTCCAACAAGTCCACACTGACCCTCCGAAGAGTAACCACCCAGATTAATTTCCCTACACTTACCCCTGGCAAGTGTGCCTAACACTTTAGGCAGTTTAGCATGGCCAATTCATCTGGCCTGCACATCTTTTGGAATGTGGGAGGAAACCAGAGCACCCGAAGTAAACCCACACAGACACAGGGCGACCGTGCAAACTCCACACAGACAATCGCCCGAGGTGGGAATCAAACCCGGGTCCCTGGCGCTGTGAGGCAACAGTGCTAACTACTGAGCCACTGTGCTGCCCTGAGTTGTAGTCTAAACTGTTACATAAACCTGTGTCAGGTTTTCAATTGAATCCGCACAGCATAATCTGCATTACTTACCAAAAGCAGCAGAAATATGACAATCAGTTGAAATTGGGTGTCTAACAGACCATGGAAGTGAAGTTCTAAATAGATTGGTGGATTCTATTTGTAATAATGTCCCAGTTCAAGAACTGATGAAGTAAAAAGATATTTAATGTTCACACTTCATTACATCCAAACATACAGAAGTAGGTCATTCACTGCTCTCTTTGCTATTTAATAAAGTCATGGCTGCTATTTACCTCAAATCCCCATTCCTATCTAAACCTGATAACCCATCACTCTCGGTTTTCCCAAGAATTTATCCATCTCTGCGAAAAAAATTGAAAGATTCTGCTCCCATTGTATTTTGAGTTCCAAAGAGTAGTGTCTGATTCAAATAAATGACTCCTCATTTTAAAACAGTAAGCCCTAATTCGAGTCTCTGTTAAAGAGGAAACATCCTCTCCAAACCCACCCCATCACAATACCTCAGGATCTTACATGATTCAGTAGTGTCACTGCTTCTGTTTAATGCTCCAATGGATACAAGCTCATCCTATCCATTCCATGTCCTGGTCTGGTAAAATTTTGACTGATAGACACAGAAGGAGGCCATTCGGCCCATTATATCTACATCAGGCAACGATCTGACTACACTAATGTCATTTTCCAGTTCTTCGCTCATAACCCTGGAGACTATGACAAGTGAACACATAAATACTGCTTAAATGTTATCAGAGATCATAATTCAACATCTCTTTCAAAAAGTGAATTTCACTCCCTCAGTGAAAAAAATATTCTCCTCTTAGCCTTATACAGTACTTGCTATGCCATATTGGTTATTTACCTCTCCATTAATTGAAAAAATGCATCACTGATCACCCTGTCTATAACCCTCAGTCTGATACACCTCTAAGAGGCCCCCTTAGTTGCTGTCTGAATATCTTGATCATCCTCCCTATATTTAAGTCCAGGCCATTAAAGTACACCACAAACAGCTAGGGTCTAGCACTGAGCTCTGCAGAACCCCACTATTAACAGACTTCCAGTCACAGAAACATTTCTTTCTCATTACTGTCTGCTTCCTGCCTCTCAACCAATTTAGCATCCAACATGACAGTTTGTCTTGGATCCTTGGGCTCTTATTTCTTGACTGGTCTGCCATGAGAAACTTTATCAAAAGCTTTGCTAAGGCCCATGAGGATCACATAAAATGCATTATCCTTGTCAATGCTCCCACTTACCACCTCAAAAAATTCGAACAAATTTTCCAAACACAATTTCCTCATAACAATCCATGCTGACTATCCTTGGTTAATCCTCATCTTTTCAACTGCAGATATAATCTGTCAGAATTAGTTCTAATTACTTCCCCACCACAGATTGACTGTCTTGTAAGCTCCTGGTCTATCCCCTCCTTGATTTTATTAATGGGCCAACATTAGCAGTCCACCACTCCTCTAGCACCTCACCTGTTACTAGGGATGATTTGAAAACTACTGCAAGGGTCCCTGACATCTCTTGCCTCAACAGTCTAGGATATATCTCACCTGAGGATTTCGTCACTTTAAAGGCTGCTAAACCTGTTAGTATTTTCTCTCTATCTTAGTGTCTTTTTTAATTTATTATTTTCTAATATCTCAGTCCTCCAGGCTGATGTCAATACCTATATTGTCCTTTTCCATTGTTTCAACTAATTCAAATGCAGTTAAACTAGGTGACCAATACTGCACATTAGACTTCAGATATGGTCTCACCTGTATACCTGAATAATCACCTACTTTTCTATTCAATTCAGTTTGCAATGTTTGAGAACATTCTAATGGCTTTCCCAATTCCTTGCCCTGTTAGTATACTAGCTTTTGCAACTCATACATAAGCACACTAGATGCCTCTGCATGTCAGAGCTTTACAATCTTTCACCATCTAGGTAACATATTTTATTACTCCTCTCAAAATGGATGGTTTCACATTTTCCCACGTTATCCTTTTCTTTAGTAAACTGTTCATGGAATGTGAGCATTGTTGCCTTGGCTTTCATTTATTCCTATCCTTAATTGCCCCAAGGGTAATTAAGAATCAACAATATTGCTGTGTTTGTAGCCAAACCATTCCCAAATCGCAGTTTCCTGGATTTAGGTTATCCCTGGCTATTGTGCCAATGTTATCATTAATTAACAGAGTCAGTCTTCCACTTTTTCCTAGCTTCATGTCCTTTCTAAAAATTCTATAACCTTCAATCTTCAGACCTCAATCTAAGTCATTTTGCAGCCTTACTGTTGCAAATGTTGACCAAGAGACTTAGGAAATGACAAATACAATTATTCAAAGCTTCACTGTTAGTCCTCCCTGAAGCTTGTTGTAATGGAAGATTGATAGGACTATGATGTGATTGTACATGACTCAACCTTAAAACATTTGCATGATCCCAGCTACTGTCTAAATGGAGACATCTCACCATTTAAAAAGATTAACATCCAGAAAGAAGATTGCCTCTGAAAATATCTTCCTCCAAAATAGTATATACAGAATTGTAAAATAATGAGAACTGCCAATTATATTGAGAAATTTAGTGGCTTTGAAAAAAAATCCATCCGAGAAATGACATTGCAGATAACGCTGATGTAACGCAAGTCAAACGAGAGCTAGATTGAATATAAGAATATCAGAAACTGTAGTAATCCTAGTGGCCTCTCAACACTATCCATCATTCAATACGATCATGTTGATTGTTTCTCTTAGCTGCATTTTCCAGCCTGTTCCTCATATCGCTCAATTTATTGAGAGATCAAAAGTCTCTATCTTCTTTAACTACTTTTCATTTAGTCTTTCATAGACATGGGTATCACTAATAATGCCAGCGTTTAATGCTTTTGAACTAAATAACTCACTAAACCCAAGATTGTACCCCCAGGTTCTAGATTTCCCAGCAAGGGTTCCAATGACATCACTTCTTGTTCTTCTAAACTCCACAGAATATGGAGCCAATTTACTCAGACTCCAACAGCTTTTCCCTTTGTCACCTTGCTGTTCATTCACCTCACGTCCTCTCTCTCACTCTTTGTGGCCTGCTCACAGCTTGCATTCTCACTTCACTTTGTATCATCAACAAACTTGGGTATATCACCTTGGCCTCTTTGCCTAAGTTATAAAAATGGAATGTGAATAACTGAGTCCCCAGCATTGATCCGCTTGTTACAGCCTGCCAACTTGAAGGCCTCATTTATCCCTTTCTTCTGTTTTTGACTATTAACCAATCCTCTCTGTAAAGCTAATTTATCGCCCAAACTCCAGCAGCCTTGTCTTGCATATTGCCTTTCTGTGTGACATCTTATCAAGTGACTTTTTAGCTATCCAAATGTATTATATCTACTAATACCATCCTCAAAAAACACTATATGGTGCAATTATTCTAGCAAGGAGCAAGGGATAAATCATGAAACTATGGGCCAGTCAGTCTAACTTTGGTGGTGGGGAAACAATGGAAACAATTCAAGGGACAAAATTAATCTGCACATGGAGACACAAGGATTAATCAAGAACAGTCAGCAGGGTTTTGTTAAGGGGAGGTTTTGTCTGATCAACTTGATTTGAGTTCTTCGAAGAGGTAACAAATAAAATAAATGGCATACAGATGAGGTTAATACTTTCGATGTAATCTAATTGGACTTCAGCAAAACTTTAGATAAAATCTGAATGGGAGTCTGATAGTGAAGGTAGGAGCCAATGAGATCCAAGGAAATGTGGCATATTGAATCCAGAATTGGTGGAGTGGCAGGAAGCAGAGGGTGATAGTCACTTTATAAAACCATGTTGGTTTTGTCTGATATTTTTAAGTGTATTAGTAAGACTTCCTTAACAACAAGATTCCAGCATTTTCTCAATAATAGATATCAGGCTAAGTGGCCTGCAGTTCTCAGGTTTCTCTGTCTATCCTTTCTTGAACAACATAGCTCCATTTGCCATTTTAGAATTCAGCAGTTACCATGTCTGGAAAGTACCATGACCAGATGAGAAGGGGTTAATTGGCTCCCTTTTGTTCAATTTCTTCCATTGGGCACGACAAAGGCTGTTTTTTAGAAGACAATATATCTCTCTCCAACTAAAATGTCATTAACTGGGTTCTGAAGAAAGGTCACTGGACCCAAAACGTTAACTGTGCTTTCTCTCCACAGATGCGGCCTGACCTGCAGAACTTTCCCACCACAGTTCTTTGGTTTTCTTTGTGAATTATTTATTTTCTGGAAACCATTAGAAGCCAATGAACAACAATTTCTTCAGTCACAAGACAGAACAAATTTAGCTGTTAAACTCAAGGAAAATAATAAAACATCAAGTATATGGCGTTTAAATTCACACACACACACATACACACACACACACATACACACACACACACACACATAAAAATAAAATATAGTTTAGTTTCCTTTGGTTGGTCTTAACTGTAACTTTTTAACCCAAGTTTGATGTTGAGTAGTTGCTTTGTTGGCTGCATTCAGACTTAACTAATGTACAATTATTGAAAATTCACAGTTCCTTGGTTTTTCTTGAGCTGTTTCTGTGGTAAATTTCTTCATTATCTGCCAGAATGCTTTTGGATCCTCCCCTGAAATATTGGTTTCAGTATGTATTACCGGGAAATTCTTTGAGTAGCTCTTTGTGTGACAGTCAGCCCAGTCATAGTCCGAGTGGACCATAGGGTTGATCTCTGATTCAAGAGAGATTGGTTTAACCTGAGAGTCACCACATATCAGGAGAGGGATGAGGTTACAAAGGCGAGTCCTTCCCACATTTGCTGAGGTTACCATGAAGATTCTAACTGCTTTAGAAAGGACTTATCTCCAAAAATCTTCTGCTATATCCTGCTCTACTCCACGGCCATTTTTCAAGGGCATGGGCAAACTGAAGACTTACTACCTTCTCAAATTCCTTAGCCTATACTTTTCCACTTTAAACTGAAGACTTACCACCTTCTCATATCCCTTACACTCCATTGTACTCCTCCAATTCAACTCCAGTATCAAGTTTAAAATGCTTTTGAATTTCTTCCAACTGTGTAGCCGTTTCGCTCACTTTGACAATCCATCATTCCCTTCCCGTTCAGCCAGACACACTGTCTATAATGGCCCAACCTCCCCTCTCTCCCTAACCTTAATCCCTTAGTTCTGCTCCCATTCAGTTGGAGACACTTCAATTCCTCATCCTGGTCCCATGTTAATTGCAATGTTACTGGTGTCCCTTTACTTGGGCATGAATGTGGATTATGTGAAACCTGCAGTCATCAACCACTTTCTTAATCATGCATCTTGTCAATTCCCATCCCATTGCTAATATTTCCTCCAAGTCTAATTTAGTTTCCAGCCTAATCTTTTAATTATTTGACCTGAATTTAACTTTTTTTTAGACAAAATCAGTTTTTAAAGAGTTGTTAACGATAGATAACGGTAGATACTTTTCAGTTCTACCTTCCTTCAATCCACATTTTAACAGAATCAGAAAGTCACCTTATCAACATTCTAGTTCCAATATCTATAACCACCTATTCCATCTGAATTTCACTCAGTTTTATCACAAAATGCTTTGAAACTGTGTGAACTTCATCTTCCTTGTGGCATACTGCATTGCTCGCTGTTTGCAGTATGTTTTCAGTGTGGTCTAAAAGAACTTTCAAAAGCATCTCATTGCGGCAAGTTTATATGAGCGGAACTACCTCTAAGCTTGTGGATTTCCTGTGCAGTAATGGTGCTCTGCATCTTATCATAGTTTCATCTACCACCTAAGTGCAGAGCTGGTTGAAAGACTGAGGCACCCACCTAGTTTGCAAAGCAACCATTCCACGCATCTGCTTTTACAGCAGTGCATACATCTTGACCCTCAACAATGGCGTTGTGGTGACCAAGTTTAAAAATGGACATAATTCATATTCGGTTACAAATCTGACTCTCACTTAGAGTCATGGTGCACATAATTGAAAACTGCAGCAAACACAATCATAAAAAGGCTACTATTTTACTGTTTTCTTAACAGTATTACAGTGGTTGAGAATAAGTTGAAGCCAAATAAAATGTCTTTATATCAAACAAACAACTATTGATATTACAGGAGTATATATTAATTTGACTTGTATTTTTAAATTTGTAATCTGTTGCTCAGTTATTTTCTACAGAGGAAATAGAATATTTATTTACACAACTATAGTTGAGACACTATGGAAAACTGACAAGAAAAAACCCCAAAAACAGCATCCTCAATGCCCAATCAAATTAAAACACTCAATATTAAAATAACCAGCAAGTAAAGAACAAGATATTGTTCTTTTTTTTTCACTTAAACGTACATTTGTAGTTTTTCAAAACAAATTTGAACCTAGGCATTCAGCTGATAGAAAATAAATAATTTGGTGGATGGATTGTGTTGCTGTGTCAACAATTTTACTTCATCACTATTGATAACATTTCAATTAGCCCACAAAAAAATGGGACTATCATATGGTATCAAGAGTTTCTGTACCATCTTATGTTAGGTTCTTGTCAGGAAAACAGTGAAAAGAAGATACAAAACCGATCCATCTTCACAAATTCAACTGCAGTCATCCCAAATGGGACGCTGTCCTTTGGTTTCCCACGGAAACCTTTTTAAACAGAAGATCTGGAATCTGGAGCCTGGACTAATGACACTGCCAGAAGTGTAGTAGAATAGAAATTCTGTTCATCACCATGGCTCTGCAGTGCCCCAGCTCCAAAGCCAAGAATAGAGTCTTTTAGGGTCATTCATCACTATGATGCAGCTGGATGAGGTGGCTGTAGTTCCCTGTTGCCCCAAGAGGAAGAATCACAGAATCCGGGTGGACAGAATCAAAATATTTTGGTATTTATTCTCTGGATTCTCAGGGCCTTTCGATAACCCAGTCATCAGTTACCATTGAGCTTTGCGATCTTTGCGCCTTCACTAAGCCCAGAGTGGGAGAGCTGCAACTCTTCTTGACTTGGTGTTGAGTGGGGCAGACAGAACATGTTCTCTCTTGTCAGAACTGTCCATCCAGTGGATTGAGAGAAAAGTCAGTGCAACTAAATTACAATCCCTCACCAGAAATTCAACCAAATTCTGCCTTTACCCAACCACAGGCAAAATTCTGAGCACTGGATATTTGTCTATTTTAGATTTCTATCATGCACTTCTCCACCACTGCCCAGGTCTGCTCACATTTTTAAAGAAAGAATTGGCATGAGAATTCTGAATTTGTCATCAAGCTAAAAGTAACTGGTGGTTTAAATAAGTACGTTGCTGAAAGTGTGTTGCTGGAAAAGCGCAGCAGGTCAGGCAGCATCCAGGGAACAGGAGAATCGACGTTTCGGGCATAAGCCCTTCTTCAGGAATGAAGAAGGGCTTATGCCCGAAACGTCGATTTTCCTGTTCCCTGGATGCTGCCTGACCTGCTGCGCTTTTCCAGCAACACATTTTCAGCTCTGATCTCCAGCATCTGCAGACCTCACTTTCTCCCCTAAATAAGTACGTTGCCAGTCCAAGTTTAAACATTGCATTCACTAAAGAAAATTCTATTTTTTATCTGGATTTCTTGATATAGAAATAATGACCTGTATGTATGTAGTGCTTTCATGAGCGACCAAGGGTGTCCTAAAGCACGCAGTCACTATTGGAATGTAAGAAACACAATAGTCAAGTTGAGCACATGAAGGTGATATTTGTGATATTGATTGTGAGTTAATATTTGCTAGGACACCCAGGATACACTTCCTGTTCCCTTTCAAAACAGTGTCATAATATCCTTTGCATCCACCCAAGAGGCAAACAAAATTTCAGTTTAACATTTCAGCCAAAACATGGCACCTTTAATAAAGTGAAACTTCCTCAGTATTGAAGCAGAGTAACAGCCTTGACTTTCGTGGTCTTGGGTGGAGGTGGACTTGAATCCACAACATTCTGACATTCTGCAAAAGTGCTACCAACTGAGTCTCAGCTGATATTTTCAAGTGACTTCTGGCTACTTCATTTCACATCATTTAAAAACCTGATGTTGTCCATCCCATGCTCAGCATCTTTGTGAATGGAGATAGTGGAATTGACTAGAATTTACTTCTTTCTGATATGGTCTCCTTTCCATTTCCTCGGTGATTTTGTCAACGGTTTATAAAAATCGCTGACATCTTAAATTCATCAATTTAAACAAATCCAGAACTGGGCTTTGAACCCCAGTCTTTGTTTTATAGAGCAAGGAGCTCCTAATGGGCTAATTTGAAATTTTGTCAATTTTCTGAAAAAGAAGAAATTACATTCACGTATTTCCTGTAGCTGAATTCTTTCTAAAGATGTATCATTTCTGATAAAAGGCTAACTTGATAAATTATAACACAAAAGATATTCAACAATACCTAAACTACCCTACATCTGGGATATAATTTAGTAATGTCACCATGTCCTAAAACAAATACTTGTTGATTAAGAATTTTTTTTAAAAA
Source organism: Chiloscyllium plagiosum (assembly GCF_037043375.1). NCBI lineage: Eukaryota > Metazoa > Chordata > Chondrichthyes > Orectolobiformes > Hemiscylliidae > Chiloscyllium > Chiloscyllium plagiosum. The sequence goes on from NW_028270150.1 coordinate 43,344,119, forward strand.
TTACTTACCTGAGAAGACTGAACAATATCTTTTACAAGATTTTTCTATATAACAACTGCTGGCTTTAATTTGGCTGCACAATCCTTCAATCTTAAACTTAGAAATACCGCAACTATTCACAATCCATTGCTCAAAGTAGTTGTGACAGAGCACATGGAGCCTGCATCTTATTCATGAGCATTTTTGAAATCAATAGACAACAAGTGAATATTTTTGTTAAGCTGAGTGGAAACTAAAAACCTAAACCATTTTCAGTCAACACCCACTGTGCTGTTTCCTGTTAGTCAAGTATCGTAAATTCCTGTTAAATTACATTGTTTCGTCTACAATATGTATTTTAATTTGTTTGCACACAAAAATATACTTCTTTCATATTTTAAAGTATAGTAATAAGCATTGGGAATATAGGTTTCCAAGAAACATTACAATTGCACGTTTTAATTTTCGATTTCGAAACCATTTTACAGCACCCAAATAACTGCCATTTTAAACATTTTGCACAGCATTCAACAGAATAATGTATAATATTTTCCTGTCAAACATACCTGTTAATACTTCAGCACAAATTCTTCGTAAATAAATGTTTAAAAGGATAAAGCCATTTACAAAAACCACGGCTGGTACTGCATCTGTGTTAATGGCACCAGGATATGTTGGGGTGCAGGTGTGCATTGAGGCGTCCGTACGACCCGGAAGTTCTGCTTGCCCTTATTTTCTATGTGAAGACGTCCATTTGCTTACGTTTTTGGTTCATGGAAATTTTGAAATATGAATCAGCGTTCCACTGTACAAGGCCAAATATTCTTTACCACTTACATTTTATTCAAAGCCAAATAGTAATGGAAATCAATTCACAGATACTTACAGCATAGATTAAGGCCATTCGTTCCATCCTGTCTGTACCAGTCAAAGATCAGACTATACTAATCCCATTGTCCAGTTTCTGGCCTATGTCCCCAGAGCCTATGGCAATGCAAGTGACTATCCAAATATAGTTTAAATGTTATGACAGTTTCTGACTCAATTACCCTTTCAGACAGTGAATTCTAGATTCCCATCACGCTCTGGTTGAAATATTTCTCCTCAACTCTCCTTCTCACCTTCTACCTTTTACCTTAAATACTTTCCCACTAATTTTATGCTTGTGCGTAATGAAAAAGTCATCAACTCTACTTCTGCCATTCATAATCTCATACACCTCTATCGGGTCTCCTCTAGACCTTCGTTGCTCTGGGGAAAACAACCCCAGCCTATCCAATCTTTCCTCTTAGCTCAGACTCTCCAGCCCCAGCAGCAATGTGTAAATCTCCTCCACATTCTCTAGTGCACTCACATAGAGTCATACAGCACAGAAACAGACCCTTCGGTCCAATCAGTCCATGCCGAACATAATCCCAAACTAAACTAATCCCATCTGCCTGCTCCTGGCCCACATCGCTCCAAACCTTTCCTATTCATGTATCTATTGAAATGTCTTTTAAACATTGTAATTGTACCCGCATCCACCACTTTCTCAGGAAGTTCATTCCACACATGAACCACCCTCTGTGTGAAACATTTGCCTCTTATATCTTTTTAAAATCTCTCTCCTCTCACTTTAAAATCTTTCCTATAATGTGATAACCAGAAAGCATATACACTCCAGTTATGGGCGAACCAGTGTTTTATACAACTCCTGCATAACTTCCCTGCCTCAGCTAATAAAGCTAGTATCCCGTAAGCCTTCTTAACTGACATGTCCTACGATCTACAGGGATCTAGATTCAATTGAGCGTACTCAGTAAACTTAAAAATGCAATCTGCCATTAAAATCCTTTATGAAAAATCAAATGTGGTGAAATCTAGTCAACATTAACACCCTTGCCATTCTGTTCACTTCTAATCATCGCTTTTTAAAAATTTCACATCGACATGATAGTTGCTGACATCTTCAGCCAAATGTAGTATGGAGAGATGAAAGAAGAGGGAAATAAATTATTGTTGGTATCGTCATAAATGCTGAAGTAATTGACTGAAAAAAAATCGATATAATATTCTTAATAATCATAAGTCATAAATTACATATTAAGAACGGGCCCTGGCAGTGACGCATTCTTTAACTAATTAAAAGCTCAAATTTACCGTGTATAACTGGTAAACATTAAATACTTAAACAGTATACTTAAAAAATACTCAAAAAGAAGTGCAAGGAGGATGAAGGAATCTTAAAACCTACACAAAGGAACTTTCTCAATCAGTTATTTTCCAGTCCAATGAGAAAGGGGACCAACTGAAATCTAGCTTTCGAAAGTGAAGTCAGACAACTGCAAGCTATTTGAGCCAGACTGAAACATGGTAACAATGATCAACATATCATCAGCTTTAATGTGCTTACAGAAAGGGACAAGAAAATCCAAACCAAAATATCGAACCAGTCAAAGCCCATTCCAATAACTTCAGATAAATCTAGTACAACCTGAATCAAAAAGAAGTTCAGCTGTAAATGAGAATGACAGCAGGAGATAGTTTGGGTACCAGCCAGGGGCATTCACTTCAGGAAGAAGATGGGTCATCCAAAGTTTGAACTTTCTTCTTGACAGAGAAAGAGAACCACAACCATAAAAGGTGGCTTATGCCAAAAGTCAGGCAGAGAGTATAATCAAATCCAGGCAGAATACATAGCCTTTTTTTTACAGAATGCATGGGGTGAGGACATTACTGGCTAGGCCAACATTTATTGTTCATCCCTAATTGCTCAGAGTTAACTACATTGCTGTGGGTCTGCAGTCACATCCTGGGCCAGACCAGGTACATTGGCAGTTTCCTTCCCTAAAGAACATTTGTGAGCCAGATGGGTTTTTTCCAACAATTGACAAGGGATTCATGGTCACCCTGAGACTCTTAATTCCAGTTCTTTATTGAATTCAAATGCTACCATCTGCCATGATGGCAGGGGAAGTGCAGGGGAACATTGAAAGGGGTAGAAGACATGCAAAGAGAGAATGACAAAAGAATACAATGTAACAAATTGTTCAGGAGCAGACTGTTGCTCAAACCTGCTCGTGCCAGGCAATAAATGGCCTTAACTCCACTTTCCTGCATATTCTCCACAGCCCTTAATGCCCTCATACGTCAAACCAACTCTCAATTCAATATGACCCAACCTCCACTGCTCTCAAAAAGAGAGCATTCTAAACACTAGCCACATTCCAAGAGAAGGAATTCTTCTTTACAACTCTCTCAACTTTACAAACCTCAGCTGGAGTATTGTGTACAATCCAATTCAGAATGGATATCAAGCTTTAGAGAGGGTACAAAAGCAGCTAACCAGGATAATACAAATGATGATGATGTTCCGTTTCTAAGAGAGACTGGAGCAAGTGGGATTTGCAGTACTTGGAGCAGAGGAGATTAAGTGGAAATCTAATGTAGCTATTATGAATGATTTTAAGATAAACAATTTCCTCTGGTAACCAACGGTCAGGGACTTCAAAAAGGGGCAACAGTTCGGGAGAAATGTAAGAAGGACTATTTTTCATGAGAAAAGCTGTTAAGATCTGGATCACACTGCCTGGAAGGGTGATGGAATCAGTTTTTGTGGAATCATTCAAATGAGCATGTAATTGAAGATGATTCATTAGCAGTGTTACAGGGAAAATGGCTGAGTTTGGGACTAAGTTGAAAAACCCTTTCAAAGTGCTGATGTAGGCCTGATATACTGAATTGCCTCTTTCTTTGCTGAGGGATTGGATGGTTCAACAGCTACTTTTACATTCAGGCCTTTGACCTTGTAACTGAAGCCAGTTTGAAAATGATTCAGTGGTACAATATGCTCAATACACTACGGCAAAACGTTTTGTGAGCTACTTTGTTACAATACTTGCCAAATTATTTTATCAGGAACACTGGCTTTAGACGACTAAAAATATTTGAATTAAATGTGATTTTGAATGTTTTGTTTTGATCGGTTGATGAAGGTTTGATGCTGTACAATTAAATAAAAACCTCTACTTTAGCACTGTGATCCAGATCTTAACAGCTTTTCTCATGAAAAATATTCCTTCTTACATTTCTCCCAAACTGTTGCCCCTTTTTGAATCAACATTTCAATTTCCCATTTGAAGTCCCTGACCGTTGGTTACCAGAGGAAATTGCTTATCTTAAAATCATTCATAATAGCTACATCCAGAAAATGTCAAAGGCATTATGTGAATGCAGAAGCTTATTAATTAAATTGCTGTGTATTATTTTAACAAGTTGAGAGAAAGTAGGGCTGCAGATGCTGGAGATCAGAGCTGAAAATGTGTTGCTGGAAAAGCGCAGCAGGTCAGGCAGCATCCAAGGAACAGGAGAATCGACATTTCAGACATAAGCCCGAAGAAGGGCTTATGCCCGAAACGTCGATTCTCTTGTTCCTTGGATGCTGCCTGACCTGCTGCGCTTTTCCAGCAACACTTTTTCAGCTATTATTTTAACAAAGTTATTACAACTTCTTGAAAATAGATTAATGATGTTAAATCAAAACCCTGAGTACTGTTCTAACATTGGACTCTGCTGACAATACAAGAAATCTCACTGCCCAAATGTTTTTAAAGTATATGACAAAGATAAATGTCAATCTGTCAACTTGTCAATCTATTTAGAACTCATCAGAAGCAGAGACTTATAGAATTTTGACTTGGTAGTTAATTTGTATGTCAAGAAAATTAAAAATGACTTTTAATTTGTAAAGGGTTTAATGAGCAATATGTTCCATGTTTACACAGTTTTGCGTGTGGAGTAATGACTAAGTATTTTTAAACTTTTGATTGAATCATTATATTTCTGGTTACTTCAGCAGATGTCACATTTGGCAGAGCAGCTATGGAAACCTTGTTAAGATTTTCTAGAGTTTGTACAGCTTTGTCATATAATACACCATCGTAAGAGGTTCTAAAAATTAATAGCTGCATAATCACAAATAAACGGCTGAAACAGATGTCTCAAATCTGTAGTCAAGAACACACAATTGTATTTTGTGACCTAGCTGTAGGAAAGGTGCCCTCCTTGCTATTCCATAACACTATCCTAGTAAATCAACATTTCAATTTCCCATAGAGGGGCTCGAAACAAGCGCAAGTGATGTAGTGAACAGGCTACCAATGATGGTAATAGTCCTCTGTGGTTTAGTAATTAGACATGCCTTAATAGCAGATGGCATAGCTGTGCGCTCATCTCTCTGCAGAAAAAGTGTTTGTTGGCACCAGATAAGGGCAATGTGACTTTGCATACGATTGGTGGCATCTAGATGGCCAATCAGGCCTTACTGTGCCAATCACTGCAACATGTCTACTTCCAAGCAGTATCACTGAACACATGACCTTGTGGGTGGCACGGAGGCACAGTGGTTAGCACTGCTGCCTCACAGCGCCAGAGACCTGGGTTCAATTCCCACCTCAGGCGACTGACTGTGTGGAGTTTGCACATTCTCTCCGTGTCTGCATGGGTTTCCTCCAGGTGCTCTGGTTTCCTCCCACAGTCCAAAAATGTGCAGGTTAGGTGAACTGGCCGAGCTAAATTGCCCGTAGTGTTAAGTGTAGGGGTAAATGTAGGAGAATGGGGTCTGGGTGGGTTGTGCTTCGGTGGGTCAGTGTGGACTTGTTGGGCCGAAGGGCCTGTTTCCACACTGTAAGTAATCTAATCTAATGTGGGTATGATGCTTCTGAAGAAACTCATACTATTATAATTATAGAACTAGCTCAGTGACAATAAAGGAACAGCAATATGTCCAGGTCAGGATGGTACAGGCATGTGGTAGTGTCCATACAGATATCCTGCTTTTGTATTGTTTGGTGGTTGAGGTTGCTTGGTGAGTTGCCACAGTAGCTTCAGCAGATGGGTAAGTGTTGGAGTAGAGCATATTGGTGCTGAAAGGGTGTGGATAATATGGATCGCTGGATACCTGCACTAATGGACAAAATATCAGAAGCCGTGTTATCTAACTTTGTTAAAGATTTCCTAGTATTCCCATCTCATCTAAATTTTAAAAAATACCAAATCTGTACATATAAATTATATTAACTTCATGATATCAGTACAAAAGGGCTAAAAGAAGCACACTTGTACAGATTTACAGTGGGGGGGTCTATGCTTGTCCTACAGTACCTAAGTAAAATGTTATTGATGATTGTGTCAAAAACTGGACTATTATGTTAAATTGTTGTCTATATGTTTATTCCATAATGGGACGCTTAATCTTTTCTCCCGTGTTTCATATCTACAGTATGCATCTTATGTGGGGGTTCAAACAAAACAGTGAATGGAAACAATGTGATCTAAGTAGGTGACAGCTCATCGTTCAAGAGTCAATACAGAGATATTGTAAACATACACCATGTGGAAATTCAGACTCATCAGATAAGCCACTTCAGCTTTCTGATTAATAAAGTGATCTTGAGAAGACCATGTATTTATGAGGGCTGGACCGGGGAATCCCTGGAGGAATCTAGAAGCTAAACAGATGTTTCCTTTCATGTTAAATCAATTGACACATTTTTTTTTTGCGCTGAAACATATGGAAGGAAACCTGCCTTTACTTCTGCCAGTGTGAGCATCATCATCGTCCAGGTTAATGCTTTTCATGTGCTGTGATTAGAAATGGTTTGTGCATGTCAAGCATCATAAAATGCTCAACAAAAGTAAATAATTCAGAAGGTAATTTACAGAATTATGTGTGTTGCTCTACACTGCTGGTTTTTCTGCTGGTAACCGTTCTGGGGACAAGCAACGTAAAGAGGTTTCTGCTGCTGCTATCATTGCAGGTGTTACAGCATCAGAGGACCGAGATCCCAGCACCACATCTGACACTAGCAGTAACTCAATGCAGACTGCTTTTGGAGCAATAGTAGCTTTTGCCACAACAATGAAAGTAATGAAACTGTTTATAACCGCTTGCTTGTTGGGACTGTCTCTAGTCACTGGCATCAGCAGCTGACTGTGATATTAATTGACAACGGACAAGATGAACAAGTTCCATTTGTTATGCAATTTTAATATATTATCCTGAAATATCAACACATTGACCCTGAAATTCCTAAGAATGCCAGGACTGTGCTCACTAGTGCCCTCTGTTGCTGATACAGTCAAAGGGTGAGAGCCTTGTAGGACAGCACATAATTCATGTGGTATGTGGGTAAATTCAGTGTTGTTGTAAGAAGCCCTATTGGGATACAGTATTGCCCAAGTAGCCTTGATCCTCCTCCACCCTCCCATTTATCAGCACATTTTAGTAAAGTGCCTAATCAGCAAAAATTAAATCGTGCCTTACTTTGGGTTTAGGCTGGTTATACAGGTCTGTCAGCATCTGGAGAGAAACAAGAGTTAAGGTTTCAGATTGAAAAGCCATCAACCTGAAACATCTACATCTCTCTTCACAGATGCAACTAGATCTCATTTACATTCAGCATTTTCAGCTTTAACTTTGAGATCTCCAGCCTCACCATATTTTGTTTTGGAATAAAAACAAATTAACTACTCACTCAGTCATTGCAAGGCAGATGCTGCATTCACCTACATAGGAGTCATAGCAATTCTTCATATGGGAGATATTTCTGAGAGATATGATAAATCATAACATTAATGAATTTTTCTTTCTCTTTGCAAATTAAGTCCTGATTTACTATGCCAAATCACATAAACTATTTGAGTTTGAGATGGAGCCATTATTCCTTAATTCATTATTGGACTGTGGGAGTCACCAACATATATTATTGTTTCCTATTTCGGCTCAGCATTCCACTATTAGTGCACTTAATGTGTTTACACTCTATTTGCTAAACAAATGGGCCCAACAGAAACTCCAGGTGCATTTGAAGCAGGAGTGTGTGATGTGCATGAAACTCAGAAGAAGTTTCACCCTGTAGACTTTTATCACAACATCAAATACATGACAATATCTTTATCATCCTCTTAAAAATAAGGCATATAGAATGCTCTCCTTCTTTGGTAGAGGTATAGAATACAAAAACAGGGACATAATGATAAAACTGTACAAGACACTGGTGAAGCCACAATTGGAGTATTGTGTGCAGTTCTGGTCACCACATTACAGGAAGGACATAATTGCTCTGGAGTGAGTGTAGAGAAGATCTACTTGAATGTTGCCAGGGCCGGGGAATTGTAGCTAGAAGGAGAGATTGGTGAGGTTGGGGTTGTTTTCCAAGGAACTGAAAAAGTGGACGGGTGACACGAATGAGGTCTGAAAATTAGAGGGATAGGGATAGAGTAGACAGGAGGAACCTGTTTCCCTTGGCAGAGAGTTCAAAAGCAGGGGTCATATATTCAAGCTGAGTGGCAGAAGGATTGGAGGGGATGTAAAGAAAAACATTTTTACGCAGAGAGTGGAATCCGCTGCCTGAGTTGGTGGTGGAGGCACAGACCCTAAATGTTTTTAAAATGTAGCTGGATCTGCACCTTAAGTGATATAAGCTGCAGGGCTATGTGCTGTGTACAGGAAGATGGGATTAGAAAAGGCATCGGGGTGTCTTTGGCTCAGCATGGACAAGATGGGTTGAATGTTCCCCTTCTGTGCTGTACCATTTCTATGGTTTCTATGATTTCTTCTTCATTTGATTGGTCCACAGAATTTTCCCAGCTCGTGAACAATGTGAGCAATGGCAAGTTGCTTGGGAGAGTTAGGCGAGTTCAGAAAAGAAAGAGATTCTCAACGTCAGGAATAAAATGTCCAATTTTGCAACTAAGCTTTGGAAGCGTGATGAGAATCTTGCTAGTGAATGAATTGGAAGATTATTTGGTGTGCAGAGATATGGGGAAAAGGCAGGAGATTGACATTAGATAATAGAACAGGTGGCGGAATGACGGACCCAATGTGGATTCCAGGGATGTTCACAGGATCTTTTTTTTGCAATTTGCGACTACATTCAGAAATTCCAGGCTCTCAGCACACAACCTTGCCTTTCAGTGCAGACAATGCCAAGCAGCTTGACAAGGCTGTCAGGAGTGAACAATCAAAGGGGGCATGCTTGTGTGTGGCACCATATTAACACCATGTGCCAGCAAACACGCTGCACATTGCCTCAACCAAACGGCCATTTCTCAAATTCTAAGGGGTGTAGCCCTCATTCAGGCCAAGGGAGACAGCCTTCAATCAGGGGGGTCCCTGACAACAGGAGTGCCTGATCTCAGTCCAGGGGCTTGAACACAGTCAGCTAGCCTCTTGCAGTGGTCAGGGTCTGGGGAGTAGGCCACAGGTACGGTGCGTAGATTAGAGTGATGCTGGAAAAGCACAGCAGGTCAGGCAGCATCCGAGGAGCGGGAAAATCGTCGCTTTGGGCAAAAAGTCCTTCATCAGGAATGAAGGCAGGGAGCCTCCAGGGTGGTTCAGTACATAGTTGAAGAGCTTCAGGGCAGAGGAGTTGACCAGGGGGTTGCAGTGAGAGAGAGAGACTCGCTGAGATTCTTGTGGAGAGAGGAGAGAACTTAACCTTACTGTGAATCCTCTTGCAAGGATGCCTACCTTGATTACCAGGCTGAGCTTGCAGACCACATTGCTGTGCAAACTGCACTACCTTCAATTGTCAGGTATACACACAATGAAAATGGAAGGGGACTGACATTACATCTGGAGTACAGAGTCCATGTTGCTTTTCTACTGGAGGACACAGATTCAACTTTGAATCATCGAATCCCTACCATGTGGAAGCAGGCCACTCAGTCCATTGAGTGCACCATGGCCCCCTGAGGAGCATCTCAGCCACACACAGCCACCACCCCACATTTCTTATAGCTAATCTTGCACATCCCTGGACACGATGGGCAATTTAGCATGACCAATTCACCCAACCTGAACAGCTTTGGACTGTAGGAGGAAACTGGAGCACCAAGAGGAAACCCATGCATACATGGGGAGAATGTGCAAACTCCACACAGACAGTTGCCTGAGGGTAGAATCAAACCTGGAGCTGTGAGGTAGCATTGCTCACCATCATGCCACTCTTGTGACTTGTGAGTGATGTGAAGTCCTTCGAAGGATATCTCCATTAAATCAGGTTCTTTCACTGCACAAGTAATCATAACATGCTGCATGTGGAATGCATTCAATGTCAAACTAAATGGGGTACAAATCCTGGTCACAAACAAATTTCGACCAGGTCACTGGTCATTCCAGGTTGATCACAGTCATCTCTGTGAAGCTGAAATAATCACAGGCAATCTTAAGGGTGTCACCAGTGAGCTGTAATTTACAAAAGCCACCCAAATTTTGATAGGCTGTTCAAAGACACAGAACTAATTCCCTTTCACCTTGGAAAGTAATCATTAGCCATTGTGCTTTTAGACACAACACTGCCCTTCATGGCTAATGCGGAGGGATGGTGTGGGGAACAAAGTTTTGATAACCCTATTGCACTTACAATCTTGTATTACTCCATTTGGGTCGCATACCTTGTGTTGCATCCATTAGAATAAAGTCTAATATGTCAAAGGTCCATTCAATGGCCCTTCTTGTTGTAATTCTCTTTGCCCCACTGCTTTGACAGCTATGCTAAACTGTCATTTGTCAGTGATGTGAATGTGATGGTTTACATTACAAAGGACCTGTTCTATTTCTGACACTCCCCTTGGCTATAAGCAATGGATCCAGCCACAGCAAGAGTTATAGTCTCTGTGGCTGCAGTGCTACAAAGGCACAGAGAACTTCAGGAGGGACAGATGCAGCAGCAAGCCCAGGACCAGCAGTAAACTCCCACAGCTGCTGGAGCCTCCACATGAAGAAATTCAAGCTGAGGTTCCACTAGGATTGTCACCTGAAGGGTTAACTGGCCATCTAGGTGACAACTGAGTTACATTATCCTGCACCTAGTTGGTTCCAAGGATCGAATGGGGCCCTGTGTGGGATCTCACATTCACCAACACATAGATGTATTAAGGCTAATTCCATAGTACCTGATCACACACTTCACTGTAGTGTGGCCCAAGCAGTAGACTTTTCCAATGGCTGTCTTTCTCCAGGTGCAAGATGAAATACACTGGACGCACATTTCAATGAGAGCGTCATATCATAATGCTACAGGCATTTTTTTTGTTGAAGGATTCCATTCTAGCAATGGACCAGTCATCTGTGATCATTGGTACCACTTCTTAGACCTTTGTGCCAGGTATCCAGAGGAATGCCATGATGCCCATATCCTTCCAAACTCCCATGTTCCTGCTTTGCTTCAAGGACTGAATGCCTCAGAAGGATGGTTACTGGGAGACAAGGGCTCCCTACAAAGCTGGTGTCTCCTTTATACAACCTCCTGACTGAGGATGAGTGTGGACACAATGTAATCCATTCTTCAACGTAAGTTAATTATTGGGAGGATGCTAGGCCTGATGAAGGTGAAATTTCAGTGCTTGGATTGGCTTGAGGGGCCTTGCTATCTAGTCTAGACAGAGTCTACCAATAATTTTAGCACATTGTGCTCTATACAACTGGAGCAGACAAAGAGGGGAAGTGATGGATGCTGAAGAGCTGGGAAAGCATTAGCAGTCTTCCAAGGAGGAAGATGGGGACAATGAGTAGGAGACACATCACCTTCACCATGATAGAGGACTGCAGTGTCACACAAAACTGAATAAAAGTGAACATCTTCAACTATTTATTAGGTTTCCAGTAAATGTGAGGGTCCCACATTGAACTTGTACTTGCAATGAAGTGCAAGCTGTGCCACCAACATGCTCTCACAATCATTTTGTTTTGGTTCCCCTCCCTCTGTGTGGATGATGAAGGCTGGCAGCACTTGACCCGCAGCATGGCTGGGCTTTAATAATGGAACAGGCATCAGGAATCCTGGCAGTTTCTAGCAGCAGCAGGGATTTCTGGCTCTGGTGAAGGGGAGGATAGTGTGAGCAAAACACCACAGAGGTGTGCTGCATAACTAATGAGGTGAGCTGTGGAGAACACCATGAAAAAACTCGCTGAAGCTCACGGAATAACATTGCCAGTGAAACTCTCCAAAACTACAACTTAGCTGATTACTGGTGGAACTCAGTCCACAGGGTGTACCTCTTGTGAGTTTGACTGCTCCGGTGCTGCACTCTCTACTGACCCACATATGGGTCTCGACATAGAGTTACGCGGCACAGAAGAGGCCCTTCAGCCATTGAGTCTATGCCAAACTCTCAATACTAATCACACTTGCTAGCACCTGGCTCATAATCTTGAATGTTATGATATTTCAAGTGTCTCTACTACCCTCCCAGACAATGCATTCCAAATTACTCCCTCCCTCTGGGTAAAAAACCTTTTCCTCTAAACTTTCTTTTCACTTTAAAACTGTACTTCATTTAAGACAACAGCCTCTGCTTGTTAGAATACCTGACTACACTAGATCAAGTAGACTCTGTAGATCTCGACCAGGAAAGAGATTAGTGGCTGCAAATCTACCAGCTGAATCACACGTGATAGTGTGCTGTGGTGGGAATTCATCTTACAACATCAGCCCCTGATTGGCTGGAAGTGTTTAGCAGTCATCCTGCTCTAATATGAGTGGAGAACTCACCAGAAACCAATCAGCTGCTTGATTGCTGGAAGATCCATTAGGCCTTCACATTTTGACAAGGCATCGGCAATCTCTCCAGCACTTGGATTTAGTTAAGAAATGGGAAGATACCATCCTATATGCTTGCTTCCTTTGGTATTAGTATTGCTCCAGTCCAAAATTACCTTCATTGAGTTTTCATTTGGTCTTCTCAGGGCCAATCAGGCATAGGCACTAAATGCTGATGTTGCCAACAACACTCACCTTACATGAATAAATAAACAAAGACTGCCATGACCATGAAGCTGGATTTTAACCTTGAAAAATATTCTAAATCTGATGATCCCTTCAAGCTCCAGGTTCTCAATTTAGTCTAGCCTGTTGACAATATGCATGCAATAAATCCAGCATTCAAAAACTCAATTCCCAAAAATCTCAGTTCTTGTACATGTCCATACTCTTTCAAATGCTTCGCTATATTAAACACTTCAATCATGCTTTTGGCTAGCTCCTCTACCACCTACTTGTGTCTGGTCATTTTTATCTTTTTGCCTTTAAAACGACAGATATGCAAATCATTTTTGTTGTGTGAACAGAACATATACATCATTTAATATAATTCTGACAAATTCTCATCAGACATTTTATTTGAAATAGTTTCAATAAGACATTTGAAACAATTTCTCATCGGAAATTGATTAAGTGAAACATTTATGTTAAAATTGCTTACATACATTGCATTATATACGTAGTTAAGAGTACGTTATAAACATATTTAATGTAGGGTTAAGGACATAATTATCACACTACTTAATGCAAGTTTAATATACATAGTTTTCCTAAAATTACACAAGTTAGTTTGACATACTTATTCTAAATGTGGTTAATAATATGGTATACGTTTTTTCAGACTTACAACTATGGAAACAAAATTTCTGTTCAGAATCTAAGTGAAAAGACTGGCACGAATAGTAAGTGGAATAAATGTAAGATTTAATCATGAAGGTTATTTTGTTAGCAGGAAGAAACTGTGTTTTAAAAATCATATATTGTGCTGTTCACACACGTACAGTGGTTTATGCGTTTTAGTATTATCAGAGAGTTTGGATACAAAGTGTGGAAATTAAAAATTAGATATTGGAAATATAACAATTTCATTACCTTCAATTTTCTGCTGCAAAATGTAAACTATTATATCAAAGATAACCAGCAGATGTTTATACAAAGAAAACTCTCAAGTTTTACTTTGTATACTTCTGCATATTGTTACTTCAAAAGATTACAAGCAAATATGCAATAAATCCCTTTTAGAAACATTTTAATAGCTGCTGGTTTTTGATAAAATGTCACGAGCTTTAACAAGTGCAAGAGACAAATTTTATGAGAAAAAGATAATGTTTAAGATTTGTTTCGGCTTCTGAAATCCACACTTTTAATTTCAGAAAGTATAAATTAATGTAGAATAAGGAAATTCAGAGAAATAAATACTTTTTTTTGAAAAATATTAGCAATTAGCTTAAAAATCAGAACTTATTTAATGGAATTGCATTAAAGCAAAATTTAAAGTTAGTTAATTTATCATTATGAAGTTGTTACATATTCCTGAGTTACTTTGGTTAATATGTATATGAATATGGCAAGAAAATAAATTGATAGACATGTTAGTTTAGTACAAAATATATCTAGTGCTTGTATAAAATCGAAATACATCTCATGATGTTTAGAACTAATTCATATTGTTTTCTTGTATTATTTCTAACATTTCCTATTACAAACAAGTTTACATATTCAGACAAACAATTCTCACTGACTTGTCATTGACAATCTTACCTAATATTTCAATACCTGATCAACCTGTCAATTAGAAACATACAAAAAGGGAAATTGCTGAGGAAAATCAGCAGTTCTGGCAGCATCTGTGAAGAGAAAACAGAGTTAATGTTTTGAGTCCAGTGACCCTTCTTCAGGTGAATCTGAAGAAGATTCATTGGCATTGGAATGTTAACTCTGTTTTCTTCTCCACTGATACTGCCAGGCCTGCTAAGTGTCTTCATCAATTTCTGTTCTTGGGTTTTTCAGATCTGCAGTCTCTGCAGTTGTTTGTTGATCAATCTATCTATCTGGCTGCTTTATGATCAAATAAATGCACATGACCTTACTGGCCATTTAGTACCTTATATTTCTCAACTTAAAACCTAATACAATGCAAATGTGACACTGCAGTATTGTTGGAAATATCAAAGATGAATTGAAGCTTCAAGCATTAGACATAAAATCATGTCCAGAAAATTGTGGAGATTTGGTTTTCTCTAGATGAACCATTTACTCTTTTCTCATTTTAGATTCTGATTGGCTCTCTGTATTTCCCCCAAACTTTTTTTTAGTTTAAAGCTGTAAAACATAGTTGTATCGGTCCTTTGCTGTCATGTTTTGTTATTTAGTCAACTTCAGTTCAATTTATAATTGTTCTAATGAGTATAAATAGACTTGTAAAACAAACATAATATTTTAAACATCATTGTTTTGTCTTCAATCAAGTACATAGAATGCAGTTAATACCTGATTAAGCGTAAGTGCTTGTAAACCCTGGTCATAGCAACATTGTAAGAGCAATAATTCAAATAAGCTATAATATGTATCTGATTCAGAAATTGTGATTAAACTTTGAACTCAAAGTTATTCATCAGAAAGGTTTAAAAAAATAAGGTGGACATGTAATGTTAACCATTATGGAAACTGATAGCAATGTTGCACTACAATCTAAAACATAAACAGCATAAGGTGTGTCATAGAATACTATAACTTAATTTTTTTGGCACATCTGAAGTGTGGTGTAACATAGACACTGGCAGAAAATTATGTCTGCAAGTGTGGTGTGAAAGCAAGGAAGTGTGACTGGAACAGTGAGTCTTCTAATATACAATACAAGGCAAACCAATGGTTACTCCATTGATAAGTTTGGTTTCACTTGTCATATTTTATATAACTACAGACTTTGAATAATTAATCACTTCTTTTGTTTTTGGTTTTATAAAGATTATATTGTAACCAAGATTTCTCTGTGCTATGGTAAATTAAAATGAGACTGAATAATACCTTTGGGTTCAGAGTGTTCAGCTATCTATTGCACACATGTGGAAACCTTAAAAGCACCCAAGTAAAATCCGTGTAATCCTATAAAATGACCACTATTTGTTTATAAAGTAATTCCTTGCATTATGTTTCAATTAATCAGTTTATTTCTTCTTCTGTAATTTCTAGAAGGCTAAATTTTCTGAAATGTGTGTAAGATTCAGAAAGTCTAATTATACACAATGGTTTACATTTCTTTTTAATACAATGTATGAGAAACCACTGAGAGCCAGTGAGTTCATATACTTTGGATTATAAGACTAAAATTAACTCACAATTTAAACCAGAACAGCAAATATTCAAGTAATAGGATAGCAATTTATGTTCATTTGCAAAATAAGCCTTTAAAATTTCCTGTAGGATTCAACAACTTTGAAAAAGAAAGTTTGATAAACTCAGGAACCGTAGTATGAAATGAATGGCTGCATTTTTGCAACAAGTACTTTTTCACTTTTAAAGACACTTTTAACATCTGCATGTGTGCCTTTGAAGAGTAATTAACAGGCTTTTCTTAGTGTTAAATCATATAGCAATGTTTAATAAACACCATAGAGTCATAGGGTCATACAGTATGGAAATAGACCCTTCAGTCCAACCAGCCGGCGCCAACCATACTAAACTATTCTAACTTGCCTTCATTTAGCCCATTTCCCCCCAAACCTTTCCTCTTCATGCACCTAACCAAATGTCTTTTAAAGGTTATAACTGTACCGCCATTTACCACTTCTGCTGGCAGTTCATTCCACAGATGAACCACTCTCTAGATAAAGAATTTGCTACACAGGTCCTATTTAAAACTTTCTCCTCTTACTTTAAAAATACGCCCCCTAGTTTTTGAACTCTCCCGCTCTAGGAAAGACCTTTGCTATTCACCTTATCTATGCCCCTCATAATTTTATAAACCTCTACAAGGCCACCCCCAACCTCTGACATACCAATGAAAAAAGTCCCAGCCTATCCAGCCTATTTTTATAACTCAAACCCTTCATTCCTGGCAACATCCTGGTAAATATTTTCTGAACTCCCTCCAATTTAATAATATCCTTCCTATTACTGGGGAGCCAGAAGTGCATATAGCTCTCCAGAAGGTGCCTCACCAATGTCCTGTACAGCATCAACATAATGTTCCAACTCCTGAGCAATGGTCTGAGCAATGAAGGGAAGCATGCTAAGTGCCTTCTTAACCAGCCTGTCTACCTCTGATGCAAATTTCAAAAAATTAAGTACCTGAACCCCTAAGTCTCCCAATTCTACAACATTGTCCAGGGCCTAACCATTAACTGTTTAAATCCTACCCTTGTTTGTTTTACCAAAATGCAATACCTCACATTTAACTAAATTAAACTCCATCTGCCACTCTTCAGCACATTGACCTAATCTTCTGCCTCATCTTCTGCCTAGGAATCCTCCAACCACAAGGGATGAACTCAGATTTCTCCAGTTTCCTCATTTCCCTTCCCCCCACATTGTCTCAGTCCCAACCCTCGAACTCAGCACCACCTTCCTAACCTGCAAACTTCTTCCTGACCTCTCCACCCCCACCCCTACTCCGGCCTATCACCCTCACCTTAACCTCCTTCCATCTATCACATTTCCAACACCTCTCCCCCAAGTCCCTCCTTCCTACCTTTTATCTTAGCCTGCTTGGCACACTCTCCTCATTCCTGAAGAAGGGCTCATGCCCAAAACGTCGATTCTCCTGCTCCTTGGATGTGCCTGACCTGCTGCGCTTTTCCAGCGACACATTTTCAGCTCCTACATTCTCATCCAAATTATTTATATAAATGACAAAGTAAGTGTACCCTGTACCTCTCCCTGTGGACGACTGGTCACAGGTTGCCAGTATGATAAAAAAAACCTCCACCACCACCCTCTGCGTCCTACCTTCAAACCAAGAACAAAATAAAACCGTGGCTTTATGCACAGTTGCTTACCTGATATACAGACTGTAAGCAAGAAACATCTTAATGCAGATGAAGCACTGAATTTAGGTTCTGAACATTGATGTAATTACTGAAACTTAAGACGCTATTACTTTGGGAAATCCATAGGATGGGATGGAGGTAGCAGGAAACTTCAAATGGACATATTCTTCACTGGCTCCATGTGATTAGATTACTATGTATGCTTATTTGAAACAAATAAAATCAAAAGCTGTTGTCCCACATACATAAAGGTCTTTCCTTTATGGTATCCATATAAAAGCTGTGTGAAAAAGTCCCAGATTGTAGTATTATTTTTATCATTGTACTTATCATATTTACTTGGATATTCAAAATTTTCTCTTTCCCAATCTGGCTGCATTAGGTAGGAGTGAAGCAGTCTTCAAAGCAAACTAGAGTATTACGACTTAAATTTACTATCCGTAATGTAGATGTACATCTGAACTACACTGAACTTGCACCTAAGTGGCAATCTAAAAACAGGTTAGACTGAACACCTACTGCACAGCGTCCTTTTCAATATCCACCTGATGAACAAATCTGAAAGTTGGTGTCTGCAACTTGGGAACGATGTTATTTCTACTAAAGGCATGAAAGCAAACACAGCACTGACACTGGCCAGGTAAAAGATACAAAAACTAAACCGAGACCGAAGGGAACCAACGCTTCTGCGGATTTCACGAATTACTTTCGAAGTCCATTGCTGAGGGAGCACAGCTCAGAATGTAAGCTTGTTCACATAATGCGCAGTGTCAAGTGTAATCTGCAGCGAGGACGGTCAAGAGAGTGAGTCTCCAACATCAGCAGCCCCGTGCACATTACATCGTTCAAATATAATATCAGGGAAATTATTTCAGCTCTAAAGTCTAAGCAAAGAGAAAGCTTTTTTTTATTACACGTCACTTTCATGTATCTACGGAGAGTCACATTTATAACAAACCAATGAATTTTGAGCCTATTTTTGTTGGAAGCTTGAACGATTCCCAAAGTTACTGGCTCCAATTACTGTGTTCCTTCAATAGTTCAATATTGAATTTGTCTTTCCAAAACTGCTTCGGGGAAAAAAAACCAAATTAAACCCCAAGTAACATATCATTTAAACTTCAGTAAGGTTCTCTCCAACCAATAGAACTTGGAAATGATATCCTACATCCCTGCTTTATATTTCAAAATATAATCCAAAAAATCAGTTTAAGTGTGGAAGAGTGGAAATTCAATCTCGTATGTTCCCATAAGTTCCTCAATATATTTACTTTTTAACTCATTTTGACAGATCACACTTTTTTTATACTGTCCATTTAATCATTTAAATGCCTTGCCCTTAATTTAGTCAAAATTGTTTTGAAGGGGATGCTGTTAGCAGTATTTCATTTGCTAACTTAGTGTGAAAAGAATAAACATTATATTTAACACCCAGCAATTAGAGACGAGCGATAAATACTCGCCCAGCCAGCAATACCCACGTCTCATCAATGAATAAAACAAAAACTATTTTAAATGCATGCATATGCTTGGAATCTTTAGTACATTACTCGAATTGCTAAATAAAGATTTTTCACCATTTTAAAAAGAATTAAGTCAATAGTTCAAAAAGCGCTTTTGACAGTTTTTGTGATGTCCATGTTGTATTGAAATGAGAATATTGTGCTGAAGAATATGTGAAAATAGTTTGAGTAGCAAACAGAGTTACACTGATATTCCTTCAAATCATGATCTTAATAGAAGAGCCTCGACTGAATCAAATAAATATTTAATATTTTTGACCAAATCGTTAGCTTTCAATAAATATTTGCATGGTTATTTCACAGTGTATTTGTGTAGTAGCTTTTCTAAATCTAATTTATACTGCTCTGAAACAAAGAAGGTGAAGCATTATGATCATGTTTTGACACTCAGAAAATAATCATGTGATATTGTACAATGTTTGAATTCCAAACATATTGCTGTATTATTTGTGGTTTATCTGATAGAAACCAAGTATTCCAAAAGCCTCAACTGTAATTCAGTTATAAGTAGTGCTACTCATAACACAAAAACTAACAATGGCATGTCCTTCAGCAGATTACATAATGAAACTATGTCTAACCAAAACAATTAACTCAAAATTAGGTTATGGTCAAATTCATGAGCAGAAACACCCAAAGCAACATCTTACTGTTCCACATGACCTTTTGTAATTAGAGCATCTCTGCTGCTTCTCAAATCAAGATAAGTGAATTGATCTCTTCATTGAAGCGCCACATCAGTTTATGTATAATTTTAGTTTGCTCCTGTAATACTTGTTAAAGTCAAATACCGGTATGTCAACTATGATTGAGCAATATGATTTGGCCTAAATTTGGAAATAGCTCTTTTCTACTTGAATCCCCAAGATGTAAAAATTGTGATTGACTGCAAAGCCTATTTCTTTGGGGAAGTGGGAGTGGCTCTGGGAGGGGAAAACCTGGTGGTCACTTTGGGTATTCATGTGCCCACTTGATTTGACTGTTAAGCAAATAAATTAATACCAAGTAGGGCGGCACGGTAGCTCAGTCTCCCTGTGTCTGCGTGGGTTTCCTCCGAGTGCTCCGGTTTCCTCCCACAGTCCAAAAATGTGTAGGTCAGGTGAATTGGCCATGCTAACTTGCCCGTAGTGTTAGCTGCATTAATCAGAGGGAAATGGGTCTGGGTGGGTTTCACTTTGGTGTGGATTGGTTGGGCCGAAGGGCCTGTTTCCACACTGTAGGGAATCTACTTTAAGCCAGACAGTCAGAAGGCTGACTAAATATGCAAATCACATTTGCAATTTTAATGTACAAAGAGGCAGAACACGCACAAACACTCTGTAAATTATATTCACAATTCTTCCCATAATCCACATTCTGAAGAATAACCATGACTCTTGCAACATGCAGCCTCTCAGCGATATATATATTAATAGATCATGAGCATTGGTAAATGGGAGATTTGGACATTTCCTGGGCTACAAAGAGTTTACCATGTGACTTCTTGGAACTCAAAAGCCAAAAGAAAACTGGGGGCTGTCTGTCAATTGGTTTCCTGGAGAATACAAGCCAAAGCTTTTAAGGGAGAGATTAAAATGGGGTTTTCTTACATTAATTGCTTGAAAATAGACCCCGAAGAAGATGTGCTCAGCAACAGCCCCTGGACTGAAGTGCTGGGTTTTTTTCCCAACACATACCCAGATGTGGAAGCTGCTGGAGAGGTTTGCAAGGAAGCAATCTCTCTCACTTTCTCAATGAAGTACTTGTTATCCCTGATATTTCAAATATCAGCGTTCCTAACGGCTTCCCAGCTGAATCTGAAATTTAATCTGGAGATCTTCCATTGCTCTGTGATCGCCAGCAATTGGACAGGAAATTAAAAGGAGTTGCGTGAATTCACTCCATTCTATTGTCTGTACTCGAACTTTGAACTGTAGGGAAGTGTTTTTTGTCTATTCTTTTCTCACCCATAATACCTCTGCAGAATTGTACTATCTTGTCCTGTCTGTATATGAATGTAGTTGCATCTTAGATAAAGGGGGATATAGTTTAATCTACATATTGGATGTGCCACTTAGGAGAATACGTTATGCCCCTAGGAAATGTTATTTTTGTGTTTATTGAAGGAACCTGATGAAAGTCACTTTTGTTCTATAATAAAAAGAAATAGTTGACTATTTTGGTCATTTAGTAAGATACACTTTTAATGCAGCTTTTGGAAAATGGGTGCTTACTTTCCAGCTCACTCCTCTGCTCAAAATCGCAATACAACTCAATTAACAATAATAAAATAAAATCACTTCAAACCTGAAAGTCATTGGTGCTGCTAATTGCTTTAATCTTGGAATAACCTTCTGACTTGTTACTGAAAATGAACAATGAGAAAAGGGACTTGCCTACTCAAGGAGTAGCCATTACAATCCTCAGAGAAATTGAGGACTGTAGATGCTGGGGAGAGAGAGAGTTGAAAAGAGTGCTGGAAAAGCACAGCAGGTCAGGCAGCATCCAAGGAGCCGGACAGTCGATGTTTTGGGCATAAGTCCTTCATCAGGAATGGGGGTGTGTGAAGGGGGCTGAGAGATAAATATGGAGGTGGGATGGGATGGGGCTGAGAGGGAAGGTAGCTGGAAAGGTGATAGGTAGATGCAGGTGAGGGTAATTCTGATAGATCAGTGAGGAGGGTGGAGCGGATAGGTGGGAAGGAAGATGGACAGGTCAAGAGAATGGTGCCGAGTTGGAGGGTTGGATCTGGGATGTGGTGCGAGGAGGGGAGATTTGGAAATTAGTAAAGTTGATGCCGTGTAGTTGAAGGGTTCCAAGGTGGAAGATGAGATGTTCTTCCTCCAGTTGGTGGGTGGCTTAGACTTGGCAGTGGAGGAGGCCTAGGACTTGCATGTCCTTGGCAGAGTGGGAGGGGGGAGTTGAAGTGATCAGTCACAGGGTGGTGGGGTTGTTTGGTTCAT
Organism: Chiloscyllium plagiosum; assembly: GCF_037043375.1. NCBI lineage: Eukaryota > Metazoa > Chordata > Chondrichthyes > Orectolobiformes > Hemiscylliidae > Chiloscyllium > Chiloscyllium plagiosum. The sequence continues at coordinate 43,366,138 of NW_028270150.1, forward strand.
GCATTTCGGAGATGTTCCCTGAAATGCTCCACGAGTTGGCATCTTGCCTCCCCGATGCAGAGGAGACCACATCGAGAGCAATGACACAGTAGATGAGGTGAGTGGATGTGCAGGATGTAGAAGGATCCTTTGGGGCCTTGGATGGAGGTGAGGGGGGAGGTGTGAGTGCAGGTTTTACATTTCTTGCAGTGGCAAAGGAAAGTGCTGGGTGTGGAAAGTGGGTTGGTAGGGGGGCATGGATCTAACGAGGGAGTCACAGAGGGAATGGTCTCTGTGGAACGCAGATAGCTGGATAATGTGTGAATTCATTTAGAAGCTGATACTAGAAAACTTCAAGAGTTACTCGTTAAATTATGCAATAAAATAGACTTTGAACATATGATGCCAATAAACTAACACATTGTACCTAGATATCATAGACAAAATAGAAAGGAATAGAAAAATATCATTTTAGAATCCCTTTCAAACATTGGGCAGAGCAATAAACAGCACTTTTCACTAGCTAAACTGTGTTGCAAGACATGATGTGCAAAAGGCCAATATAGTTTGCTTTTGCTACTGAAGCAAACATAATGTGTCTTTTATTCATTTAAACATGACCATACTGTCACATTTACAAGCACAAAATTGTTTGAGTTCTTAATAAATATTCTATTCATATTTTCTTGATTCTGCTCAGTGTTGAATATGGTATTAATTCCAATTTTGATCCATGAAATGGCAATGTTATAAATATTGAATCAGTTATGATTACAATTTAAGCCAATAATTTTTGTGGGCGGCACGGTGGCACAGTGATTAGCACTGCTGTCTCACAGCACCAGAGACCTGGGTTCAATTCCTACCTCAGGTGATTGACTGTGTGGAGTTTGCACATTCTCCCTGTGTCTGCGTGGGTTTCCTCCGGGTGCTCCAGTTTCCTCCCACAGTCCAAAAAACATGCAGGTTAGGTGAATTGGCCATGCTAAATTGCCTGTAGTGTTAGGTGAAGGGGTAAATGTAGGGGGGTGGGTTGCTCTTCAGAGGGTTGGTGTGGACTTGTTGGGCTGAAGGGCATGTTTCCACACTGTAAGTAATCTAATCTTAAAAAAAAGTTGGAATATTTTTTCTTCAGGGAATGTGGAGTTAATGCCGCCATTAGATCAAGTTTGATCTTACTGAATGGCTCAGTAGGCTACAGGAGCTGAATGGCCTACTCCTCCTCTTAGTTTTGGTGTTAAATATATCTACTTTACCATGTTGGCATGAGAAAACTCCAAGAGTCACTAGTTAAATACTGCAATCCTATTGTATGTAATGGTTTAATATGGAGCTATTACTTTGGTATGCTCTAACACAGGTATTAAAAATATTTATTATATTAAATATTTTGATTAGCTGTTGTTTAGAGGTACTGGTTTCATTCATTTTATTTTAGAGGTATTAGGCTTAGTGTTATTATTACTCATATTGGTTCTATATGCATTACTTTGGGATCAGGTATACCCCCAGAGTTTTGTGTGCATGTATAAAACACAGGCATATATTTATACTCACTAATGTCCAAATGTTAATAAAATGTGGACTTTGAGAACAGAACCATTAGAATGTCAACTCTTTTACATTGGAAACCTAAGGGCGAAACAACAGACCACCGTTCTCATGTTTAATCCAGCAATTAATAGTGTGAAGTGATGTGTTTAAGCGCAAAGGTGGTCTCATGTCACTGGTTAATTTATATACAGGATACATGTTGTAAATTACTGTAGTACTGAATCAGCTCTGCTACAATGCTAAAATCAGAACAAATTGACTTAAAATCTGTACCATTGCAAATATTGAATGAGTCACTTGAATTTGATCAAAGTCCATCAGTTTTTGTTTTTAATACAAAAGCACTTTGTTGGTCCACATGGGATTAATGCTAATAATGTTGCAATCATATGTTCACATTAAGATGGAAAGCCAGAACAGACACCTGAATGAACCAAAGACTGTGTGCATCACTGAGGCCAGTTGAGGTCTGTACATAAATGAATCATTCAACTATAAGCCAATATGTACATTCAAATCTAAAAAGATCTCTTTAATTCACCTCTTGAACATTAATTATTTCCAGTAGTATGTGCACGGTTATTTCTCATCTTTGCCTATGTTTGCGAAAAATGGCCAGATTTATGTCAAAGTGTTACAGGAGAACAAATCTGATGCCAAAAGTGAAGTAGAAATAAAGCTTGGAAATCCTGAACTAATCTGCATGCACTCATAGAAAGAAATGCATGCAGTGGCCTAGTTTTAATATGGAGCCAGTTGGACCACTCCTTCTTTTGATGCCATAGTTGGGGCAGGACTCTACAGTTTCCAGCCAATAGTGAGGGAAGGCCAGAGAAATTCTCTGGGTTTTTCACATTCCTCCCTCCTGCCACCAACAGGTCTGCTATTTTACTTTGGGTGGAAAAAAGCTCTGGGCAGTCCTCCCGCCCCTGCCCCAATTGAGGTTCTTATGTGTCCAAATGTTTGGCATTTCAGAGCAGTTTTATGGTTGCCTTTCATTTTGAAGCTGCTGGAAGGATGATCACCATAGTTGGGGATTTGCTGGTAAGGTGAGGAGCTCCCTCTCTGCCCCTTTCCACATGGGGCATTCTCCCCTCCCAATGGTGTGCTGTTTGAACTGGACCCCTAGCCCCTTCTCTCCATATCCCAAAACCGGAAGCCCCTATCCTGCTGTGGTCCTGGGCTCAAGGACGTGGAATCTGAGGACAGCTTGGAGTCCCAGACCCAGCCACTAGGGCAGCATGGCCAGCAGTTCTCTGAGGCAAGACCTCATTCTAAATGAAGAACAAACTTGCATCACCAGCTAAATAGCTGTGGGGCTATAGGAGGGTGCAAGCCCATTGAGTCTTTGGATGGTAAGGCAGGAATTTCACCATCTATAAAATCTTGCCTCAGGTATGTACAAATAATTTATCAGCATATTGGCTGCAGTGTACTCACCAACCATAATTGCAACACGTTTAGACCATGCTGCATTCATTTGAGAACCAATTTCACAAAGAGACTTGAAAAAGTTACAATGCAATTTTCATTGGCAAAGGGCCCAATGCTAGACTTTCAGATGGAACCCTAGGCTGGATTCCCAACAGCTCTGGAGTAACCACTGTTGGGAGCACGGGAGGACCTGCCAGGCTGAGGAGCCCAGCTAAGGCTGGGAACACAGGTCAGAATAAGTGGGGGTGAGGTTGGTGGGGAATGGTTTACTTTCAAGAGGACACAGGGGTGGGTTAAATAGGTCATTAACTTGGAGAAGAGGCACTCTCTCACCTTTTACATGATTGCAGCCTTTGCAGCCAAAGAGTAATGGGTTATATACAGTGATGAGGTGAAGCCCCCTTCAATATTTGTCCAATGCCTCCATATCATACAGTCATAGAGATGTACAGCACGGAAACAGACCCTTCGGTCCAAATCATCCTCCTGACCAGATATCCTAAATTAATCTCGTCCCATTTGCCAGCATTTGCCTCGTATCCCTCTAAAGCCTTCTTATTCCTTTAGAGTCATAGAGATGTACAGCATGCAAACAGACCCTTCGGTCCATCCCATCCATGATGACCAGATATCCCAACCCAATCTTGTCCCACCTGCCAGCACCAAGCCCATATCCCTCCAAACCCTTCCTATTCATATACACATCCAAATGCCTCTTAAATGTTGTAATTGTACCAGCCTCCACCACCTCCTCTGGCAGCTCATTCCATACACGTACCACCCTCTGTATGAAAAAGTTGCCCCTTAGGTCTCTTTTATATCTTTCCCCTCTTACCCTAAACCTATGCCCTCTAGTTCTGGACTCCCCGACCCCAGGACCCATCCAGATGCCTTTTAAAAGTTGTAATTGTACCAGCCTCCACCACTTCCTCTAGCAGATCATTCCATACACACACCACCCTCTGCGTGAAAAAGTTGCTGGTTATGTCTGTTTTAAATCTTTAAATTTCAGGCAGATTAAGATAGGGGATGTTGGAGTGGGGCACCCTCTAAGTGTTGCATGCATCCTGGCCTTAAAACAGGGCAGTAGTGGATGGATAAAATCTAGCCCCTGAGTAACCTCATGATGCCATAACTAACATGGTGTATGGCAGCCTTCAGGCACAGACTGAATATTTGCCATATTGGACAATTCAGGGTCTGTTTCTCACCAAGGAAGAGGTAGGTTCATCAAGTACTAAATTTATTAAGAGAAAGATTTAAATAATGCTTGAAATACTCAATTTGAGATGAATTTATGCTTTGATTTGAAACATTTACTCTGTTTTACTCCACTGATGCTGACTGACCTATTGGGGATGTCCAGCATGTATTGCTTTCATTTCAGATTTCCAACATCTGCAGTATTTTGCTTTGTATTAATACCTTCTCATTCCTTTTGCTTTTACAGAGGCACAGCTTCTCCCTGTCTAGTCTGTCCAAGTCACTCTTGATTTTGAAAACCTCTGTCAAATCTTCTCTCAGCCTTTTTGTCTCCAGGGAGAATAGTCACAACATTTTCAATCTATCCTCAGAACTGACGTTTCTCATTCTGGAGCCATTCTTGTGAATCACTTTTGCACTCTCCAATACCTTCACATCTTTCCTGTAATGCAACAGTCCCATTTGTACACAGTAGTTGAGTTGAGGTCCATCAAGTCTATGTACAAGTTCAACATAACCTTCCTGCTCTTATATTCTTTGCCTCTATTAATAAAGCTGTGAATACTGTATGATTTACGCATTGTGCTCTCCATCTATCCTGCCACCTTCAAAGATCTGTGCACATATATAACCAGGGCCCTCTCTTCCTACAGAATTGTAACCCCTATTTTATGTTGTCTTTCAATGTTCTTCTGACCTACGTCAGCTGCCACATCTCCACCTCCACCACCAACTTATTAATGTCCGTCTGGAATTCCACACAACTTTTCCAAGTTTAATGTCATCTGTCAACTTTGAAACTGTCCCCTACAAAGAAATATCCAGATCATGGATATATTGTCAGGAAAAGCAAGTGTCCCAGTACCAACCCCGGGGGAACACCACTCCAAACCTTCCTCCAGCCTGAAGAATATCTATTGACCATTATTCCCTGTTTCCTACCCCTCAGCCAGTTTTGTATCCATGTTGCTACTGTCCCTTTTATTCCATGACTTATAACTTTCCTCTTAGGTCTGTCATGTGGCCCTGTCTCTGGAAACCATGCATACCACATCATAATGTTACCCTCATCAAGGCCTTCTGTTACACCTTCAAAAAACTCCAGCAACTTAGTTAAACAGGATTTTCCCTTTAGAAATCCATGCCAACTCTTCCTAATCAACCCATCTTTTTCCACGTGACTCTTATTTCTATCCTGAATAACTGCTTTCCTGGGATATATGCACAAAGCAACAGATTGTGGCAGAATCCTACCTCATGAAGAGCAAGGGTGCAGACTGCCTTAAATAACCCAATAGTCAGCGGTGAGGATTGCTCATGCAACAGAACTTGTGACACTGAAAATGGTGAGGCAGCCAGCCCTTGCCATTATTAATGTATTAATGCTCAGGTTAACGTGAAAATCTAGAGGTTACTCTCTGCTCCTTGAAAGGTTACGGTGTTGCAGTGTTTGCAGATGGAATCATTGGACATGCTGATTATTTATTTACACATTGTTTTTGTTGTAAGGAGCAATGATAAATTTTAGCCTTGCTCAATGAGGACTCGTTATATGAGATGCCAGAACAGAGACAGGAAATCCTGTCTTGGAGAGCTGCCAACTAAATAAATACTGGCAGCTGTCCAGAACTGAGGAGCATTGCAGCAATGTATTTTGGAGCCCTGTTTGGTCAAAATGTGTGGCGCTGGAACAGCACAGCAGGCCAGGCAGCATCCGAGGAGCAGGAAAGTCAATGTTTTGGGCATAAGCCCTTCATTCCTGGTGGTTTTCCTGCTCCTCGGATGCTGCCTGGTTTGTTATGCTTTACCAGAGCCACCCTTTTCGACTCTGACTCTCCAGCGTCTGCAGTCCTCACTTTCTCCCAGTCTTGTTTGGTGTCAAGCTAGCAGACCCAAGAATGGGGGGGGGGGCGTTGGGGTGGGGGTGAGGGGGTAAAAGTCAAGGGACTAGGATTTGAGATTCTATGGGGGGGTGGACAATCTGGAGATGTGTCCCATCTTGGGGAGAGGTGTCCCTCTGATTGGCGCGAGGTTCTGTTAAAAAGGGAGCTCCATCTAAGACCAGACTACACAGGGAAACCTGCTGGGCTGGGTGGTTGACTTGGGTCTCTCAGCCACCCCCACCATTAGTATTATTGCTGAGGGCAAGGGCAGGCAGATAAGCTGCAGCAAGGCAGTCCCCATCTTCGAATACATCAATGAGACAGCATACAATCTAGCTCCGAAGTTTAAAACAGACAGTAATTTATGAATACTGAACAGCTTCTCTTGTTCTGAAAAGTAATTTTACAACTGAGTTTCAGTTTTTCAGATGAGCTTATAAAAATTAGAGATTTCTAATTAAATAATTAATTTTGAATGTTATTGTTCTAGTCTTTAGATTTCTTCTTTAATTTCAGGTACATTTCCCAAATGGAGATATTGTGGCACATTGGGTAGTCCCTGCCTCTGAGCCAGAAGCTCAATTTTAAAATCCTGTGCTGGGGCTTTGATAGCCAAGGAAGGTACATTCATAACGTGAGTATTAATTTTCAAATCCATCCAACATGCGCCAGTGGCTAGGGTCAAGAGTGACTCAGATCCTGACCCAGACCATAGCATTCATGTGCAAGTGTGTATTGCAACAAAAGCTTCAGATCCTTAATGGGCCAATGGACTCATTTGGCTGGTGTGGATCAGATTAGTTCCAAAAGCAAAGGTTTTGATCCTCAATCAGTTGCTTTAGATTTAGAAACTGCCACCTTATCCCACCCACGATGGAGGCCATGGTGCTGTGGGGTGGATTGCCTTTGGACAAAGCACTGAAGAAGGTATCTTTACTTGGCCTCCTTTAAAATGACTTAAATTCCTTTTTACTTCCTGCAGTGTCATTTGTGAGAATGCTTGAATATGATTATCTGAACAATCTATCTGCTGCTTGCCCTATTGCTGGATACTGCAGACTCTCTTTAGAAGGCATCAAATCATGACTAACATCAGAAAGGAGCAAACATGCCTTCCAGAGCCAGCTAAACCTTTGTTTATTTCAATATCCAAAGGAATTGTTCTTTCGCCACTGACTGCAAAATCCCAATCTGTGTTCTCCCTTTGACACTTTCCAATTTGTTATTATAATATTAAAATAAATTCACTCCTCTTTTTCTTTTCAGTCTAAAGCTGTTTTTCTGCTTTGGTCACTGAGTCAACCCCTTTTCTCTCAATATCAATAACTGCACTATTTAGCAATTTAACACAATAAAATATTCCAAAGTACTTAACTGAGGCATTTGAAATCAAAGTCATATAAGAAGCTATTTGCATAAATGACCAAAAAGTTGGTCAAAGAAATAGGTTGAGAAACATGCATACACAATCCTTAATACAGCTAAATTTAACTTTTCAAGTCAGAAATGTCAGGCAAATTGAACAAAGTAATCTCTACACTGATTATATCTTTTTCTTTCATTGACCTTGTTAAAAGAAAGTGATTTAGATCCTTTAAGGAGGATTTCAACACCAACATAGAAAATATAAAGTTAAGCCTCTGTGTAACATAGGTAATTGCTGCAAACCTTTTTGTTGGATCAAAATTTCCTTGGTCCTGCAAAACATTGATAAGATAAAATACTGATAAAAGTAACAATTTGGCAATGAAACCCCATGAGCCTGGTAAAAAAACAAGCTATGGCTTCCTCTTCATCCAATAAAACATTTATTCAAGACCGTTGTGGTATAGTGATTCTGAAATAACTTCTTTGTTGATAGAGTATTGTTCTGGGAGAAGAGAAGTTTAATGGAGAAACTGTCTATTTCAGATTCGTTCTTTAAAATCCTTCAACCATCAAATCAATCCTTTCTTGGAGTTAACTCCATGTTAGAAGTGGATCCATTTCGCACTCCATTTCTCAACGCAAGGATCCAAACACACCCTTCAGTTCTTATCACATTTTCTGTTATTCCATTGTAAATATAAAATTACTCCTCTGTATGATAACTATGTAACAAGATCCAGAAGCTTTCTAACAACTGACCTGCAAGAAGAAGAGATTGTGACATCTTGGTAATGTCATTGGACAACTAATTCCAAGGTCCAAGGCTAAAAGCTTTGTTCATATGTCAGCTCACAGAATTGAGTTTCAATTAATAGAAGTAATCTAATCTAATCTAATAATTTCAGAATTGGAAACTAGTCAAAGTAACAGTTACTATGAAATTATTGTCAGTTATCAGAAAAATCTATCTTGTTCATTAATGTCCTTTAGAAAAGGCAATCTGCCATGTTTAGCTGGTCTGGTCTACATGTCACTCTAGACCCATAACATTGTGGATGACTCTTATCTATGTTCTGATGTGGCCCAGAAAGCCACTTAGTACAGGGGCAACTGGGGATAGGCAACAAATGTCAACAGAATAAAAGGTAAATAGGCTTTTTTTCAAATATCTATGAAATCTGTAATTTGTTTCAAGAACTGAAAAGGTATTTTCAGAGTTTACATTAATTGTCAAGGGATGAACTGTGATTTTCTTGACAAATAGAAATATTGCCATTGCAACTTGGCAACTCATGACCTGGAAGCAGTACCAATATGAAGGAAGTTAAGAAAGAAGCCTTCTGACTGACTAAACAAAGAAAGACTGCAAACACAAAAGTGAGCTACAAGAAGAGATGCTGGAGAATGAAAGTGATCCATTAGGCTGGATTTAATGGAGGAATGGAATATATTTATCAACTTAATTATAAAATCCAAAACTCAGCTGCCTGAATAATGATGTGACATTGGGGGCTGCCTTAGTTGCTTTAGAGTGAAAGTCCATCCCTATTTGGGAAACAACATGGACTACAGACAGATCCCAAATAACTGCCATGAATTTCTGACTCAGATAGTTCTGGGTATCTGGGCAGACCAGCTTGGCAGACTGCATGAAACTGGGGATGAGAGAATGTGGGTTGGGAGTTTGGTTTAAAGAAGGATGATGCAATTTTAGGTTGGGGTTTTGAAGTACCTTAGATGGGCAAAGGAGGTACTCTCCTCCTGCCTTAGAGTAGCCTTCAAGTATACCAGCAGACAACTGTAACATCTAGCACATATAGAAAACAGGCAGAGACAAAGAGAGAATCACAGTGAATTCCTGTGTGAAGAGGAAGGACACTCAGAAAGAGGACAATTTTTCTATTTGAAAGTAAAAGGGTTAGGTGTTCTTAGAGGTACTGTGTGAACAGACTAAAAAGATTTAAAACCTGGAAAGCTGTGCAAATAGCTTGTAGATGATAAAGCGAAAAATGTTTACCCAAAATGGCTTAATTGTGAACTGGACTTTTATTGACTATTCACCTGAAATGGGACTTTTGAAAGCCATAACCTCAGGATTATCATGATTCAATGGAGAGAGGGGACATGGAAGCACCAGTGCTGATGATAATCATACCCATGGATAAAACTCCAGACCTACCCTGCATGAGTAAAGTGCAGCATATTTTGGAACTGTGCAGCTACCTCGTGCCATCTTTGTGTGACACAGGTGTTTATGATTGGATAAGATGTTTAGTTGAAGTGAGGTTTCCCTTTCATTTTGAGTGATATGGAGTTGCTGGTGTTGGACTCGGGTGGATATAATCAAAAATAGCACATCACTAGCTGCCTAAGGAAGGAGCAGGACTCCAAACGCTTGCAGTTTCAAATAACCTGGTGTTGTGTGATTTTTGACCGTTTCAATTTGAAGTAACATTCATCTGTTAATTCATGTATCGTGTTTGTTGGATCTGATTCATGTTAAAATGAAAACTGTAAAAATATATCATTTGCAATTTTTTCATTTGGGTTTGTTCAATAAATACATTTTTTTGTTTATATTTTCCCCATGGCGATCATAACACCTGAGAGTAATTACTCTGTTTGGTTCCCAATGCTATCTGCATTATTACTGCAACAAGTTACTTTAACAAGTAACGCCAGTATTGCTCTAAATTTATATCAATATGAATAAAGAGAGGTTTTCTAACTGAAGAAGCTTGATTCTGAAAGGTTATCTTTAAGGCTTAAAATCTTTGAAATTTGGCAATGTTCATGTTAACCGCCATGGAAGTACCAATTTAAATCATTCCGAGACAAATGGCGGAATTTAAAATATAAAGGGATAGAAATTGCAAACTAGAGTAGCAGACATTAACTTAATACAGCATTTGCTAGCCATATCTAATTCATTTTGAGGTAATAAAGCCACAAAATACTAAGAAGAAAAATGTATGCATATTTTGACAAAATTAATGTTGTGGCATATATTCAGGGACAAGGCATAGTATTATTCTTTACTGGCAGCAAGAGTAATTTTGTTATTATTATTTTGTTGGTTGTTTTTTATTCATTCACTGGATGTGGGTGGCTCTGGCTAGATCAATGTTTATAGAATTGTCCATTCCTAATTGCCCCAAAGACAGATAAGAGTCATCCACATTGCAGTGGGTCCAGACCAGGGCAGCAATGAACTAGATAGCTTTTTCCTGACAATTGACAATGGTTTCATGGTCATCAATAAACTCTTAATTCCAGCTTTATTTTTGTTGAATTCAAGTTCCACCATCTGCCATGGTGGGATTTGTACCTGAATCCCCAGAACATTAGCCAAGGTTCTGGATTAACAGTCTAGTGATATTACCACTAAACCATCGCCTCCTCTTGATTATTATTATTAATTAATAAATCTGAAATGAAAGAAACAGTACTAGTAATGGTGACCATGAAACTATTGGACCGTTGTGAAAACCCATTGGGTTCACTCCTATCCTTTCGGGATGAAAAGGCCCAGAGTGTTGCTCAGTTATATCTAATCAAATGGAAAAGTAAACAAAAAACTAGACGGATCCTTTAGGGGTTGGAGGTGGCAAAAGGAACAGCACTGCCCAGGTGGTGTTGCAATGTCCTCCTTACAAGTATTTAGAACATTGAACAATACAGCACAGAACAGGCCCTTCGGCCCTCGATGTTGTGCTGACCTGTGAGCTAAGACCATACCCCTACACTATCCCATTCATCATCCATGTGCTTATCCAAGGATTGTTTAAATCTCCCAAATGTGGCTGAGTTAACTACATTGGCAGGATAAAAACGAGGACTGCAGATGCTGGAAACCAGAGTCTAGATTAGAGTGGTGCTGGAAAAGCACAGCAGGCCAGGCAGCATCCAAGAAGCAGGAAAATCGATGTTTCGGGAAAAAGCCCTTCATCAGGAATAGAGGCAGTGTGTCATTTATCTCTCCACTCTGCAGGCACACTGCCTCTATACCCGATGAAGGGCTTTTGCCTGAAACGTTGATTTTCCTGCTCCTCAGATGCTGCCTGGCCTGCTGTACTTTTCCAGCACCACTCTAATCTAGACACTTAACCACATTGGCAAGCAGGGCATTCCATGCTCTTTTCACTATCTGAGTAAAGCACATGCCTCTGACATCTGTCCTAAATCCATCACCCCTCAATTTGTAGCTATGCCCCCTCATACAAGTTGACATCATAATCTTAGGAAAAAGACTTTCACTATCTACCCTATCTAATCCTCTGATCATCTTGTATGTTTCTATCAAATTCCCTCTTAACCTTCTTCTCTCCAATGAGAACAGACCCAAGTCTCTTAGCCTTTCCTCATAAGACCTTCCCTCCAGACCAGGCAACATCCTGGCAAATCTTCTCTGCACCTTTTCCAATGCTTCCACATCTTTCCTGTAATGGGGCGACCAGAACTGTACACAATACTCCAAGTGTGGCCGCTCTAGCATTTTGTATAGTTTCAGCATGACATTTCGGCTCCAGAATTTAGTCCCTCTAACAATGAAACCTAATGCACTGTATGCCTTCCTAACATCACCATCAACCTGGGACTTGTGAGGACTTGTGAGTTGGAGAACAGAGTTAGCAAATGACACCCTGATATAGCTTCCCGACCAGGCGAGGGTGCGGGGTGTGTGTGGGGATTGTGAATCAGCTCTCCTCCTTTTAACCCGCTCCTTTGGCCACACGGATTTTAAATTCTTTTTATCACACAGCTATTACTTTACTCCAATAAAAATATAGTTCACCAGAATCAAATAACCAGCCAATTACAAGGTCTCCTTGAATGAAAGGAAGTGCAATTTTATTACTTGTTCACCCTGAGCAGAATAATAAAGATGCAACATCAAATACGCATACACAGAATCACAGATATAAAGTTTAATAAGGGGAGAATGTCTGGTATAAAAGGGAAGGTAAAAGAATATGCAGCTCAAAAGACCTTAGTGTGTCTTTGAGGTGTTAGGTTTGAATCTGAGATAATGGTTATTTTATTTTTTTTTATCTTCAGCAGTATTAAGTATCGCAGATAACTCCCTATCCCCAACACTCAAAACCATCCTTTCATACTTGCTACCTGACAATTCCTCCCTCTGACACCCTCCCAACTGCCAGTATACCCATGAATAGCTACCCCTCCCAAGGAACCTAGCACTCTATTCATCTGGCAGCCTAGCTTACATCTACCTTGCATACTTACCCCTTTACAGGAGCTGTCCAAGCGGCTGGGTGAGGAGCTGGACTTTTAAATCACAGAATACGGCAAATCCTGCTGTGGCAAGGGGGAGTAGTCTGCCTGCCTGCTCCTGCATTACGAGGCACCTGTTAGATTAGAAGTGCATTCCATATTGGTGAAGGAGACCAAATTGGATTCTCCTGTCAGAAATATAGAGCTCTCCCTAACCTCCTAAAAAGAGGAACTGAGCGTGATTGCCTCTCCTCAGAAAATTCAACCCATTTGTGCCAGAGGATGGTCCTGCCCATAAAAATGCTCTACCCCGCCAGTTTAAATAAATTACCATAGTGAGTTTCTGCTAATTATAGGCCTTCAAAGAGACATTAAAAATTAATTCTTTTTCCAGTTCATGGCAGAATTTGAAAGCTTTTGAGTTAATTATGATTTACTGAGAAAATTCTTACTGTGCACCTCTACAAATGGCAAATGGTCTGAACAATTTTTCAAGATAGTTTTCAATTATTCAAAACAAGGTTATTCAGATGTGGTGGGCTTAACACTGTTACTAGAATGCATATATTTTGCAAATCTTGTTTTCAGCTGTCTGTGTAAAACTACACCACTCTTCAAATAATATTTTCAAAAGAAACATTTATTTAACCCAAAATTATGTTCCAAAACACTGCCCCTTTGAATTGACTCATGGAAGATTTTAGAGTCTGCACTTGCAGATAAGTTTCAGTGGAAACGTGAGAAAATGAAAACACTTCTCAAAATTACCACTATTTCAGGCAAAATTTGACTTGGATTACAAATTGTTCCAAAGCAGAAACTCTGCCCCCTAACTTTCCATATTAGTTAAACTAAAAACAAAATATTTGTGGGCAATCCATTGAATTCAGTTTTTCTTTTGTATTTGCAAGTATGATCTTTCCAGTACATACACGGACCTTTATGGAACAGAGTCATGTTGAGACACTTGTAGCTTGGCACATATTCCAGGAAAGCAAATAAACAATAGCAGAACAGTCACTTCCAATCTTACTGCTTTATTTATGTCTGTGCCATCTTACTTATTAGAGGCATGGAGTGAAAGAATCATTCAGCACAGAAGAGGACTTTCAGCCATCGAGGTTGCATTGACCTATCTACTCCAGTCCCACTTTACAGCACTTTGCATACAGCCTTGACATTTCAACTGCTCATCCTGTGCCCTAATGAGAGAGCAGCCCTATGGACCTCTGGGACTATGGCCACTTGACCTTAAGAGAAGGTGATAGCCCAGTAGTATAATCAGTAGACTATTAATCCAGAGACCTAGGTAATGTCCTCGGGATTCTGGTTTGAATCCCACCATGGCAGATGATCGAATTTGAATTCCGTAAAATAAAAATCTGTAATTAAGAAGCAAATGACGGTCATGAAACCATCGTCAGTTGTTCGAAAAAAAAATCCATTTGGTTTGTTAACATCCTTTAGGGAAGCAAACTAGTGTCATTACCTAGTATTTTTACCTCATTACCTAGTTCAGCCTAGCCAATAAGACCTACATTCTGTGAATAAATAATAAAGAAAACATGGAGTTGTTCCTTTTCCCCCAGGATACAGCACTGAGCCAGGCTGTAATTGGGGTTCAGGCTGGCTTGATGTAGACCCTCGTATGGAGGCCTGTCAATCACTCTGCCCACCAAATCCTCGAGGCCCCTTTCATGTGAAACAGGGAGGAAACTTTCATCTGGGCCATGTCCTCAGTGATCACAGTGAAACAGCAGAGAGTGAGGGCCTGTTGCTGGTTTGTGAAGCTGGGCTTTAGACACTGCACCAGTAGCATGAGTGCAGGATGGTCCCAGCGGTGGTGAGCATTTCTGCCTCTCTGGCCATGTAATTTGATGAGAAAGACACCAAACAGCCCCACTGCCACCAGGAATGAAGTGAAGGACAGAAGATTGCATGAGAAAAGTCACTTTGTGCCTTTGTGGACCAGGCACCATGAATTGAGCCTGACAAAACACTTGAACTGAAAATGGGAAATTGTAACACATCTTCTGATGAGGGGAGGCCAAGAGATAAAATACTTGCAACATTATGTAGCATCAGGGAGATTCACACATCAACCTTAACCATTAAGTGTCCCAGAGAAGGCAGAGACTTTCCAGCCAAATGTCCAGCCCATTGGAGATTTTAGAAAGGTTGCCATGGAGAGAGAATTTATTTGGATGAGAGACAAAAATTCCATTTCCTGAAAATGGGTTAAAATTTTCACCCTGGGCGAGCGTAAACTTCTTCTGTTTCATCACTCTTTCATCACCAAGGCATTTCTTTGCACAAACACTTACAGTGTTAGGAATGAAGTCTCTCCACATAGAACAGCTCATGAGAAGTCCCAGTCAGTTGCAGTCTGCCTTGTTATTGGTAAACATGTAGTGTTTGAGGTGAAGTCTGACTGGGCCAACAAGCCTGCTCAAGTGACACAGCCACAATGGCTGGTATACATCAGCCAACCTGACCAAGACATACCAGCCAGGCTGAACTCAAATGGGGCACAACTCAAAAGACCATCTTTTTAATGGTGTCCTTGTCTTTGTTCCTTGTAAACCATCAGTGAAAAGCCATCAGATGTGTTTATTCTCCTAGTTGTGAGGACAGATAAATAATCTGATGATGTGTGAGCTATTGAATGTTGCAATTCCCTTTATGTCCTCAATGTGAATCCATGTGAGAGGGACAGTACCTTGTGGTGCCTTAGAGAAATATTGGTTGGTGATGAACATGGGGCATCTGATGGAGATTGCTGGTACCCAATCTTGTGTATGTCAATCCTCTGCAATAGTCACCTTACAATGCTAATTCACGCTCTTAGGAGCATGAAGCTTTGAATGGAAAGTGGTATATATATATATCCTGGCAGAGCACAGGAGATCATTAACTGCCTATGGCACTGGAGACCAATCCTCTTGAGTAGGCCACAACATTGATCTCCACAGTTACCTCTGCCTGGACACCTTTTGTCAGTCAGGAAAGCCTCTTGTTGTCATCCTGAGGGAAAAGAATCTCCAGTCTCTCCTGGACAGGTTTCAAGAGAACCACTGGGGAGATATTGCTAGAATGGGGCACCACTTTTTGCCCAGTCTCTGACGTTTCTAGGATGTGCAAAGGCAGAATGATGCTCTGAGTTGCGGCGAGTGATATGCTGTGCAGGTGCTTTTAAATATAGGGCCAACATTGGAGTCCAGCAGGTGCTGGCAGGAAGTTCCATTTGTTGGCTTACTTCTTAAGTTACTAGTGACAGTTTTTTTTCAATAACTGCTTTTTAAACAATTCTGTCAAAACTACTTCCAATGTAGATCTTTCACACGATGAGAAACATATTTATTGTATCAAAATGCAAATTAAATACATTTGTTAAAACATGGATATTAAGCTTCAAATATTTATTCAGCCTTCTGATTGTTATGTCCAAATTTCATCACCAGAACTACTTTTGCAAAATTCAAAAATACTGTTGCAGTTGAATGCTGTGTGCTATTTCATTAAACTGTGAATTTCAACAGCGCCAGAAATCCACTCAATGGGGACCAGATGGTAGGGAAGCAAACTTCCAAAGGAGGAGGGATTTGGAGCACAGATCGTCTCCTGGACTCTGTTTATCTTTTATGACTATTTCAGGTACAGTGTCAACACCTAAAGTAGATTGTTTGCCTGTCCTCGTGACCAGTTGCTGGATGAGTTGGGAAAGTTTGAAAAGGAATGTCACAAAAAAATGAGGCATCCTAATCTTCAAACAAAAAGGATTTAATTCATTAAAATCATAATTAAAGAGTTTATTTATAATTATAAATTGATAATCATTTTCCTTTTGAAGTATGAGAGCATTTGTTGGTTTGCTCAAGGCTAAAAATATTAAAATAAAAGGGGTCAATGGTGTACTCGCCAATAACTTGTTACATCATTTTGCATAAGAGTATTGAAGGAAATCCATTTTTAATGTATTGTGACGCATTACATAAAGTTAGCAATGCAATACTTTATAGACTAATGGTGGCAAGTGTTACAGATGTCTGTGGTCCCCAAATGATTTGCTGTCAGTATATGCACAAGAACGGCACCCACTCATTTATATACAAGCTCTAAACCAACAAAGCAACACACACACCTTCACAAGTAATCCCCCGACATTTGTTTCAGAAATGCATATAGTTAGGTTGTTCCGTCCTGTTTTAAAAAAAAGGTTTATGTTAACTCAGCAGGAATTAACTCCTACCAGCCAACAGTCTGTTCATAGCAAATCTATTGCTGAAAATCCAAAGGTTGAAATACAACAACACAAAACAACTGCTGGGAGAAGTGAAGAAAATCACTTAGTTTGTTAATTATCAGTTCTATTCATATTTTCTCTAGATTCCTAATCTCTCTCATGTTACTACTTATTTCCTAATTAGTTACAATTAGTGTTCCACTCATATGCAAGTCGAAGATGACATTAGTTTTTTTTATTCTTCTGTGTACTGAAGATTTTGTATTCACTAAACACATTATTAACATGTTAACATGTTATTGCACATGAATGTCTTTTTGGACTTCTTTAAAATTTGCATTAAGTTGTTTTTATAAATACTTCACTATTCTTAACAACTATATGGACATTGAATTGCATTTCTCTCATGGGCCTTTATGAATGAAAATAAGTAATTTATTTTGTTGAACCATTGAAATTTTTGTTTTGGCATTAAAGTATGCTGAAAGCTTAAAACAACAGCAAACTTCATGGGCTCTAGGAAATTTGATTGACAAATTATTCACACATATATCTAAATTCCACTGTAAAATTGTGTAGCAGTCGGATATAGAGTTTGATTTTGCAACTCAGAAAGATGGAAAACATTTCTTTTTGAAAAGAGCAACCAAAAATATTTTACTGTATCTGTTGTCTAACCATGAACATTTTCTGCAATATTCTACTAACTAAATTTGGAAACATTCTTTGAATACTTGCCAAGGGTTTCTGAGTCTTGGTGTTTATTATCAGTGATCAAACCACCTATCTGCAAGAGGAAATTGTCGCCTTTGGATCAGAAAATTAAAAAGTTAAAAAGAAGTTGCTGAAAACCTAAGAGTAGTGGAGTTACAATAATGAAGCTTTGTTATGATGATACGCATCTTAGCATTTAAATTCAATACTTTGCAACAATCATTTTGGAAATTGCTTTTATTTTTGACCTTAACAAGAAAATTTGTATCTCATTTAAGTATCTGGTCACTTGTAAAAGTACAAACGGGGCCAAACATCATGATATTCACATTCTTCGTAAAACTGCTTATAAAGAAAATTGCTAAATTAAAGTTACTGGAAACAACAGGAAGATGCAATAATACAGTTGCATTCAGCAGCCATTTCACTTCTTTCAAGCTGAAATACAGTTGGTTAGAATATGATTTTAACATGATATTCTAGTCAACTATTAGCAGTGAACTGTTGTGCATTCTTCACATAATGAACACGGTATATTCACAAATGGTGCTGCATTAATGCCCTTGTATTTAAATTACTCTAAAACATATATTAAAATTGCAAAATAACAAACATATGACAGGCTGATTAGATGATCAGGTTTCTCATTAAAACTGTCAAGAAGTCAAGAGTCCAGATCAAGAGTTTCAGTTTGTAGTTCTGTAAACTTGGAACTGACTAGCGTTATAATTTGATGCAAAATTGTTGATTTTGTGATAACGTTAAGAATTGAAGGTTGCACTGATCCATATATATTCTTTTTTTCATTTAGACATATAGCTTTAAAAAGAAATTTCCTTTGTACAGAACATAGAACAAAAATATTTCAAATTAACATGAAATGGGAAGATACTTATATATCTGATTCTTTAAAGTCATTTCTCTCTTTGTGAATGTTATCATAAGATTTGTGCCTTTTAATATTAATAAACATATCAGGGATGTACATTATTTGGATTTTCTTAAAAAATCTACAATTGATGCTATGAAAAGTATTCTCTGATTTCCTTCGTTTATGTTTCAGTATTAGAAACAGACATTTCCCACAAGTTCCAAGAATGACTGTGTGTGGAATTTCTGAACAAGAAATGGATTATGAAGAGTTCTGTGACCATTTTTAGTTTCCTTGGAATTATTCAATCAAATACTTAACTAGTTAGGAATTATCATCATGATAACGAAGGACAGTTCAGTCTAAAAACAACCTTATCAATTGCAAACTCTTAATATTTTAAAACTTTGAAAATAATCAAATAATTACATAAAATGAGTTTTGATTTATATTTGCATTTGTGAAGAAACTTCAGTATTTATAAAGTTTACCCATTTTCATACTAAACACATTTATCCTAACAAGAAAAACAATATATCTATTTACTACAAATACTCAAAATACTTATTTCCATACATTTTAGTTTTGTAAAATACAGCATTAAAACTACAGCTTACAATTTTTGGAAGATGTCATAAAATGAAGATGGCTAGATTTTAAAAGCTGTATTTCTTTCAAATGAAGTACATAACATATGAACTTCTATCCCAAGACAGGAACAAAAATTAGTTTTTTGGATTAAGTTCAGAATATTAAAGAAAGTGAACCTGCAAGTACAGCCATTCTAATCTGTCAAACTCCATCTAAAATACTGTCAGTTTTCCCTCGGGTACAATATCAAATGTGTTTCTCAGTTGTTAGCATAAGCATCTAATAGAACACTTCAATTCACTGTCGGTAATCTTTATTGCGATGCTTGAATGGTTTACATTGCATTGTAACCCATCCATTCCCAGATTAGTTAACTAAGTTAGGAATTAATGTTTCAATTTTTCAACCACTGCAACTCTTGAAGGAATCAACTTTGGTCGGCCTCCCCCTCTGATCACTCCCTGTATCAACATCCTTTACTTTTTATTTCCACCATTCATAGTTCTCTACGGGCTCAATGGCCTTGGTTTCTGGCAGTCCAGAATCCAGTTCTTGACAGTATTCAACAGCAATGGTTTCTGACACACTGCGTACAGCCTGGAGTAGTTTTTGACCCTCCCATTATACAATTCTCATAAAAAGCAGCTCACGGAGTTTGCAAATTTAAAACTTTATGTGTACCCATTTTGAAAAAGCATCCTGTCAGAAATGAGCAGCTTAAAAATTACAATTCTTCGTGTCTTGCACTTAGCCTTCAATAATTTATCCTCCCTGCATCTAGTTCTCAGAAAAATGAATGGTTTCAGTTTGTGATTCCACAGTGTCTAAAGCCTTCAGCAATTTTATTGAAGATAACAAATAGATATTCCAATCTTTGAATCAGGAAATACTAACACATTCTCCTTGTTTCAGTTTTGATTCTTGAATTACTTAATTCTCTCATCTTCCTCCCAGGATATGTATCAACTGCCAGTCCTGTTCTTTATGTTCTACTTTAAATCAATGACCATATTATTTTGCTTTTTGGTGTCAAACATTTATCAGCAACAAATATGCAATGAGAACTTTCAAAGTACTTTCAATCTGGGGGTAAATAAGAGGTGCATTTTATAATTCCAGTCATACCTCCTAAGCCATGGATGACATAGTGAATCTTAAACCTATTAATTTTAAGAAGGCCTATCTATGATAAATACAATTCTGAAATAATTACATCAGTTTGGAAGTCACAGTACATTTATTGTACATACCTGTGAGTAATATCAATTTCTGACAGACTGAAAAACCACAAAGCTGCTTTCTTTAACTTGTTTCACTGCCGACTGAGAAACATCTTTAAAGAATTTGACGCCTATTATTTTAGACTGTTCACCGTCTCCATTTGTGCTTGCTCCCCACAAAGTTTTCACTTTAGAGTGTTTGGACCTTATCGTTGTTAGCCTTTAAACAACCCCTACTACAGGTTTGTTCTAAATAATTTTAGTAACGGTGAATAAAGTCGTGGTATCTCAATGAATGGTTGAGTCTCCCACACATTGGAAAAAGGAAGCTGAGAGCGGGGTTTTCTCTGTAGGAGTATATTGTGTATACTGATGCTATCACCCGATAATAGTTGTGTATTGGAAACCTACATTTGATACTCGGGGGAAGTCCATGGTGGACAAGTCCCTGATGATTTGAGCTTTATCACAGTATTCAGTAGTACTCTGCCTCTGTAAATCCAGAGGATAGTAATAACTCTTTATTAGGAGGCTGGAAGGTTATTTTGCTCATTTTACATTCAAAGAAAACATATCAATGCAGCAGTCGGCCGTCTTGTGTCCAACACATGCAGGTATTGAAATACTTTAGCGCTAAATTTGCAGGGCCGAGTTTCGACATGTCCTGGATGGGTGTTGAAAGTCAACACCAGGCCCTTTGAAAACGCTAATTCCTGGGTTTCAAGGTCTCCTCACTGAAATTAGTCATTGATGGCAATGCAGGCATCGGGCTTAGCATTTCAGATGTTCTCAGTGGCATCTGTGGAGACCAAAGCTTCCTGTGTGACCAGGAGCAATGAGGAACTGCTGTGGAACCACACACATTCTAGTCCCTCGCACACACCTCTGTATTCCCCCAAGGTGTCCAGCACTTGCCTGAGGACCCATGATAATGCCTACCTGAGCTGCCTGCTTGGGAGCTCTCAGTATGGGCACTTTATCCAGAATATGTTGATGAGATCCCAGGACCCATTCACTGATATTTTGGTTTGTGCGTTCACTGTTTGCACAAATTGACAGGGTCAATTTTTACCTGTAATTTTGTAGCCACCGGGTCAGTGCTGACATAAGTAACAAATGTGAGAAAAACTCCTATGATACAATTTTGTAACATTTAATGTTAACTGAACTCAATTGGTCCCAACTTGGAACTTACAATCTACATTGTTGACACTGTACACAATTGCAGCACTGAGCCAGCTTTAAGCATGCTTTTTAATAAGCTGGAGGCCTGAGAAGATGGCCAAGCTCATGAACAGCCAGCAACAGTTAAAGTTGGTTTGCAATACTTAAAGCAACACTGCAAATTTTTCTAGAGGAGGTGGAATGTGGTTGCTGCAGGTGCTGGGAGTCCTTTGTGAGCCAAGTAAACCTTGGGTGTAACAGAAGACAAGTACAGTGTGGGAGAGAGCAGACTGCAAGGTTTACAGACCTTCTTGGCAGAAGAAGTGTCCTATATCCACAGGAGACCATCCAGACACATTTCCTAAAGGAACCAGATAGCTGCAGAGATCAATGCCACAAGTCCAGGACTGAAGATTTGAATGTCCTCTCACAAGTGGTCAAGGTCATAGAATGCATTTATAAATGTGGCATCTCACCAACTCAACATTAGCCTCAAATACTGCTAAAGTTGTCATACTGCCAATGTCAATAGCAACACTTTGTATTTCTATAGCACCTTTTACATAATAAAAATTCCTAAGCACTTCACAGAAATATTAAAGAAATTAAATTTGACACTAAACCATTTAAGGGGATACGAAAGCAGATTGCCAGAAATTTAGCCTTTATGGAGCAGCTTGAATGAGGAGAGGGGGAGAGGTTTAAGAGGAGAACACCACAGCTTGGAGCCTCAGCAGCTGAAGACACCATCACAATGATATACAAGAGATATACAAGAGCCAGGCAGCACAGATATCTTGGAGCTGCAGAATATCACAGAGAAAATGAGGGCGAGGCCGTGGAGAGATGTTGAAACAAGGTTGAAAATCATTTCATAAAAAATTCTGTCAACATGAACATTTGTTATACCACACCCTCAAATGCTCACTGAAAGCTTCCTATCCACAACCCATGAGTTTGCACACATGACTTACTATTTACAATAGCCATATCAGCCAAACACATTACACGACTCTCACTAACAAAGCAACACAACCAGAGATAGCAAGAGGTAAGCAAAGGGAAACAGATGCATCTGTGTATCCTGTTCCTCTGGAAGCAATGGTGTCGGTCATTTTTGGGACTTCATTTGCTGAACCCATCATCAGTGAAGGCACTGAAACTATCAAAGATGACAGTGTATCCTAATCCTCCTTTTCATTTCCCATCTTCCTCTCATCCCACACTTTTTAAACAATACTTGATGTCAGACTTGTAACTACACAGACATGACACCATATGTAATTTAGAGGACAATATAAAGGTAGGATCTGCTTGCTTTGGTTTGGCAATAATTTAGTTTGCTCTTAATGGAAAGTGACCTCAGTGACCTCTTTTACAGAACTGTGGACAGCAAACTAGTTGCTGCAAATATCTACAGATCCAGTTTAGGCAGGATGAAGTGCATAAACATTGATCACATGACCAACTCTACGGTCAATAACAACACCATCCTCGCCCTGTTTTGAGGATGCAGGATGGCTACAGCAGATGATAGATTTCAGTGAGGCCATACTTTTGGAAGTGCAGAAGTATCACATTGACCTGAATCTTCTGATCTGAGTCAGTGTCTTTACTGACCACCTAGAACAGAGAAAAAAATGGCCTACTTACTTTTCGAGGAGATTTTCAGCCAGGCTGTGAAGGAATCGTTGAGAAGTCCAGCAAACCACACAGGCAGCAGCAGCAAGGATTGTCATGAGGCATGACTGCCTCTGGACATTCATTCCACACACAAACCATGCACTGGGGAAAAACACATGGTGCTCCTCGTGTCTTTTTAAAATCTTTCTCCTCTCACCTTCAAAGTTTGCTCCCTAATCTTGAAACGCCCAGCCTAGGGAAAGGACACCCGCCGTTCACTTCATCTTCATTTTATAAACCTCAATAAGGTCACCTCTCAAAACTCTCAAAGCCCACTTTTTATGGCTGTAACTGTTCGTTTCTGTGTTTAAAGGTGCTAAAGCCATTCTGACAACTACTGAGGGAAGATAAACAATTGGTGCAAAATGCGAAGCTGGGGAAGATGGGAGGGCTGCTGGCATATTAGGTGGGTTAGAGAGTGGGATACCAGTGGGTAAGGGTTAAGTGGCTAGATAAATGAGGGAGGTGTAAGGATGGCAGGTGGGTTGAGGTCAGTGTCAGATGGCAGAAAGTTAGTATAGAGATGCTCAGCGGGAAGGTTGCAAGGGAACAGTTGTCCATTTGGGGATTTAGAGTGAGTGATTAGGTACACTGAGTGATTGGGGATCGGTGTGAGTGATTGGGGATCATTGTGAGTGATTGGGGATCGGTGTGAGTGATTGGGGATCATTGTGAGGGATTGGGGATCGGTGTGAGTGATTGGGGATCGGTGTGAGTGATTGGGGATCGGTGTGAGTGATTGGGGATCATGGTCAGTGATTGGGGATCGGTGAGAGTGACTGGAATCAGTGTGAGTGATTGGGGAACAGTGTGAGTGATTGGGGAACAGTGTGAGTGACTGGGGAACTGTGTGAGTGATTGGGGATCATGGTCAGTGATTGGGGATCGGTGAGAGTGACTGGAATCAGTGTGAGTGATTGGGGAACAGTGTGAGTGATTGGGGAACAGTGTGAGTGATTGGGGATCAGTGTGAGTGATTGGGGATCAGTGTGAGTGATTGGGGATCAGTGTGAGTGATTGGGGATCAGTGTGAGTGATTGGGGAACAGTGTGAGTGATTGGGGAACAGTGTGAGTGATTGGGGATCAGTGTGAGTGACTGGGGAACTGTGTGAGTGATTGGGGATCAGTGTGAGTGATTGGGGATCGGTGTGAGTGATTGGGGATCGGTGTGAGTGATTGGGGATCGGTGTGAGTGATTGGGGATCATGGTCAGTGATTGGGGATCGGTGAGAGTGACTGGAATCAGTGTGAGTGATTGGGGAACAGTGTGAGTGATTGGGGAACAGTGTGAGTGATTGGGGATCAGTGTGAGTGACTGGGGAACTGTGTGAGTGATTGGGGATCAGTGTGAGTGATTGGGGATCGGTGTGAGTGATTGGGGATCGGTGTGAGTGATTGGGGATCGGTGTGAGTGATTGGGGATCGGTGTGAGTGATTGGGGATCATGGTCAGTGATTGGGGATCGGTGAGAGTGACTGGAATCAGTGTGAGTGATTGGGGAACAGTGTGAGTGATTGGGGAACAGTGTGAGTGACTGGGGAACTGTGTGAGTGATTGGGGATCAGTGTGAGTGATTGGGGATCAGTGTGAATGATAGGGGATCATTGTGAGTGATTGGGGATCAGATGAGTGATTGGGGATCAGTGTGAGTGACTGGAATCAGAGTGAATGATAGGGGATCAGTGTGAGTGATTGGGATCAATGTGAGTGATTGGGGATCGGTGTGAGAGATGGGGATCGGTGTGAATGATTGGGGATCGGTGTGAATTATTAGGGACCATTGTGAGTGATTGGGGATCAGTGTGTGAGTGATGGGGATAAATGCGAGTCATCGGGATCAGTGTGTGCATGATGGGGATTAGTGTGAGCCATTGGGGGTCAGTATGAGCCATTGGGGGTCAGTATGAGCCATTGGGGGTCAGTGTGAGCCATTGGGAGTCAGTGTAAATGATTAGGGAACATTGTGAGTGATTGGAGTCAATATTAGTGATTGGAATCAGTGTGTGCGTGATTGGGGATCAGTGTGTGCGTGATGGGGATCAATGCGAGTGATGGGGATCAGTGTGTGAGTGATGGGGATCAGAGTGTGCGTGATGGGGATCAGTGTGTGTGTGATGGGGATCAGTGTGAGCCATTGGGTGTCAGTGTGAGTGATTGGGATCATTAAGAGTGATTTGGGTCAATATTAGTGATTTGAATCAGTGTGTGAGTGATTAGGGATCAGTGTGTGAGTGATTGGGGATCAGTGTGTGAGGGATGGGGATCAGTGTGAGCCATTGGGGATCAGTGTGCGTGGTGGGGATCAGTGTGCGTGGTGGGGATCGGTGTGAGCGTGATGGGGATCAGTGTGAGCCATTGGGGGTCAGTGTGAGTGATTGGGATCAGTGTGAGTGATTGGGGATTGGTGTGAGTGATTGGGGACCGGTGAGAGTGATTGGGGACCGGCGAGAGTGATTGGGGACCGGCGAGAGTGATTGGGGACCGGTGAGAGTGATTGGGGACCGGCGAGAGTGATTGGGGATCGGTGTGAGTGATTGGGGACCGGTGAGAGTGATTGGGGACTGGCGAGAGTGATTGGGGATCGGTGTGAGTGATTGGGGATCATTGAAAGTGACTGGGATCAGTGTGAGTGATTGGGATCTGTGTGAGTGATTGGGGATCGGTGTGAGTGATTGGGGACCGGTGAAAGTGATTGGGATTGATGTGAGTGATTGGGGATCGGTGTGAATAATTGGGGATTAATGTGAATGATTGGGGATCAGTGTGAGTGATTGGGGATCAGTGTGAGTGATTGGGGATCAGTGTGAGTGATTGGGATCGGTGTGAGTGATTGGAGATCGGTGTGAGTGATTGGGGATCGGTGAGAGTGATCGGGATCAGTGTTTGCGTGATGGGGATCAGTGTGTGCGTGTTGGGGATCAGTGTGTGCATGATGGGGATCAGTGTGAGTGATGGGGATCAGTGTGTGAGCCATTGGGGGTCAGTGTGAGTGATGGGGATCATTGTGTGCGTGATGGGGTTCAGTGTGAGCCATTGGGGATCAGTCTGAGCCATTGGGGGTCAGTGTGAGTGATTGGGGATCAGTGTGTGAGTGATGGAGATCAGTGTGTGAGTGATGGGGATCAGTGTGAGCCATTGTGGATCAGCGTGTGCGTGATGGGGATCAGTGTGTGAGTGATTGGGGATCAGTGTGTGAGTGATGGGGATCAGTGTGTGAGTGATGGGGATCAGTGTGTGAGTGATTGGGGATCAGTGTGTGAGTGATGGGGATCAGTGTGTGCGTGATGGGGATCAGTGTGTGAGTGATTGGGGATCAGTGTGTGAGTGATGGGGATCAGTGTGTGAGTGATGGGGATCAGTGTGTGAGTGATTGGGGATCAGTGTGTGAGTGATGGGGATCAGTGTGTGCGTGATGGGGATCAGTGTGTGAGTGATGGGGATCAGTGTGTGAGTGATTGGGGATCAGTGTGTGAGTGATGGGGATCAGTGTGTGCGTGATGGGGATCAGTGTGTGCGTGATGGGGATCAGTGTGTGCGTGATGGGGATCAGTGTGTGAGTGATTGGGGATCAGTGTGTGAGTGATGGAGATCAGTGTGTGAGTGATGGGGATCAGTGTGTGAGTGATTGGGGATCAGTGTGTGAGTGATGGGGATCAGTGTGTGCGTGATGGGGATCAGTGTGTGAGTGATGGGGATCAGTGTGTGAGTGATGGGGATCAGTGTGTGAGTGATTGGGGATCAGTGTGTGAGTGATGGGGATCAGTGTGTGCGTGATGGGGATCAGTGTGTGAGTGATGGGGATCAGTGTGTGCGTGATGGGGATCAGTGTGTGAGTGATTGGGGATCAGTGTGTGAGTGATGGGGATCAGTGTGTGAGTGATGGGGATCAGTGTGTGAGTGATTGGGGATCAGTGTGTGAGTGATGGGGATCAGTGTGTGCGTGATGGGGATCAGTGTGTGAGTGATGGGGATCAGTGTGTGAGTGATGGGGATCAGTGTGTGAGTGATTGGGGATCAGTGTGTGAGTGATGGGGATCAGTGTGTGCGTGATGGGGATCCGTGTGTGAGTGATGGGGATCAGTGTGTGAGTGATTGGGGATCAGTGTGTGCATGATGGGGATCAGTGTGTGAGTGATGGTGATCAGTGTGTGCGTGATGGGGATCAGTGTGTGCGTGATGGGGATCAGTGTGTGCATGATGGGGATCAGTGTGTGCGTGATGGGGATCAGTGTGTGCATGATGGGGATCAGTGTGTACGTGATGGGGATCAGTGTGAGCCATTGGGGGTCAGTTTGAGTGATTGGGATCATTGTGAGTGATGGGGATCAGTGTGAGTGATGGAAATCAGTGTGAGTGATGGAGATCAGTGGGAGTGATGGGGATCAGTGTGTGTGTGATGGGGATCAGTGTGAGTGATGGGGATTAGTGTGAGTGATGGGGATCAGTGTGAGTGATGGAGATCAGTGGGAGTGATGGGGATCAGTGTGTGTGTGATGGGGATCAATGTGTGCGTGATGGGGATCAGTGTGAGTGATGGAAATCAGTGTGAGTGATGGAGATCAGTGGGAGTGATAGGGATCAGTGTGTGAGTGATGGAGATCAGTGGGAGTGATGGAGATCAGTTGGAGTGATGGGGATCAGTGTGAGAGTGATGAGTGTCAGTGTGTGAGTGATGGGGATCAGTGTGAGTGATGGGGATCAATGTGTGTGTGATGGGGATCAGTGTGTGAGTGATGGGGATCAGTGTGAGTGATGGGGATCAATGTGTGTGTGATGGGGATCAGTGTGAGTGATGGGGATCAATGTGAGTGAGTGATTTGTGGTTAGTATTATTAGTGAGCTGGTTTTCTTCATTTAACTTTGCCTGGCTAACTATTAAACCTCTGAAATGTCTGACTTTACCCTGGAGCTGTGGACTTTATGGTTTGGCTCCTGATGCTGAAGAACCTTCCACAGAAAGTTTCGACTCAAATGGGCATTTCCTGCATAGCCAATGTTTTGGGATTTTAGAGAGTTCCCAACATGCATCTTCCAGGGTGAGTCTGATTAGGACTGTCTGGAGACCAGAAGACCAGGCCCATTGTGTTCTCCACAAGGATTCAGGCCCCTCTGTGCTGATATGGCCTCCCACTCTGAACCTTTCGTCTCTTCCTCCTCTTATCTCTTCCAGTTAACCCCACGCTGCACGTTCTCACTTCATCTTCTATATCGTATTTAATCCCTGGGGGAATCCCTGCTAATCCCTGCTGGTGCAGAAGTAGCCTGATATTCCATATGTTCTTGTGATGCTTTATTGAATTCCATGTCAACTCCCCAATTATATCAATGTATTTATATAAATCAACAATGTATTTGCTTTTGTAACAGCTGCCAACAGATTCTTGACCTGAATGTCCATCACTGAGAAAGGATGGTGACATCTGGTAGATGTTAAATGTTTTTAGAGCTTCCACAGTCTCAAAAGATTTTTTTATTAAATCTGCGCTTGTGTCCATAAAATACCCAGGAGATCCAATAAACCCTTGAGCATTTTTCAATCAAGGCAAACACTACGTTTGGATTCATATTCCAGATGTATGAAATGGCTTCCCATCGGAATCTGACCTCACTGCATTTTACATTCAGTGTCTGAATCCAAAACTACAATTGCTACTCTGCTTCACTCGTAGAACTTTTCATCTTTCTTTTGGACACCTTCTTTTCCACACAATTGTGTTCCATTGACAAAATTTGTCACTATACTTTCACATCCTCAATAACAATTTCTATTTCAAAGGCACTTTCACCATAGTGAAATATACCAAGTCTCCTCATGAAAATGTTATCATGAAAGTATAAGATTGGGCACAGCACCATACAAGGAAACATTAGGCAGGGAATGAAAGTTTGCTCAAAGAAGTTTGTTTGAAGGAATAGGGAAAGCGAGAGACAGAAAGGTTCAGGAAGAGCATTACAGAGCTGAAAGCAATATATTGACAGAGGCTCTAAGAAAGGTTGGGATGTACAGGAAGCCAGATTGGAGGAGCGTAGAGCTCCCTCTTTAAATGCAGCCAGAGCTTAATGCTCAGTCTCTCACTGGCACAAATCAGCACACTCCCATCACTTTACAAATGCCATCTACTGCAAGGAATGTGGGCATCACTGGTAAGAGAACATTTCTTGTCTATAATTGAGAAGATGGCAGCAACTGGACTACTGCAGTCTGTCTGTATAAATCCACCCAAAAAGCAAAATATGTCAGAATTAAGAAATCTGATTTTTGACATTGCGAAAAAAATCCTGACTTTCCCTCAAGCCTGAAATGGTGACTTCAGAATTTTATACTTGACTACTTTTATTCCCTTGTATTTGCATTTCATTAAATCCCCACCTTCCTTATTTTCAATCCACTTCCGATTTTCCTCTTCTCCACTGGGGAAACTAGACAGGGCAAATTTAGGACAGGTAAAACAAAGCAGATACCTGAAGGCTGCAGCCCAATAACTGTCTCTCCCAGCCATCATGCCACTGCCTCTTCTGCGACATGCCCCTGAATGTTCCATGACCACCATCCTCCTTGACCCTTCATCAATGCAACTCTGCATCAGAAATCAATCAGCCTCTCCACATCATCATACTTGTTCTCCAGTTGACTCAGACACCATTTCAGACTTTCTTTGGAGCTGACAGACACATAACGACCTATCAGAGCACTTTGTGAGTAGGGGTACACACACATCTCGTCCATCAGCACAGAATGCTTTTGCATTGAAATGGATACATGCATCTTATTGGTCTTAGTTTTTTCTGCTACTTTAGATTAGATTCCCTACAGTGTGGAAACAGGCCCTTCGGCCCAACAAGTCCACACTAACCCTCCAAAGAGTAACCCACCCAGACCCATTTCCCTCTGACTAATGCACCTAACACTACGGGCAATTTAGCACGGCCAATTCACCTGACCTGTACACCTTTGGACTGTGGGGAGAAAATGGAGCACCCGGAGGAAACCCACACAGACACAGAATGTGCAAACTCCACACAGACATTACTGCTACCTAAATGAGAGGTTGCTAACTTATATCTGCTTGGCACTGCTTTCTGAGAGCACACTGAGTTAAGGCTGCTAACCTCTGGAACTTTCACATGTTTTTAGTACAGAGGCACAGGCAGGCAGCTTGTGATAGACAGGGGGTGAACATGTCACTGTATGGCACCATGCCACAGCAACAGCAGAGCTCTAGCATATGCCAGCAGCTTACACAGCAAACACACTGCATGAGCTTCACACAAATGGGATGGTCTAAAAGTCAGAGAGGAAGAGTCCCTGAGAAAGTGAAGATGGACTTCAGTCAGTCACAGGATAATGCCATGAGATATCAAGGCATGTGTTCAATTAGACCACATGCAGATAGCCACATCAGTCCTGCAGGAAATGCAAGGAGCCTGGGGATTGCAGGTGACTCAGTTGCCATTGCTATTAAGACATCAGTCCAGGGATAGGCTCCAATGAGACAAAAGGAGAGAGTGGGTCATTTAAGAACAGAAGAGGTATTGTTCTGAAATGAGAAGATTTATTGAACAAGACTAATAAACACAATTATATTTCGGGCATAATTGTTAGGACTTTAGGTAGCTGCTAAAGATATGTCTGTTATCTCAGAGAGCTATGGTAGATCTCCTTGTTTCTAAACACACACCGTGTGGAGCTGAGCCAACATAATATGAATATGAATATTAACCACTTCAGACCATTAATGAAGTGGCGAGCGGGAAAGGGTGTACCTGGATGAAATGGAAACAGAGAGAGGGGATGCCCAGGTGAAGTGGAGAGTGGGAGGGTGGGGACCCCCGGTAAAGTGGAGAGTGGGAGGGTGGGGTCCCTGGGTGAAGTGGAGAGTGGGAGGGTGAGGTGGAGATTGGGAGGGTGAGGTCACCGGGTGGAGAGTGGGAGGATGGGGTCCCTGGGTGAAGCGGAGAGTGGGAGGGTGGGGTCCCCGAGTGGAGATTGAGAGGGTGAGGTCCCCGGGTGAAGTGGAGAGTGGGAGATTGGGGTCCCCGGGTGAAGTGGAGAGTGGGAGGGTGGGGTCACCGGGTGAAGTGGAGAGTGGGAGAGTGGGGTCAATGGGTGGAGAGAGGGAGAGTGGGGTCCTGGGGTGAAGTGGAGAGTGGGGTCCCTGGGTGAAGCGGAGACTGGGAGGATAGAGTCAACAGGTGGAGAGTGGGAGAGTGGGGTCCTGGGGTGAAGTGGAGAGTGGGAGGGTGGGGTCCCTGGGTGAAGTGCAGAGTGGGAGGGTGAGGTCCCCAAGTGGAGATTAGGAGGGTGGGGTCCCCAGGTGAAGTAGAGAGTGGGAGGGTGGGGTGGGGTCCCCAGGTGGAGTGGACAGTGGAGACTGTGGTCCTGGAAAAGCACAGCCAGTCAGGCAACATCCGAGGAGCAGGAGAATTGACATTTCGAACATAAGCCCTTCATCAGGAATGAAGCTTGTGGTCCAGGGGTTTGAGAGATAAATGGAAGGGGGGTGGGGCTGGGGGAAGGTAGCTGAGAAAGTGATAGGCAGATGAAGGTGTTGGGAAAGGTTGGGACCCTGCAAACACACGGGTTGAATGTGGATTTCACCAGTTTACTCATTTCCCCTCCCCTTATCTTATCCCAGTCCCAAACCTCCAACTCGGCATCGCCCTCTTGACTCGTCCATCATCTTTCCCATCCATCTGCTCGATCCTCCTTCCAACCTAACACCTTCTCCCCACCTTCATCTACCTATTGCATTCCCAGTTCCTTCCCCCAGCCCCACCACACTCTCAACTCTGATCTCCAGCATCTGCAGGCCTCACTTTCTCTTGAAGTGGAGAGTGAAAGGGAGGGGTCCTGGGTGAAGTGGGGAACGGAAAGGAGGCAAATGAAAGTTCAGTGAGTGAGGTGGCCAGCAAAGGGGCAAGCTGGAAAGGGGGCAAATGGGAGAGTATGTCACAGAGTGAAATGGCGAAGGGGGAGCGGGTCAGCGGGTGCTTCGCCAATGCCAATCTGAGGACATGCCGCATGACAATGACTGCCTTCTTTCTCTATACATGGAGGTTGGTCTTGGCGAAGCACCTGCCTTACCACACTACCAGGGCACATCTCCAACTAACTTATCGTTCGATATTGGAGCTCAAGAACTACAGAGCTCACTTTTGCCTAACAATGCAGCTTAACAGCTAACAGCTGTTACCTAACAGCTTAAAAATACGGGGTAGACCATTTAGGACAGAGCTCAGGAGAAACTTCTTCACCCAGAGAGTGGTGGCTGTGTGGAATGCTCTGCCCCAGAGGGCAGTGGAGGCCCACTCTCTGGATTCATTTAAGAAGGAGTTGGATAGAGCTCTCAAAGATAGTGGAATCAAGGGTTATGGAGATAAGGCAGGAACAGGATACTGATTAGGAATGATCAGCCATGATTATATTGAATGGCGGTGCAGGCTCAAAGGGCTGAATGGCCTACTCCTGCACCTATTGTCTATTGTCTATTGTCTATTGTCTAATGCAATGTTGGTGCTAGGTCACTTTGCACACAGTGACAGACAGCATCTCATGCATTGGATCAGAGTGCATCTTAGGGCTCAATGCTTCCTTTCTTTGCACTTAAGTGAAAGCTCACAGTATCTCTGCCCCGCTTTGCTTTACCTTTTAGCGCATTGTCACCTCTTTCAGAACTTATAAACATATAGTAGTTCTGTCTTGCTTTGGATTTTAGCACAGATAGAGAGCTAGTCTGTTATGGTTCTTAATAGGGGGTTGACACGTTGTTGTACAGCACCTGTATTATGTCAATTCCACTCCTACATCATGTAGCAGCAACTGACATGACAATCACATTGCAAATGCTTCAACCAAAAGGCCATGTCACAAAGTCTAAGGGGAATAGTCCTTATTCCAAACAAATGTCTACAGTTAATCGGGGGTGGTCCTTGAATGAATCAGTAGCAAATGCAGAGATCAGGAAGGATTAGTGGCTTGAGGGATGGGATGGGTGAAAGCTAACAAGGGAAGATGCTACATGCAATATTGATAGTGGTAGATCATGAGCCTTGGTGGGAGATGGGTGATATGGCAGAGTTAAAATATATGGGATAGCAAAGAGAAGATGGTGACAAGTTTCTTTGAGGAGCTCAGAAGGCCATTAATCTTCTTACAGTATTACAGTATGTTCTTCTGGATGTGGCTACCTCATTGATCCAGGTGTCTGCTTCAGATCAGCCTCTCAGCATTTGAAATGGTGTGCAGCCCCAGAGTGTTATGTGGTACTGCACATGAACACAATAAGGTGCCAGCATCTTTGAGCACCTCCACCGCGGTGGAGTGTAAGATTGTGAGAGTGCAGCAACATGGAGACGGCGTGCATACTTAATGAGCTGACAACAGAGAATTGCACAAGAAAAGTCACTAGCGCTCACAATGAGACACCTTCCATGAAACTCCCTGACACTGACACATAGCTAAATTATATGAAATTTCAGCTGATATAATATATTAGTTTTGTATGTTCTTTTAGCTTTTACTTGTTTTAGGCAACAATAGTTTTGCGGAATCACATATCTTTTCAATTTAAAATTTACTGCTATTCTTTAGGTCTTTCCAAAATATTCAGATGTATCAACTGATATATTTGGTACAAATCAGTAGGAGTTGACTCCTCAGCAGACACACATAGGGGCACCAATGAAGCCATTTATCAGCAAAGTGTAAAACATTATGTTGATTCCAATAAGCTGCTACAAAAGAGGCGATCTTATAAATTGACTGACATGTTAAAGACTGAAACAGGAGATTGGAGTCAATAATTAAGATTAAAATTAAGATTACCATGACTTTAAAGAAACCATTTACGAGTTGAACATGCACTGCCTGGTCAATCTGAGATTGATTATGTACTGCTCATGGAACAACAAGAGCAGCAGATATGTGGAAAGACCAAATCATTCTGACATGGAACTGTATCACCACTCCTTCACTCTCACTAATATGAAAAAGATTTATTAAATACAATTTGGAAACTTGAATTTGAAATTGGAAGAATAATAAACTTTAGTTTTCAATTCTGTAAAGATGCCTTTTTTTTTAAAAGAAATGCCCAGAAAATTATTGGGAACAGTGGATTGAAGACAACCTTTTCAAGAAAGTATGTGACTTTAGCTGAATGACTTGATCAGCTATGTGGCAGTGAATTGTTGAATGTTTCCAAAGTTTAATTAGTCATAGAACATGGATACAGACTTTTTGGTCCAACACATCCGTGCCGACCAGATATCCCAATCTGATCTAGTTCCATTTGCCAGCATTTGACTCATATCCCTCTAAACCCTTCCTATTCATATATCCATCCATGCACCACTTCCTCTGGCAGCTTGTTCCATAGATACACCACCCTCTGTGTGAAGATGTTACCCCTCAGGTCCTTGTTAAATCTCTTCCTTCTCACCTTAAACCTATGCCGTGTAGTTTTTGATTCCCCCACGCTAGGAAAAAGACCTTGGCTATTCACCTTATCCATGTCCCTCATGATTTCATAAATGTCTATAAAGCCATCCTTCAGTTTCTGACACTCCAGGGAAAATTGATCCAGGCTATTCAGCCTCTCCCTATAATTCAAACCCTTCAGTTCTGGCAACATCCTTGTAAATTTTTTCTGGACTCTGTCAGGTTTAACAATATATTTCCTATCAAAGGGTGACCAGAATTGATTGCAGTATTCCAAAATTGGCTTCACTAATATCCTGTACAGCCACAACACGATCTATGATTGAAGAAAGAAATGGTCACAGACCACCAGCAGATTGGGTTTAAAAGAAATCAATTAATATCAGTAAGTGAGCAGTTTTTATTTTTGGAGAAGTCTATAGTCTGTCAGAGTTGGAAAGAACTCTCCATGGCCCTTGAGCTGGAAGGAAGTCTCCAGATCATTGCAGCTAAAACTGAGTCTTAAGCTGTTTCAGCAGTCAAAGGAGAATGGGTAGAATGAGTTAATATGTTAATCTAAATTAATGTGTCTCTGGGAGAGATAGAGAGAATTGCCTTTGGTGAATGTGCCGTTAAGTCTGTTGAGTAAGAAACCTCAAATGAAAATTGTAGTGATACTTTCACTCATGTTGAGTGTTTAATAAGAATATTGATGAGAAACAGAATTGAATTATTTCTTTTTGCTGCTTCTGTTAAGATCATTCTAAAGTAATTTAATATTTATATAGCTTTGTTCACTTTTGTTTAATAAACTTGCATTCTTGGTTGAAAGTACATTGGCAGTTTCATGTAAATATGTTGAGTAACTGACCACCATGGTAACCAAAGTAAAACTCATGATGTATTAAGGCAGGTTTAACTCTGGGATCTGAATTTTCCAGTATTAGAATCAGCTGGGGTCATCCCACTAGGCCAGATAACACTGTGGGTGTCAGTGTACCCTCAGAACTGCTTGGCTCAAAAAGGCAGCTGACCACTGCCTCTCCAGGGCAATTAGGGAGGGGCAGCAAATGCCAGCCTAGTAAGCAATGCTCACATCCAAGAACCCATACTCACAAACTCAATATTATGATCCTCACTACCTCAAACTTCATTTCCTATGCAATACATACTAACTATTCTATCAAATCTGCCTGCTGAACATCTCCTCTATATAAAATAAACATGCTAATTCACAGGCAGACAGAGATGAAGTCATACAGGATTTCTGCAGATCTCTGATCTTCCATTCCTCAACACATTGTGTGGCAAACTGCATTCACCAGCCACTTCTTATCCTGCTCTACAATTACACTCAAAACTAACTCCTACCTCTCTCAACTGCAAAAGTGCCACTTCAGGAAGATGAAACCATTCTCCATAAAAATGACCGTAGCATGCACCAGCTCAGATAGTATCTTGGTGTGTAGATTAGAGGATAGGCTTTTGGAGTGGTCTTCACATATTGAGTTACTAGTCAATGCTGTAAAGCAGGTAGACAGAGGGGGAAGAATACTGGAGGGTAAAGTCATATCTTAGCTATATTGCAGAGTTCATGAATGCTGTGTTCGATTTCTCAGACGGCAAACAAAGATTGACAGGCATGCAACCAGTGGCTCAGAGTGTATAGGAATTCAACTTTAATTTCTGTCAAGATCATGTTTAAATTATATCAGTCACATTTTGTCTAACATGGACTAAGCAGTCAGCTTCATGAACTTGATAGTTGTGCTCACTGCAATGGAAGATTGACTGAAAACTCAGAAAACTTTCAAGGCAGTTCACATTTTGGCCATGAGAATGCAGGTGGCTGCCATCTTGGCTCTGAGGAGTGGGTCCTGGTGGATGGGAGCTGCTGCTGACAGAGATTTTCAGGATGTCACATCACTAAAGCTTATGGTGAAACATAGGCATTCTGATATACTGTGGAAGAGGCACCTGATGTTCAAAACCAGTACAAGTTATTAATGCTCAATTTCATTAATTCGGCCACTCGTGCTGAACAGATGACTCCCAAATCCTAAAGCAATAGGGCTGCAGCCAAAGAAACCTTGGCAGCCAACAACAGAGATGTGGAAATAGTTAGAATTCCAATCAAAAGAAGTATCAAATTAATGTCAGTACACGGAAGGAAACAATTGAAGATGTCAATCTATGTTGATGTGTGTGTATGCCGGGGGTTAACGAGTTTGAACAAGATCAAATTGTAAAAGAGTAACATAAACAGAGGAAAGAGTACCAATCTACTGCAATCATACCATCAACTGGATTAGCTTTCATATTACAGTTTGTGCTAAAATATGTCTGCTTTGGATTGATTAACAAAAAAAACTAAATATGCATTTGAGAATTAGCCAATCTTAAAACCAAAATTTTTTTGTATGCTGCTCCATTGATCATTGGACTGTCAATGAATAACTGTATTAATAAAGAAACACATAAATTGGCAACATAGTAAATGATAATGAATATATATACTTTCAAAGTGGACCTAATTAATGTAATTTAATATGAAAAAGAATATTTTGTAGTAACTTTCCATGTATACTAACACGAGAGAGTCTACCAGCATGCACTTCAAAATGTTGCCCTTTTTGTAAACCATTTTATTTTGATTTTTAGGTGGGTAGGTGTATTCCTAATTGTTTCATCCTATAATGACATTACTGTAGGTGTAAATACACTGTGAAATCCTACGGCTTGGAACAAGTTAGAGAATACTTAAAACCACCTTCATTAGCAGACTTACACATTGCAGGACAAATGATACCAACATTGATCAGAATAATCCTCTAACTATAGTTCTGAACAGACAGCCTCACATGCTAGGTGTCCATATCACAGATTACACACACAGGAAACAGTGTAACATATGTTGCTGGAAGACTCCTTGCAGATGCTACAAATGGACAAATGTTCCTCTTAGCTTGACATAACACACTAACTTAACTGCTCCTCTGACATGTTATCACATCGGCTATTCAAAACTCTATTTAATTATTAGCAACAATGCTTTTAGGATTTGGAAGGGTAAGGTCCAATAGGTGAGAATCAAAAAATAAATTGCATGTCGCAAATATGTGAAAGCAAGTGAGAACTCATTATTTCTGTGTTTCTAGCATTTTCAAATTCATGCATAAATTATATATTTCCTTAAAAGTTAAATGTTAAGAATGTAACTGCTTTCTATGTATTCTTATTTAAAATCCTCAGTAAAGAAATCACCTGATGCTGCTGTGGAAGACAAACTGATTTATTTTTCAAAAATGCTTGCTACTAGGTGTTTGAAATACAAAGTAGCATTTCAGAATGGCCAAAAGAATTGTGATGAGTGGAAAGATATTTCTTCTGACTCCTTTTTGGGTTCGATTTGTACTGTATCAGTTTCTTTATTCATTTGTGTGATATGGATGTGGTTGGCTGGGCGAACATTTACTTGTCCATCCTTAATTGCTGCATGAGCTGATTGGCTTGTTCAACCATTTCTGAGGGCATTTACGAATTAACCACATTGCTGTGAGTCTGGAGTCATGTACAGAGCAGACTAGGTAAGGACATCAAAGTAAAGGAAAATACTGTGGTCAATAGAAATTTGAAACAAACACAAAATATACTGGAGAAACTCAGCAGGTCAGGGTGCACCTGTGGACAGAGAAACAGTCCAATATGACTCTTCTCTTGATATGACTCGTCTTCACAACTCTGAAGATCAGTCATATTGGACTCGAAACATTACCTTTCCACTGATACTGCTGAGTTTCTCCAGCATTTACTCTGTTTAAGGATGACAGATTTCCTTCCCTAAAGGAAATTAGTAAACCAGATGGGCTCTTACAATAATCAACAGTAGTCACCATTAGGCTAGCTTTAATTCCAGATATTTTCACCAAATTCAAATTTCACTATCTGCCACAGTTGCGAGCAGACCAAGTTGCTCGGGTGTCAGGCTGGCACTCTGGATGACTAGTCCAGTGACATTACCACTACAACGTCAACACAAGTCCATTGCTCAAATCTGTAATGGCAGGATGTTAAGTGGATAGAACCGAAAATAAAATGTTTTATTGGCAGAGAGAAAAAAAACTGTGTTTTTCACTGTAATGTTAGAAGAATGGCACTGGAAAAACAAATGTAACCAGCTGTCATTCCAGCAAGTGGAAGAATTGTGCAACATTCACACTGTGAAGCAGAAAGAGAGATAATGTTCAATCCTTATACATCATTACTTATGCAACAGCCAAAATATTGTGTCCTTGCCTTGGGAGAGATGAGGAAGTCATGGATACAAGAGGCTCATTGAGATACAAATGATTCTTATGACACAGAAAGTCCTAGCAGAAACAAAAATAACTGATTCCATAATGTTGTTAAAAAGATAAAGGAGATAAACATTTATAATTTTTTTAAAAATAAGAAATGAGAATAAATAGTTATCTCTATCAGAGATGGGAATAAGTGGATACTTCTTTCTGAAAGCCATGTCCGACACAATGGATCCTTCTGTAGTACAAAGTTCTTGGGTAGGAGGACAATTTTCCACTGATCCTTCAAACAAGTAGTTCTTTCATGCTTCAGATGCCATGGGCCACCCAACCAATCAGTAAGAAGAATCCATCACTGATCATGAAGCATTTTTTTTCGAAAGGTGGCATCATTTCCAGCAGCAGAACTGGGCTCCTGGAATTTCATGCTGTCCGAAACCGATGCACCACACTGACTATTGAACCAATTGAGAACCTAATTTATGAGTCTGCTGCCTAACTGTATTATCGCAGCAAAAATATACATTGACTATCAAAGTTATGGGCTTGTATAGAGGCATATCCATTCTGAAGGATAGCAAGCTCCTCATGCAACACCAAGGCATCGCCATGTTATGATGCTAAAGAATAGACAGAAGTTGTAACTTTTAGGAACAAGATAATGAGCAGAACTAAAGTCTATTAAACATAGTGATCTCACTAAATTATAAAACAGAATCATAGAATACAGTGCAGAAAAAGGCCATTCGGCCCATCAAGTCTGCACCAATGCTCCAAAGAGCATCCCATCCAGACCCACCTTTCCCCACCCTTGTAACTCCACATGGGGTTTTTCCCTTGTCAAATCCACTTAACCTGCACATCCTTGGACTGTGGGAGGAAACTAGAGCACCAGGTGGAAACCCATGCAGACACCAGGAGAATGTGCAAACTCCAGACAGCCAGTCACCCAAGGCTGGAATCGAACCCGGGTCCCTAGCACAATGAGGCAGCAGTGTGAACTACGGGACAACAATAATTCAGAGTTCACACGTTCAGCACCCACTTCATTCAACAGCTAAATCCAAACTGTCTGTGCACTTTCTCTCTTCTGAGTTTAACTCAAGTGCCCGATTGTGACAATCTCAGGCACATTCCTCTTCAGTTTTCCATGTGATGGCAAGTCTTTGGTGATTATTTGCAGAACTGCAGCTCAGTAGTGAAAAATATTAGGACTTAGCTGTATAACAGGTAGGCAAGGAGACAGATCTCAAGCCCACTTCAGATGGAATGGGGATCAAACCTCAAGCAATTGGTGTTAATCTAATCCATATACTAGCCAATTGAACTATCCAATACCCGAAGGTACTCTATTCATATTCAAATGATCTGTTCTCTTAAAAATCTTGAATACTTGGATCATCTCTTCCTCATTATTTACTTCTCCTAAGAAAATAATTTCAGGCTGCTCAAATTATCTTCATAATTCAAATTAACTACTGCACTGCCTTCAATGCCTTCATATATCTTGCTGCAGATGTAATAACCTAATACTAAATATGCACCAATATATTTTGTATGGCTGACAGCTTATGATAATAAATAAAGCTTCTGTAGATCTCTTATGAGCATGAATTAGTCCTCTCCTCAGTTTAAAGCGTTGTTTATCTGTTATATAATACTAAGTATCCAAGGGAGTTTTCATTTAATTACTATATGTACGAAATATAAAAGTAGATGCTTCTGTATATCAAAGAGGAATATTTCTCTTTAAGCAGTGATTAAATATCCATCACAACATTGAAAAATATACTTAAGTTCCAGTTTCTACCTTCACCAGCAGCAAATATGAATGCACAATAAATTCACATACATTGCCTCAAGAATTCTTCAAAAATTAACCATTTTGGAACAACAGACAACAGCAGTGACTTTTTGCAGTGACTGATATTGAGATTACATTTTTCATTCAGAAAAGCTGTGAAAACACGTAGAGCCTACAATAATGTACTTTCAGAAAATACCAATCCTGGCAATATTCAGTGATATCATCTGATCACAGAGTGATCATGGATTTATTGAATTGAATTTGTATTTAGGAAATTGGGACTGGAAGCAGAAAGGACAATGATCTCAACCTCATACCATGCTGTTTATTCCAATCTTTTTCAGCAGGAGTGCAAGATGTGTGAAAGTAAGTTGGCAGCTTGTTTCACATCACATCCAAGTGACAAGACTCACAGACTCTTATCGAATGGTAAACAGGTCAGATTTTATATTTCTAATAAAACCATATGTTAATAGTGTCATTTTTATTTAAGCATTCTGGCATTGTGGTTGATACAGTTATGCAGATTCTCCCATCATAGATATTATTACATTATTACAGTTCAATTCCTCAAGAATCGGCAACAATACAGCAGACTCAGTATAAATGTTACTCTTCATATTTCTATATTATGCTCCTTTTCCATTTCGATATTGTACACAAAACTCCTGTATTTCAAAGGAAATGATACAAGGCTATCTCAGCAAGAGTGAAGCTTGGTATTATTTTCAGAAATGACTTTTCCTAAATCTAGACATTATCAAATTACTATTTGTGGCACCTCAATGTGTACATTGCTTTCAGTGCCTGGACACAGATCCCCAAAGTACTAAAATGCCAAACGCACTAGAATAGTTTTCAATCTGCTGAAGCCATGTTTCCTACATTATAGAAATAATCACATTTCAAAAATTACTGTAAAGCACTTCAGGATAGCCTGCAGTCTTACATGGATGTAAGTCATCATCATGTTCAAGAGTCTCAAAACCAACAATTGAGAAATTACTCAATAAAGTTCAAGTGTGTCTGATATAGAACACATACTTTCCCCATAAACAACATTAAGATTGAGGAACTTAAATTCAGATTGGCAGAGCAAGATTTCGTGTTTCATGGATACTGCTGGAGTTTAGCCAAATCAAACTGAACCGTGTACTGGGACCAAGCACTTAGAAGTGTCCTATTG
Source organism: Chiloscyllium plagiosum (assembly GCF_037043375.1). Classification (NCBI taxonomy): domain Eukaryota; kingdom Metazoa; phylum Chordata; class Chondrichthyes; order Orectolobiformes; family Hemiscylliidae; genus Chiloscyllium; species Chiloscyllium plagiosum. The sequence goes on from NW_028270150.1 coordinate 43,407,994, forward strand.
TCTATCCAAAGAAGACCACAATACTTTTGCCATTAAGGCTTTATGGATTATCTGAAATTGCTCCAAGAGACAAGTTTCCTCAACCAGGTTTCAGGAGAGAAATAGGCTGTCTGAGAATGACCCGGAAATCCACAGCTGCCTGTTTCAGCAGTTAGATTTCAGAAATTGCCCCTGAATGTGATTTATTTCTGATATTTCTATGTTGGAAACAGAATGGTCAATGTTTAGTTCTTGCAACTTACATAAATACCTGGGAAAGAGAATCTATATCTGTCAAACTTTGACAAAATAGCCTGTATATTCTAATTTAAATTTAATTTCATTGATGAACATTTGAATCAGAAAAGGTAAATTTTACTGAATCTTCAATAACAATTCAGTAGCTTCAAAAGTTGAGGTGTTTCTCTAATGTAGACTCTTCTTTCAATTAGGTTCACAATGAACAAATAAAATGGGGAATCCGTAAATACATGCTATGCACAGCTAATGGAATGGATATTTGATGTTGATACAATTTCAGATTCAATTATTTAATTTCATAAAAATAATATTTCACAATAATTACAAAATGTAACAGGTAACCCATTATCTTCATTGATTAAATTGACTTCGGACACCATGAATGTCAATCGATTAAGTGAGACATGCTTTCTTTAGAGTGAGTAAACTATAATTCATTCATTGTAAAAGTCTTAAGGTGTGCATAAGTAACATCATCATTTCAAACTTACAGCATTTATATGACACCTATACAGCATGTACCTCAAAAATCTTTAGAGGTTAACTCATAATGAATTGCTTCTCATGTAGAAACATTAAACTGACAGCTAGAATGTATGCACCCTGTAGAAGAGATGCCACCATTTTGTGGTACAAGCAGTTGATTCACAGGTATGATAATTTCAAAATCAAAAATTACAATTAAGCACACATTCATCCACATGAATTAAAAGAAAATTGAGTATAGTAGATTTACTCTGAGAAATGGTGGACTATAAGTATGCTTAAACTCCTAACTAAGATGCTAAAGAAAGCGTGGTGTCACTTGCAAGTCATAACAACACAAGAAATACTAGCCTTTCTTCTAGCAACAGTTTTTACTCTTTCTTTTCTTAAACAAAGTAATAATTTCCCCAGTTTACTGTGACTGAAATTGTATGAACCAATCACTGGTTCATGCTAGTTATAATTGCTGTATCTAGGTTAACTCTGTGGTTGCATGCAGAATCATGACTAGCCTGTAAAAACTTTTTTTCTTTATAGATGATATATCTGAACTGGACTCTCACAAATTTTGAGGAGGAATTGCTTCTGAATACTATTGTATTGCACCAGAATGAAGATTGAATGTTATAATGATTAAGAAAAATATACTATTTATTTCTATATTACTACATATATTGCCTAATGTTTAAAGGCAAGTGATTGTTATAAAGCGTTTGGCAAATTAAAGCCCATTAACATCATGCTGGTGTAGCTGTAATATTTTCTTAGATCACATGAGACTCATATTTATTAATCTCTTTCGTGTTTAAACTGTATTTTTTTACTTAGAAAACTTATAATAAAAGGTATACTGGATATATTACAAATTGAGATCATTATATCTATTCTATTATTAATATGAAGCTTTATAAAATCCCATTAAACTAACTTGGTCAAAGTTGGACTAGTTTAGATATAAGTAATTTTATTGAGGTTTTTGAAAGAAATACATACAATAATACTGAAGAACAGTAACCTTAAGAATAATGTTTTGGCTCTGCTTTAATCAGTTATGCCTCTATTTCTTGAAAATAGAGGAGTTAAGTAATAAATTATAGTTTTCACAATCTTTTAATAAGTCAATAAGAGCATTTTAGCACCCATGATAAAAAATGAACCAGAAATTTGGCACAGTAAATTTCTTCCCTCCTTTAAACTGAATGATAAAACCTTCATTGTCATTAGGTTGATTAGATGATTGTCATTTTATGATAATTTTTCAGACCTTTCTGCAAACTTTCACCTTCTCACAATAATCATTCATTTTCCAGACAGTCTGCAAATCAAATACTTCACTAGAATGGTGTAACACAGCTTGATTACTAATATGATGTTAAATATGTTGAGGTCTATTTCCTCACATTTTGACCCAATGAGTGGCATTTTCCCCATTTTTCAATGCTAAAATGTTAGTTATTTTAATAAATAAACAAAGAAAATCTTACCAGACGAATGCAAGTTAGTGACAAGGGATAGTATGGCACAAATCCACTTCAATTTCATTTTCTTCTATGTGTTCTTCCCTTGCTCTTTTCCACTCAGGCCTTTTGTTCCTCACAGTACACTGTGACTTGGTTTCTGCTGTGCATTCAGGAAGTGGCTAGCAGTAGAGCTTGTGTACAGCCTACATGCTGTGTGAATGCTAAGATCTATATGCTGATAGCAAATTTATGAATTTATTATGTCTTATTTTAGTTAAACTTTAAATACACTACCATAACATTTAAACTAACGCTGCATCTCTTTTACTCTCACTTCCTCTGCAAGTTACTCCATCTAAAGTCCTCCTTGCTTTCACTTGGCTTAATTCATTTCCAAAGGAATTTTTTAGCATTATGTTTTGGCCTCTTATCTCATTCAGTTATTCTTCCATATATTCTCATTTTCAGAAAAACCAAAACACAAATTTAGCGAAAATATATAAAAGTCAATATGTGTCATGATTTTTAAGTTTGGTGCTTAATGTCCACATTGACAGATCGGCGGAAATGGTCTAAAAGTTTATTAAATTCTATTGAATTGATTTGAATTTATTGTCACATGTATTGAGGCACAGTGAAAAGCTTTGTCTTGCGAGCAATACAGGCAGAGCACAGAGTTAAGTAGCATAGACAAGTAAATAATAGGTAAACAGTGGCAAAAACAGAAACACAGGTGTGGCGAATGTTAAGAGTTTGTGAGTTCATTCAGTATTCTAACAACAGTAGGATAGAAACTGTTTCAAAACCAGCTGGTGCATGTGTTCAGGTTTCTGTACCTTCTCCCCGATGGTAGAGGTTGTAGAAAATCATTGTCAGGGTGGGATGGATCATTGAGAATGCTGGTGGCATTTCCTTGACAGCAGGCCTGGTAGATGGATTCTACAGATGGGAGGTTGGCCTTTGTGATCATCCGGGCCGAGTTCACCACTCACTGTAACCGTTTCTGATCTTGAATGGTACAGTTGCCATACCAGGTAGTAATACATCCAGACAGAATGCTCTCTCTGGCGCACCAAAGTTGGCAAGGTCATTCGCCGTCATGCCAAGTTTCCTCAGCTGCCTGAGGAAGAAGAGACGTTGGGCCTTTGTAACCAGTGCATCCACATGAAGAGTCCAAGAAAACTTGTTGTGGATGACCACTCCGAGGAGTTGGCACTCTCCTCTCGTTCCACCTCTGTGCTGTTAATGTGTAGGGGGCATGAGTAACATGCACTAATTGCACTAATATTTAAGCAGTATTCATTACAAAATGAAAGCTGTAATGTCAGGTATCAGTTTACTGCATCCTCTATTATTTTACTACATTGTATGACTTTGAGAAGTCTTCACTTGCTTATTTGTTTTAAAAGATTTATAAAGGACGAAAGGGTTTACAATGAAACAAATTATGCAACTAGAAAGTATTCCAGATAGATTTAACCTATTGTGTGATACTGTTTCTTCACAATACATACATGAGTTTCTGAGGAAGGGTCACAGGACCTGAAATGTTAATTCTGATTTTCTTCACAGGTGCTGCCAGACCTGCTGAGTTTTTCCAGCAATTTCTGTTTTAGTTGCATTACTTCTAGCTTTATCTAATCAGAATGTGAAGTCAAACATCTTTTTGTTCACTTAAGTGTCTGGTACGTGCAGCAAAGATGTAGAAACACCATAACCTTCAATTCTTTTATCTTTTTCTCCTCACACATCAACCTGACTTGGACATACACAAACAATTCTTCATTGTCGATGATTCAACATTCTGGAATTCCACATCCAAGATTATCACTCAAGTAGCATGAGCACAAAAATTACAGTCTTCAAGGAGAAACTCCATCAAGACGTTCTCAAACTTATCATCAATTTTTACACATTTATCTTCATATTAGTTAACTACAGCAGGGTTAAAACTATTGTGACCTAAGGTCCAGGATCTATTTATCTCTGCCTTGAATACACATAATAACTTGGCCTCCACAGACTATTGTAACAATGAATTCTGCAAATTCTCCACTCTCTGGTTGAAGAAATTCCTCCTCATCTCAGTTCTAAAGGGTTGTTCCTTCACTCTGAGCTTCACTTAGGCCCTACTAGTGAAAGCATTGTTTCCACATCCACTTTATCCAGGCTGCTCAGTATTCTGTAAGTTTCAAACAGATCCCTCCTCATCCTTCTAAACTCCATCAAGTACAGACCCAGAGTCCTCAACTACTTCTCATACGAGAAGAAGCCCTTCATCCCCAGGATCATTCTTGTAAACATCCTCTGAACCTCCTCCAACACCAGCACATTCTTTCTGAAATACAGGGCCCATAACTGCTCACAATATTCCAAATGCAGTCTAACCAGAACTTTAAACTGCCTCAGCTGTATATTTCTGTTTTGTATTCTAGCCCTCATGAAATGAATGCCAACATTACATTTGCCTTCCTAACTGCCAACTGAATCTGCATATTAACCTTAAGAAAACCCTGAACTAGGATTCCCATGTCTATTTGTACTTCAGAGTTCTGAAGCCTTCCCTATTTAGAAAATAGTCTACACCTCTATTCTTCCCAAAAATTGCATAACCTCACAATTTCACACAGTGTATTCCAATCACCCTTCTTTGCCCACTCTCCCAGCCTGTCCAAATCCCTTATGCAGCCTCCCTGCTACCTGAACACTACTTACCCCTCCAGCTACCTTTGTGTCATCTGCAAAATTAGCAACAATGCCCTTTGTTCCTTCATCCAGATCATTTACATATAACACAAATAGTTTTGGTCTCAACATGGACCTCTGCTGAACTCCACTCATCACTAGCTTTCATCTTGAAAGAAAACCTCTTTTTCTTCACTCTCAGCCTTTTGCCAGTCAGTCAATCTTCTATCCATGCCAGTAGCTTGTCCTAAACACCATGGACTCTTACCTTATTTAGCAGCCTCCTGGATGACATCTTGTCAAAGGTCTTTCTTAATTTCAAGATCGACAAGTTGCATTTTCCAACCAATTCCGAGACATTGGACAAGATTTGCACCTGTGTGCACTGAGAGGCCTATTAATGGGGATTAACGGGGATTATTGATCATAATTACCCTCGTTACCTCCTCAACTTACATTTTTAACTAGTGGACCCCCATTCTCCCACTGCCTGATAGGTAGAAACTAGGTGGTGAGATTACCAGGCAGGAAAGCCTGAGTGGTGACTTGAGTTCAGTGCTTCCATCTCCAGACCTGAGTCACCATCATCTCAGGGCACACTCTACGGGCCTTAGCACCTGACACATACCAGCCTTAATGCATTATTATGGCTTCTTTCTGCTCCACTTCTGCACTTTAATAATGCACTTTGGAGCACACTGGCAGCTCTCATTGGCTGACCTGGGGGAAATTTAAGCTGCTGTCATCAATCATTGACAGTTAATACACCAAAAGGAAAGGAGCTTTTGAGACTTAAATGCCTCAGTAGATTTTATAAGTATAATTATACAATTTTCCATAAAATTAGGATTTTTAGAATGGATATTGAAAGAAATGACAGTGATTGATTGCACAAGGCACTTTTTTGTTAAATAAAACATAGTGGATTTTCTGCTGGAGTGGCAAATGACTGGAAGAAATATGCTCCAGGGCAACTTTTCTCAGCCAGTTCAGAATTTTCAACTGACGTGATCCAACCAATTTCCCGTTGTGTGCTCCATCAACACCAGTGCAAGGAGTGTCTGTGCATTCTCGATTTATAGAGGGCTTTCCATTTTAAAGGGGATGGATTTGATTGCAGCTCTCACAGTTCAATTCAAGCAACAAAATCAAAATGGTTTTCCCAGGAGCCCTGAGGTAGCTGCCTTTGATACATTGCTCCCTGTCACAACCATTTCCCAATCCCTTTCATGTGGACCCCATCACAGCAGAAAAGCCCCAACAAGGTTTCTTTTTGGTTAGCTTGACGTTAATGAGGCAGTGAGTCAATTCTTCTGATGGTAAGCCCTGTCAATGATAACAAAATCTTGTTCAGATTGTAATGGAAGCAAACAGATTAAAATGTTGAACCACAATTTCAATGCAGCAATTCTTTTTCAAAGTTTTGATTAGATGATTTGTAAAGAATGCTTTTAGGCAAAGTTTCAATTTTCAATTATTTAATAGATAAGTGAAATCCAGAAGAATGAGCAGGACTTGCACAAAGTTAAGGAAATTCCAATTAGCCTGAATAACTTTACACGTTTATGGTTAAAGTTAGCATGTCTCTTAAGATGTCAGTGATAAATTAGAGGATAGTCTGCTTTATAACAATGGTGTGATTATACCATGAAACATATGGCCAATGATTTTCTATGATGTGCTTGTCTAAATTTCCAACAAACGGAATTCCCAAAAGACTCATAAAATCTGTCACAAACTCATCTAGAAATGGATCTCTAAACCCAAACGAATCTTGGGGTTCACAATGTCTTCCCTAAGTTTTCAATCCACTTCCCCTGAGTGTGTGCAGCTTCTGTACAATGTGTTTATATTCATGTTAATGGCCAATCCACACCCTCCCAAACCCCTAAATGACTACTATCCCAGCTGCAATCTCCCTCCCCAAAACTGAGCTACAGCATTCTCTAGATGTGGAGTGTGGAGTCAAAACTGCTCAGTATCTGGGAGAACTTCAACTTTCACACAACCCATCTTCGCCAGCACTCCATAAGACTATAAGACCGTAAGAATTAGAAGTGGAAGTAAGGCCATTTGGTCCATTGAGTCCACGCTTAATTTCAAGATCGATAAGTTGCATTTTCCAACCAATTCTGAGACATTGAGACAAGATTTGCACCTGTGTGCACTGAACTCGAGTCACCACTCAGGCTTTCCTGCCTGGTAATCTCACCACCAGGTTTCTACCTATCAGGCAGTGGGAGAATGGGAGTGCGCCAGTTAAAAATGTAAGATGAGGATGTAATGAGGGTAATTATGATCAATAATCCCCATTAATCCCCATTCATCCCCACTCTCTGCCATTCAATCATTGCTGATGGGCATTTCAATGCCACTTACCCACACTCTCCCCGTATCCCTTAATTCCTTCCAAGATTAAGAATTTATCAATCTCTGCCTTGGAGACATTTAATGTCCCGCCCTCCACTGCGCTCCGTGGCAATGAATTCCACAGGCCCACCACTCTCTGCCTGAGAAGTGTCTCCTCATTTCCGCTCTAAATTGTCCCCCTCTAATTCTAAGGCTGTGCCCACGAGTCCTAATATCCCCTCTGAGACAATTTCCCAGTGTCCAGCCACTCAAATTCCTCCAGACTTAAGGACCAAGGCTCATATCCTTTGTGTTCACGTGCAAATGAGGAAGAGGTTTATTGCTGTCAGGAAGAAAGTTCTGTGCAGAGGGAGACTGAGATCAGCAATGGCAACCAGGCTAGGAAGGGCTGGGTGCAAATTAGTTGCTGCAATGCAGCAAACAACAAAGGTGTCTTTGGCTGTTTTTATGTTTTCCTTCCATTCTGCAGCCATTCTAAACTGGGTGACCTTCAGCCTTCTTTTCCCTGACAACTTGCACTGGAGGACATTGGGCAGGATTTTCCCGTAAGCCTCAAGGCCCCAACATTGGGTTCAAACACATGTCCTCAAACCATACTTTCTGACAGCAGAAAACCATACTTTCTTAGCAATTTGACTACAGGTGGCGATCCCTAATTGATCGCTAGCTATGTAAGGCTGGTTGATATGATGGACATGTTTCTCACCCAAATAGAGACGTGGCGGCCCTAACAGGAGAGGTAGGTACTGCTGAGGTTGGTTAGTAACAGTGAAGGGACCTCAATATGGAAGCGAGATAAAGGAAAGATGTTAAAGCAAACGGGACAAGCATCATCCTGAAGGCCCATTGGGTCATGGGCTTGTGTCTAGTCAAACAATGGATTTCTTTTTAGACCATGAAACCACAAAATCCTCTGGGTCCCACAAACAAATGATGGCTGCCTCCACAAAGCTGGCAAAATTCTGATGTAAATTGACCGCTGTCCTGTGGGGAAACATCTTGCCAACAGGATTGTATGAGAGAACCACCTCAATGTAGTTTCTCTCTATTTTTATGTCACTCAAACCTCCCACCTTACCCATTCATTGCCTTGGATTTAGATTTCAACAGCAGTGTCCTGAGCTGTAAGCACTTACTGACGTATCGCAAGCCCCATCAGAGTGCTATAGTCTTGTACTCCAAACATAAAAATTTTGTCCGTGATTTGCTCTGTGATTAGTAATTTAGTGATATTTGACACTTCCATTCACCCAAACTGACACCGTGAAGAAGGAAGGCATTTACTGGAGTTCAAAATTAATCTTCAGGGAACAGGAGCACTAAAGCCAGAGCCAGTAGTAAGTAAAAATTGCTGATACTGGCCACTTAAGTTACAGGCACAAGTACAAAATCATGTTTGGTCATTGGGGTCAATGTTACCTTGGCAACAATGTTGCTCTGCAGTCATTTTATCTCAGTAAAGCACATCCCCAGTCTTCTTTAGTTTATTTCTTTCATTATTTCAGCGTTTTATTTTCCATCCTCCCTAGCAACAGCTGTTACCTCATCTCTTGGGTTTTAGCTGAAACTGTTAAAGGTCAGAGTTGTTTCCATCTTCAACATGGTCTGTAAAATCCAAAAATTTGATATTTTAAAAAGGCTTGATTCCTGCATTATCTTTCAATTGTTTGTATATGTTCGGAAGCGATGGACATTAGAATTTCCTGATCTTTGTTCTTCCCCACCATCAATATTTTTAAAGAAGGTAGTGGCAGATCCAACACTAAAATATTGATTAAGAAATATAAAAGAGTTATGTAGCTCATTACTTTGAGTGATTTTGTGTCAAACATCAGTCACTCTTATCAATCACAAGGCTGCCTGCAGTCCCCTTCCACGTCAAGTGTTAGGGATGGTTTTGGAATTATAGTCCTTGTCTCCCTCTGGAATAGTAGCTGCCTGAGCCCTTGTTTACTATTGACCACTAATTTAAGTTAAGTGACAGGAGAATATCTTTCTACATTAGCCATGAATCCTTAGCAATATATTGGCAACAAGTAACAGCACAATTTATTGAGTACTTATTAACCTCTAATCTGCCTTCTTGGATTCTCACTGCACCATAGACAAGTCAGTCAAGAGAAAGCAAACAAAACCACACTGGAAACCTGAAGTCAAAAAATGTGCATTATCGATAACAAGGACACAATTTGCTTTTTTTTCCTGTTTTCCCAGTCGAATCCCAGATAAAAGTGCTAGGTACTGTGTGTCATTACTGTGGGATTGTTTCAGAATGATATTAAAGGAAGGAACAATGAGAAATGATGTGCTCTGAAAAAAGCTTTCTGATGTTTGTCACCATGGTTACCCAGAGTACCACATGTGCTTGATGTCATTGGATGACATATTTTCTCTTGTATGTTCTTTATTTCCAGTAAGTCTTTTTATCGATCAGCCCACACCATGGATTGCATGATGTTAATGCAACAACACAAAGCTGAGCAGGAAATATTACTTGAGAAGCTGACACACGCTGAGAAATGTTTCTAGTCGATACTTAAGTGGGAATAAGGGCAAATTATAATTAAGGTCCATATTCTGTTAGCTTCTTGAGATATTGAGATACTCTGTTTGGTTGAGGTATGCCTGGGAACATTTATCCTGCACTATTTTTCATCAGAGTTTACTGTGGGAAAGGACATGGAAGATATAGAATACAGGGAAATAGTTGATGACATCTTGAAAATGTCCATATTACAGAGGAGGAAGTGCTGGATGTATTGAAACACATAAAAGTAGATAAATCCCCAGGACCTGACCAGGTGTACCCTAGAACTCTGTAAGAAGCTAGGGAAGTGATTGCTGGGCCTCTTACTGAGATATTTATATCATGGATAGTCACAGGTGAGGTGCCAGAAGACTGGATGTTGGCTAACGTGGTGCCACTATTTAAGAAAGGTGTTAGAAACAAACCAGGGAACTATAGATCAGTGAGCCTGACGTCAGTGGTGGGCAAGTTGTTGGAGGGAATCCTGAGGAACAGGATGTACATGTATTTGGAAAAGTAAGGACTGATTAGGGATAGTAAAGGTGGCTTGTCTCACAAACTTGATTGAGTTTTTTGAGACGTAACAAAGAGGATTGATGAGGGCAGAGCAGTGGATATGATCTATATGGACTTCAGTAAGGCATTCGACAAGGTTCCCCATGGGAGACTGTTTAGCAAGGTTAGATCTCACGGAATACAGGGAGAACTAGCCATTTGGATACAGAACTGGCTCAAAGGCAGAAGACAGAGAGTGGTGGTGGAGGGTTGTTTTTTAGACTGGAGGCCTGTGACCAGTGGAGTACCACAAGGATCGGTGCTGGGTGCACTACTTTTCGTCATTTATATAAATGATTCGGATGCAACCATAAGAGGTATAGTTAGTAAGTTTGCAGATGATACCAAAATTGGAGGTGTAGTGGACAGCGAAGAAGTTTATCTTGGATTACAATGGTATCTTGATCATATGAGCCAATGGGCTGAGAAGTGGCAGATGGAGTTTAATTTAGAAAAATGTGAAGTACTGCATTTTGGGAAAGCAAATCTTAGCAGGACTTATACACTTAATGGTAAGGTCCTGGGGAGTGTTGCTGAACAAAGAGACCTTGGCGTGCAGGTTCATAGTTACTTGAAAGTGGAGTTGCAGATATATAGGACAGTGACGATGGTGTTTGGTATGCTTTCCTTTATTGGTCAAAGTATTGAATAAAAGAGTTGGGAGTTCATGTTATGGCTGCACAGGACATTGGTTAGGCCACTTTTCGAATATTGCATGCAATTCTGGTCTCCTTCCTACCTGAAGGATGTTGTGAAACTTGGAAGGGTTCAGAAAAGATTTGCAAAGATGTTGCCAGGGTTGGAGGATTTGAGCTGTAGGGCTAGGGTTGAATAGGCTGGGACTGTTTTTCTTGGAGCGTCAGAGGCTGAGGGGTGACCTTTTAGAAGTTTATAAAATCATGAGGGGCATGGATAGGGCAAATAGACAAGATATTTTCCCTAGGGTGGGGAGTCCAGAACTAGAGGGCAGAGGTTAGGGTAAGAGAGGGACGATAAAAAAGAGACCTAAGGGGTAACTTTTTCATGCAGAGCGTAGTGGGTGTATGGAATGAGCTGCCAGAGGAAGTGGTGGAAGTTGGTACAATTGCAACATTTAAAATGGCATCTGGATAGTTATATGAATATGAAGGGATTAGAGGCATATGGGCTGGGTGCTGTCAGGTGGGACTAGATTGGGTTGGGATATCTGGTCGGCATGGACGAGTTGGTCTGAAGGGTCTGTTTCTGTGCTGTGCATCTCTATGACCCTATGACTCTATGTGGGATGGTGCTGGTGATCTGGATGACCACATGTGCAGGGGTTGTCTCCAGTTGGAGCATCTCAAGCTTTCGGTTTCGGAGCCTGAGTGGCAGCATGGGGCTGAGAGGTTCATGGACAGCATATGTATAGGGGCTGAGAGGCTGAGAGGTTCATGGACAGCACGGTGGCACAGTGGTTAGCACTGCTGCCTCACAGCGCCAGAGACCCGGGTTCAATTCCCACCTCAGGCGACTGACTGTGTGGAGTTTGCACGTTCTCCCCGTGTCTGTGTGGGTTTCCTCCGGGTGCTCCGGTTTCCTCCCACAGTCCAAAGATGTGCAGGTCAGGTGAATTGACCATGCTAAATTGCCCGTAGTGTTAGGTAAGGGGTACATGTAGGGGTATGGGTGAGTTGCGCTTCGGCGGGGCGGTGTGGACTTGTTGGGCCGAAGGGCCTGTTTCCACACTGTAAGTAATCTAATCTAATCTATATATATGTATCCCACATGGTGAGGAAAGAACTGTGAAGGACGATTTGGGGGTTTGTTAGTGATGTGTATAGACAGGCAATTCCCTGGCAATAGGCAAGACTCCAGGATGCTGTGTTGCCTCCCAGATGTCAGAGTCAAGGATATCATGGAATGGCTGCTGGTCATTATTAAGGAGGAAGATGAACAGCCGGGAGTCCTGGACTATATTGACACCGTTGACATAGGAAGAAAGAGAAATGGGGAGCTGCAAGCAAACTACAGGGAGTTAAGTCGGAAATTTAAAATCAGGACTTCAAAGGTCGCAATCTCCAGATTATTCCCAGTGCCTTGCATTAGTGAGTGTAATAGAAGGATTGTGGAATGTTATGATGTGGAGTTACTGGTTTTGGACTGGGTTGGACAAGGTCAAAAATCACATGACACCAGGTTATAGTCCAACACAACCTTTCAGAACTTCGCTCCTTTTACAGGTGATTATAATCTGGTGTTGTGGAATTTTAGATCTTGTGGAATGTGACAGAGATCTGAAATGGGATTTCAACTATTCACCATGTAATGGTGAGAATAGAGGATTGAGAGTTATATATACATAGACAGTATTCTATTCTTTTGTTATAACATCTTCTGGATTAATGGTAAAAGAAACTCATTGCAAAACTATTTTGGAAGTACAAAATTAAGGATAAATCCTAGCTGTGTCATTTAGTGGCTGTACTTTTCTCCCAACTTACAAATATGCTAATTTTCCCAGAAATTAAGAAGATGAGCAAAAAGAAACAGTAGATTATGTCACTCTCACTGACAGGCAAAGCTCCACTTAAAATAACTTCTGACAAAGAAGTACAGAATGGGAAAATATTTCCAAAACATTTTGGTACAGACACATGAAATCATGTGAAGTCACATTTGAAATGAAAGCTTCAGTGCGATAGTATTTTCAGGTTTCATCTGTAAGATGCATAATTTATGGAATATTCAAGCTTGGAAGTGTACTATAACTGGAGAATTGTTTTTGCTAAATTAAAAATTCCATGACACAACATCAACCCCTGTAGAATGTTTCACTAGTAATTAATATCTAAAAATGTCACGTACTCTAGTTTCATGAAAAAAACCCACACTGTCTATCAAAAACATGCTCCTGGTACTATGTGGGGCACATAAGTAGGTGTAGCTCTGTTCACATTGTCTGGATGTTTGCAAGCCCATACTCCTGACAATCCATTTCAATCAGTTTTTATTGAACAGCTACCATTTAGTGGATGTTGATGATGAGATGAATTGCTGTTAATTTGACAATCATAAATGAAATATTTTTTGACAATTATGCTTCGCTGCTTAATATTCTAATGTATCATTTTTTTCTTGTGAAACTGACGTTCCACTTTATATAAATATGGCATTCCATAAAATATATCACAAAAAGTATCTTAACAGCAAGACGTAGATTAATGTGAAATATTGTTACATAAACCAATCATACTTAAATTCCTCTTTCAGTAATTCTTTGTCCTTAATCACTAGTTGACAGATTGCTGACAGATAACACTGTCACTACAAAATTATTGATGTTCATTAATCAAAATTTAGTTTTTGAATAATTTAATGTCATAACATAGGGAACAAAACTGAGTAGACCTTTTCTTGCAGTAACTCAATTTTGTAGAGACTAATGAATTCTTTAGTTCCCGGAATCCCACAGAAATGAGATGCAAAGAATTTACAAAAATAAACCACAGGTTGTTGAAAGAAAGATTTGTACAGCATTTTTCATGAGCACAGAATGTCCTCAGGCTCTTTACAATCAATGAAGGACTTTTGAGATGTAGTCACAGTTGTAAGTGGGCGGCACGGTGGCACAGTGGTTAGCACTGCTGCCTCACAGCGCCGGAGACCCGGGTTCATTTCCCGCCTCAGGCGACTGACTGTGTGGAGTTTGCACGTTCTCCCCGTGTCTGCGTGGGTTTCCTCCGGGTGCTCCGGTTTCCTCCCACAGTCCAAAAGATGTGCAGGGTCAGGTGAATTGGCCATGCTAAATTGCCCGTAGTGTTAGGTAAGGGGTAAATGTAGGGGTATGGGTGGGTTTCGCTTCGGCGGGTCGGTGTGGACTTGTTGGGCCGAAGGGCCTGTTTCCACACTGTAATGTAATCTAATCTAATGTAATCTAATCTAAAAAAGGCAGAAACCGATATGCAAAGCAATTTTCCAGAAACAACAGTGTGACAGTGACCAGACAAAGTGTTGTGATGTTGTTTGAGGGAAAATAATAGCCAGGACATCATGGCTTCCTTACCCTACTCCAAAATCTATTAAATTGACGTGAGGAAGAATACAAGGCCTTGTCATAATATCTCATCTGAAAGACAGCACTCTGGTGACAATACAGCACATCCTCAGTGCTGTGTCACTAATGTCACCTTTGTTATTTTCATTCTCAAGTCCTTGAGTGGAATTTGCCATATGACTCAGAAACTGGAGGAGGACCAATGAACCATGATTGGCAACTGGAGTTATTTCAAAGCCAGTGAATTGATTTGGAAATGGAATAAACTCAATTAAATGTTATTAGCAAATGAACCTGCCACACTGTTTGCGAATTACTCTTCAGTTCTTCTCATAATACCAAAGTAGTGTCACAGCATTTGTCCAGGTAATGTCACATGGGGCTGAATGTAGTATGTGTGGCACCCATCTTGGCAGCAGAATCAGAAGTGAGTGCAGTGCCACATGGAGGAGCCAATCAGTCATGATCATGCAACAGTTCATCAATTACCAGCCTTGATGTATGGGGTTCGACCAATATGCTGGCACTGGTGAGGGAGAGGCATGCCACATGACATCAATCCCAGCATCACTTCATGCAGACAGCATGGACCTGGTGTCATTTTTAAAAACTACGAAACCTCCAGAGAGGTCCCCTCCAACCTGAAAGCTCACCACTGAAAACTGTAGGAACCTGTCCAGTGTTGAAGTCCAGACATTGTTGCTCAACTGATTAATCAAGAAAAGCACAGCAGGCCAGGCAGCATCCGAGGAGCAGGAAAATCAATGGTTCGGGCATAAGCTCTTCTTCAGGAATGAGGAAGAAGGGCTTATGCCCTAAACGTCGATTCTCCTGCTCCTCGGATGCTTCCTGGCCTGCTGTGCTTTTCCAGCACCACACTTTTCAACTCTGGTCTCCAGCATCTGCAGTCCTCACTTTCTCCTGATTAATCAAGAAGAAAGTTGTCAGCACCATTGTCATTGTCAGCACCATTCATGACTCCTTGAATGCTGAAGCAGAGCTTCAAATGCAATGAGACATGAAGAATGCTCAGCCTGAAATGATAACATTTCAACTAACATTCATCACACAAGTGCTTGGCAATGACCATCTCCAACAAGAGAGAATCTAACCATTGCCCATCTAATCAATGACTCTTCAATTGCTGTATTCCCCACTTCCTAGGATTTTACCATTGACCAGAAGCTTAGTTAGATCAACTGTGTCAATACTGTGGCTAGGGACAGGTCAAAAGCTGAAAATTATGCAGGGAGGACTTTTTCTCCTCACTCCTCAAAGTTTATATGTGCATAGAACAAGTCTGGAATGTGATGGATTACTCACCACTTACCTGATTAAGTGCCACACCAACAATATTCAAGAAGCTTGACACCATTCATGATAAACCAACTCACATGATCTTTAATCCATCATCTTAAAGTTATATCTCTCCCCACAGCAGTCATTGGGTGAGCCAGCTACAAGATGAATTGCAACAACGTACCAACATTCCCTCTAAACCCACAACTTCTATCACCTAAAAGGAGATGGGCAGCAGGCTGATGGAAACCATCATCTCGAGTTCCCCATCCTTACACCATCCTTGTTTAGAATTACATTGCCATTCCTTCTTCATCACAATGTTAAAATCCTGGAACCACCTTTCATGTAGCACTATAAATGTACTGATACCATACCGACTACAGTGGTTTAACCAGGTGGTCAGTGCACTATTCATAAGGTTTTATCAATGGGCAATTAACGCTGAAATGCCCACAACCCATGAACAAATATAAAAAAAACTGGTCACTGATTGAGTCTCAAGATTGGGTTAAGCAACCACCAGCACAGTATACTGCACTTGAGAGAGGTTCAGCGCTGGCATCCCTGTTTGTGGGTAAATGCTTGTCTATCATTTGTAAAGAGATCTAGGTCAAGGGGCCTCCTCTACTGCATGGATACACAAAATTCAAACCAGACCACACTGATCTTGTGACTTTGTAAATCTTTTCTGATCTTTGAAACCTACAACCAAGTTATTAACCAAATATTAGTCGATCTTTTATTTAAACAGGAACCAACACCTTCACCATGGTGTACCGAAACCAAGCGCACTTTACAGGATTGTTACAGACAGGATTTGTTCATTTTTAACATACATATTTCCAGTCCAGCTCCCTAACTTACAACTGATTCCAATATCCTTAGCACTTTTTGAATGATATCAATTTCCAAATGTCTGTGGGAAACAAAATATTTGTTTATAAGGAATCGATTATATTGTGAGAGACACACAGGTCACAGGATTCAAGGACTTGTAGTAACTGTTCATGTCGGTTTCAGGAAATGAAGGATTGTAAATACAGGACAGTTTTTTCTTCCCTTGCAAACACAGTGAGTAACTTCAGATTGAGGTTCGAACAATGGGTAAGATTGTATATCTATGTTTTGAGGGCCTCATCTCAAATGTAATCTGATGTACCACAAGAAAGGAATATTCTGTCAGCTGAAACTCTGTGTTTGGCCCAGCTGATTTTGTAACTATTTGAGTGCATGCTCTTGCCCTTACTTTTTCAAAAGCTGCATGAAGTTATAGGAATGTACAGCACAGAAACAGACCCTTCATTCCAACTTGTCCATGCCAACCAGATGTCCTAACCTAATCAAGTCCCATTTGCCAGCACTTGATCCATATCCCTCAAACCCTTCCTATTCATATACCCATCCTGATGACGTTTAAATGCTGTAATTGTACCAGCCTCCATCACTTCCTCTGGCAGCTCATTCCATACACGCACCATCCTCTGTGTAAAAAAGTTACCCCTTAGGTCCTTTTTATATCTTTTCCCTCTCACCCCAAACCTATGCCCTCTAGTTCTGGACTGCCCCACCCCAGGGAAAAGACCTTGTCTATTTGCCCTATCCATGCCCCTCATGATTTTATAAACCTTTCAGCCTCCGATGCTCCAGTGAAAACAGCCCCAGCCTATTCAGCCTCTCTGTGTAGCTCAACTACTCCAACCCTGGCAACATGCTTGTAAATCATTTCTGAACCCTTTCAAGTTTGACAACATCCTTCCTAAAGCAGGGAGACCAGAACTACATACAATTTTCCAAAATTGGCCTAACCAATGTCCTGTACAGCCATAACATGACCTCCCAACTCCTGTACTCAATACTCTGACCAATAAAGGAATGCATACCAAAGGCCTTCTTCACTATTCTATCTACCTGCAACTCCACTTTCAAAGAGCTATGAATCTGCACTCCAAGGTCTCTTTGGTCAGCAACACTCCCCAGGACTTTACATTAAGTGTATAAGCCCTGCTCTGATTTGCCTTTCCAAAATGCAGCATCTCACATTTATCTGAATTAAACTCCATTTGCCACTCCTCAGCACACTGGCTCCTCTGATCATGATCCCGTTGTACTCTGAGGTAACTTTCTTCGCTGTCCACTGCACTTTCCATGTTGGTATCATGTGCAAACTTGCTAACTATACCTCTAATACTCACATCCAAATCATTTAAATAAATGACAAAAGGTAGTGGATGCAGCACCAATCCTTGTGGCACACCACTGGTCACAGGCTTCCAGTCTGAAAAACAACTCTCCACCCATCACACTCTGTCTTCTACCTTTGAGTTAGTTCTGTATCCAAATGGCCAGTTCTATCATGAGATCTAACCTTGCCTACCAGTCTAACAAGAGGAATCTTGTCAAATGCCTTGTTGAAGTTCATATAGATCACATCCATTATTCTGCCCTCATCAATCCTCTTTGTTACTGCTTCAAAAAACTCAATCCATAGAGTCATAGAGCTATACAGCATGGAAACAGACCCACTCAGTCCAACTTGTCCATGCTGAACAGATATCCCAACCTAATCTAGTCCCATTTTCCAGCATTTGGCCCATATCCCTTTAATACCTTGCTATTCATATACCCATCCTGATGCCTTTTAAATGGAGTAATTGTACCAGCCTCCACCACTTCCTCTTGCAGCTCGTTCCATACACGCACCATCCTCTGCATGAAAAAGTTGCCCCTTAGGTCCTTTTTATATCTTTTCCCTCTCACCCCAAACTCATGCCCTCTAGCTCTGGACTTCCCCACCCCAGGGAAAAGATTTTGTCTATTTACCCTATCCATGCCCCTCATGATTTTATAAACCTCTATGAGGTCACCTCAGCCTCCAATGCTCCAGGTAAAACAACCCTAGCCTATTTGAGCTCTCCCTACAGCTCAAATCCTTCAACCTTGGGCAACATTCTTTTAAATCTTTTTTGAACGCTTTTAAAATCAAAACATTTTTCCGATAGGAAGGAGATCAGAATTGCATACAATATTCCAAAAGTGGCTGACCCAATGTCCTATACAGCCACAACATGACCTCCCAATGCCTATACTCAATGCAATGACCAATGAAGGAAAGCATACCAAACAACTTATCTATATCCTATTCACTATCTTATCTACCTGCGACTCTACTTTCAAGGAACTATGGACCTGGGCTCCAAGGTCCCTTTGTTCAGCAACACTCCCTAGGACCTTACCATTAAGTGTATAAGTACGGCTAAGATTTGCTTTCCCAAAATGCAGCACCTTGCTTTTATCTAAATTAAACTCCACCTGCCACTCCTTAGCCCATTGGCCCATCTGATCAAGATCCCGTTGTACACTGAGGTAACCCTCTTTGCTGTCCACTACACCTCCAATTTTGGTGTCATCTGCAAACTTACTAACTGTTCCTCCTATGTAAATGATGAAAAGTAGTGTGCATAGCACTGATCCTTGTGGCACTCCACTGGTCACAGGCCTCCAGTCTGAAAAGCAATCCTGCACCACCACCTTGTCTTCTTCTATTGAGCCAGTTCTGTATCCGAATGGCTAGTTCTCCCTGTATTCCATGAGATCTAACCTTACTAACCAATATCCCATGAGGAACCTTGTTGAATGCCTTACTGAAGTCCATATCGATCACGGCCACCACTCTGCCCTCATCAATCCTCTTTGTTACTTCTTCAAAAAACTCAATCAAGTTTGTGAGACATGATTTCCCATGCATAAAGTCATGTTGACTATCCCTAATCAGTCCTTGCCTTTCCAAATACATGTACATCCTGTCCCTCAGGATTCCCACCAACAACTTGCCCACCACCGACATCAGACTCACTGGTCTATAGTTCCCTGGCTTGTCTTAAATAGTGGCACCACGTTTGCCAACCTCCAGTCTTCCGGCATCTCATCTGTGACTATCGATGATACAAATATCTCAGTAAGGGGCCCAGCAATCACTTCTCTAACTTCCCACAGAGTTCTAGGATATACTTGATTAGGTCCTGGACATTTATCCACTTTTATGCATTTCAAGACATCCAGCACCTCCTCCTCTGTAACACAGACATTTTTCAAGATGTCCCCATCTATTTCCCATATTCTATATCTTCCATGTCCTTTTTCACAGTAAACACTGATGCAAAATACTTGTTTAGTATCTCTCCCATCTCCTGTGGTTCCACGCATAAATTGCCTTGCTGATCTTTGAGGGGCCCTATTCTCTCCCTAGTTACCCTTTTATTCTTCATGTATTTCCAAAAACCCTTTGGATTATCCTTAACCCAACTTTCCAAAACTATCTCATAACCCCTTTTTGCCCTTTTGATTTCCCTCTTAATTATACTTCTACTGCCGTTGTACTCTTCTAAAGATTTGCTCGATCTCTCCTGCCTATACCTGACATATGTTTCCTTCTTTTTCTTAACCAAAACCTCAATTTCTCTAGTTATCCAGCATTCCCTACACCTACCAGCCTCGCCTTTCACCCTAACAGGAATTAACTGTCTCTGCACTCTCATTACCTCATTTTTGAAGCCCTCCCATTGTCCAGCCCCCAATCAGCTTTTGAAAGTTCTTGCCTAATACCGTCAAAATTAGCCCTCCTCCAACATAGAACTTCATTTTAGATCCAGTCTACCTTTTCCATCACTATTTTACAACTAATAGAATTATGGTCACTGGCCCCAAAGTGCTCCCCACTGACACCTCAGTCATCTGCCCTGCCTTATTTCCCAAAAGCAGGTCAAGTTCAGCACTTTTTCTCTAGTAGGTACATTCAGTACTGAATCAGAAACTTTTCTTGTACACACTTAACAAATTCCACTCCATCTAAACCCTCAACACTATGGCAGTCCCATCTATGTTTGGAAAGTTATAATCCCCGACCATAACTACCTTATTTTTCTTACAGATAACTGAAATCTCCTTTAAAATTTGGTTCTCAATTTCCCACTGATGATTAGGGGGGTCTATAATACAATCTCAATAAGGTGATCATCCTTTTCTTATTTCTCAATTCCACCAAATAACTTCCTTGGATGTATACCCTGGAATATCCTCCCTAAGTACAGCCATTTTGCTATCCCTTATGAAAAGTGCCACTCCCCCTCCTTTCTTGCCCCCCTTTTATCCCAGCATTTGTGTCCTGGAACATTAAGCTGCCAGTCCTGCCCATCCCTGAGCAACGTTTCTGTAATTGCTATGATAGCCCAGTCCCATGTTCCTAACCATGCCCTTAATCCATCTGCCTTCCCTGTTAGGCTCTTGCATTGAAGTAAATGCAGTTTAATTCATCAGCTGGGACAGGAAATTCAATTCTATTTATTGGTATTTTGTTATGAAGTACCTATCAGAAACACTTGAAATGTGAAGAAAATTAATTGGTGTTTTGAAAATAATGTCCTCTACAGACAAATGTATTTACTAATTGTACCTTGCTAACCAGGAACAATTATTCCAAATGTGATTGACTCTTATATGCTCTCTGAAAGAGCTGAGCAAGTCACTCAGTTGCATCTAACTACACCAAAGTCAGAAAAGAAAAGATACAGGAGGGGCCATGTGATACCAATCACAGCACCAGGAATGACAACAGTAAACAGCCCCATCCACACTGCAAACTCCTCCTTACTAACATCTGGGCACTTGTGACAAAATGGGGAGAGCTGTCTCACAGACTGGTCAAGCTACAGCCTGACATAGTCATTCTTTACAGACAATGCCCAGACACCATCATCACCATCTCTGCCCTGTCCCACTGTCAGTATAGACCCAGCAGAGATGGCAAGCACAGTAGGGAGGGGGGGGGGGGGTTGCCCTGGAAGTGCTCAACTTCGTCTCATGACACCATAAACTCTCAGGTCAAACATGGACAAGGAAACCTCCTGCTGAATATCACTTAGCTGACGAATCACCTCCTCCAAGCTCAACACCAATTACAAGAGACATTGAGGGTGGCAAGGTCACAGGACGTGTCCTGGTGAATGGGTTCTATTGCCATGACTAGGAGTTGCTGTTAGCACCGATACCAACCAGGATGGCCGAAGTCTAAGGGATATAGTTGCTAGAGTAGGTCTGCAGCAATCTGGAGAAACCAAAAAGTGGAGAAAGTGAGGACTGCAGATGCTGGAGATCAGAGCTGAAAATGTGTTGCTGGAAAAGCGCAGCAGGTCAGGCAGCATCCAAGGAGCAGGAGAATCGACGTTCCTGAAGAAGGGCTCATGCCCGAAACGTCGATTCTCCTGCTCCTTGGATGCTGCCTGACCTGCTGCGCTTTTCCAGCAACACATTTTCAAACCAAAAAGTGGGACAAACATACTTTATCTCATCCTCACCAAGCTACCTGTAGCTAGCCATGACAGCACCAGTAAGAGAAATCACCGCACCGTCCTTGTGCAAACAAAGTCCCTCCTTCACATTAAAGTACTCTGAGTCAGGGTGTGTGGCACTACCACCGTGTTAAATGGGTTAGATTCTGAACAGATCTAATGTCTCAAGACTGGGCATCCATGAAATCCTGTGGGCATTCAGAAGAAACACAACTGTAATAAACAACAATCTGTAACCTCATGGCATGGCACTCTCCTTTTACCACAAAGCAGGAAATTAATCCTAGTTCAATGAGGAGTGCAGGAGGTAATGCCAGGAGCAGCATCAGGTAGATATAAGAGTGAAGTAAAGCTGATGAAGCTACAACACAGGACTACTTGCATGCCAAGCAGTGCAAGAAACAAGTCACAGACAGAGCAAGCAATCCAATAACAAATTAGATCCAAGTGTCTTACGAGTTTGCAATGCTAAATACTGCCAACGTAGGATTGGGTAAATTGCCACCATCATCTGACTTTCTGACTGGATCTACTCAGTTTAAAGTGAGAGAGGGAAACTACTGAATAGTCTCATTAGAAAAGACTATTATCTTAAGATGGAATATGTAGAATAAAATCATAGAGTCATACAACATTGAAACAGACCCTTTGGTCCTACCAGACCATGCCGACCATAAACCCAAACTAAACTAGACTTACCTGCCTGTGCTTGGCCCCTATCCCTCCAAACATTTTTTATTCATGTCCTTATCTAAATGTCTTTTAAACAGTGTAACTGTACCCGCAAGCACCACTTCTTCTGAAGTTCATTCCACACACGAATCACTGTATAAAATACTTTCTCCTCATGTCTTTTTTAAATCTTTCTCCTCTCACCTTAAAAATATGTCCCCTTAACTTAAAATCCCCCACCCTAGAGAAAAGACACTGGCCATTCACCTTAACTATACCCCTCATAATTTTATAAACCTCTATAACGTCACTCCTCAACCTCCCACACGCCAGTAAAAAAAAGTCACAGCCTTTCAGCTTCTCCCCATAACTCAAACCCTTCATTCCTAGCAACATCCTGGTAAATCTCTTCTGAACCCTTTCCAGCTTAATAACACCCTTCCTATAACAGGGTGACCAGACATGGACACAGTACTCCAGAACAGGCTTCACCAACATCCTGTACAACTTCAACATAGGGTTGGGGGAGTGGGGGATAGTGTGGAGGGCTTTTGTAGGTTGCAGAACTGTGCTGGTAAGTGGCAGATGGAGTTCAACCCGGAAAAGTGTGAGGTGATTCATTTTGGAAGATCAAATTTGAATACAGAATACAGAATTAAAGGCGGGATTTGTGGCAGTGTGGAGGAACAGTGGGATCTTGGGGTTCATGTCTATAGATCCCTCAAAGTTGCCACCTAAATTGATAGAGTTGTTAAACGGCTGCTTAACCACCCTGTCTATATGTGACACAAACTTCAAAGAATTATGTATGACAGCAGTCAGGTTATTGTTTGTTATGGCGGTGTATAACTTCTTCACCTCCAACCATCCTGAACAATGGTCAAATGCAATAAGACAAGACAATCCATCCAGCAGGAATATGTCAGGTCACCACTCACTGACAGGGTCCTGGTAGAAAAGGACTGGTTCTTGCTGCACAGGCCAGTGAATAGCACAAATGGACTACAAGTTGTGGTCATTTCTTTATGAGTGCTTTCTAGTTAAGGATGCAGTTTAAAAAAGATCTCTTAAGCCCATGTGGCTGAGAGATCATTCTTCGCAATGACAACATTGCATATCTCCATGTCTGAAAACACCTTGCAGACAGAAGCACCAGTTTCCCTCTATTTTTCCAGTTTTCCAGAAACACCATTACTCCTTTGTTTGTAGCTGAAGAATCCGCAGCTATAATTATTGAAGGCATAATCTTAGATTTTTAAATTGTCTCTTTATCACATTAATTCTGGCTGTGCAAAGTTCCTGGTGCTACAAACACACTTTAAATTTCTTCTACGGCTTTTGACCTCCCTGTCTCCAGTTGTGCCTCACGATGGCCCCCAGCTATGGCAGCAATGCTCACTCTGAGTTCCTTCTACTTTTCAGCCTGCATCTTGCCTTTTTGTTTCAAGTTTCCTCTTTGCCCACCAGTCATTTTAAGTTTATTTGAGAAATCTCTGATGGCCTTTAATGCGCTTTGTCTGAGACTGTCCCCCACATCATATATTGGTATTTGAAGTCAGAGTGGGAACCTGGTGACCTCAGTTCACTGCTGCTTGCAAGGAGCTACCATATTGCTCAGCACAAAACAATATCACAGGGTACAATCCATAGGCACCCCTTGTCCAAAGACATTGGCATCTGACATTTTCCAACCCTTCTCCAAACCATTTGTAGGGCACTTGGAAAGTCCAGACCTGTACTGCAGGGAGAACTGGCAATCAGCTTAGAAAGGCTGTGCCAACCACAATTTTTCAGACAGGTCAGGCATCCAGTCTTGGATTGGACCAACCTGTATCTCAGAGCCCTCAGAACACTTACTCAATTAGCACTTATTTTAATGCTCACTAGTCTTGCCTTGTCAGCTGATTAGCACAGTCACACACTATGCTTCTTGCCTTGTAGGTTAATAGTCCTCAGTGAAGGAGGCCGACATCTTGTTGCACAGCAGTGTGAAATGTCAATCTCCGAATACCACAGCTTATGCAGCAAACACACTGCAAATGCAGCAAGCAGTAACCATGATGCAAAGTCTCAGGGGAGTAGCCTTTACCAAAGTCCACGGAGGCATGACGTCCTTATGCAGCAAGTCAAGGGCAGCCTCCTAAACCAATCCGGGGAATTAGACAGCTATCTGCTCGAGGTGCTCTCGGTCATTCAGAGGCTCCCTACCTCCGCATGCTTGGGACTGAGGCACAGCCAGCCCTGTGCAGGGTGCTGCCACATGAAGCAATATCAAATTCAGGGATTGGGGACTACTGGCTGGGGGATGGGAGGGTGATAACTGAGAAATGGGGAAACTGAATTTGTAAGTGGGAGGAGATACAGTATGAATGGGAGGGAGGTAATGCTGACAATTACATTTGGGGCTAAACAGAGGCTCAAACAAACTGACATAGTGCAAAATTAATCAAATGTGATGCTTCACAGACAATGCAATGTCACCTAACAAAGTGCTCTCAAAGGTATTTCTTTCAATCTGTCCCTCCCACCTTGCCTTCACGTTGTCCCAGGTTCTGTAGTTGGTTTGAGGGGAGCATGCTCGACAGTGAGGCCCATTCAGCAGATTGCCTCTCTCTCTCTCTCCTGCTCTCAATTTCCAAGGTTAAAGCCCCCAGTGCAGTGTCCAAATATCTAAAAGCTCTCTCACTGTCCTCTGCACCTTTAGTCAGCTTTTTCCTTGCTCATAATGTTTCCTAGCCAGGTGAATAAGCTGCTGAGGCCAGAGTGCAACTCTTTTTGGAGAAGTGCAGGCCTCAACTGAGTAGCACACTTAGAACTGGGCTGTGTGTACTAATGATTATCATTACAATAGGTTCCTTAGATTATGAACAGGAAAGGAAAGGCATAAGGTGGTGGGGAAGCATTATTGGCACAGGATGGAATAAGTATGATAGCAAGACATGATCTTGAGTTGGAAGTAGAATTCTTATGGGTAAGCAATAGAAAGAGCAAGAAGACACTGATAGGAGTAGCCCTAACAGTAACTATATGGTAGGACAGGGAATAACTCACAGATAATGACAGCTTGGATCAAATCAGTACATTAATCATGGGTGATGCTATTCTTCATGTAGATTGTCAGATTGGCAAAGTGGAAGAATTTAGAGAATGCTTTCGGGACAGGTCCCCAGACTGACATGTTGTGAATCCACCAGGGAACAGGCTATTTTGAATCTAATGAAGTTTAATGAGACAGCCTTAATAAATGATGTTAAAAATCACACAACACCAGGTTATAGTCCAACAGGTTTAATTGGAAGCACACTACCTTTCAGAGCGACGCTCCTTCATCACCTGATGAAGAAGCGTCGCTCCGAAAGGTAGTGTGCTTCCAATTAAACCTGTTGGACTATAACCTGGTGTTGTGTGATTTTTAACTTTGTACACCCCAGTCCAACACCGGCATCTCCGAATCATTACTAAATGATGACAGAGTAAAAGATCTCCTTGCAAATAGTGATCATAACAAAGCAAAATTAAGTGTTCAGCTTGAGAGGGAGGAACTTGGGTCAGAAGCAAAAGTACTAAATTTAAATGAAAAGGCATGAGGCAGCGTTATCTGGAGTGTACTGGGAAAAACGTTTAGCAGCAAATATGATTGAGAATCAGTGATGGATTTTAAGAAATTAGTTCATGGCTCACAGCACAGACATTCCAGTGAGGAAGAAAGATTTGAGGAAGAGGATAAGCTGGCTTTGGTTAACCAGGGAAATTAAAGATAGCATCAGGTTGAGAGAAAATTTCAAACAGGGATTTCAAGGTTCTGCTGGCCAGAGTGGTGCATCTTCTTCCCCCAGGACCAACAGAGGAGACCATGTCACCAGACCCTGTCAGCCTGCTCTGAAGTTAATACCCATGACAAAATAGTCTCCACAATTCATCAGAAGCTTCAGCAATGCAGGGCAAAGGTAAATGGTCTTCTCCACCCCTCACAGTAAATATAACCATCTTCTCTCTGTTACCTCACATTCACTCTCTCCCTGCTGCTTTATCCAACTCCTTCTAAAGCTCACGCTCTACCATTCTCACTGTCACACACAGTATCTTCTATCACTTGCTCTCACCCACCCAACCTCAAACTCCCCACGCCCTCCAATAACCCTGCGTACTCTCCGTGATGCCTACTCACTACCTTTACCCCACCTGCACCAGCACTAATAGCTGTGCCACATTCTATCATCCCATCCAGTGCCTAGAGAGACAGGAGTGGAAGAATTTTGTTTCCTAAAGGACCCTGATGGTTTGAGTATACATGGCGGCCTAAACATTTCCACAGCTTCAAAAGAGCAGTTACAAGGCTCAAAAATGTTGACAACTCAAAGTTCAATACAAATGAAAAGCAGTGCTGAAGAATGGTCCAGTAATATCTATCACTGCAAGGTCACAAAATGAATTTGTTCCCTGTTACTTTGGTTGCTGGGATTTTGGATTTTGGTGTTATGTTCTGCAACTGCGTTTGCTCATCTGTAAAAACTGATCACTTAAGGATTCACATTCACATCAAAGTAAAGTGACTGCTTCTAAAACTCCCCTCTGATGCTAGCTAGAGTTTGGTAAGATGCTAATTTGGAAATCTGTTAAATCTTCAATGAGTTGACTCGTTTCTGTGCTATCGTTGGTTTCGGGTTGCACACCTCAAGGGTACATGTATTCACATAAGTG
This sequence comes from Chiloscyllium plagiosum, assembly GCF_037043375.1. Taxonomy (NCBI): domain Eukaryota; kingdom Metazoa; phylum Chordata; class Chondrichthyes; order Orectolobiformes; family Hemiscylliidae; genus Chiloscyllium; species Chiloscyllium plagiosum. Next base: position 43,435,351 of record NW_028270150.1, read on the forward strand.
ACTTCATCGATTCCTTCCTGAATTGCAAGCATATATTCACATAAGAGCAGCAGAGGACAGAATGCAGTGGTTTGTTGCTCAAAGTTTGGTCTGAAAATGTGTGGTCACATATATCTTGCTGGATTGAACTGTGGCCTTCTCTGTAGTGTTTTGGAGAACTCAACACTGCTGTAATACTATGAAGGTGTGGAACTTTGCCAGGCAAGTGTACGCTGAGAAACTCAAAGACAACTTCAAGTTTTCTCTATATAGTGAATCTCACATACGTGGATAAATAGCTTTATCTATACTCAGGGCTGAGTATAGGGATAGATTGGACAATAGTCTGGGCATTGCAAATTGAACGCCTGTGTTACATTCTGCAGACCATTAGATAAGTTCGCAAGATGTAGAAACAAAAGTAGTCCATTCAGCCCATCAAGTTTGCTTCACCATTCAATGAGATAATGGCTGACCTATTAATTCTCAACTTCACCTCTTGCCTTTTTCCTACACAGGCAGTCCCTGAGCTATGAAGGAGTTTTGTTCCTGAGTATATTTGTAATTTGATTTGTACACAGGTCAGAATACAAACAGTACAATAAAATTTATCTGTGTGTAAGTACAATTGAATGTTTACATGTCAGATTCTTAAAATTAATAGTATTATGGGATCTCTATCATAACTATGAGTATTTGTAAGTCAGACATTCATAAGTCAAGGACCACCTGTCACTCTTGATTCCCTTACTGATTAAACATCTGCCCACCTGAGACTCAGTTCAGTGTGACTGTGTGACTGCAGCCCAGAGAGTGCTCAACAATCAGTCCTGTAGGATCAATAGACAATAGATGGCATTCAGAGGAATCGTATATAAAAGTCAGGAATCTGCAAACACAGCAGTCAGGAGTCTGTCAGTCACGTCTAGGCTGTTCATTGAATGCAGTTGGAGGTCAAATACAGTCTTGGATGTCAGTCCATTGATCATTGAGGGTGGGAGGCAAAGGGAGTCAGTCAGGGCAGTGAAGGGATCACTATCAAAAGAGGTGGGCTGATGGGAGGGTAGGGGGGAGAAGCAGATACATTTATGGAGTGAGGAACAAGGATGGCGTTTGAGCTGGTATGTGGAATAGCAGCAGAAGGCTTGGTTGGCTACAAGGCTACAGTGAGGGTTATAACTGGCAGTGACCACCACTGTAGCTTCCATGGTGGGAGCATCACGGGACAGGGTGGAGATGATTAAATTGTGATATTGGGATTCAGGAGAAAGGAGGGCAGTTGGAGGTGAAATTCAACATGGTGTGTTTCTACATTAGAGTGGAATTAGGTGGAAAAGAGTTGTCAGGTAGTGCAAGGTAAAAAGGGACATGGGGGACTTGATGGGACTTGGGGACTGTGCGAGGCACAGTGTTGATGGAGCAGGCATTAGATCAGTTTCCCTGTTTGTATCAATCTGGAGGGGGTGCCATGGGTCTCTCCAGTAGAGTCTAGACAGAGTGTGTTGTCCCATTGTGGCATACTGTGCTCTGCAATTCTACAATTGGAGCAGGTGATATGGTGATGTGCTAAATGCTGAAGTGATGGCGGAACAAGAGTAGTCATTGAGGAGACGGATGGGGACATTGAGCTTGGGAAAACTCTGTGGTTCAGCTCAGGTGCATCAGGTAATACAAGGCAGAAAAGATCTGAGTGACACCTACTAGAGGACAATCATGGACTGTCAAGGTCAAGTTGCCAGCATTTGGTTTGCATTTTGGGTGCAAGTTGTAGACTGTATTTGTTTCCATTATGTTCCCTTGTGCTGGCTGACGATAGAAGTTCACATTTGCTCTTGTCCAAATGCTTGCCTGATTTTGATGTTTCCAATAGGACAATGATAAGCTGCGGGTGACCACTGGACATTGGGGAAAGAGTCATAGAATGTGCCTAAGGACAGAAAAAGTGGATAGGGTGAGGGAATGGCGTTATACGTGAAAGGGAATGCCAGAAATGCCTATGGACAGCCGTGAGGATAGGAGCTTAGGTGGTTGCTGTGACATGCCCACTCTCAGTGAAGGGCAATGCCAGATTGCCAATGCTTGTCTGAATGCAGTGTGGTGTTTCAAAGATGGTGTGGAAGCGAGAGATCCCGGTCTTTTGGCAGATACCTGCTGAGTGGTGCATTGGTCTTGGAACGGCATAGCTAAGATGAGAGTAGAATCAGATGAGAAGCACGGGGCAGGTGGGTAGGTTCTGAGGAAAATTTGGCAATTTACAATGAGAAATCTTGCTTGGCCTCGTGGCAAGAATCCCTCCATAAAACTCAACACAACTTGTACTTTGCCAAAAGAAATGTTAAAATGCAGTCCAGAGTTCCATTTCAGGTTTCTAACCTCTGATCTGACAAGCATGTCCACCATTTTCTGATCCCATTGTAATTTTATGTTATTGCCTTGATAGTACAAGTTGCATCACAGTCAAAATCCCAAGCTTCTTCCCAACCCAGAAATGCAATGTACGGAATTAATATGAACAGTGAGGACTTTTCTTTAATAAACATATATTTTCAAATGAAACCTAGCAACAAATGTTACACATGGAACCACACGTGAAAAGCAGTTATAAGTGAAGGAGACAAAATCAGTGAGAGGAAAACAGACACACTTATCTTAGCATATCTCATACATTTAAAAATATATACATAGCTCCCATGTGTTAATGTGATTGCAATCTCTCACTTTCTTTAATCAGGCTTGACATCTCTGATTTTAATTACTTGCTTTTTCATTAGAAGCCAGTGAATTGAATACTATAGTTTAATAAAGTGGAAAACAAGTCATTTTTACAAACAACTATATGGATTTGATAGAGGATTTTGAAAAGCCCGTACAGCAGATTTTTACATATGATTCATTAATTGGAATGAACAGCAGTTTCTTGACTAGAAGCAAACAGTAACTATTTTGATCTGCATATAGATAGCTGCAAAGTATTATTACAGGATGTAACACAATATTAGAATCAAAGGCGAAATACACTTCATCACAGTTCATCCAATAGCAGCTCATGGGAAGTTTTGTTGGAAGAGAAAATTCCCCAGACATTAAATCCTTTCCATTATGAATGAGAAAGCACAGTTTGATTTTATGAATTTTGTAATTTGGGAATATCAGTCAAAAGTTTTAAGTTTTGTCCAGGAGAGAAACCTTTCCAGTAGATGAGTAGGCATATATCTATTAAAATGACCATAGTTTGTCAATTAAGTGATAGATTCTATGCTGATGATGTATTCACAAGTTTATTTGTATACAGTACAATATTTAAGTGTTTGTTCAATTTAAGGTTTTTATTTTTCAATACAGTTCCAAAACAGTTCCAAAAATTCACCATCTACTGTTAAAACTTGGTTTAATTGCCATAAAAATGAAATAAAGATCAGGACAATACCATGGCTCAGATTATGCTTGAGCAGGACATCTCATTTTACTGAAGTGAGGCGTCCGGGCCTCATTCCTCAGGAAAGATGAGGAGGTCTCAGAGGAAGTTGCCCCAAATGTGCAGTTAGAGTATATATTTTGAGGAGAAAGCAATTCTGTTTTTAATATAGATGCAGAGGGTCTTACAAAATGACTCCCAGATGTTACATGACTACCCTTGTAGATTCAGTTGGAATTAGGTCCAGACTGTACATCTCTCAGGAAGAAATTACTGGAGTCTTTTTGACATTTAATGAACATTTTCAAGGAAGCAAAGAATCTCCCTGGCAATGGTTTTCCTCAATATATGAATAGCTCTTTCTATCTCACCAACAGCCTGTCCGTACCTCGGCTAATCCAATACCTTCCATGGAAGCATAATTTGACAGTCTTAGGATATCAACATTTTTAAATTTTGCACGGTAAAAAGGTTTGGCTGTGAGGAAATGTTTTGAGAGAAACATCTCAAAGCAGCCACTACTAAGCAACAGGGAAAAAGTGGAAAATGTTCAGGACAGCTGTATGGAACTAAGCTACCAAGAGGCACAATCAGCAGAGCCATAGAAACAAAACAAAGAGGCCTTCATTCACGCCCTGCATCTGACCTGCTCAGTCCAGCAGTAAGCGTAATCTCTAACCAACCTTTAACTACAGAATATTTCATTATTTTGAATCCTGATTACAATGTTTCAAGACCTTCACTTCTGAAAGTGATTCTTCGACCAAGGTAGGCCTGCAACAATAGTAGGGATTGATCTCATTTGCAACTTTTGCTCATATTTTAAGTCTTCGCATTTATATTATACAAAGGAGGCAATGGCCTAGTGGTGTTATCACTCAAATATTAATCCAAAAATTTGTTAACTGGTCTGGAGACTTGGGTTCAAATCCTACCATGGCAGATGGTGGAATTTGAATTCAATACAAGTCTGGAATTAAGAGTCTAATGATAAACATGAATCCATTGCTGATTGTTGGGAAAAACCCAACTGGTTCACTAATGTCTTTTAAGGAAGGAAATCTGCCATTCTGACATGGTCTGGCTTACATGTAACTCTAGACCCACAGCAATGTGGTTGACTATTAATTGCCCTCTGGCCAATTATGTTTGGGCAATAAATGCTGGCATAGCCAAAGCTGCCCACATCCCATGCTAATAACATTTGACTTAAATAAGTTCTAGCAATAGTTTTAGATTAGATTACTTACAGTGTGAAAACAGGCCCTTCAGCCCAACAAGTCCACACCGACCCTCCAAAAAGCAACCCACCCAGACCCATTCCCCTACATTTATCCCTTCACCTAACACTAAGGCCAATTCACCTAACCTGCCCATTTTTGGACTGTGGGAGGAAACCAGAGCACCCAAAGGAAACCCACACAGACACGGGGAGAATGTGCAAACTCCACACAGACAGTTGCCTGAGGTGGGAATTGAATCTGGGTGCTGTGAGGTAGCAGTGCTAAACACTGTGCTACCGTACCACCCAGAAATTAACTAACCTTTTTTTTATCTTGTTTAAAGCATAAAGCTGAGCTGCTGGTTACTTTTAATGGAAGCACTTGAACATTAAAAGAGGACAAGCAAGCTTATATAATTTCTTAATTCATGGACCATGCTGAGGACAAGACCTGATGTGTAGTTGTGACTTGGTGAAGAGGATATTTACTGCCTGGCATTCATGACATCAGTTAGTAGAGAAACTAGACCAAGAGGGGTACTGGAGCTAGTTGGGTAGCTCTTTTAAAGGGCTAGCACTGACACAATGGGATGAATTGCTTTATTCTCTGCTGCAATTTCTTTTATTATTCTTCATGGGCTTGCACACATTCCTGGTTGCACCTTCATGTATTGCTCATTCCTAATTGACTTTGAGAAGGTGGTGGTGAGCTGCTTTCTTGAACTACTAGCCCAAATTGGGTCCATTTCCAGATTTCCTTAATTCTAGCTCTGTCATTGACAACAGGTAGCAAGGGACACAGTTGCACTGTAAGCGGGTGACCAGGAGACAGTAAGGACTGCGTGGGAAATCATGTCTCACAAACATGATTGAGTTTTTTGAAGAAGTAACAAAGAGGATTGATGAGGGCAGAGCGGTAGATGTGATCTATATGGACTTCAGTAAGGCGTTTGACAAGGTTCCCCATGGGAGACTGATTAGCAAGGTTAGATCTCATGGAATACAGGGAGAACTAGCCATTTGGATACAGAACTGGCTCAAAGGTAGAAGACAGAGGGTGGTGGTGGAGGGTTGTTTTTCAGACTGGAGGCCTATGACCAGTGGAGTACCACAAGGATCGGTGCTGGGTCCTCCAATTGTTGACATTTACATAAATGATTCGGATGCGAGCATAAGAGGTATAGTTAGTAAGTTTGCAGATAACACCAAAATTGGAGGTGTAGTGGACAGCAAAGAGGGTTACCTCAGATTACAACAGGATCTTGACCAGATGGGCCAATGGGCTGAGAAGTGGAAGATGGAGTTTAATTCAGGTAAATGCGAGGTGCTACATTTTGGGAAAGCAAATCTTAGCATAACTTGTACACTTAATGGTAAAGTCCTAGGGAGTGTTGCTGAACAAAGAGACCTTGGAGTGTAGGTTCATAGCTCCTTGAAAGTGGAGTCGCAGGTAGATAGGATAGCGAAGAAGATGTTTGGTTTGCTTTCTTTTATGGGTCAGAGTATTGAGTACAGGAGTTGGGAGGTCATGTTGTCAGCTGTACAGAACATTGGTTAGGCCACTGTTGGAATATTGCGTGCAATTCTGGTCTCCTTCATATCGGAAAGATGTTGTGAAACTTGAAAGGGTTCAGAAAAGATTTACAAGGATGTTGCCAGGGAGCTATATGGAGAGGCTGAACAGGCTGGGACTGTTTTCCCTGGAGCGTCAGAGGCTAAGGGATGACCTTATAAAGGTTTACAAAATTATGAGGGACATGGATAGGGTAAATAGACAAAGTCTTTTCCCTGGTGTTGGGGAGTCCAGAACTAGAGGGCATAAGTTTAGGGTGAGAGGGGAAAGACATAAAAGAGACCTAAGGGGCAACTTTTTCACACAGAGGGTGGTACGAGTATGGAATGAGCTGCCAGAGGAAGTGGTGGAGGCTGGTACAATTACAACATTTAAGGCATTTGGATGGGTATATGAATAGGAAGGGTTTGGAGGGATATGGGCCAGGTGCTGGCAGGTGGGACTAGATTTGGTTGGGATATCTGGTTGGCATGGATGGGTTGGACCGCAGGGTCTGTTCCCATGCTGTACATCTCTATGACTCTATGACTCTAAGTCAGAGTCAATAGATGTGAAGTTGGAAGAGCACAGCAGATCAGGCAGCATCCATGCTTTTTTTCATTGCCTGCTCCTGTTAATGTTTCGAGCTGAAACCCTCCTGACGAAGGGGTTTGGCCTGAAATGTTGACTTTCCTGCTCCTCGGATGCTGTCTGACCTGCTGTGCTCTTCCAGCTTCACATTGGCTAAGTGTGTGACTATCCCTGAATGCAAGTTTCCCATGGTATTTTGATTATTTACGTATTTCAAATAAAGCTGGAGCCATTGGGTTCTCTCCCTGCATACGCACCTCCTGTCAGCGGATGAGCCAAGCACATTGTGAGAGGTCATGGGCCAGAAAAAGCAGCAGTGTTGCGAAAAGTAACCTAAGTACTTAATCCCTCTATTAATTGGCTTCCTGCCATTGACAAGCAGGGAGCCAATTAGGTTGCCCTCAATAAAATTACGTGGTAGTGGGAACACGTTGGGAGCTGTGTTTCTGTCATTATCCTGCTCTCTCTCTATTCCAACGTGTTGGCCAATGGTGAATCTGTTTCAACCATTTCTTTCACAGCATTAATCTCAAACATTATTGTGATATTAACAGAATCTCCTGGGAACACAGTACACACAGTCCTAAACAACTAACAAGCCAGAACACAGTGCTGTGTGAAGAATGTACAATTGATAGTGTTATGAAGTTAAAGGTATGTACTGTACCATTAAGAGAGAGTGAAAGCTGGCAAGCACCTGTCATATGACTGAAGAGCAGGAACGAAGTGTACCGGACAATTTGAAGATGTAACATTTGGCTGTAACCTAGATACCTGAATTGTTTTCACATAGTTTCAAGTTAGCCAATCAGTTTAAATTATGCCCCAAGATATTAAAACCCAATTGAATTTTACTGTTTTGACAACATTGAACCAATGAGACAATCTGTTGTTTGGATATAAAAAATGGACATTTTGGACAGTTAACTGGAGAAAGAGCACCAACTGTCATTGTCAGACAAACTGCCCAAAAACACTCTCTATCAAAGGTACTTTTTTCATATGAAAGATCGTTGCAGCCAAAGACTGAAGACATCCCAGGGAGATCTATAAACAGAGGAAGATCAATACCAGAGACAAGAGCCGCTGTCTGGTTTTGAAAGGATTAAGTTTCTGTAAATTTAATAGGGACATTATTGATCAGTAGATTGTTATAGAGTAGAAGGTAGATAACAAACCTTTAAGAGAAAGGATGCTTAGAGGTATAAATAGTTGTTGTTTAATGTTCACTTTAGAGTTAAAGATTAAAAATGATATTTTTTGTTAAATAGTGGAATTTGGGTAGTTCTCTGTCACTCATACTTTAACAGATTACAAGGCGAGGTGAACCTTTCTGTGTCTTTGGTTTAATTAGCAGAGGCATTTACCGCTGTGTCATAATAACAGAATACGTGAACAGTCCATGGCTAGATCCATCAAGTTTGTAACAGAATAAGTGCAACACTAGGTTAAAATCAGGTAAGTATGCAACTAAGTTTAACTCATACTGATGTTTAGCTCTACATGTGATGTATAAACTCTCTATCAGTGTGAATGAATAGGAGGATACATGACCATAACAATCATAGATTAGCGCGGAGACAAAACAGTTGAAATTGGAGAGATTTCCTGAAAACTCTAAGACATACAAACAAAACTGCAAGTACAGCAATTTACCAGGGCAACTAAAAAGGTCATTTATAACTGAAGCACAAACCATGATTTACAAAAGGATGGCGTTACTTTTGTTTTTAAATTGCAGAACCAATTAATTACCTATGAATTATGGTCTGGAATTTATATTACCTGTGACTGACTATGATGATTGGAAATGGCAGAATTAACCCATATGTTTTAACTGTTCATTCGAAGCCTGCCATTATTTCCTGTATTGCTCTATATTCCCACTGCGATGAACACACCTGCTCTGGTGGTGAGCTGATATCTTTGGTTTCATCATAGGGGGAAGCAATTTTAACCACATTCTTTATAAACAGGTAATGTATTTCAATTCACACAACACAGAAAGTTACATTTTCCAAGTGATTTGGCAGCCTCAGCAAATATTAGAGGGAGGTGAGTGAAGCTCCTGCTATTGCACTGTGTTAATTGGAAATTAAATGTCCCTATTGTTTTTAAAACATTCAGATGAATGCACAGCCTGTGTCCTTGACGAAAGCACCATAATGATAGATTGACGACATAGTTGCTCACACATACAATTCCGAAAACCTCAGCTAGCTGTCTAAAATTCTGGAGGCAATGTGCTTTATAGACAGTTAAACCATTTAGAGGCTATAAATCTAATATAAACAGTAAAAATAAGTGTTCATTTCATAGCTGGCTCCTCATATAATTGCTTATAATTGCAGACACCTAACACAAAGAGGCAGTAAAACACAGCAAATTAAACATCTTACCCAATTAAAAACGATCATGGTGCAGGTTCAGAAGGTGGAGTCCAGAAGTAGCATGTGGGATGCATAGGTTGGAAGATACGATCACATTTGTGCTTCATGAAGTATAATTACATACATTAAAATGCAAAATAATTCAGTAGGTGTAAAGCTAAGACCGTGTTGCATCTTGAAATATGTCATGTCTTATCTAAGCAGCAGGAACTAGGCGCTTATAATGTGTTTTTCTTATTTTTATAGGCTTATGCACCACAGCCTCAGCAGCAGCAAAACGATCCCTCTTATCACCGCACCTCACCACAGTACCGATTATGAATTAAAGCTGGCTCCAGGAAATGTGCACACACTTAACAGCATGTTAGTAATTTGGAAGAAGAGACAAAAATGAGTTACTTCTCATTGGTACTGGGTAGGATTAAAAGAATGGCTGCAGAACAAGTGATGCTGAAGGCCATTATCGCAAAGGCTGCCAAGACACTTTGTCATGATTTGGAGATGCTGGCGTTGGACTGGGGTGGACAAAGTTAAAAACCACACAACACCTGGTTATAGTCCAACAGGTTTAATTGCATACACACTAGCTTTCGGAGCGCCGCTCCTTCATCAGGTGGTTGTGTCCAGGGAAAGACTACCCCACCACAACAGAACAAGACGTCACTACCATACGGGGCAACATCGCACCAAGCCCACCACACCAGGCCAACACCAGGCCAAGAGCCCTCCACCACACTGGGCCAACACTGCCTCACAACATCGAGCCAAGATACCCCTCCCACATCGGGGCAATACCGCCCCACCACACTGGACCAAGACAGCCCCCACCACTGGGCCATGACCACTCCACCACATCAGGACTAGACCACCCCACCACACCAGGCCAAGATCACCCTACTGCACTGTGAAAAGACTACCCACCATGCTGGGCCAAGACCAACCCACCACACCAGGCCAAGAACACCGTACTACACCAGGCCAAGACCACTGTACCACACCTGGACTAGACCACCTCACTATACCAGGGCTACATCACCCCACCAAACTGTGGCTAGACCACCATACCACACTGGGGCAAGTCCACCCCACCACACCGCAGCTGGACCACCCTAATACACCAAGCCAAGACCAACCCAACCACACCAGGCCAAGACTGGGGCAAGTCCACCACACTACCCCAACCAAGACCACTCAACCACACCGGGCCAAGATCACCCTACCACACTGAGTCAAGACCACACAACCACACCAAGCCAAGATCACCCAACCACACCGGGCCAAGACCACCCAACCACACTGGGGCAAGATCACCCCACCTCACTGGGCTAGACCACTCACCGCACCAGGCCAAGACCACCCTACCACACTGGGGCAAGATCACCCCATCACACTGGGGTTAGATTGCCCCACCACACGTACCTACACACCCTCAGCACACTGGGCCAATACACCTCCCCCCACACACCCCCATACTGGGGCTAGACTTCCCCTCCACATTGGGGTAGACCTTTCCACACTGGGCCAAGATTCCCCATCACACTGTGCCAAGAGCCCCCACCACACTGGCGCTAGACCTCCCCACCACACTAGGGTAGTCCTCTCCACACTGGGACAAGACCCCCCTATCACACAGGGCCACTACCACACCGGGACTAAGTCTCCCCACCACCCAGGCCAACACACTGGGCCAAGACTGCCCCACCATACCAGGCGAACACCACAGCACCACACCAGGCCAAGATACCCCCACCAGAGTGGGCCGACAGCGCCCCATCACACCGGTCTAAGAGCCCCATCACACCGGGGCTAGACCTCCCTGCCACACCGGCGGTAGATCTCCCCACCACACCGGGGCTAGACTCCCTGTCACACCAGAGCAAAACACCCCCCACCTCTCTAGGCCAAGACCATTCCACCGCACCGGGGCTAGACCTCCCCACCGCACCAGGCCAAGACATCCCCACCACACCAGCCACATCCCCCCCCCGCCAACACACTGGGGCTAGAGTCATACATTGGGCTGTTTGAACACCCAGAAGCTGCCTCTGAGGAGGAAAGAGATTTAAAACAGACATGGGACAACTTTTGTTTCCACAGAGTGGTCTGTGTGTGGAATGATCTTCCTGAGAAAGTGGTGGATGTGAGCACAATAGCAACATTTAAGAGACACTTGGATAAGTACATGAAAAGGAAAGATTTGGAGAGGTTAGGAGCAAGCAAATGGGACTAATTTAGTTTGGGATTATGTTTGGCTTGGACTGATTGGACCGAAGGGGCTGACTCTATGACTGTGACTCTTTTGGTGTGCTTTCTTGACTATAGTGTTGACACAGATGGACCAGGATAGATTGTCAGTGATATTTACTCCTAGGAACTCAAAGCTCTTGACCGCATCTATCTCAGCACCATTGAAATAGATAGGGGTGTGTCTTCCACTCTGCTTCCTGAAGTCAATGACTAGCTCCTTTGTTTTGCTGACATTGAGGAAGAGATTGTTGTCTTTACACCATGCCACAAAGCTGTCTATCTCTTTCCTGTACTCTGTAGTATCATTGTTTGAGATCTAATCCACTACTATAGTATCATCAGCAAACTTGTAAATGGAGTTAGGGCTGAATTTGGTCACGTAGTCGTGAGTGTATAAGGAGTAAAATAAGGGACTGAGTACGCAGCTTTGTGGGGCACTGGTGTTGAGGATACCATGGAGGAGATCTTGTTGTCTATACTTACTGATTGCAGTCTGTAGGTCAGGAAATCAAGGTACCCTGTAGCAAAGAGCAGAGCAGAGACTTAGGTCTCAGAGTTTGGAGATGTGTTTTGTTGGAATTATGGTATTGAACGTGGAACTGAAGTCAATAAATAGGAGTGTGATGTAGGTGTCCTTATTACCCAGATGTTCAGTTTTTCAGTTCCACTTGAAACATCTCCTGAATGTTGCTGCTACTGGACCTCCTTAGCCAATCAATAAATGGGGTTGCTTCATCCTTGAGATGCAAAACCATATCACACTTGAAATTTGTGGTTGTGTCAAATATGTCTGTGTAAAGGCATTTGAGATCATTGACTGATTTTTGCATCTTGTGTGGTTTATTCCACCATAGCAGGTGTGGTTTGAATCTCATGAGTTCTGACAGACTTGAGTGTACTGGTAGTCCTACCACTGCCAAACTGTTGGTCCACTCTGCCTGTATTCCTGATGAAGGGCTTATGCCCGAACTGTTGGATTTTCCTGCTCCGCGGATGCTGCCTGAACTGCTGTGCTTTTCCAGCACCACTCTACTCCAAACTGTTGGTATCTATCAGTAGAAGGTTTCAGGAATCCAAGATGAGCTTGTACATTGGCACCACAGAATGTTTAAGCCAACACATCTGTCATACATTATGAGATGGTCTGTGGTAGATTGTACCTTGGAGCACCACTTCCTCAGGCACACGTCTTTAGGATGCAAAGTATGAATATATCTCCACTAGCTCCTAGGTCAATGAGTCAACAACTGAGTTGGAGTCTGCTTATCCTGAATTTAATTCTTATCTTACCTTCCAGATCTTTCTGGCTCATTCTGATTTTCCATGGAAAGCCCAATGTAATAATTCTATGAGGACCCTCCTTGCCAACGCATGCAAGATGATCAGAACTCTGTTAAAGCAACATAAGTTCTCTGATCTAGTGAAGTTCCATAAATTAGCCAACGGATGTTGTCCAATTCATAATTAAATGCCAGCCTTCCATTTCTCTTTGCAGGTCTTTTCTCTCTTTTCAGAAGTAAATTGATGTTAATTTGCTTCTCTCTCCTCTTATTTATCCCTCCTTTTGTTTCTGTTTATTTTTATTTTCCCTTGTTTTTATCCTTTACTGGCCATGGTCCCTTTAAAGCTGTTGCTTTAAGTCATTAAGTTACAGAGAGCAGCACTGTGCAACTAATAGCGTGTCATGCTTCAAGTAAAATGAAGTCTGAGCTTTATAACTTTTGGTCATACTTTGAAACAGTGATGATGTCATGAGCATGTCTCTTAAAGGTACCCTGACACGCTGAAATCCAAAACAACACATCACAACCAAACATGACTGAACCTATTTATGCCAATGGATATCTTGCTTAATTTGATAAAAGGGCAGGTTCACTAAATTATCCAACTGCATGCTATGGCTCAATCACAAGAGTTACAGCCTACAGATCTAGAGATACACAGTTTAGGTATTATCAGCCCTAAGATCAAAGGAAGGTTGCAAGTGTCACTGTGACATAAAGAATAACAGATGTGTACACAATCAAAACCACTAAATCTCTCCTAAGTACAGATGAGTTTTTTCCCTCCTGTAATTCCTCAATGTAGTATAATCATAAGTAAATAAGAAAACTACAATCAACAGGTTGAACATAGTCAATGGAAGACTTCATAGACTTTCAAAGGTTTTTGATTGAACCTAAGAAGTGACTTCAACCAGTGAAAGTCACTTCTATTGGAGTTGGAGATTTATTCCATAGGAAATGTTTTCCATCCCTGGTATCACTGAAGAATTCTCAGAGGATGATAATTGTCAGCAAGATGTCAGAATGCAACCAAATGCTGCCATTAAAGCTAAGCAATACAGTCCACATGATTGATCATTGCTGAACTTTTAATCAGTTTGGTACTGTCAGCACAGCAGTCTGTTATATACAGTGGTAGTGTTGCAGAACAGTCAAAATTACTGCTGACATTGGTGTGAAAGAAATCTACTGTAGCCCATTAAGTAACACACTGCAGGATAGAAAATACCCACAATGCCCTACCTCTTGAGAGGAACCAGTTACACGTCCAGAACATGGTACTAAAAATGAAACTACTTCTGTTGTCAGCAGCGAGGTTGTCTTCTATGAAGAACATCCATGAAAACAAAGGTTCTCCAGATCAGGTATTGAGCCAGCCACCAACAACACTGTCAACAGGCTATCAAGTCCTCAACAAAAAATAATGAGATAAAGGGTTCTCCAGAAGAGAAATAATTGAAAGACCAACATTAAATGCAGCATTTCTCAAGTCAAAGACTTACCAATCTTATATGTTTGGAACAAATGTATTCTGGAATAATTGTTAATCATGCAGACAGCTTGAATTTTTGAAGTCAGAGATGTGAGGGAGGGCAAATGAAATATCGTTGGCTATACCATTGTATAATCAGTTAACTAAAGGGAAAATGCTCAGAAGAAACATTGAATAAGATAATGGATATGAAATCATATGAACTAAGCTAAAGCTCTGCCCACCCTGATGAATGAACAGTCACTGGAGGGAGCATTGGACAGGTGGAAGCAGTTTCACTGAGTTGTGGACTTGCACAGTTTACTGTTTTAGTTGAAACTTTATTGCTGGAACAGCACAGCAGGTCAGGCAGCATCCAGGGAACAGGAGATTCGACGTTTCGGGCACAGGCCCTTCTTCAGGAATGAGCAGAGAGTGTTCAGCAGGAGAAGATAAAAGGTAGGGAGGAGGGACTTGGAGGAGGGGCGTTGGAAATGTGATAGGTGGAAAGAGGTCAAGGTGAGGGTGATAGGTCGGAGTAGGATGGAGGCGGAGAGGTCAAGAAGAAGACTGCAGGTCAGGAAGGCGGTGCCGGGCTGGAGGGATTCGGCTGAGACAAGGTGGGGGGAGGGGGGATGAAGAAACTGGTGAAGTCCAAGTTCATCCCCTGTGGTTGGAGGGTTCCCAGTCGGAAGATAAGACGCTCCTCCTCCGACCGTCGCGTTGTTGTGGTTTGGCGGTGGATGAGTCCAATGACCTGCATATCCTCGGTGGAGTGGGAGGGGGAGTTGAAATGCTGTGCTACAGGACGGTTGGGTTGGTTCGTCCGGGTGGCCCAGAGGTGCTCTCTGAATCGCTCCGCAAGTAGGCGGCCTGTCTCCCCATTATAGAGGAGGCCACACCAGGGGAGGTGTGGGCGCAAGTGTTGCACCTCCTGCGGTTGCAAGGGAAGGTGCCGGGAGTGGGGTGGTAGGTGAGGACCAGTGGGGTTCTGTCCTGGTGGCGGTTGGAGGGGCGGGGCTCAAGGGCGGAGGAGCGGGAAGTGGAGGAGATGCGGTGGAGGGCACCGTCGACCACGTCGGGGGGGAAATTGCGGTCCTTGAAGAAGGAGGCCATCTGTGTTGTACGTATTTTGAACTGGTCCTCCTGGGAGCAGATGCGGCGGAGACGAAGGAATTGGGAGAATGGGATGGCGTTTTTACAGGGGGCAGGATGGGAGGAGGTGTAGTCCAGGTAGCTGTGGGAGTCGGTTGGTTTGTAGTAGATGTCCGTGTTGATTCGGTCGCCTGAGATAGAAACAGAAAGGTCTAGGAAGGGGAGGGAGGAGTCCGAGACTGTCCAGGTGAATTTGAGGTCGGGGTGGAAGGTGTTAGTGTAGTGGATGAACTGTTCAACCTCCTCGTGGGAGCACGAGGTCCTCACCTACCACCCCACCAATCTCCATGTACAGCGCATCATCCGCCGTCAATTCCGCCACCTCCAAACAGACCCCAGCACCAAGGATATATTTCCCTCCCCTCCCCTATCAGCTTTCCGTAGAGACCACTCCCTCCGCGACTCCCTTGTCAGATCCACACCCCCCACCGACCCAACCTCCACTCCCGGCACCTTCCCTTGCAACCGCAGGAGGTGCAACACTTGCGTCCACACCTTCCCCCTCACTTCTCTCCAAGGCCCCAAAGGAAACTTCCATATCCGCCACAGATTCACCTGCACCTCCACCCACATCATCTACTGCATCCGCTGCAGCCGGTGTGGCCTCCTCTATATTGGGGAGACAGGCCGCCTACTTGCGGAGCGATTCAGAGAGCACCTCTGGGCCACCCGACGAACCAACCCAACCACCCTGTAGCACAGCATTTCAACTCCCCCTCCCACTCCACCGAGGATATGCAGGTCATTGGACTCATCCACCGCCAAACCACAACAACGCGACGGTCGGAGGAGGAGCGTCTTATCTTCCGACTGGGAACCCTCCAACCACAGGGGATGAACTTGGACTTCACCAGTTTCTTCATCCCCCCTCCCCCCACCTTGTCTCAGCCGAATCCCTCCAGCCCGGCACCGCCTTCCTGACCTGCAGTCTTCTTCTTGACCTCTCCGCCTCCATCCTACTCCGACCTATCACCCTCACCTTGACCTCTTTCCACCTATCACATTTCCAACGCCCCTCCTCCAAGTCCCTCCTCCCTACCTTTTATCTTCTCCTGCTGAACACTCTCTGCTCATTCCTGAAGAAGGGCCTGTGCCCGAAACGTCGAATCTCCTGTTCCCTGGATGCTGCCTGACCTGCTGTGCTGTTCCAGCAATAAAGTTTCAACTTTGATCTCCAGCATCTGCAGACCTCACTTTCTCCTCCAGTTTACTGTTTCAGGCTTACATGTCTTAACTAACTCTTGTTGGTAATAGTTAATGTTTCAAAGTTAATATAATCTGTATATAGTTACTGAAGTGTAATAAACTACCTCTGTTATCTAAGGTAAAAGCCTCTTCTGCTTGAGACTTCATCACAGACACAAAACAATCCCTATATGGGCATAGACACGGGAAATGGTGGCAGCACTCAACTCCACCAATAAGCTGTCAGTAAATCAAGGTGACAATGATGGCCTTCTCATCACTGCTATAACAGATTTCCTACATGGGTAAATGACTCCTGTTTGCTAAAAATAAACCTCATTAGCTTCATAATCTTAGAGCAATGGCCGCTTCAGTGAGATGTTCCTTTGTCAAAAATTTATTTGGTGGGGAAAACATTTGAGCCTATTTGCAATGGAATTGCGGCTGATATAAATAATCTCCAAGTAAGTTCAGGACAAAATGGAAATGTGACATTTAACATTCCTGATAAATAGTTGTAAACTTTGTGCAATAGTGATAACCTTCGGGGAAAATGTTACATTGTGGCTGTTACCCAGTGGCCATATGGTTTGGATTTGCAAGGATGACTCATTTTTTTGATCGCATATAAAGACTAATAAGCATTATAATGATTTCAAAAGTTCGGATTCACAGTAAAATATTCTTGGAGAAACACATTGAAAGCTAAACTATTATGCTAAGAATAACATTACTGTCTTGTACTGTTATTGAACATAATGATAAGGTTATGAATTATTAACCAGAGTATAGATTGCTAAACAAGTCTTTGTGTTGAAATGTGTGCCTGCTGGTGGAGATGTGAACACACTGATGTGGAAGATGAAAGGAACAGCTCCTATTTAGAAAATGGCTCACCACTGGAACAGAATTTTACTCCTGGGATCACTGATCTTTCCATTATGCTACACAGCAGGTAATAGAATATATTGCTTTGTTAGTTAACTTGGTTATTGACATGTTAGCTCAGTTCATGTACAGCAACAGAGCTCTGATCTCAAGTGGTTAATGTTTATCTGCAAGTTTGTCAAGTTAACATGGGAAAGAGGCCCACTTCATTGAAGCCAAGAAAACTCATCAGCCCAATTACAGGTATATTCACTTGAGGAACAAAGACAGGGAGTATGAAGGCCACATTGCAGTAGATTCACTGCTAAACTGGAACAGTAAGTGTACAAAGACAAAAATGGAGACCCTGCCCCAGCCTGGAGCATAGGAGGTTCAGGGATGACTTTATAGAGATTTATAAAATCCTGAGAGGCATAGATAAGGTGAACAGTAAAGGTCTTTTCTCCACATGGGGGAGTTCAAAACTAGAAGGCATAATTTTAAGGTGAGAGGAGAAATATTTGAAAGGGACCCGAGGAACAATTTTTTCACACTAAGTGTAGTTTATATGTGGAATAATCTACAAGAGGAAGTGGCAGAGGCAGGTACGATTGCAAATTTTAAAAGACGTTTGGACAGGTGCATGAATAGGAGGGGTTTAGAGGGATGTGGGCCAAACAAAAGCAAATGGGACTAGTTCCGTTTCTGAAATCCAACATGGACAAGTTGGACCAAAGGGCTGTTTCTATGCTGTATGACTGTCTGACTCTATAATCTCTGCCATCAACCATGCACTGCAGTGTAGGTCCCAGATTCTAGTAGCCCTGCACTCAAATAACATATTATTTCAGGGAATAATCAACTTTTGTATTAAATATTCAACTCCTTTACTAATATCCTCCAAGCAACAAGATTGGCATTCCTCAGTCTGCTCTATGAACATCTCCAGAGCCATGCCAAAGTGTCTGACTCTCAAATGATCTCTGAAGTGGCCTCAGCATTATTTTACAACTATTTGGTACAGACAATAAATATTTTGCCACTCACATACTGAGCATGTTTTTAAAAATCACTAAAGTCCAAGAGGTAGTTTGAGATACGTATAGCAGAGCTATCAAGATGAAGTCTATTCACATTCAAAGTGTGCCTTCATCATTTTCCTATCTGAAAGAGGATATCTCAATACAAAGAAACCTGGAAAAATAAACTGAGTTCATGGCAAATTTCAGCAGCAATTGTTGAGTTAACTTGACAGTGGGCAATTGGTCACTATGTTTTTGTAGTCAATTTTTCAACTTTGTTTCTACCGTTGCACTAAAGAAAAGGGTTGCACGGTGCCTCAGTGGTTAGCACTGCTGCCTCACAGCACCAGGGACTGGGTTCAATTCCAGCCTCGGGTGACAGTCTGTGTGGAGTTTGCATATTGTCCCTGTGTCTGCGTGGGTTTCCTCTGGGTGTTCTGGTTTCCTCCCACAATCCTCCCCTAGCAGGTTAGGTGAATTGGCCATGCACAATTGTCCACAGTGTTCAGGGATATGTAGGTTCGGTACCATAGTCGGGGGTTAAATGTAGGGGAATGGGTCTGGATGGGTTACTCTTTGGAGGTTTGGTGTGGACTTGTTGGGTTGAAGGGCCTGTTTCCACACTAATAGGATTCTATGACAAAGCAATTTAATGGTCAGATTTCCCAAAGGGTGTGAATCTCATACAAATTGCCACTCTGTCCATTCTTTTTGATGAGAGAAGGAATTTCAGCATTTCTGCAGGGAGATTCCCCTCAGGACTTCCTCTGAAATGATGGGGTGTAAATCTATTATGACTGTCCCCCTGTAACATGGAACCATCAGAGGAAGACAAACCAGGCTCCCTATTCATAACAGTCAGCTGCTGGATTCTGACACTGAAAGGCCCTGACAGCCACTTTGACAGTTACTGTCAAACTGCATGTACATAACGTGAGTGAGGTTAGGATTCCATTGGAGGGAGATGGGAGGGCACCAGGTGGGGTGGGGTGGGGTGGGGTGAGGGGGAATAGAGTACTAGGTAAATAGGACTCACAGTGGGTGAAGTGATGGAGTGCCAGTTGGAGGGGAATAGAATGTTAGGTATGTAGAGTGCCAGGTGGTGGTGTGATGGAGTGCTAGGTATGTAGAGTGCCAGGTGGTGGTTTGATACAGTGCTAGGTATGTAGAGTTCCAGGTGGTGGTGCGCTGGAGTGCTAGGTATGTAGAGTGCCAGGTGGTGGTGTGATGGAGTGCTAGGTATGTAGAGTGCCAGGTGGTGATGTGATGGAGTGCTACGTATGTAGAGTGCCTGGTGGTGGTGTGATGGAGTGCTAGGTATGTAGAGTGCCAGATGGTGGTTTGATACAGTGCTAGGTATGTAGAGTTCCAGGTGGTGGTGTGCTGGAGTGCTAGGTAAGTAGAGTGCCAGGTGGTGGTGTGATGGAGTGCTAGGTATGTAGAGTGCCAGGTGGTGGTGTGATGGAGTGCTAGGTAAGTAGAGTGCCAGGTGGTGGTGTGATAGAGTGCTACGTATGTAGAGTGCCAGGTGGTGGTGTGATGGAGTGCTCGGTATGTAGAGTGCCAGGTGGTGGTGTGATGGAGTGCTCGGTATGTAGAGTGCCAGGTGGTGGTGTGATGGAGTGATAGGTATGTAGAGTGCCAGGTGGTGGTGTGATGGAGTGCTAGGTAAGTAGAGTGCCAGGTGGTGGTGTGATGGAGTGCTAGGTAAGTAGAGTGCCAGGTGGTGGTGTGATAGAGTGCTAGGTATGTAGACTGCCAGGTGGTGGTGTGATGGAGTGCTAGGTAAGTAGAGTGCCAGGTGGTGGTGTGATAGAGTGCTAGGTATGTAGACTGCCAGGTGGTGGTGCGCTGGAGTGCTAGGTATGTAGAGTGCCAGGTGGTGGTGTGATGGAGTGCTAGGTAAGTAGAGTGCCAGGTGGTGGTGTGATGGAGTGCTGGATATATAGAGTGCCAGGTGGTGGTGTGATAGAGTGCTAGGTATGTAGAGTGCCAGGTGCTGGTGTGATGGAGTGGTCGGTATGTAGAGTACTGGGTGGTGGGAGAATAGAATGTTATGTAAGTAGAGTGCCAGGTGGGTGAGTCGATAGATTGCTGGGTAAGTAGAGTTCCTGATGGCGGCATGCTAGAGTGCTAGGTATGTAGGGCTTCAGTGGATAGAGTATCAAGGTGTTAGGCAAGCATGATCCCAACTGGGGAGGGGTACAGTACTGAGGCAGGAAAGAAGATGAGTAGGAGGTAGACTGCAGGTTAGTAGAGTCCAGTAATGGGGGGTGGAGAGTAATGGCAGGGGGAGAGGATGTGGAGGATGTGGTAGTGACATAAGTATTAGGTTAACTGAATGGTTATTAACTTATTCTGAGCAACTGTAATTTTTCCCATAAGTCATCAGAATGCTCCAAAAGTCTCCAACTTAAATGGAGAATGTCAGGTGGTTCTAGGTGTAGGGATATTTGCTATTCGCCACCAGATTATTCAATCACTCCGGCAATTCTTTTAGTATCTGCTATGATTCCACAGGGTTTCCATCTTTGCTGAAATAATGACGGACCAGCCAGTAGAAAGTCTCGGCCTATGTGTTTACAAACCTTGAAATCAGAACGGCCTTAACTTGGAAAAGAATGTATTTATCATTTCAATTTTAAAGGCCAAAGTGCATTTTATGTAAGCACCTACACACGTACCCAGACTAGACATCTACAAAACAGACTGCAAAAAATGTACAAAAATTAACGAGGAAAAAATCTGTTTACATTACAGTTAAAGGGAACATTCCACAGAATTGTACAGATTTTCAAACTTCTTCTTGGAGGAATATTTTGCAAATGTTGGACCTCAGTGTCCAATTCATGCTGCACACCCGTCAGAACCCAGATTGTGCCCAACCTATCAATGACAGTAATGATATTCGGAATTCAAACTTTAATGGAAGTCTGCCCACAAAGCTAATAATGCATGGATACAGGTAATCAGAGACTATTTTATAGTTTTGGAGAAGCCTTGTAAAATATACTCACAAACGCAAGGGAAAAGTCATTAGTTGTGCATCATAATAAATAATTTTAACTGTAGGTAGGTGGGTAATGAAATTGGAATCCATCTGTTACTCTGGAAATGGTGTCCAGCCAATTGTAACGTCCTGTGCTTTTTACAAATCATGTTTTAGGAGATTAAACAATAGGAAGAAGTAGAAAATCCTGTAGTTCAGAGAGTGCCCAATAACATCACGTGGGAGGCTTTTACAGGAATTACCTCGAGGGACACTCTCATTAAGGAAAAAGGGAGCTCCTGGCAGGCAAGGTGTAAGGTTTATCGGGGGAGAACAGCAGAGCCCTCTTAAGCACTGGCTATTATTGTTGGTTGCCCTGAGCAAAATGCTGTCAGGACCTTTCCACCCGAGCTACCAATGAAATTTGCTGTGGAATCCCAGTGATGTTAACAATACCTGAGATGGCTAGTCAGGCAAGGTCTTGGTGGGCGTCCTTGCTGTCTGCTCAGTTAATATCAGCCAGCCTTGGTTCAGTGGTAATGTCTTCACTTCTGTCAGGATGTTGTGGTCTGTAAGGAATGCGAGGTTTTCTAAAATTGCTACATTTTGGGACTGTGTCTTTAAGTTAGGGCAGTGAGCAGAGATGGCCTGGTTCTAAAAGTTAAAAGTGAAGCACAGTGTGCGATACTAACAGCTGTAAACAATGACACATATAGAACGACAGTGAATTGCTATTCGCCAAACCCCAGGGAACTATTAAAAGTACCAAGTTGTGAATGGTTACACTTTAATCTGTCTGTTTAATTCCATGATAGAAACATTCAGGCAGTATTAACAGTCTTAAAATTTGAAATCTTGCTGAGTGATCCTTTCAGTCAGTAGCCACAAGTTTGAATACCTTTTTAAGAGTTATCAGTCTGCAACAGGAATCTAGCCTCACACCAGAGATCTCAATAATGAGGGAGTGCTGTTTGATAGAGACACTGTCTTTTAGATAAGTCTTTAAACTGGGGTCTCATCCATTCTGAAGTGGATGTAAAAGATCATGATGAAAGTTGTTGTGTTCTGTTTGTACAGTTACTTGAAAATGGTTAGCTATTTTCAAATCAGAACTTTGGATTTCAAAGTTTGTACTTTTTTGAACTCTGTTAGATATGTTGATGCCATAGAAATTACATGTTCAGCTCAATTAGGCATAATCCTAATATCACCCACTGAATGACTCTGTTTCTTAATTAACCAAAGAAATGTCGATAGAAAGGAAAGGCCTGCACATGCTGACTTTCAAAATTAATTACTGGAGATACAAATGCTCAGTTGAATTCAGATTCATTTGCAAACACACATGAATGCTCTGACAGCTCAGGCATTTTGACAATCCTGTGCATGTACATCCAACTGGCCATATCCAAACAGGCTCCTGATTCCTGCCAGCTGTCAGTCAGTGAGATCTCTGCCTCCACTGTTGCAATTTCATGGGAAGGCCCACTGGTGGCCCCACCGCTGCCTAAAAGGTTTGTGTTTCGATGTGCATTCCTGATAAGAAGAGTAGGTCACCTACCAGTTCTCCAGGCAGCAGTCAATACTTCCTATAGCTCAGCATGATTCCACTCCTTGTTTTTGTGTCTAACAATGGGCCATAATTTGCTGTCAATAAGGCTGAAGCCATTATCATTACTTTTATGCCAATTTTTTTTGTATTGCTCATTCATGTATTGTGGGTGTCACTAGCTAGGCCCACATTTATTGCCCATGCCTAATTGCCCAGAGGGCAGTTATGAGTCAACCACATTGATATAGGTCTGGAGTCACATGTTGGCCAGACTGTGTAAGGATGGCAGATTTCCCGAAGGACACTAGTGAAGCAGGTTGCAGAAACAAATGGTGAGGCACTAAAATACACTTGTCTGGAATGTCTCTCTTCACTGAAATGTTATGCATTTGTTAAAATAGCAGAGAAAGTCATAAAGTGAACTTATTCGATCTTTACTCATTAACATTCCACTTCACAGAAAATGTTGTGAAGAGCTTGAACATTTTTATGTTGATATTTCATTGTTTGTTCATTTTGCTGTTTCTGTCTAGGATCACCGGCAGTAAACCATCTTGGGTTGACACCTTGGCAAAAGAATTGCTTGATGCAATGGATGTGAACGTTGTCATTGTTGATTGGATTATTGGTTCAACAGCTTTATATCATAATGTAGTGCAGAATTCTGCTGAATTGGGTTTGAAAGTTTCTATTCTTATAAGAGACTTAATGGTAAATACCTGAATAGATATGTTAACTGAAAGTATACCCTCTAAGCTAAGCAGCTGTATCAACACCATTTTAAAAAATCAACCATTCAATCCCTTACTAAAACCAAAGTAATGTATAACAAATTGGTAAAGTGTAGATTTGGAGGCATGATGTCACATATCAAATCCTAAGCAAATCTCCATCCTTAACCTACCTTCATTCTCGGTGATTGCTTTTCATTTCCATGGATATCAGTTCCCTAAGGATATCAGTTGAAATTCCTACCCCTGCCTTGGCCCAGGTCTGCCTTAGCTCTGTAGGTGCCTCCAATGTTAAATCCTGTTTTATACATAAGAACGTAACAACTAGGAGCAAGAGTAGGCCATCCAGCCTGACGAGCCTGCTACACCATTCAATACGATCATAGCTGATCTTTTTATGAACTCAGATCCACCTACCCATGCTCTCACCATATCACTTAATTGCTTTATTTTTCAAAAAAAATCTACCTTAACTTTACAAACATTTACTGAAGTAGGATCAACTACTTCTCTGGGCAAGAACGTCCACAGATTAACAACCCTCTGGGTGAAGAAGTTCCTTCTCAGTTCAGTCCTAAATCTGCTCCATCTAATCTTGAGTCCTCTTGTCCTAGTTTCACCTGCCAGTGGAAACATCCTCTCTATTTCTATCTTATCCATTCCCTTCATAATTGTATTTGTTTCTATCAGATGCCCCCTCATTGTTCTGAATTCCAATGAATATAATCCCAATCTACTCAGCCTCTCCTCATAAGCCAACCCTCTCAACCATGGAAGCAACCTAGTGCCTCTACACCCCCTCCAGTGCCAGTACATCCTTTCTCAAGTAAGGAAACCAAAACTGCACGCAGTACTCCAGGTATGGCCTCACCAGCATCCTGTACGACTGCAACATAACCTCCTTGGTTTTAAACTCAATCCCTTTAATAATAAAGAACAAAATTCCATTTGTCTTCCTAATCACTCGTTGTACCTGCAGACCAATCTTCTGTGATTCATG
Organism: Chiloscyllium plagiosum; assembly: GCF_037043375.1. Lineage (NCBI taxonomy): Eukaryota > Metazoa > Chordata > Chondrichthyes > Orectolobiformes > Hemiscylliidae > Chiloscyllium > Chiloscyllium plagiosum. The sequence goes on from NW_028270150.1 coordinate 43,460,005, forward strand.
CATAAGGACATCCAGATCCCTCTGCATAGCAGCATGTTGCAACTTTTTACCATTCAAGTAATACCTTTTTTACTGCAAGATTTGTGAAGGTTTGTAGCTCAGCTTGAGGTCTAGGGTGTAGGTTTGCTCGCTGAGCTGTAGGTTTGATATCCAGACGTTTCATTACCTGGCTAGGTAACATCATCAGTGGCGATGTTACCTAGCCAGGTAATGAAACGTCTGGATATCAATTCTACAGCTCAGCGAGCAAACCTACACCCTAAACCTCAACCTGAGCTACAAACCTTCACAAACCTTGCAAAAACCTATGGGCGCAACATGCTACAACTTGCCCAAAGATGGGAAAGGAATGCCATCCGAGAGAGTTCCACCCGCGAACAACTGTACTTCCTGCATGAATGTTTGAGAAAACAGGTACTGCCAAAATGTCTCCAATACAAACTGCCAATTCGCCACTGATGATGTTACCTAGCCAGGTAATGAAACGTCTGGATATCAAACCTACAGCTCAGCGAGCAAACCTATACCCTAAACCTTTTTTACTGTTACTCTGACCAAAATGTATGACTTCACATTTATTAACATTGTAGTCTACCTGCCAGACCTTTGCCCACTCACTCAATGTATCTATGTTCCTCTGCAAAGTTTCATAGTCCTCTGCACACTTTGCTCTGCCACTTACCTTAGTGTCATCTGCAAACTTTGTCACCTTACTCCACCCAACTCCAAATCATCTATATAAGTTGTAAATAATCAGTTGAAAGAAAAATAAGTTTTGCTTCCAATGTTTACACTTCTCTCACATTCACCAATCCATCTTTGACTTTTCATTTTCCTTCCTTGTCTTGACCGCTCCTACTTCTGGGGTTAGGCTTACACCAATATCAACTACAAACCCAACTGACACAGTTACCTTGACTATACTCCACACAGTCTGCTTCCTGCAAGGAATCCTCATCTCCATTGTGTCTGTTTTGATGATGGGACTGTCTAACTGGCTGCCTCTTATGTTACCTCCTTTTTTCTCAATGTAATTATGAACATGAACTTATATGTGCAATGCAGTGTTATCTGGGCAACCAATGTGCTTTCAGAAGCTCTTTTCCTCATTCCACTTGCTTTGTGAAGGATAGCTCTTGGCTGGCAGTGCTTGATGGTGCACTATAGCCGTCAAATATGATGCCAGTGCTGGGAATCCTGGGTGGTCCTGGCAATGGCAAGCATTTCTGCTATTTCTGAGCACACAATAGCATGAGGAGTCACCACAGAGATGTGTGCATGGACAACGAGATGAGCAGTGGAGGATTGCCTGAGAAAATGCAAGAGGATTTTCATGGAGAGAAGCCTTCTGTGAAACTGTCCAAAATGATACTCAGCCGGTTTTGGTAAAATTCAGTCCTAGGGTCCTTAAATGTCCTTACCTTAAATCTATCTAGTTAACCAATGTCTTGTCATCTCTACTAACTAGACAACTACTCTTTCATGTTATTTTCACCTATTTGAACTGCCCCTAACATTTTTTACAATATATATATAAAGTATTGTCCAATTGCTGCAAACTTATAAAGTTCTTCATAAATAAGTTGTATTTGTTTTCTGTATCCCCAATAAAACGATGAAATATAAATTAACCATATCCATATTTTCAGTCACATGGAAGCACAGAAGACTCTTTCCATTTGATTGGAATCAGTTTAGGGGCACATGTAGCCGGATTTGTGGGTCGCATGTTCAAGGGAAAACTGGGACAGATCACAGGTAACTTTATACAAAGAACTGTTTAAACCTCTTTTACTGAGAAAGGTTTTACTCATGAATAAATATGCCTCAAATTCCATTTGTTTCCCTCACTTTCTTCTTTGTTTAGAATACACATACATACTTCCAAACAAAAGGACATGGAAAGTATGGTGTTTGGGCTTTTCCAGAAGGTACTGATGTGTTTGATGTCCAATTAATCAGTTTTGAACAGTAGTTGCTGTTTTAATGTAGGCTGTTGTGAAAGATTGCACAATGTTAGCTACTATAAATTGCAATGAGATCAATTACCAGATACAAGTTGAGGAATTCAGGTGGATATATTTTGAGAACACTGATTTGCAGGATCCTTTCCCCAGTTGGAATGGTAAGGTCTGAGGCAGCCAGAGATTGATGCTCAGACTCCATTGTACAGGGGCCAGTAGAACGTGCCAATCCGATGGCAAAGATCAGGCATTCTGAGGTTAGAGTATGTAGGTCCATCACTTGGAATGCGGAAAGGATGGGAGGGACCTAAGAGAATATAAATCCAGGGATTTCCTAAGAATTAAGGGCTGACATAACACGTAGCTGGGGATTGGATTTCACATGTATAGATGTTGAGAATCATAGGAGTTAGAACCAGGAACTTAAAGATTACCTTTCAGCTATCCTTGCCCAATGGTGTGGGTGGTATAATTCTAGCTTTCATGTTGGACCCAAATGGCCTTAGAATAGTTGCTGTACAGTTCACTTTCTGAGTCACTGAATACAGCTACACTGTACTATTTTAGGGTAAATAAAGCTAGACTTATATGGAACTATAACTTGTCTTGAAGCATTCAGAGTTTTGATCTAAGTGATAGAAAGTAACAAATATTTTATGACTTAAAAAACATTTTTAGAAACAATAATTATTGTAATAGGCAATGGCTCAGCGTCATAAACAGAGTTTAAGTGGGTAAAGTGAATTTTAACTCTAATTTCTGGTGTCTAGTTTATGCTTCAGCAGGAACAATATTATTTGGTCAAAAATAAGGCCTGATCTATTTGGAGGTGGTGCAATAAAGTATTTACAAGGATGATACCAGAACTGAGAGGCTATGTCATACTGGAAATATTGAACAGGCCAAGGCTCTTTTCTTTAGAAGAGATAATGCAGATTGGTAACCTGATCAAATAGGCAGAGCAAAATGTTTCAGCTTGCGGGGAGAAAGCAAAACCGGGGATCATAAATATAAAATAGTCACTAGTAGATGCAACAGGGAATTCAGTAGAAGTTCGAGAATAGTTACAATGTGTTAAGGCAACTACCTTTAATATATTGAAGGGAACACCAGATAGATATGAGGAAGGAACAGAAGAATAATTTGACATGTAGACGGGTGACAGTAGGCGAGAATGGAGCAAAAATACAAACATTCTAAACAAAGGTTGGCCCAACAGTCCATTTCTGTGTACTTCCAATATAATTAAATATAATTAATATATATGTCTTTTGCATGTAGATCTGAAAACGTAATAATAGTGACATATTTTAAAAAGTATCTCATTACCATCCTATTTTCTCTATCTTTCAGGTTTAGATCCTGCAGGGCCCAAGTTTTCAAAAGCAGGTGTTGATGAGCGTCTTGATCCTGGGGATGCGGTCTTTGTTGAAGCCATTCACAGTGACTCAGATTGTAAGTGTGAGAAGGATTGCTCTCCTCTCCACAGTACACTGTCGGAGATAATGTTCAGCATTCTTCATGTTAGGAGAGAGTCTGGGTGACAGAACAAGTAACAGCAAAAACTGCTGCAGCTTTGGTAAAGGAAGAAAATTGAGGTACACATTTGTCTGCACCCTACGTGATAACCTGATGGAATGGTTTACTTATCTATTATAGAACCCTTTCAAAAATCATTCCATTCAGGTAAGTGAATAATTGGCAAGACTGAATGGTGAAGAGGTTTCTACATGTACTTGTCTTTTCCTGTTATTTCCTTTCTGTGCATCCAGGACCATTACTATCGCTATCCTGGGCCTGTCAACACCTTTTGCCAGAAAATCCCAGGGATAATGGTAACAAGAGTAGTCTAGAGAGAAATGGGGACCATTGATTCCTGATAAACAATGTTCTGCGGGTTGTAAGATTATGAAAATCTGCAACTTTGCATTTGTAGATCTATACTTCCATAACAATGCCAGTTCATGTTTAAAAAGGCTACTAAACAACAGCCTTAACTCTACATCTTGAAATAAATTCTGATTATGGAAAGCAACATGGAAAACCAACAGTGTGTAATAGCTAGATAATTGCAAATTTTCAGTTGTCAATCTTTGATGCAATTTATTTTAACAAATACCTGATATTAGTGTGCCTGTCTGTTGCCTTTCTTTTTTTTTAGCTAGCTAAAAAGTTCAAAATTAATCCAATATTCGGTATGATTTTGGTAATTTGCAGACTTTGGAATTTCTCGACCAGTTGGGCATATTGATTTTTACCTGAATGATGGAAAAGACCAACCTGGTTGTACAAGACCCTTTTTAACCTCAGGTAATGCTTTAGAATCATTAAACTTGCATTCCAAAACATGGCTGGTTTAATCTCACAGATATGATTGATTCAGTTACTTGAGGCTATGCTAGAGACGGATAACATCTTATTATAATTTGTGAATTTGAATTTTAAAGTTGAGGCAAAATAGATATTTCGCTTCAGTATCTGAATATATTTTTGTTAGGAGATCAGAAAGTCATTTGGAACAGTGAACAAAATACATCATTTCCAAGAAAGCATGTGATTTCAGTTAAATGCCTTGATATGTATCTGTGTAGTTAATTAATAAAGTGTTTACTAAGTTGAACTTTAATGACATATGAAAAAACACCGGGGCCGTTTAAGAACATTTAGGTTTCAGTTTAGAAGAAACACTTCATATCAGAAGAAGAGCAGATTTTATTTTGTTTTAAGAATTTTCAGGTTGTGAGAGTTTATAAAAGTCAGGTGGATATCAGAAATGGAAAAGAATCCAGCACCTCATAATTGGAAAGATGCCTTGAGGCCATAAAAAGTGGAAAGTGTCAGTTGAGTAAGACATCTTAAGTTAAATGGAAATGATCTTTCACTGGCATTGAGTATTTGTAAAGGATACTGCTGAGAAAAAGGCTGAACGTTCTTTTTGTTGATTATATTAAGATCTTTCTAAACTGTTTTATGTATGTCACTCTATTATAGGTCTTTTTCTTCCTTTATGTAATTAATTTATGTTCTTTTACTAAAAGATATTGGAAGCCTCAGGTGAAAAGATTCAGCGACTACCACAGTAAACAAACTGCAAAATTGAAACTGTTAAAATGATCTGTCATGCTGTGTTTTACTCTGATAACTGACTTGTTCAATATTACTATAAACTGGGATCATGACAAGCTTGAGAAGAGTTGCTCCCGAAGGATGTTATAGATTCAAAGCATTTGATTATTTTGCATTTTACTGATTTCTGCAATTTTAAATTAACTATATTATGAAATTATGTAAGGCTTCACTTAGGTCCTGGTGAAGAGCCTTCTTTTACATCATTTTAGCCAGAACATAACAAAAGCACAGGAAAAAATAATTACCTCATAAAGTTATTTATGAAGGAAAGATTCTCCACTGTTCCTTTCTGCTCCTACCCAGAAAAAAATAGCATAACTCCAGTATCTTAATCTGAAAGAACAATCTGCATTATACGTCCTAAACTGATGTTTGACATAGAATTCCACTGTCCCTGCATTTAACAAAATGATATGAAATGTATGGTGAATGTTTTAAAATGGGGCAAACATCTGCCTATGCTGTTTGAAAAATAAATGATGCCTGAAAACTTAACTTATTATCATTAATAGCTTAGATGTTTAAGAGAGACAAATAATGCAACAAAGGGGTTTCTATATGTTAACAATATTAACAGACCTTAACAATATTAACAAATCCTTTATCCTCCATTATTGTGAAAAACACAATACCCTATCAATGTGGTAAGCATATATTCATTCATATTAAACCTTAGGTGAATACTTTTCCATTGTTGTTATATAACTAATTGGTTTTGATAAATTTTGCTTCAGTTTAGTTAAAAGAAGCCAAGTTTACATCAAGAAAGCCAGACAAGCTTTAATTTGATTAGGGTAACCAATTGGCCTTTTCTCCTGCAACATTTTTGCGGTGCTGGTTTTGACCACTAGATCTTGTTACTAATTACTACAGACCAATATTCACAATTTGGAACTCAAGGGCTAAAATGTACCTGTCATTTTACATGGATAAGTTAAAGAATTCCATTTCATTTAAATGGATGGCATGGTGGCTCAGTGGTTAGCATGCTATCTCACAGCACCAGGGACCTAGGCTTGAGTCCACCCTTGGGTGACTGTATGGAGTTTGCATGTTCTCCCTTTGTCCGTGTGGGTTTCCTTCAGGTACTCTGGTTTCCTCCCACAGCCTAAAGATATGTAGGTTAGGTGGATTGGCCATACTAAATTGCCTATAGTGTCCAGGGATGTGCACACTAAGTGAATTAGCCATGGAAAATGCATGGTTACAGGGGTAGGGGAGTGGGTCTGGGTGGGATGCTCTTTGGAGGATTTGGTGTGAACTTGATGGGCTGAATGGCCTGCTTCCACACCAAAGGGATTCTATGCTATACAATCTAAAATTATTTCATTTTAATTTATGTATAATTACAAACATGTTTTAGTTTTATTAATCTAATATGTATTTGTTTTTCTTGTCTATACTTGTATTTTCATTGCATTATTTTCTATTTCTGATTTATTTTTGTTTTTCATCTTTCATTATTTTATGTTGTCTTTCTTGTTCATTTTATTTTTTATTAGCAGAATCAACCATATTCATGGATTGATCTGAACAGGTTTGTACTCTTTGCAGGATTGTGGGATATATAAACAATTCCTAATACTGGAATGATACAATATCAATATTTTCTCAAATCACTGAGTAAATGGAGATCTTGTGGATTGACTGAGAGGAGCTATTACAGTATCTTATTTAAACTTATTCTTTTGTGGGAATGTGGGTATCTGTGGCAACACCAACATTTATTGCCCCCCTCTAATTGCACTCAAGAAGGTGGTGGTTTAATAATATTTTGATACCTTCACAATAATAAGTCATTATAGAATTTTTAAAAACATGTCATTAGAATGCTTTTCACTATCCATCTCCTCCCCTGTTTGGGTATTGTTCCCATGGTGCCATTAGCAGTAGCCCGTAATTCACCCAAGCACTTGTTCTTTGCTTGTGAACCTGGACAGAGTGTAGGCACACTATTTGATTTGTGGAGAGCAATATAGTTGTGCTTGATTTTTGTCTCACCAATGCCTTCTCAAGTGTTCACAAACAGATACTTTCAAGCCAAATGGTGATAAGGACTATCATCCCCTAAAAGCCCAGGGGTGGCAACACCAATTAAAGTATTTTTATTACTGTTCTGTCTTGAATGCTGTCTTCAAGTTTTACAAACCTCAATATCTTAAGCAACATACTGAGTAGAACAAATAATACTAAAAAAAAGTCACATTTTATTCAGCTTTATTGTTTCAACAAAATTTTTCCAGATTACATTATTCTTTCATGTATTCTTTGTCAAATTAAAGTATTTTCTAAAAGAAATTTACAATGTACAGTAATTGTGAGCAAAAGGTATTATGAATTTATCAAGTTGCTTAAGCTTCAAAACAATGTTGATTCAATAGATTACTGTCACTGTTTACAGATGGCTCTTTGTTTTTCAGTATACAAATACTTAGTTTGTGACCACACCAGAGCAATTTTTGTGTATATCAGCTCCATCAAGAATCAATGTCCTTTGGTCGCTTTCCCTTGTCAGACCTATGAACTCTTCGCGAATGGACAATGCACCAATTGCAATATCCACCCACTACAGCGCTGTCCACGCATAGGTACTGACGATGCACTGGCATTTTTATTAGCATAATAAGCAAAAATAGAAAATACTACAAATATCAGCAGGTCAGGTAGAATATGTGCAGCGAGTCAACATTGTTCAGTTTATTAATCTTTCATTAAAGCTGTTTGGTTAGTATATTTACTCAGTAATGTTCAATCTAACTGACAAAAATTATTTAAAATATTTAACTGATCTCATTCTGAGCAGCTTTTAAGGAATCCATTGTAGATTCACTGGTTAGTCTGTTCTATCCATGTACCATGGATGGTGTATGTGTGGTTTATGCCACTTTGAAAACACTGTGAAATGAATCCCAAAGATGTTTTGAATGCATTAATCCTGTGTTTTGTGGAGGTTGATTGATGGGTGTTGTCAAATGTCATGTGCATGTTGCTCAACAAACTCTGAGCACTGCCTACTGGATTCTCTCTGGGAGGAGGAGTGGATCTGCGCTTGGTACACTTCTGTAATGATGTCAGTCATGCCCAACCAAGCCTTGCCCCCAGGAGAGCAGTTTGGACAAGCATGAGCAGACCACCACCAGTGACAGTAAGAAAGCTGCAGGCTACATGCTTTCATGTGACTCTATGCCAGTTAGTGCAAGGGAATGCATACCAGTTTCACGAAGGGCAATGGACTGGGCAAGACAATGAGTTCGGCTGGAGAAAGAGAGCAGACAGTAAGAGGCGCTAGGCAGCACCAGGCCTGTTCTGTTTGTATTGTTGCATGCACAGTGATGTCAACCACCACCAGCTTGAGGTTAAGATAATTTGCTGCCACCATTCTCTTTCCTTCACTGGGTCTAAAGGCCGTACTTTACAGTAATAAAGAAAAGCTGGTTACTCTTGTCTGCAACAAAATATTGTTTATTACATGATAACAATCAAGTAAAAGGTTAAAGAGTATGACTAAACTACTGAGAGCCGTGTGGATATGGGATGTTATAGGATGAAGATCCAAGGTGATCTTTTCCCCATTCAAATCTTTATAATATCATCAGATTGTGGGGGCCCTAATGCAGCCTTCAACATTAACCCTTTCAAACTAATACCCCCTCTGATATGTTTTCAGTGTGTGGATTTCCAAGGTCTATGCACGACATTGACTTCTGGAAGCTGAAGTCAAATTGTCAGCACATTAACTGGCATGTGCGGTACCTCAAAGGAGCTGAATTAGGGATCCAGAAACAGGAATAGCACCAGAGCCCCTGATTTCTCTTCTGGGCCCTGGCAGTAACCTTATCTGTGGATAAAAAGAGACTGCACAGATAATGATGTGAATGAAATCATTGGTGCTTTGTGCTCTGAGGATACCACACAACAGGTAAAATTAGTTTCTGTGCTCCAGGCAATGCTTCAAGCCATTCCTGATGTTTGCAGCTCAATTGTAGAAGCATCTTTTTCTTTAGTAGGGCAGCTGTGACCTGCATACGAATTAAACTCAGGGACATCTGTCACTGTTGGCCAGATGTAGAATGGTTTAGCATTTGAATGGTTTCGTCACTTTAGCCTCATTTGAGTACCATCACGATGCTGCTGTATGGGCAACTGCTCTGTGACTGAATCCATGTTGAGGTGGCTGACAATATGTCACTGATAATCCACCTACTTATTCTTGAACTGCCCAGCTCCTGCTATTTCTAAGGATGGCCCTTGCAGAACATGCTTGAAATATTCTGATTACATGAAATTCTCAGAGGAATCAATAATATTTACAAACATAAAATGTAATTTACTCAAGGAAAACAGATTAACATCTAAGTTCAAAAAAAGCTGAGATTTGGGTTTCCATCCACTGTGTACAATAAATATAGGACATTGCATTCTGCCCATGGTACATTAAACAGAAGCAAGTAGTTAGAAAATATACAACAAAGATTCTGGGGCACCTATTGAAGAATTAACACTCCTTCAATTTATGCAAACACTCAAAATTACTAGAATAGTTATAACAACACTGGCACATAGTGTTAACTACAGCAGCAAGCAGAACCTCAAATATAGTAATCTCTAGATATTTAAGTGATTACAGAAGTAAAAGGAATAATGATGAGGGAGAACATTTTTAGATTCTCAGTATACTGGGACTAGCTCTTGAGAAGATGGCGCCTGTATAAATAGGACATAGTGCACCTCAACAGAACTGGGGTTAAGTCCCTTGCAGGACATTTTTCTGGTTCTATTGGAGGCACTTTAAACTAACTTGGGTTCTAACTAGCTTACTCTTTGGAAAAGTCCCAGAGAATTGGAAAACTGCCAATGTAATGCTTTTATTTTACAAGGAAAGCAGACAAAAATGCCAGTTAGCTTAAGGTCTATTACTGGAAAAATCTTACAGCCGAATATAAAGGATCTAATAGCAGAGCATTTGGAAATGCATAATATAACCATGCAGAGTGAATGTGGCTTCATGAAGGCGAAATCATGCTTGATAAATTAATAAGAATCCTTTGAGGAAGTAACAAACAGTTTAGATAAAGGAGAAGCGATGGGTGCAGTATATTTGGATATTCAGGAGGAATTTGGTAAAATACCACGTATTCAGCTACTTACCAAAATAAGAGCTCAGGGAACTGGATGCAGTATGGATAGCGGATTGGCTAACTAATAGAAAACAGAGAGTTGGATTAAGGGGGGTATTTTGTGGATAGTAACCTAAAATTAGTGGAGTGCCACAGGGATCATTGCTGGGGTCACAATTATTACAATAAATATTCATGTCTTGAATGAGGCAAGTGAATGTACCATTGCCAAGTTTGTGATTGACAGAAACATAAATTAGAAGGCAAGTGATGAGGATGACACAAAGAGTCTGCAAAGGGATATAAACAGATTAAGTAAGTGACCAAACACTTGGCTGAGATAGATTTGTAATCAGTTCGGGAATCTAGGACTGTTGGGAAAAGTCAGAAAAGTGGTGTATCAGCCACGATCTCATTGAAAGCTGGGGCAGTCCTGATGGGCTGAATGGCTTAATTCTGTTCCTGTGTCTTATGGTCTTACTTTGCTATCACAGTTTTCCTACCCACTTTTGACTTATTTCTGATACCTACGTATTTTACATTACTCTTATAGGAGCTTTATGTAAGATATGATATTAAAATGTTTTCACATTATAGGACTTTTGGAGCGTGGGGGCTTGAGTGCAGATGTGCAGCCAAAGGAAGTTAAAGTGTACCTGATGACATCAAGTCAGCCACCTTTCTGTGGTAAGTGAGTATATCATCCCTCCACAAAGATACTTGCACACTCTGTCATTCAAAACATGAAACCATTTTAATAATGCATGGATGATGTGCATCACAGAGGTCATTATGGTGCTGGGTTGCCTTGGAGGCAGTATGAACTCAATAAGCTTTCTTCTGATGATTTATTATGTCATTTGAACTCTTGATTATATTACAACATTATAACATAGTCCCAACAATTTATTAATCCATATATAACTCAGATGTACCTTTGGGACCTATTGATTTGTAATACACCATGACTGGTGAGTAGTCCTATATTTATTAGGTCCTCAGAGTAGAATTTCAAACAACTCAATTTTAGACACATCAAAAGAAATCAAAATTTCCATCATTTTTTGAAAGCTACTGTGGTTCCTGACAATAAAATGAGATACACTAAAGGCTCAGGGCATTATTCATATATTTATCATTTAATAAGCTGTGCATTTATATATGCTACAAAGTTAAGGGACTGCCCAGATTTTAATGAGCACAGTGGGGCTAGTCACTTGCATAAACAGTCTGAACAGTTGCTTTAACTGCATGCTTGTACCTCCTCATATCTAATGATACAATAGCATACCCAGTGGTGTAACAAGAGGCTCTGGATACCTGTAACTTGTAAAATGTACTTTGCTATTGTTTCAAAGATGGACCGAGAAAATATTTGATGAGAAAGATGCCAGCTTATAAATAATTTAACAGCATATAAGCAAAAAGAGCAACAGTTACTTAGAGCAATGTTCACTTCATAATTACAATTGATACAACTGTTCCCATATTGTCATACAAAACAATGAGAACATGAGTGGCTATTTGAACAAAATCAGTCTAACTTTATCCCTTTACTGGGCGGAAATAGAATGCGGCAGGAAATTGATTTAAAAAAGGGTAGCTACCTTTAGTAGAAGGCAGTTGTGCATTTTAGAAATAGAATCCCTACACTGTGGAAACAGACCATTCAGCCCATCAAGTCAACACTGACCCTTCAAAGAGTAACCCACCCAGACCCATTTGGCAATAGTATGGCCAATCCATCTAACCTGCACATTTTTGGACTGTGGAGAGAAACCAGAGCACCTGGAGGAATCTCATGCAGACTTTGGGAGAATGTGCAAACTCCACACAGACAGTTACCCAAGGCTGGAATCGAACCCGGGTCACCAGTGAGCCACCATGCTGCCCACTGTATGCTCTGACTGCTAACAATTTTTTCAAACCACAGGAATGCCAGCCAACATTATTAAGTCAGATTGTGGAGGAACGTAACATTTCCACCAAAAGAACATGTGGCTATTTGCACACTAATCACACCCAGATTAAAATTCAGAATCCTACCTAGAGTTGTGGTTCTGCAACAAGGTTAGGGGTCACACTTAGATCTGTGCACGATCTGATTATGTTTCTATTTGCAAACCATTCAATTAAATTAAATATCTACAAGAAGCTTTATTATCTTCTATATTAACTTCTATGAATTTTCTGAGCCTGATCTGTTGGAGCCTGTTTTTATCTGGTATCCTATGCTATTTTTGGACCTGTGTACAATGAGATATCTTAATGTGTTATTTTGTGAGATCTATATTAATTAGGTTTCCTGTAAAAAGATACTTGCAGTAGCCTTAGCATAATTACGGGAGCAGATTGACAGAAGGAGAATCGACATTTCCAGCATAAGCCCTTCATCAGGAATGAGCCTTATTCCTGATGAAGGGCTTATGCCTGAATCTTCAGCTCTCCAGCTCCTCGGATACTGCCTGACCTGCTATGCTTTTGCAGCACCACACTCTCGATTCTGATCTCCAGCATTTACAGTACTCACTTTCTCCTGAAGAATGAGAACCACAACTTCCAAGGTCCTAGATACCAATGCGATAGATTCTTTTGGAATGATGCATCTCGGAAGGTGAAAAATATATTTGGTATATAAGACCACATAAAGAGACATCTAGTGTCATCTGAACTTATTGGGAGTCAGCCATCTGAGCTCCAGGGCATCTCTGCAGGAATTCCTCACGGTAGTGTCCTTGACCCAATCATCTTCAACTGCTTCATCAATGATCTTCCTTTCATTTTAAGGTCAGAAGTGGGGATGTTTATTGATTGCGCAATGTTCAGTTTCCATTCGTGACTCCTCAGATACTTAAGTAGTCCATGCTTAAATGTACCAAGACTTGGACAATATCTAGGCCTAGGTTTGGGGGCGGAACAGTGGCTCAGTGGTTAGCACTGTTGCCTCACAGCGCCAGGGACCTGGATTCGAGTCCTGCCTCAGGTGACTGTGTGGAGTTTGCCCATTCTCACTGTGTCTGCGTGGGTTTCTTTCCACAGTGAATTGGCCACGCTGAATTGCCCATAATGTTACGTGTATTAGTCAGAGGGAAATGGGTCTGGGTGGGTTACTCTGGTGGCACAGTGGATCAGTGGTTAGCACTGCTGCCTCACAGCACCAGGTTCAATTCCAGCCTTGGGCGACTGTCTGTGTGGAGTTTGCACATTCTCCCTGTTTCCTCTGGGCGCTCTGGTTTCCTTGTGCAGCCCAGGTAAATTGCCCATAGTCCTGATGAGGGACTTTTGCCGAAACATCGATTTTCCTCCTCCTCGGATGCTGCCTGACCTGCTGTGCTTTTCCAGCACCACTCTGATCTAAACTCTGGTTTCCAGCATCTGTAGTCCTCACTTTTGCCTAAATTGCTCCTAGTATTAGGTGCATTTGTCAGAGGGAAATTGCTCTTTGTTTCTGTGGTCCTCCCCTTTAAGTACACGCTCTTTAATGTAGCAATTTTTTTTTCATTGAATGTTGTATAGCTAATAGTTCACTAGATTTATCCACTGTTATGAGTCATTACAAAAGTCAATGATTTTATAAGGGATGCAATTTTGTCCAACTTACCTAATTTTCAGACCTAGCCTGATAGAAAATATGAACCAGGTTTCTGTACAGAACAAGAATCATTACTTATTACAAGTAATTAGACTCTAGCTACAAGTTATAAACCCATCAGCATATAATATTGCTAATTAAAAGTCTAATCTTAATCCATTTATACACACGCTTATTAGATGGAGGAGAAAATGTTCTGTTGTTGAGATGCATGTCACTTCAGTCCATTGCTTAGTTAGAGACACCAGGTGGCTGGTGCACTTTAAAAAGTCTCTCTTTTGTCAGTTAAAAGTCACAGCTTGCGACAACTGTTGAGGGAAAGGTCGGCTGGTTTTCATAAGGCTTACAATGAGTTTTTTAAACACAGAGGCTGCTTCTGAGCTGTGAATGAACTGACCACCTCTTTCTCTATAACTTGTTCCCAACTCCAAACTGTTCAGTTACCCTAGAATCAATCTCTCATTTGTTGGCAGGCAAAAACGTTTCCAACATGGATAATTAGTCATTAGTCCACAGACCAATCAACTTCTTGTTGTTGGAAAAGCTGCATCTGTATAACAGCATGACTCCAAATTGACTGCACTTCAAACTTCAATTACTGCTGGTTGAATCGTTGTTTATGATGCTTGCCTAGGATTGTCAGTTTGCTTGCTTTTTAAAACTGCAGTCACCCTTTCAAATATAGGGCTTAAAACAGGTCTTTCTCATTTCAGTAAACAGCTTTTTAAAGCAACACAAAATCATAGAAACCCTATAGTCTGCAAGCAGGCTCTTCGGCCCAGCAAGTCCACACCAACCCTCCGAACAGTATCCCACACAGAACCATTCCCCTATTATTCTACCTTTACCCCTGACTAACATGCCTAACCTACGCATCCCTGAACACTATGGGCGATTTAGCATAGCCAATTCAGCTAGCCTACACATGTTTGGGTTGTAGGAGGAATCCCACACAGCCACACGGAGAATATGTAAACTACACACAGACTGTTGCCTGAGACTGGAATAGAACCTGGGTCCCTGATGCTGTGAGGTAGCAGTGCTAACCACTGAGCTACTGTGCCACCCCACATTATAATAAATAGATTTGGTCCTTACACTATGTATCTAAAATGAGACCTACAATTCTATATGGGTTGTTCAAATGCACGTCTCATAGGAGTGTCATCAGAGCTGTCTGTGGACACATTATCAATATCATAAGTTACAACTGCCGGGAATAGCCCCAACCAGCAAACCAACCACCTATTACTGTCATGAGTCATGACACAGTAGATTGTCACATGATGAAAGCAGCATGGCAATTTTCTGACTGGTGCATGTTCAGAGATACGAGGGGGTGAGTCATTTCATATGTAAGATTAATGACAACTATTGTACCTCTCCTGGTCAATTTTCTGCACTTGTACATTATGTCACTTGTCCTTTCCACCGATGAGAACCTAGCCAGACTGAAGAACTGTACAAAGCTCTTTCTCTGTTTCCCTGATTTAATTGGGAAGAAATAGATTCCATGGCCCACCTATAGGTATCAAGCTCAATGCACGAACATACTCATCCTGTACTTAAGGCCACCAGATATTGTTGAGTATGATCAGTTTTGAAGAAATACAGAGCAATGGTGAAGTTGTCTACTACAGACAAGGCTGTTCTCCCAATTGAAATGGGCTGCATCTCTTCAGCTAGCTATTGACAAACCACCCAACAGAGAAGCACTGCTTTCTGATGCATCAAGGTACAGGGAAATTTAATTAACAGTTTTCCAACCTGAAATCCCAGCTGAGTTGGTGTCTGTGTGCAGACGGTAGAGTTTCTGTCATGTCTCACTCTAACTGCCCTCAGTTCAGGCCCTTCCAATTCATCATCTGAAGGAAATAGCAAAGCAAAAAGTAATTCCTGTTTGAGAAATTGATGTTCTCAGTACAAAAGTGAACTTTTTGCAAAACTGACTAAAATCACAATGAACACACTGATAGACCCAACAGACTAATAAAAAGTAAAACTGGTATGGGGACAAAGCAGAACAAACTGATACTGTAGAAATCAAAATGGCCTCTTCAGTGGAATGTGAGCAAAAGGCAGAAACAAAAAGAAACTTCATCCACATATGACACATTGACTAAATGTTTGCTTTTTCTCCAACCAGTGAAACATTTTCTACTAGAAATATTTTATGAACAATTAGGATCTCATGAGCAACGTGTCAAAATAAAATTTTTGAGCAACAGCCATTCTGACATATCAAACCTTCAGCTAACAATGTAAGTATTTAATTATAGGGGGCTCTCTTACCTCCAAATCAAGAATCCCAGTTTCAAGTCCTACTTACTCCCAAGATCTACATTAAAACCCTAGAGCAAGTTGAATAAAAAAAAAACTTTAATTTATTTTTTTTTAAACAGGATGCACATCATATTAATTTCATGCTTTCTGAAATGCTACAGGAGCTTAATCTGATCTATAAACTTTCCTTCCAAAGGATTTTTGATTACTTGTGACAATTGGATGTTAACCATGTAATTTCACATAAGGAACCAATTCAAAAACAGTGTGGTTCAGAACAGTGTACTACCACTATGGAATCTTGCAAGACTAATTGCATTTCACAAGGTTCTGTTATTTTAGTAGTTACTGTAGTAGTAACATTAGAAGTGAAACATACACAACAATCTGGTCAAAAGCTAACAACAAGGATGTAATGCAATAAGAACATAAGAAATAGGAATAGGCCATGAGGTCCCCTGAGTGTGCTCCATCTTTCAATAAGATCATGGCTAATTCGATTGTGGCCTTAACCCCAATTTCCTGCCCACTGTACCTAACCCTTGATTCACTTATTAATCAAAACGCAGTTTTGGGCCCCAAATCTCAGGAAGGACGTACTGGCCCTGGAGTGGGTTCAGTGGTGGTTCATGAGAATGGTCCTAGGAATGAAAAGCTTAACATGAGGAACATTTGAAGACTCTGGGTCTATACTCGATGGAGTTTAGAAGGACGAGAGGGGATCTGATTGAAACATACAGAATACTGAATGGCCTGGACAGAGTGAATTTTGGAAGATGTTTCCATTGGGAGGAGAAATTAGGACCTGAAGGCCATCCTTAGAGTAAAAGGAAGACCTTATAGAGTGGAGATAAACAGAAACTTCTTCAGCCAGAGAGTGGTGAAGTTTTGCAAGGTTTGTAGCTCAGGTTGAGGTTTAGGGTGTAGGTTTGCTCACTAAGCTGTAGGTTTGATATCCAGACATTTCATTACCTGGCTAGGTAACATCATCAGTGGCGACCTCCAAGTGAAGTGAAGCTGGTGTCTCCTGCTTTCTATTTATACCTTTCTCCTAACCCCTCAGAAAACGAACAGGAAATGACATCACCACAAACCCCAGCAACCCCATCCAGGAGAAAGATATAAATAGAAAGCAGGAGACAACAGCTTTGCTTCACTTGGAGGTCGCCACTGATGATGTTACCTAGCCAGGTAATGAAACATCTGGATATCAAACCTACAGGTCAGCGAGCAAACCTACACCCTAGAGTCGTGAATCTATGGAATTCATTACCACAGACGGCAGCAGAGACCAGGTCATTGAGTATATTTAAGACTGAGTTAGATAGGTTCTTGATTGTCATGGAGATCAAGGGTTACAGGAAGGAGGTGGGAGAATGGGGTTGAGCAACCTATCAGTCATGATTGAACGGCCGAGCAGACACGACAGGCTGAATGGCCTTATTTCTGTTACTATGTCTTATGGTCTTATAAAACAATGAAATAGATCAAATGCAGTTGTAGTCATGGTAATGAGGTCAGCCAGATGGATCTCACAGAATATGAGTCCCCTGATTGGAGCTGCTAATCTGGTCCAATCAGGGAATACTGGCTGACAGAGGAAAGAGTGTATCTGGTCTGCACCTGGGCCTGGCCAAACTGGCCATCAACAGGTCCAGGCAGCGGGCTGTGGAGGGGGCCGTTAGGGCCGACTGCCTGCCCCTCTTCCGCGGTTACGTTAGAGCCCGGGTGTCCTTGGAGAAGGAGCACGCAATGCCCACCAACACCCTGGAGTTGTTCAGGGAGAAGTGGGCGCCGCAGGGAGTGGAGTGCATTATTTCCCCCTCCAACTCTATTTTGATTTAGTCCCTACCCTCCCCTTCACTGTTTTGATCACACAGCACTGCCCTTTGATGTGAAGGACAGTGTTTGTCACTGGCCACTCGGGTGTTTTCCTATCTTCCTGGCGGTGGAAATTGAATAAAGATTTGTTCACTTTGTATCTTTCACTGTGTCTCACACCTGCACACACACACCATGGGTGCTGGGGAAAAAATAAGCACTACCGCGGTTAGGTGGTAGTGTGGGGGTTAATAAATAAAAAAGAGAAATAAGAAAAAAAAAAGTGTATCAGTAATTCTGACACTCTGGATACTGACTCTGATGTGGTTGTGCCAGAGTCAAGGACTCTGCACGTGTAAGTAAAAGGTGACTTGGTGACAGGATCTGTGGAGTTGTTTCAGAACTGATAAACTGAGGTGAAGCTCACTTTTATAAGCAAAGTAATACAAGGACTTTTAAGTCCCTCATCCAATGGAAACTAGCAGAATTTCCAACTCACTTATCACTCCACAGCATCCTACTGATTCGAGTAAATCAAGGGCTGAAATCAGGGTTACTATGCTATCCTCATGAATTTATTTGGGAGTATAGTGTAAGTTCCAGTTATGTGCATATAGAAGGACTCAGCCACACTTCTGACCATGTTAAAGTGATGGAACAGAAACTGGTTCAAAGAAATTCTGAGCAAAGGCATATCCAGAGTTTTGTCAAGTCAACATTATAAAGCCCAGCAGCAAAACAAACAAGAAATTTTGTGAATTCTCACAACCAACATGGACAATTATGGAGCAAGATTGAAAAGCATTATCAGATCTCTCACTCTTTTATTTTCCTTATAGACCTAAAAAACAATCAAGTGAAAGCATAATAAGAAAAGTAATACCATACGATGCCAGGTTTGGGAACATGGATGACATCACTATTCAACTGTTATCCAGTTGGCGTAAGAAAAGATCTCCAATTCATATTGAGAAGATACGCATTAGGGAGCTCCATTTCAATGGCAGGTAAATATTTCCCTGTGGGTAGCTGAAGTTGTATCATAGTATGACTTTTTCTTAAACTTCCTTCTCTTTCTTTATGGAGTCAAAGAACCATAATAGCAGACCCTTCCGTTCAACCAGTCCATGTCAACCATAATCCCAAACTAAACTGGTCCCACCTGCCTGTACTTGGCTCATATCCCTTCAAACATTTCTTATTCACATACTTGTCGAAATGTCTTTTAAACATTGCAACTGTACTCGCATCAACCACTTCCTCTGGAAGTTCATTCCACACACGAACCACTCTCTGTAAAAAAATTGCCTCTGAAATTTTCTTTAAATCTTTCTCCTCTCACTTTAAAAATATACCCCCTACTCTTGAAATCCCTGGGGTAAAGACACTTGCCATCCACCTTAACTATACCCCTCATGATTTTATAAACCTTTATAAGGTCACTTCTTAACTTCCAATGTTCCAGTGAAAGAAGTCCCAGCCTATCCAGCCTCTCCTTATAACTCAAACCCTCCATTCCCAGCAACATCCTGGTAAATCTCTTTTGAACCTC
Source organism: Chiloscyllium plagiosum (assembly GCF_037043375.1). Lineage (NCBI taxonomy): Eukaryota > Metazoa > Chordata > Chondrichthyes > Orectolobiformes > Hemiscylliidae > Chiloscyllium > Chiloscyllium plagiosum. The sequence goes on from NW_028270150.1 coordinate 43,479,463, forward strand.
ATTTTCTAAATGAGTTGACTAACTTCAAGACATGGTTCCACGTGGACCAGTAACTTTCATTAAAGTGACCACTTGAAATGTGAAAATTGTAATCTGTTTGACTGAAATGGGAATTATTTTGAAAATCCAATCCTCTCCCTCTCTAACACCTATTGTCAGAGTTTTTGTACACAAAAGTAATTGAATGGTATTCACAAATGGGAACTCAATTGAATTTTCCTCTTCGTATACAAAGGAGACAACAGGTATTTCTGACCTAATAAAAATCAGCAGAATTTGCACTCCAAACCCCACCTCAATCTCATGATCTTCGAACTGATGTGGTTTCTTATGAAGGTAATATTTTGGGGAGTAATATGGTTCTTTATAATTCTTCTGGAGGTGACAAATGTAATCCGTCATACTTGAATCTGAGATAAGATTCTGTTCATGTTTCACTCCCTCAGCAGGACTATCTATTTCTGCTTAGTGCCTCAGATGAAACCATCACTCATGCCTTTATTACCTCTGGTCTTGACTCTTCTAATGCTTTTTGCTACATCAACTGGAGCACATTCATATTCATGCATTGGCTGTCCATATCCATACTCAAGCCCTGTTCTGATAAACCATCATACATGATCTTGCTGGCTAAAATTGATTTCTCTGGCTCCTGGTTAAGTAACAGTCAGGATGTATCATTCTTCCCTTGTTAACAGATCCCTAAATGATTTTCCCTCTTCCTCATCTTTGTCACCTCCTTCTGCCTGACCACGTTTGGAGATCTCTGAGACTTCTCCGTTTCTGCCTTCCCTTTCCACCATTGGTGGTCATACCTTCAGCTGCCACTGTGTTAAGCGCTGGCATTCCCTTCTTTAACCTCTCTCTCTCTTCCTATTTACACATATAAGATTCTCCTTTCAATATACCTCTTTGCCCAAATACATGGTCATCTCTCCTCATATCTCTTTTTAAGCACAATGTTTTTCTGGTGAAATGTCTTAGGATGCTTTACCATGTTAAATGTACTATATAAAATTCAAATCCTTAAGCTGTTGCTGGCGATATTAATTTGTTTGGATACCTGCAGGTAGAAGTGAAGTAGACCATTCGAGCCCTCAAGCCTGCTCCACCATTCAAGAAGGTCATGGTAGACCTGTTTGTGTTTCAAATTCTGCATTACCATCTATCACTATTACCCAACAAAGGTCGATCCTGCATGTCACGAATGTGGGAAATGACGCACTTGTGTTAACACAAATGACTCTCGATCTCAGCCATAGCATGAGGAAATTTGATGTGTAGAATTCCATTTACTTACATCACAAAAGCAGAAAAAAGGCTGTAATGGGAATTAAAGAATCTTAGTACTATGCACAAGAAAAGGTTAATGTTATAACAGCAAACTAACTCTGGAAATGCTCAGAATTTACTTGTCCCATTACTAAAACCTTTTGTCTTGCGTCAACATGCAATTTTCATTTAATCTTTTGGGTCCAGTGACCCTTCCTCAGAACTGTGTCACTGGACCTGAGACATTAACTCTAATTTCTCTCCACAGATGCTGCCAGACCTGCTGAGCTTTCCCAGCAATTTCCGATTTTGTTTCTGATTTACAGCATCCGTAGTTCTTTCAGTTTATTTTTCACTGAATCTTTCCTCTTTTTCATCGCATCATATCCCCTCCTTATACACCTCTGTAAAAATTTGAAATGTGTTAAATTTAGTGTTGTCTTTGTATCTAATTATCTCCAGTTCTGGAAGTTCTATCTTTACTGATGCTACCAGATCTTCTAACTATTTCCAACATTTCCATTTTAGAACATAGAACAGTACAGGACAGCAACAGGCCCTTCGGCCTTCAATGTGGTGCCGAATATGATGCCAAATTAAGCTAATACCTTCTGCCTGCCCCTGGTCCAGATCCCTCCATTCATTGCATGTTCATGAGCTTATCTAAAAGTCCCTTAAATGTCCCTATCATATTTGCCTTTTTGTATTTCGTACTTGCAGCAACTGCATTGTTTTGCTCTTATATATGTTCTCCTATGTATCGTATATATACTATACACAGGAGAACATATTTAAGAGCAAAATGTATACTATACATCCATACGTATTTCAAAGTTTGATTAGATTTCTTACAGTGTGGAAATAGGCCCTTTGGCCCAACAAGTCCACACCGACCCTCCGAAAAGCAACCCACCCCCCTAACACTACGGGCAATTTAGCATGGCCAATTCACCTAATCTACACATTTTCTTTTGGACTGTGGGAGGAAACCAGAGCAAACCCACGCAGACATGGGGAGAATGTGCAAACTCCACACAGACAGTTGCCTGAGGTGGGAATTGAACCCAGGTCTCTAGTGCTACAAGGCAGCAGTGTTAACCACTGTACCACCATGCCACCCTATACTATGGGTCAAGCTATGAACCGATAATGACCCATGTAATGGACTGTCTTATGCAGATTGTTACCTTCTCTAACTCTAATCTTCTTTCTCTTTTTAGTGAAAGACCACCCCGCTGTATCTATAACATCCTCTTATACAGAGAAATACTGTTTGAGCAGCTTGCTAATTGTCTTTAGAAATGGCATGTCTCTATATCTTCTGTTGCTTCAAGAACAAGACATGGCTTTAGTTACCAAAATAACACAGTAAGATTAAATACTTCAAGATTTCTCTTCTAAGGAAAACAAACATTATGCCATATATTTAACTGCAAAGATTTATTGGGTAGATTATGAACAAAGAAGACTCCTGAATTTGGTCACATGAATTGAACGTAAAAATCTGTTTGACTTTGTTATAATTCAAGGAAATGTCAGCTAGTGTAATGAGGTACCAACTGTAGGGATACTATCTGTTTGGGACATATAGTTACAAGCAGCCTGACAAGAAGACATATGACCTGTTTATAGCTGTATTGTAGCTTTCACAATTACTCCACTTTTAGACTAAATCTTTCAATCAGTAAATTAAGGTTATTGTTAAACTTCATTCATCTAATTTTCTTTCCAATTCCTCCTCAAATTATCCTCACCTATTCATCCTGAACAATTATGAGAATTAGGCATACCAACCATTTATTTTTAAAAAATATATCACTTCCTAATTGACTTCAGTTGGTTTGCAAAGTGACATCTCTGGAGGAGATAATAGGCTCCAGTATCTGCAAAATACAAGCTAAATATTTACTTACTACAACCTTCCCCAGGCAGCCTGTCTAAAAATTTCAAGGATTGATATTTTAAATAAATATTAAGCATAAATGTCTGTCAAAATTGCAAGTTAACCCATTGGCTTAATGAGCATAGATTTTGATCCTTCAATTCATTTTATCTTCATTTTGATCACATCCTCCACTTCTACCAGAGTAATGGAGAGAAAATTAGACTATAAAAGATTAACAATTAACTTAATTCACAGCTTTAAATGTTTAATTCTAGAAGCAGTACAATGTTGACAGCTACAATACAACAATAAACAAAAATGTCCTCTTATTAGACCTATCGTAATGATATGTCTATTACAGTTCGTACATAAATATGTAAAAAAACTTGCCTGAAACTTTTATTGTTTTAGCACATAACGTGCAAGAAATTAACGGGTGTGCATTTGCACATGAAGAATGAGTGAATAAATGATTTATTGTCTCGTATATCTGGGGAGACACAGTGAAAAGTGTTCTGTTGCCACAATCTGCTGCCATTTTGAGGTACAAAGCAATAAAAAGAACCTACTTAAATAGAGTTTGCCCTCAATGGCTGGAGTCCCAAACACAGCTCCAGGACTTTTGCAAAGTCTCATCCAGGCCCCCTGCTCTGGGCCAATTGCAACCAGGAGTCCCCGTTCTGTCATTGCTGCAGTCAACGCCTTGCTGCCAATTCCAGGAGTCCATGCATCGGGCCTACAAAGTCAGGAGACCCTGCCACACTGCCGTGGCTTCCCTGTGACATCAGGAAGGTGAAGAAAAGAGAAAAAAGAAAACGAGTTAAAAAGAGTGAAAAAAAGATGCTGCTGGCCTGTAGTTGTTTGCATAATATATAATGCCATGTTAGGGTTATAGATTTGAATAATTGTTAGTGATGTATGGAATAAAAAAGCTGTAAATGATAAAAAAATTTACAATAAAACTGGAAGATATTAGAAATGCACAGCTGGCCCTACCAGAATCTAAAATGTGGACACATTAAAGTTCTGAGTGGAAACATTTCAACAAAACTGAGAAAAGGAGACAAATGGTCACTAGGTCTGATCTAAAGAAAGATGAGGATAATGAACAATAAATAAAAAATCCCTGGACCCACTCAGATTCTTTCATGATTCTCTGTGTTCTTCAGGTCTCAACACTGATGATAGCAGCTCATAGAATTCTTGTGTGCTTGCTTCAGTGTGGTGTAATGCTGTGGTACACCTGTCCCAGTTCTCTGTTGCAGATGCAGATCTTGGAGAAAGGGCATCAAGATTTCCTACACAAAGCCTTGAAAATGCAGGTACAGCTTCTTTAAAGTGAAGTTACACAACCGGTTTGGTAGGAATTCGAGGTATTGATGAATGGAATTGCAGAAGGTGTTAGAGATTGATGGTGAAGTCAGACAATTCTACGATTGCTGGGATTAATTACAAAGCATTTGTTCAGGGAATTGCAAGGCAGTGAGTTACGCTGGGGAAGCACTTGCTTATTGTAAAACTCCATTTTTGGATGAGGGGAAGGAATTCTGTGCAGCGAATATCCCTCACCCAAATCCCCAGGGAGACATGGTGCGAGGTCTGAACATACAAATCCAGAAGCTGGAAGAATTGAGGTTATTCTGTGAGGTGAGCTTACTGAATAATTTGAAAGAAGGGGCTAAGCCACAGGTGTGTTGAGGTTTTGCGAGGGCTTGTCACTGTGGGGTCTAGTGTGTTTCCTTGATGTATCTTGCCAAACTCAAATGATGAAGTACTGAGCCCACCCCATGGGATCCTTCACATCCACTTCCAACCCTATCTTCCCATATGCCATTCCTGGAGCACCCTGCCATTCAGCAGATATCTGCTGGAAGACTGGCAGCTCTTGTATCTGTGCCATCTTTAAATGGTCACTGTGCACTAGTATTCCAAAGCTGCCCTGCTGATTGACAGACAGAATCTAAACATGGTGGAAAGGGGCAAGATGGTGCCACAATTCACAAACAGGGACTTAGAGCACCTGGTGAATGGCCTGTGCCAACCTGACCTCTGCCCTGAGGTTGCCATGCAGATCAGTGCGGTCTGCAGGATGTGGAGGAATGACCAGCAGTGCTACAGTTTAGTGTGGCCAATCCATCTAACCTGCACATCTTTGGACCATAGGAGGAAACCAGAGCAAACCCATGCAGACACGGGGTGAACATGCAAACTCCACATAGACAGTCGCCCCAGGGTGGAATCAAGCCCAGGTCCCTGGTGTTGTGAGACAGCAATGCTAATCACTGAACCACTGTGGCAACCATCACGTAGAAGCAAGGTGAACAATATGTGTACATGGCCTTGAGTCAGGCTGATACCCTTTGCCCTCCTTATACAACATCTTTATTTTGTGGCCTCAGTGCCCGGAAGTCTATCTGTCAATGATTCAAATAGCCATGTATGTGTCAGGAAGGTACAGCATAGGAAGGGCAATAGATTAGGATGATCAAGGATTTCAGGCCCCATAGATCTGTATCCTGTGTAGTAGATGGGTCTGTGTGCAACATCCTTTCCCTTAAAAACCCTCTCATCATTGGCACGGTAACCCGTCCCACACATTTAGACTTATTTACCCACCAACACCGAGTATGGTCACAGTTTTACTTTTCAGCACAATGGAAGATGGCAGTGAGTATTCCTGGGTCAAGTGGTTTCCAACATCTGCCTGAACATCCCCAAACATCCAGATCCCCTTTCTGGTAACCTTTCCCATAAACTCACAGGTTTCATACTTCTTTGAGTCTTCCAATCCACCTACATAGACTTTCACCTGCCACCTTCCTCCTCCAGCCCCTGGTATTTGAGATGGCCATGCCATGTGCAGTTATTCATTGCTCCACCCATGACGCCAGGCTGGACCTGACCATGGATGATGCCCCTTAAGCATGACCCCATTCCCATCATGCTTTACCATAATTCCCATTTATAAATCCTGTTGCCCCCTTCACAATTGTAACCCTCCTTTCCCAAAGCTTACAGACCCCAGTTCCAAAATCTCACTTGCCGAGTCTCATTCCCACAGCACTGGTCACCATTGTTGCTTCTGACATCAAGATGGGTTTCGCTGGAGTTTGGGTTCCATTCAGCTATAAATCTGCCATTGCCTCTATGAGATTCCGACACCATTGTTTAAATTCATGACAGGGAGGGATAAAGCATCTGCTGAAATGCTGTTTCAGTGGGTTGGAGGATCTAGTTAGGACAAGGAGGGCAACAGGTTTGACAGAGAACAGGAATAATCATTTTTCAATATAAATGCTGATGGTGGAATTTGATTTAAGCAGAAACACTGTCAAATGTAAGAATAGGTTATGGCGAGTTTGGTGACAGACAGACATTAATCAGATTGGAGATGGGTGATGGGAGGATGCTACCATCTCTCAGCATCCATCCTCATCACGTGGGAGAGTGAAGGACAGGGTTCCCACTAACTGTGGCCCTTATGTGGGCTCTTAATGCTCACTAATGGATCCTCATCCCACTGCTGCTGGGATTAGCCCAGTGGTAGGTTGGAGGGGAGATGGGGTAAAGTTAATGGGGTGTCATCCATCATGCGTGGAGAATGAAAAGCAGACTTGGGCGTGTTTGCTTGTCAGCTTGAAAGGCATGTGCCTTGTCCTAAGGCTCTCAGTGCCTGATGAAGAGATTGTTTATGGGGTTCGGGGTGGGGGGCCACTGAGACCCACTTGCCAGCCCTTGATGCTGCCACCCTGTCCAGCACTCTCCCTTGACACCCATCCTGCTATCACCCAGCCATGCCTGGGCTCCTCCTCGAGCTGAGGTCTTGGAAAGGTGACTCCAGTCGTTTCCTCCTCAGTGCTGCTGCTGAATACAGATCGGTAATTGCTCAGCATCTTGTGGTGATTGGCTCCTACTTTCTGGGAGAAAGTGAGGACTGCAAATGCTGGAGATCAGAGCTGAAAAATGTGTTGCTGGAAAAGCACAGCAGGTCAGGCAGCATCCAAGGATCAGGAGAATCGACATTTCGGGCATAAGCCTTTCTTCAGGATTCCTGAAGAAGGGCTTATGCCCGAAACGTCGATTCTCCTGCTCCTTTGATGCTGCCTGACCTGCTGCGCTTTTCCAGCAACACATTTTTCACATCCTACTTTCTGGGGGCGATGCATGACGCTGGTCTGCTAAGTGCTTGATCGGTGTAAGTTGTGACAGATTTTCTCAAACTGATATGACTCGGAGATCTCAGCGATTCTTCAACCGGTGAAATTGACCCTCAGCCCCGGGTCAAGATTCCAGCCATAGAAGTGGCAAAGTTGTCATAGGAGATTTAGACACTGCTTATATGGAGGGTAAACATTAACGTGTGTTAGTTGTGCTGTGGTGGCTCAGTGGTCAGGGATTTGGGTTCAATTCCACCCTTGGGTGAGTGTCTGAGTGGTGTTTACACATTCTCCCTGTGTCTGGTGGGTTTCCTCCCACAGTCCAAAGATGTGCAGGTTAGGTGGATTGGTCATGCTAAATTTTCTACTGTGTCTAGGGCTAGGTGGATTAGTCATGGTAAATATAGGGCAGGGAGTTGGGTCTGGGTAAGATACTCTTTGAAGGGGTGGTGTGGACTTGATGGTCTGCTTCCACACTATTGGAATTCTATGGAATGCTAGACAAACATATCACCAGTGAAGATAGGTTCAATGCATATCTTTCATCTGTATCTATTCTGATTTTAAAATTCTCATCCTTGCTTTCAAATCCTTGAAAAGATCTCTTTCCTATTTCTGTAATCTCCAACAGCTCCTCTGAAACATCTATATTTCTCTAATCCTGGATCACCCCAGTTTTAATCATTCCACACTGGCCATTCCTTCAGCTGTCTGGGCCCTTCTCTGAAATACCTTCCCTTTAAAATACTTCTTAACCTCCGTCTTTGGCAAAACGTTTGGTTATCTGACCTAATACCTCCTTATGTGGTTTCAGTGTCACACTATATTCCATGATGCTCCTATGAAACAACTTGGAACATACAATTATGTTAAAGGCACTGTATAAATATCATTTTCATTTTCATTGATAACCCCATGAAAGAAGTTAAAAATCACACAACACCAGGTTATAGTCCAACAGGTTTAATTGGAAGCACACTAGCTTTCGGAGCGACGCTCCTTCTTCAGGTGATTGTGGACCCATGAAAGAAGGTTGATGTCAGATAGGCTTCATAATTTGTGTGTCCTCAGGAGATTTTGAGGGTCAACCCTGGAGCCATGGGTGTCTATAAATAGAAATAGTTTGTTATTGATAAGGAGAACATAGCGCAAATCCCAGGAGCTAGTTTCCTTCTGCAGATGCTGACTGACTTGCTAAACATTTCCACTATTTTAAGTTTTCCTCTGAAGATTCTCAGAAATTTCAGTTCCTTCTCTGTTGTCTATTGTTTCTTTAATAGGCAAGAAAAGCTACTGGTTTGTTCATGGTTATTGTTTTTCAGTAAAAGTTCTCACCTAATGGAAACATCTGCTACTCTGATGACTTCAGTGAACACTTACATTATCCAATTTTGCTGAAAATTGCTTGGTATTTCTTTGCCCAAAGCATTGTGTTTGTACATTTGAACGCACAAAATGGAAGGAATTGCATCACAGATTATTTGATATTTGGGCAAAAAAATGTTGAGCAATATTTTATTGGATAAATGTGGTATGGTTGCTTTGGCGCTAAATAAAACTTGTTTTAATCAGTCATAGAGTCATAGAGATGAAGCCTGAGTCTGAGGCACCAAAGCTAAGGGACATTAGAGGAATGAAAAATGATGAATGCTGAAGCTCAATGCAAAGTAACAAGTAGTGTAGTGTTATGCTATATACCTCAGTCAGTATAGTTTCAAGAGACATGCTCATGACATATGCACTGCATTATAGCATGTGACCTGAAGGTATAAAGGTCTCATTCTCCATCTTACCTCAGTTCACTTGAAGCATGACACTGTACTGGTAGGATGCTGCTCTGTTTTAACTTAATAGCATAATGTTAGACCTGAGAGTATGGTATCTGAGAAATGTAATGTTTGTTTGTAATAGTGATAATGTCTGTTGGATTCTTCAATACTATGACATCCAAGCCCTTTTTTTTATATTAGGAAGGATAACATAAGCATTGCCACAACACCCTGCTAGAGGCAAAATTACAACCAGTAGAATAAATGAGCTTCAAGCCGGAATATCTAGCTGACAAATGCCTCCTGTCACATGGGTGGAGCAAAATCTATCCTGCTAACCTCTTCATACAAGAGCAGGCCTAAAATAAAGCTAAAAGAATGCTAAAAGAAATTTGAAGGAAAAGCAAAGAGTGCAAATAGTTCCTTTAAACAGCTTTGTAAATAAATGCTCAGTTCTGGTGATTCAATTCCATTTGGGCTAAATCAAGAAATATGTGCATGTAGCATGAAGATGGAAAATAGCATTGCTTTTTAAATGGCATAATTTTTAGTTCAAGGATGTTCATTAACAACTTATTCTCACAAACAGAAATTTTCATTGTAGATGGAGAACTTTGCCCACATGTCCACACCCTTAAGTAACTAATTACATATCATTAAGAGATAAGGCAGGCATAAACATTGGGCCTGGATTGCTGCATCTTCCTTTTTGTCCCACATTGATAGTTCATTCCATGTTATCCTCCTTTTTGTCCCTTTATTGTTATATTTGATGATGAGCCTCTGACCACGTATGATGCCCATTCCTATTTTTATACTACTTTCCCTGCCTCAGTTCATCAGTTGCTGAAATTCCTATTTGTTACCCCTCCAACTTAGTATTCTAATGTATTCCTGGCCCTTTTACCTACATTTTTGCCTTTGTAAACTTGGGATCAGCCAAATCTCTGTTGCCTTTAACTCTCACTGAGTCTTATTCACCTATTATTTCTGTGCTCACTAAACTACATTGCTTGCCCCCAGTAAAGGGACAAGTTAATTTTAAATTGTCATCCATGCTTTCAAATTTCTCTCTGGTTCCACCTTTCCCTGGCTCTGTAATCTCCTATAGCTGCTATGTATTCTCAAGCTACAAGATACAGAATAAGCTTTATGTGTTGTAGTCCTAGTTTTGACCCCTGTTCCTCTGAAACAAGACATGTTGGCTGATATGACACTGAATTACTGTATATTTTTACAGAAATGATGCATCGTTATTCCTAAATGTGCCAGTAGGTGGCAGACGAGTAACAGTTTATTTGATACTGCCCGAGTGAGTTATTTTTGATTTGCAGTCATGAAGATATCACATCACCAGTGAATAAGAGAACATGGCCACCACATGCACAGCCTTTCTGAAATAATATTGTGGCTAGGCCTATTATAAAGGACTTTACTTTAGACCAAAGCTCAGGTGCATAACATGTCTACAGACATGGTGGCATGGTCGTTAACTCTGCTGCCTTACAGCACCAGGGATCTGAGTTCAATTCCACCACTGGGCCATTGTCTGTGTGGAGTTTGCACATTAGGGTGGCTCAGTGGTTAGCACTGCTGCCTCACAGCACCAGGCACCTGGGTTTGATTCCAGCCTCGGATGATTGTGTGGAGTTTGTACATTCTCCCTGTGTCTGTGGTTTCCTCCCACAGTCCAAAGATGTGCAGGTCAGGTGAATTGGCCATGCTAAATTGCCCACAGTATTAGGTCCATTAATCAGAGGGAAATGGGTCTGGGTAGGTTACTCTTCAGAGGGTTGGTGTGGACTTGTTGGGCCAAATGGCCTATTTCCACACTAATCTAATCATAAAGAGAAAGTGAGGACTGCAGATGCTGGAGATCAGAGCTGAAAATGTGTTGCTGGAAAAGCACAGCAGGTCAAGCAGCATCCAAGGAGCAGGAGAATCGACGTTTCGGGCATGAGCCCTTCTTCAGGAATGAGGAAAGTGTGCCCAGCAGGCTAAGATAAAAGGTAGGGAGGAGGGACTTGGGGGAGGGGTGTTGGAAATGCGATAGGTGGAAGGAGGTTAAGGTGAGGGTGATAGGCCGGAGTGGGGGTGGGGGCGGCGAGGTCAGGAAAAAGATTGCAGGTTAGGAAGGCGGTGCTGAGTTCGAGGGATTTGACTGAGACAAGGTGGGGGGAGGGGAAATGAGGAAACTGGAGAAATCTGAGTTCATCCCTTGTGGTTGGAGGGTTCCTAGGCGGAAGATGAGGCGCTCTTCCTCCAGCCGTCGTGTTGCTATGGTCTGCCAATGGTGGAGTCCAAGGACCTGCATGTCCTTGGTGGAGCGGGACGGGGAGTTGAGCCACGGGGTGGTTGGGTTGGTTGGTCTGGGTGTCCCAGAGGTGTTCTCTGAAACGTTCCGCAAGTAGGCGACCTGTCTCCCCAATATAGAGGAGGCCACATCAGGTGCAGCTGTGACTTCAATCCCCCAGTCTTGAGAATCAGTTCATCTCTTCCTTGAATCTTTTTATGACCGAGCTTAGATTTTCCCAGCTTCAAATAATATATTTGTCAATTGTTCTAATCTGTCTCCCTTCTTTAGGAGCAGCTGCTTTAATCCAGTTTCAACTAAGATACCATCAAACCTGAAACCAAAATGGCTTTCTTCAAGCTGTGGGCATTTCCCCTAAGACAAAAATGCACAATCTCTGGATCCTTCTTTCTGGAACCTAATTCAAAAGTGTTTGCATTGTTTGCTTATAAACCCACCCATAGAAACACAACCTCACTACTCTCCATGAAGTCTCTCACTTTACTGTGCTTTAAAGGAAATCTCCAAAACTACAGAAGTATGTACAAGCTCATCATTAATCCCTTTCATAGATACAGACCAAACCCACATGATGCTAGTTTAAAATTCAAAAATCCAAAATAAATAATGTTAAAATGAATCACACTTTTTTACATCACAATCCGGAAAACACAATTGTCTTATTTTCTCGGTAGTTATTCCTGATGAGATACCATAAAACTCCTCCACTAGCAAATAAGGTTTTAATGTTACAAACATATAAATTTGTTTGAAAAGTTCAAAAATTGTAAATCATATTTTGCACAATTTTAGATGCAGCTTTGGAATATGTGGTGCTTAGTTGTGACTGAAAGCAGATTAAACATAGAAGCATAGAAAATAGGAGCAGGAGGAAGCCATTCTGCCCATTGAGCCTGCTCTGCCATTCAGTAAGATCCTGGTTGACCCTCTAACTCCAAGCCATATTCCCATTTTCCCTCCATATCTCCTGGTGACATTGACATCTGGAAATTTATCTATCTCTCTCCTGAATATATTCAATAACCTGGCCTCCATAGTCTACTGTCATAAAGAATTCAATAGGTTCAGTAATCTTTAAGGAAAGAAATATTTCCTCAGCTCAGTCCTAAATGGCTTACCTCGTATTCTGAGACTATGTTCACTGGTTCAGACTCCCTAACAAGTGGAAACATTGTCCTTGCATTTAGTCTGTCCAATCTTTTTGGACTTTTATATAATTCTCCCTTGGCAACTTGGATTTCAAGCACACCCAGTACATTGCCCTCAGAGGCTATGAGCACATTTCCTGCATGTCCTACCTACATGGAATATGTCTATTGGTGTTCCAACCTCCATGGGGAGCCCTGATCGTTTTGTTGGGACCTGCATCAGTCAAGCAAACAAAACTCACGTTTTAATTTGAGTGAAGACTCCTCGTAAACAATATGGGCAAGAAATGTTTTGAAATCTATTTATCTTCTCATTCCCACTAGTGTCTGTTCTAGCCTTGGTATGATACTGTGCCAATCCAAGCCTCACTGTCTCCCCACTGCCCAGTATTAAGTGACTTTCATGTCTGGGATTTGAAATGGGGTCATGAGCAAGTCAATGTCATAGGCACAAGGCACCAAAGCATTAGTAACCCAAAATTTGCAATTAAAAATTAAACAGCAACAAATATAGGCAACACTTGTCTCGCCATTTAGAAACATTTTTTATTTTATCTTCGTCCTCTCAAAGCTCAAAATGAGATAGAATCTAATTACAGTGCTTGGAATTAAAAAGGAATCTGATTTATTTAATCCATACTTTTTAATCATGGTTAATGTAAACATATGGACATTAACATTAGTAGTTCATTAAATAAAAAATATTTAAAACCATTCTAATGGAGAGGCAATTCACTTAGCACAGAATCTATGCTATCATTATGGTTCTGTTTGTTGAGAAGATTGATGCAGTGATGACAACATTTCTCCCTCAAATTCTAAAATGCCAGCCAGAGCCCTGGACATCCCAAAGGAAATGTACACATTGCAAAAGAATCCTAGATTAAATTAGGACCAGACTTCATTTCATTTCATAGACTGCAGTTAGGAACTAGCACAAATCTCTTTTTGTTTATTTATTCCTCCATGACGTATGAACATATCGGGTTAGCCCAGCATTTATTGCACTTCTTTGATTGCCCTTGACATTAGATTAGATTAGATTACTTACAGTGTGGAAACAGGCCCTTCGGCCCAACAAGTCCACACCGACCCGCCGAAGCGCAACCCACCCATACCCCTAAATGTACCCCTTTTTACCTAACACTATGGGCAATTTAGCATGGCCAATTCACCTGATCAGCACATCTTTGGACTGTGGGAGGAAACCGGAGCACCCAGAGGAAGCCCACGCAGACACGGGGAGAATGTGCAAACTCCACACAGTCAGTCGCCTGAGTCGGGAATTGAACCCGGTCTCTGGCGCTGTGAGGCAGCAGTGCTAACCACTGTGCCACCGTGCCGCCCACATGATGGTGAGCTACCTTCTTCAACTACAGTAGTTCACTCTGCTGTTATTGAGGGAGTTTCAGGGCTTTGACCCATTTCTTTCAACTCATCTCTTCCAAACTCTCCTCCAGTTTAGTACAGGAGCATACGAAGCAGGAGCAGAAATAAGCCATTCAACCTCTTGAGTCTGCCACACCATTCTGTCCAATCATGGCTGATCAGCTACAGGCTTCAACTCTTCTTCCATGTCAGTTCCTTGTAGCCATCGCTTCTTAAAATACTTTCAGTGATCTGATCTCTACAACTTTCTGGGGTAAAGAATTCCAGAAGCAATTCCTTCACATCTCTGTTTTAAAAGAGTGCCCCCCCCCACCCCCCATTATTCTATATCTATGTCCCACTAGTGGTAGCATCATCTCAACATCTACCCTGTCAATGATCCTCAGGCCCTCAAATGTTTCAATAACATCATACCTCAATCTTCCAAAGTACCAGTTCCCACATAATGATGTCAGATACTAAAAATTCCGTCCTCCATGACTGTCAATGCCGCTGCTTAATACTGAGCACACCCAGTCTCCTTCTGAGTTATCAATTAGGTTTTTCATTTCAGGATCATAAACCCCATAAAAACAGGCAGGCTAGAAGGGAATGGAGGGCCAGTTTGAAGGGAAAGACAGAAGAAGGAGTTTCACTCAGGTCATGCCCAATGAAATAACTGGGCCTAATTACCAGATTGAGAGACTGTTGGTTGTCAGGCAGATAAGTCTGTGGTGCCAGGTCACAGCCAAGGCATCAACAGGAGGGATAGAAAAACCCAAAAGGGCCCATGGAGGGTATTGGGGTACCTGGAAGGACATGGCAGGCAATGGTAGACATGTAGGGAACATCAGATTGCAGGGAGATGGGTTGGAGAGGTATTCTTGGTGAAGAGCATTCCCACTCCTCTTAGCCCATGAGTAGTGCTACTCCAAACAAATGTCTTAATGTCATTTTGGCTGTTGCATATCCTGAAATCCAGGAAACATGGCAGGCAGTATTAAGACGGCAACACAGCAAAAACTCTGAGTCCTCCAATCTCACCAAAGTATCAAGCAATTGCCCCTCCTTGGAATGGTTAGCTGCAAGCTGCCCCAAATCCTTCCCTCTTCCCTTCCATCCAACATCCATTGAAATCAGATGTGTGCGCGTCAAGGCAGACGAGGTTAAGGTCTGTGCATTTTCTTTGTTAAAGCACATTTCTAAAATTTGTACCCCACACAAACCCAACCGATTTGAGGGTTAAAATTCACTGGGTTTACCACTCTTCTTTCGTTTCAGTGAAAAGATGGTGTACAATTGGGAATGATTTGGAGATGCCGGTGTTGGACTGGGGTGTACAAAGTTAAAAGTCACACAACACCAGGTTATAGTCCAACAGGTTTAATTGGAAGCACACTAGCTTCCAAAAAAAGCTAGTGTGCTTCCAATTCAATCTGTTAGACTATAACCTGGTGTTGTGTGACTTTTAACTTTGTACAA
Organism: Chiloscyllium plagiosum; assembly: GCF_037043375.1. Lineage (NCBI taxonomy): Eukaryota > Metazoa > Chordata > Chondrichthyes > Orectolobiformes > Hemiscylliidae > Chiloscyllium > Chiloscyllium plagiosum. The sequence goes on from NW_028270150.1 coordinate 43,494,858, forward strand.
TTAGGAAGGCACTCATGGCTTGCTAGCATCTGTTTAGCAATGTTTCAAATGACTCACCCACTCCTATTTCTCTAACCTCCTCTAGTCCCAGGCACTCCTCAGATCACACTGCTCTTTTGACTCCAATTTCTTGAAACTCCCACCCCCATCTGCACTAGAATTAGTTGTTATGCCTTAGGCAGCATTCTCCTGAGTCTGTTCCATATCACTGTCAAATGCCCCCTTCTCATTTACTTAACTCTTCCTTTCAAACAGCTTTTGGATACATCTTCACAGCGTTGGCTTGGCACTTGTTTTCTTCATAACTCTGATATCTCAAGGAAACTTTTTCTACATTATGTGAGTTGCTGTTGCCTACAAATAAGCATTAGCAGCACATTGTGTGGGAGTGAATGAGGAAGTGCACTTTTTAACATTGTTAGTGTAGGAAAATTTCTATGATTAGGTTAAATTTCAAATAGTTGTTTTGATTGAAAGTACCACCTTGTTTCATTAAGGTCAATGTGCTGCCAAGTCCATTACAGACCACTTCCCGATATCATGCTTCAGACCTTATTGTAATCTAAATGGTTTCTTGGCCAGCACAGGAAGGACAGCACTGATATAATTGCAGTGAATACGAGGTGTGTTTGGCTGGGGGCAACACACAAAACCATGCTTAACCTGAACAACATTTTAAAGAGACAAATATCGCTACAACTTCAAGTTTCTCATCTTTCTTGCATACACAGTGATTGAATACAATGAAGAATTATTCAGCTTTTTGATGAGGTACCAATATGAAACAGCCGAACAATCTGACTTGCCTACTGAAATATTGACCACAGTTCCTTTTTGCTCATAAATATATTGCAGTGTGTATACATTGATTGCTAGCAAATAACTAGTAATTACAAGCAGCAATAAGTATGTCAGCTCATGTAAAAGCAACGTAGGTCATCAATTTAGAATTATCACAGAAAGAGGTTTGGAGAAATTTCTTTCCACGGAATTGTCAGAGTCAGGAGTGCCATGCCATTAGATGTTATTAAGGCAGAGAACACTTTACCTTCAGGGATAATTAGAAAATACTTGAAGCAGGATGGTGGCAGAGGCCAGGCCAGTGTGATTAGTTTTAGATTGCTCTAGTAAAGAAATATACAGACAGAATGGGCCCAATAGTCTCCATCCAAGTTATAAACATTATGGCCCTTCTTCCTAAACTGGGGGTCATGACCCTCTGTGAGGACCTCAGTGACATTTTAAGGTCATGGGTACAGAGCAACAATTCTTTTTATTCATTCCTGGCATGTGGACATTACTGACTAAGCCAGCATTTACTGCACATCCTTAGGGAGCTCTCTTCTTAATCTGCTGCAGTCCGTTTACTATTCGCATCATCACAATGCTGCTAGGGAGGGCATTGTAGGATTTTGACCCAGTGACAGTGAAGGAACAGTGATATATTTCAAAGTCAGGATGATGAGTGGATTGCAGGTGGTAATGTTCCCATGTATTTGCTGTCCTTGTCCTTCTAGATGGTAGTAGACTGGGACTTGGAAGTTGCTGCCTAAGGAGCCTTGGTAAATTTTTGCAGTGCATCTTCTAGATGGTACACACTGCTGCTACTGAGCGTTGGTGGTGGAGGGATTGAATGTTTGTAAATGTGGTGCCAATCAAGCAAGTTCTTTTGTCCTGGTTGGTGTCAAGCTTCTTGAATGTTGTTGGAGCTGCACACATCCAGGCAAATGGGGAGCATTCCATCACACTCCTAACTTGTGCCTTGTAGATGGTGGATAGACTTTGAAGTGTCAGGAGGTAAATTACTCGCTGCAGTATCCCTAGTCTCTGATCTGCTCTTGTAGCCACTGTGTTTATGTGGTGAGTCCAATTGAGTTTCTGGTCAATGGTAACCCCAAGGATGTTGGCAGTGGGGATTCAGTAATGGTAACACCATTGAATATCAAGGGGTGGTGGTTAGAATGTCTGTTATTGGTGATGGTCATTGTCTGGCATTTTGTGGCGTGAACTTTACTTGCCACTTGTTGCCCCAAGCCTGGATATTGTCCAGATCTTGTTGCATTTGAGCATGGACTGCTTCAGTATCTAAAGAGTCGCAAATGGTGCTGAATACTGCAATCATAAATGAACACCCCCACTTCTGACCTTATGACAGAGGGAAGGTCATTGGTGAAGCAGCTGAAGATTGTTGGGCCTAGGACACTACCCTGAGGGACTCCTGCACAGCTGTCTTGGAGCTGAGATGATTGACCCTCCATAACCACAACCATCTTCCTTTGTGCCAGGTAAGACTCTAACCAGTGCAGTGTTTGCTCCCTGGTACCATTGATTCCAGTTTTGCCAGGGCTCCTTGATGCCATACTCAGTCAAATGCGGCCTTGATGTCAGAGGCTGTCACTCTCACCTCACCTCTGGAGTTCAGCTTTTTTGTACATGTTTGAAACAAGGCTGTAATGAGATCAGGAGCTGAGTGACCTGGCGGAACCCAAACTAGCCATCACTGAGCAGGTTGTTGCTGAGCAAGGTGTGGTTGGAATGTCACTCATCCAGGTAAGTGAAGAGGATTCCATCACACCTCTGATTAGTGCCTTGAAGATGCTGGACAGGAATTGGGAAGTCAGGAGGTACTGTAGCGAGATGCTGTAGATCCCTAACCTCTGACCTAGGTGTGCAATCTTAGAGAAAATTATCCTGGGAGAGATCTTAGAAATTTGGCCTCAGAGCAAGAAGATTGTGTATCCAAAATTATGGGAATGCTCCCCATGATTTGCCAGTATTCAATTCCAATAAATAAAGCCCATATGATATCAAGAAATTGTTGGAGACATTGCAAACGTATGGGCCCTGACAACATTCCAGCAATAGTACTGAAGACATGTACTCCAGAACTTGTCTTTCCTCAAGCTGTTCCTGTACAATTGCAACATTGGCATCTGGCTGACAAAGTGAAAAATTGCCAAAATATGTCCTGCACACAAAAAGCAGGACAAATCCAATCCCGCCAATGACTACCCTATCAGTCTACTGTCAATCATCAGTAAAGTGATGGAAGGAGTCATCAACAGTGCTACCCAGCAGCATCAGCTCAGCAATAACCTCCTCAGTGATGCCCAGTTTGGGTTCTACCAGGGTTACTCAGCTCCTAACCTCATTACAGCCTTGGTTCAAACATGAACAACACAGCTGAATTCCAGAGGTGAAATGAGAGTGACAGCCCCGACATTGACCAATTGTGGCATCAAGGAGCCCATGCAAAATTGGAAGCAAAGAGTATCAGAGGGCAAACTCTCTGCTGGTTGAAGTCATACCTGGCACACAGGAAGATGGTTGTGAATGTTGGAGGTCAGTCATCTCAGCTCCAGGACATCTCCGCAGGAGTTCATCAGGGTAGTGTCCTAAGCCCAACAATCTTCAACTGCTTCATCAATGACCTACCCTCCATCAGAAGTAGAGAGGTTCGGCAATGATTGTACAGTGTTCAGTACCTGTCAAGACTCCTCAGATACTGGAGCAGTCCATGTTCAAATGCAACAAGATGTGGGCAATATCTAGGCTTGGGCTGACAAGTGGCAAGTAACATTTACACCACACAGATGCCAGGCAAAGACCATCTATATTAAGAGACAATCTATCACTGTCCCTTGACATTCAATAGTGTCACCATCACTTAAACCCTCACTAACAACATCCTGGAGATTATCATTGACCAGAAACTCAACTGGACTTGTCACATAAGCACAGTGGCTATAAGAGCAGGTCAGAGGCTAGGAATACTGTAGTGTGTAACTCACCACCTGACACCGCAGAGTCTGTCCACCATCTACAAGACATAAGATAGTAGTGAGATGGGTAAAAACAATGACTGCAGATGCTGGAAACCAGATTCTGGATTAGAGGTGCTGGAAAAGCACAGCAGTTCAGGCAGCATCCTGATGAAGGGCTTTTGCCCGAAACGTCAAATTTACTGCTCCTCGGATGCTGCCTGAACTGCTGTGCTCTTCCAGCACCACTAATCCAGAAGATAGTAGCGAGATAAAATATTCCCCATATGCTTGGTGCAGCTCCAGCAACACTTAAGAAGCTTGACACTATCCTGGAGAAAGCAGCCCACTTGATTGGCACCCATCCACAAGCATCCACTCCCTCCACCACCGAAACTCAGAAGCAGCAGTGTTTACTATCTACAAGTTGCAGAAAATCATCAAAGATTCTTAGACAGCAGCTTCCAAACTCAAGACTAATTCCATCTAGAAGGACAAGAGCAGCAGATACATGGGAACACCACCACCTGTAAGTTCTTCTCCAGGTCACTCATCATCCTGACTTGAAAATATATCCCCGTTCCTTCACTGTCACTGGGTCAAAATCCTGGAATTCTCTCCCTCAGGGCATTGTGAGTCAAGCCACAGCAGGTGGATTGAAGTGGTTCAAGAAGGTAGCTCACCACTACCACCTTCTTGAGGGGAACTTGGCACAGGCAATAAATGCTGGCCAGTCACATTCCACAAGTGAATTTTAAAAAAAAAAATGCCTCTTATCGAAACAAAATCTAAATTCAGAGCACTACTTTGATATTTTCCATTTTGCTAACCAGCAATGCTGTGGTTTTTGGATTGAGGATGCTGATTAGTTCCAAATCACTGGCTGTACTTTCAGAAGCCTGTATATGTTGGGAGCTCATTTCCTAAAGAACACTTACCAACAATAGACAAGGCCATCTACCATCGGTCCCTTGCTGCTGAACCCAAAAATTAGAGAAAGCAGTTGGGAAGATGCCCGCAAAGGTGGAATTGGAGAAAACATTGAGAAAGAAACTGGCAGGAAGAAGCAGTGACATAGTGGGATTGTCATTGGGCTGGTAATTCAGGGACTCAGGCTAGGGACATGAGTTTGAATCCCACCACAGCAGGTGGTAAAATCTGAATCCAGTTGGTCAGTTAATCCCCATGGAAACATTGTTAAAATACATCTGATTCACCAATGGCCTTTAGTGAAGGAACGTTTGTCATCCTGACCTTGTCTGGCCTAGATGTGATTCCAGACTTAGAGTACTGAGGTTGACTCTTAATGCAAAAGGTATGAAATAATTGTTAAAACAAAACATGGGACAGAATTTACGACTCCCATCAATATATGTGAAGATGGTGGTGGGGTTGTAAAATAAAATGGAGGTATTGAGCAGAAATTAGTTCAGGAGCTGTATAGAGTCACCAGTTACCTTTCTCTGGAAACTGAACAGCCATGGATCTCCCCCGCAATGCAGTCACAACCTGCATGAAAATGCTTCCCTGAGTACCATCAGCCAGTTAGAGGTTGGCAGCTGTCCAGTGGCAGCAGTGTCACCAGGAGCAATAGGCATTGCATTGGGACTTAGCTTGGCAATCCCCAAGAGCTGTGTATGCACAGGATGAGGGTTCAGGAGGGTATTGATGGCGAGGGCAGAGCAGTGTCAATATCAAGGGAAGGGAAATGGTTTCCAATAGAGTTAATCCTCTCACCTCTTCCCACTATCAGGTCTATTGATGAGGTACAAATCTAAGCCCACTGGCAAACCCTGCCTGGTTCTTTGATCTCCCTGGTTGATGGGGTCTGTCAGCTGCCACTGGTTGAAAACATCAGTGGTAGACGAGACCCTTACGTGGCCACTTAGCCTCCAGTCAGGAGGAACACCCAGAAGTTTCCCAATGCGGACTTGATGAGAGGGAAATGGGAGGATGGCAGAATGTTCACCCTGCAACCTCTTGCCTGATCACATCCTGCCACCCGCCTCTCAACTCGCCTCAGGATGGCATTCAATTCTGTCCAATAAGTCAGATGACCAAAAGCTTGGTTAAAGATGTTGGTACTAAGCAGTGTCTTGAAAGGAGAAACAAGATAGAGAGTTGCAGACAGGGAATTCCAGAGGATAGGGCTAAGGTACTGAAGGTGGAGCAATTAACATTGAGCGTTCTCAATGGGAAAAATTGTAGGAGTGTAGGTGTCTCAGAGATGTTGGGGTAGAGGGGATTAGGAAGGGATTGAAAACTAGGGTGAATATTTTAAAATGAAGGTGATGCTTGACTGGCAGTTATTGAAGGTATAGAGTGATAGGTGAATAGGGCTTAGGATGAACTGGAATATAGCAGCAGGGTTTTTGGATAACTTCTGGTTTATGGAGGATGGAACAAGTGAGCGTGCCAAATGTTATCCCATCTCCCATAGCTCCCTTTGTAGCTGACAATGTTAACTGGCCAGCAGTGCAACCCAACATAATGATGTATTTCAATATGATTTATATCATTGCAACATGTCTTTGTTTACAAATTTAAAAAGGTTTTTCAAAGCACCCTTTTCAGAGTATGATGCATCCAGCAAGACAGTCAGACAACAGCTGTAACATTTGCAACATATCTTTTGTCAGAAAATTTCCAGATGGTCAAAACAATTACTGAAAGCCTGCCTACCCACTGCACGAGGCATGTCAATGCTAAATGATGCAGAAGGGAGCTGTTCAAAAGCTGGGTCACCATGGTAATTAGATGGGTAGTTTCTGAAGTGGCTGCGTGCAAATGATCATCAGAAGGTAAGGCTCATGCCTCATATCAATACATAGCAATGTTTAAAGGTCAAGCCTTTCAGCATCCTGTGTGACCTGCTCTGTACAATTCCAACTGAGTCTGATACATGATGCTGACAATGATATTTATGTTGAAGTTAATCGATGCCACAATATTTTGTCAGAACCTGTGTAAAGATCATTAATGCCTAAAAAACAAACTTTAACTCTTAGTCATTAAATGATTGAATCACACCCCTAGATTTCTTACTTTTAGACAGTAATAAACCATCGCTGTATATATACAAGTAATACAAATCTTTTTTTAGAATCCCTACAGTGTGGAAATAGGCGATTTGGCCCAACATGCCCACATTGACCCTCTGATGAGTAACCCACCCAGATCAATTCCCCTAACGACTGCACCTAACCTACACATCCCTGAATGCTATGGGCATTTAGTTTGGCCAATTCACCTGGCCTGCAAATCTTTGGAGTGTGGAGGAAACAAGAGCAAATCCACACAGCCAACATGCAAACTCTGCACAGACAGTCGCTCAAGGCTGGAATTGAACCTGGGCCCCTGACACTGTGAGGCAGCAGTGCTAACCACTGAGACACCATGCCATTCCTTGATTAGTGGTAAATGGAATTCAATCCAGATAAGTGTGAGATGATTCAATTGGGCAAATCAAACAAGGCAAGGGAATACATGATGAATGGTAGGTCCCTGGGAAGCACCAAGGTTCAGACATGCTTTGTTGTGCAAGACCACTGGTTCCTTAAGATAGCAGGATAGATAGATAAAGTGGTTAAGAAAACATAGGATACTTGCTCTCATTATCCGAGGCATAGAGTAGGGAGGTCATACTGCAACTGTATAAAACATTGGTGAGACTACAGCTTGGGTATTGCGTGCAGTTCAGAAATCCATATTATAGGAGGGATGTAATTGCACTGGAGAAAGTGCAGCAGAGATTTACCAGGACATTGCCTGGGCTGGAGAGTTTTCGTTATGAACAGAACCTTGACTGGGTAGGCCAGAAGGGAAATATTCTCCTTGATGGAGAGATCAGTGAACAAGGGCGTAGATTTAAGGGAAGGGGCAGAAAGTTTTGGGAGAATGTGAGGAAAATTATTTTTGGGCCAATTACCCAAATGGGATTAGAATAGTTAGGTGCTTGTTTTTGACAAGTGCAGAATTGATGAGCCGAAGCCGAAAGGCCTTTGCCTGTACTGTAGACCTCAGGGCTCCATAATTCCAATAACTTAACACTAGAATTCGTCAAGAGTCAGAGAATAAATTAAATTCCTTTTTTACTTCGTAATTCCACCTAAAGGTTGGAATCCACTCAAGAGGCTTGATCCACTTTGCCTTCTGGACTAAACCACACTTTGAAATTCACTTTAATTTCTCCTCAGTGTTTCAGCCATTCTCCATGCCCCAGGTTTCTTGGGCATCCTCCCATCAGCAATTGGCTAAATGACCATCTAACTTTCCTTCAGGACTGTTGGCTGCTCAGCTTACTGCATTAGATCTCAAGCAATTTACGTGTCAGGAGTATCCATGGTCCCCTGGATTCCAGTGACCTCTAGATTACTTGTCCTGGCTTGGACAGACTGACAGCTTCTCCCAGTCTGTTCCCACAGTGAGAAATTCTTGGTTCTACAGCTGCTTTTTCCAGTTCCTGGCAGATTCTCTGCCTAACTCCAAGGAGTTTGTTTTCAGTGAGAAAACAGAGACAGATCAAAAATACAGAAAATGCACTTTCCTGGATAACCTATCTTCATAGTAAAGTGGCATAGTAGAGAAATTCCCAATAGAAATATAAATCTTTAATCTTCAAAACAACTCTTTGATCCAGGACATTCATGAATAATGTACATTTCTAACGGAGTTAATGACTCTCTTTCCAAAGATGCTGGTAGCATCAAGAAACGTAATGTTTGCAAGTTTCTTTTAGTTTCTTTGCTCTGGGGAATCTACATGAATGATTGAAATCCTACCCCAGCTTACTCAAACTGCAAAGCATTTTCTGAATGCCTTGAGGAAAAATGGTTCCTCCAGATAGATGCCAATTAGCCTTTATAATCCTACACATCGATAATTCTTACTACCAGCAACAAAATAGAATCTCAGTTTGGAACTGAAAAGTTTCCATGTTTGAATTGTACTTAATTCATTCAGAGTTGTTTACCAGATTCTCAATTAAAGTCTATATTAATCATATTTAAATTTAATCCCAAAACTAAAATGTTATCTGTCCAAAACACATAAATTATGCATTTAGTTATCGGCAACAATTTTCACCAAAATGTTGAAGTCTTTTAATAAAGGTCCAGCAGAACAGAATTTATAAGGTTGCATTTCTTGCAAACAAATTATTCAGAAAAGCAATGTGTTTAAAATTAGAAACTATCATTACATCGATGAGACATTTTGTCCTGTCCTGGACCTGTCCCCAAAAGCCCCACAGAAATTTTCTGGGATACTTATCAAGATGTTAAAAACTACATATATGCTTTGGAATATAAACTGGGAAAAACAGAAGTTTAGACACAGCTGTGTTGCAGAGGATGTACCAGTTATGTGTTTTTGTGAAACTCCAAATTCAAAAACGGAACTGTGTGGTGTTCGCTTACTACTTTCTCAACATCCTGTTATTTCTGGAGGAGCTGAATTTGATATTTTTGTAAAACTAACTGACACTAGATGCCTTTGGGTTGAAAGCCTGTCTAGGAACAACATTTTGATTTTTACGTTGCAGTTTATCACAGATCTGAGAAGGGAGAGTTGAACTCCGATCTCTAGGAAGCCCTCAAGCCAATATAGGTCTCTCTCTTTCTCAACCTTTGTGAGTGAGAACACAACATTCAAAGACTCTTCAAAGAACTTCTAGCTCAAACAAAGACCTAGGTCTAACTGACTAGCCACCAAAATGAGGATTTTCTATAGCCTTACAGTCAACATGAACATGGCATCATCACCAAAAACCAAAAAAACTGCGAGAAAGTTGCCTCATTCCACTGTTTGTGTTTTGAGATCTAGATACACAGAATTTGTTACTTTTTGCCTATGTTTTCCACCTATGATATTTCTGCAGAGCTGTCTTGTCTGTCCTATTTATGAATAAATGTATGCATGTTAGATTTAAATGAGATACAATTTAAGTTTTATAGGAGTAGCTAAAAGTCTACTTGGTCACTGGTTAAGTAGTAAGCTTGTTCATAATAAATAAGATTTATTTGATTATTGTTAAATTTGTGTGAGTTTCTTTAGTATTAGAGAGCCTAAAAGTCAGACAATTAATTCATCTTGGTTATTTAATTGGTTATTTATACATTTGTAACCATTCATGACCTAGCAGGGTTTGACCTTGATGTTTCTGAGGACAGCATGAAACAGACTGATAAGCTTGAACAGGTTGATGTTAAGAAGAAGGATGTGCTGAAAATTTTGAAAATCATGAGGATAGATAAATCTCCTGGGCCAGATGGGATATACCCTAGGTTGCTACAGGAAGTGAGGGAAGAGATTGCTGCACCTTTAGTGATGATCTTTGTGTCATCACTGTCCAGTGGAGTAGTGTAGTTGATTGGAGGGTGGCAAATGTTATTCCCTTTTCAAGAAAGGGAATAGGGATAATTTTGGGAATTACAGACCCGTCAGTCTCAAGTCAGTGGTGGTAAAGTATTGGAGACGATTCTGAGAGACAGGATTCATGATTACTTGGAAAACCATAGTTTGATTAGAGACAGTCAGCGTGGCTTTGTGAGGGGCACGTTATTAGATTAGATTACATTATATTACATTACAGTGTGGAAACAGGCCCTTTGGCCCAACAAGTCCACACCGACCCGCATGCATCAGAAACCTTATTGAATTATTTGAGGATGTGACAAAACAAATTGAAAGTAGATAAGTGAATGTGGTGTACATGGATTTTAGCAAGGCAGTTAGAGTCATAGAGTGTTAGAGATGTACAGCATGGAAACAGGCTCTTCAGTCCAACCCGTCCATGTCAACCCGATATCCCAACCCAATCTAGTCCCACTGCCAGCACCTGGCCCATATCCCTCCAAACCCTTCCTATTCATATACCCATCCAAATGCCTCTTAAATGTTGCAATTGTACCAGCCTCCACCACTTCCTCTGGCAGCTCATTCCATACATATACCACCCTCTGTGTGAACAAGTTGCCCCTTTATATCTTTTATATCTTTCCCCTCTCACCCTAAACCTATGCCCTCTAGTTCTCCCAACCCAGGGAAGAGACTTTATTTATCCTATTCATGCTCCTCATGATTTTGTAAACCTCTATAAGGTCACCCCTCAGCCTCCGATGCTCCAGGGAAAACAGGCCCAGCCTGTTCAGCCTCTCCCTGTAGCTCAAATCCTCCAACCCTGGCAACATACTTGTAAATCTTTTCTGAACCCTTTCAAGTTTCACAACATCTTTCCGATAGGAAGGAGACCATTTGATAAGGTTCATATGATAGGCGCATTCAGAAAGTAGGAGGCATGGGATTCGGGGAAATCTGCGAATCTGGATGCAGAACTGGCTGGCCCATAGAAGACAGAGGGTGGTGGTTGATGGAAAGTATTCAGCTTGGAGCTTGTTGACCAGTGGTGTTCACAGGAATCTGTTCTGGGACCTCTGCTCTTTGTGATTTTTATAAATATTTTGGATGAGGAAGTAGAAGGGTGGGTTAGTACGTTTGCCAATGACACGAAGATTGCTGGAGTGGTAGATAGTGAGGAGGGCTGTTGGCGGTTGTAATAGGACTCAGAACTGAGCTGATAGGTGGCAGATGGAGTTCAACCTGGAAAAGTGTGAAGTGATTCACTTTGGAAGGTCAAATTTGAATACAGAATACAGGATTAAAGGCAGGATTCTTGGTAGTGTGGAGAAACAGAGGGATCTTACGGGTCCATATCCATAGGTGCTGTGGTTCTGTTCGCCGAGCTGGAAGTTTTTGTTGCAAACGTTTCGTCCCCTGGCTAGGCGACATCACCAGTGCTTGGGAGCCTCCTGCGAAGCGCTTCTTTGATGTTTCCTCCGGTGTTTATAGTGGTCTGTCCCTGCCGCTTCCGGTTGTCAGTTTCAGCTGTCCGCTGTAGTGGTTGGTATATTGGGTCCAGGTCGATGTGTTTGTTGATGGAGTTTGTGGATGAATGCCATGCCTCTGGAATTCCCTGGCTGTTCTCTGTCTGGCTTGCCCTATGATAGTAGTGTTGTCCCAGTCGAATTCATGTTGCTTGTTGTCTGCGTGTGTGGCTACTAAGGATAGCTGGTCGTGTCATTTCGTGGCTAGTTGATGTTCATGTATGCGGATTGTTAGCTGTCTTCCTGTTTGTCCTATATAGTGTTTAGTGCAGTCCTTGCATGGTATTTTGTACACTACATTCGTCTTGCTCATGTTGGGTATCGGGTCCTTCGTTCTGGTGAGTTGTTGTCTGAGCGTGGCTGTTGGTTTGTGTGCCGTTATGAGTCCTAGAAAAAACACACCGGATCATCAACACCACACTCACAGGAATCCGATTCACGAGAGAAGAAGAAAAGAATAGCCAACTCCCATTCCTAGACGTGATGGTACAGAGAACACCGAACGGAGAATTCACTACAAGGGTATACAGGAAAGCTACACACACAGACCAAGTCCTAAACTATGAAAGTAACCACCCCAACACACACAAACGAAGCTGCATCAGGACACTATTCAAAAGGGCCACAACACACTGCAGTACACCAGAACTGCAAAAAGAAGAAGAGGAACACCTATACAAGGTATTCGCCAAAAACGGATACCCGCGCAACTTCATCAACAGATGCCTAAGAGAAAGACCACGGAACGAGGACATACCACAACCAAAAGGACTAGCCACACTACCATACATCAGGAGCATCTCGGAACTGACAGCCAAACTACTGCGACCACTAGGACTCATAACAGCACACAAACCAACAACCACGCTCAGACAACAACTCACCAGAACGAAGGACCCGATACCCAACATGAGCAAGACGAATGTAGTGTACAAAATACCATGCAAGGACTGCACTAAACACTATATAGGACAAACAGGAAGACAGCTAACAATCCGCATACATGAACATCAACTAGCCACGAAATGACACGACCAGCTATCCTTAGTAGCCACACACGCAGACAACAAGCAACATGAATTCGACTGGGACAACACTACTATCATAGGGCAAGCCAGACAGAGAACAGCCAGGGAATTCCAGAGGCATGGCATTCATCCACAAACTCCATCAACAAACACATCGACCTGGACCCAATATACCAACCACTACAGCGGACAGCTGAAACTGACAACCGGAAGCGGCAGGGACAGACCACTATAAACACCGGAGGAAACATCAAAGAAGCGCTTCGCAGGAGGCTCCCAAGCACTGATGATGTCACCTAGCCAGGGGACGAAACGTTTGCAACAAAAACTTCCAGCTCGGCGAACAGAACCACAGCAATGAGCACCCGAGCTACAAATCTTCGCACAAACTTTGAATATCCATAGGTCCCTCAAAGTTGCCAGCTAAGTTGATAGGATTGTCAAGAAGGTGTTTGATGTGTTGGCTTTCATTAACAGCTGGATTAAGTTTTAAGAGCCGTGAGGTTATGCTGCAGCTCTGTAGACCCCTGGTTAGACCACACATGGAATACTGTGTTCAGTTCTGGTCGCCTCATTAAAGGAAAGATGTGGAAGCTTTAGAGAGGGTGCAGTGGAGGTTTACCACAGTGCTGCCTGGACTGGGGGGCATGTCTTATGAAGAAAGGTTGAGGGACCTCGGACTTTTCTTATTCAAGCGAAGAAACATAAGAGGCGACTTGATAGAGGAGTACAAGATGATCACATGCATAGATAGAGTGGATAGCCAGAGACCTTTCCCCAGGCTGGAAATAGCTATCATGACGGGGTATAATTTTAAGGTGATTGGAGGAAGATTTAGGGGAGCTGTCAAGAGGTAAGTTCTTTACACAGAGTAATGGGTTCGTAGAATGCACTGCCAGCAGTGGTAGTAGAGTCAGATACATTAGAGACATTTAGGCAACACTTGGATAAACACATAGAAGATAGTAAAATGAAGGGATGTAGGTTATCCTGATTTTAGAGTAGATAAAAGGTTGGCACTACATCGAGGGCCGAAAGGCCTGTAATGCTCTGTACTGTTCTGTTTTATGATTTATGTTCTATGTTCACTCTCTTCCCAACAGGGTCATGACAAAAAGTAAACATTCCTAATGTGATTAGCATCACAACATTTACCCCCAATATAACTGACTCTTTAGCTTGCTTCACTTATGTGTTTGTCACTTCTCGGCCTTTTGGCTGAGATCAAGTGTCTGTTCTTATCAGGACGGGTGTCGAGTTGCGAGTCATCAGAGCTAGTGGAGATCATGGCTGGATCGTGATTGGACATTGGAGGATCGTTTGGTTGTTGGGCAGCATGGTGGCTCAGTGGTTAGCACTGCTGCCTCACAGTACCTGGGTCCCAGGTTCAATTCCAGCCTTGGGTGACTGTCTGTGTGGTGTTTGAACATTCTCCCCACGTCTGTGTGGGTTTCCTCCAGGTACTCCAGTTTCTTCCCACAGTCCAAAGATGTGCAAGTCAGGTGAATTGACCATGGTAAATTGCCCATAGTGTTAAGTGCATTAGTTAGAGGGAAATGGTCTGGGTGGGTTACTCTTCAGAGGGTTGGTGTGGACTGGTTGGGTTGAAGGGCCTATTTCCACACTGTAGGGAATCTAATCTAATATGCTTCCAATAAGAAATTTATAGATTTTAATAGTAAATGATTGAGAATGAAATCGGCTGGCACTGATTAAAATAGGTGTGATGATCAATTATCCATGCAGGCAGTGCATTAAATTGGTGCTGCCTGTTATTCTAAGTGATAGATGTATACATTTAGTGGGATCTGCAATGTTCATGTACTGCATGCATCAGCAGTGGGCCCTACTACTTAAGGCTGCTTGGACCTCGGAAAGAAGAATTATAGTACATTGTGGCTGCAAGGAACTGTGGGAGATTTTTGAAAAGTGAATCTGGTTAAACCTATTAGAGTACATGCACCAAAGTTCAAATATTAACCTGGCCAAGAATTGGAGAGAGCATTGACATCCTATATCCAGGCAGTAGCATAAGGTCATCTGGACAGTAGTGGAGGAGTTCAAGGAAGATGGTCAAACATCCGTTTCCCTAGATGGCCTCAATTGTTGCAGAATATAACACATCCCTACAATGTGCAAACAGGCCATTTGGCCCAACATTTCCACACCGACCTCTGCAGAGTAACCTTCCCAGACCCCTGCCCCTATCCTGTTACTCTACATTTCTCCTGACTGAAGACTATGGTCAACTTAGCATGGCCAATGTACCTAAGCTGCATATCTTTGGATTGTGGGAGAAAACTCATGCAGACACGGGGAGAATGTGCAACCTCCACACAGACAGTCACCCAAGGCTGGAATTCAACCTGGGTCCCTGCCACTAAGAGGCAGCAGTGCTAACTACTGAGTCACTGTGCTGCCCTGACCTACAGAAGAGTTACAGTATGGCAGGAAGCCATTTGACCCATTGCATCTGCATCAGCTTATGAAACAAGCATCGTGACTTACTACCAATTTCCTGCTTTCTCCCCAGCCCCTTCCTCATTATTGTTATCCAAATAATTATCCACCACCTCTCTGAATGCCTCAGTTGAAACTGTCTCCACCACATTTTCAGGCGTCCTCACTGAGTGAAAAAGTTCTTCCTCACCCTTGCTTCTTTTGCACATCACTTTAAATCTATTTTGTTCTTGTTTTTTTTACAATTGAAAAGAACATTTCCCTATCTACTCTATTCAGCCCACTCATGTATTTGAAAATCTCTATCTGAGCTCCCCTCAGCCTTTTTCTCTCCAAGGAGTTTGAATAATTCAATAGTTTGAACAAATAAGCAGTTTAAAAATGTCCAATGAGTGAACACTTCCTGAATAGTAAACAAAATAACCAACATCTTAACAGCTTGCACTGGCTATTGTGCCTTTTGACAGTAATAAGATCAAATTCTAAACATAATCATCCAGAAAGTATGCTTTAAAACTACAGCTGCAAGCATCTCTCACACCATGTATAGTGCAAACTACAAGAACAGTTCAACTAATCAGTAACATATGGTCTTTTGAATTGCAATCGTGATGATTTCTTTCAAATCCTGCATGGCTATAAAAAGAATTTCATCAATTCCATAGCAATCTCATTCCCCGAATTTCATCTTGCATGAATTATCTTTTTAATTGTGTCAGGTTCACTTATGATTTGAAGGGATTGAGATTTTGAAAAAAAATTTTTTCCCCTGTACTGAAAAGAAAGAAGTAATAGAAGTAAAGAATAGCTCAGGGACAGTGACATTGATGAGGAATAAATTGATCCAATAGGCTGACAGCATATTTCCAGGAACATTGCATTAAAATTGCAGATGCAAGTTTAGAACTTGGAAGGTAACCAGAGAAATAAAGAACTGTCTCAGCAGAAGTGTATGATGCAGGAAATGGGAAATGGGAGAATCCAAAAACCACTTCAGTGCTGCAATAGAAATTGTTGTTATCTAGCAATTGTTGATAATGGCCTGGGCATTTATTACAATCCTTGAATTTAGTGGATGATATTGAGCTTCCTGAGTGTTATTGGAGTTAATCATAGATTCTCTACAGTGTGGAAGCAAGCCAGTCAGCCCATTGAGTCCACACTGACTCTCCAAAAAGCATCCTACTCAGACTCAGCCCCCTACCCTTACATTTGCCATGGGTAATCCACCTAACCTGCACATCACTGGACACTATGGGGCAATTTAGCATGGCAGAAGTGGGTAGATGCTGAAGATTAGAGTCAAGGTTAGAATGATGCTGGAAAAGCACAGTAGGTCAGGCAGCACCTGAGGAGCAGGAAAATCAACCTTTCGGGCAAAAGCCCTTCATCAGGGAGGATGAAGGGCTTTTGCCCAAAACGTCGAATTTCTTGCTCCTCAGATGCTGCCTGATCTGCTGTGCTTTTCCAGCACCACTCTAATCTTGATGGCAATTTAGCATGGCCAATCCACCTAACCTGAACATCTTTGGACTGTGGGAGGAAACCCCCACAGGCACAGGGAAAAAGTGCAAACACCACACAGATAGTCGCTTAAGGGTGGAATCAAACCTGGGTCCCTGGTGCTGTGAGGCAGCAGTGCTAACCATTGAGCACCATGCCACCCTTGCTTCTCTCTTTTCTTAAAAGTGAACAAAAGCAATGGCTGGGTGGTATTACTGTTAGACTGTTAATCATAGAATAAGTTGTACTCATTCAGGTACATGGAGAGTATTCCATCATGCTCCTGACTTGTGCCTTGTAGATGCTGGTGGTCAAAAGAATCAAGTGATTTGCTTGCTACAATATGTCCAGCCTTTCTCCTGCTCAGTAGCCAATGAGCTGAGGACCTCCCTATGGGCAGAACACACATGGAATAAAACAACAATTTCTCTGTAGCGTACAGCACTACTTACCAACTGAGTAGTGTTTAACTGATGTTGCACTTCCTGGCTTCCTGCCATCGCTGTAGACGGCAGGAAAGAATCAATCAGAGTACTGGGCTCTGGAGTCATAAGCCAGCCTGACTGGGTGAGATTTATTATTAATTGGATTTAAATTCCATTAGCTGCCATCTTGGGATTTGAGGTGTTCCCCCCAGATAATAAGTTTATGCCTCTGGATTACTCGTCTGGTGATAGACATTATCATTATGTCACTGCTTCCCCTCAATGTTAATTATTTATTGCAGTAAAAGTCTTAGAACTTGAAGTCTTGTCATGTAATCCCTTTAAGTTGATCACTGGCAATTCAAGTCTCTTTTTAAAGTTTGGTCTCTACAGAGATCATAACACAAGCAGGAAGCAAGAGATGCAAACAGGCAAATAGTAATGACTTGGAAACCTGTATGAAGTTCACATTTGCATGGGAATTGGACAGATCAACTGTCAAGCAATGCTCTGCAACTTTTCCTTTGACTGATTTCAGTTAAAAATAATTTTCAAGCAAAATGTCATTCACTGGCTACAGACAGTCTCAAACAAGATGACTGTTCTTCCAATCTCTGCCAAATCTTTCTTTTACCATAAGAATGGAATTTGAAGCTTATTGTCTTTAATTATAATGAGAAAAGGTAAAGAACAGTGTATTAATTATGATTTAAATATAGCATTGCACCAAACTGATGTCAAATGTCAATATGTCACCACACCAATACCTTATACTTAAGTTGTGCCTTTAACATAGAAGACCACCCCAATGCTCTATTTATAAAGCTTGATAGCTCAGTTTTAGATCAGAGCCAATTGATATAAAAGCAATATACTGCGGATTCTGTAAACCTGAAATATAAAGTGTTGGAAATACTCATCAGGCCTGGCAGCATCTGGGGAGAGAGAAAATGAAGTACTGTTTTGAATTGAATGTGATTCTTCTTCAGGACAGGACAGAAAAACAAAACATTTATCTTTTTCTCAACTGAGGATTCCGTGCTACCATGGTTGATGGGGGCCTCAGGTGGGTCCAACCCATTTCCCTCACTTCTATCCTCACCATTTCCCATCCTTCCTACAACAAAGATAGGGCCCCTTTGTCCTCACTTTCCATCCCACCAGTCTCCACATTCAAAGGATCAGAATCTGTCATTTCTGCATCCTCCAGCAGGATGCCATCATCAAGACACATATTCCCCTCTCCTCCCTGTCAGCCTTCCACAGGGACATCTTACTCCAGGTTTCCTCCACTCCTCAACTCCCAACATCCCTCCATATCACCACAGCACCTTCCTATGCAATTGCAGAAGGTGTAGCATTTGTACATTTACTTCCTTCCTCCTCACTATCCAAGGCCCCAGACAGATCTCCCAAATGAAGCAGTGATTTACCTGTCATTCATTCAGTCAACACTGTATTTGCTGTTCACAATGTGATCTCTTCTACAATGGGGTGAGGAAACACAGACAGGGTGACTGTTTTGAGGAACACCTAAGCTCTATCTGTGAAAATAACCCCTAGCTTCCAGTTGCTCACCATCTCAATAAACCATCATCTTCCCACGGCGACATTTCTGTCTCAAACCTATTGTGATGTTCCAGCGAGGCTCAATGAAAGCTGGTGGAATAACACATTATCTTTTGCCTAGGTACCTTACCGTCTTCAGGACTCAACATTGAGTTTAACTATCTCAGTGTGTTAACACCCTCCTCCATGTTTGTTACCCATCTCCACACTGCTAGGTCCTGTTTGTATGTGTTGCTCCAAAAACAGCCAACACATTTTCAACAATTTACACTTGTTGTTAGTATCCAACCTAGCATTTATCTCTCTCAGCTTACCATCAGCAATCTTGGTGCTTGCCTATTCCTTTTTTCTCTTCTTCCTGTTTCTAAGCACCATTTCAATATACTCAATTTGTCTCCTCCCTCCCACCCCACTACCATGGCACCCCATCATCCCACATCATCAGCATAAATAAATACTCTTTTCCAGCCGTTTTCAGTTCTGATGAAGGGCCATTGGACTAGAAATGTTAACACTGGTTTTCTCTACACAGCTGCTGCCAGACCTGGTGAACATCTCCAACAATTTCTATTTTGGTTTCAGATTCCGATCATCTGTAGTAGGAAAGATTATTGTTTGTTATTACTCATTATTTCAATAAAACTGTAAATAATGATGACTCTGTGCAACAGCAATGTGGGTTGACTACAGTGTTTAAAGAACATGGCTCACCAATACCTTTGGTGTGGACAATAAATGCTGACCTAGCCAGTGACACCCACACCCCATGAAAGAATTTTTCTTAACTGAAGGGATTAAAATAGAACATTAAGTTTCCAACTTTCAAGTCGGTGATTAATATCACTGTGATTTATATTTTGTGAACATGCCTATTTTAAAATACCAATAGGTTAACTCTTTTGACAGCATCGCTGAACTCCTGGTAGACAGCTGTATTGTGTATGCACTAGTAATGCAAAAGAAGGAATTGTTATTCTTCATGACAGCATCTAGAAAAATCTGAAACTGAACATGTTTCTGTCTCCGCTGCAAAGGTTACAGGTGACTCCTTCTCTACATGCTCCCTGTAAGTGGGACAGCAGGGACCAATAGGTTATCCTTATTCTCTGTCTTCTGTTGCTTACCCACTTACCTCAGAAACACTGGGAGGAAGATGGCAGTAGTTGCTGGGCCAGTGTTGGAAGAAATTCTGATACTCTGCTTGCAGTGAGATTGACTAATAGTGCAAATCTCTCTATACCCTTAGTCTGTAACCATTCAACAAATGAAGACCTTGGTCCAGTCTAGGGTGATAATGGTGAAACTACATGGGTCTTTGGAGTTCATTCTGTCCCATTATGCAGCCTCCTCCTGATCAGATGATAACTACACCTGCTCAGTAAGCATTTATTCCTGGCTAACAATGGTGAACTTCACAACATGACAGGGATGTCCTCTTGAATCTATTGAACTGCTCGAGTGTCCTGTCTGAGACATACAATAGGATGGAATAAAAACCTAACAGTCCTCAGAAAGACTCAGGGAAATTCAGCACAATATGTCCTCAGGAAATTCAAGTGTACTTCAAAATAAATTAAATGGCAAGTAACATTCACACCACACAAATGCCAAGTCAAGACCATGTCCATTAAGAAACAATCTAACCATCACCCCACGAGACTCAATGACATTGCCATCACTGAATCCACTATATCAACATCTTGGGGGTTACCACTGACCCAGAAGCTCAACTGGACTAGCCATATAAATACAGTGGCTTCAAGAACAGGTCAGAGGCTAGGAATACTGCAGTGAGTAATTCATCTCCTGATTCCCCAAAGTCTGACCACCACCTACAAGATTCATGTGAAGAATGTGAAGGAATATTTACCACACACTTGGATTAAAGCAGCTCCAAAGAAATTTAGGAAGCTTTACACCATTCAAGGCAAAACAGCCCACCTTAATTGGCACCACATCCAAAAATATTGCCTCCCTCCACTATTGACGGTCAGTGTACTACATATAAGATACATCACAGAAATTCACCAATGCTCCTCACACTGCACCTTCCAAGCTAGGATCAATTCCATCTGGAAGGACACAGGTAGCAGATATATGGAACACCATCATCTGCAAGTTCCTCTCCAAGCCATTCTTCATCCTGACTTGGAAATGTGTCACTGTTCCTTCACTATCACTGGGTCAAAATCCTGGAATTCACTTCCTAATGGCTTTGTGGGTCAACCCACAGCACATGGACTGCAGTGGTTTAAGAACGCAGCTCTCAAGGGCAGCTAGGGATGAGCAATAGATGCCGGCCTGGCCAATGAAACACATATCCCAGAGTCTCTAAAAAAATTGCTTTTGAATTTTAGTTGCTTTTGTCATGTAATGTATGTGACATCCCATTATGCTGAACAAAATCCTCCAATTAACTTCTTTTGAACCATCTTGGTTTCAGTGAAATGTTATCCTTGATGTCAGGAAAAGCATCAAAACCTTGAACCTCAAGGCACACCACTACTTAGCATGTCTGAAGCCTCTGAAAATATCTATTCAGTTAAATCCAACTTTAGATACATGGCCTTTGAGCTTACAGCCTTACAGTTGCATTTACATGTGTTTGTTAAATGTGATAGCTCTTTCTGACTTTATCACTCTTTCAAGTGAAGCTTTACAGACCCCCATCATCAACGGGGTGCAAAACTTTCTCCTCAAATAAAGACAGAAAGTATTGGAGAAATTCACCAGCATGTGTGGAGAGAGAAACAAAAGTTAATTATTCTGCCATGCACTTTCACTGTATTTTCCCTTATTATTGCTCTCTCTAAAGGAAGCTGTTCCTTCCTGTCCAGTCTGGGCCCTCCAGGATTTTAATAGTCTCAATTAAATCTCCCCTAAAGTATCTTCACTTTCAAAAAAAATCTATTCTTATAGAGTCATAGAGATGTACAGCATGGAAACAGACCCTGCGGTCCAACCCGTCCATGCCGACCAGATATCCCAACGCAATCTAGTCCAACAGCCAGCACCCAGCCCATATTCCTCCAAACCCTTCCTATTCATATACCCATCCAAATGACTCTTAAATGTTGCAATTGTACCAGCCTCCACCACTTCCTCTGGCAGCTCATTCCATACACGTACCAACCTCTGTGTGAAAAAGTTGCCCCTTAGGTCTCTTTTATATCTTTCCCCTCTCACCCTAAACCTATGCCCTCTAGTTCTGGCTCCCTGACCCCAGGGAAAAGACTTTGTCTATTTATCCTATCCATGCTCCTCGTAATTTTGTAAACCTCTATAAGGTCACCCCTCAGCTTCCGACGCTCCAGTGGAAACAGCCCCAGCCTATTCAACCTCTCCCTATAGCTCAAATCCTCCAACCCTGGCAACATCCTTGTAAATCTTTTCTGAACCCTTTCAAGTTTCACAACATCTTTCTGATGAGAAGGAGACCGGTATTGCACGCAATATTCCAACAGTGGCCAAACCAAACTCCTGGACAGCCTCAACATGGCCTCCCAAATCCTGTACTCAGTACTCTGATCAATAAAACAAAGCATTCCAAACGCCTTGTTCACTATCCTATCTACCTGTGAACCCACTTTCAAGGAGTTATGAACCTGCACTCCAAGGTCTCTTTGTTCAGCAACACTCCCTAGGACCTTACCATTAAGTGTATAAGTCCTGCTAAGATTTGCTTACCCAAAATGCAGCACTTCGCATTTATCTGAATTAAACTCCATCTGCCACTTCTCAGCCCATTGGTCCATGTGGTCCAGATCCTGTTGTAATCTGAGGTAACCCTCTTCGCTGTCCACTATACCTCCAATTTTGGTATCATCTACAAACTTACTAACTGTACCTCTTATGCTCGTATCCAAGTCATTTATGTAAATGACAAAAAGTAGAGGATCAGGTAGGTGTACCCCAGAACTCTGTGGGAAGCTAGAGAAGTGATTGCTGGGCCTCTTGCTGAGATATTTGTATAATCAATAGTCATAGGTGAGGTGCCAGAAGACTGGAGATTGGCTAACGTGGTGCCACTGTTCAAGAAGGGTGGTAAGGACAAGCCAGGGAACTATAGACCGGTGATTCTGACCTCGGTGGTGGGCAAGTTGTTGGAGGGAATCCTGAAGGACAGAATGTACATGTATTTGGAAAGGCAAGGACTGATTAGGGATAGTCAACATGGCTTTGTGCGTGGGAAATCATGTCTCACAAATTTGATTGAGTTTTTTGAGGAAGTAACAAAGAGGATTGATGAGGGCAGGGCATATGTGATCTATGTGGACTTCAGTAAGGCGTTCGACAAGGTTACCCATGGGAGACTGGTTAGCAAGGTTAGATCTCATGGAATACAGGAAGAACTAGTCATTTGAATACAGAACTGGCTCAAAGGTAGAAGACAGAGGGTGGCGGTGGAGGGTTGGTTTTCAGACTGGAGGCCTGTGACCAGTGGAGTGCCATAGGGATTGGTGCTGCTCTGACATTTTTTAGATTAGAGTGGTGCTGGAAAAGTACGGCAGGTCAGGCAGCATCCGAGGAGCAGGAAAATCGACGTTTCAGGCAAAAGCCCTTCATCAGGTGCTGCTCTAACATTCTCTAGTGTGATTGCACACTGTAAATTGGTGATCAGACTGGACACAGCATTCTTGCTGTTCTTTAAGTTGTTCTTTAGATCTAATTATACCTTAGCTCATAATTTTTTAAATAGAATCCCTACAGTGTGGAAACAGGCACTTCGGCCCAACGATTCCACATTAACCCTCTGAAGGGTATCCCACCCAAACCTATTCCGCTACCCTATTACTCTACATTTACCCCTGATTCATAATGAAAGATTTCTGCCTGGCTTTTGAACCACCTTGTCTATCTGGCCTGCTACTCACTAGGAATCAGCAGATACAATTGAACAAGATCCTTGTATTTCACTACATTTCTCATTTACTATGTTTTCCCCTCACTTTGTCTGTGCTCCCCAGGATTCATGGTTCTCCAGATTAAATTCCATTTACCACTTGTCTGCCTGCTCTTGTTTGAATGGGGACGTAGATTTTGTTTTGCATTCAACTGAACAGGTTGCCCGGGCTTTTGCTTATTACTTCACACAGTGAACGTTAACCGTGTCGGTCAATCAGGCAGCGTTGGTCCAAGTATTATATCTGCCATAAATGCTGTTGGTTGCGAATCTTATCAGATCAAATGGTTCAGTTAGACAGACAGTTACAAGCACTGAGGAATTTGCAACAGCAACAGTATGTGATGGATGGCAGTTATAGGAAGGGGGGAAAAGTCTCAGATACAGTCACAATGATGGGTTAACTCCAGGAAAGGTAAGAGAGGTAGGCACCTAGTGCAGGAGTCTTTTATGGCTATACCCATTTCAAACAGGTATACTGTTTTGGAAAATGTAGGGGGTGATGGATTCTCAGGGAAACGTAGCATGAACAGCCACATTTCTGGTATTGAGACTGGCTCTAATGCAACAAGGGGTACGTCGGGTTCTAAGAGATCAATTGTGTTCGGGGATTCTCTAGTCCGAGGTATGAACAGACGTTCTTGTGGCCAGCAGCGAAAAATCAGAATGATGTGTTGCTTCCATGGTGCAAGGATGTCTCAGAGAGGGTGCAGAATGTTCTCACGGTAGAGAGGGGCCAAAAGAGGTCATTGTCCACATTGGAACCAATGACATCAGAAGGGAAAAGGTTGAGATTCTGAAGGGAGATTACAGAGAGTTAGGCAGAAGTTTAAAAAGGAGGTCCTCGAGAGTAGTAATATCTGGATTACTCCCAGTGCTACGAGCTAGTGAGGGCAGGAATAGGAGGATAGAGCAGATGAATGCATGGCTGAGGAGCTGGTGTATGGGAGAAGGATTCACATTTTTGGATCATTGGAATCTCTTTTGGGGTAGAAGTGACCTGTACAAGAAGGATGGATTGCACCTAAATTGGAAGGGGACTAATATACTGGCAGGGAAATTGCTAGAGCTGCTAGGGAGGATTTAAACTAGTAAAGTGGGGGGGATTGGATCCAGGGAGAACGTGAGGAAAGAGGTCAATCTATACTGGTACAGTTGAGAACAGAAGCGAGTCAAACAGTCAGGGCAGGCAGGGACAAGGTAGGACTAATAAATTAAACTGCATTTATTTCAATGCAAGGGGCCTAACAGGGAAGGCAGACGAACTCAGGGTATGGTTAGGAACATGGAACTGGGATAGCATAGCAATTACAGAAACATGGCTCAGGGATGGGCAAGACTGGCAACTGAATGTTCCAGGATACAAATGTTACAGGAAGGATAGAAAGGGAGGCAAGAGAGATGGGGGAGTGGCGTTTTTGATAAGGGATAGCATTACAGCTGTGCTGAGGGAGGATATTCCTGGAAATACATCCAGGGAGGTTATTATAGACCCCCTAATAGTCAGAGGGAAATTAAGAAACAAACTTGTAAGGAGATCTCAGCTATCCGTAAGAATAATAGGGTGGTTATGGTAGGGGATTTTAACTTTCCAAACATAGACTGGGACTGCCATAGTGTTAAAGGTTTAGATGGAGAGGAATTTGTTAAGTGTGTACAAGAAAATTTTCTGATTCAGTATGTGGATGTACCTACTAGAGAAGGTGCAAAACTTGACCTACTCTTGGGAAATAAGGCAGGGCAGGTGACTGCGGTGTCAGTGGAGGAGCACTTTGGAACCAGTGACCATAATTCTATTAGATTTAAAATAGTGATGGAAAAGGATAAACCAGATCTAAAAGTTGAAGTTCTAAATTGGAAAAGGCCAACTTTGACGGTATTAGGCAAAAACTTTCGAAAGCTGACTAGGGGCAGATGTTCGCAGGTAAAGGAACAGTTGGAAAATGGGAAGCCTTCAGAAATGAGATAATGAGAGTCCAAAGAAAGTGTATTCCTGTCACGGTGAAAGGAAAGGCTAGTAGGTATAGGGAATGCTGGATGACTAAAGAAATTGAGGGTTTGTTAAGAAAAAGAAGGAAGCATATGTAAGGTAAAGACAGGATAGATCGAGTGAATCCTTAGAAGAGTTAAAAAGGCAGTAGGAATATACTTAAGAGGGAAATCAGGAGGGCAAAATGGGGACATGAGATAGATTTGACAAATAGAATTAAGGAGAATCCAAAGGGTTTTTACAACTACATTAAGGACAAAAGGGTAACTAGAGAGAGATTAGGGCCCCTCAAAGATCAGCAAGGCGGCCTCTATGTGGAGCTGCAGAAAATGGGGGAGATACTAAACGAGTATTTTGCATCAGTATTTACTATAGAAAAGGATATGGCAGATAGAGAATTTAGGGGAATAGATGGTGACACCTTGCAAAATGTCCAGATTACAGAGGAGGAAGTGATGGATGTCTTGAAACGCATAAAAGTGGATAAATCCCCAGGACCTGATCAGGTGTGCCCTAGAACTCTGTGGGAAGCCAGAGAAGTGATTACTGGGCCTCTTGCTGAGATATTTGTATCATTGATAGTCATAGGTGAGTGCCGGAAGACTGGAGGTTGGCAAACGTGGTGCCACTGTTTAAGAAGGGTGGTAAGGACAAGGCAGGGAACCATAGACCAGGGAGCCTGACATCAGTAGTATGCAAGTTGTTGGAGGGAATCCTGAGGGACAGGATGTACATGTATTTGGAAAGGCAAGGACTGATTAGGGATAGTCAACATGGCTTTGTGCGTGGGAAATCATGTCTCACAAACTTGATTGAGTTTTTTGAAGTTACAAAGAGGATTGTTAAGGGCAGAGCGGTAGATGTGATCTATGTGGACTTCAGTAAGGTGTTCGACAAGGTTCCCCATGGGAGACTGGTTAGCAAGGTTAAATCTCATGGAATGCAAAGAGAACTAGCCATTTGAATACAGAACTGGCTGAAAGGTAGAAGACAGAGGGTGGTGGTGGAGGGTTGGTTTTCAGACTGGAGGCCTGTGACCAGTGGAGTGCCACAAGGATCGGTGCTGGGTCCTCTACTTTTTGTCATTTATATAAATGATTTGGATGCGAGCATAAGAGGTACACAGTTAGTAAGCTTGCAGATGCCACCAAAATTGGAGGTGTAATGGACAGCGAAGAGGATTACCTCAGATTTCACGAAGATCTTGACCAGATGGGCCAATGGGCTGAGAAGTGGCAGATGGAGTTTAATTCAGATAAATGCGAAGTGCTGCATTTTGGGAAAGCAAATCTTAGCAGGACTTATACACTTAATGGTAAGGTCCTAGGGAGTATTGCTGAACAAAGAGACCTTGGAGTGGAGGTTCATAGCTCCTTGAATGTGGAGTCACAGGTAGATCAGATATTGAACAAGGTGTTTGGTATGCTTTTTTTATTGGTCAGGGTATTGAGTACAGGAGTTGGGAGGTCATGTTGCAGCCGTACAGGAGTTTGGTTTGGCCACTGTTGGAATATTGCGTGCAATTCTGGTCTCCTTCCTATCGGAAAGATGTTGTGAAACTTGAAAGGGTTCAGAAAAGATTTACAAGGATGTTGCCAGAGTTGGAGGATTTGAGCTACAGGGAGAGGCTGAACAGGCTGGGGCTGTTTTCCCTGGAGAGTCAGAGGCTGAGGGGTGACCTTATAGAGGTTTACAAAATTACGAGGAGCATGGATAGGATAAATAGACAAAGTTTTTTCCCTGGGGTTGGGGAATCCAGAAGTAGAGGGCATAGGTTTAGGTTGAGAGGGGAAAGGTATAAAAGAGACCTAAGGGACAACATTATCACGCAGAGGATGGTATGTGTATGGAATGAGCTGCAAGAGGAAGTGGTTGAGACTGGTACAATTGCAACATTTAAGAGGCATTTGGATGGGTGTATGAATAGGAAGGGTTTGGAGGGATATGGGCCGGGTGCTGGCTGTTGGGACTAGATTGGGTTGGGATATCTGGTCGGCATGGACAAGTTGGACCGAAGGGCCTGTTTCCATGCTGTACATCTCTATGACTATGACTCTTGGAGTGGTGCAGCAAGATGCTTACACTGAACCAGGCTGACTCTTGTCTGACTGAAACGTTGACCTTCGTTTGAATGTTGGACCAAATAGACGGGGCCCATCCAAACTTGGCGAGAATGTTGTCACAGAAACACTGAGGGCAGTGACTGAGAAACATCGAACTATTGTTCTCGTTTTAGAAAGAACTGCTTCCAAACTCAGCTTTGGGAACCGCGCAATGTGCATAATAGCCACTCAAGTAATCAATAGGGAAAGAAACGAAGGCAGGGAACAAGAAGTGAGAAATCTCTTAAAAGTTAACCCCTCAAATATAAATCAAACTATAATCAGTTTGCCTGTATTAGGTGCAGCAGGAAAAAAAAAGTCTGCTCACAATGTGGAAACAGCAGTGGATCACGAAAAAGTACCAAACCGTCAGGTCTTGGCTAAATTCACAATTATTGATTACGTTTGATAGTGGTCTGTAAGGTTTTCTAAGTCACTAAGTGGAGGAAAAGTTTTCCTGGCAACTGAATATGTTCAAAGGCGATGGTCAAGTTTTTTTTTGTAATCACTTTGCCCCATCTCAGAAAGCGGATTATGGTTTTAGAGCTTTGATTTCGTCCAACAAGGCGAAAAGGAATTGTGAAATGCCATTGATTTCAGTTTTAACATGTCACACTGGAACACAGCAATACTTCAAATCCTGGGAAGGAAGGAGCGGTCTAATTAAATTTGGGCTGGCGGAGAAGACAGAAACACAGAAAAATGGCAAAACCCTGAAGAAAAATAAAAGACGTCTGCAGAGAATTCTCACGGGACTAACAATTTCAATTCCAGGCTGTGAGAAAGCAGTGAGATTGAAAAAGCTCCAAATGTTCCACAGACCTTTCATTCCCTTCCGTTATCTGCCTGGTTGCATTAATTTATGAGACTGGGTGGTGGTGATGTGAAGGGGGGAGGGGGATGGTGAGTGTGGAAGAAATCCTAAACTGTTCTCATTCCTCTATCCTCAACTTTAAATGGTCAGGTGACCTCGGTTCCTCCAATGACGACGGTAAATTCCTGCAGCTATTCCTTCAGTCTCACTTAACCCCCTGCCGACTCCCTCGAAAAAAAGCTCAGATCTGCACAAATTCGCCACATCTGAGAGCGGGAGAGCTGATCTACTGGGAGCTGGGAGGTTTTCCCTTTTAGCTGGTGGACGGTGTTGGTAAAACTTGGCGCAGATCTGATGTTTTAGTGTTTGCTCCAAGCCACGTCAACAGGGGTGTGAGACAGCTTTAAATCCCGGAGTACTGATCAAATTTCCTTCGAGTCCCCTCCTCCCCGGGTGCCTTGTGTGGACCGAATCCCTGTCTCTCTCTTTCACACACGCTCAGTGCTAGTGCAACTCGATCATCGGAGCAAGATGGTAAGAGTCATTGCGCTTTCTCCTCATTCTTGCCTTTTCCAGCTTTTGTTACCTCTACACTGGCCGCAGTATCATTTTGTTGCATTGACGATCTGCCTCTTATTTTGAACAGGTATTCAAAAGTATTCCGTTTTTTGTCCTTCTAGCCATCGCCTTGATAAATGCTGAAGTAAGTTCGATCTCTTCATTCGCTCCCTTTTCACGCGATTTTCGTGTTCCCGGGGATAAAAGGGACCGATGTTTTGTTTCTGTCTGACAGGCTTGGGCGTTTTCAACGTGAAACAATCCTGGTTCTTTCTTTCTGTCTAGCGGGACTTCGTTGCAGGACAGTTAGATTTCAGGGATTGCTCGTGTTGTTTTTGTGTATGTAACAAATGGTTGGTTTTTCTTTGACTTGGGGGATGGGGCGTAGAGGGGGGATAACATTTGCTTGCTGCTGCAAGTTCAGACCGATCGTGAATGCATGCTGGAAGAGAGATGGAGAAGGGGTTAGTGGGTGGTACTGATGTTCGTGTGGACAAAAAAAAACACAAGACTGAGTCGAAAGCTGGTGGGAAGTAGTGTCTGTAAACTGTGAGATGGGAGTCCAGTGAAAAACTGTGACAAGTTTATCCTCTTGTTAGGTAGTTGGGAGCAGGGGATTACAAACCCTGTTCCCACAGCGACGAGAATTAACAAAAGAAAACTTATCGTAGAAAGTAAGTCGAATATTTTCTGGAAGTGAGGAGGGTCTCATTCTAAAAGTGATCCCCGCCCCCACATCAATAACCAAGAGGTGACACTGTGTAACATAGCCTTCCTACCCTTGGCTCTGCGGTTTAAGTTCGGCACCAGTGAATTCTCTCAGGGTTATCAGTGGTACTTTATCTGTCAGCATAAAGAGAGCTTACTTTGTCTTAGTTTAACTGTGAGCAGCATTTCAAACGCCCACTACAACCCAGAGCACCGTGTTTCAAGTGGCTGCATTTTCTTATTCTCATTGTTAAATCAGTCGTGAGAGCTACACAAAAAATTTTGCGAACTGGGTTCAATATTCAAGCTGTACCAACATGTTTGAAATCTCAAAATATAGAGGAGTCTTGTTACAACAATCCTTAAAGGGACAAGTATTTACTCATTAATTTAATTTACAACTACAAATAAATCTCAATAACATTATTGTTATTGCCATAGTGACTAATGTATCCAGTTTCATAAAGATTGAATATTTTTCTAGTTATTTGAATAAATCTAATTTTCCAATTTGAAAATGTCCATATGTCAATTGAATCTTATTTGTATTATTAATTCCTCTCGCTGTTGTAACTGTTAAATTTCTTGCTTGCAATACAGCTATGGTAATTGTTTGGGTAAAGGGTTCATTTCTCTAATGAGTGGGATCTGGCAACTAGTATTCCCAGAAATCTGCACTGGGTTGCCTGTCTTTCATCATCTAAGTTGACTTGGATAAGGGAATCAAGATTTGTCTATTCATTGCAGATGTCATTATTTTGGGAGGCATAATAACTCTTATATGGATGGGAGCAGCAAGTTGCAAAGAGACAGATCTTGGATCACAGTGAGTGCCAGATAGATTCAGTGCCAAAAAGTATGAGGTCATGTGCTCTGGATTTAAGATAAATTGGAATATTTCTTCTTAAGGGTGAGGGACTGTGGAGAAACAAAGAAATTTGGGTATCTATGTACACAAATTACTACTGTACATGTTACTTCACTGGTACAAATAGTAATCAAAACAGTCAAACCTCAAGGGGAGGCAACGTAAAAATGAGGAAGTGATACTTCAGTTGTATAGTCAATGTGAAGTACTGTGTACAGCTTTGTGCACTGCATTTCAGCAACTAAGAGAAACTGAGGACTGCAGATGCTGGAGATTGGAGTCAAAAAGTGTGGCACTGCAATCCCTCCAAGGATTCCTGATGAAGGGCTTATGTCTGAAACGTCGATTCTCCTGCTGCTTGGATGCTGCCTGAACTGCTGTGCTTTTCCAGCACCAGACGTTTCGGCACTGTATTTCAGGAAAGCTATATTGGTCTGGGAAGGTACAGTGCAGATTCATTGAAATACTACTTGGATTTAATGGATTAAGTTATGACAAAAAGTCTTGTAGGTTTGGCTTGTCTTCCCAAAACTTGAGAAGGTTGATAGGTGACCTAATTGAGGTGCATGGAATGGTAGTTCATGGAATAGGGATCAATAAAGTGTGGTGCTGGAAAAAGCACAGTAGGTCAAGCAGCATTTGAGGGGCAAGAGAGCCAGTGTTTCAGGCGGAACCCCTATTAGGCTGTAGGGTTAAGCCCGAAACATTTGACTCTCTTGCTCTTCAGGTCCTGCCTGACCTACTCTGCTTTTTCTAGCACTACACCTTATCAACTCTGACTTGTCCAACATCTGCAGTCCTCACTATCTCCTAGTTCTTGGAATAGGAAAGATGCATACAAGTTACACCCACTGGTGAAGTAAGCCTAATTGAGAGAATGCAATGTTAAAAGTTAAACCAACATTTAGGAATAAAATTAAGAAGCAATTTCTGATGATAAAGATTAGAGGAAGTCTGGAACATGCTCCCCTTCAAGAGATCATAGATAGTGAGTCAGTTGAAGTCTTCAAGACTACTATTGATAAGTACACTGAACACAAATCTTAATGACTCGTGACTCCGTGCAACTGAATTAAACCCTGCTGTTACTATTCAGTCAAAATCTCTCCCAAAAAATGGTCAGCACTGAGGATGACACATATTCTTTCTAATCACTTTACAAATCTATCTATAATAATTCATTTTCTCAAGGCCACCAGGGATGTGCAACAAATGCTTGTCTGATTTCTTGAATGAATAAATAATTGAGTGCATATAGTCTTTAAAAGATTCCTGTAGCAAATTCATTTGAAAGTGGTAGATGCTTTTAGTATCTACCTTGCAATAGACTTCTGGACAGATTGATGCTGAGTTATGATTACTACTTTGTATTTATTTTTAATTAGCCTATTCAGACATCCTGTGACACAATTCCAGGTCAAGTGAGATTTGAACCCAGGTAAAAACAACGACTGCAGATGCTGGAAACCAGAGTCTAGATTAGAATGGTGCTGGAAATGCACAGCAGTTCAGGCAGCATCCGAGGAGCAGTAAAATCGATGTTTCGGGCTAAAGCCCTTCATCAGGAATACAGGCAGAGAGCCTGAAGGGTGGAGAGACCACCGACACACTCCAGGCTCTGATGTAGGGACACCCTGGCACACGGTGACGCCTGGAATTAAGTCTAATAATGACCATGAAACCATTGTCAATTGTCAGAAAAAGCCCACTGGGTTCACTAATGTCCTTACGGAGGAGACTGCTATCCTTACCTGGTCTGGCATACATGTGACTCCATACCCACAGCAATGTGGTTGACTCTTAACTGCCCTCTGGCAAACAGGGATGGCAATAAATGTTGCCCTAGCCAATGGTGCCCACATCCCATAAATGAATAAAAAAAACTACCATTGTGCCATAAGATCTTGCATACAACCTTGTTGTGGAAAAAGTTGAGCTGGTTAAGAAAGTGGTTGAAAGGCAGGAGACAACATTAAAGAAACCGGCAGCAGCTGTAATAGGCAGGATGTGGCTTGTTTGGGGGCATCAACAATTCACCATGTTTATTGGTGACTTGGATGACAGGATAGAAATCAATATATTCAAATTTTCTAACAACAACAACAAATAATGGGAATTGTAAGCAACGTTCACAAGCATGAAAACACAAAATGATATGAATTAAGATTGGGTTCCTTTATTGGGTGGCATGGTGGCTAAGTGGTTAGCTGCCTCACAGCGTTAGGGTCCCAGTTTTGATTCCAGTGATGGGCGACTGTCTGTTTGGAATTTGCACACTCTCCCTGTGTCTTTGTGGGTTTCCTCTGGGTGCTCCGGTTTCCTCCCCCAGTCCAAAGATGTGCAGATTAGGTGAATCGGCCATGATAAATTGCCCATAGCGTTCAGGGATATATAGGCTAGGTGCATTAATCATGGGAAGTATAAGGTAAGGGGATGTGTCTGGATGGGATACTCTTTAGAGGCTCAGTGTGGACTTGTTGGGCCAAATGGCCTGTTTCCACACTGTAGGTGTTATATGGTCCTATGGAAAAACTAGCAAATGCATTTTAATGTAGGCAAACACTTTGATATCCTGTTTCCTTAAAATAAAAAAATTAAAACTCAGTTTTCTCCCACAGTCCAAAGATGTACAGGTCAGATGAATCGGCCATGCTAAAGTATCCATAGTGTTAGATGCATTAGTCAGAGGGAAATGGGTCTGGGTGGGTTACTGTTCGGAGGGACGGTGTGGACTGGTTGGGCTGAAGGGCCTGTTTCCAGCTATATAAGCCATCAAAGTACAATGAATAGGTACAAATAATTAGGGGGTTAGATAGGGTTGACAGTGTGAACCTTTTCCCGCGTATGGAGTCGGGTATTACAAGGGGGCATAGCTTTAAATTAAGGGGGGGTAGATATAGGACTGAAGTTAGGGGTAGGTTCTTCACTCAGTGAGTCGTAAGTTCATGGAATGCCCTGCCAGTAGCAGTGGTGGACTCTCCCTCTTTATGGGCATTTAAGCGGGCATTGGATAGGTATATGGAGGATAGTGGGTTAGTATAGGTTAGGTGGGCTTGGATCGGCGCAACATCGAGGGTCAAAGGGCCTGTACTGCGCTGTATTCTTCTATGTTCTATAATAATCAGTCAGCCCTGTGGAATGTTAGTCTTAATTATGCACAGGCCTAGAATACAAGGAGTGAGGAGTCATGCTCAAACTGTTCAAATCCTGGTGCAGGCCATGGCTGGAATCTGAGCAGTGTGGGAGCTAGACCTTGAGGTATCTGCAGCTATGAAGAGAATTGCAGTGACAATTTCCCAGCATGATGTCTTGACTCCCAATCATGAAAGTACAATAGGATTGTACAAAGAATTCAGAAGAGTAAGCTATGATTTCATGTTTCAAGATATGAAGGAAATGTTTGTGATGAATAGGGAGAAACTGTTTCCACTGATTGGAAAGTTCATGAAGGGTTTAAATGGCCCCCTTGTATTCCTATCATTTATTCATTGTCCAGAATAGAGGATCAAAGCACACCATGATGACATTCGGTCAAATATTCGATGAAATGTGGACTACGGTTTGTGAATTTTCTAATCCTCAGTAGAATATCAAATTAGGTTTTAGGAAGTACATCATCTTACAGAGAACTGTAATGATCCCAGCTGATAGTAATACTGGACAGGTCAGTGAGTGAAACATGGCTTGATAGATCATAACTGTGGTTTGCAGTTAGTTACTGAACAACCTTGACATAAATTGCAAAAAGCGAACCTCACCCCTTTTCCCGGCAACATCCTTCAGAGATCCCAGTGAAGTATCACTCCTATTTTAACTCCTTAATTTCTTTCTTAATGCTGGGCAAGAATTACCTTTCAATAACTTTCTATCTATTCACGACATTTGATTTCTGTTTGTGTCACACAAGTCCAAAGGTGTGCAGGGCAGGTGAATTGGCCATGCTAAATTGCCCATTGTGTTAGGTGCATTAGTCAGAGGGAAATGGGTCTAGGTGGGTTACTCTTTGGAGGGTCAGTGTGGACTTGTTGGGCAGAAGGGCCTGTTTTCACACTGTAGGGAATCTAATCTAAAAAAAAATTGCCAGGCAATAACAATCCCAAAGAAAAGCGAATCTAACCATTTCCCTTGACATTTTCATTGGCATCATTGTACTGAATCTCCACCATCAACAGCCTGGGAATTACCATTATTAACTTGAAATTGAACTGAATCAGCCATATAAATACTGTTGTTGCAGCACCAGGTCAGAGGCTAGGAGTCCAGTGGTTAATAACTTTCCTCTTGACTCACCAGTGCCTGTTTGCCATCTACAAGGCACAAGTCAGACTATGGTGGAATAGCTCCCCATGTGCCTGTTTGAGTGCAGCTCAGCAATAGTCAAGCAGCTCAGCATCTTCCAGGACAAAGCATCCCCTTTAATAGGCACCCAAACCTCCATCTTCAAAATTTTCTCCCTTAACCACCAGTGCATTGTGGCACCAGTGTACCATCCAGAAGATGCACTGCAGCAACTCACCAAGACTGCTTCAACAGCACCTTCAAAGCTTGTGATCTCTCCCACCTAAAAGGAGAAGGGCAGCAAATACATAGGAACACTAAGTCTCACCTCATTTTGACTTGAAATATTATCCCCATTCTGTCACAGTCACTGGGTCCATATCCTGGAAAATCCTAACAGTGCCCTGGGCGTGCCTGCACTCCTAGGACAACAGTTCTAGAAGGCAGCTTACTACTATCTTCTTGCAGGCAGTTGGTCATGGACAATAAATGCTGGTCTAGCCAATAACTTCTACATCCCATGTAGAAATTAATTTCTAAGAAACATACGCCAGGCAATGGCAACCTCCATCAAAATTTAATCATCTTCCCTTGGTGTTTGATGGTATTACCACTGCCAAAACTCCCACCATCAACATCCTGAGGCTTACAGTTGACCAGAAATGTAATCATTGTGGCTACAACAGGTCCGAGGTTCAGAACTTGGGAATTCTGCAATGAATAACTAATCTCTTGAATGCCCCCCAGACCCTGTCCATCATGTGCAAGAGAAAAGTGAGGAGCATGATGGAATATTGTCCACAGGTCTAGGTGAGCACAATTCTAACCACACTCTCAGCTTAACAGTTATAAGGACAAAGTAGTGCACTATTCAGTAGCCTTCTACATCCATCTCCCTGCACTACTGGTACACAATTGCAGCAATTTACCAAACCTTGTTTGACAGTACTTTCCAAACCAACAGTTTCTACCATAACAAGAGAAAGAGCTACGGAAAAGAAAGAATGCTACCAGCTACAATCTTCCCAACAAGTGACGCCCTATCCTGATTGCTCATTGTCCCTTCTCTATCACTGGGTCAGAACCTGGAAACCTCTCATTAAAAGTACTGTGAGTGTACCTCCTAACTAGTTCTCAAAGGAGTTACCTCAGAGTTCAACAGGACCTTGATCTGATGGGCCAATGGACTGACAAGTGACAGATGGAGTTTAATTTAGGTAAAGGTGAGGAGCTGCGTTTTGGAAAGGCAAATCAGGGCAGGACTTATACGCTGAATGGTAAAGTCCTGGACTGAGAGGGGAAAGGTCTATAAGGGACCTAAGGGCAACCTTTTCACACAGAGGATGGCATGTTTATGGAATGAGCTGCCAGAGGATGAGGCGGAGACTGGTACAATTACAACATTTAAAAGGCACCTGGATGGGTATATGAATAGGAAGGAGTTAGAGGGCTGTGGGCCAAATGCTGGCAAATAGGATTACATTTATTGAAGATATGTGGTCAGCATAGATGAGTTGGACTGAAGGGTCTGTTTCTGTGCTGTAAGTTTCTCATGCTGAGTTAAAGGTGAACAATGCAGGTTGGCCTTGCCAATTACACACCGACTGGTCAATGAATAAAAAGGACACACCTGTTTACTTGAACTGCTGTTTTCAAGGATCCATGTTCATGGTCTCCAAAGTTCCTGTATACAAGTAAGTATCCTGATATTTATGTGTATTTCTGTTTGTCTAAACTATTACCATTCACTTATCCAAAATGAATTCTGAAGTTTCTAGCTTTCTTCCTTACCGTATTTCCGCATGTTTCTGAATCTTGTCCCAACATTTAAGTCTAAATTATGTATATTTATTACAAAAAAGAAAGTGACTCAGTACTGGAAATATCCTTTTAGTCACAAAAACATCTATCACATTTTCCTTTGTTTCCTGACACTAACAATTTTTCTGGATTTGACTTATCTTCTCTTGGGTCCCAAGGGCTTTTGCTTTTCCTGACCAGCGAGCCATCTGGGAACTTGTCAAAAGTCTTCCTAGAACAAATGAAGTTCACCATCCCCATTAATCCTCCTTCTTAACTTCTTTTAACATGCTTCATCAACTTGGTCAGACCAGGCCTTTCCTGTATTGATTAATTTATTCCTTCTGTATGTGACAAGTAATCATGTCCCTCAATGTTTTCCTAAATTTGCCCATCTCTGATAATATTGAGTGATGTAAAGTTGTGAGCTATTCCACGCCCCATTTTGATATTATGCTACATTGTTAGCAATACCTAATTTCATGCCTGTGACAGGGAGGATTGGAAAATGATGGTCAGAGCTCCATTATTTCACCCCTAGCTTATTTTATCGTCAGGAATACATTTAATCCAGACCAGGCAATTTTCTTATTTAATGTATTCTCTCTGGTTTATTACATCCATTAACAATGATAACCATATTGTTCCTGTCTTTTGTGAAGACAGACACAAAGCATTCATTAAAAATCACATCCAGGTCTTATGTCTCCATGTATCAATTATTTTTCTGGTCTCCAATCAGCCAACTTTTTTCCTGGTTACTCAATTATGTATTTCTAGTATACTGAGATTTTCTTTTTATATATAATTGCATCACATGATGTTAGATATGAGAAATGATTATGAAATCAGTCACTGTGGTAACAAAAACGTTTCAGACTTTCTTTCTCCATTGGCCTAAGGCTAAGAGGCCTGTGTACTTTAACTAATTGGCTGTGCAACATAAAAAAGGTAAGAGACTCTGATGGTATGGCAGCATAGAAGAGTGTTGCAAAAATTGCAGAGGGTAGGGCAGGCACAATTGTTTGGATGGATCCCTCCCTTTGTTGTGCTAACGTTTTGTTTTTACAAGGTTCAAAGCCATGCATTGATTCCAGAAGATTGGCCAAATTCCTTTGCGATTCTATCTCCTATAACACTAGCTGTGTTCCTAGGTAATCTGTCTGACACAATTTGGAGGTGCCGGTGTTAGTCTGGGGTGGACAAAGTTTAAAAAACACATAACACCAGGTTATAGTCCAACAGGTTTATTTGGAAGGTGGTTGTGATGACCACTTGATGAAGAGGCAGCACCTCGAAAGCTAGTGCTTCCAAATAAACCTGTTGGACTATAACCTGGTGTTGTGTGATTTTTAACTTTGTCTGCAAAAAGCTATTGATCAGAGCACCAATCCACAAGTTTGATCTACATGTCTTAGCAAGGAAAGAGCTGGTAGAGTTGTAACTCCCAAAGCTGGATCCAAACTGAGCATGTGTGTTTAAAATCAGCTACAAGGTCTGCTCGCCGCATTCTTGCTCTAGAATGTCTTCCACAGTTATTGGCTTGGATCACTTTTCACTATTTTCAAAATTAGCTATCATTTTTTAAACCAGGGCTGTCAGTGTATGTAGTGAGCTACAGATCACATCTTCAATTTAAAGCGAGTGGAAAAGGTCAAATTCTATTTGCATTGAATGGGATTCAGATATTTGAAGGTATGGGAACAACATTCCACAATATCTTTTATTTTGCTGTGAAAACCATATCTCTTGATTCTAAAGGATTATCCTATTACTCATCAAGATCCTAATGCAAGTGTGTCCACTGCAATCAAATTTATGAGACATTTGTCCTGGAATGAACTTTCTCCTTCAGTTTCACACCAATGAATCCTAATGTGGCTCTGCTGAGAAACAGTATGGGAATCCTTCAAGTCCATTTCTATTTGACACATGGAGTACAAATTGAGTTTCTGATGAAAGAGGACTTTTTTTTTCAATAAAAGTATCCAGAGGACCACTTGAACAATTGTTCAACATTTAGAACACCTATCTGTAATTATTTCAAATATTTAACCGTACCATGACTTTCAAAATCCATACTTTTAACATATAATTTTTGGGAAGGGAGCTCATTGTCGTGCATATGTGAACCTGTCTCCTAGGCAGCAAATTCAAGTTTAACTCTGGCTGTGTTAGCGAGGCACTAACAACCTGAAACCTGAACTCCCAACTAGAACGAATCAAAGCCTGTAGCTTTAGTATAATGGATACTTAACTAATTCCTTCAAATCTACTATATTGTTTTGCTACTTAGAGCATAAAAACATGGTTAAGATTAAAGGCTAACATCTGTGTATGTGGGGCTCTTGAAAGCCAGACCATAACACCTATGTAATCACAATATGGGAGCAATGTGTTGCTGGTCCACTGGGAGCACAAGTAGTTTAATGTTGGCTGACTGATGAGGAGGATTTTACAAGCTCGGGTCACAGGAAATCTGTTGGTGTTGGTAGAACAAGACGCTAGATTAATGTAATTAATGTGATGCCTCTCTTTCCTGTTGGACAATTTGAGATTTTTCAAAAAGAAACTGCTGGAGAAACTCACCAGGTCTGGCAGTATCTGTGGAGGGAGATACAGAGACAACTTTTTAAATCCCATTTTACTCTTCTGTAGAACTGAAGGGGGCTGGAACAGTGAGCCTTGTGTTCCCATTTCATTCTGTGGGTGAAAAGATAAGGCGGAAAATGTAATTAATATCTAATGTTGCTTGCATTGCTTTCTGGATATTCAAACTGCTCAAATTTATAAAAATTATATCA
Source organism: Chiloscyllium plagiosum (assembly GCF_037043375.1). Lineage (NCBI taxonomy): Eukaryota > Metazoa > Chordata > Chondrichthyes > Orectolobiformes > Hemiscylliidae > Chiloscyllium > Chiloscyllium plagiosum. The sequence continues at coordinate 43,534,312 of NW_028270150.1, forward strand.
CACATCTATAATAGCAGAATATGAGGTTTTGCAATGTAACACTATTATCCTATACTATACCTGTACTGAACAAGTCTGATCCCTTGTTGTTGATATAAGAACATTGAAGCATAATCTGATACCACTGTGTCCACTAGCAAAAGACAGTCAAAACATTAAGATTCAAAAAGGTCAATACTTGATTCACTGTTTTTACGTTTTGTGAGTTATATTGCTTGAATGTTTGTAATTTTGTTTTTGATAATATGTTTAATTGAATTTCACCAGCAGCTTCTCCTACTTTGCAAACAGAATGAATGTTCATGTGGTAGAAAAGCAGTAAATTAATGAGTGAGAATGAGTCATTCACCTGTTAGCTAGCTTTCATAGGCAATTGAGTTAGCATACAATCAGAACAAAAAGTATTACAAGGCATTGCATTTGAAACGTTTAGGTATGTATGGAGCAGTTTGGACTGGGCTGGAGAATTTCTTGAGTAAATATCGTTCTTTTATCCAATAAAGAGATTTGTCCACATTTGATAACAAGATGCCTATTTCAGAACTTTTAAATTCTCAACTGGAGAAAAACATGATCACAGTTTATTTTAATAGAAATTGTCCAATAGATAAGGATTAGAGTACATTGGATTTATTATATCTCTGGATAAAATAAAATTTGATTTAAAGAAATTAAACTTCACAATAAGGAAGCAATACAGAATTGAGGAATCATAGGAGCTTTAGAAAGGAATTATAATGCTACAAGCTGGATCTTTAAAAGGTTGGACCATCTGTCCACAGACTGATGTGACGTTTACATTTGAATTTGAGGAAAGGCATTAGTTTCAACACATTACTGCTCCCAATCTTGCACCTACAGAGGAAAGTGGATAACTGAAAGTTAGCATACCAGCATCGCATGTGAGGTTGAAATACCATGCACTTCGTATCAATGTGATGAGGATCAAGGACCAAAGTGGCGTTTAAATCAAAACTCATCATATGATGGCAGAATGCTCAAGAGGATAAATAGCCTATTTCTTCAGTTCCGAGTTCAGAGGAATAATCTACTCTGAATTGCACTGTACCTGTAACAGTTTTTGCAAGTAATTAATATTTGAGATGTATGATTTGATATGAGTGTTGGTGTTTAAGAGCAGATTACAGCATGTTTACATTCTCATCACAGATCGGAGCTTAATATATGTTTGAGTCTGTTGTGATCGCTAATGTTAATGAAGTTCAGGGTCCAGAACTAGTTTCTATGTTCTGTAGTATCTACATGAAGAAAGAAGTTCACATGGTTAGTCCTAACTGGCTAATGGTAAATCAGCAGGACATTCCTGTACCCATCCATTTCATTCCTATTACACAAGAAAGAAAATTGTTTGTGTTATGAGATGTTTTCCATTATTAGCACAATTTGCACTCCAGACAAATTTTACCCCCAAGGAATACTCTTGATAAGTTAAGATTAAACAAAGCTAAGTGCTTGAATTCTGCATTGGCTGTTGGTAAAAATGTGCTGTCAGGATGTAATCACATGTCACATGGTTAAGTTGAAGGAAATGTGGGTTAGCCTAAATCTCAGTCTTTTGTGGTAATTTCGTTTTAATTTAATACTAGAATCATCGAGAAGTGACAACATAATCATATACTGAGGCAAAAGTTATTTGTTTAATAATCTCAGTGAGGAAGACAAACCAAACACAGCTTTATATTAAATTGGTTGATATCCCATGGTATTTTAGAAGCCACAGTTTTACCTGTCTTCATGCTTTCTTTCTTCTCTTTGACCTGTTACACTTCTGATTCTATCTTATCCTTCTTTCAAATCACAATCTACAGTACAATGGGAAAGTAATCACCTTATGGCTGCATCCTTCCCACCCTTACAACTATCACTTTCTCCTAGCCCTAAACTTTCACCATTGACAATCTTGCCTGTATCCTTTTTGATAGTACTCCTATATTTTCCCCTTTTAAATTATTAAAGCTTTGCACTCTCATCTCTCCTTTTTTCATCGTGCACTTAACATATACCGAGGAGGAAAATGTAACCCAAAGACCACTCATCTTCTACAGCTACTTTCTTCTGAATTATCATCGACCATCTCTTGACAATACAACTGAAAATAATTAATTGATTTAATAGCTTCCCATATTCAAAGAGGTTTCACAGGTAGGAGCAGTATTCCATGACTAGTTTCTAGAATGAGTGTGAATAATCTACTCAATTGAAGATGAAACTTGACCAATTTCGACTTTACTCACTTTCAATATCTGTGTCTGCCAAACTTAATGGGTCAGTCGAGAAAGATTAGCCATAGTTTTTAATGAAGCGATGAGGGTTTCCCCTGATGGTTGGAGAGTTGGCAGGAGGCCCAGAGTTTTTCCTTTGGGGAGGACATGATAGCTAGAAGTGGCTTGGACACAGAAGTAGCCAGTGATGGGCCTCCACTGAAATTAAGGAACCAGAGGTGGACGTCTCCTCTTCCCCACCCAGACTTAATTTAGATGGAAAGTGATCTGTCTAATTAAAAGTCCTACCCGACACCAAACTTGTGTCCTGAAGAGTCATGGAGTCATATAGTACAGAAACAGACCCTTCGGTCAAACTATTCCATGCTGAACCTAATCCTAAACTAGTCCCATCTGCCTGCTCCTGGCCCATGTCCCTCCAAACCTTTCCTATTCATGTATTTATCCAAATGTCTTTTAAACATTGTAACTGTACCTGCATCCACCACTTTCTCGGGAAGTTCATTCCACATATGAGCTACCCTCTTTTTTCTTTAACATTGCCTCTCATGTCTTTTTTTAAATCTCTCTCCTCTCTCCTTAAAAATGTGCCCCCTAGTCTTTAAATCCTCCATCCTATGGAAAAGACAACTACCACTAACTGTCTGTATCTCTCATTATTTTATAAACTTCTGTCAGTTTGCCTTTCAACCTTCTGTGCTCTGGTGAAAAGTCCCAGCCTTTCTTTACAACTCATACCCAGCAACATCCTGGTAAATCTGTTCTGAACCCTCTCCAGCTTTATAATGCCCTTCCTATAACTGGGCGACCAGAATTGGACACAGTATTCCAGAAGATGCCTGACCAATGTCCTGTACAACTTCAACATGACTTCCCAACTCTTGTACTCATGCCAAATGCCTTTGTAACACGCTGTCGATATGTGATGGAAACTTCAAAGATTTATATACCTGCACCCCTAGGTCCCACTTCTACAAGACTACCTGGCACGGTGGACGACACAGTGGCTCACTGGTTAACACTGTTGCCTCACAGTGCCAGGGACCGGAGTTTGATTCCAGCTTCAGGCGACTGTGTGGAGTTTGTACATTCTCCCCATTTCTGCGTAGGTTTCCTCTGGGTGCTCTGGTTTCCTTCCACAATCCAAAGATGTGCAGGTTGAGTGAATTGGCCATGCTAAATTGTCTATAGTGTTCAGAAATTGTAGGTTAGGTCCATTAGTCAGGGGTAAATGCAGAGTATTGGGGTAGGGGAATGGGTCTGGGTAGGTTGCTCTTTGGAAGGTTGGTGTGGACTTGTTGAGCCGAAGGAGTCTATGATTCTATGATTTACCCAAGGCCCAACCATTAATTGTATAAGCCCTACCCTTGTTTGATTAAATTCCATCCTAGGTGTGAAAATCCTACATAATTTTATCTCTTTCTAACTTACAACACTGAATCATTGCTTGAATGCTTAAATGCTCAGCAATTAATTTTGCAGGGCCTTGGCTGTTCATGTCCTAGAAATTGAGTCAGAGGTCCTACTGGGTCTACTCAGGCAGGAAGTATGCATGTATTTCCAGACAAAGGACTATTGTTAAAGAGCATTAGGACCCTGGAGTAAACTGATGATGATGCCACAGAGTTGCTGTAGCAATGCTAGTAGATTGTCTAACATCAGGTGGTAGAATTAGTGGAATATTCTTTCAATAATACAACTATAAAATGAGAACCATATATTTCTATGAATACCATCTATTATAGTGTTTAGTCTTCTATGATATAATGAAGTGATAATAAAGCTTTAGTCTAGAGTCAGTTCTTGACTTTGCCTGCTCCTCAACTGATGGCTTGAACCCAAACTCCTGAATGTTGACATGAAAATGCAAAACAAACGAAGGTGAACTGCCATGTTGGGTAAGAGTATATGAGAAGCATTCTCCACTCATTCCTGAGCAGACATGTGCCCTTTATATATGTAAATAAGAGGCCTTGGTGCTACTAGAGTATCAAATTTGATGGCAATTCTTATACAGCTGTGGCTCTTAAAGTATCTTGTGTGTTACAACACACTTTCATACCCATAACATCCCTTTGGCCAAAGTTGGCAGCATTTGTTGTAGTACAACCTATGCATCAGATTGTGTGATGTGGTTAGGGGTCTTAATAAAAGTCGTCAGTGATATTTTCCTGCTACAGTCAATGGGAGTGCCAGGATTTTGACCCAGCAACAGGAAGGAATAGCAATATACTTTTCAAGTTGGGACGCTGTGTGGTTTGGAGAGAAACCTGCAGACAGTGGTGAATCCATGCCTCTGTAGACCTTTTATCTTTCCTTTCCATTTGTAGAGGTCCTGAATTTGAAAGGTGCTGTCAAAGGTGTTTCATGATATTGCAGTGCATTCAACAAGAAACGTAGAAAATGATAGCAGAAGTAGGCCATTCAAAATGATCTTCTATCAACACTGTACTTTGCTGCTCTTCCCATACCTCTTGATGGTGTCATCCATGTAGCGGACCCAAAGTTTGGGTTGGATGGTTAGCAGAGCTGTTTGTTCGAGGCTCTGCATTACTGCCTCTGCTAAGAGCTTTGATATCAGAGATCTCATGGGTGTCCCATTGGTTTGTCTGTAAGTTTTGTTGTTGAAAGTGAAGCGGGTGGTAAGGCATAGTTACGTGGATGACCCCTTTGCCATCACTAAACGAAACAAATTAGAGGAAACCTTCAAGACGATCAATAATACCCTTACTGAATAACATTCACTAAAGAGGAGGGAAACAACAACAAACTGTCATTGCTAGATGTCACAGTAGAGCAAACAGCCAATGGGGAACTTCAAACCAGCGTCTACAGGAAAACAACACATATGGACCAAATACAGAACTACAGAAGCAATTATCCCAACATCCACAAACAAAGCTGCATTAGAACATTATTTCAATGAGCCACCACACACTGCAGCGCAGAGGATCTAAGAAGAGCAGAGAAAAATCACCTAGATTGTGTATTCAAAAAGGACGGGTACCCAATGAGCACAGACTGCTGATTTCTCAGCAACAAACCAAAACAAGCAGACAAAACGCACCCAGAAGCCCTAGCCACTCTCCCCTACATCAAAGACATCTCGGAAATGACTGCCAGACTACTCAGACTTCTTGGCATCATGGTAGCCCACAAACCCACCAACACACTAAAACAGCAGCTAATGAATTGAAAGACCCTATATTGACAACAAGCAAACCAAACATCATTTACAAAATACCGTACAAGAACTATAACAAACACTACATTGGACAAACAGGCAGAAAACTAGCCATCAAGGTACATGAACATCAATTAGCCACAAAAAGACATGACCCACTATCACTAGTATCTTTACATACAGATGAGGAAGGACACCACTTTGGGACAACACACCCATTCAAGGACAAGTCCAACAGACACGTACGAGAATTCCTAGAAGCATGGCATTCCAATTGGAACTCTTATCAACAAACACATTGATTTGGACCCCACCAACTACCCTCTGAGAAAAAGAACAGGAAATAACATCACCAACACAGGAAACGACATCAACCCAAGGAAGCCTAAACACATAAGTAGAAAATGGGACATAACACCAATGCTTCACCAGAGGCTCACTGATGATGTTACCTAGTATGATGACAAAATATCTGTAAATGAAAGTTCCAGTTAAGCAAGCAAACTTACATCGAGTAAGTACAATTTTATACATCTCATCTGCTTTATATTGGATGCACGTTTCCTCACCTGTTAGAGGTCCTAAGGTGGATGCTGGTGAATTGTTCCATCTTCAGTTCAGAGTTATAATGGGGAGTCTCTTTATCTCTCCTGTGTATCTGTTCTCCTGGTCAAAAGCTACGCTATAAGTTTCATTATGATATTTGACTATTGGAGTATCACATTTTAAGAGAATCCTGCCCAGGACCATGTTCATAGCCAGAATTAAAGGCAGAGGCAGTGGTCCTACCCACTAGTTCTTCAATATCAGTAGCTCCATAGGAAAAAATGGCCATTGCTGAGATTGCAGCCAGTTACTGGACCAAGTCAATGATGATGGTTCAAGGAAGGTGAGTAAGGCAAGCTTGCTAAGGGCTTCTTCACTGACTCAAGCAAGGAAGTGATTGCCTGTAGAAAAGCCAGGGTTGGGCAGTCAAGTAGACGAGGTCTGACCCTTACTGATGGGGCCTGGGGACCCTGTGTGGGAGAAAGTGGGATCAGTGCACTAAGTAGCTATGATTATGTTGAATGGTGAACAGGCTCAAAGAGCCGAATGGCCTACTCCTTTTCCTATTTTCTATGTACAAGGGGATGAAGTTATGTGTTAACTATCCAGCTGCTCATAAAATAACCGGAGGGTAGGCATCAAGCACAGCAACCACCATTCCAAGTAATTTTATAAACTTCACCCTCCAGTCCCAATGCAGGGCTAACATTCCATCCTGTATGCACATGTTCAAATGCATTCACTGAGCCATGATCAAGGTTGGGAGTTCTGGCTGAATGATATGTTCTTTAGGCCAAAGGGACTGAGATTAACTCTCTTACCCTTGCATGTATCAGCACATGTTAGGGGCTGAACCCAAAATTTAGCATCTAACTTCCCTAAGTTCTAAATATAGGACATTTTGCCAGAGTGCAATTTACATCTACCAAGTTAATGGAATCCTGTTGAGCAAAGAGGAGAGAAGACTCATCAGCTGGAATACTTTCCACAGCTTGAAGCCTTCGAGAATTTAGAACACTTTAGTGCCCCACAAAATATGAGCACATGAGCCAAGTTCAATATCATAGAATTGGCCTGATCCCATATTTTTTGAAGAATTAGTCGAAAGAAATCCATTTCTTATTTGTGTTACAGCACGGGAACTGGGAATGCTTCCTGTGTCGTTACATAGCCCCAGGGAAATGTTAAAATGTCTAGACGTTGCTGCTTAGCTTCACATTCTTTCAGGAAATGCCTAATTGTTTCACTTACAGGGGTTCAGAATAAGGGTTCTGAAAATTTCATTTGCACAACTTTTATTTAAGTATCTTACATGTTGTAACAAATTTCTTTTGTAAATAGTGAAGAAGCTCACTAAAATTACTTAACTTAATCCTTGTGTAGCGCTTTAATAAACTGGACATTATGGACAATTTCAGAACATTCAGAATTCAAAATGAGTTAACAAGATAATGTAGAGTGCTCCCACTCTCACAGAGCTAGTGAGAAGGCAGTGAAATGTGGATTCATAAGCATAGATGCTCTTACATAGGAGTGAGATTTATCCTAAATGATAGAGCAAAATGGACAATCACTTGGATTTAATTAGATACGTATTGAGGGCATTAAATGATGTTTCATTTGAGTAGGTCTGGGTTGAAACCTGGGCTAGATTTTCTACAATTGCCACTCTGTGCATTAATTTTATGAAAGGAGAGAGCTCTGTATCTCTGACAGGAGACTCCAGTTAGAGCACCCTCAGAAATGTGGAGCTACTGCACTTGCATGTTGATTAGTTCTTTCCTTGAGCAGAATTGGAAGGGGGGTTTTAGGGTGGGGTGCAGGCAGTTCCCCTTTTCACAGCAGCCAACTGCTGTATTCTGACACTTAAAGGTCCACTTTGACAGCTGCAAATGGTAAGTACTTGAGAATAACATGAGGGGAGGGTGGGTAGGATGCTGTGGGTATGGCACCAGATGGAGGAGAGTGACAAGTGTACTGGGGTAAGGTGCCAGGTGGTTGGGTTGCTAGAGTGCAGGGTAAATGATACGGTGTTTAGGGTAGCTATGGGTGGGGGAAGCTATCTGGTCTGGTGGATGAGGAGGGGAGGGTCTGGTGGGTAAGGAGCAAGAAGACAGGGCTGAGGTGGTGGGGGGGTTATGCGGAGGGATGTTAAGTCCAGCATTGAGGGAGGATGGGGCAGCAAGGGGAGGGACTTGGGTTCCTCAGGTGGGAGGAGCTGTGCAGGGGAAGGGAAAATGGGTCCTGGCGGTACGGAGGCTGATCAGGAATGAGGCAGGGAATTGGGAGGGCTGGCAGGGGTGGAGAGAGGGGAGGCAGATTGGGTCTGATGTGTGGGAAGGGGGCATCAGCAGGGAGATGAAGGTGTCACGTCTCAATTTTGGGGGGTATGTATGGGATTAGTTTTGCATTTACCCTGAAGTTTAAACTGTATATTTAATAGTCTTACTATTCCTGAGTAACTGTTTACTGAATTTCATTGGAATTCTCTGATCTGAATGGATACATCAAAGGGGTCTGAGAATAGGGGATTTGCCAGTAGAATCTTCAATTTCCCAGACAGGTCCTTCAGAGTCTGCTGTGAAGAGGATTCTGAAAGACCCTCATGTTCAACTCCTTATCTACACGGGAATAATAACTGCATCTGGCCGGCAGGAAGACTGGGGATCACATCAGCAACCAGACGGCTGGTGAAAGACTCGAATTGCTTGTCCCAGGGAAGACCCATTGATGCCAGATGAAGAGTTGGTAATGCCAGCAGTGAGTCTCCATCCGGAATGAAGCACCATCTCACCAGCAGCAACATGGAGGCTGTGGCTTGTGTGGAAGAGCATCCAGAAATGCAGGGGACCATGGAATAAGACAAGTGATATATGGGAGTGAGAGCAAAAATTGCCGAGATAAAAATCTTGGTGCTTTGGATTGAAAGATGCTTTCTCCCATTTGACATGTTGGGGAAGGAGACAAGACCAAGTGCAGTTGGGTTAATACCACACTTGGTGGGCTGATGCTATTAAGTGGTCTTTAATTGGCCACTGAAGAACTGTAGTTGGAAGTGGGATGCGGATCAATAATGGATTTTTTTCACCCCAAATGTAATTCCACTGAAGGCAAGGCAGCATCAGGGTTGATATATGCTATTATTCCACTGAATAAAATGCTCCACCTTCAAACTCTCCCATCTCCAGGAGCAGATTTTTCAGCCCATAAAGAAGCACTTACCAAAATTATGCTGGTTATTAAGTTGGGATAAACTTAATTGAAATGTTTCACTCTAAGTAAATGTTAAATGAATAAAGATTGGCTTGAGTATCCTCCTGAAATGTAACAGGCAATGGCAAATCAACAGCCTGTCTTACCCTAACACATCGTCATGGAGATGTACAGCACAGAAACAGACCCTTCAGTCCGACTCATCCATGCTGACCAGATATCCTCAGTTAATCTAGTCCCACTTGCCAGCACTTGGCCTATATCCCTCTTAAACCCTTCCATTTCATATACCCATCCAGATGCCTGATTTTCTTTTCAAGGATACTACTTCAAATGTCAGGAGTTCAGTAATACTGTTGTAAGTTTTGTTTTACATAACCTTAGAATGGACTCAAAGAAATATATTGGGTGCTAAAATTCTACAATCACCTAACCAATAAATGGAAAGTGAGATCAGGAACCATCATTCCTCTGAATAGATAACCTGGGCTGGAGCAAATGGTTTATCTCATCTCTAGGTTGTGTAATTGGAATTACTCTGTAAACTGGAAAGGGGCCAAGTCAATTCCATTTTAATGAAAGGCTAACTGTAAGTCTCCTTGTCTGAAGGTTGAAGAGCATTTAGTTTTGGCATATGACTGGAAAGTGGACTGAGCTCACTTTGCATGAACAGAAAGAAGTAAAATTCTCTCATCCAGGAATAGAAAATTGAGTGAGAGCACCCTATGTCAATGTTTGAGCGGTGAATGTCACACCTTACTGCAAACTGGCAACAACCTAACATTTTCTTGATTCTCTGTTGAGCTATGTGCTATACTGAATAGGTCTCATTTGTGGAGCTCTGCTATTTTTAAGTTTTCCTCTTTCAAACAATTTGCCTGTGATCCTTGTATCTCAGTGGGACTGGCAGCCAGATGCTTGGATTTAAGGAGAATGGTTTGAACTGAATTGCAAATAAATCCTGCCTTTCTACGCCATTGTCTGTCAGCTGTGTTCAGCCGTTATCAATTTATATCTGTCTATTCAGTGGCTGTGAAACCTCGGCATGAGGTGTATCGTTATCTACCATCAATTTAATTTCACACTAGCTAAACTGCCTTTGCACAACAACTGCATGCTGAAATTTTGTCTTAGATCTATATTAAATGAAGGATCCATGTCACAGAGGACTGCAGTGTCTTCACTTTGAATAACAAAAAGCCTTTTCAGTAGACATTATTTTCATGCTTTGCAGACCCGAGTCTTTAACTATTTTCATCTCCGTGAAATTAACAATTGGAAACCTCAAAGCACCATTTTTAGATGCTATAGTTCAGACATTGCAATCAAAGTAATAAAATTAAGAAGTTTTGTCCTCTGGAATATATTTTAATGAGGACAGACAATTATTAAAGTGCCAAGTTGGTGGAATTCTACAATGGTGATGTTACTTCATTTCATATCAGTATGTGAGACATACATAAATTCGTCTCACACACACTTTGGTAGGTGCATTGTTTGAAGCTTTACTTTAACTGTCACTGAAAATAAAGAGAAGCTGCTCTTTGTTGGGAATGGGGGGAGGGTGCTAAGCTCCACAGATTTGTCATTTTCTTGCATCCGGAGAACATGAAAGCAAACCAGTGTAATTCAGTTCCTTGCGTTTCACACTGTGAAAATGCTTCAATAGCAGTATATGAGTTTTTTTTCTGTGAAGGATTGCTAGCAAAGACGAGCACATGGGAACATTGTGTTTGAAGCAAGTTTGCAGTCGCACTTACCACATCAAAGCCAAACCCTCACCTTTGATTTGTGAACACTGATGTATATAAATTCATACTGTATCGATCCCAGGCTAATTTGAAGAAATAATTAATACAATCTGTCAACTACTTTGAAGTGGAAATACATATTGTCTTTCTGACAACTGAGCCGGATCATGGTCATAATTAAAAATCTTCAAATTTCCTTTTTCCAACAAGAAAGCAGAATGGTGGAGATGTTAGATCTGATTGATTGTACAGCAACTCATATAGCACTTCTAACAGAGTAATTTTCAATTGGTATAATTTATTCTGATTGACTTTAGTTTTGCCCGAAAGCTCAATTGAGTTTTCGAAAAGTTCCTGGGGCTAAAGCAATCAAAGGGTATGGAGTGAAAGCAGGAACAGGGAACTGAGTTGGATGCTCAGTCATCACCATTTTAATGGTGGAACAGGCTCAAAGGGCCAAATGGCCTATTGGTGCTCCTATTTTCTGTGTTTTTATGTTAATTCGGGGAAACGTTTTGCTTGATGCTTCCAGTTTTGCAGTAATTTGTTAACTTAGTGACAACCGACTGTCATTAAAGATTTCGGCTGTACTGTACTCAAACCATGGATAGAAATCATTATATATGTAACACCTTTCAATATCTCCAGATGTCCCAAAGCACTTTGCAACAAATTAAGTTTATTTTTGAACTGTAGTTACAGCTGCAAAGAAAAGCCTTGTGAAGACTGTTGCAAGCATCATTATTCACTAAAGTAAATTATGCTTCAGATACATACAATGTACTCCAATCACCATATAAATTGGGCATTGCAGCTAAAGTAGGTTCTCATTGGGATTCTAAAGAAACTGCTTCTTACACTGAATTTCTGTTGATGAATATTGCTTTTAGTGCTCCACTGGCATTTGGCCAAGCTGAAAAATATGACCGAAGGTAGAGATGAGCTGTTAAAGGTGTTAGTGGCTTCATGAGTCACACTACAGTATGCATTCACAAGATTTTCAACATCTCCTTTAATCACTGCTGCTATTTAACTTTGATCTACATAAAGGCTTAACCATAGAGGATGATACCAATTCAGAAACAATGCCAGAGTGGAAGGCCAACCTACATTTGATTCCTGATTTTGTAACATTCTCACTTAGAATTCCTACCTTTGTCTTCAAATGCCATTTTGATCTTGCTCCACTATATGTGGATCCTTCCAATCCTTTTATGTCCTCTAAATTCCTCAAGTGTTTGCTTGTGTGCTTCCTTCACAGCACCACTGTGGTTATGCGAGCAGCTATCTAATCCCTAAGTTCTATCATTTCTTTATAGATCTCTCCACCACTTTTTTTAAGATGTTCCCTCTGAGCCAAAGGTCTAGTTTCTGTGCTACAGACTTCTGGTTCTGAAATCCACCTTTTTTCTTGACTTAGCACTGGGTCATCTGCCTGAATATCCTTTTGTTTTGGTGTCCATTTTTGTCTCGATCCCTCCTGTGAAGTAACTTCAGACGTTAAACTGTGTATTTATACAGATTTTTTAAAAACAATGATACTGAAGGCGGAACCTCCCTTGTGGGATCCACTTGTCCTTTGGTGTCCTCCAGTTTTTTTTGGAAAAACTAACTTGCAATCTCTTCACTTCTCTGATGATCTGATTGAGCCTGGTGAGAGTCTTGGCTACTTTCCTATTCAAAGCACATGCACAAATCCAAGCAGACCGAGGACTCTAAATCCCTAGAATGCACCCCCTCACCTCCCCAGCATGATGAGCTGCCTAAACTGCTTTGTAAATCGGGGTGGGCGGCCCTTTTACCCATCCTGCCTAAGCCAAAATACATTGTAAACCAGGTGGGAATGGGTCTTTAAGTGGTCCTGCAGACATCACTAACTGACTGAGGACCTCAAATTGGTGGCAGGGTAGGAAGGTCAAGTTTGGGTTGTCTTGCCCTGAATCCAGTTTGGATGGAACTGGAAAGATGGTGGTGTTCTGGGAAGTCACTGTCCCACACGATTTAAGTTGCATTCCTGTCTCTGAACTTTGGGATTGAAATATTCTGTTCAAAAAGAGTGATTTATGTGCATGAAGTAGTTGAAGAAATAGAACTGTACGTAGATTTAAGGCTTGTCCTGTAGAATGACAGTCACCTATCTTATTGCAGGATTACAATGTATTCCTCCAAGGTTGAGGAGCTAGTGCCATGTTGCCCTGAAACTAGGGAGATCTAGGAATGAGGAAAGCAGATAGGAAAGGCAGTGACACCCCCAGAAAATATCAAGGGATGGATTTTAATCTTACACAGTAAAAATCAAAGCATTGAGTATGCAGTCAGTATCCATCAGCTGGTGTACCCAGGGTTATTTTGCAATGTGGCAATATGCTTGACTCTAACTCCATGTAAGAAGATGTACATGAGGGTTGAAAAAAGCGTGCAAAATCTCCCTTTATCTTTGAACATGTTTAGCCTAAAGTCCAAACATCAGCTCATTGGATGTACTATCTGGTGTGGAACTAGGTCATATTGATCAAGTAGGTCCCGGCTTTAATCTCTGGTCATTTGGTTGAGAGCTCCTAAAATTTCCATAAGTGCCTCTGGACTAAAGAGGGGCGCTATGGTGGCTCAGTGGTTAGTACTGCTGCCTCACAGCACCAGGGACCTGGGTTTGATTCCAGCCTCGGGCGACACTCTGTCCATGTCTGCATGGGTTTCTTCCGGGTGTTCCGGTTTCCTCCCATAGTCAAAAGATATGCAGGTTGAGGGAATTGTCTATGCTCAATTGCCCATAGCATTCAGGGATATGTAGGTTAGGTGCATTGGTCTGGGGTAAATATAGGGTAGGGGAATTGATCTGGGTGGGTTACTCTTTCGGAGGGCCAGTGTGGACTTGTTGGGCGGAAGGGCCTCTTTCCACACAGTAGGGTTTCTTCTATTCTAAATCTGCCAAGTTGCCATTGTAGAAAAAAATGTCTAATGGAAACTGTTTGTTCATGTAGGATTAGGAGTGATGGGCTTGCTTGTGTTGAAGCTCAGTAGTCCAGCATACTTGGCAAGGTCAAGGCTGACCATACTGCAGCTTATATCACCATCTTGGGGTGGGAAGAAATATGGAGTGAAAAGAAGTAACAAACAATGAGAATTACAGGTCATAGAGATGTACAGCATGGAAACAGACCCTTCGATCCAACCCGTCCATGCCGACCCAACCCAGATATCCCAACCCAATCTAGTCCCACCTGCCAGCACACGGCCCATATCCCTCCAAACCCTTCCTATTCATATACTCATCCAAATGCCTCTTAAATGTTGCAATTGTACCAGCCTCCACCACATCCTCTGGCAGCTCATTCCATACATGTACCACCCTCTGCGTGAAAAGGTTGCCCCTTAGGTCTCTTTTATATCTTTCCCCTCTCACCCTAAACCTATGTCCTCTAGTTCTGGACTCCCCGACCCCAGGGAAAAGACTTTGTCTATTTATCCTATCCATGCCCCTCATAATTTTGTAAACCTCTATAAGGTCACCCCTCAGCCTCCGACGCTCCAGGGAAAACAGCCCCAGCCTGTTCAGCCTCTCCCTATAACTCAAATCCTCCGACCCTGGCACTATCCTTGTAAATCTTTCCTGAACCCTTTCAAGTTTCACAACATCTTTCCGATAAGAAGGAGACCACAATTGCACGCAATATTCCAACAGTGGCCTAACCAATGTCCTGTACAGCCGCAACACGACCTCCTAACTCCTGTACTCAATATTCTGACCAATAAAGGAAAGCATACCAAATGCCTTCTTCACTATCCTATCTACCTGCGACTCCACTTTCAAGGAGCTATGAACCTGCACTCCAAGGTCTCTTTGTTCAGTAACACTCCCTAGGATCTTACCATTAAGTGTATAAGTCCTGCTAAGATTTGCTTTCCCAAAATGCAGCACCTCGCATTTATCTAAATTAAACTCTATCTGCCACTTCTCAGCCCTTCTGGTCCAGATCCTGTTGTAATCTGAGGTAACCCTCTTCGCTGTCCACTACACCTCCAATTTTGGAGTCATCTGCAAACTTACTAACTCTTATGCTCGCATCCAAATCATTTATGTAAGTGACAAAAAGTAGAGGGCCCAGCATCGATCCTTGTGGCACTCCACTGGTCACACGCAGGTCTTTGTTGCTTTGTGATAGAACAGCACGTAGTGTCGGGAAATGGTTTCACCTGCAAAGTAATACTCAGTTTAACAAATCCAGACACAGGTTTGAATAGGCTTGTCTATGAAGATCACACTGAGGTGACAGCAGCTGTTGGGCAGGCTTGAAGTTGAATACTGTTCTAAGGGTAGTGTTGTTTCTTATAAATTACGTCATTATTCTGAACAAACTTTGTTTTGTTCAGTGTGTTGCAGATGTTTGCAGTTTAAACTGTTGTGCGTGGGTCACAAGCCTATTCGGTCATAGACCTTGCACACTTCTTTTAACTCAACATCAAACTGCTTGCACTATGAAGGGTTGGGAGTGAGTATGTAATCTGAGCTCATTGTCATCATGTTGGAATGTATCGTTAAACTCTGCATCTGTTTCACATCAGTCTCGTTGGGTAATGCATGTTGAGATTACAATCCCCAAAGAAACAGGATTTCAGTGCTATGTGAGGCATTGTGTGGAGTTGTAAGGGCGAAAGTAAGGTTGGGAACGGACCTTTCATTAACTAGGAGGGCAGTTCACAACTAACTATAAAGAACCTAATGTCATTATTCTGAGAGGGCAACAAACAAACCCACTCAAAACATGCAGAGAACTTTTCATATATTTGTGTTTAACCAGGCCCCAGGTAGAGTTTAAAGATAACATCTGGAGCATTCCTGACTAGATAGCCTATGAGAGAAGAGAATGGGCCCCAGAGGAATCCAGAGTAATGTATGTTCTTCTGAGACCAACAAGTAAAACTCCTGCTTCCCCTACCCTGGGGTGATCTTCTTCCTTAAGAATATGCAACGCCTGTAAAATAGCACTAAATCTTCTTAAAGGGTCCTTGTTAGGAAGTTAACTCTCTAACATGGTTTCTCGAGATGTAACCCAAAATTGTACAAGTAATGAAGTGTTCAGCAAATATAAACCAGCATGAGGCCATTGGATTGGCTCTTTATTTCGAACACCAACAATTTTGTGAATGTTTCATCCCCTTTCCTCAAACTGAAGTGAGTGGAATTTAAACAAATCCTGAGTACATTAATTCATTCAAGTACAGCCTCTTGATAAGCAAAGGGGTGAAAGGTTATTGGGAGTCAGCAGGACTGTGAAATAATCAGATAGTCCAGGATGTTAATGAATGGCAGAGCTGTCTGGAAGGGTTGGGTGGCCTACTCCCTCTCCTCATTCATGTGTTTGTATGCAATTATGATAGACAGTAAATTCTGAAAAGACTTGATGCGTTATGGCAGAATGTTCAACGATCACACATGAGTAGTGAAGTTGAGTGGATGCATCTTGAAATGTCATATCCTAGCAACTGTACCACTTCCCGCTGATTGTTCAAATCACCACATCCCCATCATTCACTCACCTGCTAAGAAGCAGCAGCCTGCCAATATCCGCCTCTGTAGAAGCTCAGGCTACTGTCAGGAAATCTCTGCTTGCTGTCACACAAGTTCAGACCAATGCCATCACAGCTACGGATCATAGTGTGTAAAGATGCTTGGAAAGTGGCTTGCAACAGCCAAGCCATCCATCCGCCATCACATTGCTAGGATTATTGATAGCGTGGCAGTGCTCTCTCAAGATCTGAATTGTACCTGCTGCTCAGACTGTTACTGGTCAGGAAGCCAGTCAACTGCATTGTAGGTAAAACATTGAGCAAAAAGCAACTACCTTCAAGGTGGAGAAAGGGGAGATCAAACCAGACCATTACCACCAACCCACTTTAACAAATCTCTAAGCAACTAACATTTCTTATGGAGGCACAAGTAAAGGCATGGCTGAATGTAGTCTGTCCATCTTCTCAAAAATGGGAAGGCCATGTCAATGGTTTCATTCAATTGACGATAAACCAGAACAGCTTTTATAAAGATTATAGCCTTCAGCAAGAAAAAGACTTCAGAAGCTAAGTCTATTTTGAAGTTGTAATTTTATATTGGGCCCTTTATCGTATGGTTAATGAAGAAAACCTATTGGTTGTTTTGGATAGTAAGAGTGCAAAATTAGACCAAGATGGTTTTGGAGTGAAAGCAGTTTTTCACACAAGCAGTGCTCTCTTGTCTAGGTAGTGTGGGATAATTGCATTTTTGATGTCATATATTGATATAATTTTGGCTGAAAATATGTTGCTGGAAAAGCACAGCACGGCAGGCAGCATCCAAGGAACAGGAGAATCGACGTTTCGGGCACAAGCCCTTCTTCAGCCTTTCTCCTCATTGATATAATTTTGTTAAGTAAGTGCTATTGTGAAGGGGTTTCTCTTGTGGTCATGCGTTTTACTGTCAACACTTGCCTGTATTGCCCGTGAGATAGTAGTAGTGAGCTGCCTTCTTTATTTGCTGCAGTCCATGTGGTCAAGGCAGGTTAGTAGTGCTGAAAGATATAAAGGCTTTCAAAATTTTGATCCAGCAACAATGAAGGTATAATGACATATTTCCAAATCAGCATGGTGTGTGACTTGGAGGAGAACTTGCAACTGCACTTGCTGCCCTTGTCCTTCTAAGAGATTCCAAGTGCACTTGGCTGTTTTTTGATTATTACTTTAAATAAATCCAAATCTCCTGAAGGTTGCATTTAGGAAGTGGGGTTGAAGGAGGCTTGACAAGTTGGTGCACATCATCTTTTGATGACACAAGTGTGCTATGCTGGAGAGAGTGATGGTGGATGGGGCTCAGTGGGAATACTTTCTCTTGTCTTAAATTTTGCTAAAGATACTTGATGTGAGACTTGGTCAGATGCTGTTTTAATGCCTCCACATGGCTGGAATTGAGTTTTTATTCTTATTCAGGTTTGGCCAAGTCTAGAGCCAGATGGTCCGAGCAGAACCCAAACTGAGCTGACTTATTGCTGAATGAGTGTTATTTCTCTTTGCTAATGATTGTAAATGTTGACATATTGGTATCAGGCTGGATTAGATTTGTCCTGCATTCTGTGAGCAGGATATACCTGGACAATTTTCTACAATGTTGGTTAGATATAATTTTTTTAGCTGCTCCAGAACGGTTTAGCGAAAGGTGTAGCTACTTCTGAATGTGAAGCATTGCAGCCAGATGTTGTCAAGTACCATTGCCTTAACTATATCCGGTGCACTCAGCTGTTTCTTGATTTATTGCTTTAAATAAATCCAAATGTACAGTGATGCTGGGAAGCTCAGGTGGAGGCCAATATGGATCATCTGCTCAGAACACCATAATACTACCAGAGCATAAAGCTGTTCTCTCAGAGAGGGGTTTAACCTGAAGGTCACCACCCCTCAGGCAAAGGGAGAGGTTGAGAAGGAGAGTCCTTTATGATCTCATCTGGGATAGGAATTGAACCCACATGGCTGGCACCTAGATGGCACTACACTGTAAACCGTCCATCCAGCCAACTGAGCTTACCAACTCCACTCTATTTTTGGCTGAAGGTGGTTGCCTTGCCTTTTATACTGCCATATTGGATTTCCCCATCTTTGAAAGTGAGACGTTCATGGACCCTCCTCTTTTTCCCATTAGTTGTTTTATTTTCTACCACCATTCCCAACTAGATAGAATGGCATAGCGTAGTCTGTTGGTTGTGGGGTCACTTTTATTTCTGCTCACAGAATGCTGTTTCCATTGGTTAGTATCCATGTTGTCCTGTGTTTGAGCTTCAGGTTGACATCTGATTTTTAGGCCTGCTTTATGCTGCTTCTGCTGGCATGGCTTCTTGCAGTCCTTGAACCAGGATTAATCCCATGGCAGTAACACTAGAGTCAGAAATAGACAATGAGGTGATCCATTAAGGTGGAATGGTGCCAGGCTTGAATGTGCAGATCAGGTGATGACAACTTGAATAGCCACATTAGCCCTCCCTGGAAATTAGATTAGAGATTAGATTAGATTCCCTACAGTGTAGAAACAGGCCCTTCAGCCCAACAAGTCCACACCGATCCTCCGAAGAGCAACCAACCCAGATCCATTCCACTACATTCACCCCTGACCAATGCACCTCACACCACAGCCAATTTAGCCTAACCTGCCCATCTTTGGACTGTGGGAGGAAACTGGAGCACCTGGACGAAACACATGCAGACACGGGGAGAATGTGCAAACTCCAAACAGATAGTTGCCCAAGGCGGGAATTGAACCCAGGCCCCTGGCACTGTGAGGCAGCAGTGCTAACCACTGAGTCACCATGCCGGTTCCAGCCCAGCCTGTGTATTTAGAGTGGTATTTTAGTGACTGATCTTCAAAGAGATCAATACATAGCATCTTCAGCAAATGTCATGGCAACTCCTTCTCAAGTCTGCAAGATCTAGCTCACAGTATTGGGCTACCCAACCCCCACCCCGATCTATTGGCTCCAGTCCAGGATACTGTTCAATAGTACGGCTAGAACCCATCTCTGTAATCTTGTCCTTTTTTAAACCATAATTTGTATAATGTGACTATTTGAGCCAGCATCTCTTGGTGCCTGCTCCTGTGGCTGCGTACATTTTTGTAAAAGTGACACGGTAAGTTGAGGAACCGGCTTGGTTTCGGAAGCCCTTTCACAAGAGTTACCTCAAGCAGAGCCAGGGAGAGACATCATGGGCCTGATGTTTTTCCTGTTGCTGGGTGTAGTGATTTAACAAAGTCACCCAAGTGGACCTCATAGAAAATGAGTTTCCTGATTTGGGGCTGTTAATCTGGTCTAATCAGGGAACCCTGGCAGACAGAACCAAACAGGAGTGACTGAGGTTCTGCTCCCTCAGAGAGCTGGCTCTGAGGAATCTGCACCAGTGTCTGTGACTCTCCATGTGTAAATAAAGAATGACTTGGTGATGGATACTGACCTCTGGGGTTATTCATTGGTGTCGAGAGAAAAGCACACTCCTGAAGAAATTCATTCGCAACAGTTGTCTTTGCATTGGGATACTTATTTCTGATGACATGTCATTATTTGGAAAACTTGACTCATTCAATCCTGCTGTTGAAGACTGAGCCAAAAAGGTAGAAAGAATGCATTATTTTTTCCAGGCAAATCATATTGGGATAGATGAAAAGCAACGAATAATTTTCATGACAGCTTGTGGACGTGCAGCTTTTGTGGTTAATAGGAGCTTAACGTTTCCTGAGGCACCAGGAACTAAAACTTTTCAAGAGTTGATGGATTTCATTAAGGAAGTTTATGACCCCAAACTGCCTGTAATTCTGAAATACTATCAGTTTTACTCGCCAATTCAAGAACTGGGTAATTCATATTGGGGTTTTTGACTAGGTTAAGACAACGAATAGAGGCATGTGACTTTGTAAACCCTTAATGAGATGCGGAGAGATGTTTGTTTGCTTGGTTTGTCAGATTAATAGAATATAATAGAATAGCCTTTATTGTCACATATACTCAATGAGTGTGGTGAAAAGTTTATACGTTGCCAATTACAGCACGACTTAGATACAGAAGTACCTCGGCACAGCCTTCTTTGGTTACAAAATTTAGACAATAGAGAAATAAAATGTCCACCATTACAGAAATAAAAGTTCAGTACAGCAGACCACACTGGCACCTAGCTTCCAGTCCCCACTGGGTCCTGGCTCCACACCAGGACGCCGCTGCACCAGGTCGAGAGGTTGCCGTACCAACACAAGGAGGCCGCTGCAGTAGGCCACTGCGGCAGAAGTGATTGGGAATTGTTACTCACCAGAGGCTGAGAATCATTGCCAGAGGCTGAGATTTGAAGAGAAAGTAAAAGAAAGGAAGAGAAGAACGGGCGGAGCAAACACACTCCAGCTGGAGCTTCCTACTCTGCTGCCATCTTGCAACAATTAATGATGTGATCGTGCAAAAGCGCCTACCAGCTGAAGCCCAGATAGACTTCAATCTGGCGCTACCACTGGCTTTTATCATTGGAAAATGCGGCAAGTGCAGCTTATGAATTGCAGGGTATTCTGATGGGAGTGGGCACCCTCACCAGTCCGGGTGAGCTTTACCACTAGAGTAAAGGTAATTGCCTCGCCTCACTTAGGACATTTGCTGAACAGAGGGACTCTAGGTCAGCTCATAGTAAAACTCCAAAACAGCTCAGCCTCGGCCAAACAGATAACATTTTCTTCAGGATCTGGGCCGGCAAGCCATTGTAGCTGCTGCTGGTATATGGACTTGTGATAGCAAAGGAATCCCACGAGACCTAAATTGAGTAAGAGAACTCAGGCCAGTATCCAGGGGAGTGCACACTCTGGAATGTCTACCTACATCTGGTTTGGAGCAGTTAAATTGCTTAGCAACATCCAAATCAGAACCAATCAACATAATGTCTGGTTAAACATTCACCCGGTTATAATGGAAGTCAGTACCAGTGCGGCCATTTCAGTGATGGCAGAATCAGTCTTTAACAAAATTTGCTCTGGACTCCAACCCTTAAGTTTGTGCAAAACCTCAGCTAGACTGAGAACCTATACTGGGGAGCATTTACAGGTTAACTTTGCTCTGGTCTTTTATGAGAAGTGGCTGGTTCAGTTACCATTGATTGTAGTGAATTGGTTGAGAAAAATTCACCAAGATTGGCTCAGTGTTTCTCGATTTTGAAAATGGCTGCTCAAGTGAAGTCCGAACTAAATATCCTGACGTTTTTCAGGAAGGTCTAGGGACGATCAAAGGAGCCAAGTCCACCGTGCATGTTGACCAGGAAGTAATTGCACAATTCTGCAAGTCCTTCCCGTGCCATTTGCCTTACGGCCAGAAGTAGAGGCAGAAATCAGAAGGCTGGAAAGCGAAGAAATCTTCAAACCAGTGCAGTGTGCAGAATGGAGCACCAGTTATACTGATTGTGAAGCCCGACTGGTCGATTTGCTTTTCTGGGGATTTCAAACAAATGGTATACTTTTTTTCAGCTGGATAAATAGCCAATCCTTCACATGGAGGATTTACTTCCAAAACTGGCAGGGGGTACTATCATTCATGAAGCTGGACGTGAGCCATGCAGACTTACAATTGCAGTTAGATAGAGTCATAGAGATGTACAGCATGGAAATAGACCCTTCGGTCCAACCCATCCATGCTGACCAGATATCCCAACCCAATCTAGTCCCACCTGCCAGCACCTGGCCCATATTCCTCCAAACCCTTCCTATTCATTTACCCATCCAAATGCCTCTTAAATGTTGCAATTGTACCAGACTCCACCACTTCCTCAGTCAGCTCATTCCATACATGTACCACCCTCTGTGAAACAGTTGCCCCGTAGGTCTCTTTTATATCTTTCCCCTCTCAACCTAAACCTATGCCCTCTAGTTCTGGACTCCCCGACCCCAGGGAAAAGACTTTGCCTATTTACCCTATCCATGCCCCTCATAATTTTGTAAACCTCTATAAGGTCACCCCTCAGCCTCCGACGCTCCAGGGAAAACAGCCCCAGCCTGTTCAGCCTCTCCCTATAGCTCAAATTCTCCAACCCTGGCAACATCCTTGTAAATCTTTCCTGAACCCTTTCAAGTTTCACAACACCTTTCCAATAGGAAGGAGACCACAATTGCACGCAGTATTCTACAATTAATACCAATAAAGGTTTGTAACAATATATGGGATGGCGTAGGCTGATACCCCAAATGGCAATTTTTCAGCAGACGATAAAGAACATTTTACAAGGTCGACCTCAGGTAGCCATTTATCTAGATGACATGCTAATGACAGGGAAGACCAATATGGAGCACTAGGAGAACTTGGATATAGTTTTTAATTAGTTCTCCAAGGTGGTCATACACCTTAGGAGAGAAAAATGTATGTTCCAGAGCCCCAAGTGACCTACTTGAGCTACAAAGTCAACAAGACTGGGTTACATCCATTGGAAAATGAAGTGAGGGTGATCAAAGGAGTCCCAGTCCCACATTGGGCTGCTGAATTATTATGGAAAGTTCATACATAACCTTGCCTCCATCGTGGCACTTTTGCATCAATTCCTAAAGGGTTAGCCTTGGAAATGATCATATAGCCAAGTTGTAGCTTTCAGGAAAGTGAAGAAACAGCTAATCCTCTAAGGTATAGGCACACTATGATCCCAGGTGAGACCTGATATTAACATACCATGTCTCCCCGCATGGCATCGGGGTAGTATTAACTCATAGGTGGCCCAATATGCATCCAGGACTTTGGCCAATGCCAAGCATAAATGCGCCCAGATAGGGAAGGAAGGTTTAGTGGTTTTAATATGGAGTCAGGAAGTTCTAACAATGCCTTTACGAATGTAAATCTTTTAATAATAAAGGACCATAAACCCCTGCTAGGTCTACTTAAAAGAGGACAAGGCAGTGCTGCCCATAGCTTCAGACTGAATTCAGCAGTGGGCACTTATACTAAGTGCATATAAGTACAAGTTAGAACAACATCTGAAGGCCAGGTAGCAAATGTGCATGCATTGAGCTGCTTCCCGCTGGCCGATGCAACACTGGTGGTGCCGACACTGGAAGAGTCCATAATGGCTTTAAACTTTCTGGACATACTTCCGGATATGGCTGACAATATTAAACATTGGACGCAGAAAGACCAGGTCCTGCCAAAACTGAAACAGCTAGTGGTGATGGGGGAATCAAAGGGCCGTCCCAACCAGAATTTAAACCTTTTTTTTGGACCTGGAGAGACCACATCACAGTAGAGAATGGCATATTATTGTAGAGAGCAAGTGTGATTGACCCAAGCAAAGGTCGCCACCAGATACTGGCTCAACTCCATTGCGGTCATCCAGGGGTTTCCAAAATGAAGATATTGGTTAGAAGTAATGTCTGGTGGCCAGGATTGGATGCAGACATAGCTGCATTGGTGTGCAATGCCCAGAGTCCTGCAAGGGCAAAAATTACTGCTAGCGGCTCCCCCACATTCATGGGAATAGCCAGTTGAATTCCGGACTCAGTTATATGTCAACTATGCAGGTCCTTTCATGGGCTTAATGTTCTTTGTCATTGTGGGCACCGACTCAAAGTGGCTGCACATGCATGTTGTTCATTCGCCAAGTGCAGGAACAATAGAAAAACTACACATATCACGGACTCCTGGAAGTGTTGGTCACAGATAACAGGCTATCATTTATCAGCAGGGAATTTGAGTATTTCCTAAAGCCAAATGGTATTCGTCCTATAAGAACAGCTCCTTATCATCCATTGTCTAATGGTCTGGTGGAAAGACCGGTTCAGACTTAGAAGGGAGGTTTAAAGAACCACATACAGCTTCACTAGACAGCAATCCATCCCGGTTCCTGTTTGATTATAGGACCACCCCTCGTGCAACTACAGGGACAGCTTGAGCAGAACACTAATGGGGAGAAGACTCTGCACTAGGTTAAATCTGATCTTCCTGGACTCTTGTGGGGATGTGGGGTGAATGGGTGAACTGGTATCAGGAACGCCAATGCCAAACACATGACGAGAGAGAAATTTACTAAGCGAGAGAAACCGTTTACTTCAGGGGAGAAAGTTTGGTGTAGGAACCAGGGGAATGGCCCTGCTTGGGTAAGAGACATAGTTAATGTGAGGTCAGGTCCAGTGATATATAAAGTTTGGGTAGGTGTGACAGTCCTGAACTATCACGTGGACCACGTGAAAGATACAAACTGGCAAAATGTGCCCGGGCTTCTTAACTGCCTTTCTGACTGTTCCAGAACCCATGGGTTCTCTCTATCCATTAGTCACTGAAGGTGTCTCTGAATCTGAGATGAACATGGCAGATGGCACTGTATCAATGCCTTTGCTGCCTAGAGAATGAATTTCTTCTGAGATGCTCCGGGCACAAGAGGTGAGCTACTGTGCGTTACACATCGCCCGTATCAGAGGCAGAGACAGAGGAACCTGACGTGGTAAAACATCCCAGGAGGATCTACAAAACAAAACCAATCCATGTCCATGGACTTCGAGCAAGAGGGATACAGTGATTGTAATAAGGGCAGCGAAATGGACCTCATAGAATGAGTTTCCCGACTGGAGACGTTAATCTGGTCCAATCAGGGCCCTCTCGCTCACGGATACGAACAGGAGTGTCAGAGATTCAGTTCACTGAGAGCTGGCTCGGATGGAGCTAGATCAGTGTCAATGATTCACCCTTTATTTGCTCGTGGAAACTTGGTGATAGGATACTGGCACCTGTGGAGTTTTCTTTATATTTGTTTTCCCTGTTCCCTCACCCCAAACCCTCCGACAGCATGAACACCTTTGATGGAACATACTGTGTGAGCGCAACTTCTGGCACTAACGTGGAATGTCACAGTGCAGGTCCATGAATGACTACAACAGAAAGAGGAATGTTATAGGACTGACCAAACCCGTCCTCTCAAACTGTACGCACAGGTCTCAGCATCTACCCATGTTGGAAAATGTGCAGCTTGGAGGCCACCAATGCAAGAGCATAGTATTGGTGAAGTGGCAACAAATGAGATGATACCTTGTCCAAACATTGAATATCATTGTTTAAAGGAACAGGAGTGTTCATTGATAGCTGGATCCTGACAATGTCGTCAGGCGAGGGCTGAGGACCCTCCCGCAGCAGTTTGGCATGCACAGACTCTACAGCCTCCAAAGAGACTCAGTAAATGTTCAGGGAGTTTTGTGAAGTCACCTCACAGACATTTCCTGCAAATTGCAGACTGTGCTGGGTGGAGTGCAGGGGTGGTGATGTGGAAAGTAGTCTGTGTAGTCATTGGAAATAAAGATGGGGGTAGGAGCGAAGGAAGAGAGATGTGGAATTAACCACTGAACTTGTGTAAAAAGAGAGCAACTTGTATAATCCAACCCAAATTTCTCAGATCACAACCTTTCTAATCTCTATTCTAACAGTCGTTCTATCAACAGTCCTTCCATATTTCAGTCTTGATAACATTTAAATTTTAAAATACTTGTTCTTCAGATATGCCTTAAAGCTTTGCTACAATGTGTATTGTGCAGTCTGAGACAACCAGATGCACTGCAGCATTTCGAGGTGCTTGTTCACCACCACCTTCTCCAGGACATTAAGGATGAGAATAAACGCTGGCTTAACCAACAATGGCCACATACTGTAAAAGAATATTTCAAAAACTAAATTCCTCAGCCCTGTATTCTGTCCCTCTTATCAGTAATCTGTATATCTCACTTTTTTGTTTTGCCTTTTCTGTCTTTTCCTTTCTTCCCAGCATTGTCTGCTGTGGAATTCTCCATCTAAATCTTTGTGTTCTCTTCTCATAGTTCACCTTTTTGACCAAACCTTCAGTCACCGTACTGGCCTCTCAGATGCTCGCTCACTCACTCGCTCAGGGTCTTGTTTTCCATACGTGGATATGTGCAGCATCTTGGCACATTCTTCACATTATTCAGATGTAAATTCTTAGTTGTTGCACATTATTTGTGTATCAGCACTTTATATTTTGTGTTTTTATATTCTGGTGTTACTTTAAGATTTTACTTTATTAAAAATGTTTTCAAACATCCCATTGTGAGTGAATTGTGACAGTTCAAGTTCTTGCCAAAAGCAGTTTTTTTTTGTAGTGGGTGTATAATGGGTATCAGCTATGATTTTAAACCACAGAGAAAGAACCAGGTGTTAGACATTTCCTCAGGATTTTCCTGAACTATGAAGTAAGCCTTTTAGGCTAACACTGATGGTGGGCCTCTTTCAGAAAACGTATCTGGCAGTCTCCTATTGGTTAGTGCTGTTTTCTTTTCCAGTTAGTTGGCTAAACTGCCTGGTTTATTTAGTCTCAATGCTGAGACTACAGCTGCACTATGTTCTTGTAGACTTAAAGCTTTGTGTCATGCAAAAAAAATCTTGTATGCAAGTCTCTGTGATTTACAGCAAGAACAGCAAAAATTCCAGAAAAATATAGACAGCATAAATACAGCCCACTTCCTCTCTCCTCACTTAAGGAACTTGGTATCAGAACATTGTTGTACATCTGTAATCAGTAGGTAACATAACTCACATTCCAAAAACATGGTGCAGGTCATTTATTAAAGTGTTTAAAAAGGAGTTATCCAAGCACTTTAGTGGTCAGCCTGGGCACAATAGAATATTTTTGTTCTAACTTCAGATTTCAGTATAATGCAACTCTCTAAAAATTGTCATTAACAAGATTTAATGTTCTTGAATACAGAGAAACCTCGATTATCCGAATGAGATGGGCAGGCACTATTTCGTTTGGAAAATTGATTATTTGGATAATCGATTTTAGCTTAAACAGGGGAAGCCGTACTGATCTAACGCTGTGCTCTACTGGAGAGTTTGTTTAAATCTATAATTTTAATGAGTCTGCCATTTAAACAAACTAATCTTTGCAGTCTGCAAATTACAGGTTAACATGAGAAAAACTAAACCCTTACCATGAAATTCCAACATTAAACAAGGTCCTGAACAGCTTCTAGATAGCAAGACCATTGACACTATCCGTTTCCAGGCACTCAGTCTCGCGATAGAAAGACGGAGGCCACACCTCGCGCATGTCTCGGTCTTTTTTTAAAATGCACGGTTCAGCAAAGTGACGGGAATACCGTAAAACACTTACTTTTGTAAAGGGTTGTGTAACAAAAAAATATCCAGTGGCTGATGCTTGAGCTGCTTGTGTTTCTTTGTTTTTGCCAACGTTTTCACATCTTTACTACAGGTAAATCGCATATATTTATCACTTTGATGCAACGTTTTTGCGGGACCTTGAAATCTTCTTTGGATAATCCGATATTCAGATAATTGATATTTGGATAATCAAGGTTCCTCTGTATTTCTTTGTCTCTGCAGTGATTGCTGTAATATTATTAGGTGTTTTGTGTTGGTGACTGATTTGTTTATAAAGGAGCTAAAACTAATGTCTGATTGGTGTGAAAGCATTATTATGTTTGGATCAGAAAACTGAAGATTATGACGTGAAAGGAGTTGATAATTAACATTGCCTTGTTTAGTAAAGAATGCTTAGGATTACAGAGACTCCAGTAGATCTCCAATTGCAATTGTCCTTTATATTACTATTTTTGTCTTCTGGGGATACTACAAAGCAAGGAGTTATCTTTTCAGTTTCCTTGTACTAGATTCTGTAACTACTTATTCAGTGCTCTCATAAGGTTTGTCTTGAATGAGATAAATTCATAAAGAAAGAGAATGTAGCATACTCCTTGCTGATTCAATTCAAGTTCCTTTTTTGACCTTGGGATTCTTTTCATGAAAGAGTGGCTGCAGGGGTGGTATGACAGTCTGAATCTTTCTGCAGCATTCCTTCGAGTTTGATCTTGAATAATGAGTAGAAGAATGCTTAAGTCTGTCACTTGTAATTAGATGTAGTGACATTTTGGGTATTTTTTTTCTCATTGCTTTTAACAATCCATTCATTTTTTTTCCTCATTTGAGGAGGGAAGTGACATAATTATCCTACTTTGGACTCCTGTTCCCATTTGGTGTTTTTCATCATAGAATCCTTACAGTGTAGAAGAAGGGCAATTAGCCTAATGAGTCCACATTGACCCTCCAAATAGCATTCCATGGTTAATCCATCTAGCCTGCTCATCCCTGGACACTCTGGGCAATTTAGCATGGCCAATTCACTTAACCTACACATTTTTGGACTGTGGGAAGAAACTAGAGTACCTGGCAGAAACCCACACAGTCACAGGGAAAACGTGCAAACTCCACACAGTCACCTGAGGGTGGAAGTGAACCCAGGACCCTAGCACTGTGAGGTAGCATGCTAACCATTGAGCCACCATGATGCTTTTATGACCAAGCACCACTGGAGTTCATTTCTTTATTGCCTGCCATTCACTATGGTCATGCCCTTCAAAGTTTATACTTCTGCTCTCACTTCTCCTGGTTAGAGATAGACTATAATGTTTGCATTGTTGTTAATTTTCCTTACTTTTTGACACTGTGTGTAATGAGATGATGTAAACATTTAGACTTTGCTGTATTGTTCCTCATGTCTATTATACCACAGTTTTTTTGTAAATGTGACAATACCAAGAAAGAAAAACAGACAGAACCTACTATTTACATTACATTACATTTACATTACATTACATTACAGTTTGGAAACAGGCCCTTCGGCTCAACAAGTCCACACCGACCCGCCAAAGCGCGACCCACCCATACCCCTACATGGCCAATTCACCTGACCTGCACATCTTTGGACTGTGGGAGGAAACTGGAGCACCCGGAGGAAACCTACGCAGACACGGGGAGAATGTGCAAACTCCACACAGTCAGTCGCCTGAGGCGGGAAACATTAGTTTATTGGTAAAACATCAGTTTATTGTGAAGGGCCAACTTTAATCTCAGCAACTGTACAATGTTAATTCATTACATCAGGGTTCCTTGGGTACAATCAGGTAATCTCTTAATGAGTTGAACCTCTGAGCTGGGCATGTCTCAACTTTTTTAAAGAGACAAAAAATTTAGTGTTAGTGAATAACTCACAGTAAGATTAGTGACTAATTACCCATTTCAATGAAGCATTCTTAATGGTGGTATTAATACTACTCAAGCAGTCTAAAGTGTTAGTACAGATTGTGCCGTATTATCATTTTACATGAAAAGCTAACGGTGGTAGACTTAGGCAGAAATCTTTAATAATTCTCAGCAAAGACTTATCCCAGTGAGAAAGAAAGATGCTTTGAGAAGAATGCATTATCTGTGACTAACTAAGGAAGTTAAAGATACTACCAAGTTAAAAGGAATGCTCTCATTCTGAGAGGATTAGAAATGGTAAGAAGAGTTTAAAAATAACTAAGAAAAGTTAGAGGAAGAAATTATGGGTATGAAAAGAAGTTGGCTGGAAGTAAGAAATAGCCAGTAAGAGTTTCTAGAAGCAATCAAATTATGTGGATCAACAGCCTAGCAGTATGACCGCTAGATTGTTAATCCAGAGATCCAGGTAATTTTCTAGGGACCAGGGTTCAAATCCTGCCACGGCAGATGGTGGAGTTTAAATTCAATGAAAATCTGGAATTAAGAGTTTAATATGACTATAACGCCATTGTCAATTTGTCATAAAAACCCACCTGGTTCACTAATATCCTTTTAGGGAGAGAAGGTGAAGAATGCACCTACATGTGACTCCAGATCCACAGTAACATGGTTGACTCTTAACCCCCTCAGGGCAATTAGGGATAGGCAATAAATGCTGGCCTAGCCAGCAACTTCCTCATGCCATGAATAAATTTTAAAATAAGAGTATTAGCGAGTGTTAGTTCTTTAAAGCATGAGTCTGTGAACTAGTAATGGAAAGCCAGGAAGTGGCTGAAGTGTTGAACTGGTATCTTATGCCATCTTCACTTGAGAAGACCTAAACTTAATGCATGTACTTGAAATCAAGAGGTGGAAAGGAGCAAGGAACTTAGAACAATTGTCATCACGGGTCAAAAACACTGAGAACTCTAAAAACAATAATGGCTAGCACATCCTGTTCTGGCCTGCACCCTCGGGTTTGAAAAGGAAGTGATTGCAGAGGTAGTAGAGTCATTGCTACAATCTTCCAAAATTCTTTAGAATCTGGAAAGGTTCCAGTGGAATTGAAAATAACAAATGGAGGGAGACAAAAAGCAGGAAATTACAATTAGCTTAACATCCATCTGAGGGAAGGTACTACAATCCATTATTAGAGGTTAAAGCAGGGTGCACAGAAAACCATTAATGACATCAGCTTAAGACAACATGGTTTTGTGAAAGGGAAATCAAGTTTAACTTATCTATTGGAGTTCTTTTGAGGAGGGACCAGCTGATATCTGAGATTGCAGGACTGAAATATGAAGAGAGACGGGATTGGTTAGGACTGTTTTCACTGAAACATAAAATTCGAACAAGACTAAACTGGGCAGACCAGGGGGTAACAATTTAAGAATACGGGGTAAGCCATTTAGGACTGAGGTACAGAAAAATGTAGTTACCCAGAGAGTGGTGAGCCTTTGGAATTTTCTGCCACAATATGTGGTTGAGGCCAAAACATTGAATGTTTTCAAGAAGGACTTGGCCATACTAATTGTGGCTGAAGGGAGAAAGCAGGAACAGGATACTGAGTTGGATGATCAGTCATGATCATGTTGAATGGCAGAGCAAGTCTGAGGGGCCAAATGGCCTACTCTTGCTCCTATTTTTCTATTAATTCCATGATCTATGTTTCTATGAAGGAATAAGCAAAGTAGATAAAGTGGAACCTGGAGATATGGTGTACTTGGACCTTAAGGACATTTTATCAACTCCTACATCAAAAATTACACCACAACAAAAGAGTTCATGGAGTAGAGGGTAATATAAGCATGGATAAATAGATGGTTAGCTAACAGGAAGTTGAGAGTAAGGAAAACCGGCCATTTTTGGGCTGGCAGGCTATAACAAGTAAGATGTAACAGGGACCAGTGCTGGACCTCAACAAATTACAATCTTTGACAATGACTTAGATAAAGGAACTAAATGTCTGGTGGATAAAATTGTTGTTGATTCCAAGATAGGTCAGAAAGTAATTTGTCAAGAGGTAAAGAGCCTGCATATGAATATATATGAGTTGAGTGGGTGAAGTGTGGAAAAATGGAACTTTGTCAACTTTGGCAGAAGGAACTAAAAATGAAACATACTGTATTAAACAGAGCAAGATCACAAAAGTGCATGGTACAAAGAAGGCTGTGTCCTTGTAAACAACTTGCAAAAACTTAGTATGCAGATGCAGCAAATGATTAAGAAGGCAGATAGAACATTGGAATTTATTGCAAGGGAAATTGAATATAAAACTGAGAAAGTTTTTATATTGGGAGATGTACAAATCTCTGGTCTGATACCATACTGATTACTGTGAAGTACTGAAAGGACATAATCATAATAGAAGCAGCTCAGGAGACTCATTCAGGTTATTCTTGGGACTTATAAGAGAGGTTGAACAGATTGAACATATACCCACTGGACTTTAGAAGAATTAAAAATAAAAAGCCCTGAGGAAACTTGATGGAGTTGATACTGGGAGGATGATATCTCTTCTTGGGGAGGTAATAATTTGGTGACATGGTATAAAAATGAGACATCTCCCTTTTTGGAGAGATGAGGAAAGTTTTTTTTTCCCTGAGGATCTTTAGCCTGTTATGGAGGGGCTGGTGGGAAATCAGCACTCAAATCACAAGCAGATCAGCCACGGTATTATCAAATGGTGAGTTCAGCCAAAAGGGCCAAATGGCCTACTTTTGCTACTATGTAAGTCCTATGTTTCTTTATTCTTATTAGGAGACTGAAAATCCCATAATTTCAAATCATTTTGTTGAAGATATATTCCCTTTTAAGTATGAATTTCCTTTCCCTTAAACTTCTCTCGTTCAAACTTTCAAGCAAATTTTTCCGAGCATTGATATCACCTTAAACTTTCCTTTACAATAAGTGGAGAATAAAACATTGTTCATGGGCAATATTAATAAAATAACTGCTCAGGTCATTTAGATCAATGTGTAGACATTCTCAAATATACTGTTACGGTAATTATTGCTGTCAGTACTAAGCAACAACATAATTGTACTGTAGAATGGACAACCATCAGATGACAAAATTTGTAACTATTTGAGTTGCCAACTACAGCTTCTTCTGCTATAATATGTCAGTTGTGTTTCTCTGCAACCTCGTGCTATAGAAAACTCACTGTAGAAAACCAAGATAGAAAATCACGCTGTAGAAGATCGCTAATAGAAAATTGCTGTACCCGTTCAGTAGAAAGTTTGGGTTATCCAAGCAATACCCACAATTTTTCAATTGCAATGTAGCCAATTAGTGGTGATGAAATGTGTGTTATAGCAGAATGACCTGCAATTTTAAACAAGCATTGTTGAGAAAAGAAGCATTTTGTTGAAGCACTTAACCTTGCACTCAGGACATTTCACAAGAATACCAATTCAAGGGGAAAACCAACATTTGTGCTGCATGAAAAGAGAGTGCTGATTGGTTAGCAAGTGAAATCTGATAGGGGCATTGCTATTGCAGAATCTACTAGTTAATAATCGACAGTTAACTGCCAAGATTTTGGTTAAAGTTTAACCAGGCAGATTGCCTCTGATTCATCAGAGCATTACCCCGAGAAATGAATCAGTGAATGGTTGTTATCTATTTTGTTGAGTTGAAACAGGCACAGTGTGTGAACATATTCTTTCCTTCTGCAAGGAACAGGGCTTTGTGTATTAATACATGTGTACATCTACTGCACACAAATACACCACGCTAAGCCGATCTGACAATCCTAAATTGTTATTAGGGTGATTCCTTGCTTATTCGGGAATTTCCAAGAAACGTCCAATTGTTGAATCACATTGAATTTCGGACAGGTTTTATGAAACTTGCAGAATGGGCTGTTTGGGTAGGGTCAGTATGTTGTTCGTTGTGGATTTCCAAAGGGACATGCTGTTTGATATGAACTACCAGGACATAGAGCCTATACACTGGGCATCACACCCACTCTGCAATTCACATACCCACTATCCATTTGCGTGTCAGGCAGTACATCTCTTTGGCTTGAGAGTAGCATCATGTTAACATCAAACACCACTCTTGTTGCTACTGCATTGTAGCAGTGTGAAGCATCTATTTTCACCTGTTGTTCAAAGTTGTGAGAGAAACTGCCCCGGAAGAGTAAGCTGGGCTGACTGGGCACATTTCAGGAATGAGATTGGCTTTGGGTCTTTCTTGAATGCATGATGTACATCAAGAAACTGTGAATAGGGAAGCCTTATATTCTGGCTTCGATATGCCCCAAGTTCAGCATCAAGTATGTAAGGTGAGCAAATAGCTTGGGTCCTATTGCTACCACTGAGGTCTATCTTCTAGCACGCGCAACTGTAGAACCCCAATGTGTACACTGACCAGTGATGGTAGGTTTACAGTGGATAGTGACGGAGAATGCCCGGGTTTATTTCTCAACCAGGACATCAAGAGAAGTGATTCTACAAGGGACAACATTTGCTAGTGTAATTATTCACACAAACAACCAATTGAGGGTTATCAGTTAAGTGTGTAATGTCTGTTGCACTTGTGTGTACAGGAAGCTGCCCCTATTAATAACAGGACCCTGTACTTTACAAACAGAATATGTTGGTTCATTGCATCTCTATCCTTTCTTGTGAACAATTTTTATCACCCCAAATAAACTGTTATATATAAGTGACAGATTAGTTGAATCTAAATTTTAAACTAGCTAAAAATTAAAAGCGATAAGTAGAGATGGTCCTCCTGGGCTGATTTTATCCAATGACCTTCCAGTTTTGGCTGTCCTCACTTCTAGAATGTAATCAGTTCTGTATATTCAATAATGTTGGCTTGAAGTGTGTGCAGCTGCTGAAAATGTGTTGCTGGAAAAGCGCAGCAGGTCAGGCAGCATTTTCAGCTCTGATCTCCAGCATCTGCAGTCCTCACTTTCTCCTTGAAGTGTGTGCAACATTTCACAAAATGTTGCATTTTGATAAGCAAAACAGGTTGTACGATCAATAGACTGAAGTTGGACCATAGAATTTCGAATGGGTGGGGGGAGATTTCAGTTACCAAGAGATGGGAAACTGAGCTGTTGGCTTAACTTCCTCCTTGTAGCAACTTGAGACTTGCTGGGGATGAAATAATTTTTAAAAAGTACGTAGCCCACAGGTTTCCCCAGCAAAAACAAGTGAGTAATGGAATCAGCTGCCCAGATACCCATTTATTGGAAGATCAGTATGGAGGACTATTTCACGGCAGGGAGGCCTACAATTTCCTGTGACGACTGGAGGAACACCAGTGCTCCTGGCCCACATGGGGGGGGTGGGAGGATCAAAAACAACTTTTAAGTTTCCAATTTTGTGCCTGTATTGGCTCCGAACTCATTGCTGTTGAGTTGATGGGAAACCCATAGCTCCATTCTGACCAGACAGCTGAATAAAAAGGGTGCTCAGACAAAGTCATCTTTAGGTGGACATCTTTGTCAAATGCTCAGAAGATGACATCAAATGTTCCCAGTGGTTTGATCGGTGGGGTCCATTGAGTAACTTTGGGGATTTTTAACTACCCACTCACCTGGTTTAGGTTGATCCTGATCTGTCTTAAAGTGCATTTAGTTTTGAATTTGTGATGGCTGTTTTCAGCTGTTCTCAGCAGGAGAGGGTTAACCAGTTTTGAATCATCCCAGCGAACAAATGGTTGCAGATTCACATAGCATTTTTCTTTTAAACGAAAAGAATGCCGTAGCTATAGGCAATGTAGATGTGTGACTGTGCCTCATTATGTGAAGGGCACCTTGATTGTCATGGCAACCAACAGGCAGTCGAAGAGGTACCACAGAGGGGCAGTTAGCTTGTGATTGATTGAAGTGGTCTCAGAAGTCTAAGCCCAAGCTCAAAGAATCCGTCCTTCATAACCAATCCCTCGCATTTCCTAGAAATATTGTGGGTTTCTTTTCTTTTAGTTGTTATAGCAACTGGCTGGCTGTAATAGAACTTGAAATGAATTACACATGTAATGATTAGGGCCTCTCCATGTCAATGGGTTAGAACGTACAGGGGAATTTACAACTCAAAAGCTGCCTTGATTGCAAGCAATGTTTTTCTAACCGCCACCTAGACAGACATGTTCTATCTATATAAACTTTGCCATCAAGTTAAATTTTCCATGGTCTATTATTTATATTTACTTCTGAGAGAGTTTGGGGGGGGGTGGGATAGGAGTTTCAAGCTTCAAGTCGCTGAGGCCACATGGAGAGAGCACATGTATGAACAGTTAAAGAGACGTCATGCAGGCACGAGAGTGTGGTGTTGGAAAAGCACAGCAGGTCAGGCAGCATCTGAGGAGCAGGAGAATGGACGTTTCAGGCATCAGGAATCTGACAGGCACCTCGGTAAATTTTGAATAGTTTCTAACTGTTGCAGCAGTTCTGCGCAAGATTTTCATAGAAGTCAGTATTTATTAAAGAATCGTCATTCATGTTATTTGCAGGCATGTTTTCAATTTTTTTATGACAAGGCAATCACTTGGATAACATGAACAAATATGCACCATTGTCTTTGTAAAAATGGTGTGGTTAAAAAAAGGTATTGTTCACAAAGTTAGACATGATTATGGGATGACAGAATTTATTATAATTCAAATAGGGTTAAAATGCTATTGTTGTCACTTGGATGGTTTTTCTCCATTTCTCCCCTAAGTGTTTGTTCATCACTTCTTTCACAAAAAAGCAGCTCCCTTTTAAATGCATCCAACCAAAGCCGCTGTGTTTAAATGACTGACTGACAAACCCAATCAGTGTGGAGTGGGCAGCAGATCAGCATTACTTGTGAACCAGGGTGAGACAGCAGACCTGGTTGAGAAGGGCAGCAGCAGCCAGAGATTAAAAACTGGCTGCAGAGCTAGTTTCAACTCCTCCCACCCCTCCCCCCACAAAAAAAACGTTTCAATTTGACAGATCCACAATCTGACATCCCAGGAAACTGGGTAGGGGGTTGATAAGCATTCATTCCCTGTCTCTCGTGATCTGCCAAGTAGTTTAACGTGGGAGATATTACTATAGTGAAACAGTACAGTTAGGAAATTCACTTCTAAAATATTTAACATCTAAATTAATTAAATTGAAGAAGACTTGGTTGGTGATGTGTTGCAATTGCAGTATCTAGGAGCTGCTAGTGGCTGTTGAGATCCAAAGCGACCACATCTGAAGCAAGTATTGGCTGCTTGAGGAACTTTGCAGATTTGCTGTGCTGGAATCCAGGCAGTAGATATAGCGATACACTACGGAGGGGTAGAGTAACTTGGAGGGTATGGTTCAAGAGACAGTTACACCCCTTAGATTAATTACATCAAATTTGGCCAGTGGTGGGGAACGATAGGGTGTGACTACAATTGAGGCAGATACTGGGGACCAGAATTTAGCTTTGGAGGCTAGTGCTCTTGTCCAGTAGGTATGAGGTTCTTGATCCCAGTATGGATGACTGTACAGACTGCAGTGAAAGAGAGTTGAATGCCTGGCTGAAAGATGGCTGTGGGAGAAATGGGTTCTGATTCATAAGGCACTGGCAGTAGTAACTGGGGAAAGGGAGCTATGCAATTAGGATAGGTTTCATTTGAACCATGCTGGAAGCAGTGTCCCGGTGAGTCATTTAATTAGGGTTACAGATGAAGCTTTAAACTAATTAGCGGCTGGGAGATTTAATTGAAGTTTAAAAAAAAGAAAGAAAATTCATGGAGCAGATCTGCAAGGTAATGAAGAGGCAGATGAGAATCAGTATGTCCAGAAGTGGTAGAAAATAGATGCAGAAGAGTGCAGCAGAAATTAGAACCAGAATGTTTAATAAAACGTCAACGCTTAAGGTTGTGTAACTGAATGCGTATAGGATTTGTAACTAGATAGTTGATGATTTGACAGTACAAATAGAAATAAATTAATTTGATTTGATGGCTATTACAGAGACTTGGTTTGCAGGGTGATCAGGACTCAATATTCAAAAGTAGTCGATGTTCCAGAAAAAAGGGGAAAAGGAAGTTGTTAATAATGAGTGGTATCAGTGCATGGGGAGTAGTGATATAGGTACAGTAAGTCATGAGATGGAATGAATTTGATGGAAGTAAGGAATAAGCAGGAGAAAAAAATCACGAATGAAAATCATCTATAGACCTTGGGGGAATTGCCTCACTGAAGGACAAAATATAAATCAGGAGCTAATGGAGATGCTTAAAAAGGCTCTACAGTTGACATGGGTTATTTTAATCTGCATATTGAATGGATAAATCAATTCAGCAAGGGCACCGTGGAATTTGTACAGTGTATTGTGTTTTTTTTAATAGATACTCATTGCAGAACCTACCCAGGAACAGGATAATGGAGTGTTAGCGTTTGTTGCAAAGTATTTATGACAAAATGAGATTTTTTTTATATCTAGAGGGTAGTGATTCCTTGGAATTCTCTACCTCTATAGGGCCATGGAATGTTGCTAAGGCTACACTGGGTATATCCCCACCTGGACATCAATATCAAGTGTACATTGTGTGAAATGGTCAGTTTGTCATCACAGTAAGTGTACATATGTACGGGTGGTCAGGGCATCCACCTACACAAAAGGAGCAGCCATTATGTCTATTTCCTACCAGCTGATGTATCCTGATGCTGACTGGGTTCCCCAATACCTGTTGCTGTCTTCTCAGTGTTGGGATCACCTGTATCATCCCACTGTGATGGTCTACTAACTCTATAATCAGTGTGATCTGTGACATAGTCAAGGCCATTTTTAGACTGGTCTTGGGCTTTTCTTTTATTAAGTCATGGGACATGGGCATTGCTGGCTGGGCCAGCATTTAACGACCATCCCTAGCTGCCCTTGAAGGTGAGCTGCTGGTTTCTTGAACCACAGCAATCCATGTGACTGACTTTCTGCGTGCACAATCTGATTAATTAAGGATGATGAGTCAACAAAGTGTATGAATGGATCTGGTGGCATTTGTGAAGGAAGATTAATGCTTAGAAAAAAAACATTGTTTGAATATAATCATTTGAATTCAATACTGAGGAGTGCAAACTGAGAATTGGGATTTGAGAATCAATTTTCACATGTAAATAAAAGTCCTCTAATTTCTTTCCATTTCATCATCAGGAATATGTCTCACGGAAACAGAACAGATGAGCTGTTCTCAGACATCTGTAACTGTGCTGTGAAATCAGGAACATACTTTGACTGCCTTTTGATTGAATTTTTCTTGCCTGCAGAGAAGTTACTCATCTCCATGAGATCAGCGATGTGACATTTAAACAGCAGGCATGAATTTGTATCCTATCCCTTTCAGCAGAGACCATTAATACACCATCCTGAGGTCACCTTAGACTGTCTCCTAGTGACTAAAAACAGGTTGCAGATCAGAGGAACAGTAATTGATAGTAAGAGTTTGGTTACACTTCCCTACCAGTACTTCAACAACATTGAAATTTCAAAGAGCCTTTGTTGAAATGTCAAAGGATTTAAGTCCTCAACAGTGACATTCTTCTGGTGTAATTTCTTGAAAGTTGTCTACTGAATCTTAACAGAGAGTTTTAACAGTAAAGTCACCATAATCTTACTGTGTATAGGGCTGCTCTGTCTTGAGAGAGAAGACTGATAGTGGTTTAACCTAAGGGTCACCACAGTCAAGGGTTGAGAAGGAGGAACCTACATAATAACCTTAGCTGGTGTGGGAATTGAACCCATTTGTTGGTATGACTCTGCATTGCAAACCGACCCGCCAAAAGACCAGGGTCAGTTAGCTCAGTTGGCTAGAGGGCTGGTTTATGATGCCCACGGTGTGGGTTCAATACCTGTACTGGATTTGGAATGTCAATGCTGTGAACTGAATCAGCACATTGATTGCCAAGCACAGACTGTCCGAGTGGCTGCACACAGCATGCAACTTTGAGGGAATGTTGTTCTGGGGATGAGGAAGCAGGTCAACAGAGCTTGTTTTAAACTCTCATTAGCAACTTAAGAGTGGAGAATTTAAAACACTTAAAGCAGACCTTATCCAGCCTGTGAGTGTTTGCATTGATTTTACGATGGGAATTTGTGATTGTAATTAAGGTTAGTTAAAGCCTAAAGAAGAGGCTCGATGGAGTGCTTGACATTAAGTTCAAATGGCCAAGCTGAGTATACGTTGTGCCCGTGTGTGAGCTCTGCCCTGTCCCTTTGTCATGGCAACAAGAATTAAATGTGCCAGATAAAGGGCTGTGACTGTGAGAAAACCTAGCCTGCTCGCACTCTTGTCTCTTAATCAGATCATCATTGATTGCAGATTTCCTCTCCTTTCAAGATGGAGGGCATCCAATTGGTCTCCCCGTTTAGAGAGCCTGCTCACCCAGTCCCCTCTCCATTAAATAGCCAGTGAGCCCACCATCTTGTCATTCATTGGCTAATTTGGGAATATAACTGCGGATGAGGGTCTTTGCATAGTGCTAAATGTGACCCACAGTTGACTTCAAAATCAGGCACTCAATCCAAAAGACCCATTCTGCCCTACAGTGTCATAAACGTCACTGAAGTTACATGTTTTCCTGCCACATTTCCTCCATTAAAACAGAAATTACACTTCAGAAGTACTTTAATTTCCCTAACCCAGAACAGCCAATGCTGTATAAATGAACCTTTTATTCTCTTAAACTCTTTATTTCCATTAGACTGTGCAGTAATTTAACATGGCTGTGGAATAGTAATGTTGTAATAAATGTGCTTTATGTAGTTTGTATCCTTAGTAACCTTTTGGGTCTTGTTCAGCAAAATAGTATCAATAGAGCTGAATCTATGAATATATGTTTTATCTTCTCCACTGGGATGTGTTTGGCAGACAAAATTCACTTTGCATATGACTTTTAGCAGATAAAATCTTCACTTTGAATAGACAGCATTTATTCCCATGCTTGTAAACTGTAGGAATGCTATTTGGACTGACTATGCCATGGAATAGGGTGCTTTATAGTGTTCAATTTCTTAAGCTGGGGCAGGGTTTTAATCAGAGGCAAATGAAGTCATAATCTCACACTGTGTGGAGAAACAATTACCCATCCATGAATATAGTAATTAATAATACTTAAAGACACTGGGCAGGCAGATTAAGATAGTGACTTGGCTGCCTGTTTAGGTAAGAAAGAAATGGGGCAACCTCTATTTGAGGTAACCTTTCTCCAACTCTTTATATTTTTAAGTTTTAAAAAAAATGAACCATTAGGAAGTGCCTACAAAGCAGCCTGTGAACACAGCTGAAACTAGGCAGATGAAGAAGGCCTCAAAGCCTGTCTTGAGTTCTGGCCTCTGCCCTGCTGCTGTTGGGCACCTCCAGTCAGCTGATCTAGCTCCAGGGGACTGCAAGCCAACTGGAAAACTCCAATGAGTCTCGACCAAGTAGGGTTTAAGAAATCTTTAATTCCCCATAATTGGCAATATGTCACTTGGGGACAGGTGACCAAGCTGACCCTCATCCTGCCTCTGGGAAAAGACCCGAGGACAGGATAAAACTGGTGAATTGAAACACTGACAATGCAAAATCTTCAATCTGGAATGTTTGTAATCACCTGGGTGTACTGAGAAACACAATCATTCCATCCCACGCTCCAGGCTAGGAATAATTTCCACTATTTAAAGTACTGATAATTGAGGATGCCTAGGATAGCTGGAACTAAAAGTATGAACTTATTTCAAGGGATTTGAAGTGAGCCAAGCTGTAGAGAATCATGTTTTGACACACAGCAACCATCAGAATTCATGAGTTTATCCAGTTGATGTTTTGTAAACATGCTTTTTATTATTGATGTCATGATCATGGGCATTCATTTTAAATCGCAAATTAAGAATCTCTAACTTGAGGGAAATTCCAGAATTATTAATTTACAAGCCTCAGATCCTTTTATGTAAAGACATAATGGTTGTATCACTGCAGTGGGTCTGGGAATCTCAGTGAGAGACTTTTGGAATGAAGCCTGAAGTAAATTACAAACAACTGAGTAACTCTTGGAAGCTGTACTTTCTCAAATAACTTCAAGCTTAGAAGCAACTGTCTCCTTAAAGTCTGGATGTGGAATAATGATTAAGAATAAATAAACTGGATCTATTTCAAATGCATAACTGGCGGTCCAAAACGCCAAAAAGAAATTCAAGAATCCACTCCATTGTGATTTGAAAAATTGAATTGGGAGAATATATATCCATCATTTTTATGCTAACACAGCCTGCTGCTCAGAAAACCATGCTCAGAAAAACCAGTGCATTTTAAAGATATCTGATGCACTTCAAATTGAGTCAATTACAGCTTCTTGTCAACATTTTTCATGGCAATTGATAACTGAGGTCTGTGACTGAACCCAACAACAGCAACTTACTTACTATTTACATAGCACCTGTTTTAAATGTGGTGAAATCACCCAACGCTTAGCAGAAATATGCAAAAAGATATGTCACCAAGCCAGGAAAAGTTACATCAAGTGACAAAAGGGTATCACAGAACATAGGGCATGGGCAACTCTAAGTACAACCACCGATACGGCAGGTGCAGTTAGAAGAACATAAGAGGTCAGGATTAGAGGGTGCACATACCTTGGAGGTTTATATACTTAAAAGAATTAAAATAAAAGTAACCCACTCACTGCCCCTCAAGCCTGCTCCAGCCTGAATAAGATTATGACTGTTCTGATTACCTCAAATTCCTATCTACTTCCAATCGATGTTTAATTCCTTGTTTATCAAGACCGATCTATGTTTGCCTTACAAATAGTCAAAGACTTTGCTTCCGCCATCTTTTTTTCAGAAAGAGAGTTCCAAAGACTTACAAAGCATTCTCCTTATCTCTGTCTTAACTTGGTAACTATGGGTTGTCAAAGGTTGCAGAAATGGACTTTTGGATCTAAGGTGTCCGTAAATAGTCAACATCAGATGAGATGACAGATAAATGCACTATCTCAGTTGGAGTGCATGTCAGTCTTTGAGTGAAGCACAAGGCTATGAGGAATGGAATACTTGGTTAAACAGAGGTTGAGATTCAGGAAGGCTGGTACAATGGCAGCACTCAGCAAATGGAGGAAAGCCAACCATTTCTGCTGTACTATGGTATTTCTACGGTATTGCAAATTTCAGGGATGGCAGCAGATTAAAGTAATTAACC
Organism: Chiloscyllium plagiosum; assembly: GCF_037043375.1. Taxonomy (NCBI): domain Eukaryota; kingdom Metazoa; phylum Chordata; class Chondrichthyes; order Orectolobiformes; family Hemiscylliidae; genus Chiloscyllium; species Chiloscyllium plagiosum. The sequence goes on from NW_028270150.1 coordinate 43,576,934, forward strand.
GGTCTATTCTGAACATGTTGGTATTTTGCTGGTACCTGAACAGTGCTCTGGATGTCTGGAGAATGCCTCAGTTGCTTCCTGTAATGAGGTGGATACGGACATTCTTTTGCCTTCCCTATGCCCTACTGAGAGAACACCCCAAGGTAAATAAGGACACGCATTCCCTGTTCAAATACAGCAAGATCTGGTTAGTATTCAAGGTTGAGCTGACAAGTGGTAAGTAATATTTGTGCTATATAAATGACACGCAATGACCATCTCCAATAAGAGACAGTTTAACCACTGCCCTTGACATTCAGTGGTGTTACTACCACTAAATTTCCCCACTATCAACATCCTGGGGGCTTACCATTGACTAGAATCTCAACTGGACTCACTGTATAAATACAGTGCCTACAAAAGCAGGTCAGAGGTGAAGAATAGAACATAGAACATAGAAGAATACAGCGCAGTACAGGCCCTTTGGCCCTCGATGTTGCGCCGATCCAAGCCCACCTAACCTATACTAACCCACTATCCTCCATATACCTATCCAATGCCCGCTTAAATGCCCATAAAGAGGGAGAGTCCACCACTGCTACTGGCAGGGCATTCCATGAACTTACGACTCGCTGAGTGAAGAACCTACCCCTAACTTCAGTCCTATATCTACCCCCCCTTAATTTAAAGCTATGCCCTCTTGTAATACCCGACTCCATACGCGGGAAAAGGTTCACACTGTCAACCCTATCTAACCCCCTAATCATCTTGTACACCTCAATCAAGTCACCCCTAAACCGTCTTTTCTCTAATGAAAACAGCCCCAAGTGTCTCAGTCTTTCCTCATACGATCTTCCTTCCATACCAGGCAACATCCTGGTAAACCTCCTCTGCACCCGTTCCAGTGCCTCCACGTCCTTCCTATAGTATGGCGACCAAAACTGCACACAATATTCCAGATGCGGCCGCACCAGAGTCTTATACAACTGCATCATGACCTCAGGACTCCGGAACTCAATTCCTCTACCAATAAAAGCCAGTACGCCATATGCCTTCCTCACCGCACTATTTACCTGGGTGGCAACTTTCAGAGATCTGTGTACATGGACACCAAGATCCCTCTGCTCATCCACACTACCAAGTATCCGACCATTAGCCCAGTACCCCATCTTTTTGTTGTTCTTCCCAAAGTGAATCACCTCACACTTAGCTACATTGAATTCCATTTGCCACCTTTCTGCCCAGCTCTGCAGCTTCTTGATATCCTGCTGTAACCTGCCACATCCTTCCTCACTGTCAACAACTCCTCCGACTTTCGTATCATCCGCAAACTTGCTCACCCAACCTTCTAACCCCTCTTCCAGGTCATTTATAAAAATGACAAACAGCAATGGTCCCAAAACAGATCCTTGCGGAACACCGCTAGTGACGGCACTCCATGAAGAAACTTTGCCATCAACTACTACCCTCTGTCTTCTTCCATCCAGCCAATTCCTAATCCAAACCTCCAACTCACCCTCAATGCCATATCTCCGTATTTTCTGCAGTAGCCTACCATGGGGAACCTTATCAAACGCCTTACTAAAATCCATATATACCACATCTACCGCTTTCCCCTCATCAACCTCCTTCGTCACCTTTTCAAAGAATTCAATAAGGTTTGTGAGGCACGACCTGCCCTTCACAAAACCATGCTGACTATCCTTGATCACATTATTCCTATCCAGATGTGCATAAATCCTATCCCTTACAATTCTCTCTAAGACTTTGCCCACAACAGAAGTGAGACTCACCGGCCTATAGTTACTAGGGTTATCCCTACTCCCCTTTTTGAACAAGGGAACCACATTTGCTATCCTCCAGTCTTCTGGCACTACTCCTGTAGACAAAGAGGACATAAAAATCAAGGCCAATGGCTCTGCAATCTCCTCCCTTGCTTCCCAGAGAATCCTAGGATAAATGCCATCAGGCCCAGGGGACTTATCTATTTTCACCTTTTCCAGGATTTCCAACACCTCTTCTCTACATACCTCAAAGCCATCCATTCTACTTATTTGTGACTCAGTATTCGCATTGACGACAATGCCCTGTTCCTGAGTAAATACTGAAGAAAAGTATTCATTCAGTGTCTCCCCAATCTCTTCCGCCTCCACACGCAACTTCCCACTACTATCTTTGACTGGACCTATTCCTACCCTAGTCATTCTTTTATTCCTAACATACCTATAGAAAGCCTTAGGGTTTTCCTTAATCCTACCGACTAAGGACCTTTCATGTCCCCTCCTTGCTGCTCTTAGCTCTCAATACTGTGCGGGTAACTCACTTATCTCCCTAAAACATGAAGACCACCATCTACAAGACACGAGTCAGGGCTGTGATAGAATACTCCCCACTGGTCTGGATGGATGCAGCTCCAACAGCACTGAAGAAGCTTGACACCATTCAGAACAAAGCATCCCGCTTGAATGACTCCACATCCACAAGCATCCACTCCGTCCACCACCAATGCTCATTAGCAGCACTGTGTATTATCTGCAAGATGCACTGCAGAGATTCAGGAAAGATGCTGAGACAGCACCTTCCAAACCCACACTCAGTTCCATCTAGAAGGACAAAGGCATCAAATACGTGGGAACACCACCATCTGCAAGATCCTCAACAAGTCACTCACCGTCCTGACTTGGAAATATGTCACTGTTCCTTCACTTCATTGGGTCAAAATCCGGAAACTCCCTCCCTAACAGCATTGTGGGTCAACCTACAGTACTAGGACTGCAGCCGTACACCAAGGCAGCTCACTGTTACTTTCTCAAGGACAACTAGGGATGGTCAATAAAATGCTGGCCATCCAGCAACACCCACCACCCATGAACGAATCCTCTCTGTGGTCCCATCTTTCATCTGTATGTGTACAGGAATCTCACTTTGTCTTGGATAGGACTGCCATCATGCCAGTAAAATCCAGGTCACTGAGCTGTTCCCTGGGCATTGACGAAATGGAATTCTTCCTTTAACAATTAGAGTGACCAGCCTCTGCTTTGAGACTGGCCTGCTGTGCACCTTGAACTCCAGTTGCTGCCAGTTCTTCTTGCTGTGCCTTTCCTGATCTGGTCATTTACTTTTATTTCCCCCATGTTTCCTTTCTATTAGTTAACATTGCATTGTGTGGTTTTACTCACACCCACTTTCCTTGCATCCCCCTGCAATTTCTTGAGGACTTTTTCTCTTTCCAAACGATGTATGCTCCTCGGCTTTACTATATGCTGAACATATTTAAAAGAATACAGATGGAGAAGGCCATTTGGCCCACTTTATTCTCTGTGGAAATGATTCTGAATTATGCCTATTGCAGCATCCAGTTTTATCTTCAGTCATTCCAAAATGTTTGACCCCACCACTATATCTGGAAATCCATCTGCATATTATCCACCTTTTTTTATGATGAGGAACATCCTGATACCAGCCTGAAATGTGACTTTTACCAGTTTAAACCTTTGTACTGCTTTCAGCATTTAATTTAAGGAAACTTTGTGGATTTATCTCTGTCATTTGAAGCCTTGTAACTCAACCAGATCATTTGTCTGATATTTCACTTTCAAGATGAAAAGCCCCAGTTTCCTTCAGCCTTTCTTTCCTCCAATCCAAAATGTTTAACACTAGGCTGATCTTTGAGTCAAATGCTTTACTTAAATGTGACTCTGTGTGTAGCAAAGCAAGAAACAAATGATCAGAATTTGCAGTATGATGAAGACCCTAATAACAGGTCTGAAAGACTGGGGCTGATGCTGACAGCCCTACCACAGCTATTTATAGAATCCACAGCTGTATTTTTTAGCCATACAAGAAATAATTCGTAGCTGTCAGGACTCTAGCTCCACATAGAATGGGTGCTCGGCCTCCAATTTGAAGAGCAAGCAGCTCACCAGTACCCATCAGATTGATGCCACTGCTGGGATGAGGCCTACTGAGAACAGGCTGTGTAGGGGTGGCAGGGTGCTTGGGTCAGCAGGACAGGCCTTAATGAGGGGGTGAACCTGTGGTGGGCGAGGGCTTGAATGAAAAAGGTTCACTAACGCGGCCACCTTTCGGAAACCAGCAGGAATGTTCACCAGGCAGCCTCCCCCATACAACAGAAGTTTCACACCCCCCTCCCAACATTTCCTGATGCTATGGTGAAAGATGGCAGGCTGTCATCCTCCTGCCTTCACTCACCATCTCTTAGTCATTTCAGAGCTTGTAAAATTTAAAAACGTGGTAAATGGGAGCAGTGTCCGATAACCTTCGTCATTTACCAAGAGGTTTTTCCAGGATGAGGGGTCAGGGCCATTTTTGGGTTTGGATAAATGTATCAACAAAAGGGTGGCCCTATGTTGTCCACGTAGCAGAAAGCAACAAATATCAAATGGTTAATCAGAAACAGGTTTTCCTGAAATAGTAAACCAAGAAAAAGTAAATGAGCCACTGAGCTGAAAAAGAATTGTTTTGCACTGTTAGGCTAAGAACCATTCTATTATATTTGCATTTGCTTTTTGTTTATCTCCTCGGTGCAGTTGAATGGAAAATGATTTTGTTAATTGGATACGACCCTGCTGGTTACATCTTCAGATGTTCCTGGTAGGGAACAAGTGCCCTTAGTTATCTTGATTGACAGGAGAGCTGAAAAGTGCACTGATTAATTCTGATTGACAGGAGATTCAGTACCTTGAATGGTGGCAGTCGATCAGATGCGATAGGCAGCAAAAGGAAAGAAGCCAGCATGTAAAAGGAACTGTTTCTGCTTTCATCATGTTATCAGTATTCCGCCAACATGCTAGCTGGAGCACGATTGAATCCACATCAGAGTAGGCATTTTCAATGCAGAATCTTGAAGTGAAAAATTGGAATTTACTGTATACATTATTATCTTACAAATTTATTTTTCAAATCTTCAGGCTACCTGACTGTTTGTGTCAATATTGTTTTGCCAACCAAAAGAGTAATTAGTTCGACTGATATTTTACAAAATAATGTTAGCTGTGGCTTTCCAAAACACTTCATATTCTATTAATGTGTGCAAATGCTTAAAAGCCATGTTAGTAAGGGTGGATTATAAATAAATATTTGGGGAGTTAATGTTGTTTTAATAATAATCGCCTTTAAAGGATATTATAGTCATTTAAAAGCTGTGTTCCATGCCCTGCTTTGGTCTCTTACCAAAATGTTGGTGAAAATTGGAATGAATACATCACATATCACTTACCCATGATGCCATTTTGAAGGAAATCATACATAATTTTTGATGCTTCTCTATCCATAGCTAAAATAATTGGCAATGTTTCAGACTGTGTGTCCTTTAAACCAGTTACACCAAGTATTGTCTGGCAGGCAGAACTGGTACAAAAAAGATTTTGATACCATTTTAGATAGTGCATTGCTGCACCACAAAGATAAAATGTGTCTAATGTTTCAAGGGCTTTATAATGATACTAATTTGTAGACTGTAGAAGTATTTGAAGGACTTTTGAGGCCTTCACTTATTTTTTCATTTTAAAATGCAGTTATGCCTTTCCTTATTATCAAAGTTGAGTAGCAGAAGAATGGCAGGATCACAATGTACTATTATCCAAGAGAGTTTTCTCAGCTACACTGTTACGAGGTGGAATTCTCCACAATTTCTCCAACACATGAATACATTCGCCAAAGTAGCTGACATTTTCCATTTTAAAGTTGGAGAATTAACTCTTCCATTGCACTTCGTGAAAAATTATTGGCCACTTCATATTTAGCCTTTTCAGTTTTTATTTTATTTTGGTTGTTTTCTTTAATTGTTGTTATTAAAGTGGCTAAACAATGAGTGGTGAATTATTTCCAACAAAGTGGGCATTCTCAGAGTTGATGAACAGTTGGATAAACATGCCATCATGTCCTTTAAATGTCATGAGGAAAGCCTATGCAAAATGTTGACAGCCTGAAGTAAAAATTAAAGAATTGTGGAAATCCTCAAAAGATCTATGGAGAGATTGCACCAATATCTGCAAAGATTTTCTGTTTTATATTTACAATAGAAAATAGGCCTTTTGTATGCTTAGATTTGTCAAGTTTGACAAGGGAATCCTGGTGATCAGCTGTCAAAAGACCTCCGTTGTGTACTGTACTGCACAATTCAGTGAGTAGGAATTTATAAAGAGGAAAAAATATTATGTGTACAGGAGACTGAAGTGTGGCTTGTAAATGAGTGGATAGTCCAAGTCTATCAAAAGATTGTAAATTCAACCTATTCAAGTAGTAGGAGGAAATCTGTATTTTAAGCCTGAGATCTCTGAAGTAACTCTTCACTTACTTTTAATTTGTTTCCTTAACTGAAGACATTAATTCATATTTGGTTAATCTTTCTTTGTGCTTGGATTTGACAATGAATGGCAGAGGCTTTTCAATCATGGAAGGTATTGTAGTCTCTTTCTGTTCTCAGCTGATGTCCACACATCTGATTGCTCAGTGTCGCATTGTGCTTGGCTACGGAATCAAGGACCGTCCAGACCTGTATGACTAATTTCCATGCTGGATAATATATTTGGGGTTCTAACTGTGCCTGATCAATTACCGTTTGGTATGTGTTACAGTGGAGATTAGATTCCCTACAGTGTGGAAGTAGGTCCTTCAGCCCAACAAATCCACACCAACCCTCCAAAGAGTAACCCACCCAGACCCATTTCTCTTTGACTAATGCATCTAACACTACGGGCAATTTAGCACGGCCAATTCACCTGACCTGCACATCTTTGAACTGTGGGAGGAAACTGGAGCACCTGGAGGAAACCCACGCAGACACGGAGAGAATGTGCAAACTCCACACAGACAGTCACCTAAGGCTGGAATTGAACCTGGGTCCCTGGTGTTGTGAGGCAGCATTGCTAACTACTGAGCCACCGTGCCACCCATTTTAAACTGGTCTGGCAGGAGGATAAGACCCTAAGCTGTAGTGTGTCATGACAAAAGACAGGCTGGTACAGAAGTTAGAGAACAAGCTAAATAAATAAGACCGACAAGAGCACAACCTAGAACAATGGAAGTCTGATGAACTAAACTACATTTATTTCAATGCAAGAGGCCTGACAGGTAAAGCAGATGAACTCAGAGCATGGATAGGAACATGGCTATTGCAGAAACAGAGCTGAGGGGGGACAGGGCTGGCAGCTCAATGTCCCAGTGCATAGATGCTAAAGGAAGGATAAAACGGGAGGCAAGGGAAGGTGAGTGGCATTTATGATTAGGAAAAACATCACAGCAGTAATTAGAGGATATTCCTGGAGGATTGCCCAGTGAAGCTATGTAGATGAAACTGAGAAATAAGGAGATGGTGATCACTGATGGGACTGTACTACAAGCTCCCCAGTAATTAACAGCAAATTAAAGAGCAAATATATAGGGAGATCACATATCCCTAAGAACAATAGGGTTGTAAATGTAGGAGAATTTAACATTCCAAACATAGATTAGGCCAGTTATACTGTTAAGGGTTTGGATGGGAGGAAGTTTTTTTTTAAAGTGCATGTGAGAAAGGAGATCTCCTTTATCTGTAAGAATAATAGGGTGGTTATGATAGGGGATTTTAACTTTCCAAACTGGGACTGCCATTGTTGGTGAGGTTAGCATTTGACTTCCATTCCATTGCTACATTAAAAGGCGAACAATTGCCATCTCTGAGAAACTGGACTATTCTCATCTCGATGTAATAGTGCTGAGTGTCACCTTTCTGACAGGTTGAGAATTATTCTTTAAATTTAGTGCAGCAATGTCTGACAGAATGGAATGGTTTAAACTCCGATTCAGCTGGTACATTTAACATCCTTCCATCTCCTCCTGGGAGGGCCCAAGATACATCCCTCAATCACAATATCATTTACATCGTCAGCGGGCTAGATGACTAATCAGGAGTCTTTTGACTTCTGCTTTGAATTTGTCACTGTGACTAAGATCTTCGATTACTATGCCTTGCTTATGCCAATTACTAGAAGTAACTGGTGGGCAATACACTCTCCCTTGGATTTTCATATCCGGTAGGTATTTCTGACTTAGCCGGCCGGCCTGCCTTGGGAGAAAATAACCATAAAGATGAGATTTACATTGTTCAGGAGGCAGACGTGGGCTGCAGGCGACTCGGCCAACGGTGAAAGGATGCATTCACAGACCACAGGGTCTGCTGTGTGAAGCGGCAGGCTGTTTCAAATGCCCACCCAACTCACAAGACATGAACTGATTGAGAGCTAAAGCTTCTGAAAGAACAACTTCCTACAGACAGTATGCAATGAAAATAATTCACCAGCTTCATTAGTTATCCAAATTGTTTGTGAGTTTATACACCAATTTCTTAAAATGTCAGGCGTTATTTCTCCTGGGCTTTTAGATAATTGCCATAACTAGATCCTATTTATCATGCTCTTATTTCTTTATTTTAAATCTTTCAGCATTTTAAGATAACACAACGTACTCTGATTAAATTGGAATCATTGTTTCTTTCGGTCAAATGAATTTTATGCAATAAAGACAGGTGATCGAACTGGAAATGGAGGAGAGGATCATGACACATCACAGAATGGAGCATTTATTCAATGTTCCCGTGGTTAGCCTTTAATTTCCTTACTATCATTCCCCAACTCCATACTACTCTGTGGATTTCTGGTGCAATGTGTTGGACAACTTAAGGACAAGTACACCTCTGAGTGATTCTGGGGAATATTGTGAAGTTTGTGTCTAAATACATTTTGACACTACTGCCCACAGTATATCTGGAACTTCTTTGAGTCAGTTATGAATTTTTACAACTACCTTTCTAATATGAAATGAAGAGCTGAGTGTCCAATTGATTCATGGCTAACATTAAAGGTTTGTTCGTTCTAATGAATGGTCATGCTTCCCTTATCACCTCTGCATCACTCATTAGACCTAGTCAGCTCTGCTAGCTTCCTGTCACTTTAAACAGACAACAGTCTCCTATGTGTACCAGAGGTATAACAGCATCACTCCATCACCCTCTCTGTCCACCAGGCCTGACCCTCCGTTTCAAAATGCCGAGGTAAATAAGGACCAAACCAAAACTCTCAGTGATCGGAATTGGGGTTGTAAATTTACTGTAACCATTTTGATGTGGGAACTAATGCACCATCAAATATTTAGGCTCCGGTTTTTGCTTCTGGCTCAGGTGCACCAAGCTGAGAGAATTCCAGGCTCAATGAAGCCAACCTTTAAAGACGGCTGCCACCATTTTATATTTTTGTTGTGGGGGCTGGGCTGCTTTGGGAGTTGGGTTGGGCCAGGTGACCTTTGAAGAGCAGAGAAGGTTGCCGTGTCCCAGGGCAGGCTGGACAGACGGGGCGCCAAGTTTAAAAGTGAAGAGTAAAATGTGTAGTATTCTCCTGCTCTTGCCTGCTCATTTCCCCCAATCCCTCCTTTCCAACCCATGCCACCTAATTTCCAGTGGCTGCCCCATGAAATTAAAAGAAAAAGATATACAATGTGGCAAAAATGAATGGTAAAGCATGATATTGGGAAAAAATTTTAAAAACCGACAACAGAAGACCAAACAGAAAGGAGGAAAGTAACTTTGACTGTAAACTTGCAAGAAATGTCAGGAGCTTTTTAAAATATATATACAAAGGAAGAGAGAAGCCAAAGTGAATGCAGGGTCATAGATCCAGGCTGGGGAAATAACAATGGGGAACCAGGAAGTGTCAAAAGATAGAAAGAACAATAAATACTTTGCATCAGTTTTCACAGTAGAGGACACTAACAGCAACCCAACATTGCTAAATATTCAAGGGGCAAAAGGGAGAGAGGAAATAAATGCAATAATTATCACTAGAGAGAAAAGTGCGAGGGAAACTAATGGGGCTAAAGACTGACAAGTTACCATGACCCGCGGGGATGCATCCTTGGATATTAAAGGATGTAGAAACAGAGATAGTGGATTCCCTTGTCGTGATCTTGCAGGAATCCTTAGATTCTGGAGAAGTCCCAGAGGAATGAAAAACTAAATGTTATCGGCTTTATTCACAAAGGGAGGAAAATAAAATGTAGGTAACTATAAACCCATTACATTAACATCTGTTTTGGGGGAAATATTGGAATCTATTATAAAGGATGTACCAGCAAAGCATTTAGAAATACATAAAATGACCAATCAGAGTCAGTGTGGCTTCATGAAGGTGAAATCATTCTTGACAAATTTATTAAAATTCTTTGAGGAAGTAACAAGCAGGATACATAAAGGGGAAGTGATGAATGTAATATATTTGAATTTTTAGAAGGTGTTTGAAAAGGTACTCCACAGGCTGTTTAATAAGATAAGAGCTCTTGGTGTTGGAGGTAGTATTTTAGCAGAGATTTAGAGGATTGGGTAACTAATCAAAGGTGAAGTGTTGGGGTAAGGAGGGCATTTTCAGGATGACAACTTGTAACTCGTGGAATGCCATGGGGATTAGAACTGGGGCCACATTATTTACAATATGCATTAATGACATGGATGAGGAAAGTGAGTGTATTATAGCCAGATTTGTGGATGGCACATTAATAGCTGGGAGCATAAGTGGTGAAGACAACAGAGTCGACAGAGGCATAGGGACAGGTAACATGAGTGGGGAAAATATTGGCAGATGGAATATACTGTAGGGAAGTGTGAGATTATGTACTCTGACAGAAAGAACGGGAGAAAAATATTATGAGAAAGACTGCTGAAAGATGCAGATCAGAGAGATTCGTGAGTCCTTGTCCATGAATCACAAAAACCTAGCAAGTACAAAGGTAACAGAGAAGGCAAATGACCATCAAGAGAAAATCTTACTATCTTGACATTCTATGGTGTTATCATCACACAATCCTCTACTGTAAACATTCTGGCATTTACCATTGACCAGGAACTGAATTGCAGTAGCCACATAAATACTGTGTCTATAAAAGATGGTCAGAAGCTAGGAATTCTGCCGTGATGTAGCCATCTTCTGACACTCTGACACCCTCCACTATCAACAAGTCACATGAAAGGAGCATGGTGAATAAAATTCTGTTTGCCTGATGGGTACAGCTTCAACAACCCTCCAAGAGTTTGACACCATCTAGGACAAAGAAGCCTGTATTGATTGGCACCACATCCACAATCTTCAGCATTTTCTCCCTTCACTGATGTACAGTAGCAGCAGTTTATACCATCTACAAGACCCCAATAACTCATCTAGCTCCTCCCAACAGCTTCCAAATGCATGACCTCTTTCACTTGGAGGGAAAGTTAACATCATCACTTGCAAAATCCCCTTTAAACAATTTCTTCAATATCTCTGGGTCAAAATCCTGGAACTTTCTCTCTAACAACACTGTAGGGCCTGGCTGCTACAAATCAATGCAGTTTGCCAGCACTTTCTCCAGGGTAATTATAGTTAGGCAGTTGCGGTTAGGTGGGTGGCACGGCGGCTCAGTGGTTAGCACTGCTGCCTCACAGCGCTGGGACCCGGGTTAATTCCAGCCTCTGGCGGCTGTTTGTGTGGAGTTTGCACATTCTCCCCATGTCTGCACTGGCTTCCTCCTACAGTCTAAAGATGTGCAGGTTAGGTGGATTGACCATGCCAAATCATCCATAGTGTTCAGGGATGTGTAGGTTAGGTACATTAGTCAGGGGAAATATAGAGTAATAGGTTTAGCGGAATGGGTCTGGGTGGGATACTCTTCTGAGGGTCAGTGTGGACTTGTCGGGCCAAACGGCCTGTTTCCACATTGTAGGGATTCTTAAAAAAAAAATTCTGGCTTAGCCAGTGACTCCCACACCCATGAACAATTTTCTTAAAAAGACTATGCACTTCTATTTAACGCAAGTCTATTTTTCACAGTCCCAAATAATTCTTACCTTTCCCAAAGGTGTCCTGGGACAGATGCAAAGAGGCACATCACATCTCTGGGTATCCGGGAGGGTGCACTGACAACACACCTGCTGTTACATGGTCTAGTCTCCACATTTCCGGCTTTAAATCCAGCGATTTCACAAGAATTATTTCATTGGAAGCTGCTGGTCATTTAAATGGTCAGCTACTTCCAGGATCCATGCGTGCCCCATTCCCAAAACCCACCCTTGCAAACATGAGTTGCCAGGTTTGCTCAGGGACGTACTGTTCCCAACTTCTTCTAGCAAAGGTTTCCATGGCTAGAGACTCCCTTCACCCTGACAAAAATCTGAGCCTTCATTAGGCTATCAAAACAAATCTTTGTCAAATCAGATTAAAGTTAATGCTTATCTTTTGAAAGCTTGTTTAAGTTGTTAAAAATGATCATGAAAGTCTGTCTCTCAAGGCAGCTGGCTTCAAGTAGTTTTAAATGGTCAGACAAAAGTCTCTAGTACAGATTGAAATGTGACACATTAGACTTAGACTTTATTCTTGATGCTGAATTGTAACTAGTCTTTGCCATTCACTTTCACAATATTGAAAGATATTTGGGGAGACAGGAGTATAAGGAAGGAGATAAAACAGTTGCCTTTCTCCTGTAAAATATTACCTTTCTCAAATATTTTTGTCGCTTCTGTACTTCGTGAGCATCTTTTGAGTGCCCTGCTATTGCCTCCAATCAGAATGCAGTGAAACAGTGTGTAATTGCAAACTGATAAACAGCAGTGCTGTATTGTGTGAAATGTGATTAATCTTTGCTGGTTTCATTTGTACTTGATGTATCTCTAGTATGTTGATGATTGAGATATCATTTGAATGTTACAGAAATTTCCACAACCGAAAGCTCTGACCACTGATGCAATCAGGAACTAAATAGGTGTTAATTTTATTTACCTGACCTCATTAATGACCTTTTATAGAAAGTAAATGAATGTCCATTCAGACTGAAATTTCTCTTCTGACAGAAACTGGACACTTCCATCCTCCTCCAAAGGGAAAATCCATCATTGTTCATGATGGTGTCTATTGACTAATTTCTTGAAAAACACACAGCTGAAGATCTAAAAGCAAATCCTCGGTTGGGTAATGGTGTGCAGTGAAAGATTGAGCCAGATTGATGGAAGGAGTGAAAATAACAGCAAAAATGAGAACAACAAGAAACTTGTAGTAATTCTGTTGTTCTGCTGAAAACAGTTCTGTCTTCTGACTCAGCAGAAAATGGATTGAATTCACTGTAAGCATGGATGATCTATTCAAGATCAGGCAGCCCTAGGCTGGAGCAGTATCCTGTAATATGTAGCAGCAACAGGATGCATATCCCTGTAAAAGCCAGCAGATAATTATAGGGTTTCTAAAGTTCCTGTATTTAGCAGATGCTTATTACTGGCACATTACTGTCTAGCACTCTCCTTCTGGGGCTTTAATTATGATGTAGGAGACTGTAACATTGACACTGTTTCTTTTGTCTTACAGTCTGTACCCTTGTCAGAACACATAACTCTCGTGCTTACACATTTTCGAAGTATGTGCACACTGCATATTATCAACATGAGCATTTTTCTAAAACAGTCAGACTGCCCAAAACCTCTCAGTAATTCAGTGATTAACTATAATGCGCAGTCCTTTTCAGGATTTGAGGGGTTATGGTAACTAACCACCATCTCACTGTCAGCATAGTTGCCCTAAACAAGATACAACAATGTTGATGCAAATAACTCACTCGAGAGTGCAGCAATAGAGGTATACCACCCAGTGTGAGGCAGGCTGTTTCTTGTTTATCTCTTGCACCCTTTCCGATACATTTTAAGATGATGTGCTACTATTCAGTAAAAGATTAACATTTCTTATTTGTGATCCTAATTTGATTCTACTCTTCTTGCAGATATTTGTCTGATATTTATGGATCTGTGAGTTGACACTAGTCCATCTACTTCTAAACTTCACTGTTAGCACACGATTCTTTTCTTAATAATCCTGCTCAATGCAAAACTAAGGTTCCACCGTACCACCGCACTTCTGTGAGCTAGATGCAGTGTAGAAGAAATGGTCTAAGAATTGCCTTCTACTATGTATTTCAAAAATGAAATCATTGATCATTTGTTAGTAAAAATCTGAAATTATGCAAGCAAATATTTCTTTTCAGGGCTGGAAATCTATAAGCCTGGAAGTGGCTCATTCTGCAGGATAGAAGAGAGAAAAAAGCAAATGATGGTTCTTGAATCCCACACCAGCCCTCTGAACAGCAACCCACCCCCTTACCCTATCACCCTACATTTCCCATGACCAATCCACCCAACCTGCACATCTTTGGACTGTGTGTATGTGGGGGGGGGGGGGGGGGGGGGGGGGGGGGGATGGAACTGAAGCACGTGGAGGCATCCCACTCAGACACTAGGAGAATGTGCAAATTCCACACAGATGGTCACCTAGGGGTGGAATTGAACCCAGATCCCTGGTACTGTGAGGCAGCAGTGCTAGCCATTAAGCCACTGTGCCACTCTCAGTGCCAGTATGTAATTGATTTAGAGGATAGCGGGTGTGACAAATATCTGAGGGGATTTGATACCAGGGAGGCAGAGCTGTTTTATCACACATATTTCTCAGATTGACCAGCATAACTGAGAAAATTTCTTGGAAATTGAGATTGTGCAGTATATGATACCATTGAGACTTAACAGTTTGGCATTTAGTTTTCACCCTTCGAATGGAAGTTCTTTTATCTAGAATAGTTAGAAGGGTGTCTGTGTAAAACCAGAAAATGTATCTTCAGCTGAGGAAAAGAAAGGTGTCAGAATTTAAGATTGTGTGGTTCTACCAGATATGGAAAGATAGGTGTTTCGTTTGATGGAGAGATATTGGAGAAAGTAAGATTTAATTCAGCTAGTGGCCAGTGCAGAAAGCAAACTTCTCCTAGAAGGAAGGATATCGGAGAAATAGATGGTTGATGATGAGTATGCTTGTGAACAATACTCTTTCAATGGGATACCACAGGGCAAACTAAGAACTGTTTAACCTTTGGGATATGCACCAGCAGCACCGTGTATGGTTTCCCTCTACCCATCCAAGCTGATAGTTATACTCTTCGACAGTATTGTGTTCACTGAGAATAAAAACGACTAATCAAGTTTCATTAAAATGAAGGGAAAGTAAATCTGGGGAATAAAACTGAACCTTCCCATAACAGATGGATAATCCACCAACTACACAGTGAATTCAGAAATATAATCTCTGCAAGCGTTGTCATCAGATTTACTTATTGAGGTCATGTGTCATATCCAGGCTTCAAAGTACAGTGGAAAATTTGGCTCTCAGCTGAAACGTGGAGTGAATTGTTGAAATGTTAATTAAAGCAATCGCCAACAGCTCTTATATTCATTCCCAGGTTCGGGCTCCAGGCTCATCAATCAAAATCAGAACAAAAGGTAAAGGTGACATGCAATGTGAGAAAGGCAATAATACCTGATTGCCTGTATTACCCAGGAAGTGGTGATCTTAATCTGCTGAGCTGCTTGCTCACACCACCTCCTCCCAGCTCTGTACAAATCAGGCCCAGTATGTCCCCATTGCTTCCTGCAAACCCTGTTACCTGGATGTTCTGATTGTTACTATTTTAATACCACATATTGATCCTTTTCTTAATCAGTTTCCAGCTCAAACAACCTACCCTGATCTTGATCAGGAATATGCTTTAAGTCTCAGTTAGTGATCTTGAATGAAATAGGCAGGTTTCATTTTGACACCAGCAAATTCAAAAAAGTCAGTGACCTACATCTCAGTTCTGATGAAGAGTCATTGGACTCTAAACATTTACTCTGTTCTCCACAGATGCTAAGAGATCTGCTGAATTTCTCCAACAATTTCAGTTTTTGTTGTGCCTATATTTTGGTGGTGTGTTACAGTTCCGTCAGGAAGTCCAAATTGTGTGGTAACATGAGTCTTGAAAGCAGATTGTAGTTTGGAGCTGTAGATACTGATAGTCGAGGTTTAACGTCCTTTCCTCATCGTGTGGCTGACTGGGGACCTCTGCTGTTGGAATGGAGGATTTGCAGCTTGGCACTCCTCGCACCTTCCTTGACCTCCAAGTCTGGGATAGGTTTCCAAACCTGGAACTATGGGCAGAGAGACAGGAACATTACTCACTGTGTAACCTTGTTCCGTTACAGTCAAACCCAATTTGTCAAATACTACTCAGTTTTATCAAGTATAAAACCTACACCTTCCAGAGTCAGGGTGGGCTGGAGTTGTGGCTACTGTTTCCTGAAACAACAGGCCCAAGGTAGAATGGAGTTGGACAGATACTGAGGACGCTAGAAGGCTAAAGGCCTACTTTCCTTCCATGAGACTGTGACTCAGTTTTCAACCCAGTTGTTAGGCTTCCTGGACCCTCCTGCCAACCCTCCCCCACATTTTCTCCATATCCCAGATACATCTCTGTGCCCCCAATGCATCCTTAATGCCCATTCACCATTATCTATTCTGTACAGATCATGAACGAGAGACTAACACAGGAAAGTCTTTGAAAGCTCAGGTCAATCTTGTTAAAATCTGGAGCCTTATTTATAGTTTATAATCACAAACAAATTGTAGAATTCCTTCCACAGCTATGTCAACAACCTGTGCTGAGCTAAATTCGCTAGTAGGTTTGGAACTCAATCATGCATTCATAATGGGATTAAATTGCAGAACTGAATAAATAAATCTGATAGAGCTCATCACAATGCTGCCTGTGTGGCTGGCTGACCAGATGTCCAGGATTCCACTTCATTTGTTTTAAAGGCTCCATGCAATTCCAGATGAGTTTTAAAAGCTCGACAGATTTCAGTACTGCACTTTACATCAATATAAACCTCAATACACTGTCTTGGTGACCCCTTTGATTTGGATTTGGATTTTGATATTATTAAATGCTGAACAGCACTTTATCTACAAGACAGAGTATTGAAATGCATGTGAACCATGTAAAGGTAAAGGCACAGACCTTTCTAAGGATAGGCACTCAATTGAAAACATGCTAAAAGCATCATGGCATTAGATTATTATACTTGAAGTTGGCAGACTTATCTGTCGAGAAGTTCCCCACTCCATAACAGCCTTCTTCCAAAGTTCACAAACTTTGCATTGTTCATTGTTCTACAGACTTGGAAAACCTACTGACTTTAATGAAAACACCAGTGTCAGGGACAATTGCATTTGCAGTCTTAACGTTACTTTGCCTAAGGTCATGCTCACCATGTATCCATTGCAGGGGAAAAGGAATCTGCTGTGAATTGGCTGCTAGTAGAAAACTGCAACCGCAAATGCAGCCACTTTGGACCAGACGACATGGGTTTACTGAGCATTGGAAAGAGGTGTTATGTGATTTTTTAACTTTGTACACCCTAGTCCAACACCAGCATTTCCAAATCATTGCAAAGAGAGAGTCTGGTACAATAGAACTGGTACCCACACTTGGTACAGTTGGAAACTTGGATGTAATTGACTGTAAGGACGTAATTTTCTTTGCTGAAGACAGCTTGGCATAGGTATATAGGTTCTGCTGTGCAGTGAGCAATATAATATTATCCTCTAAAGATTGAGTGTATAATTAATTTTGAGCCAGTGGCCTTATCATCCCTATAGTTCCAACCCTGCCTGAACTAAGTACATTTTGGGCATAACTGTCAACTATTGACTGGATTCACAATCTTACTTCTGTATTCCATGAAACTCTGTTTATCCTAACTAGGAGTAAGTTCAGCGTTTGTGCCCATATGTTTATTGACTTGCATTGGATCCTGGTTCAACAACACCTCATTCTTTTTTTACTTTTCACCCTTTTATTCAAATCCTTCCATGGCCTTTTCCTTCCCGAAAGTGAATAGTGAAATGTGGTCAAGGAGCTAATATTTTGTAAGTTTCAACGTTAAAACTGTGTTGGCTTTTTGTTGTCTTAGTGAGTACCAAATTTGGAGTGCTCAATCTTTGGCCTGAAATGTCCACTCTGTTTCTCTCTCTTCAGATGCAGTCATGACTGTTGAGTGTCTGCAGCATTTCCTGTGTTTATTCGTTTCTGATTTTCTGCACTTGGGAGTTTTTTCTCCACTTTTTAAAAACTTTCACTGCATGATCCTTCACTACCATCTAGTGGTCAAAATGTTTATTACAGATAATACTGGGTAAGGGCAAAATTCTATCTTCTGAATGACTGTCTCCTCGATACTGAATCTCAAAGACATTTTATTTTTTCCCCTCAGTCATGTTGGAATGGTAATTACAGCAATGTGTGGCCTGTGTTTCAAATGGATGTAACCTGCTAAGTTAGTTATGGTTCAGATGGTAACACAACTGTTTTTATTCTTTTGTTTCTCACATGGGTTTTGTTCCCATTCCTGCTCCAATGGATGAGGAAATAAGTTGATGGCGATGTAATGATCTCTCCAGTTCATTGGCAGTTCTTCTGTGGAATCTTTAGGCCTAATGATAATTAGGACTTTCCCCACCTTGGTCAGCTTATTTTAAGGAAATTTAAGGAGAAAATGTTAACACTATAAATTTTCAATTACACTGTGTGGAAGTTTCTAGATCAAACACAAATGTAGCGCTGTTTACCTTTTTGCATAGCTGTGACTAACTGGTGTGTTCTGTTTTAGCCACAGGAAATGAGTAGCAAGTCCAAGATTTGTGCCAACGTGTTTTGCGGTGCTGGAAGGGAGTGTGCAGTGACGGAGAAGGGAGAACCCACTTGCCTGTGCATTGCAGTAAGTTTACTCATTTGTTGCTCTGCCCTGTTCTTGAACTGAAGGAAAGTTAAAGGAATCCTCTCGTTCGGAAGGTGGAGGGCATTTAATGGGCTGATGGATGCCAGAACCTTTCCACCTTTCACTTATGCCCGAGTTAATTTGTGGGCAGAAAGCCCAAGTTCAACCTTTAAATTGAAGTCCTTAAGTGATCAGTTAGTGAGCACTGAAGGCGTATCCAGTGCCTGTGCTGCAGTTGCCTCCACTCCAGGCACGGTGAAAGGGAGTCCGCTCATCTAACTCAGAAACCGGTTTGCACAGCCTGTCATTTGGAGGTGTTTGGACCTCTTCTGTGCACTGATACATATGCAGTTAAGGGGCTCATAACTGAGGCTATTGCAAGATCCACCCTAGAATTCATTTCCATCCATATTGTAAAGATATTTTATTATTTTTCTGTATGTTTAATTGTAGACTGAAATGAGAAAAGAATTGGTTTGAAACCAAGGATAATTGTATGACTGTAGCATATTTTCCAAGCAAGTAAGCAGACACTCATTGTAAGCAGGAGAAAGTGAGGACTGCAGATGCCATAGATCTGAAGGACTTATGCCCGAAACGTCAATTCTCCTGCTCCTCAAAGGCTGCCTGACATGCTGTGCGTTTCCAGCACCATGCTTTCGACTCATTGTAAGCAGTGTTTACACAGCTGCTTGTTGAGCATTGGTTAAAGTTGCAGTCCATCTGAGGTGGAGGGTTGTGTCCAGCTGGAGATTTGTTTAATATGAATAGCTAATTGGTTTGTGGACTTGGTGTCCAGTTATTGATGACAAAGGCCTTCTGCTTGCCAACAGCTCTGTGATTGGTTCTCAGGTAGCAACAGCTTGGAATGGTAAACTAGGAACAGAGAACTTTTCAGAGCTTTCTCTCCTCCGCAGTAAAAGCTGCTTTAAGGGTGAAGAAAGGCTCTTTATCTTTTCTTCAGCTGTTGCTGTAAACTGTCACTTTTAATTAATATACAAATAAGTGACAAGCCACCCTGTGCCTCTTGCAAACCAATGTCTCTCACTGTCTCATCCGGCTAGGGGTTCAGTAGGGAAAAGCCAGGAACTCTTAAAAATGGGATGCAAGCCTATTGAAACTACAACACAGGATTTACATGCATACTGGAAAGAGGAGCACGTGACTTCCCCCAATAAAATGGTCAGATCAAAGCTCTGCTGTGCTATCATATCTACTTGTGAATTTTTGTCATGTCAAAATGTTTTCCAACATGAAAAGAAGTCCTTTGCCCCATTTGTGTCCACACTACTCATCAAGCACCCATCTACTTTAGTACCATTTTCTAGCACCAGGCCATAGCCTTGCCTGCTATGGCATTTCGAATGTTCATCTAAATACTTCTTAAATGTTGTGATGGTTCCTGCGTCTACCACGCTTTCAGGCAGTGAGTTCCAGAAACCCACTGACATCTGGTTGAAAAGAAATATTCCTCCAGACCCCTCTAGACCTGTAATCTTTTATCTTAAACCCCTAGTTTTTGACCCCTTTCTACTAAAGGGTTAAGTTTATTCCTATCTACTCCATCGATGCTCCTCGTAACTTTGTACATCTCAATCAGCTCACCCCACAGCCACCTTTTGTTCTAAGGAAAACAACCCTAGCTTATCTAGTCTGTGAAGCTCCAGCCCAGGCAACATCCTGGTGAATCTCCTCTATACTCTCTCCAATGCAATCACATCCTTCCTGTATTATGACAACCAGAACTACACAAGAACTATATCTGCAGTACACCACTGGAAACAGGCTTCCAATCACTAACCTACTGTCACTGAGCCAATTATGGATCCAGTTTGCCAAATTACCCTGTATCCGATCAGCTCTTAACTTTTTCAATATGATCTTCTCTGACAAAGGTTTGCTGACTATCCTTGATTAATTCTTGCCTCTCCAAGGGGAGATTTATTCTATACCTCAGAATTTTTTCTTAAAGGATTGCCGGCTCAGTGGTTAGTACTACAACCTCACAGCGCCAGGGACCCGGGTTCGATTCCAGCCTTGGGTGACTGTGTGGAGTTTGCATTTTCTCCCCATGTCTGTGTGGGTTTTCTCTGGGTGCTCTGGTTTCCTCCCACAGTCTAAGGATGTGCAGGTTAGGCGAATTAGCCATGATAAATTGCCTATTGTGTTCAGGGATATGTAGATCCGGTACATTAGTCAAGGGTAAATGTAAAGTAATAAGGAATGGGTCTGGTGAGATACTCTTTGGAGGTCGGTGTGGACTTGTTAGGCCTAATGGCCTGTTTTCCCACTGTTGGGATTCAGTCCTCTGGTACCTGTCCTCCCTTACCTTGCGCAGCCGCCTGGGATACATGAGGCCTAGGGACTGATTCAATTTAAAGCCTCCTAAAACCCCTAATACCTTCTCACTGTTAATGATAGTTTTTGTTCAAGTATATACTGCAGTGCCCCTCTTTGATTTCGATATCTGCATTGTCCTCCTTGATAGCAAAGCACTCATTAAAAACTTCGCTATGTTTTCTGGCTCCGCTCATCATGTGCCTCTATGGTCCCCAGTGGTAGGCAGACAGGCAGCACCATCTTTAGACAGACAACTGCTTCCCAGCACCTGAGAATCTTGGTAGCATTGTGTGCTCTCTACCACCTAGAGGGGGTATTCATAGGAAAGCAAATGTAATGTTAGCATTCATTTCAAGGGAGCTAGAATATAAGAACAGGGATGTACTGCTGAGGCTGTGTAATGCACTGGTCAGACCGCATTTAGAATATTGTGAGCACTATTGAGCCCCGTAGCTAAGGAAGGATGTGTTGGCATTGAAGGGGGTCTAGAGGAGTTTCACAGAATGATCCTGAGAATGGAGGGCTTGTCATATGAGGAGCAGTTAAGGACTCTGGGTCTGTACTCGATGGAGTTTAGAAGGATGAAGGGCGGATCTAATTGAAACTTACGGAATACTGATAGAGGGGAAATAGAGAAGATGTTTCCACTAATAGAAGAGACTAGGATCGGAGGGGATAGCCTCAGAGTGAAGGAGTGGCCATTTCGATCTGAGATGAACTGAAATTTCTTCAGCCAGAGGCTGGTTAATCTGTGGAACTCCATGTCACCAAAGGCTATGGAGGCCAATTCATTGAGTGTGTTTAAGTCAGAGATATATAGGTTCTTGATTAGTAACGGGTTATGATGAGGAGGCAGAGAATGGAGTTGAGGAATATATCCACCATGATCAAATGGCATCATTCTCTCCTATATCTTGTGGTCTTATGAAACTCCATCTAATCAAAAAGTCAAAGAGTGTTACATGAAGGTTGTAAGTTTGCTCGCTGAGCTGGAAGTTTTGTTCTCAGGACGTTTCATCACAATGCTAGGTTAACATCATCAGTGAGCCTCCATTGAAGCACTGGTGTTCTATCCCACTTTCTATTTGTGTGTCTTGGTCTGTTGTGGTGTGTTGGTTAGTTTCCTGCCCTCAGTCCAGTGTAATGTTTGTTACAGTCCTTGGAGGGTATTTTGGAAATGACATTTATTCTGCGGGTTGTTGGTATAGGGTCCTTTAGATTCATCAAGAGCTGTTTCAGTGTGTTAGTAGGTTTGTGGGCTACCATGATGCCCATGCCAGCAGGAGAGCTGCAGACCAGCGTTTACAGGAAAGCGACACACACGGACCAGATACTCAACTACAGGAGCAATCATCCCAATACCCACAAACAGAGCTGCATCAGGACATTATATAAATGAGCCACAACACCCTGCAGCACCCAGGAACTACAAGAGGCTGAAGAAAAACACCTACAATGTATTCAAGAACAACAGGTATCCGATAAACACAGTCCGCCGATTCCTATACAACAAACCAAAACAAAAAGACACAACACGCCAAGAGGCTGTAGCCACCCTGCCATACATTAAAGACACCTTAGGGATGACAACCAGACTATGGCCCCTTGGCAAGATGGTAGCCCACAAACTTACCAACACACTGAAACAGCTATTGATGATTTTAAAGGACCTTGCACCAACAACCAGCAGAATGAGCATCTTATACAAAATACCCTGCAAGGACTGTAATAAACATTACATTGGACAGATGGGTAGGAAACTAGCCACCAGGATACATGAGCACAAACTAGCCACTAAAAGATATGACCAACTATCCACTGGTATCCATACACACAGGCAAAGAGGGACACCAGTTCGACTGGGACAATACATCCTTCCTGGCACTGGCTAAACAGAGACACGCACAGGAATTACTAGAGGCCAGGCGTTCACACCGGAACTCCATTAACAAACATATTGATTGGGACCCCATTTACCAACCTCTCAGAAAAAGAACCAGAAGTGATATCACTCACCATAATAGAGTAAGACACACAAATAGCAAGCAGGACAGAGCATCAGCACATCATCGGAGGCTCAGTGATGATGTTACCTAGTATGGTGACGAATCATCTGAAAACAAATCTACCAATTCAGTGAGCAAACGTACAACCTGAACCACAACCTGAGCTACAAATCTTCACAAAAATCGCAAGGTTACATGAAGTCACACAAAGTAACTAGTAATTAAAAAGTCAAGCAAGATCTGATGTGTTCATGTGATAAAACCATTCAATAGTTTTTAAGTTTGATTTCTGGACTCGCTACAATCTTGGATAAAAGCACAGGGAGAGCAGGCCATTCATGGCGATGATACGAGATTGCCAACCCAAGAAACATTCCTGGAGGCGAAACAGTCATATAACATTGCTATTGAGTAAGGAGAATTTAAATCCAACAAAATAAATATAAACATTTAGAACTAAAAAAGCTGTGAGTGTAGGTGTGTTTGGTCAGTCATTGGCTCGTACAAAGTTTCATTAAACTTGTGGATCTTCATTTGTGGAAAAGTTCTCAGATGACTGCTCCCATTTGGAGAAACTTATATGTGGAATAAGAGTCCACCTAAAATAAGTGCTCTAATTTCTCCAAATAGTAATTTTAAAATGACATGCCTGAACATAGAGTAAAATGCCTTAATGTCTTTTTGTTTGTTTTTACTTAGAAAAGTATGAAAACGTAAAGCAAAGACTGCTCATTTCATAAAGTGCGATGGACATATGTTGATAAATATTGTGCTTGACAGCTCTCACTGAGCTGAGGAATATAACAAGTGCCTTGCCCTTTCTCAACATCAGGATGCCCTGTGAAGCGGACTTATTAAAATTCATTTATCAGGACTTCAAAGAATTAAACAAGTAATTATGGGATTGGATATCAGAAAGAAAACAAAAAAAATCAATGATGCTTAAGAGGACAATAGCCCTAAAGGTCGCATGTTCTCTCAAAGGGTCATTTATCAGTTTCAGTTTCCAAAATAGCTAGGAATGTTTCACACTTAAAGGTTGAGCTGAAAATATAACAGGGGATGGTTTGATCTGCAACAGTCATTGTAGAATTTATTGTTGTTAGGAATGCCTGATAAATGTTTTGTGTTTCTCTATTTAACCTAAACAAATGAACAGCTTGGTTAAATAGCCAGAGAAATACTTTACAAACATATTAAACATTTATCAACAGATT
Source organism: Chiloscyllium plagiosum (assembly GCF_037043375.1). NCBI lineage: Eukaryota > Metazoa > Chordata > Chondrichthyes > Orectolobiformes > Hemiscylliidae > Chiloscyllium > Chiloscyllium plagiosum. The sequence goes on from NW_028270150.1 coordinate 43,601,116, forward strand.
CTACAATGTATGTTGCATATCAAACCATCCTTTGGAAATAGAAACAGTCATGTGTATATTCAGTTTCTTTCTGCCATCTTGGTTAATTGTAACTTAGAGTCATAGAGATGTACAGCACAGAAAAAGACCCTTTGGTCCAACCCATCCATGCTGATCAGATATCTCATCCCATTTGCCAGTACTTGATCATATCCCTGTACAACTTTCCTATTCTTATACCCATCCAGATGCTTTTTAAATGTTGTAATTGTACCAGCCTCCACTACTTCCTCTGGCAGCTCATTCCACACACGCACCACCCTTTGCATGAAACAGTTGCCCATTAGATCTCTTTTATATCTTTCCCCTCTCACCCTAAACTTATGCCCTCTAGTTGTGAACTCCACCACCCTCTCCATGCCCCTCATGATTTTATAAACCTTTGATTTAGTGAATGTGAAATGGTTAGTCGATAAATTTAGGCTGTAGAGCAGATTAAGTATGTACTTCAGAAATATGTTGGATATTCGTTTTCAACAGTATTGTAAACTCAAGCATATTTTATCTTTAGTTATGATGACAGACTGTGAGCTTGAGTGTACATGGACTGCAAATTCATCGAGGAATGAACTCCCATTGTTTTCTAATGCAGCTGTATTTTTTATTTAAGGAATGCAAGCATCACAAGAGAGTAGTTTGTGGAAGCAATGGGAAGACTTATCGTAACCACTGTGAACTTCACCGTGATGCATGCCTGACTGGTATGAAGATTCAGGTCGCTCACGATGGCCATTGTGAAGGTAAACCAGGAAAAATCATTGCTTTTCAGTTCAGTGTTTCACGTGGGACAGCAACATGGGCTTTATTTGAAGTGACACATCATGAATGAAGATGTACAGCTTATTCATGGATTCCTTTTGTGTTTCTTTTACAGAAAAGAAGAATGAAAAAGTAGCAGCCAGTAGTCCAGGTATAAAATAGCGACTATTTCTGTGGGACATTAATGCCTGTGTAACTATCCACATCTAGATGGGTTAACGAGGATTTCAGTCACATTTTGGTATCATTCACAATGAGACTGAAGAAAAGTCTCTTTTCCCCAGCTTATGGAGACCTACATCTGTTATGGGATCATTGAGATTTGCCAATAATGACTGATCTTTGTTTGCATCTGCTATTTATTGCTGCATGTAAGGTGGACTAGGAAAACTTACAATTCCATATTCAGTGAGACAGGCAGTGTTTGGTTGGAATGGTTTTACTGGTTAGAATAGTTTTCTGCAGTTTAAACACCATCAAGGAAATGAGTGAATATATATATAAAGCAAATTCTCATTTAAAAAACTGAGCACGCTCGACACTTGTGACCCAGAACAACCGGTTCCAATTAAATAATGCTCTGGGCCTTTGAGCTCAGAATTAGTCCAATTACAGCATCAGCTAATAATTATGCAAACTGTATATTATTATTCATACCAGATTTTGAGAAAATCTAAGTGCTGCAGTAATTAACTGTTTGAAATGGGCTTTGAATTTCTACTGTTAACTGCTGGAGAGAGAAAATACTGTGCTGTGTACTATTGTAATTAAAGAGCAATTGTATGGAATTCTTTATCATTTTAAATTTTGAATTTTTTTAGATTTAGAAGCATTGTTCTTTCAGTATTCTGGCTGGTGAGATTCTGCTTGATTCCAATGCAAGATGATCATAAAACCATTGTTAATTGTTGCAAAAACCCATCTGGTTTATTGATGTGCTTTAGGGAAGAACTTCTGACATTTTTATTCACATGGGACATGGGTGTCACTGGCTGGCCAGCATTTTATTGCCCATCCCTAGTTGCCGATGAGAAGGTGGTGGTGAGCTGCCTTCTTGAACCTCTACATTCCATGTGCAGTAGGTTGACCCACAATGCCATTAGGGAGAGAGTTCCAGGATTCTGATCCAATGACACTGAAGGAACAGCAATATACTTTGAAGTCAGGGAATTTCCAAATGATATTGTTCCCGTGTGTCCCTTGTCCTTCTTGATGAAAGTGGTGATGGGTTTGGAAAGTTCTATCTCAGGACATTTGATGAATTTCTGCAGTGTGTACATGTAAATAGTACACACTGCTGATACTAAGCATCAGTGATGGAAAGAGTGAATGTTTATGGATGCGGTGTCAATGAAGCAGGCTGCTTTGTCCTGGATGGCATCAAGCCTCTTGAGTGTTGTTAGAGCTGTACCTATCCAGGCAAGTGGGGAGTATTCCATCACACTGCTTACTTGTGCCTCGTAGGTGGTGAACAGATTTTGACGAGTCAGGTGAATTACAGGATTCTTAAACTCTGACATTTTTGTAACCATTGTATTTATATTGTTAGTCCCATTTCCTCCCAACTCCCCAAAGCCTGACCAGGGTCTACAAGGCATAAGTCAGGGGTATGATGCTATACACCCTATTTGCTTGGATGGGTGCAACTCGAACAACACTTGAAGCTTGACACTATCCAGCACAAACAGCCCACTTAATTAGCACCGCATTCACAAACATTCACTATCTCGTACTTCTGTTCAGTAGCAGCACTGTGTACCATCTACAAGATGCACTGCAGAAATTCTCCAAAGCTTCTTAAACAACATCTCTCAACCTCACAACCAATACCATCTAGAAGGACGAGAGCAGCAGATACGTGAACACACAATCACTTGCAAATTTCACTCCAAGCCATTCACTATCCTGACCAATTAATATATTGCTGTCCCTTCAGTGTTGTTGGGTCAAAACCTGGAACTCCCTCCCTGATGGTACTGTGGGTCTACCTACAGCACATGAACTGCAGCGATTCAAAAAGGCAGCTCACCACCACCTTCTCAAGGGCAATTAGGTATGGGCAATAAACGCTGGCTGGCCAGCATCACCCACATTCTATGAATGAATAATATGAAAAGAAATCTTGTATTTAATTAACAGACTAAAGAGATTAACACAGGTGAATCAATGTTGTTTATGTAACCAATTCGATATCTGCACTGCACTAATTAGAGTAGAGCTCAGTAGCTAAGATGACATTATCACATTGTCTAGAGTAAGGTAAGCAGAACATATATAAAATCAGTACCGACCTAACACGGAAGATATTTGAATGGCACATCAATTCCAGGTTTGCATCTGTGAAATGTAACTCTAAAAGACTTACTGTGCCCATTAGCTTGACCTTCTGATCTAAGTACTTTAACAGTTTTTAGAGAACAGAGAAAGATGTCTTCTTGTGACATTCCTGCATTCAATTTACACAATGTACTGTGAATTTCTCATAGCTTCAAATCATGTTATGGCTTTAGTTTTGCATCCATGGATGTGCAGAGAGGTTCGTTAGCAGTATGATTTAAGGTAGCAACATTAGCACATTTGCAATTTATTACAGCAGTTCCTATAAAGCAAAGCAGTCCAACCCAAAAAGATCTTGCTGTTTTTAATCCTACATTGTTGCCATATTGCAGTGGTTAAAGATTATAGTGAATGTCAATTAGCTTGGTATTTCTCATGCCTGACTGAACCTGCTGTGAACTGCACCAGTTGTAATGAGTAAGAGCAGCTCAGATTACGGCTTGATATTTCAAATATTCTTAATTAAGAGGAATTTTGTAACTGTCAGCTGTTTCTGTGGAAATGACTGCTAAATCTCTAGGTATTGATGAGATTTCTTCCTGAGGTACCTTTTTATTGAGAACTGATTATAATAATCACAGCTTAGACTCTCAATCCTACCCATAGGCTTATGACAGCCTTTTGGCTTCAAGCAAGTTTTAAAAGGTTTGTTGTGGATACAAAGTTTAAAACATTAGATTATTGCTGTCACTCAAGTCTAGAGTATCTTTAATATATTATGGCACACTTGGTTCATTGCTTTGCAAGAGAGATAGCGAAACATGAGAAAGCTTCTTTGTTCTGATTCTCAACTTTGTGATTTATGATCTATGTTAGGTTTAAAGGGCTTGTAAGTTTTTATTGGAATTGTTGCTAATATTATAGTTCATATTTTGGGGTTCCATCTAAGTGTGCAAACACTGAATTAGAGACAAGATACAATTGATTAATATTTGGGACAAGTGATAATTTATTGTAAAAAAAAGTCAACTGAAAACAAGTACTTTTTTTATTGATTCTTTCTTCATGGTCAAGCTGATTCTTCGTCATAAGCTTAACAACATTGCCCTCACTGCACCTCAACTGCTGACTTCAGAGGCGTGGGACTGAGTAAGCCAGTCTATTATTTAGTTTGTAGGGCTTGTCAATTCCAGTGTATTTGGAGAAAGCACTACTTGCTGTTTTATGGTTTTAGGTTTGAGTCTCAAAATGAAACGTATCCTATAATTTTGTTCTATTTTGCACATTGAGTTGTAAGTCAATTCCAGGTGAACAACCAACATCTGATTGAAGTTGTCACTCATAACTATTAGAGTGCTATTTGGTCAGGATAATCATGGCCTGTTCCTTTGAACGAAGCCGTTGATTAACATCAGATCTTTTCTCCTGTAGTTGTCTGCTACCAGACAGACCGGGATGAGCTTCGGCGCCGTGTTATGGAATGGCTGGAGACTGAAATCATTCCTGATGGATGGTTCTCGAAGGGCATCAACTATACAAATATTCTGAACAAATACTTCACGGTAGGCAAGGCCTTGACCTCAACAGGATAGAAATAGTCAATGTTCCCTCTAAGTGTTAGCACACAGCAACTTGAACATTCCTGCTCAGCCTGCACTCTTAGTCAGCTCTTTTAAGTCATTGTGCACGTAGTCTCCACACAAAAAAAACATAAAGGGTCCACACTTCGATTTAAACAATTCAACAAGCATGTAAAACTTAAGGGTATTTGATAGCAATTTGTCGTGGGATTACAACTGAGCAAGATTGAATTACCATTCTATTACATTGTTTGTAATTTTTTTCCATTATGCAGTATTGCATGCAGAGCAGTACAGGTGAAGTGAAATGAGATGAAAGTGCAGGAATTAAAAGTATATTGCATCATGTGATGCAGCAAATCAGTCTTAGATACACTCATAGAAATTATAATGTGGAAGAATGCTATCTTCGGAACAGCATCTTTAACTCTAGTTTGGATAGACTGCGATCTGTAGGGGTTCTTTGTTCTTTATGTTTCATTGTGTTATTTTGCGAATAAATGTTCGTCTATTTTAAAATCTAGTAGTCAACCTAGCTATCTTACTCCGGATAAAGGGGTGTCCTTTATAGGGTTTTTGAAAATCATGAGGGGCATAAATCAGGTGAATAGCAAAGCTCTTTTCCATAGGCTGGGGGCAGTTCAAAACTAGGGGTCACATTTTTAGGGTGAGAGGAGAAAGATTGAAAAGGGATCTGAGGGACAACCTTTTCACACAGAGGGTGGTTGTATGTGGAATGAACTGCCAGAGGAACTGGTAAATGCAGGTCCAGTTGCAACATTTAAAAGACATTTGGATAGGTACATGAATAGAAGGATTTACAGGGGTCTGGGCCAAATGCAGACAAGTGGAACTAGTTTAGTTTGGGAAACCAAGTTGGCATGGACTAATGGACTGAAGGGTCTGTTTCTGTGCTGTGTGACACTATGACTCTATGACTATGATTCTATAATACATGCATCAATCAGCAACCTCTTCTCTTACAGTATAAATTGCTATTCCCTTTAAGACTTGGCATTCTCCTGGTTATCCTGATGATTGCAAGATGAAGAACTACATCAGCAGCTATCTTTTTCAGCAATATTCGAGTAGTGCTAAGTGGTTCTCTGTTTTAATATTTACCGGGGCTGTGCAAACAGTAAGGTGATGGATATTCAGTTGGAAAATCTGGTAGTACATGTTACCTGGGTGCCCTGCTAAAATTAGATGGAAAGCATTTCAATATTCTTTCAGCAAGTTTTGCTCTGACAATTGAAGGTCAAAATTAAAAATACAATTTAAACTGAAAGCTCAGATCCCCCTTGAATGTTTCTACTGACCAAGCCACTATCTGAGAGTCCATTTGGTCTCCCTACCCACCTTTGTTAAAAACCAAAAGTAAACAAGTAGGATCAAGTTTGATATTTGAAGAGAATTCCGCACCCTCCCCCAACAAACCCCATCATGAGGGATTAAAATTCCTTTTTACGAATTAGTCTTCCAGATGCTCATTTATTGGAAATGTGTAACAAGAATTGAGGTGTTTGATTTTGTGCTCATTAATTTCATCCACTCAGTCAGATGAAACATGCTAACTTCCATGTCCCAGAATGCAGAATATACTCTGCATTGCATTAGGAATGTTAATTTGTAAGCATTACCTCCTGTATTTTCCCCAGTGGAATAAAGTGCAAAAAGGGCATGTAGACCTTTTTTAGCATTTCCCATGTGATGCTGTCCCTGTCCTTCTCCCAGAATCCCAGATACCTCTTCCCTGCCTCCACCCATTTTCCTGGCATCTTTTCATCTTTTCTTTCTTTGTATTTCTCTCAAAGTTTACTCAGATCTAAGCTGAAATAGCATTGACAGAAAATTAATTTTATTGTCGACTCAGTCTGTCCTGGTTTTAATACTTTAGACTCTATTGTTCCTTGAGAAATGGCGTAGAGGTTATGTTCTGTGAAAATCACAATGTGATATTGTTATCCAAGAAGCAAGATTGATCATTATCTTAGCCATATTACAGACATCTGTTACTACACTTAATGTGCAGCGAAAGGCCCCCACAAGCAAAGCTTTCATTGTTGGCAAGGTTTTAGCTAAATACATCTGATAAGCTTGGTTACATGCTTAAGATTTTGGTTTGATTTATTACTGTCATGTGTACCAAGGTACAGTGAAAAGTATTGCCTTTCATTAAACAGGCAGTTCGTACTATACAAGCACATCAGGGTAACAGAATAGAGTGCAGGATACAATTTTACAGCTACCAAGAAGGTGCAGAGAGAGATTGACATTAACATTAAATAAGGGTCCCTTCAAAAGTCTGATAACAGCAAGGAAGAAGCTATTCTTGAATCTGTACATGTATAAAAACTTTTATATCGTCTGCCTGATGGAAGAGGGTGGAAGAGTGTATAACTGGGCTGAGAGGGGTCTTTAATTATGTTGGTTGCTTTCCTGATTCAGCAGGAAATATAGATGAGGTCCGTGGATGGGAGGTTGGTTTGCGTGATGGACTGGGCTGTGTTCGCAACTCTCCGATCCTGGGAAGAGCAGTTGTCATACCATTCTGTGATGATCCAGCTAGGATGCTTTCTGTGGTGCATCTACAAATATTTGTAGAGACCTGCTAAATATAACCTCCCAGTTCAATAATGCATGAAATTTTAGAGGACTTCTGTGACATCTGTATCTTTTTTGTGTGAATGTTGGAAGCTTTTATACAATAATTAATGGCTGTATACAATAGATCAGTCAAATGTAAGAGAAAAGATGGGTGGATTTCTACCTGAAATGTCAGATGTGTTCATATATTAATTGCACTACTTTTTCTATTCATTCACAGGACCTGGGTGTCCCTAGCTGGGCCAGCATTTGTTTTTCTTACCTAATTGTTCTGCAGAAGGTGATGGTGAGCTGCCTTCTGACGGTTGAAGTCTCTGGTTTGTAGGGATACTCACAGTGCTGTTAGGAAGTCTCTGGTTTCGAGGGGAACTTATAGGTGGTAGTTGAACTCACATACATCTGCTGCCCTTGTCCTTACAGACAGTGATGGTCACTGGTTTGGAAGGTGTTAATGAAGAAGCCTTGGTGAGATACTGTCATGCGTCTTGTAGGTGGCACACACAACTGCTGTGGTATGTCGACAAAAGGAGTAAATGTTGAGGGTGTTAGATGGATTGCCAATTAAGGAGGCTGTTTTGTCCTGGATGGTATCACTCTGACCTGGTATTGTGGCCTTAGTATTTATATGACTGGTCCAGTTGTTTCTGGTAAGTGGTAACTCTCAGTATGTCTGGTGAGAGACTCAGTTATGGTAATGCCATTGAACAACAAAGGGCAATGGTTAGATTCTCTGTTGATAGAGATGGTCATTGTCAGGCTCTCGAATGCCTGTTTCTCATTCCAAACCTGGACATGGACTGCTGTACTATCTGAGGAATGGTGCTGAACATTGCATGATCATTGGTGAACATCCCTACCTCTGACCTTATAATGGTGGGAAGATCATTGATGAAGCAGCTGAAGTTGGATTTTTGTCAAGGATATTATCATAAAGAACTAAGGGCTCTTGTGGCACAGTGTCCCTACCTCTGAGCCAGGAGGCCCAGGTTCAAGTCCCACCTGCTCTGAAAAGGTTGATTAGAAAATACTCTGAGGAACATCTGCAGGGATGTCCTGGAACTGAGATAACTGATCTTCAACAGCCACCACCACCTTCACTTGTGTCAGGAATGACTCCAACCATTTGAGGGTTTTATGTGATTCCCATTGACTGAAGCTTTACTAGGGATCCTTGGTCAAATGCAGCCTTGATGTCAAAGCAGTCACTCATGCTCCATCTCTGCAAATCTGCCATTCTGTCTGTGTTTGACCAAAGTTTGTCTTCTCAAAGTGAGAAGTTCATCTTTAGGATTTCTGAAGCAGTGCCTCAGTAAATCATGACCCTCCAGGACCCGCTTCCCATCAGTTAGTTCCCTTGTGGCTCAAAATCCATGTTGAGAAGGGCACTCACTCAGGCATCCTCTGCAAGTGCCAGGAGCAACTGAATAATTCTAAAGAACTGTTACAGCCCAGCCAGCCAATTTGAAGTCAACTTTCCAAGCTCAGATCATGCAGGTCCATCCAACGAATTCATTCATCACTCAAAGATCAAGCATTCAGCTGTGGAATGGGACCAGCCCTAGTAATACTTTAAAAATACAGACATCCAACTTGCAAATAAAATTGTTTAAATATCTTCTGTCTCTGGAAATACTATAGTGTTATTGGAGGTGTTCATGGATTTAGCAGAGGCTTTGCTGCATCCCTAGAGGAATGAGAGAGGATTTGGTAACATGTCCCTACAAAGCAGTAACAGGTCGGGGTAACTACAACATTAATGTCTCTGGATCAGCATAACAGGGAAATGAAGTATAGGGGAAGAGTGGACAAGTTCTGCAAATAGGTCACACACAAGGAAATTGTCATGTCCTGTTGGATGTGGAAACTGGGAGATGAAAGGAGAGGACTAAAGGAATCCAGCTATCTTTCTGAGAGGAAGAGGAAGGACTGACAGCACATGTCTGGGAAATTGAATGAATTCTGTCAGAGCCTCGGCAACCACAGAGAAGGAGAAATCTTTACTAAGGGAAAAAGAAAGCATGTACTTTTGCTATAATAAAACCTGTGTGATAAAGTTCTTGTATGGCTTTGGGACATTGGAATATTCATGCCTTTCAAAATCTTGTGTTTTGTATTACATCTTGAAGGTGACAATCTGGACATGAGTATGTATGAGATGCAAAGCTTGAGGTTTTATGTTTGTATGAGAGCGAACAGGGATGAGGAATATGTCGGAAACAATCAACATTGTGGCAGTAATATTGTAGTAGTCAGTAAGGTCTCGGTTTATATTTGGTTCCTGCTTCACTTCAAATTCTAATGCTCACTGTTTTCTCCTCCATTGTTTTGTGGTAGGGTATTGTTTTGCTGTTCTGTTTTCAACAGTATTGCACTGGATTTTGGCCTTGGAGGTCACTTTCTCTTTCTTGGTCTTTAGCATTTTAGGTATCCAAGAAAAAGGAATGCAGCAGAAGTTAGTGAGCTTGAAGAATTTTTAGTTACTAACATAAAGAAGTTGGTGCCTGGGAATTTTGTTGTAAGCTGGATCTGATTGTTTTATCTGATCTATAACTGTCATTTATTCTTTAGCACTCAAGTTATTGGCAGAAGTGCAGTATGAATTTAAATTAAGGGAATTGGCATGCAATTTTTTTGAAGGTGGATAAATCATTGAAACAAATAATATAAACATGGGGTTTGGAATAAAAAAACTGAATGTTTTAATGAGAAAATTAATGAGATTGAATTTCCAGGTGGCTTCTGTCTCCTCAAACTTGGGACTTCTCCAGGGTTTCTGCAGATCTTCCTCCGCTTGTTCCTGTGCTGTCATAGATGCTTTCAAAGTGGAAGCAAATTCTACATACAGCTACTGCACCTGAGCTCTGCCTCTCCAGAAATCATTTTCTAAACACTATTTCCTGCGTTGCACCAGCTGCCTCAGTTATCTATTAGGCCTCCTAATCTCTGTCTTTAGTTCTCCCTTGTATGTCCATACTACATAAATATTAGACCATCTCAGGAAAACTAATGTTACCGGGCCGAGCACAACACGTCAAGTACTTCAAATGCATAAACTAGGGAGCCAACAGAATATACATTGGTAGCTTTTGGCCAGTTTCTCTGCAAACTCATTAAATTGTCAAGTCCCTTTAAAGCTGTGCCTTGACCTTCAAAGCCAGCCTTTTTGTGCCGAGAAGAAATTTCTTCAGGGTGCAGGGGGTATATGCGTTTCTCAGATGAGCAGAAACCCTGGTGTGCTACTAAAGGGAAGTGTCCTCACTGCCTGAAAACAACATACAGATTTAAAATGCTTATGACTACTTTCATCTCTCAGTTCAGCCAAACTTCAATGAAATGAAGCCTAGAAATTTGTGACAGTTTTAAGCTATGTGCTTGCTGACTAAAAGTGTTTTGCGTGAGTAAATTACGGAATATTGCTTGGTTTGTGGACATCTAAGTGTCTTGAAGCCACATTGTAACAGCATTTACTTCTGCGAAGGTTCTTCTGATGGTCTATTTGAAACTTCAGCAGATTCACGGATAGTTTGTGTGTTCCAGAGTTATGGAAGATGTTATGGAAAGCCTACTGATATTCTGCCTTGGCATATCTAAGTTACTTAGATTTGTGTCTAAATGATCTGATATTTGAAAATACTGGCAAGAATTTTAATTTCTTTCCTGACAGAGTTATGATGATGGTGACTCCTACCTAGATTCTAATGAGTTCCTGAAATTCGTAGAACACAATGAGACTGTTATCAACATTACCTCATACACTGAGCAGGAGGACACCAGACTTCTTCGGTGAGGAACAAAGCAGGGGAAATGTTGCGCCTAATGGACTATCTAACTTTATGGTAGAGCTAAATGATTTGACTGGAGTTATGGGAGAGTTTGAAAAGATTGGAAGAGATTGAGCCACATGGCATTGAATGACAGAGGAGGATAAAAGCTAAAACTAATATTTTTAACAATACCATTTGTTTGTGGAGTATCTTTAGAAGCTGCTGTATGCAGATTCCCTCTGGGCAGATGGTGCGCGGGCTGCTACCTGCACAATCTTCATTATTGATGCCATTGAAGAATGCCACATAGAGAGCAACCTATGGTATTCTGTCCTCAGAATTATTATAGAATGTGTAGCACCACAACACAAAAACAAATCATTTCCTTTGGAGGTTGAGGTATTCCAGTTGGAATCGTTTTCTCTTCGTTCACCCATGGGATGAGAGTGTCTCTGGCTAGGCCAGTATGTATTGTCCATCCCTGATTGTTAAGAGTCAACCACATTACTGTGGATCTGGAGATGTGTGTGGGCCAGACCAGGTAAGGACAGCAGAAGTCCTCCCCTAAAGGATATCAGTGAATCCAGATGGGTTTTACTGACAATTGGCTGGTTGGATGACCACTAGACCCTTAGATTAGATTAGATTACGCACAGTGTGGAAACAGGTTCTTTACTGAATGCAAATTCCACCTTCGGTGGGATTCGAACTGAGGTCCCCAGAACATTAGCTGAATTTCTGGATTAATAATCTAGTGATAATACAACCAGACTATTCCCACGCCATATCTGTGGGGATGCATTCAATCACAGAATGTCGGAACCAGAGCTGCTTCTCCCACGTTCAATTATTTAAAAAGAATCATAATTCTATACAATTTCAGCTTTGCACAGTAACTGAGAATTTGCTGTGCGAAGTAGCCTTCAAAAATTGTGCTTTGGGTGGAATGTGGCAGAACTATGTCCACTTATTTCAGAACTGCAAAGGATAAGTTCCAAAATGTCACTACCTTTGCCCAGATGCTTGTTTATGGCACCATGTGTGCTTCCACAAATATGGTATCCAGTGTGTGAAAGAGCAAAGCTGGGGGAAGGAACCCCCAGCTAGAAAGTTTCCTCAGTCTCCACTTTGATCCACAGATGGCACCTAGGCTAGATAAATTCTAGCCAGTGACACCACACACAGCAGCACTAAGAGCCCACCGCCAAAGAAATCATCACTCCTGTCCCGATTCAGATGGAGTTGCAATGTAGCTGTGCCAACCTTCTGTAAAAGCACACTGACAAAATGAGCAATAGCAATAGCAAATCCCATGAGCCAATATTGCTCCGTCTGTTGGATCAAAGACCATGTTCATGTTTATTGTTTATGGATTTTTTTAATTTGGGAAATTTACGTTTCATAATTATATGTTGGTGGATGAACGTTAAAGCTGAAGGAATAGTCTGGGTTATCTTCTAACATAGACTGAGCCATGCCTTTTCTTTGTAGGGGCCTCTGTGTGGATGCACTGATTGAGCTTTCTGATGAGAATGCTGACTGGAAACTCAGCTTCAATGAGTTTTTGAACTGCCTGAATCCTGGCTTTGTCCCACCTGAGAAAAGTGAGTACAAACTGATTACATTACACCGAATGTACAGAATATTCAGCTATTTATTGTTGAAATCACCCTGCTTTCTAGCTTCCTCACTTTATTACCTCTATATTGTGTAATTCCTGATTTCAGGATAGTTGTCTGCAGGACATAGGTTGGGCTTTGAGTTTGTTGTACTTTTAGCAACCAGCCCTGTTTGTGCTGATCTGATATCTAATAAGGAACATTGTATGGATGTGAGGAGCAGCAATTCTATGTAATTTAGTTCCATTCTAACACAACAGAGTTTTGAAATCACTGTTGGCAGCTTCCCACTCTCCCATTATTGAACATAGAGGAATATTCAAATCTGGGACTTTTCTCTGGGGTTCATTATCAGGTCAAGTGTATATATTACCCTATCAGTGGTCAGAAGAGCTACAGAGATTACTTTTTAGTCATATCAAAAGAAAAAGTCAGTTGCAAAATCTTTAAGTGAGGAACTGAAAAGCAAAAGGATTCAACATTCAGAGGTTTGGACTTGCTTTGTTTTTAAATGTTGCCATCCAGTGAAGGGTACATATTCTTTTTACTCACTTTCAACTTGGACTGCCCACACTCTCCGCAAAGTGGGCAAGTTGAAAGAGTTGTTGCCAAAAACAGAGTGGTTCTGTGGAGCATGTTTGGATTATTTTGCTCTCGCTTGTGGTGAGACTTTAGTTCCTATCCACTCAATGCAATGTGCTTAATGTTATAGAGCAGCTGAGCACTTGAAATAACACTCAGAATGATATCCTTCTAAATACAGTCTTTTAAATTGAAGCCTTTCTGAAAATGTCCAAGCCAGCGCTCATTCTATTTCAGAATTCGATGTCATTTCCTGCCTGTCACTTAACTGACCTTTCTCTGGTGACTTTTTGTGGTTTATACCCATGGCACGGCCTATCATTAGAATTGATTTATTTCACATATTTCCAGTTTTTCCCAGTACAGTAATATCTACTGTCAGCTGATCATATAGTATCAGGGGCACAACCACCTGTGGGACAGGCTGGTCAGCTTTCTTGGCTGAAAGAGAGAAATATACAAGGTCTGTGAGGATTGAGAGACTGGTAAAAGATGGAGAACGAAAATGACAAAATCGCAGCAATTTTATCCGAAGCTATATCCATCACAGCCTCTAGATGGAGCTAGATAAGAATATATAAATTCTTCAAAGTTTGGGAGAAGATTTGTAGCTCGGGTGCTCGTTGTTGTGGTTCTGTTCGCCGAGCTGGGAATTTGTGTTGCAGACGTTTCGTTGCAGACCACCAGACTCATAACAGCACACAAACCAACAGCCACTCTCAGACAACAACTCACCAGGACGAAGGACCCGATACCCAGCATGAGCAAAACCAATGTAGTGTACAAAATCCCATGCAAGGACTGCACAAAACACTACATAGGACAAACAGGAAGACAGCTAACGATCCGCGTCCATGAACACCAACTAGCCACAAAACGACATGACCAGCTATCCTTAGTAGTCACACACTCAGATGACAAGCAACATGAGTTCGACTGGGACAACACTACTATTATAGGACAAGCCAAACAGAGAACAGCCAGGGAATTCCTAGAGGCATGGCGCTCATCGACAGATTCAATCAACAAACACATCGACCTGGACCCAATATACCGGCCACTGCAGCAGACAGCTGGAACTGACAACCGGAAGCGGCAGGGACAGGCCACTATAAATGCCGGAGGAAACATCACAGAAGTGCTTCACAGGAGGCTCTCAAGCACTGAGGATGTCACTTAGACAGGGGACGAAACGTCTGCAACACAAATTCGCAGCTCGGCGAACAGAATCACAACATATAAATTCTTGTCCAGTTTATTCATAAAACTTCAGATTTAAACTTGATGCCCTGGCCTGTAGGGGAGGTTAAGAAGTTTGCTAACAAGATGCCATACTTAGTAATGACAGGTTTGAGACGTAAAGATGCTGTTTTGTTTCTGCTGTTACCAATACAATATCATTCTATAATACTCGAGAAACACAAGTTTTAACTGTACTTCTGCATCAAATTCATTATGCCAGTATTTCTCTCCTCGTGGAGATATGAATTGACTCTCAAAGTGTAGAACTTGGTTGTTTTTCTGCAAATCAAGTCTAATGTTGTCTGGGACCACAGAAAAAAATAGTTCAATCAAAGGCCTTGCAGCCTTTGTAATGTCTCTGTAACTTAAGTCAGCAGCATACAGATGTATCCATCAAGTCAGCCAGGCCAAACTGGCACAGTTTCTCAATCCAGATAGACACTACATCACATACACAGGTGATCCTAAGGGAACCTGGTCAGCTTGAACATTTTGACTGAAACCCCCTTTGGATGCATGGATGGAACTAAAGTTATTCCCTCAAACTCTGGCATCTCCCACCCTTCCATTACCACAAGGCCAACCCCAGAGAAGGTACAATGCGAGGCCTCTACTCACAAGGACATTAATTACACTGGAATACAGATCATTGCAGCCTGCCTCACGCTGCACATCTTAGCTCTGTGTTCTGAGGGGGGATTTGGTGCTGGGCTTAGAGAAGCTGAGAAAAGAAGTCTCTCCTCCAATGAGGAGCAGCAGGTGAAGGAGGAGGAGGAGGAATTCCATGTGGATGAGGAGAGTGTGGGTAAAGTTCAATAGTAAGGGCCCCAGAGATGGACAAAGCAACATTGTCATAGAGGCCATGAGGAATCTATGTAGGAACGCCATAGTGAATCAAGATCTTCTGTCATAAGTGTGTCACATGATAGGAACCTTCATTGATATTGAAGCCTGGGCTGAAAGGCACTGAGGCATGCTTGAGACACAAGCGAAATCATTATAACATGCTGCAAGCAAACGTGAGGATTGATCAAGGCTAACTGGATGTGGTGGTGGATGAGATATTAAAAGACCTTTGGCCATGTGTAAAGTCTGGTATTTTGTAATAATAGTGTAAATAGGTAACATTTTGCACAGATAAAGGTTGTTGTTTAACTTTACATATGTTTATTATTTCACTCTACTCAGCTTATTTAAACACCACAGTGACCCAATTGGTAAAGTACATGATGTGTCCTCTGCTCTCAGACACTCCTATTATGCCCGGCTTATTCTGGAGATAGCTATGGATCAGGGTAGCCTGTGTGTCTGTGGCAGTCAGTGTTTTTATGCAGGGACCCATTGGAACTCTCCTTATGACTGCACTACCTGTCATCTGCAAGGGCAGGCAGCCATCCTTGTTTGGACCTGGCCAGCAGATGGAGTGCCAGGCTGAGGGACCTTGGAATCTGAGGCCAGTGAGATTCCTCCAAAATGTATGGATGCCCCTGCCTCAGGTGTGTTGCCCCTCTCAGTCTGCCACCTGTGAAATAGCCCTGTTCAGTGACTGCAGCTCTTCTCCTAGGGCAGGCGATGGTGCAGTCATATGGTTACTGGACTAGTAATCTGGGGAATGCTGTGGGACCCACAACAATGTAGTTGATTTTTGACTGTACCCTGAAATGGCCGAACAGGCCACTTAATTGTATCAAACTACTAAAACGCTCAAAAAGGGAATGAAACTGGGTGGACGAAACTGGTTCAACCCAGTCACTAGAAATAACAATGCTAAAATTAGGAGGACGTCTCACCAACTAGTCAAGCAACAACCTGACCTAGCCAGACTCACAGAAACATACCTTACAGACCATGCATAGACAATGTCATCATCATCCCTTGCAGGACAGGCCCAGTAGAGGTGGTAGCACAATGGGTTACAGTTGGGAGTTGCCCTGGGAGTTCTCAACATTTACTTCTGGATTCAACAAAGTCTTATGGCATTAGGTCAAACATGTGCAAGAATGTGGTCAAACATATGCAAGCTGCACTACACAACTTGCTAGGGTTCTTAGATAACACCTTCCATACCTGTGACCACTACTGTCTAGGAGGACAACAACAGCAGATACACAATGACCTGAAAGTTCCCTTCCAAGTCACTCACCATTCTGATTTGGAAATGTATCACTGCTTCTTCAATGTCAATGGATCACATTCCTGGAAATCCCTTCCTAACAGTATTGTGGATTTGATCTACAACAAATGGATTGCAGCAGTTCAAGAAGGTAGCTGACCACCCACTTCTCGAAGGCAGTTTGGGGTGGGCAATAAATGTTTGCTTAGCCATTAAGCCTAAATCCCCACAACGAACTGTTCCGCGACATAACAGGTGCCACTGTAAAGGAATCTCATACATCTCACATGTACTGCATCTACAGCCAGATGTGGTGTTTATTCTCTTGTAAACTTTAACTCCTCCTACCTACTTGTGCTGTGCAATGCCCTCAATGTTCCCCACTCGTTCTTTGCTCTTAAACCCATTGGAACCTGTGTTTCTGGGCAGGTGCCTCCTTCCAGAGAATGTGGTGATGCTGCACTATGGGAAATTTGTGCCTCACCCCTGTGTCCCAGCCTGGTCCCCTCCCATCAACAGACAAACGTCATCAATCCCCAAACATGAGGTTGCATCCAAATTGCATTAAAAATTGCCTTGAAAAGGCAAAGGTCCCAGGCAAAACCAGTTGAGTGTATGTTTTGGAAACTGCAGAAAGATTGAAGATTCATCTTGAAAGCATGAGAGTAAAATCTGGACTCCTCCCTTCAGAAGCAAAACCAGAGACATGTCCATACCGTATCATGCAGAGCATTGAAATCCTGTTCATAGGTTTCTTTCTCAACTGTAAACAATATGGGGATTTAATTTTACACCCCAGTTATACCCAACATAAGTAGATTGCTACAGCCACTCATGAGTGCATCTGACAAGCTTAGGATTCGTTGCTGCTAATTTCTTGCTTGATACAAGTTATCTGATACTGAAATAAAAATGACCTTCCTTTGTTGTGTCATAGAATGTGCCTTGGAAGATGAAACCTATGAGGATGGAGCTGAGACTACAGTGGAGTGTAACCGATGCGTCTGTGCATGTGGCAATTGGGTGTGTACTGCCATGACCTGTGATGGTAAGTTAAAATGTTAACCTAGAAACAATATTGACATTGTTCTCTTCCAGGATTTTCCAGTAGGGGAAAGGTGGTGTCAATTTGCTGCATTCCTCCTTATGTATATGTATCTGCGTTCAGAACCAAGACATGCCTACGGTACCTCGCTTCAGGTAGATAAGGGAACAATGAATTGCTTTGGAGAAAGTGAAATACAAGCTCTTTAGGGCAAATATTGACAATTAATGAGTGCAGATCCCAATAAGTTTTTTTTATTTAGTCACAGGATGTCGGTGTCACTAATGTACCTTTTAGAAAACGATGGTGAGTCAATTCTTGAACTGCTGCAAAAATAGGTGTATCCAGAAGATTTTCAGGGAGGGTGTTTCAAGAATTTGACTCAGCGATTGTGAAGGAAGAGTAAAATAGTTCCCAAGTCAAACTGGTGTGTGAATTGGAAAAGAAATTGGGTGGTGTTCCCATGTTCTTTTCTATGTAATTAAAAATGATCTAGTAAAGCAATAAGAGGAAATCCAAGCAGAGCAACATTTAACGTTTTCCAAAACATTTCAGAGCACTAGGGTGTAAAATTATTTTTTGTTTGGTGTTTGAGATTATTTTTGAACAAAGGCACTGTTTATATACTCCCACTAAACATATGGACACCTGAAGGTTCATAAGGACTATGATATAAAAGCAAAAATAAATGACAATCCACAGAGCTGTGCAGTTCCGGGCACTTTAACTGAGTTTGGAAGTAGAGTGAGACAGGGAGTGGGATGGAAGGAGCTGCTATTTAATTATATGACTTGGCACTAGGGTGCCTGAGCATTTCCAAGAATAAATTCATGATGCACCCAGACACTGACCAAAAAGCCAACCACATTTTTAATGGCCGAAAGAAAAACATTTAAACTGAGGATGAATGCTGGAGAAATTCAGCAGGTCTGACAGCATCTGTGGAGTGAGAGAAACAGAGTTAAAGGGACTAACTGGAGAATGGGATTAGCTGGATATCTCTTTCAGGAGTCGGTACAGACTCAATAGATTTAATGGCTTCCTTCTGTACTGTAGGATTCAGTGATTTCCTATATATTATAACAGGGACTACACCTCAAAAATACTGAATCAGCTGTAAAATGTCAAGATGTTTTTGCCTCTCGTCATACCTAACTACAACCTACTTAGTCCATAAAATGACTGAAATGGATGATAACCTGACTAATCTGTTAGTTGGAGATGGGTTGTTTTGGCACAGACTTGCCATTAATTAACTCTGAGATAGTAGGTATTACAATTGTAAAGCCTATGCTTCTTGTAGAATCTGTTACTTTTTTTTCCCATTACTGTATTTTTTTTCTTTAATTTCCTTTTTTATACATGATTCACTCGTTCCTTTGTCATTTTTTTTCCTGTGCCTTATAATTTTTTCGTTGACTTCCTCAATGAAGATAAAAATAAGGACGTTCCTGAGGAGCAGCCACAAACTACTGTCGATGATGAGATGACTGAAGAGGAGTGGACAAAGTACGTTCACGAGCTCAACAAGCATCAGGTTAGTAAAGCAGCAGTCTGAGACTGATGGGCAGGCTTCCTGGGTAACAGGTGGATGTTCATCTGTCATCCATTCAGGGAATGTTAATTTTCTCTAAACATGCCTCCAATTCTATTCGCACTGCATAAGGTCTGAGTTATAGATTTGCCAGAGCATTCCAGGTCTGTGACTAAACTGTCCCAATGCAATTACCAATTGATATTTGTCAATGTGAGACATTATGTTGCCAAGATAATTAAGCTAAAATGGAAATACTTTACATAGATCAAAATCTGATTTTTATCTACTTTGGATAGTTAAGATTTGTATTTGCTAGGGTTTTGCAGGGCCAGCGGCAACATGATTGAAGCATATAAAATCCTGAGACATCTTGCCAGGTGCATGTAGAAAGAATGGTTCCTCTGAATCTAGAATGTTTAAAAATAAGGGGACTTCCATGCAAGACTGAGATGAGGGGAAATACCTTATTGTGAGGGATGCGAGTCTTTGGAATTCTGCTTTCACTGCTTTTTGGTGAAACGTGTATTTTAATAATTTTAAGACAAAGATAGATTGATTCTTAATAAGTAAGGAGGTGTGCAAAAGGTTTTTGCGGTAGGAAGGAAAGTGGAGTAATCAGATCAGCAGTGGTTTTATTGAATGGCAAATGGGCTGTGGCCAACTCCTTCCGCTCCTAATTCCTGTTTTCATATGTTCAAGATGGCAAACTCTAACTACTGAGAGTCTGCAGCTATTTACAATTTATATAAGATTTTGGATAAGCCGGACTCTGTAGTAGCTACATTTGTTGATACAAAGATAGGAAGGGCAAGAAGTTAGAAAGAGATCATTGAGTGTCTGAAAGGGGAAAATATACAGATTGACTGGACCAAAAGTTGGTATGTGGAGTATAATTTAAGAAAATATGAGGTTACCCACTTTGGCAGGAGGAACATAAAAGCAGAATACTAGTTAAACAGAGGGAGACTGAGGGATGATGCTCACCTGTTGAGTGATCTGGGCTGGCTTGTTAGTTGTGAGGAGGAGGCAAGGGGGCTTCAAGTTGATTTTGACAAGTTGAGTGAGTAGAAGATGCAGTGCAACATGGCTAAATGCCAAGTTAGACACTTCAGGTTGAAAAACAGAAAGAAAGCATATTAATTCAACTCTGATACATTGTGAAGTGTGGATGTGTACAAAGGTATCCTTGTAAACCAGTCAATGAAAGATGCAGCAAGCAATTTAGAAGGCAAGTGGTATATTGGCCTTCATTGCAAGAGGATTTTAATTCAGAAGTAGGGATGTCTTACAGCAGTTGGACAGGATATTGATGAGATTACACTTGGTATTGTTTGCAGTTTTGGTCTCTCTACCAAGAAAGGATATATTATCATACAGGGAGTACAGTGGAGGAGAGTAGGTCTTTCAAGCCTGCTCCACCATTCAGTAAGCTCTGTTCGTAATCCAAATTCCACATTCCCATCCATTCCTAACAGCCTTAGATTCTTTGAGAGGTTCCTGATGAAAGGCTCCTGGCCGATACGTTGATTTTCCTGCTTTTCGGATGCAATGACCTGCTGTGCATTTCCAGCACCACTCTAATCTTGAACCTTAGATTCTTGTTGGGCAAGGAATCAATCGACCACAGCCTTAAAAATATTCAGGTATCGATCCTTCACCACCTACTGAGGCACACAGTTCAAATGCACTCAACTCTCAGAGAAAAGAAACCCCTCTCATCTCAGACCTAAATGTAACCCCTAATTTTAAAACTGTGTCCTCAGTTCTGAACTTGCCCACAAGAAGAAACATTTCTCCACACCCATCCTGCTGAAAAACTGTTCAGGGTCTTATGAATTTCAATTGAATAACCGCTCACTCTCCTTAAGTCTGGTGGAAATGAATCCAGCCTTTCCAACCTATCTTACTTCCAGGTATCAATCCAGCAAACAACCTCTGAACTACCTTCAAAACATTGGTGTTGCTCTTTAGATAAAGAGGCCAGAACTGCCCACAGTCTTCAAGATGTGGTCTCACAAATGCCCTGCATAACTGAAGAATAATCTCCTTCCTGTTATGTTCAATTCCTCTCCTAATAAAGGATAAGATTTCATTAGTCTCCTCAATCACTTGCTATTCCTGCATACTAACATTTTGTGACTCATCCACTAGAAAACCAAGGGCAGAATCTTATACTGACCTGAATGGTGTAGACTGTGGTAAGATTTGTGGCAAAGTCATGCCATCAGCTGCATCACTACAGTTTTTCAAAGCATTTGCCAAACCATTCACAATTTCCCAAAGGCAAAATATGTCTCAGCAACTATTTTGTCAGACCCTTTGAGAATCTTGTATGTTTCCATAAGATCACCTCTGTTTTCTAAATTTCAATTCGAAGAGACCCAACTTGCTCTTCCCTTGTTAGACAACTCTTTCCATCACAGGAAATCGACTTACTGAACTGCTTCCAGTGCAGGTGTAGTTAGCAGAATCGTACTGGGGTCTGATTAACATAGATTATGCTAAGATTTGCAACAGAATCATAGGAGACGACCAAAAGGCCATTGGAGCAACTTGCTGTATTTTTGTGTTTGCCAAATAGTGAGAGTTTCTGGCTTAACATTGGCAAATTGCCAATCAAGGAGGGTTATAGCTTGTTAGATGCCTTATTAAAGCCATTAATGAAACACATGATATTGCTATCCTATCAATCACGCCAACCAAGCTAAAGATCAAGAAGACTCAACAGGGAGGTTAGAGCAGGTAATTGGGAATTTCAGTTTGTTGGTTTCTCCAACTGACATGTTGGACACTGGTCACCAACATAACCCTGAAAATTAGGGTAAATTCAGAATGTAGCAAAGGAAGACTAAATATCTAACAAAGAGAAAATAAACAATGAAGACAAACTAGTGAGGA
The DNA here is from genome assembly GCF_037043375.1 of Chiloscyllium plagiosum. Lineage (NCBI taxonomy): Eukaryota > Metazoa > Chordata > Chondrichthyes > Orectolobiformes > Hemiscylliidae > Chiloscyllium > Chiloscyllium plagiosum. The sequence continues at coordinate 43,623,178 of NW_028270150.1, forward strand.
ATAATAAAAACTGACAATAAGAGCTTCTTTAAATACATAAAAAGTGAACATAGACCCCTTCGAAAATGAATCTAGTGAGACAGTTTTGGGGACCAAGGAAATGGCACAGGTGTTAAATAGATATTTTGCATCAGTCTTTATGGTGGAAGATATTTCAAACATCCCATTAATAAAGAATACAGGGAGAAATGAAGTACCAATTCCATCACTAAAGCAGTGTTATTAGACAACTTAACGGGGCTAGAGGCAGATAAGTCCCTTTATCCTGGTAGATTGCATCCTAGAATCCTAAAAGAGGTAGCTACAGAGATAGTGGATGTTTTGGTAGTAATTTTCCAAAAATCGTTGGTTTCTGGAGAAGTACCAGAGGGTTGGAAAACTGTTAGTGTGATCCCCCTATTCGAAAAGAGAGGGAGGTGATAGGAAAAGTATTGGAATCCAGTTATTAAGTAAGTAATGGCAGAGCTTTTGGAAAATCATAACCTAATCAAGTAGTATCAGCATGGCTTCATGACAGGGAAACCCTGTCTGACTAATTTATTAGATTTTTTGAGCAAGTTCAATGAGACTGGACAGGGGGGAACCACCTAGATGTGTTGAACTTGGACTTCAACAAAGTGTTTGACAAGGTACCTCACAAAATGTTAAATCATAAGATGAGAGCCCACAGTGTTGGTGTAGTATATTGGTAAGGATAGATAATTCACTAACAAGACAGGAAACAGTGAATAGAGTTAAGGGGTTCTTTTTCAGGTTGGGACCTGTGACCTCTGGAGTTCCACAGGGATCAGTGCTGGCACGGCAACTGTGTACAACATGTATGACTCAGTTGGAGGAAGGAGGTGAATCTACTCTAGCCAGATTTGCAGATGACTCAAAAATAGTTGTGGAAGAAGATTGTGAGAGGGATACGAACAGTTTGCAGAATGACATTGACGAGTTAAGCAAGTGGACAAAAAGTTGACATATGGAGTATAATGTGGGAGAATATGAAGCTATTCAGTTTGGAAAGGAGGTTCTTGATCAGTAGGGGAATCAAGGGTTACGCGGAAAAATATAGGAACGTGGGCATGAGGAATATCGGATGATTTTATTGAATGGTGGAGCAAGCCAAATGGCCTTCTGCTGTTCCGATTTCTTAGGTCTTATTATCTCAGGGCATGATCCATTGGCCACACATGCACCACTGAAACGCTGCAGCAAGGATGCTGTGCACTCAGGACACGAACCCAGCCTATGGACTGGACAGGCAGCATCTCTGAGCTAAAAAGAACAGAAATTGCTGGAGAAAGTCAGCCGGTCTGGCAACACCTGTGGAGAGAAAGTAGAATTAATATTTCTGGTTCAGTGACCCTTCTTCAGAACTGATGGTAGCAAGAAAATGGTATATATGCTGAAAACAGGTGGTGGGTTAAAGGAGCAGCTGATAGTTAAAAGTTGAGTCAAAGGGAGAGAAAGGCATGCGGACAAAGTGATGGCTATTAAGAAGCCAGGCAGAAAGCAAAGCTGCTAATGGGGACCATAATTAAGTGAAAATCGGTTGGCTATGCTGAAAGTGCCCCAGATGTTAACAGGGCCTGGGGTGTGGGGGTTGAGTTATGGATTGAGGAGAAGGTGTTCAGGCCCTAAAATTATTGAATGTGATAGTGAGTCCTGAACATAGAACATTACAGCGCAGTACAGGCCCTTCAGCCCTCGATGTTGCGCCGACCTGTCATACCAATCTGAAGTCCATCTAACCTATAGTTTTCCATGTACGTCCAAATGCTTGTCCAATGATGACTTAAATGTACTTAAAGTTGGCGAATCTACTACCGTTGCAGGCAAAGCATTCCATACCCTTACTACTCTCTGAGTAAAGAGACTACCTCTGACATCTGTCCTATATCGTCACCATACTTGGAAAAAGGCTCTCCCTGTCAACCCTATCTAACACTCTGATTATCTTCTATGTCTCTATTAAGTCACCTCTCAACCTTCTTCTCTCTAATGAAAATAGCCTCAAGTCCCTCAGCCTTTCCTCATAAGACCTTCCCTCCATACCAGACAACATCCTAGTAAATCTCCTCTGCACCCTTTCCAAAGCTTCCACATCCTTCTTATAATGCGGTGACCAGAACTGTACACAATACTCCAAGTGCGGCCGCACCAGAGTTTTGTACAGCTGTAGCATAACCTCATGGTTCCGGAACTCAATCCCTCTATTAATAAAAGCTAAAACACTGTATGCCTTCTTAACAATCCAGTCAACCTGGGTGGCAACTTTCAAGGATCTGTGTACATGAACACCGAGATCTCTCTGCTCATCTACACTACCAAGAATCTTACCATTAGCCCAGTACTTTGCATTCCGGTTACTCCAACCAAAGTGAATCACCTCACACTAAACTCCATTTGTCACCTCTCAGCCCAGCTCTGCAGCTTACCTATGTCTGTCTGTAACCTACAATATCCTTCGTCACTATCCACAACTTCACCGACCTTAGTGTTGTCTGCAAATTTACTAACCCACCCTTCTACGCCCTCATCCAGGTCATTTATAAAAATGACGAACAGCAGTGGACCCAACACCGACCCTTGTGGTACACCACTGGTAACTGGACTCCAGGATGAACATTTCCCATCAACCACCACCCTCTGTCTTCTTTCAGCAAGCCAATTACTGATCCAAACTGCTATATCTCCCACAATCCCATTTCTCTGCATTTTGTACAATAGCCTACTGTGGGGAACCTTATCGAACACCTTGAAATCCATATACACCACATTAAATGGTTTATTCTCATCTACCTGTTTGGTCACCTTCTCAAAGAACTCAATAAGGTTTGTGAGGCACGACCTACCCTTCACAAAACCGTGCTGACTATCCCTAATCAAATTATTCTTTTCTAGATGATTATAAATCCTATCTCTTATAACCTTTTCCAACACTTTACCAACAACTGAAGTAAGGCTCACTGGTCTATAATTACAGGGGTTGTATCTACTCCCCTTCTTGAACAAGGGAACCACATTTGCTATCCTCTAGTCTTCTGGCACTATTCCTGTAGACAATGATGATTTAAAGATCAATGCCAAAGTCTTGGCAATCTCCTCCCTGGCTTCCCATAGGATCCTAGGATAAATCCCATCCGGCCCAGGGGACTTATCTGTTTTCACACTCTGCAGGATTTCTAATACCTCTTCCTTGTGAACCTCAGTCACACCTAGTCTAGTAGCCTGTATCTCAGTATTCTCCTCGACAACATTGTCGTTTTCTAGAGTGAATACTGTCGAAAAATATTCATTTAGTGCTTCCCCTATCTCCTCTGACTCCACACACAACTTCCCACCATTGTCCTTGATTGGCCCTAATCTTACTTGCATCATTCTTTTATTCCTTAAATACCTATAGAAAGCCTTAGGGTTTACCCTGATCCTATCCGCCAACAACTTCTCATGTCTCCTCCTGGCTCTTCTGAGCTCTCTCTTTAGGTCTTTCCTGGCTACCTTGTAACCCTCAAGCGCCCTAACTGAGCCTTCACATCTCATCCTAACATAAGCCTTCTTCTTCCTCTTGACCAGAGATTCCACTTCCTTCGTAAACCACGGCTCCTGCGCTGTACAGCTTCCTCCCTGCCTGATAGGTACATACTTATCTAGGACACAAGGAGCATTTCCTTGAATAGGCTCCACATTTCTAATGTGCCCATCCCCTGCAGTTTCCTTCCCCATCCTATGCTTCCTAAATCTTGCCTAATCACATCGTAATTGCCTTTCCCCCATCTGTAACTCTTTCCCAGTGATATACACCTATCCCTTTCTATCACTGAAGTAAACATAACAGAATTGTGACCGCTATCACCAAAGTGCTCACCTACTTCCAAGTCTTAACACCTGGCCGGGCTCATTACCCAGCACAAAATCTAATGTGGCTTCGCCCCTTGTAGGCCTGTCTACATACTGTGTCAGGAAGCTCTCCTGCACACACTGGACAAAAACTGACCCATCTATAGTACTCGTACTATAGTGTTCCCAGTCAATATTTGGAAAGTTGAAGTCCCCCATGACAACTACCCTGTCTCTCTCACTCCTAGCGAGAATCATCTTTGCTATCCTTTCCTCTACATCTCTGTAGGCCTATAGAAAACTCCCAGCAGGGTGACCTCTCCTTTCCTGTTTCTAACCTCAGCCCATACTACCTCAGTTGACAAGTCCCCAAACATCCTTTCTGCAACTGTGATACTGTCCTTGACCAACAATGCCACACCTCCCCCTCTTTTACCATCTTCTCTGTACTTACTGAAATATCTAAATCCTGGAACCTGCAAAAATCATTCCTGTCCCAGCTCTATCCATGTCTCCGAAATGGCCACAACATCGAAGTCCCAGGTACCAACCCATGCTGCAAGTTCATCCACCTTATTCTGGATGCTCCTGGTGTTGAAGGAGACACACTTCAAACCAACTTCTTGCTTGCCGGTGCCATCTTGCGTCCCTGAAACCTGATTTCGGACCTCCCGACTCTCAAACTTTTCTAAACTCGAACTACAATTTTGGTTCCCATCCCCCTGCTGGATTAGTTTAAACCCACCCCAATAGCCTTAGCAAATTTCCCCCCTAGAATATTGGTACCCCTCTGGTTCAAGTGAAGACCATCCTGCTTGTAGAGGTCCCACCTACCCCAGAAAGAGCCCCAATTATCCAAGAATCCAAAACCCTCCCTCCTGCAGCATCCCTGTAGCCACGTGTTCAACTCCTCTCTCTCCTTATTCCTCGCCTCACTAGCATGTGGCATGGGCAACAAACCAGAGACAACAACTCTGTTCGTCCTAGCTCTAAGCTTCCATCCTCGCTCCCTGAATTTCTGCCTTAAATCCTCATCTCTCTTCCTACCTATGTCGTTGGTGCCTATGTGGACCACGACTTGGGGCTGCTCCCCCTCCCCCTTAAGGATCCCAAAAACACGATCAGAGACATCACGAAGCCTGGCACCTGGGAGGCAACACACCAACCGTGAGTCTCTCTTGTCCCCACAGAACCTCCTATCGGGGTCCCCCTAACTATGGAGTCCCCAATGATTACAGCTTTGCTCCTCTTCCCCTTTCCCTTCTGAGCAGCAGGGACAGACTCTGTCCCAGAGCCCTGTGCCCCACTGCTTTCCCTTGGTAAGTCGTTCCCCACCCCCCTCGCCGACAGTATCCAAAATGGTATACTTATTGTTGAGGGGAATGGCCACAGGGGATCCCTGCACTGCCTGTCGGTTCCCTTTCCGTCCCCTGACTGTAACCCATTTGCCTTTTTCTTGTATCCGAGGAGTGACTACCTCCCTGTAACTCCTCTCAATAACCCCCTCTGCCTCCCAGATAATCCAAAGTTCATCCAGCTCCAGCTCCAGTTCCCTAATGCGGTTTTCGAGGAGCTGGTGTTGGGTGGACTTCCCACAGATGTAGTCAGCAGGGACACTAGTGGTGACCCTTACCTCCCACATTCTGCAGGAGGAACATTCAACTGCCCTAACCTCTATTCCCACTATCCTAAATTCCCAAAGAGACTGAAGGCTGCAGAGTCTTCAAGCAGAAAATGAGATGATGATCTTCTAGATTTTGCTGAGCTTTACTGGAGCACTGCAGCAAGCATGAGACAGAGATGTTGGCCAGGGAACATGGTGGTGTGTTGAAGTGGTAGGCCATTAGAAGCTCAGGGTCATTTTAGCAGACAGAATGTTGGTGTCTGCATTTCATCCCCCCAGTGTAAAGCAGACCAGATTACGAGCAGTGAACATGATAGATTGCTGCTTCACTTGGAAGATGTATCTGGGGCCTTGGATAGTGAGAAGGGAGGAAGTCAACGGGGAAAATGCTGGAGGATTGTGGAGAGATGTTGAGAGTGGAGGGCGTGTTTTCCTGAGGGAACAGTCCATGTGAAATACTGTCAAAGGAGGGGAGGTAGATATGTGTCTACTGGTGGTACCCTACTGGAAGTGGCAGGGATGGTGGCAAATGATCCTTTGGACATGGAGGCTAGTGGATGGTGAGGACAATGGGGACCCTATTGGTGTTGTGGGAGGGAAGGAGAAATGGTGAGGGCAGAAATGTGGGAGATGGGTTGAACATAGCTAAGGGCCCTGTTGCACATAGCGGGGAATCCTTAGTTGAGGAAGAAAGTGGACATTTCTGAAATCTCCCCATTGTGGAAAGTGGCATCATCAAAAAGGATGATAGAGAATGGAATGGAGCCTTTACAGGAAACAGGGTGTGAGGATGTATAGTCAAGACAACTGTGAGAATCGATGGATTCAGAGTGGATATTAGTGGCTAGCCTGACCCCAGAGATTGAAACACAGATGTCAAAGAAGGGAAGGGAGGAATCTGAGATGGACTAGGGAAGGTGAGAGTGGAATCGAAATTGGAAGCAAAATAGATAAACTTCACCAGTTCCAGGTGAGAGAGGGAAGTAGCACCAATGATGTCATCAATATACTGAAGAGTTGTGAGGAGAGATCTAAGTAAGATCAGGACAAGAAATGTTCAATGTACCCTAATGAGATGGGCAGAACTGAGGCCCCTGTGGGTACCCATACTTTTGATCTGAAGAATGTGAGAGGAGTTAAAGGAGAATTGCTCAAAGTTGGGACAAGCTCAGCCAGGTGGAGTAGGGTGGTGGTGGATGGGGGTAGTTCAGGTTATTTTTCCAGGAAGAAGTGGAGAACCCTGAGACCTTCCTGATGGGAGATGGATGTGTAAAGGATTACATGTCAGTGGTAAAAAGGTGGTTGTTGCCCATGTACTGGAAATTCTGAAACTGCCGTAAAGTGTCGGACGTATCACGGATGCAAATGGGAAAGGACTGGACAAGAGGAGAATACATTTATCTGTAGGCTTTTCACTTGCTGTCATAGTGATCACTAACTCTGAGCCTACCTGGATGCTCACAGCATTCCTGTCTTGCCTTGTGTTTTTGCATTTTGTCCCATCAATCAGAGATACCAAGCTCATCAGTTGTATTGCTATATAATGGTTGTCAACAATTCTCAGTCAAACTAGTAGCCTTCTCTCCAGAGTGCCTTGGCACAGTAAGTCAAGAGCAGCCTCCCAAACCAGTCCAGGAGCTTGGACACTGTCAAGTCAGCAGCTCAGGGTGGTTAGTGTCTCGGATTGACAGTACCAGGATGACCTGATAGGCAGTACTCGACTGGAATGAGGACAAGCCCACACTTGATTCCCACTGAATAACCATGTATGATGTGCAGGCAGCTGACATATGCCCTGGATGTGAGATTGCCCTCATGTTGGGAATTTTCCACATCTAGCTCATTTAGTGCATTTGGTAAAATAAAAAGCTGAGTATTAATCAGGTGCGTTTTGGTATTGATAATGTGATTATCAACACACACCCCCACCCCCCCAGCTGGCAACTCATCACTGTCTAGTGAGCAACTCTCACACATAAAAGTGCAGCAAGTTGCTCCTGATGTAGAGCTAGGCCTTTCCAGACTTCTCATATGACTCTGTCATAAATCTCAACATAGACCCATGTTCGTTCAGACCCTGGAAAGATTCTGCCCACTATACTTACAGTGGAGGCAGTTCAGTAGGTTGATTCCTGAGCCCAGAGAAAGTGAGGACTGCAGATGCTGGAGATCAGAACTTAAAAATGTGTTGCTGGAAAAGCGCAGCACATCAGGCAGCATCAAAGGAGCAGGAGAATTGACGTTTCGGGCATAAGCCCTTCTTCAGGATTCCTGAAGAGCTTATGCCCGAAACGTCGATTCTCCTGCTCCTTTGATGCTGCCTGACCTGCTGCGCTTTTCCAGCAACACATTTTTAAGCTCTGATTCCTGAGCCCAAAGAGTTGTCTTAAAAGGGCAGGTTGAGCAAACTAGATCGATACTAATTGGAATTTAATAAATGAAGGTGACCTTACAGAAATGCACACAATTCTGAAAGGACTTGAAAGAGTAGTTGCCGAGAGGTGGGAAATCTAAACCTGACCAGCATTGTTTAAACTTAAGGGTGTGTCATTTATGACAAATGAAAGGCTCCTTCTCTGGGAATTGTTAATCTTTGCGCAATTCATTAACCTCGAGAGCAGTAGGATCTGGATCATTGTCTAAAGCAAACTTCTAATAATCAGATTTTTGACTCCATTGTTGAACAAAGATTATGGGTTAGGCAGGAAAGCAGAGATAAGTCCCAATAAGATCTTCGTTGATCATACTGAATGATGGGGCAGGTTCACGAAGTTAATTGATTTGCTCAGTGCTTATGACCTTATGTTCCTCTGCACCACACCATTTGAGATTGGTCGATTGTGTAATTGGCAAGAGTGATTCCAAAATTCATCATACAAGTGATCATCATTGTGATGGCAGATAAAGGGCCAGATTTTCTGAGGAGTGACAATCACAGGCAGATTTTTTATGAAAGGAGACAGCTTTGTACGTCTGACAGGAGATTTTAATCAGGACTCCTTCAGGAAAGTACAGAACTGACAGGGGAAGGCAAACAATGTTCAGTTTGTGTGTGCAGCCGTCAGCTGCCATATTCTGAAATGTAGAGATCCAGAATCACATACAGCCACTTTGACAACTGCTGCCAGATGGTGTATGCATATGGTGAATGTAAGGGTAGGGTGCCAGTTGAGTGAGGTGTCAGCTGAGTAGGGTGCAAGGGAAGTGATGCAAGATTTGATGTGCTAAATGAATCTAGCAAGTGATGGTGGAAGGCAGGTTGGTGAAGTACAGTGTCAGCAGTGGAGAGTTGAGTTTTCAGGTAGGGGAGGCAGAGGCAGATTCGGTCTGGAGTGGAGCATGGGGAGGTTGGCTCCAGAATAAGGGAAGGGGGTTTACCTTCTGGGGATTAAAGGGGAATCAGATCTGCCGCAGGTAATGAGGTGGGGAGGGGCCAGAATGGTCAACTCCTAGAGGGTTTTTTAGATTAGATTAGATTACTTAGATTAGATTACTTACAATGTGGAAACAGGCCCTTCGGCCCAACAAGTCCACACTGACCCTCCGAAAAGCAACCCACTCACACCCATTCCCCTACATTTACCCCTTCACCTAACACTATGGGCAATTTAGCATGGCCAATTCACCTAACCTGCACATTTTTGGACTGTGGAAGGAAACCGAAGCACCCGGAGGAAACCCATGCAGACATGGAGAGAATGTGCAAACTCCACACAGACAGTTGCCTGAGGCGGGAATTGAACCCGGGTCTCTGCCGCTGTGAGGCAGCAGTGCTAACCACTGTGCTACCATGCCACCCACTCTCTCTGGGGCTCTGAGTTTTAAAGTCTGCTCCCCGTTCAAGAGACTGCAGCAGCACACTACGCGCGAGCCCCCCGTCCCCAACACCGTCCCCGCAAAACCACCCCCTCGCCTGCACCTCAAACCCAGTACGGTTACAACAGAATGGGAGGATCAGCTCCAGTGGCTGGGAAGGGGCTTCCAATCCAGCAGCAGGGAATTGGTGGAATGGTTATGGTGGGGAGCTGATCCCAACAGAGCAGGGATGATCTGCTCAGGTTCTGGGGTTATAAGTGGAGTGGGAGAGATGAAGTTGGGGGTGTCTGAAGTAAATATGGGAAGAATTGAATAGTTACACGGGAGTTACACTGTGTATTTAATAGTCTAATTTTACATGAATTACTATTCACTTACTTTCCTGATGAAGGGCTTTTGCCCGAAACATCAATTTTGCTGCTCCACGGATGCTGCCTGAACTGCTGTGCTCTTCCAGCACCACTAATTCAAAATCTGGTTTCCAGCATCAGCAGTCATTGTTTTTACCTATTCACTTACTTTCACCAACTCTCTGAATTCTCTAATTTGTAAATAGAGACATTTGGAAGTTTCCAGGCAGAGGACTTGCCTGGCGGAATCTTCCAATATCCCCAGCAATTTCTTCATAGTCTGCTATGGTGGGGATTCTGCAGGGTCCCCATGTGCAACTCCCATCTGCACCGAAATAGTGACTGTCTATCTGTGTCTGGATGTCGGAATATCCAGGCCAAAGTTATAGAATGCCTGAGATCATTTCAAATTTGAGAAGATCCGAAGTTTGCCAATAACAACATGGCAGCCCATTGTGGAAAGGCTTAGTTTTGAAGTCTACAATCACATTGCTACGTTTTAGATGTAACTATCTGGGTTTTTTTTGTACCAAACCAGTTAATCTCATTAAAAACTCCACGCAAAGTACTAAATTAAGGAACGTTACCAATTTATCTCTGACATTTCCAGACTGGCTTAGTACAGAAGCTCTAATGAGGTTATTTTCCTATTTTCTTTAGGAGACTGCTGAGAAGGCTAAGAAAGTGAACATAAAGGAGACCTAAAAATATATGCTGTGGAAGAGGAACAAAGTTAATCTTTATTTTCTAACCTGTTTCTCTCCATTCAGCCAACCAGTAAACACTTGGAATTTCAACAATCACTACTAAATATATATATATATACACACACACACGTTATAAACAGTATTTTTTGGGGCTTTGTGTTGGGGACAAAAGGAGTCCTTGGTTTTATTCAAACAGACTTCTTATAATGTACTGTAATGTTAAACAAGAGTTTAGTAGAAAAGCTAGCCATAAATGGTAATCTGATGGTTTGAATTGTAACAGCTGCATAGTCCTGTGATGGAAGATGGTGGAAATTATATCCTGCTCCTTATTAGTTACCGATGTTCCTCTGTATTACACACAGAACCACAGGTGGACCTTCATTGGACAGGACCCCTAGACCAGAATTCTAAATATTAAAGTTTCCCAGTATGTCCTAAAACTCTGGTGCAACTTTAATTAGGATGATGGCATCAACATTATTGAAAAGATTGATTTTCACTAACTCACATAGAATTGTGATCTTTGAGCTGGCAGAGTTCAGTCATAGGGGTCCAAAGTTATGGTTTTATTTCTTGGTGTTCATTGATAATCAAAGTTTTCAATTCACCCTGAATTCTGGGAAGAAAACAAGTTCATGTAAGAACACTTTGGAAGTTTAAAGTTATTTCTTTTTTTGTAAATAAATACCTACAATATTAATTAGTGATTACATTGTCCTTAATACACAGTTATAAAGTGATTCAGAAAATCTGTTTGGCTGTTGCTGTGCCACACTTTGGATCTCTTCAGTTTAGATGCTCGGGTCTTATCAATTTGGGTACTTAAGTTGTCACTAATATAGTGGAATAGAAGTTCTATCGACCTAACAATTGAACCACTACAATTAAAGGAAAATATTGTGAAGGAAATCTGAAATGAAATCAGAATGTGCTGGAGAAACTCGTAGTAGTGGCAGCATCAGCAGAGAGCAAAACAGAATTAACATTTCCAGACCAAGATGACTTCTTTGGACCTCTGGACTCAATTTTAAGTCCTGTTTCTCACTCTACCAATGCTGCTCAACCTGTTGAGTTTCTCCAGCATGTTGTTTTATTTCTAATTGCACCACCACCTCAGGCACATTTCTATCTGTGTTTAGAACACATTGAAAGGGAGATGAGGAAAGCCTGCGATTGCAGGGTTCTTCTCCTTCAGCAGCAGATTAAAAAGACCATCTCCTTTTAATACCAGAGAGAAAAATCTATTCCCTTCTGTTAGTTCTGGCACAAGATGGTGCCAATCAGTCACCTGATGATTGATTGATTGCCATTTGATGGGTGAGTTTCTTAATCTTTTAAGGCTGCTTGAGCAAAGCTGGACTGCAGTAACATTTTCCATTGAGAACCAATTGGATTGCCCTACCAAGAGTGATAGAAAATGTAATATGTGAGGCCACTTTTCATCCTTGCCTTCTTTTAGATATGTTCTAATCAACCCATTCAGACGAATTATTACAAACCTCTGGAGCAGGTGGCCCTTGAACCAGGCCTCTTGGCTCAGAGGTACAGACACTACCACAGTGTAACAAACGCCCTTCAATCACATCTTTTAGGCCATGCACTTTAATATCCAGCAGATGTACATTGGAAGATCACTACAAGGACTGTTAGCAGACCAATAGCCCCCGTTGACTTTTTCCACACGCTGTTTGGTCTGTGGCAGAAGATATAATTAGATTTCTCCCTATGATCTGTAGGTTATGTAGAGGATTAAGGAAAACTTAACAGTAGCCATCTTCCGCAAAGGTTTACAAGCATTCTATTGACATTTCACAATGGTGCTACATTCCTTCTTTCCTTTATATCATATTATATATATATATATGTATACACTTTATGTATTATTTGCAGTTTTTTGTAACCTCTGGAGTGTCCAAACTTTTATTTAAACTCTTGTGTGTTTTAAAGAGTATCCACAATGTTGAACATAAAAAAATGAGTGCCTAAGGATAGATGTGAAGTCTTGTAGAAATTGGTGGTGTCAGGCTTCAGTCAGCATGTTAGGTTGTCAAATTGCCATGGTGCTGACAAAAAGGAGGAAACTGCCTTTTACCAGTATACTGTAGAGTGCTGAGATCCAACTGAAATATTTGTTAAAACAAAAATCTGAGAAAGCGAAACTGTATGCCAGAAAATGCTGTTTTAGAAATGCTACCACTATATTTTCAACAGTCCATTCAACATTGTAGCATGATACTGTAAACTGATTATTGCAAAGTGAATAATTCAAGTATTCACAACACCATTGCTGGGAAACACTGATGTTCTCAACACTATCTGAATCAGCATCATTGCAGGCATACTTTATGTCTAAATTGAGGATCATTTCACCAAAACAATTATTCTTACTGAGATCCTGCTTTAATTCCAAGAGCTATACCTCCCCATCCAGAGTAATTTGCAATGAGTATGTTAGTGCCTCAATCTCAAACTGGACCTTGTACAGACTGATGGTGGAGAGGGAGGCACAGACATTGCTAAAGGGAAGGTGACAGCCCATCTCAATAGTTTTCAGACTTTTCCAATACTTGCTCTGTGTTGGTATTTCAAGATAATACCAGATGTAAGGAGATCCGAATCACCTACAGCAGGTAGAAGGAGTTTCATGAACCTTTGAGGTGACCCCAAGGATGTAATTTGCTCTTTTGTGAAGGTTTGTAGCTCAGGTTGAGGTTTAGGGTGTAGGTTTGCTCGCTGAGCTGTAGGTTTGATATCCAGACGTTTCATTACCTGGCTAGGTAACATCATCAGTGCCGACCTCCAAGTGAAGTGAAGCTGTTGTCTCCTGCTTTCTATTCCAGGACAAACATATAAATAGAAAGCAGGAGACAACAGATTCGCTTCACTTGGAGGTCACCACTGATTGTGTTACCTAGCCAGGTAATGAAACGTCTGAATATCAAACCTACAGCTCAGCGAGCAAACCTAACCCTAAATTTGCTCTTCTCATTAATCAGAAGGATGCTCTAAGTGTGAATGCCATAGTTTCAGGAATGGGGTTATGAGCCACGATTAAGAGATAGGAACAAACAGTTTGAAGTATTTTTGGCTTATTTTATAAAGGTAGATCAGCTGTTGTATCCACACATCATCCTATTAAAACAAATGTGTTACAGTTTGCCTTTCACCTTATTATCTCTGGAACTGGTTTGCAGACTGTGGTTAATGAATCTGATTGAATATAATCGAGAAAAACCCACCCCTCACCCATAAAAATCAAAGATCATCATTGAAAGATAGATATGTGATCAGTTTCTGCATCCTGACAGCTGTCAAAATTTTATGAAGTGTCAACTTGCATATGTTTGCACCATATATTTCTTACTTTCAATGTGGTTAATTGTTGTAGGCTCGAAGGCTGTATTTCTGTGACCTTGTTTTGAACTACTATCTTATTGAATCATAAGAGGAACCATGTATACTCCATGACCAAACTATCATAAGAGGATTTCATGTATTGTAGTTTCCTTTTGTACTTTTTTGGCATTTTTGGGTTTAATGTCAATAAATTTTCTTACAAAAATGTTTTTAAAAAATCATGGTTTCTGTTATTGAAAACCAGAATGACACTCTCTTCTGCTTTAATTTTATCATTCATATACAATATGTTTATGGTGGCAATTTGTCTCAGGTGGTGGCCAGTATTAGATCTGCTGCCTGTTATATAACTAAACCTCAGACAATGAGTACAAATGGTGAACTACCACCTGGAAACAAATTTCTACCCCTTAGACTCTTATTTTATCTGATGAGTGTGAAACAGGTAGCTAAATTCATTTTTTGTTAAAAAAAACTAGCATATCATATCTTTCTGTCAATTACTCCACAAACTTTGTATCATATGTTCAAGAGAGTAAAATCCATTTTTTGTCTTCGATAAGTTTGTCTTTTTTTCCAAAGTTGGATTATTGCCTATGGAATATCATCGAGTCCAGCGGCTATGGTGTTACAAAAGATTCCACACACGCAAGTCAGATAAGTAATAAAATCTGATAAACGGCCACATAGAGATACCTAATTAATCATTAACACAGCAACAAAATGATGTGCAGATAATTGCCTTTGAGGAAATGAAAGAGAGAGAAAACTAAGGTCTGGAGTTACTAAAGTCCATTTTGAGATCAGAGTGTTTAAAATAAACTAGGATTAGAAACTAATATCTGAAGATCCTGAGCTCACTACTATATTGACTCATGATCTGTCAATGCGTAACTTTAAAACTTGCAACCTAATTTACAGATTCCTTCATGGCTGTCCTGCTACTATGTACCTTGAAAGATCCGAGCTACATATGCCTTTTTGTGAGCTATTGCAGTCCTATCCAGGGGTATACCCCCCCCCCCCCCCCCCCCCCATCATTGTTACTGCTGCGTTAATGATTGTGTTTGTGTCATGAACTGGAAAATTTCACTAATTGTTTTCAGTTTCCACCCATCAGCTAACTTCACCTGGTCCATATCTGACCTTTCCCTTCCATTTCCTTGATTTCTCTGTCTCCATTCTGAAAACAGGCTATCAACTAACATTTAGTACAACATGTTAGATATGTGATCAGTTTCTGCATCAGTTTCAGCTACCTTGGTTACAGTTCCTTGTACCCTGCATTCTGTAACAACTCCACTTCTTTTCCCCAATTTCTTTGTGTCTGTTCATCTCTTCTGATAATGTACTTTTTCACACCAGTGCTTCTGATATTTTCTCTTTAACAGAAGATTCACATACTCTGCTCTTGTCCCTTTACCTCTCTGTTAGAACCATGAAAAATTGTCTTGTCAACACCTTCCACCATGCCATTCTCTGTATTCAATGGGTCATAATCTGGCATTTCTGCCAGCTGCTGTGTAAACTATTACCAGTACATCTTCCCTTGCTTCAATTTAACACTATTTCCTCCACAAAACTCTTCAGTCACCCCAATACACCTGACAGTTTGTCTTTTCTCAAGTGCAGGACATGTAATATTGCCCTTTTTCCTCATCCCTTCTCATACCCAAGGCCCAAAATAATTCTTCAAAGTGTAACAGCAATTTACTTGTGTGTTTAACTTAGTATAATATATTCACTGCTCGCGATATGGTCTCCTGAACACTGGGGAGACCAAACATGAACTGGTGATTGCTTTGCCAAGCACCTTTCATTCAATTTGCAAGTATGACCCCAAACTTGGTGTCATTTTTCATTTTAATTCTCCATTTTGTTCCCAATCTGACCTTTCAACCTATAGCCAGCAACAGTGTTCCAAAGAAGCTCAAGATCTTTATCTTTCTTTTTTGGCACGCTACAGAGTTCCAAGTTCTATAGAATTGAACAACTTTAAATCATAACCTCTATCTTGGTTTCTGTGTTGTTTTAAAGACATTTTCAAACAAACTATTATTACACACACTGGACTTGTGGGATTTGAACCTGGACCTCAGAAGGGATGCTACCAGAGTCCATTTTTTTTTCAAATGCCGGCTAGTTTCTTTATCCTGTGATGTTGTTTCATTCAGATAGCTGCTATCTAGCCATTCCCATCTGAGCTGGACACAACGTTTGTGTCTTCACAGCACCATTACCACACACTCTTTGGATTTTGCATCATGAAATATTCTGTTAATAAATATTTCCTGCATTCCATCCTATTTCAGAGCTTTTCATTCTTCCTGTGCCACCCCTACACCCCTGAACAATTCTGTCTTCCCTCTGTTCTGATTAAAAAGGTCATTGGCCTGAAATGTTAACTGAATATCTCTCATGAGGTGCTCTCAGACCTCTAGAGTACGCTAGGATAGTTTCTCATTTCTGATTTCTAGCTTCCAACTTGTGCACTGAGGTACGCGGTGCATTGATAGGTCTGTCAGGCAGTCTCATGCCACTCTGGACTCCAAAAGGCAAAGACATGGCATAGATATTGGAAGCTATCCTTTCTATTGTGAAGATGATGGCCAACTCCATGACTGCAGGGTGGTTCTATCCATGATAAAAACCCCAATGGGCATTGTCCCTGATTTCTATGCAATGCAGGCTAAAAGCTGCAATCTCAGTGCTGCAGATTAGGTCAGACCAAGGTCATAAGATCTATGCTTGCAAGGTTTGGCGAAGAGGATGCTGTGATGGGATGTTGCAGATGAATGAGGATGTGGAGAATTGTGGAGTATTGGTGTGAGGACATTTTAAGCAAACCAAACTCTCCATGATTCTCGCAGCACATACAGGGTGAAGGGGTCCCTCTCTTGCTTGTTTTCATCTCCTCCTTCTAAGTTAGCCTTTAGGTGCCCTTTAGCAAGGCAATATTGAGGTTATTAATGGAGAAGACCACCAATATTTGGAAACAGGCTCCAGTGAATATTGTAGGACTCACCATCTACATATGAGTAACAGATGCCTGACTGAGGTGGAGGTTCAAGAAATGCTGCCTTCTGTGGAGAGCCGAGCTACACTCTGGACATCTTCCCTTCCCTGCAGCCTCTATTCCATTTCCCTGTCAAATTGCAGATCAGGACTGCAACTGCAGCCCCATAACTGTAGCAGGCATTCTGTGTGCAGATCAGAAAACTCTCACTTGCTGCCCGAATCTGGCAATCCTCACCAGTAAGTCACCAAAATGCCTCCAAGAGCCCTTCCTCACAATTTTGCAAGGATTCTTTGCCTCCAAGTTGGATGACTAGCCCTGTGAATAACATTGATCAGGGGTCCCTTGTTCATTAAGCACAAGTATTTAGCAGAGGGAATTAACTGAATTAGCAAAAGTATATATTAAATCATGAGAAGCTGTTTAACATTGCAGTCTGTCCACAGACATTCAGGTACCCACACCACACATTAGCACTTGTATCTGATGATAAGTCACCAGCTTTGTGGAGCTGAACTTAGTCAATGTTTTTGCTGTGAAGCCATCATCAGAATTTCGATTTCCTAAGGTATGACCCACTATTAACTTGTCTTCTCTCCATGTGGTTGGAGATTGGGGCAGCATGGTTGCTCAGTGGTTAGCACTGCTACCTCACAGCATCAGGGCCTCTGGTTCGATTCCAGCCTCCGATGACTGTGTGGAGTTTGCACATTCTTCCTGTGTCTTTGTGGGTTTCCTCCAGGTGTGCTCTGGTTTCCTTCCACATTCCAAAGATGTGCAGGTTATGTGGATTGGCCATGCTAAGTTGCCCATAGTGTTAGGTGCATTCATCAGAGAGAAATGGGTGTGGGTGGGTTACTCTTTGGAGAGTCAGTGTGGACCTGTTGGGCCAAATGGCATTTTTCCACATAGTAGGGAATCTAATCTAATCATGTCAAACTGCTGAGCTTTTTCTATTTTGCTTCAGTTTTCCAGTATCTGCAGTGGTTTGCTTTTTTTTTCATTTGTAGATAAATTATTAGAAAGGATTTGTTGCTATCAAGGCAAAATCAGCGCAATAATTCATCTGCGCCGTCTCCATTTTACAGCGAGCAGTTTGCATTTGCAATTAAGTATTCGATAAAAGGAGCAGAACAGCC
The DNA here is from genome assembly GCF_037043375.1 of Chiloscyllium plagiosum. Classification (NCBI taxonomy): domain Eukaryota; kingdom Metazoa; phylum Chordata; class Chondrichthyes; order Orectolobiformes; family Hemiscylliidae; genus Chiloscyllium; species Chiloscyllium plagiosum. The sequence goes on from NW_028270150.1 coordinate 43,641,018, forward strand.
AAATATGCTAAAAATATCTCTGGGAGCCATACAAAAATAGAGCAAACAACAAAAAAAAGGAATGAAAGGTTTATTTATAATTTTTATCGTGACTAGTTTGTTCCTTAAACAATGTACAAATTCAAATTGTAGGATCCCACCACATGACATCCAAGTCTCCCAGTTGTTAACCAAATGAAAATAGTCTTTGTCTAAATGACTTGAAAGAAAGAGTTTGCATTTCAAAAGCAATTTCTCTAGAATGTTCCAAAGCACTTTACAGTTCAGTGTAATAATTATTAATGTGCAAGCAAAGCAGCTGTCAGTTCACTCAAGAGTCACACCCACACGCCTCTGAGTTTTATGAGACCTGCAAGAGTTGGGGGGGGGGGGGGGGTGTAATGCAATATTTTTGCCAGCAATGGGCAAAGTACAGGATTGATCTCCTGGACAGAAGCCTATCAAAGGTCTTTTCCTACCACTGTTGGCATTTTCCCAAGTCCACGAGGAGACTGCAAGGTGAACTCTGGCAACTTTCCTGTATGCTTGCTGAGAAAGGGAATTGACTTCAGTTTAGGCACTCTGCATCTCCTGCCCCTCTGGCAACAAAACCCTACCTTAATAGTCACCTTGACTGGCTCCAATCCCATTTGCCACTCTGTGAAGTTAGAGTTTGATTGATAATTCTCTCAGTTTGATCTCAGTAATGGCCAGCACTTATGGTGGTGTGAATGGAACTGCAGAACTTACAGCCTTTTTAATGGCTGCTAAGTTTGGCACGTGGGCTCTTGTCCTTTGAGGGGTATAATCCAGCCAGTGTTTTCCTGCAAATGACTTCTGGGGGGTGGAATTGTCCCTGGTTTTCCAGTCTGTCAATGGGCAAAACTGTCCTTACTAATTCTAACTATCCCACGAACCATTTATAGGTGAAGATTAATGACCTATTTCCATGATACTGGTAGGGGGATAAAGATAAGTAAATACACAATAAATAATAACAAAAGAGGGATAAATATTGGCCAGGACACTGGAAAGAACGACACTACGCTTTGAATTGTTTAGGCCACTGTTGGAATATTGCATGCAATTCTGGTCTCCTTCCTATCGGAAAGATGTTGTGAAACTTGAAAGGGTTCAGAAAAGATTAACAAGATATTGTCAGGGTTGGAGGATCTGAGCTATAGAGAGAGGCTGAACAGGCTGGGGCTGTTTTCCCTGGAGCGTCGAAAGCTGAGGGGTGACCTTATAGAGGTTTACAAAATTATGAGGGGCATGGATAGGGTAAATAGACAAAGTCTTTTCCCTGGGGTTGGGGAGTCTAGAAGTAAAGGGCATAGGTTTAGGGTGAGAGGGGAAAGATATAAAAGAGACCTAAGGGGCAACTTTTTCACACACATGTTGGTACGCGTATGGAATGAGCTGCCAGAGGAAGTGGTGGAGGCTGGTACAATTGCAACATTTAAGAGGCATTTGGATGGGTATATGAATAGGAAGGGTTTGGTGGGATATGGGCCGGGTGCTGGCAGGTGGGACTAGATTGGATTGGGGTATCTGGTCGGCATGGACGGGTTGGACCGAAGGGTCTGTTTCCATGCTGTACATCTCTAATGACTCTATGGCTCTATAATAGTTTCAAAGGATGTATTTGAGGGACAGGTGGAGCCTTGGTTTATGAAAAAGCATTTTTAATATTGAAGCTTTCCTTCAGTCATGCTCTGAAGTGTCAGCCTTGATGATGTGCTCAAGACTCTAGAATGAGAATTGTAGAATGACATTTCTTAAAAATTAAACTACTTTGATCACCTGCAGAGCAGGAATAGCTCCTTCTTTGACCAGAACCATATAGGATCTCTAGCAGGATGGGGCTTTGTGCCCACTAGTTTTGTTCCGTCGGCATTAACTGTGAAATTTTATATTTTGGTTTATAACCCCTGTGATTAGGAAGAGGAATGGTTTGGTACTGTGAAAGAACAAAGAGACGTGGGAGTACTGACTCACAGAACATTAAAGCAGCAACCTGATTGAAAAGGATGTGAGAAAAAATATTAGTTTTTAACCACAAGAGGTAAACAACAGAAAACCAAGAGGTAATGATCTGCTACATAAAACTAAATGAGACCTTAGTTAAAACACAGTGTGCATTGTTGGGCTCTAAAGTAGGAAGAATCAGCTTTAGAAGAGGCACCGCTCATATTTATTGAATGTTGTCTGAAGGCAGAATAGGTAAAACAATGGCTGCAGATGCTGGAAACCAGATTCTGGATTAGTGGTGCTGGAAGCAGAATATACAAATATGAAAAACCAAATAAAATGTTGCTACAACTAAGTTGGTCATGGAGCAATAGGATAGCAGTGTTTAAAATTGAAAATGAAAGGATGGATAGTGTAGATGGAAGCACTGTTTTTAGTAGTTCGGTCAGTAACATGGCTCTCTTGGTTAAATTTAAGGGACTTAGACCAGAGGAGGAGAAATTTAATACAGTATTTTGGGAAGTTGAAGAATTCATATTCAGGGCTAATGGTTAAGGTGAAGACTATATCAACATTCAAGGTATGCAATCTAAGCATCTTGTAGATAGTCTCTGGCAGCACATTCCAGATCTTAACCATGTGCTGCGTGAAAATATTTCTCCTCATGTCCCTATTGCTTCGCTTATCAATAAATTTAAGTCTTTGCCCTACTCATTCTGTCTCGACCTCATGATTTTGAACACTTCTCTCAAATCTCCTCTTAACCATGGATGCTCCAAAGTAACCAGTCCTAACCTATCCACACTATCCAGTTTGTCATTTCTGGGACTACTGTTGTGCACTCTCTTTAATGCTTTCACATCTTTCCCAAAGTGTGGTACCACGATCTGAACTCAATACTTCAGTTGAAGCTTCTTGGAACATGGAACTCCCTCACTAAAAGAACTGAGAGTATATCTACACATTATATAGTGATTATCTAAGTTCTAGCTTTGAGAATGCAATTTTTTTAAAAGGAACTATTTTGTGTCAGTAGATTTTCCTTTAGTATTTGCATTTGGGATTCATTGAGAAAAATTGTTATGAATAATTGTTCTTTTTTTCCCCTAATTATTCATAGGGAGATCACCACATTTCTTACATTCTAAGTTTTACATCCTAGTTTCAGTGGTTTATTGTACTGTAAGATTTGTCACAATACAAAATTGGCAATGAATAGCTTAAAGAATCACTTACTTAACAACATGTGCTCCCGATATTTTGGGATAGAACATCTTCTAGTCTATTGCAACATTTCAAATGGACTTTAAACCTGCTGTACAGCTTTCAGCATTTAGCTTAGGTATTGCCAAATATAGGAGAAGGCATCCAGTATGGAACAGTAAAACTAAATTTCCATTGCCTGCAGTAAGCTTCAAGTTATGGGCATAGGCCATTACAAACAATCCCAGTTCCTTCTATTTATTTCATTAAGTAATTCCACCTTGATGAAAAGGACTTGGCAAATTCAACCTTTTGAATGGTAGACAATTATTTAGTAGTAAATCTGCTTTGCTGATATCTATAGTAAGATGGAAAAGAGAAAAGGAATGATTCAGTTACTTTGAGCACTTTTCTTAAGTGTTATGTCATAATCTGAGCTCTTGGACTTTGCCACCAGAGGTTGGATTTCATCAATCAAATTATGTGACGCTGTTTGGAGCAAACATTTATTTTAAATGCATCATTAACGTAAGCCTATATTAAAATGACACCTAAGCAAGTAAATTGCCTGAATAATAAAACAAGTAAAACATAAAAGGAACTGCCTTGACTATATAAAAGCATAAAAGGGCAGAGTTGCCCTTTTGGGTGCATCTGAGAAATTGAACAGAATGTAAAATGACATGGGTTGGCTTACAGGTCATGTTTCACTAATATCATTTGTCTAATTAAGCAAATCATTGTCCATGAACCACTGTAATTAAGCAGCATAAGAATACAGCATAAAAACATAAGTAGCAGGAGTAGACTGTATGAGCACCCCGAACCTGCAATGCTTGAATGTAGTAGTTCCTATTTTTCCATTAAAAATTTGCTTATGTATTAAAAATGGGTAACTTAGTGTTGTGTGTTATTACAGCTGCAAATATCCAAAAAAAAAGTTTTTAATGAGTTGTTTTTTCATAGAGAACTTGAGTATTGCTGTAGAAAGATGCATTTTGTTGAAGCTTTTTGTATTGCACACATGATGATAATTTGCAAAAATATCAATTCAAGGGGAAAAATCAATATTTATAATTGATGAAAGAACAGTACAGATTGTTTGGCAAGTAGAGTCTGATTGGTAGAGATATTACCATGGGAATGGACCAGTTAATGATGATTGACATTAACTGCTAGGCTTTGTTTAAGTTTCAAATCAGGTAAGTTGACTCTGGTCAATGTATTGCACTGAAAAATTAACTGACAAACGCCTGTAGCCTGTTTTGTTGAGTTGAAGTAGGTGCAGTGTGTGTACATGTTCTCTCTGCATTTCTACCCTGGCCATTATTATAGATTTTCAGGACAGCAGTTTTCTCAAAGAACACTTCAAAATCTGTTTTGCTTTCCAGTAGTTCCAGGAAGTGGTAGAGGCGGGTACAATTACAATATCCAAAAGACATTTGGACAGGTATGTGGAAAGGAAATGTTAAGAGGGGTATGGGCCAATTACAGGAAAACGGGACTGGTTCAGTTTAGAAAATCAAGTCAGCGTGGACAAGTTGGGCCAAAGGGCCTGTTTTCATGCTGTATGACTCCATGACTCTGATTCTATGCTTGCTATTGTAATAATATGGCTCATTATTTGTGTTTGTAGTCTATACAAAGTGAATGGGCATAGAAAGAGCATGAATTGGCATGGTGTGTGAAGGACTTTGAGAATTGGCAGGGGAAATTATTTGCCATTGAGTTGGCTTCAAGAGTGTGATGGAGCACGGGTTGGCATTGAGTTTGCTTGGAGGGCATAAAGAGGAGTGTCTGAGGGGCAAGAGTAAGATTATACCTGAAACAGGAAAGTAGAGAGTTGAGGCAGTAGTTTCTGAAACAGTGTGAGTGAGAGCAAGGACAGCAACTTCATAAAAAATGGAAAAGAGTGGGCACAGCAGCTGCTGAAACAACAGGAAAAGTTATGTAAGCAGTTTCACAAAGAGCAGGAGAGAACACAGCTTTTTCTGAAACAGCAAGATAGAGAGTGGGGACAGCAGCTTATGAAATAGTGCAAGAGAGAGCAGCGCCAATAGCTTCAGAAACTTCAGAGGAGAGCAGGGACTGCAGACTCTGAAATGTCTGAGAGAACAGGGACACCAGCTTCACAAAGAGAAGGGCATAAAAGAGTAGTATAGCAGGAGATAGAAAACAACAGCAGAAAGTGCCCCAACATAATTCTGTCTGTCAGAGCCAAAGTTTATTATCACATGAAAATAGAATCATAGAGATACACACAGAGAGACAGATCCTTCGGTCCAACTTGTCCATGCTGACCAAATATCCTAACTTAATCTAGTCTTATTTGCCAGCATTTGGCCCATATCCCACTAAACTCTTCCAAATCAAGTACTCATCCAGATGCCTTTTAAGTGCTGTAATTTGTACCAGTCTCCACCACTTCCTCTGGCAGTTCATTCCATACACATACCACCTTTTGCGTGAAAATGTTACCCCTCAGATCCTTTTTAAATCTTTCCCTCTCACCTTAAACCTATGCCATCTAGTTTTGGACTCCCCTATCCTGGGAAAAATACCTTGGCTTATTCAACATATCCACGTCCCTCATGATTTTATAAACTTCTACAAGGTTACCCCTCAGTTTCCCACATTCCAAGGAAAATAGCCCCAGTGTATTCAGCCTCTCTCTATAACTCAAATTCTTCAATCCCACAACATTCTTGTACATCTTTTCTCACCCTTTTAAGTAAACAACATGTTTCCTTTAGCACGGAGACCAGAATTGAACGCAGTATTTAACAAGTGGCTTAACCAATGTGCTATATGGACGCAATGTGCTATATGACATTCCAATTCCTATACTCAGTGCACTGACCAATAAAGGCAGGTGTTCTCAATCACTACCTTCTTCACTCCCTGTCGACCTGTGACTAATGTTATCCCTAACCAAAAACGCCATTCCCCTCCTCTCTTGCACCCTTTCTATGCTTCCTATAGCATTTAGGTGGCTGATTGGTGGGTTTTTCTTCTGTGACCCTAAATCAGAAGACACTATTACAGCTGAAGAGCACAGTTAGGAATTTCACTTCTAAGCATTTAACATCCAAATTAATTAATTCAATAGAATAGAGATGGCTGAGTAAATAATCTAGTGTGGCTATAGTTTGTGGGAGCTAGTGGACAACGGTGTAATTCATGGTGACTACATTAGCTGCAAGTGTTGGCTGCTCGAGGAACTTCAGCTCAGGGTTGATGAGCTGGCATCTGAGCTGCAGACACTATGGCACAGCAGTGACAGAGAGAGATAGCTGGACACTGTTTCAGGAGGTGGTCACACTTCTTAAATTAATTATATCAAATTTGTTCGGTGCAAGACCAGTGTGACTGTGAGCAAGGCAAGTATAGAATCTAGAATTTAGCTTTGGAGGAGACTTAACAAGTGCACTTGCCTAATTGGTGAAGGTTTCTCACTCCCAGGGTGATCGAGGGCACAGACTTCAGGGACGATGAACAAACTGACCACAGCACCCTGGTCCGGATCGATGTTCAAGTGAGAGGAGAAAAGAAAAGTATTAGTAACAGAGGATAGCATGATTAGAGGAATAGATACTGTTCTGTGCAGCAAAGACAGAAAAATCCAAAGGTTATGTTGCTATCTGGTGTGAAGTTTCAAGACATGTTCTGACTTGGGAAGAACTTGAAAAGGGAGGGGAAGGATCCAGTTGTTGTGGTATATGTGTGTGTATTACGACATAGGACTAGAGAAAAATTATTCCGTGAAGGGATTACGAGCAGCTCAGGGCTAAATTAAAATGCTGAAGCACAAAGTTAATAATTTCCATATTAGTACCTGAGTCATTTGCAAATTGGTGTAGGGTAAATAAGATTAGAGAGGTTAATGCATTGTTCAAACACTGATGTGAGAGAAGTGGGTTCTGATCCATGGGGCACTGACACCAGTAGCAGGGCAAGAATGAGCTGTTCTGTTGGGACGGACTTCATTTAAACCAGGCTAGGACCAGTGTCCTGGCAAATTGCTGAACTAGGGTTGTAGATGATGCTTTAAACCAAGTAGTTGGAGTGAGGATTGAATTAAAAGGAAGTTTAATTAATCAAAAAGAAACAAGACTGCTGTGATGCAGGGTAGCAAAGAGGCAAATGAACATCAAAGTGCAACAAGAAGTGATAGAAAGTACACATGGAAGAATGCAGCAGAAATTATAAGTAAATAATAATCATATCAAGTTAAAGCTTAAGTCTGTTTATCTGGATGCATGTAGCATTTGCAATGAGTTAAATTGACAAATAGAAATAAATGAATATGACTTGATAGCTATTACAATGACATACTTACAGGGTGACCAAAACCAGAAATTACTATTCTGGATTTCCCAATGAACCACAGACTGATTAATTGCAGAATGGAAATAGAGAGGTATTGCAGCAGCTGTGATTATCTAGGTCAGTTGTTCTTAAACTGAAAGCTGCAAATCCTTGGGAGCTTTTACAGACTTTCCAAGGTGTTTACAAAATATTGTGAATAAGATCTATTGCTCTGATAGCTTGAAATGGGCATGGGATCCTATAGAGTCATAGAGATGTACAGCACGGAAACAGACCCTTCAGTCCAACTCATTCATGCCAACCAGATACACCAACCCAATGTAGTCCCACCTGCCAGCACCCAGCCCATATCCTCCAAACCCTTCCTATTCATATACCCATCCAGACGTCTTTTAAATATTACAATTGTACTAGCCTCCATCACCTCCTCTAGGAGCTCATTCCATACACGTACCACCCTCTGCTTGAGAAAGTTGCACCTTAGGTCTCTTTTATATCTTTCTCCTCTCATTCTAAATCTGTGCCCTCTAGTTCTGGACTCCCCCACCCCAGGGAAAAAGCTTTGTCTATTTATCATATCCATGCCCCTCATGATTTTATAAACCTCTATAAGGTCACCCCTCAGCCTCCGATGCTCCAGGGAAAACAGCCCCAGCCTGTTCAGCCTCTCCCTATAGCACAAATCCTCCAACCCTGGCAACATCCTTGTAAATCTTTTCTGAACCCTTTCAAGTTTCACAGCATCCTTCCAGTAGGAAGGAGACCTGAATTGCATGCAATATTCCAAAAATAGCCTAACCAATATCCTGTACAGCTGCAACATGACCTCCCAACTCCTGTACTCAATACTCTGACCAATAAAGGAAAGCATACCAAATGCCTTCTTCATTATCCTATCTACCTGTGACTCTACTTTCAATGAGCTATGAACCTGCACTCCAAGGTCTCTTTGTTCAGCAACGCTCCCTAGGACCTTACCATTAAGTGTATAAATCCTGCTAAGATTTGCTTTCCCAAATGCAGCACCTCACATTTATCTAAATTAAATTCCATCTTCTCAGCCCAATGGCTCATCTGTTCCAGATCCTGTTGTAATCCGAGGTAACCCTCTTTGCTGTCCACTACGCCTCCAATTTTGGTGTTATCTGCTAACTTACTAACTGTACCTCTTATGCCCACATCCAAATCATTTATGTAAATGACAAAAAGTAGTGGACCCAGCACCAATCCTTGTGGCACTCCGTTGGACACAGGCCTCTAGTCTGAAAAGCAACTCTCCACCACCACCCTCTGTCTTCTACTTTTGAGCCAGTTCTGTATCCAAATGGCTAGTTCTCCCTGTCTCTGGACTCTCGTTGTCTCATTTTCCAGTCGTTCCTTTTACCTGTGAACATCAGCTTTTGAAAGTTTTTGTCTAATATTGTCAAAATTAGCCTTTCTCCAATTTAGAGCTTCAACTTTTAGATCTGGTCTGTCCTTTTCCATCACTATTTTAAAACGAATAGAATTATGGTCACTGGCCCCAAAGTGCTCCCCCACTGACACCTCAGTCACCTGTCCTGCCTTATTTCCCAAGAGTAGGTCAAGTTTTGCACCTTCTCTAGTTGGTACATCCACATACTGATTCAGAAAATTTTCTTGTACACACTTAACAAATTCCTCTCCGTCTAAACCCTTAACACTATGGCAGTCCCAGTCTATGTTTGGAAACTTAAAATCCCCTACCATAACCATCTTACTTTTCTTACAGATAACTGAGATCTCCTTACAAACTTGTTTCTCAGTTTCCCGCTGACTATTAGGGAGTCTATAATACAATCCTAATAAGGTGATCATCCCTTTCTTATTTCTCAGTTCCACCCAAATAACTTCCCTGGATGTATTTCCAGGAATATCCCCCCTCAGCACAGCTGTAATGCTATCCCTTATCAAAAACACCACTCCCCCTCCTCTCTTGCCTCCCTTTCTGACCTTCCTGTAGCATTTGTATCCTGGAACATTAAGCTGTCGGTCCTATCCATCCCTGAGCCACATTTCTGTAATTGCTATGATATCCCAGTCCCATGTTCCTAACCATGCCCTGAGTTCATCTGCTTTCCCTGATAGGCCTCTTGCATTGAAATAAATGCAGTTTAATTTATCAGTCCTACCTTGTTCACTGCTTTATCCCTGCCTGCCCTGACTGTTTGACTCACTTCTTTTCTCAACTGTACCACTCTCAGATTGACCTCTTCCCTCACTATTTCCTAGAGTCCCCCCACCTCACCTTACTATTTTAAATCCACCCTAGCAAATCTCCCTGTCAGTATATTAGTCCCCTTCCAATTTAGGTGCAATCCGTCCTTCTTGTACAGGTCACTTCTACCTCAAAAGAGATTCCAATGATCCAAAAATGTGAATCCTTCTCCCATACACCAGCTCCTCAGCCATACATTCATCTGCTCTATCCTCCTATTCCTACCCTCACTAGCTCATAGCATTGGGAGTAATCCAGATATTGCTACTCTTGAGGACCTCCTTTGTAAATTCCTGCCTAACTCTCTATATTCTCCCATCAGAATCTCATCCTTTTCCCTTCCACTGTCATTGGTTCCAATGTGTACAATGACCTCCCCCCCTTGAGAACATTCTGCACCCTCTCTGAGAGGACCTTGATCCTGGCAACAGGGAGGCAACACACCATTCTGATTTTTTGCTGCTGGCCAAAGAAAAGTCTGTCTTGCATTGGACTAGAGAGTTCCCTAACACAATCAATCTCTTGGAACCCAACGTACCTGTCATTGCATTAGAGCCAGTCTCGATGCCAGAAACGTGGCTGTTCATGCTCCATTCCCCTGAGACTCTATCACCCCCTACGTTTTCCAAAATGGGGATAGCGACAGAAGGCTCCTGCACTACCTGCATTCCTCTCTTATCTTTCCTGAAGTTAACCGATCTGTGTGACTATATCTGCGACTTTTCTCCCTTCCTATAACTGCCATCCATCACACCCCCTTGCTCTTGTAAATTCCTCATTGCCTCTAACTGTCACTCCAACTGATCCATTCAGTCTGATAGGATTCACAACCAATAGGATTTATTCCAGATATAATCCTCAGTAACACGTAAACTCCCACATCCAACAAGAAGAGCACTTCACTCTAATAAGGACCATTTTTGCTTCTTCCAATCTGCAGACCCACAAAATAGCACTGTTTTATTCATCTACAAAACACTGCTCCAGGCTAACTTAATACTCATGGCTTACATTTTTAAGTTTAATCAAGAGTCATATCTCAATTAACATATAATCAAGAAAGAACCCACTCTACTCACTACTGCAGACTTACAGCAGGGCCATACTTAAAACTATTTACTTACCTGTTTCCGTGCTGTGACCTCTCCCAAACAGGTTCCTCCAAGATCAGTTGTGAATTTCACTATTTGTTAATTTTCACAGATGCACTCTGATGTCCAGCGATCCATGAATTCAAACAGCAAAGGCAGTAACTGTGCAGGTGCACTGCTGTGTCTTCTTTCTCTCTCTCTCTGCTGCATTGACCTGACCTTGTTTGTCACTTATTTTGATTCCCCATTTTGTTTAGTATTTCAAGGAGGCCTGTGAGAGACTGAGACTGGGAATCTTGATTGAATGATTTGAGTAGGCCTGCAAGTCTGAGTCAGCCAGTTCAGAGATGATAATGTTGTCATTCCATGAAATTATTTATAAGTTTCAGTTGGTTTATCCCACAACCATGCACATTCATGACCACCCATCACTCATATGTTCATCAGCACCCTGATCCACCAAACCCCCCCATTGAATTGGTCACCATCACAAACCTACTTCCTGCCTCAATGATCAATGTGCCCCTTATTTTATCTCATTAGAGTTAGTTACATTGGATCGGCATGTACTGTTGGCTATTACTTTGATGTACTTCATCAGCTCAAGTGGGACAGCTGAGAGCTCACATCTCAGGGGGTTCAGTGTAAGAGAGACAGTGCCTGGTAGCTTGCTTTGCATATGGGCAGGTGTCTGGAATAGCTGGCTTGCATGCTGACTGAGAATGCTAACAACGTGAACAAGAGGCCAGGCAGGGTAGGAAGAAGCCTCCATCACCACCATGTCCAAATAGCAAAGCTTTGCTAATTCAGAATAGCTACTAGGCCTGTGACAGGCCACAGAACAAAGCAATGGTCCTACTTACTGTCAGTATGATGGCAGAAATATCATGCAACAGGCAATGTGTCAATGATGTTCCAGCAAAGACAGACAAAGGGAGACAAATACGTAAAACCCCCAGCAGTCGTGCAGTGAGTAGGTAGGTGGTGGAAGGTCAAACCTAAGGCCAGTATCCTTCATGGAGCCTAATCACCCTCCTAGAAAGCAGTGAGATGTTAAGCAGTGAAGGAATCAACAGATGTGTTGTTGAACCCTATAGTTTTATCTTTAACTAAATTAAAATACTGGTAGTTCTCCGATAATGCGATGGTTGCGTTCTTGTACAACTCTACATTATGCAAAAATTGTGCTTTAGAAACAATGCTGAAAATGTTGGTGATGTAATTGCATTACAGTCCACCCACGTTTTAAAAGTACACGCTTTAGGAATAGTGTCCCCAGCGAGTTTGCAGTAATGAAACGCGCATTATAGCAGAATGATCAGTAGATGTTTTCACATGACCAATCTCATCAATGGTTATCAAATTAGAAAGAATGGTAACATTTCATCTAAGTTGTTAAAGGGTATATTAAAGAATATAAATGTGTAAGACATATATAGCCTAATTTATATGAGGGGGTCGATGGTTACTAAAAGAACTCCTTCAACTGAAAAAGCTCGAGAACCGCTGCACTAGGTTGGGGTGATTGAAACAGGAAAACACAAGGTATTCTCTTTTGCCACCGTGTGAGATTGCTGCTAGATTGGAAAATCTGGTTCATTAAACAAACAGAGCCTTCTGTCAACAAGTAACACTAAGTGCTCTTACAAAAGAAGTAAAAATGCAATTGCACTAGCGGGCAAGCGGGAATCCACTTTGTTTCAAACGGTTGAGAAACATACGCACAAATGCTCATGTTTAAAATAAAAAATGTTTCAAAAGTGGAGAGCAGGTTGACTCATGCAATAACAAAGCACTACAAAGTAATTTCTTGATGAACTAATTTTACAATCCTGTGCTTTAATAGAGAACGTGGGCTGAAAAACTGGACTCATACACAGCTTTGTCCTCTGCTGTTTGGGTACATTCCTGACTGTAGTCATTTGCATAATAAATGCTTCAGTACTGATGGGCAATTATTTAAAAACAATTACCAGATATAGTTTTAAAAGGTGCTAACCAATTTGGTAACAGATCAAAGTCAAAGAATTCTGTGAGACGGCATCATATTGCAGGATAAGTTCCATGTTTCTAGCACAGTGCCTCACTTCTCAGCTCTGACAATCAGAAGTGGAGAAAAACTCAATGCATGAAACTCTCAATTTTTCAGGTATTATAGCCCGATTGGTAGTGCTTCCAATTTTCTGTTCATTACTTTTGAAGCAGATTGAATGGAACAAAGTCCCAGCCAATGTGAATAGCTGTTCTATCATTTTGGAAGTGCTAAAGGTCATTCCTGAGTAAGTTGATTAATAAAACTGCCCCCTTTTTAGAGGAACACAATTAATAGCAAGCAGTTGAAAACTGAAGAAAGAAAACATTACATGGACTAATATTATTTCCACCATCGACACACTGCAGTTCTTGTGGTGCTGAATGGATACAGATGGCCTCATGCATAGCAGCAGAGACCATGGTCAAGATAGTATGGGGCCTTAGCTAGCTGGGATGAAGGTGTGCAATGAAACATTGGATGGAGTGGTTGAGGGTGATGTGCCAGTAGTTTCATGCCTTTGCTGGTGGGGAAGATAGCTGACACCCTTAGACAAAATGTAGCTTTTAACTGGCCAATTAAGGTTCAAATTAGAGTCTCATTGTAATACAAAGGCTAGTTGGCACTTTGCCATGTGGAGAGATGACCAAGTATACTCAGACAGCCTCCTAGTGCAGTCAGAAGGAGGAGGAGGGCGCTTTCTAGTCAGACACTATGTGACTCACTGGGCTTGGAAATCAACCCACTTCTCATCAGACACCATCATCAGAACCTGCTTGTCTGGCCCAGGAAAGCCCAACCCACTAACCTCCATTCTGGTTGCCTGGCTGTGGTATCATTAGTGCACCATTTGCACTGGTACTGCTGGGAAGGAACAGCTGCTGGCCTCGGAAGAAAGCAGTGAACCTTGAGAGTGGAACTTCATCCCTTAAAGAGACTGAAGCTTTGACAGCACCTGCCTATAAATTCCTATCAGTGCTTCCAGAACCAGGCAAGTGGGGTTTTCCCTGACATTCTGGTCAGCAGATAGGTTAAACTTTCACAGGCCATGTTGATCCTATATGCTTCTTCATCAGGATCAGTGACCTTATTGCAGATTTCTGCAGTAATGAGTCTAATTCAGAACAGAAAAAAAACAGTGCGATGAAATATTTGGAAGCAACTTTAGAGGTGAAGACGTGACCAAGCAGCTACTGTCCTTGTTGTACTGGGTAGTGGAAGTCATGGATCGATAGGTACCTTGGTGAGTTGATTTGCATTTAGCAGATGGTACACAATTACAGACATGGTGTACCAGTGAATGATTGAGCATTAAAGTCGATAGATGAAGTGTCAATCAATTGGATTGCTTATCCTGACTGGTAATACAAGTAGTTCTTCTATAACGCAATGGTTGCATTATAGAAAAATCACACTTTAGGAATAGTGCTTAAAGTGTTGGCAATGTACTCACATTACACCCAACACACATTTTAAACATTTATACTTTAGAAACAGTCTCCCCAATTTATCAATCGCCTTACAGCGAATTCACATTAACGAAATACAGGTTATAACAGAATGACCTGTACAAATGCAAACTAATGCAGATACTGGATGCCTGAAATAAAACTTCAAAATTATGGAAATACTTAGCAAGTTGAACAACATCTGTGAAGAAGGAGATTGAACATTTCGGATTGATGATTTTTCACAGAGCTGAGAGGTTATAGACCTGAAGCATTAATCATCTTGGAGTTCTTGAGCTTCTTGCAATAGGTATTTAGAAAATGTTTGCACCATGTAGACTGTGTAGAGTTTTTAAGGGTCAGGTGATAAGTAAGATACTTCAAAAATCCCAGCTTCCAAATTACTCAGGTAACAACAGCTGGCTGGTCCAATTGATTTTCTGGTTAATATTGATATCCACAATATTATGGGCAATTCAGTGATCATAATAACATAATGGTTAGACTTCCATTGTTAAGACAATTATATTTTACAACTGTGGTATCAATCTGTCACTTTGCCATACCCAGCTCAAGTCTGGACATAGTACAAATCTTGCTGCTGATGGGCATGGACTGTTTCATTATCTGAACAAGCATCATTAGCAAATATTTGTTCACGCAGTTTCTGCCTCCTGTTAGCTATTTAATTGTCCACAACCTTTCATAATTAAATGTGGCAAAACTCCAGAGTTTTATCCCAAGCATTTGCCAATGAATTCTTTTTTCAGCTCTCAATGGAACCTGCTGTCTCCATTATTTAGCATGTAAAGAGTCTGTGTGATAATGTTGGCAGGTAGGCATCTGAATTTCATAAACAGCTGTTAACAGTTTCTGGCATGTTCTTCTATGTTCTGCATTGAATCCAGGTCAATTATATGGCTTAGTAGTGATAGAATAATGAGGACTATACTGGGCAATGTTGTTACTTTATATGGTGGAATGTAACTGTTCCAGTAATGATGCCCAGTTTTCTGAGGCTGGATCCAATAGTAATGTACCCTATTTATTATAGTAGAAGCATTGCAAACATGATAAAGGATGTCCTCAGTGTCAAGATTAAACTTGGTTTTCACAAGATCCATGTTGTGATCACTTTCAATAATAGAATCACAGTCAGACTTACCTGTGATATGTAGATTAGTGAGAACAGCGTCTGGTACATTAGTCTTTTGTTGGTTCTTTCATCATTTGTCTTAGCTCTGGCACCAATGTCCTTCAGAACTTGGACAGCACAGGAAGTGATCCATGTTTGGTGTTGGAAGGTAAGGTCTCAGACTATATTTTGTATCTTTGCAACCCATTTAGTGTTTCCTTCAAGTAGTAGTGCAAAGAGAAATGTATTTGCTGACAGATTGTGACTGTATGGAACTCTCCATTCTAGACAGTTATGGATACTTAGTTGTTGCACGTGTTTAAAGCCAAGATAAACATTCATTTTATCTCTTTGGGAATCAAAAGATATGGGAAAAAAACAGAAAACTGGAATTGAATCTGAAGACCAACCATGATCATGTTGAATGGCAAAGCTGGATGGAGGCCTGGTAAGTTTGCTGCTAATATTTCTTATGTTCTTATCTGACCAACATAGAGGAGCAATGGCATCTGCGCTGGTGTGGAGGTAGGTGGTAGGTGAAAGCTTATTCTTCAAGGTAACAGGTTATGGGTTTTGAAGGTGCTGTCAAAGATGCTTTGGTGAGTTGCTGTAATGTGTTTTACAGGTGGAACATGTCTATGCCATTATGTGTCAGTGGTGGAGGAAGCAAATATTTAAGACAGCGAATGGATTTCAGTCCAGTACCTCTGTCCTGGAAGGTGTCCAGCTCTTTCTTCATTGTTAGAGTGGCACTCATCCAGGCAATTGGAGTATGTTTCATTCATAGACCTGACTTGTGCTTTGTGGATGGTGGACAGTCTTTGGGGAGTCAGGTGGTGAGTTAACCCCTACAAGATTTCTAGCATCTGACCTGCTCTTGTTGCCACAGTACTTACATGACCTCGTACTTGTGTGGCACAAATGTTATTTGCCATTGCCAGCCCAAACCTGGATACCATCCAAGTGTGGCTGCATTTGGATTACATCAGAATCTGAGTCATGAATGTTGTCAGTCATCAGCAAATATCTGCACTTTTGCCTTTATGATGGAGGAAATCCTGCAGAGCTGTCCTGGAGCTGAGGTGACTCACCTCCAATCATCACAAGCATATTCATTCGTGCCAGCTATAACTCTGTCTTCTGCCTTGTATGTGGTGCACATGCACTGAATAGAAAGTAATTGAATTACGTGTCTCTTACCTGTTCTTGCAGTCACAGCATTTATATACATGGTTCAGTTCCATTTCTAGTCAATGGTAATTGCCAGGACATTGATAGTAGGGGATTTTATCATAGTTATGCCATATATGTCAAGGACTAATGGTTCAAATCACTCATGCCTGGAGCTTGTGTCATTATTAGTCAGCTTTCAGATAAAGTTTAGGTGTTGTCCAGGTTTTACTATACGTGGACACTGACTGCTTTAGTATCAACAAATGGTGCTGAACATTGTACTACCATTGACGAACGTTCCCTCTCATGATGGGAAGATGGTCATTGAGGAAGCGGCTGAAGATAGTTCAGCCTAGGACACTACCCAAAGGAATTTCTGCGGATATTAGTCCTGTGACTGGAATGGTTGAGCTCCAGCAATCATAACCATTTTCCTTTGTGCTAGATATGGCTCCAAACAGTGGAGGGTTTTCCCCAGTTCACACTCTTGTTTTGCTAGGTCCCTCAATGTTACAATAGTTCAAATGCTGCCTTAAATGTCAAGGGCAGTCACTCACCTGGCGAAGGTCAGAATTTGAGTTGCCATAGCATAACTCAAACTGAGCACAACCAACTGTTTTTGCAAGTATCATTTGACAGCACTGTTAACAACTCTTTTCATCATTTTGCTGATGCCCAAGATATTGAGGCAGTAATTAGGCTGGTTGGATTTGTCCCTTTTTTGCGCCAGGTATAACTGGACAATTTTCCTCATTGTTGGGTCAATGTCAATGTTGTAGCAGTATTGGAACAGCTTGGCTAGAGGTGTGGCAGTTCAGGTTCTGAATGGTTTATTTTTATTTGACCTGTAACTATGGTGCTTGAGGGAGAACACAAGAAGATTGTAAATCCTCCTGATTAAGCAGAAAGTTTTCTTAATGATTTGTACAGAATGTTCATTGTGTTCTTAACAATCACCAAATAGCAGCTTCAATAGAAATGCAACAAATGGAGTACAAATTGACTGGCAGTAGTATTTTACATTGCCATAACAGAGAGCCTGAATTTTCACAAAAATGTTAAAAAGCTATCAGAGGACTGTATTCTTAAAATCAACCCCAAACACCACCCCTGATATTATTTTTGCAGGCTGAGGAGAATGGGGTCAGGTTGCATTTCACATACACACATTTTGTCAGGGCAGCAGTCTATATGAAATTGCAACTGCCCCAGATCAGGTCTGATTTTTGTCAGCTAAGAGAGGGAAATGCAATTTGTGCAGATTAGACCTAGTAGGAACAAGTCTAAATTTTGTGGAATTACTTGAATACGGAGGAGAGGTGCAGGGTAACTGCTACAGAAGTTGCATTAGATCTCATGGAATATAGGGAGAACTAGCCATTTGGATACAGAACTGGATCAAAGGTAGAAGACAGATGGTGGTGGTGGAGGGTTGTTTTTCAGACTGGAGGCCTGTGACCAGTGGAGTGCCAGAAGGATCAGTGCTGGGTCCACTACTTTTCATCATTTATATAAATGATTTGGGTGGGAGCGTAAGAGGTATAGTTAGTAAGTTTGCTGATGACACCAAAATTGGAGGTGTAGTAGACAGCGAAGAAGGTTACCTCAGGTTACAATGGGGACTTGATCAGATGACCCACTGGGCTGAGAAATGACAGATGGAGTTTAATTCAGATGAATCCGAGGTGCTGCATTTTGAGAAAGCAAATCTTAGCAGGACTTACACACTTAAAGGTAAGGTCCTAGGGAGTGTTACTGAACAAAGAGATCTTGGAGTGCAGGTTCATAGCTCCTTGAAAGTGGAGTTGCAGGTAGATAGGATAGTAAAGAAGGTGTTTGGTATGCTACTTTTATTGGTCAGAGTATTGAGTACAGGAGTTGGGAGGTCATGTTGCAGCTGTACAGGACATTGGTAAGGCCACCGTTGGAATATTGTGTGCAATTCTGGTCTCCTTCCTATCGGAGGGCTGTTGTGAAACTTGAAAGGGTTCAGAAAAGATTTACAAGGATGTTGCCAGGGTTGGAGGATCTGAGCTATAGGGAGAGGTTGAATAGAGCATGGTAGGCTTATGCGGAAAGTCAGGAGGCATGGGATAGTGGGAAATTTGGCCAGTTGGATAGAGAACTGGCTAACTGGTCGAAGTCAGAGAGTGGTGGTAGATGGTAAATATTCAGCCTGGAGCCCAGTTACAAGTGGAGTTCTGCAGGGATCAGTTCTGGGTCCTCTGCTGTTTGTAATTTTTATTAATGACTTGGAAGAGGGAGTCGAAGGGTGGGTCAGTAAATTTGCAGATGATACGAAGATTGGTGGAGCTGTGGATAGTGAGGAGGGCTGTTGTCGGCTGCAAAGGGACTTAGATATGATGCAGAGCTGGGCTGAGGAGTGGCAGATAGAGTTCAACCCTGTCAAGTGTGAGGTTGTCCATTTTGGAAGGACAAATAACAATGCAGAATACAGGGTTAACGGTAGGGTTCTTAGTAAGGTGGAGGAGCAGAGGGATCTTGGGGTCAATGTTCATAGCTCTTTGAAAGTTGCCACTCAGATGGATAGAGCTTGAAAGAAGGCCTATGGTGTATTAGCGTTCATTAGCAGAGGGATTGAATTCAAGAGTCGTGAGGTGATGTTGCAGCTGTACAGGACCTTGGTAAGGCCACATTTGGAGTACTGTGTGCAGTTCTGGTCACCTCACTTTAGGAAAGATGTGGAAGCTTTGGAGAGGGTGCAGAGGAGATTTACCAGGATGTTGCCTGGAATGGAGAATAGGTCGTACGAGGATAGGTTGAAAGTGCTAGGCCTTTTCTCATTGGATCGGCGAAGGATGAGGGGCGACTTGATAGAGGTTTATAAGATGATCAGGGGAATAGATAGAGTAGACAGTCAGAGACATTTTCCCCGGGTACAGCAGAGTGTTACAAGGGGACATAAATTTAAGATGAAGGGTGGATGGTATGGGGGGGATGTCAGGGGTAGGTTCTTTACACAGAGAGTGGTGGGGGCATGGAATGCGCTGCCTGTGGGAGTGGCAGAGTCAGAATCAGAATCAGAATCATTGGTGGCCTTTAAGCAGCAATTGGATAGGTGCTTAAGCGAGGACAAATGTTCGGCACATCATTGTGGGTCAAAGGGCCTGTTCTGTGTTGTATTGTTCTATGAGCATTGGAGGCTGAGGGGTGACCTTATAGAGGTTTATAAAATCATGAGGGGCATGGATAGGATAAATAAACAAAGTCTTTTCCCTGGGGTGGGGGAGTCCAGAACTCGAAGGCACAGGTTTAGGGTGAGGGGGCAAAAATATAAAAAAGACCTACGTGGCAACATTTTCACACAGAGGGTGGTACATGTATGGAATGAGATGCCAGAGAAAGTGATGGAGGCTGGCACAATTGCAACATTAAGGGAGCATCTTGATGGGTATATGAATAGGAAGGGTTTGGAGG
Source organism: Chiloscyllium plagiosum (assembly GCF_037043375.1). Lineage (NCBI taxonomy): Eukaryota > Metazoa > Chordata > Chondrichthyes > Orectolobiformes > Hemiscylliidae > Chiloscyllium > Chiloscyllium plagiosum. The sequence continues at coordinate 43,661,053 of NW_028270150.1, forward strand.
GATATGGACCGGGTGCTGGCAGATAGTACTAAATTGGGTTGGAATATCTGGTTGGCATGGACGAGTTGGACCGAAGAGTCTGTTTCTGTGCTGTACATCTCTATGACTCTATAACTCGAAGTTGCAAAACTTTATTTGCAAGCCAATAGTACTCGGAAGGTCAATATATTTTTGCCCTTACTGACTTGGGCACCCAAATAACCAAGACAGCATACGAGAATGGGGCACATTGTATTTTATACCAAACCAAAGATGAAATAAGAGTCAAAATTAGATGGTGCTGGAAAAGCACAGCAGGTCAAGCAGCATCCGAGAAGCAGGAAAATCGATGTTTCGGGCAAAAGCCCTTCATCAGGAATGAGACTGGGAGCCTTGGGGAGGGAGAGATAAATGGGAGGGCGTGTTGGGGCTGGGGGGAGGTAGCTGAGCGTGCAATAGGTGGATGGAGGTGGGGATGAAGGTGATAGGTCGGAAAGGAGGGTGGAGCGCATGGGTGGGAAGGAAGATTGACAGATGGGACAGGTCATGAGGATGGTGCTGAGCTGGAAGTTTGGAACTGGGGTAAGGTGGACCCCGAGGCTCCTAGCCTCATTCCTAATGAAGGGCTTTTGCCTGAAACATTGATCTTCCTGCTCCTCGAATGCTGCCTGACCTGCTGTACCTTTCTAGCACCACTCTAATCTTGACTCTGATCTCCAGCATCTGCAGTCCTCACTTTCACAAAGATGAATTAAGTATGGCACCTTGACACACACAAATGCCTTCGATACAAGAGCAAATTCAGCCTGGCTAATTACTACCCTGTTCACTCTCAATCATCAGCAAAGTGATGGAAAGTGTTTGAATAGGCTGTTGAGCAACAATTTCAAAGGAATAGCCTCCTCACTGCTACTTTGGGGTGGCACAGTGACTCAGTAATTAGCACTGCTGCCTCAGTGCCAGGGACCCAGATTCGATTCCAGTCTCAGGTGATTGTCTGTGTGGATCTTCCACGTTTTCCCCGTGTCTGCGTGGGTTTCCTCCGGGTGCTCCGGTTTCCTCCCACAGTCCAACAATGTGCAGGTTAGGTCAATTAGCCATGCTAAATTGCCCATAGTGTCAGGTGCATTAGTCAGGGGTAAATATAGGATAGGGGATTAAGTCTGGGTGGGTTACTCTTTGGCGGGTCGATGTGGACTTGTTGGGCTGAAGAGCCTGTTTCCATACTGTAGGGAATCTAATCTAATCTAATCTACTCAGTTTGGGCACCGCTGCAACACTCAATTCCTGACCTCATTGGTCTTGGTCCAGACATGAAGAAAAGAGTAAGTCCAGAGTGAGATGAGAGCTGCTGCCCAGGACATCTAGGCAGCATTTGAGCTAGTGTGACATCAAGAAACCCTAAACTGGAGACAATGGGAACTAGAGCAAAACTTTCTGCTGGCTGCAGTCATAACTAGCACAAAGGAATATGTTTGTGGTTGTTAGCTCAATGACTGCAGGACTTTCTCAGGGCTGTTTATCATTGTCATCACTCCAACTTCCAGGCTTCTGCAGCTACACCTTTTCCTCTGCTAAATCGATGATTGTGTTGGCACCACCTTGTGCTCCCACGAGGAGGTTGAACAGTTCATCAACGTCACGAACACTTTCCACCCTGACCTCAAGTTCACCTGGACCACCTCAGACACCTTCCATCCCATTCCTGAATATCTCCATCTCCATTTCCATTTCCATTTCAGGCAGGCGACTCAACACAGACATCTTCTTAAAACCCACCAACTCCCGCAGCTACCTGGATTACACCTCCTCCCACAAAAATGCTATCCCTTACTCCCAATTCCTCCACCTTCACTGCATCTGCTCCCAGGAGGACCAATTCCACCACAGGATATCCCGAATGGGATATGGAAGATACAGACTGTAGGGAAATAGATGGTGACACCTTGTAAAATGTCCAAATTACAGAGGAGGAAGTGCTGGACGCCTTGAAATGCATAAAGATTGATAAATCCTCAGGACCTGATCAGGTGTACCCTAGAACTCTTGGGAAGCTAGAGAAGTGATGCTGGGCCTCTTGCTGAGATATTTGTATCATTGATAGTCACAGGTGAGGTGCTGGAAGACTGGAGGTTGGCTAACATGGTGCCACTGTTTAAGAAAGGTGATAAGGACAAGCTAGGGAACTATAGACCAGTGAGTCTGATGTCGGTGGTGGGCAAGTTGTTGGAGAGAATCCTGAGGGACAGGATGTACATGTATTTGGAAAGGCAAGGACTGATTAGGGATAGTCAACATGGTTTTATGCATAGGAAGTCATGTCTCACAAACTTGATTGAGTTTTTTGAGGAAATAACAAAGAAGATTGATGAGGGAAGAGTGGTAGATGTGATCTATACGGACTTCAGTAAGGCGTTCAACAAGGTTCCCCGTGGGAGACTGATTAGTAAGGTTAGATCTCACTGAATACAGGGAGAACTAGCCATTTTAGATACAGAACTGGCTCAAAGGCAGAAGAGAGAGGGTGGTGGTGGAGGGTTGTTTTTCAGACTGGTGGCCTGTGACCAATGGAAAAACATAAGGATCGGTACTGCGTCCTCTTTTTGTCATTTACATAAATGATTTGGATGCGAGCATAAGAGGTACGGTTAGTAAGTTTGCATATGACACCAAAATTGGAGGTATAGTGGACAGCGAAGAGGGCTACCTCAGATTACAACAGGATCTTGACCAGATGGGCCAATGGGCTGAGAAGTGGCAGATGGAGTTTAATTCAGATAAATGTGAGGTGCTGCATTTTGGGAGAGCAAATCTTAGCCGGATGTACACACGCCCTGCTAAGGACCTAGGGAGTGTTGCTGAACAAAAAGACCTTGGAGTACAGGTTCATAGTTCCTTGAAAGTGGAGTCGCAGGTAGATAGGATAGTGAAGGAGGCATTTGGTATGCTTTCTTTTATTGGTCAGAGTATTGAGTACAGGAGTTGGGAGGTCATGTTGCAGCTGTACAGGATATTGGTTAGGCCACTGTTGGAATATTGTGTGCAATTCTGGTCTCCTTCCTATCGGAAAGATGTTGTGAAACTTGAAAGGGTTCAGAAAAGATTTACAAGGATGTTGCCAGGTTTGGAGGGTTTGAGCTATAGGGAGAGGCTGAACAGGCTGGGGCTGTTTTCCATGGAGCGTCAGAAGCTGAGGGGTGACCTTATAGAGGTTTACAAAATTAATCTCCTCTACATTGGGGAGACAGGAAGGCAACTCACGGAATGTTTCAGAGAACATCTCTGGGACACGGACACTCAACAACCCCACCGTCCTGTGGCCGAACGTTTCAATTCCCCCTCTCACTCCACCAAGGACATGCAACTCCTGGGCCTCCTCCACCGCCAGATTCTAGCCACCTGATGCCTGGTGAGAGAACCCTCATCTTCTATCTGGGGTCCTCCAATCAAATGGGATCAATGTTGATTTCACCAGTTTCTCATCTCCCCTCCCCCCACCTATCCCAAATCCAACCCTCCAACTTGGCACCACCCTCTTGAACTGTCCATCTTCTTTGCCACCTATCCGGTTCACCCTCCGCTCCGATCTATCACCATTTCCCCCCCCCCCCCCCCCCCCCCCTTCACCTCTATCTACCTATCGCATTCCCAGTTATCTTCCCCCAGCCCCACCCCCTTCTATTTATCTGTCAACCCCCTTGGTCCTGCCCCACATTCCTGGTGAAGATATTATGCTCAAAACCGTCGATGTTGTTGTTCCTCAGATGCTGCCTGACCGGCTGTGTTTTTCCAGGACTATACGTTTTGACTTTAGCTAACAAGTGACAAGTAACATTTTTTTAGAATTAGAATCCCTACAGACAGGAAACAGGCCCTTCAGCCCAACAAGTCCACATCAACTCTCGAAAGAGTAACTCACCCAGACCCATTCCCCTACCCTATATTTGCCTCTGACTAATGCACCTAACCTACAAATCCCAATGGCGCAATTTAGCATGGCCAATTTACCTGACCTGCACATCTTCGGACCGTGGGAGAAAACCGGAGCACCCGGAGGAAACCACCCACACAGACACGGGTAGAATGTGCAAACTCTACACAGACAGTCACCCGAGGCTGGAATCGAACCCAGGTTCCTGGCACTGTGAGGCAGCAGTGCTAACCACTGAGCCACCAGGCCACCCCAATTTGTGGTACACAAGTGCCAGGCAATGACTACCTCTAATAACAGAGAAACAAACTGTCAACCTTGGCTTTATCATCATTGAATCTCCAACAATACTATGTGGGTTGCCAGTGACAAGAAATTGAATTAAGCCAGCCATATAAATACTACAGCTACAACAGCTGGTCAAAAGACAATATTTTATATTATGACTGATAAAATATGGTGCTGGAAGAGCACAGTTGGTCAGACAGCATTGGAGGAGCAGGCCAAGTTGACTTTTCAGCTCAGGACCCTTAATCAGGACTGATGAAGGGTTTGACCCAAAATGTCATCTTTCCTGCTCCTTTGATGCTGCTTGAGCTGCTGTGCTCTTCCAACACCACATTTTATCGACTCTGACTTTCAGCATCTGCTGTCCTTACTATCCAACATTTTATATTAGCTTGGTCTATAATGAATGCAGGGAGATTTCTCTTTTTTTTGTAAATACTCTTACGGAGAAAAAGATTTTGAATTTTTTACAAAAATATAAAATTACTACAAAATAATAGAACAATCTTGCACTATAACAACAATAACCATTAGCAAATTACTACTCTACACTACAAACAGTCTAGGAGAAAAAAAACTCTACACAAACTATTCAATAAATAACTAAACCAAAGCAAAAAGCAACTAAATTAAACCAAGTTGAACCAAGGTAAATTACATTGAATTATGTTAAGTTACAACATTCAGCACAATCCCACCAAAGCTCCCCATCACCGAGACCATCAGTTGGCATACCTATATTTGTTCAGAATTCTTCCTCCCAGAGGCCTCTGGGCAGCCAAACACAGCCCTCACGGCTACACAAAGGCCCTGACCAATATATCCGACAAGTCCGCGTCTATATGGTTCAAAAAGGGCCGCTATGTCCTATAAAAAAGTTTAGCTTTCTAGTGCACCATACTTTTCTGGATGTCCAGGGGGATGTGCTCCATAACTAACCTACGCCACCCCAAGAGTCCTGGAAGATTGTCCAATACCCAGCTCATCAGAATGTTCTTCCTTGCACAATGTGAAAGAACACTAAACAATTTCTTTCCATGCACGCCCAAAGAGGGGAGATTCGGCAAACCCAAGAGGAGGGTCACTGGATCTACCTTGACCTTGGTTCCCAAGACCCCTCCCAAAACCCTCACTATAGTGCCCCAATACCTACGAAGCTTGTGGCATGACCACCAGCAGTGAGTAAGAGTACCAATATCTGGTTTACATTTGGGGCACACTGGGGACGCTCGTGTCTTAAATTTCACAAGCTACTCTGGTGCCAAATAAACTCTGTGGAGTACCTCCAATTGCATAAACTGCATCCTACTGCAAATCGAAATCTTCCTTATGTTCTCCCAAATATCCTCCCACTCCTCTGGTGAGATCTCCACATCCAATTCCTGAGCCCAGATTTCACACAACCACTCGATGTCCCGTGAGACACTATCTCCTAATAAACGATAGAGGGTGCTGACCGAGAGTGTGCCCGTAGACTGAAGCACTCTCCTCTCCATATCCGACTTATAGGGACTAACCATTAATGTAGTCTTTTTCTGTACAAAGTCCACAATCTGAAAGTAACAGAAGAGGTCCCTCCTAGATAGCTCATATTTCTGGCTCAGCTACTCGAAAGACATCATGACCTCCCCATCTAACAAGTCTCCCAAACAGGAAAACCCCTCTGGATTCCCAGAGACCTTAAGCTGGAATCCATCAATCCCGGCCGGAATCCTACTAATCCTACAATGGGAGTAAAAGGGTACTTTTTTGTAAATCGCCCTTACTTTGTCACATCATTCTTCATGCTTTAACCATGTTAAGGTCAAAACATTTTCTGCAATCATCCATAACAATCCTCCCCTGTCCATGAACAACAGATTAATGAGGGGGCATTTTGCCTGGGAGGCATCGATATCCAGCCAAATTGTCCGTGGGTCTTGGCAGACCCAATCAGCCACATAGGATAGTACGGAACTTAGTTGGTATTTCTTAAAGTCTGGAAAATGCACACCCTCCATTCCCTGCTGAAGCTGCAATTTGGTAAGCTTAATAAGAGGTTGCCTGTGACGTCAGATAAAAGAGCTGAGGCAACTGTAAAGTCTCCATAACGCCTGCTTGGGCAGCACCAAAGGGAGCATTCGCATGGGGGTATAATAAATGAGGAAAAACATTCATTTTGACCACAGCTATTCTACCCAACCAGGATATCGGAAGATCCTCCCAGCACCAAAGATCCTGTCTTATCTTCTCAAGCAACTGCACAAAGTTAGCTTTATATAATTGATCGAAGGTGATAAAAATGCCAAAATACAAGAAATCTCCCTGTTACCATCTGGGAGGGAGTCAGATCCACCCCCAAGATTGGGTACTCTAATAAAACCCCCAACAGGCATGGCCTCCGATTTCATAAAATTGATTTTATACCCCAAGAAAGAGCCAAATAAATTAATCACTTGTAATAAAAGAGGCACAGATATCATCGGGTTAGAAAGAGAAGAACATAATCCTTATAAAGGGTGAGCTTATGCCTTTCTGATCCTACCTCGGGGGCAGTTATAGTGGGGTCCCTCCGGATGGCCTCTGCCAATGGCTCAATCACCAATGTAAACAATAGTGGCGAGGGAGAGCACCGTTGTCAGCTGCCTCTGCCAATGCTAAAGTTGTCAGACCTTATACCATTAGTGAGCACCACTGCTTTAGGATCACTACGTAACACTACCACCCACCTGGCAAAAAGCCCTACAAGGCTGAACTGTTCCAGGACATAAAAGAAGTACGGCCACTCCACCCAGTCAAACGCTTTCTCTGCATCCTGGGAGACTACCAAGTCCGGAATCGACCCTTGCTGTCACACCTGAATCATATTTAGCACTCTCCTAATATTATTAGAGGATCTGCGACCCCTAATAAAACCTGTCTGGTCCTCCTTTACAATGAAGGGCGAGAGCTTCTCCAGCCTCAACGTCAGCATTTTCGACAACATTTTAAAGTCCACGTTTAATAATAATACAAAGTGCAATCCTGTGGCGCTTTCCCTCTCTTGAGAATAAGAGAAATATTTGCTTCTCTCAGAGAGGATGAGAGGCAGTCCTGACTGTATGAATAATTGTATATATCCAACATTGGCCCAACCAGCATGTCTATGAACTCCTGATAAAACTCACTCTGAAATCCATCTGGGTCAGGTGCCTTACCACTCTGGAGCTGCCTTGCTGCCTCCTGTATCTCTTGGAATGTCAGAGGGGCATTCAAAAGAGACGTCTGCTCTGAAGTTACACCTGGGAGGTCCAAGGTCTGAAAAAAGGATTCCATCTTCGCCAATCTGTCCTCACAACCCTCCGACCAGTACAACCCAGAGTAGAACTTCCTGATTTCCTCATTAATCTTTTAGGAATCGCAGGTGATATTACCAGCACACTCTCTAATGGATGTGATAGATTGGGGGGGCACCCTTCTTTCTGGACAAGTACGCCAGATACCTACCCAGTTTATCACCATTCTCGAATAACCTCTAGGTAAGAACAATGACTGCAGATTCTGGAAACCAGATTCTGGATTAGTGGTGCTGGAAAAGCACAGCAGTTCAGGCAGCATCCGAGGAGCAGTAAAATCGACATTTCAAATACCCTGATGAAGGGCTTTTGCTTGAAACATCGATTTTACTGCTCCTCAGATGCTGCCTGAACTGCTGCGCTTTTCTAGCACCACTAATCCAGAATCGAATAACCTCTGTTTTGCAAAGGAAATCGCCCTCTTTGCTGTCTGGGTGAGCGCAGCATTCAGAATATCCCGGAGGGCTGTAATCCGCTGCAACTCAATTACAAACGCTCTGTCAAAGTACGCTGTCTCGGCTGCCTTCAGCTGCTCTCCCTTCTGCCACTTCAGATTCACCGAGTAAGAAATAATCAAACCCTTTACATAGGCCTTGGCAGTCTCCCAGAGCACCGATGGATTACTGGCCATACCCGAATGAATGTCCCAGAAAATTTTAAATTCCTGTGAAAAATATGTTGTGAAACTTGAAAGGGTTCAGAAAAGATTTACAACGATGTTGCCAGGGTTGGAGGATCTGAGCTCTCGGGAGAGGCTGAACAGGCTGGGGCTGTTTTCCCTGGAACATCGGAGGCTGAAGGGTGACCTTACAGAGGTTTACAAAATTATGAGGGGCATGGATAGTATAAATAGGCAAAGTCTTTTCCCTGGGGTCAGGGAGTCTAGAACTAGAGGGCATAGGTTTAGGGTGAGAGGGGAAAGATATAAAAGAGACCTAAGGGGCAACTTTTTCACACAAAGGGTGGTACGTGTATGGAATGAGCTGCCAGAGGAAGTAGTGTAGTCTGGTACAATTGCAACATTTAAGAGGCATTTGGATGGGTATATGAATAGGAAGGGTTTGGAGGGATTTGGGCCGGGTGCTGGCAGGTGGGACTATTTTGGGTTGGGATATCTGGTCGGCATGGATGGGTTGGACCGAAGGGTCTGTTTCCGTGCTGTACATCTCTATGACCCTCTCCTTTCTAAGGCTCGAAAGTATATTTTTTCTCTTAATCGGCGACTGATTCCCCTTAATGTTCCATGCGCACCATTTAAACGAGTGGTTAGCCATAGCCACCCGAAGCAGCCCGTGACCCCCCGGGGAGGAAGAACCCCATTTATAGTGTGCCAAGTGAAAATAGTAAACAGTTCATATAAACTTAAAAATACAACTACAAAAACTACCAAATCAAAACTTCTAACAACTACTTCTCCAATTAACCAATATATAACAGAAAATTCTCCTTAATGTGTTTGTACATCAATCAGTGCTCATTCACATGATGACTGTGCACACCACATTATTAGCTTAAATTCCAATATTCAATAATGTTGCAGCAGTATGTGATAATTCTTACAACTCACTGCTGTGTGCAACTGGTGCTCTTTTACTTGGACCTGTGTGTATGTATCAAACAACTCACCTTACCAGGTGCTGGCAGGTGGCAGATTGGGTTGGGATATCTGGCCAGCATGGACAGGTTGGACCGAAGGGTCTGTTTCCGTGCTGTACATCTCTATGGCTCTGCGAACTTGCTATCCTTCAGGAGGAAAGGGTCCATGTGCCAATGCCGCGAGCCTGTCCCATCACCACTGGCCTTAACCTCTTCTAAGAACCTTTTCTAAGACTGAATCCAGGATCTCCCAAGATCTGTTGTGTTTACTACAGCACTATTTCCAGACATGCCTTCTTCACTGTGATGGGAGGATTGTACCAGCCAGCAGAGTACTGAATTTGTTTCCTGTTTATTACATTCTCCACTAAAACCTACAAGTCCTGGCCACTGAACCTTGGCACAATGGAACCTATTCCTTCACCAGGGGTCTCCTGTCTGTCATGTTCTAGCAATACAAACTAACACAAACAGGATCAAAAGCCATGCATCTTATAATGTTCTCAATCATTTGTGTGCTTGCATGCACTAACTATTTTTGCACTATCACCAATCAATACTGCTGAGATGTATTGGAAGAAATGCATGGTGCCATATGGATGTTGCAGCTGTCACTTCAGAGAGAAATCTGTGCTACTCACCTTGATTATCCGACTGGCTTACTCTCTTCATCAGACTGTTATGCCATTACACTGTACAGATGTGAGGGATCTGATAAAGGGTCAACTGTGTGAGTGCAGCCTGACAGATGGGTGATAAGAGGACGGATGGATAAGTTAACATCTGTGGCATTACTTATTGTACACCCACTGAGGCATAACAATGAACTACATTACTGCAGAATATCTTTAGCAGGTGGTGGAGCCAAGAGGATGCCACCTTCATAGCTGTATCTTGTGAAGCCATTCCATGCTTTAAATTGTTCATTATACTCCTTCAGTACTGTGTGAATAGCAGCAACAACTACACTTTTGTTTCCCCTCGAGAAAGCCTATGGTAGACCATCTGCCCCAGAGTGAAAAGGAGATTTCCAAATGAAAGGAGATACAGAGAATTGGAATTTTTTTCCCAAAATCAGCAGCAAAACTATGAAATCATAACAGAATTAATTTTAAAGTGTTGGAACTATGAAGAAAGAGAACACTGAGTTATATTACAACATAGATCTCACTAAAAAGCAGAAAAGACAGGCAGGAGAAATTTTGCAAGATTTGAAGGTACATTTTGAAAGTTTTTTGTTTGATGTCAGGTCTCAAAGGAAGAGAGAGACCATTGATCAGGATGTGACTGCCCTCAGATTTAGCCCTTAGTCTCCAGTACCTTAGGCCTGCTGATCCCAGTTTTTTATAGCTGTATGATCGGCAGGATAGAGAATGATGACCAAGCACATGCAACACATATACAATCTCATACAAATTTCCAGGGTTTATATTTAAACACCAAACCTTAACTTTATCTGAATAAAATGGTTTCCCATGGAGAAATATAGACATATTGCACTAAATTGAAATGTAATTTTCAGCAATATTCTTTTGATAAACAAAGTTTGCTGGCAGATGTAACATTTTGTGCCTTTAGCGGGTCAGAATAATTTTCTCAGAGACACTCAAAGCATTGCAGTTATAATTAATTATTTTGAGATGCCAGTTGCTGATATCTTGTATGCAAACACAGGAAGTCCTACAAACAACAATGAAATCAATTAATTTGTTTTTGCTAGTGTTGGCCAAGTTAGCAATGTTGGCAGAACATCAGAACTCCCACTGTTCTTCAAACAGTCCGACAGAATATTTAATGTCCTGTCCAAAAAAAATTTAGAAACACAGCAGTCCAACATTAATATAAATGTCAGTTTATTCTTTTAAATATGGAATGTGATGCAAAGTCAGGAATAATATAAACTGAGCCTCAAAGATGTTTTGAGGTTAATTTCCATTACTTTCTGTCTTGGATGTGATTGTTTTCTAAAGGTTAAGCAAAGGAAAATTAGGTAGTGAACTAGTTATATCATTTTCTGCCCATCTAAATATCATGCTCAATTCTCATGGCTGCTTCATTTCATTTCAAAGCTGTTCCTATCCATAATAACGATCTTCAAATTTTGTATAACCCGACTGTTTTGATTTGCCAGGTTAAGGGGTGTATCTGTTTGTGGTTTTATTTGATGGGTACTGTCTGACATAAACACAGTATAAGGATGATCAAAGAATGGGTGCATGTCAACAGTTAGTGGTGGTAGTGGTGGAAGTAGTGTGAGGGTTGATAGAGACCCAAAACAGCAGAAAGAAAGCGAGTCCAACAATGAAGTTACTCTAACTAGAGAGATTGGATGGAATCTTAGAGTTTTGAGACTGTAGCGATTGGAACAAGGTCAGTAGGTAGACCTCATTGAATATGATTCCCTCATTGGGGCTCTTAACCGGACCAATCAGGGAGTCCTGGCTAACAGCAGTGTCGCGGTTACGTTAGGGCCCAGATGTCTTTCACTGTGTCTCACACCTGCACACACACACCATGGGTGCTGGGGAAAAAATAAGCACTACCGCACTTAGGTGGTAATGTGGGGGTTAAATAAAAAGAAAAAAAAATAATAAACTTGAGTGTCCCCCCTCCAACTCTATTTTGATTTGAATAAAAAGAAAAAAGAAAAAAAAAATACACAGCAGTGTCGCGGTTACGTTAGGGCCCGGGTATCCTTGGAGAAGGAGCACGCGGTGTCCACCAACACCCTGGAGTTGTTCAGGGAGAGGTGGGTGCCGCAGGGAGTGGAGTGCATCATTTCTCCCTCCAACTCTATTTTGATTTAGTCCCTACCGTCCCCTTCACTGTTTTGATCACACAGCACTGCCCTTTGATGTGAAGGACAGTGCTTGTCACTGGCCACTCGGGTGTTTTCCTAACTTCCTGGTGATGGAAATTGAATAAAGATTCGTGCACTTTGTGTCTTTCACTGTGTCTCACACCTACACACACACACCATGGGTGCTGGGGAAAAATAAGCACTACTGCAGTTAGGCGGTAGTGTGGGGGTTAAATTTAAAAAAAAACAGGAGTTGGGGAAAAAATAAGCACTATCGCACTTAGGTGGTAGTGTGGGGAAAAGAGAAAAAGAAAGAAAAAGAAACAGAAGTGTCAGTCCCTACCCTCCCCTTCACTGTAAAAAAAAATACACAGCAGTGTCGCGATTACGTTAGGGCCCGGGTATCCTTGGAGAAGGAGCACGTGGTGTCCACCAACACCCTGGAGTTGTTCAGGGAGAGGTGGGCGCCGCAGGGAGTGGAGTGCATCATTTCTCCCTCCAACTCCATTTTGATTTAGTCCCTACCCTCCCCTTCACTGTTTTGATCACACAGCACTGCCCTTTGATGTGAAGGGCAGTGTTTGTCACTGGCCACTCGGGTGTTTGCCTATCTTGAGAGTTGGAGCAGTGTGAGAGTGTGTTTGTATGTGCAAGGTCTCTCCTCCTTGAAGGGGACTGTCCCTGGACTAGCTGCCCCACATCGGGAGAGAAAGGAAGAAGAGGAGGAAGCAGAAGGAGGTGAGAGATTTTGAGTCTGGGGCCTACTTTTGGAGCTGCAGCCTGGGCCTCACCCAGGTCAAGGGAGTGTTGCTACTGATCTGGGGCCCACTCCCACTGCTGGTCTCTGGGACCCCGCCCGGACCTGCCTCAGTTGTTGCTGCTTGGGGCCTGCCTCACTGCTGCTGCCTCGGACTTGCCTTGGGGCCCCTCCCAGGACCTCCACCACTGCTGCTGTTGTTAGAGGCCCACCTCCACTGCTGCTGCCTGGGACTCAATTTTGGGGCTGCCTGGGACTTGCCTTGGGGACCCTCCCCGGCGGTTCTGCCCCCCACCGCTGCGACCAAGGAACTGCCTGGGACTTGCCGGAGGCCTGCCTCCACCGCTGCTGTTGCCTGGGGCCTGCCTCCACCACCGCTGCCTGGGACTCGCCTTGGGCCCCTCCCCACAACCTCCACCACTACTGCTGCCTGGGACTTAATTTTGGGGCTGCCTGGGACTTGCCATGGGGACTCTCCCCAGCAGGTCTGCCCCCCCACCGCTGCGACCAAGGGCCTACCTCCACCGTTGCTGCTACCAGAGGCCCATCTCCACCGCTGCTGCCTAAGGCCTACTAAAATTCAGCAGCAGAGTATGGGGAGTCCGAAGGTCGCGGGGCCCAGCCGCACCTACGCCGGGGTAGCCGCTGCCTTAAGCTCGGCTGTCCCAACCCCAGCCGCAACTACGACCCCCTTCAGGCACTTAACCAAACGCCTGGGGGTAAAGGCCTATCCCCACCCCAATATGACCATCGAGGCCTGCAGCAAGGCCATGGCTAGTGTGGTCGGCCCACTGGCCATCGTCGCTGCGGCCCGGATGTACGGGAATGCCGACTTCTTCCTTAAGACTGAGCAGGTGGTCCACCTGGCCGTGGAGAGGGGGCTCACTGTGGGCGGGACACATTTGCCCATTGACCCTCTGGAAGTTACGCCCTAGAGGGTCGTGATCTCCAACGTCCCGCCCTTCATTGCCAGCGAGCTCCTTCTCCCCCACCTCACCACATTGGGGGAGATCCGGTCAGGGGTCCAACCGCTCCTGCTCGGTCTTAAGGACCCCGCCCTCTGACTCATCTACTTCCGACGCCAGGTGCTCATTTGCCTGGCCCGGGAGGAGGTCACCGAGGGCTCATTCACCCTCCTCCATGAGGGCGCGGCCTACCGCGCCTTCTGGACGGCGTGCGGTGCCACCTGTGCCGCGAGGTGGGGCACATTAGAAAAAACTGCCCCACCCAGAAGGCTGCCCAGCCCACGCCAACGGCTGATGGTGGTGCCGCCGCACCCACTCCCCCTCCCCCGAAGTCAACACCTCAAGCCCCGGCACCGGAGGCATCCAATGCTCCAGCTTCTGGCAGGGAGGGAGGTGAGCATCCGGCAGGCCAGAAGGCACTGAAGAAGACGCGACGCGTCAGGCCGCCCATGGGGAGACCACCCTATCCCCTTCCCTGACCCCTAGCCCACGACCTGCCCCGCCCCGACAATGCCCCTGCGGCTGTGCCAGCGTCGCCCCGGCGCGGGAACCCTGACCCCAAAACCCGTATCTGACCCTGGCTCCACTGACCCCAAATCCACCCCCCACCCCGATAGAGAAACCCCTGGGGCTTCAACACCTGCCCCTAACGTTGTAACACCTGGCCCAGGGGCGCCTGAGCCCCGCCCACCCAGCCACACCCTGGCACTAACCTGGGGGGAACCACCGCTGCCCCACCTCCTGCAGCAACCGTGTCTCCGGGCCCCGGAGAGGGAATTGGGCCCCAGCCCCGCCTGTTGTCACCTGATAAACCAGGGGAGGGGCAGGAAGTGACACCGCTGAACCTCCCCACCCTGGCCATGCCCCCTGTCTTGCCCCAGCCAATCGTATTCCGGGAAAGGCTGGGGGGGCGGGACCTCGGGCCCCATGACCACCAAGGCGGGCTGGGAGGGGAAGGCCCATAAATTCTCCCCGGTCTCTCTGGGGAAAAGGCACTGGCCCTTGGAGGAGAGAGACACTCCAGCAGTGCACCGGCAGCACTGCCCCTCTCCAGGGGATGAGCCAACGGTGCCTCTTGACTGTCCCGCACTGCGGCCTGACCTACCAAAACCCCCAGGGGCTATAGCAGGGCCTCCTGCTGCCTCAACTCCTCCGGCCCCTGGGGAGGTCTTTAACGACCACACAGGCCACGGTGTGGGAGATGACGGAGGACCCTCTGCTGGGTCGTCGAGCGGAGGAGGGTGTTATCCTCGCTCCTCCCTCCAGACTGTTTTTCCGGGTGCCTTGGCCCTGGGGGAGGACCTTTTCCATGAGGAGCTGGGCGTCCCGGTGTCGGGAGACGAGAGGGGCCCCGAGCCTCTGCCGCCTGACGATCTGAACTCGGGGTGTTCCGGGAAGGGGTGCACCGAAGAAGGTACCACCAGTGACCCTGGGGGTGGGGGTCGCCGGGGGTTTGAGGACAGTTGGCGGCGCCAGACCAGCTCCCATCCTCTCAGTGGGGGAGGGGTCGGTGACCGAGGGCGACCTCCCGGAGGAGGGTTCGGGATCGGTGGCGGACTCCGGGGACGATGCGGACTCTGTCTGCAGCGATATTTTTGAATCTCAGGTTCTCCCCACCGATCTCCCCCTCATCCCCCTTGAGGAACTCCGGGAATTTGTCGAGGAAACTGAGTTGCCGGGATAGAGCCCAACTGGCGCTCGACCGCTGGAGTTCCTTTGAAAGAGTTTACTGGTCGGCCCACGCTACTCGCCAGGCGTCTGGGCTCGACGTAAATGAGCGAAAGCGAGTCAGGAACTTCCTGGGGATGCTCCTGGTGAGGGTGAGGGACTTCTGTGCCCCTCCCCCGTCCTCCCAGTAAATATGTATATAGGTTCGTCAACTGTACTGGTGGTGGTTGCACAAAGCTTCCGACATGGAGACAACTATAGCCAGCCTCAACATCAACGGCAGCAGGGAGTCATAGCGCAGATTCCAGACCCCCTCGGTCCTCCGGGACGGGAGGTATGCAGTGTGCTTCCTGCAAGAAACCCACACTACCCCGGGAGACGAAGCCACCTGGCTCCTGGAATGGCGGGGGGGGGGGGGGGGGGGGGTCTACATGAGTCACCTCACCCGCAGATCTGGCGGGGTGGCTATCCTGTTGGCCCTGCATTTTCAGCCGTGGATCTTGCGGGTCAGGGAGCCTGTGCCAGGCCGTTTGCTTCACTTGACGGTTCGGCTGGGGGGCATGGTGCTTCACTTGGTGAACGTCTACGCTCCCCTGGCCAGGCCGAGGCAAGTGAGCTTCTTCGAAGAAGTGTCCACTCATCTTGCTTCCATCGACGAGAACCAGTGCGTCGTCCTCGGGGGAGATTTTAACTGCGTCCTCGAGGGCAGGGACCACGGCGGTGCCTGCACTGGTTGGACATTGGGTAGGAGGTTGGGGGACTTGGTCAAGTCCTTCGACCTGGTGGACGTCTGGTGGAATGTCCATCCCAACTCCATCGCCTTCACCTTTGTGAGGCCTGGGATCGGAGCGTCCAGAATTGACCGCCTGTACGTTTCGTGGGCGTACGCCTCCTGTTTTCCGAAGGCCTCCACGTGGCAGGTGTTGTGCACGGACCATCACCTGGTGTGGGCGGAACCCCTTCCGTTCGGTGCCAGGCTTGGCTCCGCGTACTGGCACTTTAACAACCTGCTGCTGGAGGACGAGCGGTTCCGGGACTCGTTTCGTCGTTTCTGGGCCGGTTGGAGAAGGAAGCGGGGATGCTTCCCCTCCCTGAGGCTATGGTGGGACGTGGGCAAGGCTCACGTCCACGTCTTCTGTCAGGAGTACGCGAGGGGGTCGACAAAGAGGCGGAAATCCAGGATCGGCGAATTGGAGAGGGAGATGCTCGACCTGGAGTCACGCCTCGGTCAGCCCGAAGCGGACCCGGCCCTGCGCAGGGCGTACGAAGAGGAGGCCGCGCTCCGGGACCTGCAGCTCGTCGGGGCTCAGGGCGCGTACGTGAGGTCGTGGATCCAGCTCCTCCAGGACATGGACCGCGGCTCCCCCTTCTTCTACTCGCTGGAAAAAAGATGTGGCACCCGTCAGCAGCTCCTTGTGCTGCTGGCCAACGACGGGTCCCTCACCTCGGATCCGGAGGGCATCAGGGCCCACGTCCGAAACTACAACACGGCCCTGTTCTCTCCGGATCCGTCCAGCGAGGATGCTCGCAGAGCTCTGTGGGAGGACCTGCTGCAGCTCGGCCCGGAGAACGCCAGAAGGCTCGACGCTCCCGTCACTTTAGAGGAGCTGACCGGCGCCCTCGACCAGCTCTCGAGGGGCAAAACCCCGGGGCTGGACGGGCTGACTGTGGAGTTCTTCAGGGCGTTCTGGGACGTCCTGGGGAGCGACTACGCACAACTCCTGGGGGAGTGTCTAAATGCCGGAGAGCTTCCCCTTTCTTGGTGCAGGACGGTCATCGTCCTGCTGCCAAAGAAGGGGGACCTTCGTTCTTTGAAGAACTGGCATCTGGTCTCCCTCCTCAGCACGGATTACAAAATCTTCACCAGGGTGTTGTCTTCTCGCCTGGCCTCCATGCTGGCCCACATGATTCACCCGGACCAGTCCTACACGGTCCCGGGCCAGAGGATACACGACAATGTCCACCTGGTCCGGGACCTGATCCATTTCTGTCGACGGGCTGGTCTGCCGAGCGCCTTCCTGTCTCTCGACCAGGAGAAGGCGTTCGACAGGGTCAATCACGAGTACCTGCTCAGGACTCTGGGCATTCTGGTTTGGGATGCAGTTTTTTTTCGCCCAGATCCAACTTTTGTATGCCGCCGCAGAGTATCTGGTTAAAGTTAACGGGTCCCTGACAGCGCCCCTTCGCTTCGGGAGAGGAATGCGTCAAGGCTGCCCCCTGTCTGGCCAGCTGTATTCCCTGTGCATGGAGCCTTACCTGCGCCTCTTGCGGAGGAGGTTGTCGGGGCTGGTTCTGCACAGCGCGGGCACGGGGGTGGTACTCTCGGCCTAAGCCGATGACTTGCTCCTCGCCTTTCACCAACCCGTCTGACCTGGGGAGGATGCACGAGTGCCAGGCCTTGTACTCGGCAGCATCTTCCGCCAGGATCAACTGGGCCAAATGTTCCGGACTACTGGTTGGTCCGTGGCGGGTGGAGTCTCTGCCGGAGGAGTTACGGGGGTTCAGTTAGAGTACCACCCATCTCCTCTACCTGGGGGTCTACCTCGGCCCGGCTGAGGAATCCTGGCCGGCCAACTGGCAGGAGCTGGAGGCCAAAGTCTCTGCTCGCCTAGGCCGCTGGACAGGACTGCTGAGTGCTATCTTACAGGAGTCGAGTGCTGGTCATAAACCAGCTGGAGGCTGTCATGCTGTGGTACCGGCTGGTCACTTTGGTCCCTCCCTGGCTTTGTCGCTGACATCCAGAGAACGTTGGTCGACTTCTTCTGGGACAAAAAGATGCACTGGGTCGCTTCGCAGGTTTGGAGTCTCCCTATTGAGGGCGGTCAGTCGCTGGTGTGCGTCTGCACCCAGGTCGCAACGTTCCACCTTCAGACCTTGCAGCGATACCTTTACGTCGAGCCTCCTCCTAGGTGGTGCGCCCTGGCGACGTATTTTTTCCGCCAGGTGCATAACCTCAACTACGACACGCAGCTCCTGTTTGTCGACCGTGACGGTTTGGAGGTCGCCCTCAAGATGCTGCCTGTCTTTTACCAGGACCTGATCACTGTTTGGAACATGGTCGAATTGTGGCGTGCCTACCCTCCGGCTGGAGTAGCGGCTGTCGTCAGGGAGCCATTGCTCAGGAATCCGTACCTCCATACTCGCAGGTTCGAGTGGGTGTCGGAGGAGAGGGCCGTGGCGGCGAGGGTGACCAGGGTCGGGGACGTGCTGGGTGCCGGGGGCCTGGGCTGGACGCTGCCGCAGAACATAGCGAGCAGGGCACCGGTAGACGTCCGGTACGTGGCCACCGCCATTCGACGCCTTAAAACGGCAATGCTCGAACCTGACGTAGTGCACCAGTTGGAGGACGCTCAGGGGTGCGGTGGGATCCCGTCCATGCTCACCCCAGCCCAGACGGAATTTCACATTGGCCCCAAGGTCCCGTACTTCCCGCGGGAGCCTGTGTCCCACAACCTGAGCGACCTCCGGAATTTTAATTTTGTTCCCTTCCAGGGGGTAAGAAGGAGGGCCTTGTATAGACTGCTGCTGCACACCGTCCACCTCTTCTCCCTCATCCACCGTCCGGACACGCCTTGGCGTGCCCATTTGCCACGGGATGGTGGGGATCCCCAGTGGAGGTCTCTCTACGTGGGAGTCCTCCCCCTTTTTCTCGGCGATCTGGGGTGGAGGATGCTGCACGCAGCAGTTCCCTGCAACCGCAGATTGCGGTGGTTCACGGACTCCCAGCCCAACTGCTTGTTCTGTGGAGTCCGTGGACCACATGTATATTGGGTGTGGGTGTTTGCACTCCCGTTTTTGATTTTCTCAAAAACCACTTCCTCTGCTTTTGGTTGCACTTCAGTCCCACGCTCCTGATCTTCAGGTACCCGGTACGGAGGAGGTAGGGCAGGTCTGAAGACCTCCCTCGGTCTGCTCCTGGGCCTGGCCAAACTGGCCATCAACAGGTCCAGGCAGCGGGCCGTGGAGGGGGTCGTTAGAACCGACTGCCTGTCCCTCTTCCACGGTTACGTTAGGGCCTAGGTGTCCTTGGATGGGGAGCACGCGGTGTCTCCCACCAACACCCTGGAGTTGGTCAGGGAGAGGTGGGCGCCGCAGGGAGTGGAGTGCATTATTTCCCCCTCCAACTCTATTTTGAGTTAACCCCTTGCCCTTCACTGTTTGATCACGCAGCATTGCCCTTTGATGTGAAGGGCACTGCTTGTCACTAGCCACTCTGGTGTTTCCTTTCTTCCTGGTGGTGGAAATTTGAATAAAGATTTGTGCACCTTATGTCTTTCTTTGTGTCTCACAGCTGCACACACATGGGTACAGGGGCAAAGACAGGCACTACTGCAGTTAGGCAGTAGTGGGGGGGTTAAAAAAAATAAAATAAACAGCAGTGTCAGAGGTTCTGTTCGCTCTAGGAGCTAGCGGGGTCAGTGCCTTCTACTATGCGCATGTATATAAAGGGTATCTTAGTGACATGGAGTTATTTCAGTGGCAATGAGAGCAGGATGAATGATATGACCAGGTAAAAGCACCTTTTAGTTGAAGCCCAACTACACTTCAAACAGGCATTACAAATGGCTTTGTGATTAGAAAATGCAGTAAGTGAAGCTTATGAGTAATGAGGTAGTCCGATGGACACCCTCGCCAGGTTAACTGAGCTTGGGGAGCACCAACTGAGTGAAGGAAATTGCATAGCTTCAGTCAGGACATATCCTGAACAGAGGATCTCTAAGTAAGCCCAAAGCAATGCCAAGCCTTGACCAAACGATTAAAACTTTCTCAAGGAACCGGGTGGCAGGCCATTGGTGGCAATTGCTGCAAGGATGCAGATTCAAGATAGCAAAAGAGTCATACAAGGTCCGAATTCAATAAAATAACTTATAGGCCATGATCCAGGAGAGTGCATACCCTGGAAAGTTCACTTACAGCTGGTTTGGAACAGTTAAATTGCTTAGCAACATCCAAATCAGAACCAATCAAAACAAACATTTGGTTACATGGTCACCCAGTGCTAATGAAGGTCGATATCGGTGTGGCTGTATCAGTGATTATGAAACCAGTCTTTACCAAAATTCAAATATCACACAACACCAGATTATAGTCCAACAGGTTTAATTGGAAGCACTGGCTTTCAGAGTGCTGCTCCTTCATCAGGTGGTTGTGGAGTGTAAGATCGGAGGATGCAGAATTTATAGCAAACGTTTACAGTGTGATGTAACTGAAATTATATATTGAAACAGACCAGATTATTTATTAAATCTCTCATCTTTTAGAATGGCCATGTTGATTCCAGAACTTTCTTCAAGTTACATTCTCAAGTGGGCCATGTTGGCCCAGATAATGCATTGAAAGTGTGAGGTGCTCTGTGTCAGGCTATTTGTGCTCCAACGTTTAGACTGATTCTAATCTAAAAAGGGATTTATAGAATCTTACATGGATTCATGCAGTTTTTGAGCAAAATAAATGTAATTTCACAAGTAGAAATTCATCCCACAAATGTATATGTGTGTGTTTGTGCAGGGGGGTATGAGTGTGAGTATGTGTATATGAGTGTGAGTGTGTGTCAGTGTATGTGTGAGTATATAACAGAGAGCTTGTGTATGAGAGGGTCTGCGTGAGTGTACGCATCTGTAGGACCTTGTGTGTGTCTGGAGGACTGTGTCTGTGTGTTTAATGCAGTGGGTTCACCTGTAGTTGGACAGGGTTTGGGCTGTGGGCGGTGTTGGATGGGGTAGGGGGTGGGCTGTGGGCGGTGTTGGATGGGGTAGGGGGTGGGCTGTGGGCAGTGTTGGATTGGGTTTGAGGGCGGGCTGTGTTGGACGGGGTTTGGGGTGGGCTGTGGACGGAGTTGGAGAGGGTTTGGGGTATGGGCAGTGTCGGACAGGGTTTGGGCTGTGGGCGGTGTTGGATGGGGTAGGGGGTGGGCTGTGGACGGTGTTGAATGGGGTTTGGGGTGGCGGGCTGTGGTCGGTGTTGGACGGGGTTTGGGGTGGGCTGTGGGCAGTGTTGGACGGGGTTTGGGGTGTGGGCTGTGTTGGACGGGGTTTGGGGTGTGGGCTGTGTTGGACGGGATTTGCGGTGTGGGCTGTGTTGGACAGGGTTTGGGGTGTGGGCTGTGTTGGACAGGGTTTGTGGACGGTGGTGGACGGTGTTGAATGGGGTTTGAAGGCGGGCTGTGGGCAGTGTTGGATGGGGTTTGGGGGCAGGCTGTGGGCAGTGTTGGATGGGATTTGGGCTGTGGGTGGTGTTGGATGGAGTTTGGGGGCGGGCTGTGGGCGGTGTTGGATGGGATTTGGGCTGTGGGTGGTGTTGGATGGGGTTTGGGGGCGCACTGTTGGCAATGTTGGACGGGGCTTGGGGCGGGCTGTGGTCAGTGTTGGATGGGGTTGGGGGGCGGGCTGTGGGCGGAGTCGGACGGGGTTTGGGGTGTGGGCGGTGTTGGTTGGGGTTTGCGGTGTGGGCTGTGTTGGACGGGGTTTGGGGGCGGGCTGTGGGCAGTGTTGGACGGGGTTTGGGGGCAGGCTGTGGGCGGTGTTGGATGGAGGTTTGGGGGCAGGCTTTGGGCGGTGTTGGATGGGGATTGGGCTGTGGGTCGTGTTGGACGGGGTTTGGGGGCGGGCTGTAGGCAATGTTGAACGGGGATTGGGGGGCGGGCTGTGGGCGGTGTTGGACGGGGTTCGGGGTGTGGACGGTGTTGGATGGAGTTTCGGGGGTGAGCTGTAGGCAATGTTGGACGGGGTTTGGGGGGCGGGCTGTGGGCGGTGTTGGACGGGGTTTGGGGTGTGGGCGGTGCTGGATGGAGTTTCGGAAGTGAGCTGTGGGCAATGTTGCACGGGGTTTGGGAGCGGGATGTGGGCAGGGTTGGATGGGGATTAGGGGCGGGCTGTGGGCGGTGTTTGATGGGGTTTGAAGGCGGGCAGTGGGCGGTGTCGGACAGGGTTTGGGGTGTGGGCGGTGTCGGACAGGGTTTGGGGTGTGGGCGGTGTCGGACGGGGTTTGGGGTGTGGGCGGTGTTGGACAGGGTTTGGGGTGTGGGCAGTGTTGGATCGGGCTTGGGGGCGGGCTGTGGGTGGTGTTGGATGGGGTTTGGGCTGTGGGCGGTGTTGGACAGGGTTTGGGGGCAGGCTGTGGGTGGTGTTGGATGGGGTTTGGGCTGTGGGCGGTGTTGGACAGGGTTTGGGGGCGGGCTGTGGGTGGTGTTGGATGGGGTTTAGGCTGTGGGCGGTGTTGGACAGGGTTTGGGGGCGGGCTGTGGGTGGTGTTGGACGGGGTTTGGGGGCAGGCTGTGGGCAGTGTTGGATTGGGCTTGGGGGCGGGCTGTGGGCGGTGTTGGATGGGATATGAGCTGTGGGCGGTGTTGGACAGGGTTTGGGGACGGGCTATGGGTGGTGTTGGACGGGGTTTGCGGCGGGCTGTGGGCGGTGTTGGATGGGGTTTGTGGGTGGCCTGTGGGCGGTGTTGGATGGGTTTGGGGGGCAAGCTGAAGGCAATGTTGGACGGGGTTTGGGGGGTGGGCTGTGGGCAGTGTTTGGGGTGTGGGCGTTGTTGGATGGAGTTTGGGGGGTGAGCTGTGGGCAATGTTGGACGGGGTTTGGGGGCTGGCTGTGGGCGGAGTTGCATGGTGTTTGAGGGGCGGACTGTGGGCGGTGTTGGACGTGGTTTGTGGGCGGTGTTGGATGGGATTTGGGCTGTGGGCGGTGTTGGACAGGGTTTGGGGGCGGGCTGTGGGCGGTGTTGGATGGGGGTTTGGGCGGGCTGTGGGCGGTGTTGGACAGGGTTTGGGGGCGGGCTGTGGGCAATGTTGGACGGGGCTTGGGGCGGGCTGTGGGCAATGTTGGACGGGGTTTGGGGGCGGGCTGTGGGTGGTGTTGAATGGGGTTTGGGGGCGGGCTGTTGGCGGTGTTGGACAGGGTTTGGGGGTGGGCTGTCGGCAATGTTGGATGGGGTTTGGTGGAGGGCTGTGGGCAATGTTGGATGAGGTTTGGGGGCGGGCTGTGGGTGGTGTTGGATGGGGTTTGAGGGGCAAGCTGAAGGCAATGTTGGACGGGGTTTGGGGGTGGGCTGTGGGCGGTTGGACGGGGTTTGGGGTGTGGGCGGTGTTGGACGGGGTTTGGGGGCGGGCAGTGGGCAATGTTGGATGGGGTTTGGGGGCGGGCTGTGGGCGGTTTTGGATGGAGTTTGGGGGGTGAGTTGTGGGCAATGTTGGACAGGGTTTGAAGTGTGGGCTGTGTTGGACGTGGTTTGGGGACGGGTGTTGGATGGGGTTTGGGGGCGGGCTGTGGGCGATTTTGAATGGGGTTTGGGGGCGAGCTGTGAGTGGTGTTGGATGGAGTTTGCAGGCGGGCTGTGGGCGGTGTTGGATGGGATTTTGGCTGTGGGCGGTGTTGGACGGGGTTTGGGGGCGGTGCTGGATGCGGTATGGGGGCGGGCTGTGGGTGGTGTTGGACAGAGTTTGGTGTGTGGGCGGTGTTGGATGGAGTTTGCGGGCGGGCTGTGGGCAGTATTGGATGGGATTTGGGCTGTGGGCGGTGTTGGACGGGGTTTGTGGGCGGTGTTGGATGCGGTATGGGGGCGGGCTGTGGGTGGTGTTGGACAGAGTTTTGTGTGTGTGCAGTGTTGGATGGGGTTTGGGGGCGGGCTGTGGGCGGTGTTGGATGGGGTTTGTGGACGGGCTGTGGGCGGTGTTGGATGGGGTTTGGGGGCGGGCTGTGGGCAGTGTTGAATGGGGTTTAGGCTGTGGGTGGTGTTGGACGGGGTTTGTGGGCGGTGTTGGATGCAGTTTGTGGGCGGTGTTGGATGCAGTATGGAGGCGGGCTGTGGGTGGTGTGGGACAGAGTTTGGTGTGTGGGCGGTGTTGGACGGGGTTTGAGGGCGGACTGTGGGCGGTGTTGGACAGGGTTTGGGGTGTGGGCGGTGTCAGACGGGGTTTGGGGTGTGGGCGGTGTTGGACAGGGTTTGGAATGTGGGCGGTGTTGGACGGGGTTTGGGGGGCGGGCTGTGGGCGGTGTTGGACGGGGTTTGGGAGCAGGCTGTGGGCAGTGTTGGATGGGGCTTGGAGGCGGGCTGAGGGTGGTGTTGGATGGG
This sequence comes from Chiloscyllium plagiosum, assembly GCF_037043375.1. Classification (NCBI taxonomy): domain Eukaryota; kingdom Metazoa; phylum Chordata; class Chondrichthyes; order Orectolobiformes; family Hemiscylliidae; genus Chiloscyllium; species Chiloscyllium plagiosum. The sequence goes on from NW_028270150.1 coordinate 43,685,423, forward strand.
GTTTGGGCTGTGGGGGTGTTGGACAGGGCTTGGGTCGGGCTGTGGGTGGTGTTGGACGGGGTTTGGGCGGGCTGTGGGCGGTGTTGGACAGGGTTTGGGGGCGGGCTGTGGGCAATGTTGGACGGGGTTTGGGGGCGGGCTGTGGGCAATGTTGGACAGGGTTTGGGGGTGGGTTATGGGTGGTGTTGGATGGTGTTTGGGGGGGGCGGGCTGTGGGCAATGTTGGATGGGGTTTGGTGGCGGGCTGTGGGTGTTGTTGGATGGGGTTTGGGGGCGGGCTGTGGGCGGTGTTGGATGGGGTTTGGTGGGCGGGCTGTGGTCAGTGTTGGACGTGTTTGGGGGTGGGCTGTGGGCAATGTTGGACGGGGTTGGGGGCGGGTGGTGGGTAGTGTTGGACGGGGTTTGCGGTGTGGGCTGTGTTGGACTGGGTTCTGGGGCGGGTGGTGGACTTTGGTTGTATGGACACTTAGAGGAGCAAAAATTGATTAAGGATGCTCAACATGGTTTTGTGTGAGGAAACACTTGATTGAATTTTTTGAGGAAGTTACCAAAAAGATAGATGATGGCAGAGCAGTAGATATCGTTTACTTGGACTTTAGTAAATCCTTTGACAAGCATGGTAGACTAATTACTAGATAGGTCACATGGGAGTCAGGGTGAGCTTGCAAATTGGATACAGGAGACAGAGAATAATGGTGGAGGGTTGCTTTTTGGACTGGCGGCCTATAAGCAGCAGAGTTCCACATGATCAGTTCTGGGTCCTCTTTTGTTTATCAATTATAGAAATGATTTGGATGAAAATATAGAAGGTATGGTTAGTAAGTTTGCAGATGACACCAAAGTCGGTGGCATTGCAGACAGTGATGGTTTTCTAAGACTACAAAGGGATCTTGATCAAATGGGTCAATGAGCTCAAAAATGGCAGATGGAGTTCAATCTGGATAAATACTAGGAAGGCATACCACGTTTGAATCTAAAAATAAACCAAGAGACATATCCAGAATTTACAAAAAGAATAAAAAGTTAAAATTAAAGGTTCTGTATCTGAATGAACAGCATTTGAAAAAAAAGTGGCAATTAAAATGGGTAAGTACAATTAATTGGCCATAACAGAGACATGCTGCAAGATGACAGGGATTGGGACCTTAATCTTGAAGAAGACTGGATATTTAAGAAGGACAAGATTCAAGGAGGATGTGTAGGGTTGCTCTGTTCGTTCATGATTGTACTAGCACAATTGAGAGGGATGGCCTATATTCTGAAAACTAGGCTATGTAAATAGTTTAGATCGAGATTACAAAGAATAAAGGCAAGGAATACTTGTTGGAGTAATGCATTGGATACAATATTGGTCACCTTACTTAAAACTGCATATGTGTTGGCAGCAATTCAAAGAAAGTTTTCCAGACTAATCCCTAGAATGAGTGGGTTCTCCTACGATGAGAGGTTGGACATGTTAGGCTTGTATTTGGTATTTAGAAGAGTAAGAGACAACTTGATTGAAACATCTAAGTCCCTGAGAGGTCTTGACAGGTTAGTTATGGAGATTTTTCCTCACATGGGACAATCAAGAACTAGGAGTCACTGTTTAAAAAAAATCAGGGGTCACATTGATGAGGCAAAATCTTTTTCTCTTGAGGGCTTGAAAGTGGAGTCGCAGGTAGATAGGATAGTGAAGAAGGCGTTTGTTATGCTTCCTTTATTGGTCAGAGTATTGAGTACAGGAGTTGGGAGGTCATGTTGCAGCTGTACATGACATTGGTTAGGTCACTGTTGAAATATTGTGTGCAATTCTGGTCTCCTTCCTATCGGAAAGATGTTGTGAAACTTGGAAGAGTTAAGAGAAGATTTACAAGGATATTGCCAGGGTTGGAGGATTTGAGCTATAGGGGAGGTTGAATAGGCTGGGGCTGTTTTCCCTGGAGCGTTGGAGACTGAGGGGTGACCTTTTCGAGGTTTATAAAATCATGAGGGGCATGGATAGGATAAATAGACAAAGTTTTTTCCCTGGGGTGGAGGAGTCAAGAACTAGAGGGCATAGGTTTAAGGTGAGAGGGGAAGTTTATAAAAGAGACTTAAGGGGCAACTGTTTCATTCAGAGGGTGGTACATTTATGGAATGAGCTGCCAGAGGACATGGTGGAGGCTTTGGGCCAGGTGCTGGCAGGTGGGACTAGATTGGGTTGGGATATCTGGTCAGCATGGACAAGCTGGACCAAAAGGATCGGTTTCCGTGCTGTACATCCTTATGATTCTATGGCGATGTGTCTTTCAAACCCCCTTCCTGAAAAGATGATGGAGTCCTTTGAACATTTTAAAGTAGATTGTGTGCAATTCTGGTGTGCAACATTGGTTAAGTAAGGGGGTGAAAAGTTACCAGGTAAGTGAGAAAATATATTTGGGATTGCAACCAGGTTAGCCATGAGCTTATTAAATGGGGCAAGCAATTTTGTTCACAGATGCATCTAGGAAAGTGGAGAGTATTCTATCACACTCTTGACTTGTGCCTTGTAGATGTGGACAGTTTCTGGGAAATCAGGTTCATTACTTGACCCAGGTTTCCCAATGTCTGACCTGCCTTTGTATTTACTGTATTTAAGTGTCTGGTCCAGTTCAGTTTCTGGTCAATGATAACCCCAAGATATTGATAGTGGGGGTTTCAGAAGCAGTAATGTGTTTGGAATGTCAAGGGCTGATGGTTAGATTCTCTCTTGCTGGTGATGGTCATTGCCTGGCACTTGTATGGTGCAAATATTACTTGCCACTTATCTGCCCAAGCCCGAATGTCCTACCAGTGAGCAAAGGCAACAGCCAACCACTGAAGAAGAATCTGGGATTTCTCAAGTTATTATGAAAATCGTGACAGATCGACAGCTTGGAGAAGACGGTGAGTAAAAGAGACGTTTTGGGGCGGGAGAAAATCTTGAACATTATCTGAATGATAAGATTCAAGAATTTAAGAGTGAAATCTCCAGAGTTGCAGACCGCCGGCTGGAAGAGTGGGCTCACATGACTTCCTGTGCGATCACTGTCTTCTCTACTTTTCAGAATTGAAGACGAAGGCTACTTTGAACACCAACTGACCCTTTGCCAGTCATTTATAAGACGTTGAAGGCCAGCCGTCAATTATTTAATTTTCACTAGCGCTCTACCACTCCCCTGCGTTCTCCCACTGAGGCCTCACCAAGTCACGCACCAACTGCCAACTCCGGCCGACCTCCCCTCGCGGGCGATACGTCCTGACGCCATGGCATTCACGCAGACACCACGTGACTCTGCCCCGGACGCTGCGTACTCGCGCTGTCAGCTGTCCGCCTCCGCGGGCCGTTATGGACAATTCGGATTCCGGGGCGGGGACTTGACATCGGGCGAGCTATTTGAGTGCTGTGCCACTGCCAGTGAACTGCATTTGGATGGTTCCTTCCACCTTAGTACTCTGATTAAGTTTAAAATGTTCGCTTTGCCGGGGTCAGCTATGGACGTTTTGGAGAATATCGAAGGAGACAGCGTGCTGAACTTGTCCAGAATGAATCTGGATACGGTGTCTTTGGAAGACATCAGCGAAGAAAGGAAAAACGAGACTCAACAGTTATTGTTGACACACAACAGATTGATTGTTTTTCCTGAAAGTATCGCCAATTTTAGGAACCTGCTCTTCCTGGACATCAGCTCCAATGGTCTCTCCGTCATCTGCGACGATATCCTGGAACTGACCAAACTTCGGACTTTGATAGCCAAAAATAACAGAATGGACGAATTCTCCCTGCCCAAGGACTTGGGAAAGATGGGTTTGGAAGTTGTCAATTTCAGTGGCAATCGTTTTGAAGAGGTTCCTTCTCAGCTTCTAGAATTGCAAAGACTCAAATCTCTTTCACTTGGGGGAAACAGACTTAAAACTATACCACCAAACATAGAAAACTTAACCAGGTAAGATTTGCCTTTTAATTTCCCTTGAGAAATAATATGGTTACATAGTTTTAATATTTGTACAACCGTGTTATTTTCTAGACCAAATACGCGCCTATAATTTGTTGTATAATCTGAAGATATTTCATTTTCTCAATATGAAACTTGAACTTTACTAAGTTGCTTCACTGATCTGGATGGTTTTCTTGAAACAGCAAGGTCATTCGAGTATTTTTTTCTAAACAAATGCACTTGGCAATTACAAGGTGTTCTGTGAGGTGACATTAACTATTTTCAGTAACATACTGTTACATGTGCAGTAATGTTCAAAAGAACAATGCCATGGAATAAAAGAGCATGTATTAGGCTTGTTGCATGTTATTAAGTAACAATTTGGGACAGCTTTCAATTTTGTAGTTTAACCAGCTCTCCAACAGCTGATGTTTTATAAAATGAATTATTCTCTCAATACTGACTTTACATTAGCCTGTTGTGGCCATTATAATGTTAGTGTATGTACTAACAACACTAAGAACCAGGTCTCCTCACCTTTAGTAAATGTGTGTATAGTTTGAAATAACTTAACTTTAAATTCTGGAATCACTTGTTAAAATTAGATCGGTGTCAACTGAGCTGTCATTCAGCCTTTTTAACTTATTTCTGTATTATGACTTTGATCATCTAATGCAAACTGATCATAGGAGACAACATTTACTATTCTTACCATCATATTTCCTCAGATTCCATTCTTAGCTTCCTATTTCTTACCTATGTGTTGTCTTATATATAAGTGAATTTGTAAAAGTATGCTGACGACATGCAGCTCAACTTTGTCTATATGGTCTGATTACTCGTCTAATGTTCAACACTGAGTAGATTTCCTCCCAGTTACCAGAACGACCAAAGCCATTGTCTTCGGATCCCACTACAAAGTCTGTTTCCTAGCTAGTCACTCCATTTCAGGTCAATGTCTGAGATTAAATCAGGCCAATTTTATTATTCTAGTTGACCTTGGTGAATTTCTGATCATTTGCACAAAAGCCACTTATTTTGATATTCATTACATTGCCTCACCCAGCTCATTTGCTGTTGAAATGCTCGTCCATACTTTTAAAAGTCGAATTTAGAGGTAATGATTGACCTCTCATCTACCATCTTCCATAAACTTAGTGTTGTCTTAAATTCACCCAGTACTCCTGTGCTCACTACCATATATTTATTTCTGGTTAAATAATGCCATAATTTTAACATTTTTAATCCATATTTTCAAATTCTTCTGAGGGCTGTCCCATTCTAACTCCAGACCCTGCTCAAATCTTGTAACCCTCTGAGTTATCTCTGCTCCAATTCTGCCCTCATGCACATCTCCAATTATAATTTGCTGTACATTCTTGGTCTCACATCAGGTACATAGGCCATAGATGCTGAACCTCTAACTCCAGACTCCTGTTTCCTCTTCTGAATGATCTTTTGGTTATCTAGCTAATATCTCCTTATGTGATTCAGTGTATTACTTGCTCGTAAACGCTCCTTTGAATTGCCATGGGATAGTTCATACATTAAGGCCATAAAATGTAAGAGTAGAGATAGGTTATGAGCCAATTGAGTTTGCTTTGCCATTCATGACTTACCTGATTAGTCCTCAATTCCATTTTCTTCCTGCCTTATCCCATTACCTTCCCCTTACTGACTTAAAAATTTGGGGATCTCAGCCTTGAATAAGCTTAATGATCCAGCCTCCACAGCCCTCAGAAATAAAGAATCGTTCAGATTTGCTTTCCTTTGAGAGAACCAATTCCTCCTCATCTGCTCTAACTGAACAGCCCCTTACTCTGAGATTATATCTTGACCTGGATTTTCCTGTAAGGGAAATAACCTCTCAGTATCTGCCCTGTTAAACCTCTAAGAATTTTGTATGTTTCAGTAAAAGTGCCTCTCATGTTTCTAAACTCCAGTGAGCACAGACCTAACTTACTCGACCTCTCATCAGAAGAAAATCCCTCCATATCTAGGATCAATCTGGTAAACCTTCAGTGGATTGCATCCTAAACAAGGGACCAAAACTGTTCACAGTATTCTAAGTGGTGCCTTGTATAGTTTTAGCAAGATGTCCCTATTTTTATATTCTATTTTATTTAAACTAAAGGCCAACATTCCATTTGGGTCTTTCTTATTATTTACTAGATACATGTAGTAGCTTTTTATGATTGTATGCATTAGGATTCGTAAATCTCCCTATGCTGTAGCTTTGTGAAATCATTCCCCATTCAAATAATATTCATATTAATAAAGATGCCGTCCAAATGAGTTGTTTCTATTGTACCTGGTTCGTAATATAATCCATTCTAAGAGTAAATACTGTAGTAACATTCTCCACTGAAGTGTCAGTTTCAGAATCTTTAGTCCAGTGAAGTGAATTCAGATATCTTTATTTTTGAAGATGCTTGACCAGGACCATTACTAAATGCAAATAGGCCACATTTTTTATTACTCATAGAAGAAGAGCCCTTTTTAAAATTTTCTGCTACAAGTGTTTAGTTCTCTGTAATACAGCTTTAAGATCCGATTCGATGGCAGACCACTTGTAAAACCTCAGGGGTATACTTTTTCACACATGCCAAGTTGAGATATCAGATGGAAAATCTGGCTTCACTAACTTATCTTTTGAATATGTTGTAACCTTTTGCCAATCCATATCAGTTTTACTTTTAAATATAAGTTAAACTTCCATATTTCATCACTAACATATTTCAAGAGAGAGCTATAAGTTGTATTGTCATTTTTCTTTGCAATTTAAGGTAATTTGGATGTATATAAATCTAAAAGCATTTGAACGAGGATGTCTCCACAATATATCCTACCCTCAATAAGCTTTCATTACCTTGCCTAAACAATCTATTTACCTCTGCTTAAAGATATTCAAAGTTCCTGCTTCCACTGCCTTTTTGAGAAAACATGTTTCAAAGACTCTCAATGCTGAGGGAAAAATTCTCCTTGTCTCTATCTTTTAAATGGGTGATGTTATACTTTTGGGTGGTAATCATCAGATACGGAAACAAGTAAGGGTGTAAGAGAAAATAAAGAACTGAGGATGCTGAAGATCTGAACAAACAAAAAAAAAACAGAAATTGCTGGAGAAATACAGCAGGTCTGGCAGCATTTGTTGAGAAAGAAGCAGAGTTAACATTTCAAGTCCAGTGACTCTTTATCACTGGAAGTAGCTAGGAAAAGATAGTATTAATATTGATGACTGGGGCTGCGGGGGTGAGTGGATAGGTGAAGAGAGAGCCTACAAGGAGAGAGAAAAAAAAGGCTGGAAACAAAAGGACTGTTGACAGTAAGTCACTCTTTAACTTTGGAACTGCTGCAATCCACAGTGACGCCAGCAAGGGAGTTTCACCATTTGAGCCAGTGATATCTTTTCCAGTTATTATGATGTGTAATTTGGAAGGGAACTTTCAATAGGTATCCCCTTATGTATTTGTTGCCATTGTATTTCTAACTGGTAGAAATTGTGGGTTTGAAGGGTGCCATTGGTAAGACCACATCTGTAGTACTATGCGCTGTACTGGTCACCTTTTTAAATAAAGAAACATGTAAATAAGTTGGCAGCAATTCAGAGAAGGTTTAGCACTGAAATGAATGTGTTGTCTTGGAAGAAAGCTTGTACTTGCAAGGTGTACATCTGCTAGGATTTAGAAGAGCAATACTTGATTGAAACATGTAAGGTCCTGATGGGTAGATCTGAAGAGGTTGTAGAAAATTTATAAGTAGTGGTCACTCATTTAAAAATGAAGGGTCACCAATTCAAAATGAAGATGAGGAAAGAATTATGATCCTTTGTGAGAAATGTCTTTGGAATAGTCCTCCTGGAAAAGGCAGTGGAAGCAGTGTTGTTGTGTATATATCTTTTATGACAGAAATCCAAAGATCCATGTAAGCAAGAGGTTTGGGGGCGATATGGATATGTGGTTACAATCAGATCAGCCATTCTCACATACAGTGTGGAGCAGGATCGAGAGCCAGATGGCCTACTCCTGCTCCTTCCAGTAACATTCATATGTTATCTTAATTAGCACTTTTAAAGAATTAGAATTTTGAGGAGGCTACTATAGAGAATGCCACATATCATTATTAGTGGACGTTATATATGCAGACTAATGCAGGATATAGGGCAATACATGATGGATGCAGTATATTGAGCATGGATGTGGTGAAACTTTTTGGGAGAAAGTACATGGAGAGACGTTTACTAAATATTGTTCTGTGGGTGGTACAAAAATAAGCAACCTGGGGGGGCATATTCGCAAATGTTTGAAAGTGATGGAACAAGTTGGTAAAATCGTTGAGAATGAATTTAAAATATTTGACTTTATATATGAACATTGGATACAAAAATTAAGGAAATCATGCTGTGGAGCCTCAGATGGAATATTGTATGTAATTCCGTGAACCACTTTATGTAGGTTGTGAAGTCCCTGTACTGGATATAGAATCTCCCCTCTCCTTACAGCAGGGATGGATAGGAGAGACCTGAAAAATGGAGAAGTCTTAATAAAGCAGATAGGGAGAATTGACATCCTCAGAAAGTGAGTCAGTGACCTGAGATCTTAGATTAAAAATAAACAGCAAAATAAATGGAGGGAAAATGAGGAGAAATGTTTTCATGTCAAGTGTAGAGAAAAGCTGTAACTCCATGTGTGAAATTCTGATTCTACCAGATTTCCATATAATTTTTGGTAGACAATTCGATGTGTACTTGTGAGCTTACTTCCAGGGTAGCATACTGGGAGACCTCTGAGATTATCTTCAAGAAAAGAGACAGTCTGACTGTGGAAATTAGAGGGAGTTCTGTCTCTCCACCATGGAAATGGTCATCCTGCTATCTACTAATGTCACTTATATCCTGAAGAATTTTAATTGAATGAATTGGGAAGCCTGTTTCCTTTTGAGAATCAATGACAAAGAGGTCATTGAATGAAGGACATTAAGAAACAGACGTTAGGAGAAATTTCTTTTTTGCAGAGGTATGTTGGATCATGACATACTTTGCAGCTTAAAGCAGAGAGAGTTGGATATATATTTGTACCTTCAGAAATGGTCGTGGAAACTGGGCCAGTAAATAATAAAGTGAGGTGAATAGAGCCATTCCATGTTGTTATCAAATACTTGCTTCATTTTGCTTTATTGAAGCTTTGAAAGTTGGTTTTCACTGCCTAAATAAACCAACTTTCAGAACATTTTAACCTAGCATATGAGTTGGTTGATACAATAATCTCAACAACGATTAATACTTGACATAGTGGGCAAAATGTTTTTGCCCCACGTATTTCAATTCAGATGATGCAGCTGTGGCTAGTATTGCATCATCCTTCTAGTAGCTCTTGTACTAGGGGCCAGCTCTAAATCCCTTCAAGGTCTGTGTTTATGTGGCATAAATATTGGATTTGTTCTTCAGTAAAGGTCATGATGATCCTGTAGAATTAGATAAACTGCCCTATTGTGAAAGCATGGTAAAAAGCTCGAGTTTGTATTGCTGTCCTATGCCATTGTACAATGGCAGTGAAAGCATTTACAGTATTTTCAGGCTGTTGTTGTCAATACCTACTGAAGCAGTCCATGCTGATTCTACTTAAATCCACCATTGTCCATTTGTAACCAAATACTTTACCTGTCTTGGTCATCTGTGTATTGTGTCCATAACATCCTACCTGTATTAACTGACATACATTTACAATGTCTTCCTTCTACCATGTCCAAATTCTTTAGCCTGTTTCATCAGTTGGTTTTGTCAGATATTAAAAAAGTCATATTTGCCTTGAAGCATTAACTCTCTCCTTAAAATCTGACAGACAACCTAAGTATATCCAGTGCTTTATTTTTATTTCCAATATCCACAGTATTTGTTTCTTTTTATTATTGGCTGGCAAGTCAGAAAATGTATTTCAGCATAGGCTAATTGCATTGTTATCTAGCTAACGTTGGGAGTTGTTCAGTCGTAGACAGGCTTTTATTGAAAATGCTTTCTATGCAACTGTATTTGCTGAAGAGCATCTTTTACGCAAATAATTTCAGTTACTGATGCCTTTCCATCACATTTAAACATTTGTTTATTTTTTTTGGAAGAAAGGTTATAGAAACAAGGTGGATATATACAGGAAGGAGAAAAGTTTGTTAGATTTAATGGAGGAGGTTTCTGTAGAGCAAATTTTAAAGCATCGACCTGCTGAATCAAATGCCTTTTATAATCTTGTACTATTGTGTGTAGTCAGTTTTTGCTTTGTTCTCCATGGGATGTGGGCATCGCTGGGTAGGCCAGCATGTATTGTCCATCCCTAATAATTGATGACTGTTGACAGTTTTTATTGCTGATTTAGGCTTCACCAATGCAGTTTCTGCAGAATCATTTACTCAGATACTGCAGTTTAGAGCAATGCACAGAGCAGTGGATATGGGCAGATTTGTTAGTTGAATCAGTATTACATGGAGATAAGTTATAATAAATTAAGCAAATGCTATATGTTGGTAGTCCATCTTAATCAAAATAGAAAAATTCTTAGCATTATGGTCTTTGGCCAAATACAGGACATCTCCCTAAAGTCTATTTTTTAATTTGTATCACTCCCTGCACATCATGCTTTTATGAAAATCACACTGGGCAGATGTGTTTTGTTTCTCCTGGCCCACCCCACCAGCTACAAGAATACAATTGAAGAGTTTAACCTGGTTAAAAAATCCTTACCAATTTCAATTGAAGAGGAACAGAAACAGCCCTTCAAGCTGCATTGAGATTGTTTTGCCATTCAAAATTGATCTATATCTCAATTTTATTTGTTCACTGATGCCTTGATTGTCTTATTCAGCAAGAAATGCATCATTCTCTCTCTTTCAAAAATGTACTGCATTTCATTCACCATTTGAGTGTAGGCATACTTTTTCCATTTCCCTCCTAAATAGCAGAGGTTTCATTTGTGACCAGTCATATTCTTGATTTCCTCACTGGAAATAAAACTCCTTTTGTCACTTGAGCACCTTGATTAGATCACCCCTCAGCTCTACAGTGAGTAAAATACATGTTGATGCAAATTATTCTCATATCTTATTCCTTAAGGTTTAAGATCTCATCATTTCAATGAATATGTACTGTATGCCTTACAAGGCATAATATTATTCCAGTTACTCATTGGTCAAAACTGCGGTACTCCAGATGGGTTCTATCAAGAATCTGCATAAATTCAAATTACTAATGAAGTTAGTTTCCTTGATCTAAAGACCAATACTTCATTTGATCTGTTAATAACTTGTGCACCAGCTGTCATGTACTTCTAACCTATCACAGAGTCACACAGCATGGAAACAGACTCTTCGGTCCAACCAGTCCATGCCGGCCATAATCCCAAACTAAACTAGCCCCACCTGCCTGCCCTTGTTCCAAATCCCTTACGGGGATTTCTGGTTTGCGATCAGTAATTTGCTGATTTTTTTTTAGGTGGTTCAAATCACCCCCAGATCCCTGATTCTGACACTGGACTTATTTAGGGAATGTGAAATGAAGAAGGCGGTAAACAGGTGTTTCAGGGCAAAAGAATGCGTTTATTTAACTACAACAAGTATGATACAAGAAATAAAAAGGCAATTGCGATAAAACAGTGAAATTGACAGTTGTACAGAGGACTGAAGGTAGATACACTATATCAAATTAAACAGAGGTTAAAGCTCTATTCAAAGCTAAACAGCAGTTTTAATCAGACACTTTCTTTGGGGTTCCTGCATTGTCCCCCCTCCCTGCTAGCTAGGTTGGAAACTTTGCGGTCTAGGGAGCTTCAGCTCCCCACTGGGTAAAACACAGCTTTAAAGTGCGTTCAGTTGTTGAAGTTCTTGCCGTCAGTTCTCTAGGCTTGAAACAAGCCTTGTCTGGAAGCATTTGATCGGATAGCGCTTGGTTGGCTTCCTACTGTTTTTTTGGATTCTTTTGTTGTGATGATGCTCTTGGTTTGCCTTCCCGGTTCAGCTTCTAGGTTTGTCCTCTGTGGTTAGTGGTTCCAAAGCTAATTGTTGGGGCTAGAGTCTGTGGGGAAACTGTTTGTTCCTGCTGGACCTTGATGTTGGGAAAGTGTCTCTGTCTCTGTGTCTCCCTCCTTCGGTCCAACCAGATGTCCCACCTGCCAGCACCCGGCCCATATCCCTCCAAACCCTTCCTATTCATATACCCATCCAAATGCCTCTTAAATGTTGCAATTGTACTAACCTCCACGACATCCTCTGGCAGCTCATTCCATACACATACCACCCTCTGTGTGAAAAAGTTGCCTCATAGGTCTCTTTTATGCCCTCTAGTTCTGGACTCCCCCCTCCCCAGGGAAAAGACTTTGCCTATTTACCCAATCCGTGCCCCTCATAATTTTGTAAACCTCTATAAGGTCTCCTCTCGGCCTCCGACGCTCCAGGGAAAACAGCCCCAGCCTGTTCAGCCTCGCCGTATAGTTGAAATCCTCCAACCCTGGCAACATCCTTGTAAATCTTTTCTGAACCCTTTCAAGTTTCACAACATCTTTCCGATGGGAAGGAGACCAGAATTGCATGCAGTATTCCAACAGTGGTCTAACCAATGTTCTGTACAGCCGCAACATGACCTCCCAACTCCTGTACTCAATACTCTGACCAATAAACGAAAGCATACCAAACACCTTCTTCACTATCCTATCTACCTGCGACTCCACTTTCAAGGAGCTATGAACCTGTACGCCAAGGTCTCTTTTTGTTCAGCAACACTCCCTAGGACCTTATCATTAAGTGTATAAGTCCTGCTAATATTTGCTTTTCCAAAATGCAGCACCTCGCTTTTATCTGAATTAAACTATATATGCCACTTTTCTCAGCCCATTGGCCCATCTGGTCAAGATCTTGTTGTAATTTGAGGTAACCCTCTTTGCAGTCCACTACACCTCCAATTTTGGTGTCATCTGCAAGCTTACTAACTGTACCTGTTATGCTCGCATCCAAATCATTTATGTAAATGACAAAAAGTAGAGGACCCAGCACTGATCTTTGTGGCACTCCACTGGTCACAGGCCTCCAGTCTGAAAAACAACCCTCCACCACCACCCTCTGTCTTCTACCTTGGAGCCAGTTCTGTATCCAAATGGCTAGTTCTCCATGTATTCCGTGAGATCTAACCTTGCTAATCAGTCTCCCATGGGGTACCTTGTTGTACACCTGACTGAAGTCCATATAGATCACATCTACCACTCTGCCCTCATCTATCCTCTTTGTTACTTCCTCAAAAAACTCAGTCAAATTTGTGAGACATGATTTCCCACGCACAAAGCCATGTTGACTATCTCTAATCAGTCCTTGCCTTTTCAAATACATGCTGAAAATGTGTTGCTGGAAAAGCGCAGCAGGTCAGACAGCATCCAAGAAGCAGGAGAATCAACGTTTCGGGCATGAGCCCTTCTTCAGGAATACATGTACCCTTTCCAAATACATGTACATCCTGTCCCTCAGGATTCCCTCCAACAACTTGCCCATCACCGACATCAGACTCACTGGTCAATAGTTCCCTGGCTTATCCTTATCATCCTTCCTTCTTAAACAGTGGCACCACGTTAGCCAACCTCCAGTCTATCGACAATTCGCCTGTGACTATCAATGATACAAATATCTCCGTAAGAGGCCCAGCAATCACTTCCCTAGCTTCCCACAGAGTTCTCTGGTACATCTGATCAGGTCCTGGGGACTTATCCACCTTTATGCATTTAAAGACATCCAGCACTTCCTCCTCTGTAATTTGGATACAAGGTGTAACCATCTATTTCCCTACAGTCTCTATCTTCCAAATCCTTTTCCACAGTAAATACTGATGCAAAATACTCGGTTAGATCTCACGGAATACAGGGAGAGCTAGCCATTTGGATACAGAACTGGCTCAAAGGTAGAAGACAGAGGGTGTTGGTGGAGGGTAGTTTTTCAGCCTGGAGGCCTGTGACCAGTGGAGTGCCACGAGGATCGGTGCTGGGTCCTTTTTGTCATTTACATAAATGATTCAGATGCGAGCGTAAGAGGTACAGTTAGTAAGTTTGCAAATGACACCAAAATTTGGAGGTGTAGTGGATAGCGAAGAGGGTTACCTCTGATTACAACAGGATCTGGACCAGATGGGCCAATGGGCTGAGAAGGGGCAGATGGGGTTTAATTCAGATAATTGAGAGGGGCTGCATTTTGGGAAATGAAATCTTAGCAGGACTTATACGTTTAACGGTAAGGTCCTAGGGAGTGTTGCTGAACAAAAAGACCTTGCAGTGCAGGTTCATAGCTCCTTGAAAGTGGAGTCGCAGGTAGATAGGATAGTGAAGAAGGTGTTTGGTATGCTTTTGTTTAATGGTCAGAGTATTGAGTACAGGAGTTGGGAGGTCATGTTGCGGCTGTACAGGATATTGGTTAGGCCTCTGTTGGAATATTGCGTGCAATTCTGGTCTCCTTTCTATCGGAAAGATGTTGTGAAACTTGAAAGGGTTCAGAAAAGATTTACAAGGATGGTGCCAGGGTTGGAGGATTTGAACTATAGGGCGAGGCCGAACAGGCTGGGGCTGTTTCCCCTGGGGCATAGGAAGCTGAGAGGAGACCTTATAGAGGTTTACAAAATTATGAGGGGCACGGATAGGGTAAATAGGCAAAGTCTTTTCCCTGGGGTTGGGGAGTCCAGAACTAGAGGGCATAGGTTTATGGTGAGAGGGGAAAGATATAAAAGAGACCTATGGGGCAACGTTTTCACACAGAGGGTGGTACGTGTATGGAATGAGCTGCCAGAGGAAGTGGTGGAGGCTGGTACAATTGCAACATTTAAGAGGCATTTCGATAGGTATATGAATAGCAAGGGTTTGGAGGGATATGGGCCGGGTGCTGGCAGATGGGATTAGATTGGGTTGGGATATCTGACTGGTACGGACGGGTTGGACCGAAGGGTCTGTTTCCATGCTGTACATCTGTATGACTCTACTGCCACTGGAATTCTTTTCAAACTAAGCTGATATGGTATGGGTGGCACAGTGGTTAGCACTGCTGCCTCATAGCATCAGGGACCTGGGTTCATTTCCAGCCTCTGGCGACTGTCTGTGTGGAGTTTGCACATTCTCCCATGTCTACGTGGGTTTCCTCTGGGTGCTCTGGTTTCCTCCCACAATCCAAAGATGTGCAGGCTAGGTGAATGAGCCATGCTAAATTGCTCATAGTGTTCAGGGATGTGTAGCATTAGTCAGGGGCAAATATATAGTAATGGGTTTGGGTGAGAGACTCTTTGGAGGGTTGGCGTGGACTTGTTGGGCCAAAAGGCCTATTTCCACACTGTAGGGATTCTATTTTCATTCAGTACAATCCCACATCCTGTAAGATAACAATGAGATGAAAAGTCTGAACCTAGGAGGAATAACTTTTTTTTCCAAAGTAATTCCCCAGTTTATAATGGAAAACTATACAGCACTCTTATTTGTTGACTTTTTTTTTTGCGATGTCAAGAGTTTAGCTCCATGGAGACCTGCCAGATAGATCTCCTGCTTCCTGCTCGCCTGCTGTGGGAGTGTCTCAAAATAGCTTTATTGAATACAGTTGGGAGTGCAATTGGCCGGAGAGCTTTCTACCTGCTCATTAATTTCTATCTGTGAAGTTAGTATTGTTCTTCCCACATTTTCAGATTTGTAAAATGTGAACAAATGAGACATTAATAAAAGTAGCTTAGAGTGAATATTATTTCTCAAAAGGACAAAAGCCTTTTGACTTCTTTTACATAGGATATACAACATGAAAACAGGACATCTAGCCTAAATAGTCCCAAGACAGCATTATGCTCCACTTGAATCTCTTTCTGTCCACAATCTCCTTCATGTACTTATCTGACCTTCCTTTTAAGTACACCTAAAGGATTTCTTCAACCACTCCCTTTGATGATGATTTCCACATTCTAATAACGCTTTGGATAAAGAAGTTGATTCTGAGCTATGTTCATTTTCTCTATTTTGTCTAGTTGGAGATCCAATCCAAAAATGACCAAGTGTACAGAGGTAGTTAACAAAACTAACAATGTTACACCTGATTTTTAAAGTGTAGAATAGATATTAAGAATCACGATTAAACTGAGTTTCCTGATTTGTAGTACAGTGGTTAATTTTTCATTTTGGCATGGGCGGAAAACTCTCCGCAGCTAAACAGCTGTATTTTATACACATACCTTTTTTTTCTCTTTTCCAATGACATAATTATGAAACATACTCTGACTTTATCTGCTTCTACTCCTCCCAAAATAGTACAGTAGTTATGTGTGGTTACCTTGACCATTTCACAACATTGAGATTGTATTTCTTTATCTTTCTTTCATGTGATCTTTAATGTCATCTCCATAATATTCAAGTGCATTAAATCTGTTAAGTTACCATGTGATACTTTTTGTCCCAGCGCAGTAAAATCCAGAATGTAAACTCATGCCAAGTTTCGAAAACTTTTCCATCATGAGTTTTTTATTATTACCCTAAATGGGGCGGGGGGAGAAAACAACTATCATTAGATAATGATGCAATGCACTAAGGCTTGAGTGTTTTGCAGACTGCCTGACTGTGCTGAATATTGTACTGTTCTTTGTAGTCAGCAGAATTGTAGGCCAATTGCTGTCAGCATGAACTTGACTCTCTCCCTGGAGTTCTTCCAATCATAAATAGCTCTGAAGTAAGAAAACTCTTTCTACCATTTTCCTTCTGAATCTATCCTACATTTCTGAATTTTTGTTTTCTGTAGCCTATTGACTTGAACTTAATTTCACTTGACTATTCTCCTCCTTTTTCTGTTGGCTAATTGAGGATGTTACCCAGATGCAGAATAAGTACAAACTTTCATTTTCCAAAATGTTATTAGATTGTAAAAATTAACTTAAGAATGTTTGTTTGAAAATGACTAGTGTTTGATTCAATTGTAAAGGGATCAGTTGAAATTTTCTTGAAAAAATATTTCAATTCACAATGTTTACCATTTGTTATCCATCAGATAGTGAAGCAGTCCATGTTCCCATGCAGCAAGACCTGAACAATGTCCTGGCTTAGGATAACAAGTGTCAAGTAATACATTTTGAGAGAGAGGCAGAAATGGGAAATCATAGGCCAGTTCGCCTGATCTCAGTTGTTGGTCAGATTTTAGAGTCCCATTTGTTAAAGATGAGATTGTGAAGAACTTTGAAGTGCATGGTAAAGTGTGCTGTGTCAGCATAACTTTGTCAAGGGGAGGTTATGCCTAAGAAATCTGTTAGAATTCTTTTGAAGAAGTAACAAGCAAATTACACAAAGGTGACCCAGTAGACGTGATCTATTTGGGTTCCAGGAGGCCTGTGGCAAGGTACCACACATATGGCTGCTAAATAAGATAAGAGTCCATGATGTAAGGGGCAAGGTTTTGACCTGGTTAGAAGATTGGCTACTGGCAGAAGGCAGAGAGTAGGCATAGAGGGGTCTTTTTCAGGATGGCAGCTGGTGATGAAGAATTCAGCAGGGTCACGATTGGGACCATAACTTTAGTATTCGCATTATACATTTAATGAAATGGACAAAGGAACTGAGGGCATTGTTGCTAAAGTTGCAGATGACACATATGGAGGGGCAGGTAGTGTTGGGGAGGCTGCAGAAGGATTTGGATAGGATAGGAGAGTGGGCAAATAAGTAGCAGATGGAATGAAATGTGGCAACGTGTGAAGTCATGCACTTTTGTTAGAATATTAGAGGCAAAGATTATTTTCTGAATGGGAACAGGCTTCGGAAATCTGAAGCACAATGGGATTTCGGATTCTCTAAAGATTAACAAGCAGGTTCAGTTGACAGGTTAAAATGCAAATGGAACGTTAGCATTCATTTTGAGAAGTCTAGAATACTAGAGGAGGGGTGTACTGCTGAGGCTGTATAAGACTCTGGTCCGATTGCATTTGGAATATTGTGAGCAGTTTTGGGCGCCATATCTAGTATTAGAGGGGATGTTCACAGAATGATCTCAGGGATGAAAGGTTTGTCATTTGAAGAGTGGTTGAAGGCTCTGGGTCTGAAATTGGTGAAGTTGAGCAGGATGAGGGATGATTTCAATGGAAGGTCTGGTTAGTGTCAATGTGAAAAATCTTTCCACTAGTAGGAAAGACTAGAATTAAGGAAACCCATGCAGCGAAGATGTAATCTTTGGCACTGAGATGAGGAGGACTTTTTTCAGCTAGAAGGTGGTTTAATCTGTCAAACTCGATGCCATAGAGGGCTGTGGAGGCCAAGTCATTGTGTGTATTTAAGACAGAGATGGATTGGTCCCCTTACTAATCAAGAACCTATGGTTATGGGGACAAGGCAGGAGAATTGAATTGAGAAATGTATCTGCCATGATTGAATGCTTAAATTTGAAAACTGAATATTGGAATGGACATCACACCTATGTGATACAGGCAGCGTATCAACTGTGTGCTGTTTGTTGCATATGAGCATGGTGGCTCAGTGTTAGCACTGCTGCCTCACAGCACCAGGATTCCAGGTTCGATTCCCGCCTTGGGCAACTGTGTGGTGTTTGCACATTCTCCCCATGTCTGCGTGGGTTTCCTCCAGGTGCTCCTGTTTCCTCCCACAGTCCAAAAATGTGCAGGTCAGGTGAATTGGCCATGCTAAATTGCTCATAGTGTTAGGTGCATTAGTCAGAGGGAAATGGATCTAGGTGGGTTACTCTTCGGAGGGCCAGTGTGGAGTGGTTGGGCCAAAGGGCCTGTCTCCACGCTTTGGGAATCTAATCTAATCAGAGCAGTGTTATACTGTTCAATGCATCGTCAAGGGGTCTGATAGTAAGTGCCATTTCTAGTTGAAGGCAGCTTGCACCTTTTTAAAGGAGAAGTGTGAAATGGTGGCAGGTTTTGAAAAGTGAATCTGTAATGTGTATGGTTTGAGAAATAGCTGACGGTGTAAGAGAATGAGCACTTAAATTTTTAGAAAATACATTTGAGGCCATGGTCGAAGAGGAAGAGAGAGAGATCCTGTATTCACTGAGGAGGCAGAAGATTCTCCTCAAATATACCCAGGAGGCAATGAAAGGAAGTATCAACAGAAACCAATAACAGTAATATTACTCCAAGAATCTGGAATGCAGAGCAGGAAGATGTTTAATAATCAGGCATGTTCTATCAATGTTCAATCTTCAAGAAATTCACCAATTGCACCTCTATTCTTATCCATACCTCACTTTGTATGCCCTTAGAGCCACTTAATAATCATCTCCATCAGTGCTTGTGCTTAATTTCTGCGCTTCTTTCACACTCTGAACTCCTAGCTCACACTGACTGGTGGTCTTTCAAATATGATAGCCACATCAGCCTACTATATTGCTGGATACTTAGTGAATCTCTGCCCCCTTTTTAAGATTAGAATATAGTTTTTAAAAAAAAGCAGGGAACTCGAAAGAACCAGAAAAAGATAAATACCTGTTGTTTTTTTTAAACCCAGTGGAGGAGATAGTATTGGTTGTCATGAGAAGGAGCAACATTTGAAGATGTGGTAATTGACTGGATAGATGATGAGGGTATGTGTACCTAACTCTCCACTCTCTTAACTTTTTAATTGATCCCACAGTCTTTTCTGATGGGCAAGCTGTAGCTAGGAGCAATGGTATATTGATGATATTAATGGGCTAGTCATCTAGAGTCTGAACTAATGATCTGGTGGCCAAAGATCAAATTCCACTTTTTCAGCTGATCATTTTAAATTCCATTAAGAAATTTGTAATAAAAGCTTTATGAAAACTATTAACGATTAAAACCTATCATTAAGCAGTTATAAAAATCACTAGTAAATGACTCTGACTTTAGCACAATGCCCTTTTGGTGGAAATTTTGTCCTTTTAACCTATGTGATTACAGACTTACAGCAATGTGATTGACTCTGACTCTTTTTTGGCCCTTTGCAATTGCATCGTGAGTTAATAAGTTAAAGGTTAACCTTTTTTAAGAAGAACCTACTGCCCGTTTTCCAACTCCGATTAGCCACCTCCTGCACTGGATCGGCAAACATCCTTTGGACCAAGGAGTGGAAAATACAGGAAGTCACTAACCAGTCCTTTCTGATGCTCTGTCAAATAGAGTCATAGTCATAGAGATGTAGAGCATGGAAACAGACCCTTCGGTCCAACACAATCATGCCGACCAGATATCCCAACCCAATCTAGTCCCACCTGCCAGTGCCCGGCTCATATCCCTCCAAACCCTTCCTATTCATATACCCATTCAAATGCCTCTTAAATGTTGCAATTGTACCAGCCTCCACCATATCCTTTGGCAGCTCATTCCATACACGTACCACCCTCTGCATGATAATGTTGTCCCTTAGGTCTCTTTTATATCTTTCCCCTCTCACCCTAAACCTCTAGTTCTGTACTCCCCGACCCCAGGGAGAAGACTTTGTCTTTGTTAGGTTTTCATTTGCCCCAGTAAGAATGGTCCTTCCGGAATAGATTCAGTCTGGGTCAGTGCCCTTGTGCAATCAATCTCCATTGCTGAGAGCTCAGTACAAATCATTTATGAATTTGTGGAGAGATGTACAATGCTGCACATGATCAAGCAATGTTCCCTCTACAGACTAAATACAGGACTAATCACTTTACGCCCAGCAATTAGAGGCTATAGACTGGCTGTGGCGATGTTTTTCACTGAAATAAGAAATAAATGAGAGTTAACAGTAAATAGGGATCGGAAATAAATGCTGGATGACAGTGATGCCCACATTGTGTGCATTGTGTAAATTTTAAAAATGATGTATGCACTCACTGATTACTTTCTCACCTTCCCACATCAAAATATGACTGATGTCCATTTTTCATTTCAGGTGCACAAGAAATAAAACTTTTCCAAACGTTTAGAAAGAGAAAGATAGCAGTGAAATTGCAGAGACAATATTGCTTTCATCTTTCACTATCAATGAGCAACTTAGAGTCTGATGATTTACATGCTGGTCAGGCTCCAACACAATTTACAGAAGCATGGATGGTAGATGGTGTAGGAGTCAGCTCACTAGGAAGTCACAGTTGCACACTAATTCTGTTGTGGAAGAAGGTGGAGAAACCAAATGCTTGCTGCACTGTGGACAACCTATGGACAATGTCAAGAAACATGGCCTTGAGGACCAGTTTGGTGCAGGCTTTGTGCAGACCTTGAAGTCCATCCATTCCAGTGTCAAATCAATGGTCACCGCCATCAGCACTTCTTTAGAACCCACAAAGATAATATCTGATCTCAAAATTCCTATTGCAGTGCATATCAATGGTCTTGTGTGCAGAATTGGCAGTTCAGACTGCTGCCATCATTGGCTACAAATACCATCGTTAAAAGAGATAGCCATGGTATCCAGCATTTGTTCTTCAAGGATTGTTGATATCAGAGAATGGTAGTGGCTTTGAGGTGGAGGAGTTTTGAGTTGGTTGCCATTCCTACTCCCAATCCTGTCACTATGCTCATGTCCTTGCCTGTCAGCTAGCCAGCCCAAGCTGAATTGATACAATCTGAAGTCAAGTGCTCTAAGTTAAAAACTGTTTGAGACTGTTATCCAAAGACATTCATGTTCTAACTCCATTAAATCTCAGCAATCTTCCTCTAACCATACTTCAGCTACTAGGAATCATTTTATCGGATCACAAGGATAGCAAAACATGCACAAATGTTTACGTAATTACTATGTTTGTAAAATTTGATTAGAATGCATATTTTCCGGAGTTTTTGTTGCCGGGAGCAGCTATCTGGCCCATTACCTCTTTGCTGTCTCTGCAGCAATTTAGTCCTCAACTCTGCTTTTCACTCAAACCTTGCAAAACCATCTTCTTCAAGCACATGACAAATTGACTATGAGATCTGATTCCACAATCATGCTGCAGATCTTACCAACCCTCTGTATGAAGAATATTTTTCTTTTACCCTCCAATTTTAATCTATGATCTTTTGAGTGTTGGGGAAAAGATAATGTGTTGATTTACTCTTAATGTATGGGGTGGTGTGGTTGAGGATTCTGGTATTGCTCATTAGTTATTTGATCCTTTAGAGTCTAGGCAGAAATAAGCCGACTACATGGTGTCTGTCAACTTCTTTCTCTGTCTTCTCTTTTTTAGATCCTATTCATTAGCTTCTTGTTGGATAGACAGTGGTAATAGACAGTTGGATATCAGTGTTCCCTGATATTACCAATGTTGCATTGCATGCTGCTCCAATATCATTTAGCTGAGTATTGAAGCCCCTTCCCAAACAATCCTAATGGTGTCAGTCACACTACACCTAGTCCATTTTTAAAATTTGAAATCACGAGCTTTCAGAGCGTTGCTCCATCACCTGATAAAGCACTGAAAACTTCTTGCCCTGCTTTGTGTTTGCAGTTTGACCGCAGAAGTTGCCAGATTTCAGTCACAAATTCATATGAAACAAGCTTTTCATATGTTGGTTGTCACTGACATTGTGATCAGTAAATTGTCTGTAAAGACCCTTTCCACATATACATTTCTCTGCCACCTACATTCCTTTTGAGCAGAAAGGAAATTTGCATAACCTCTGCTTGTCTCAGTCATGTTCAATCCCTAGGTGAAGCCCTATCAGGCTACCCATTTCTGTACACAACTTGTTTCAAGCCAAATTTAACCTAAACAAATACCATCCAGATCATTTTTTTGTTGTTGATTATTCAAACTACATCTAGGTCTAGAAACAGACAATTGCATCAGCAGTCAGAAGAAATAATCTTACCACTAAGCTAGTAGATAGTTCCTGATGCCTTTTAAGTAGCACTTTTGGGGCCTGTTTAACATTATTTCAACCTTACACAACTAAACATAGGGTATTGAGGGGAATGTGCACTTTGAAACTGGGAGGACTAGTATCCGTTGCACAAAGACTTGCTCTGCATGCAGCTTTTCATTAGGCACATTTACAAACTCCTTCGCCTACATTGCGTTGTGTGTGTGTGCTTCCTGTTGGATAAATGCTTGTGCATCTCAGACCCCAGTTTTGAATAATCTCATGTTCGTGTAACATCTTGGGGTGCTACACAAATCAATTTGTACCCCAGTAACTCAGTTAATCATCAATCCCTGTTTTTAAAGCCTTGTTTGCAGTGAATTTTTTTTCTAGTCTAAACATTGCTGTAATTTTATTGGAACTGAATCTTGTGTAATGATGTTAAGCTAGTTGATAAACCAAGGCATGTGTACTTGGGGAGTACTTCTATGTACCATATCTCCTGAATGAAATAGATAAGATTTGTTTTGTGTTTTGAAAATGTTTATTTTTAGTCTAATATTTCCAGTCACTGAAAAGGTGCTTTCTGTCTTAGGAAAGAGCAGTTAGTCGAATTGGAAATTGTAGGAAACTGCTGGCTCATGTCCAGTGCAGTTGGCATGTATGAAGCGGTGAACTCATTTAACGCCTTGCATTTTGGCAATACTTGACTTGACAACTGCTAGTGGCCTACTGAAATAACAGTCTAATATATTGTAATGTTACATCACGTGAGTTGCTCCAAATGCGAAGGTTAAAAATTACTAATTTGTTAAAGCAGTGATTTTCTTTCTTGTGTACCATTTCAAACTCATTCTGAAGCAACTGTATATTTAGAAGTGCACTAATGCACTGCTTTCATTCTGTTGGAAAGAATTTTTTTTTTTTTAAAAATGCATTTCCATGCACATGCAAGGAAACCTTTGCATGTTTAATTTTTTTGAAAGGTTAGTTTTCTTCAGCAACAGTTGAAGTTTTTGGAAAAGCAAAACATCTTAGTTTCTGGAGATCTGAAATAAAAACTAAGTGCTTGAGAAACTCAGGTCTGTCCACAACTGGGGTGAAAGAAACAGAGTTAACATTTTAAGTCAGTATAGTCTCCAAGGCTAGAATGTGTTTTGTGTTAATCATGTTTCCTGTGTTGTGCTGAGACATGTTGCCCAATATTCCTGATATATAAGGCTTGGCACACTTAGCACAGTAAGAAAAACAGAAATTGATGGAAAAATTCAGCAGGTCTGGCAGTATTTGTGGAGAGAAAGCAGAGTTAATGATTCTGGCTAGAACTGACCCTTCCTCATCACCGTATGTAATATTAAAACATTTAAACCACGTACCACACTGAAAGAAGAGTCATAAGCAAAATTTACTAATTTATGATTTTCAAGGATGGCAGAACATAACCTGAAAAGAATCCCAGTTACACAAAAAATGTGGTGACATATTATTGTAAGCTAGTCACCTTTTTCTAAATGTGGATCTGTCTGAAAATCCATTTATTATTTAGTGAAGCTTAAAGTATCCTTTTCTCCTTTTGTCAAACACTTGAAAATTTGGATTGTAATGAGAAGAGGTTTGGGACACATTGCTCTATGCGAAGCATCAGCAGACAGCAGCCAAGGACCTGCATTCTGAAAGAATACTCCTAGTAAATGAACTTTTTGTTCCATTCTATTTAACTGCATAATTGACAAGTTCCTTGCATTATGTTGCATTTTCCCTCCATTTTAGCCATGCCCACCCGCCCCATCTCCCCGCCTCAGTTCCTCTTGAACCCTACCCCCAGTTTTTATCATGTGCAAATTTTGATACTAAGTTACTTGTTCCTTCAACTAAATCAGAAATGCAAATTATGAATAACTGTTCCCTTTGTTTCTCTTTGTTTCACTCTGTCTGGCTCTCTCTACCTCTGCGGTGATACTGATATGCTATATTTCACAATTGTGTAGAACCTCCAGTCAGTTATTTCTAGCTTTTACCCCACCTTTTTTTGCTTTCTAGTTTTTATCTAAGTTGTTATTTATCTCTTTGCCCTAACACTACATGCCTTAAACATTGTCACAGTCATACAATATGACATTGCATGTTACTGAAACCGTTCTTGCTGACTCACTATCAGGCAGTTTTACACGACCAGTGTCAAAGTGTGGTAGTGGAAAAACACAGCAGGTCAGGCAGGAGAGCATCTGAGGAGCAGGAGAATTGATGTTTCAGGCATAAGCCCTTTGTCAGGAATGGAGGGGGGATGCGGGAGGAAAGGGGCTGAGAGATAAAATAGGAGGGTGGTGTTGGGGAAAGGTAGCTGGGAAGATGATAGATGCAGGTGGGGGTGGTGGGGAGGGAGGAATGGATAGGTGGGAAGGAAGATTGGCGGGTGGGACAGTTCAAAGGGTGGTGCCAAGTTTAAGGGTTGGATCAGGGATGAGGTGGGGCGGGAAGGGAGATTAGGAAACTAGTGAAGGTGATGTTGATGCCGTGTGAGTGAAGGGTCCAAGGTGGAAGATGCGGCGTCCTTCCTCCAGTCATCAGCTGGCTAAGATTTGTCAGTGGAGGAGGCCCGGGACTTGCATGTCTTTAGTGGAGGGGGTGTTGAACTGGTTAGTCACAGAGTGATGGAGTTGTTTGGTGAGTGTGTCCCAGAGATATTCCCTGAAACACTCCACAAGTTGATGTCCTGTTTCCCAAATGTGGAGGAGACCACATAGAGAACAATGAACACAGTAAATGAGGTGTTTGGATGTGCAGGAAAATCTCTGCCGGTGTGGAAGGATCCTTTGGGGCCTTGGATAGAGGTGAGCATGGAGGTGTGGGTGCAGATTTTATACTTTTGTGGGTGACATCCACCCTCCCAGTCCTGAAGAACCTGAAATGTTGACTTCTCCATCTCCTGATGCTGCCTGACTTGCTGTGTTCTCCTGCTTGTCTACCTTGGATTCCAGCATCTGCAGTTTTATTGTCTCTTAATTAGAGAGGGAATGCTGAAATTTTGACCGTGATAGTGAAGGAGTAGTGATCTATTTCCAAGTCTGGATCGTGAATAGGTCGGTGTGGAATCTGCAGGTGGTGGAGTTTCTGTGTATCTGCTGCCCTTGCACTTCTCAACGGAAGTGGTCATGGGTTTGGAAGATGCTGTCTGAGGAACTAATGTTGGATTTCTGCAGTGCATCTTGGTAGATACTCACTGCTGCTTCTGAGCGAGGTGGTGGATAAGAGGGGATGTTTTGTAGATGTGATGCCAATCCAATGCTCGATTTGGTGTCAAGCATTTTAAGTGATGTGATGCTGCACTCATGCAGGCAAGAGCAGATATTCCATCACACTCCTAACTTGTGCCTAAGTTGCAGCAAGCTCCAGGGAGTCAGGAGGTTAGTTATTCTCTGCATAATTCTTGGCCTCTGACCAGTTCTTGTAGCTGCAGTTTGTGACTACACTGTAGTTTGGTTGAGTTTCTGGTCAATGGTAACCTTCCCAGGATGTTGATAATGGGGTGATTCAGTGATGGTAACTGCCACTGAATGTTGAGGGGCATTTATTAGTATCTCTCTCTTGTGTGGGATGCTCATTGCCGGTGTTTTGTGTGGCATGAATGTGACTTGCTACATTTCAAACCAAGTCTGGAAGTTGCCTTGTTCATGAAAATTGGACTTAAGGAATTACCTGGGGGTCAAAAAAAACTGTCAGAATTTTTGCTAAAGTAAAATTTGGGCTTGAGAAAAGATAATGCTCTAGTTATAGCAAATGCTGCCAATACTGTTTGGTTTCACAAACCATCTGGAAACACTCTTCCCTTTATTGAGGATGAATTAGAGGTCCTGCTGCAGATTGTGCAGCAAAGAGGATTATCCTTCTTCACGTGGATCTGGTAGAGTGTATCAATGGAAGAGTCAAGCTGCGCAGAAACAAAAACAGTTTGTGCTTTAAAACATTGTGTATTTGGAGAAGTGCTGAAGTAAATGTTTGGCACATGTAGGTAATGTATTTTGTTAATGGAGCACATTTGCGTAGGTTAACCCAAATTTGTGAGCTGTATCATGTTAGCTGGCAAAGTATAGAGAGAACATTTTTCTTCCCCCTACTGCACACATTTTTATTGTTGAGAAGGTGTTAAGCACAATGTTTATGGTGGGGTTTTCCAGAGGGCTTTACAGTCCTCTGAAATTGGAATTACTGCTGTATGGTAGGAAATGGAGTAACAAGCTTTCACTCCTCAAGGTCATGCAAACAGCAATGAGGTAAATGATCAGATCAGATAATGTTAATGATGCTGGCTGATGGATAACTACTGGCTGTAACATTGCTCTGTCATTCTTTGGAAAATACTAAGGGATCTTTTGCATCCACTTGAGAGAGCAGGGCTTTGATATAATATCTCATGCAAAAGCTGTCACCTTTTGACAATTTAACACTTCCTCCAGTGTTGTACTAAGGTACAGATATTGGTCTAGACTAGCATTCTGAGCTTTTCTACTGGGATTTAAACCTACAACCTTCTGAACTGATAGTGCTACAATGATTGATCCAATATTGCTAACAGAACCACATTCTATATGAAACTCCCCAGCAGCCATTATTACCAGTTTTTCTTGAAGCCTCGTACCTTGAGGCCAACCTTGAGAGAACAGCCAGGGAATTCCTAGAGGCATGGCACTCATCCACAGATTCAATCAATAAGCACATCAACCTGGACCCAATATAACGGCCACTGCAGCGGACAGCTGGAACTGACAACCGGAAGCAGCAAATCACTATACATGCTGGAGGAACATCACAGAAGCGCTTCACAGGAGGCTCCAAAGCACTGAGGATGTCACCTAGTCAGGGGACGAAACGTCTGCAACACAAATTCCCAGCTTAGCGAACAGAACCACAACAAAGAATAATTTGATTAGGGATAATTAGCACGGTTTTGTGAAGGGTAGGTCGTGCCTCACAAACCTTTATTGAGTTCTTTGAGGTGGTGACCAAACAGGTAGATGAGAGTAAACCGGTTGATGTGGTGTATATGGATTTCAGCATTTTGATAAGGTTCCCCACAGTAGGCTATTGTACAAAATGTGGAGGAATGAGAATGTGGGAGATATAGCAGTTTGGATCCGTAATTGGCTTGCTGAAAGAAGACAGAGGGTGGTGGATGATGAGAAATGTTCATCCTGGAGTCCAGTTACCAGTGGTGTACCGCAAGGGTCGGTGTTGGGTCCACTGCTGTTGGTCATTTTTATAAATGACCTGGATGAGGGCATAGAAGGGTGGGTTAGTAAATTTGCAGACAACACTAAGATCGATGGAGTTATGGATAGTTGTAGGTTACAGAGAGACATAGATCAGCTGCAGAGCTGGGCTGAGAGGTGGCAAACAGAGTTTAATGCAGACAAGTTTGAGGTGATTCACTTTGGCCAGAGTAACCGGAATGCAAAGTACTGGGCTAATAGTAAGATTCTTGGTAGTGTAGATGAGCATAGAGATATCGGTGTCCAGGTACACAGATCCTTGAAATTTGCCACGCAGGTTGACAGGATTGTTAAGAAGGCATACGGTGTTTTAGTTTTTATTAATAGAGGGATTGAGTTCTGGAACCATGAGGTTATGCTGCAGCTGTACAAAACTCTGGTGCGGCTGCAGTTGGTGTATTGTGTACAGTTCTGGTCACCGCATTACAAGAAGGATGTGGAAGCTTTGGAAAGGGTGCAGAGGAGATTTACTAGGATGTTGCCTGGTATGGAGGGAGGGTCTTACGAGAAAGGCTGAGGGACTTGAGGCTATTTTCGTTAGAGAGAAGAAGGTTGAGAGGTGACTTAATAGAGACATAGAAGATAATCAGAGGGTGGACAGGGAGAGCCTTTTTCCAAGTATGGTGACGGTGAGCATGAAGGGGCATAGCTTTAAATTGAGAGGTGATAGATATAGGACAGATGTCAGAGGTAGTCTCTTTACTCAGAGTAGTAAGGGTATGGAATGCTTTGCCTGCAACGGTAGTAGATTCGCCAACTTTAAGTACATTTAAGTCGTCATTGGACAAGCATATGGACGTACATGGAATACTATAGGTTAGATGGGCTTCAGCTTGGTATGACAGGTTGGTGCAACATTGAGGCCGAAGGGCCTGCACTGCGCTGTAATGTTTTATGTAATGTTACATTGAAAGCTTCTGTGTTGTTGATCCGGGTCAGCAAATATGGCATGTTGCACATCTCTCATTCCCTAATTCAGATCTGATGTCTTTGTTAAAAATTAGAAATGATTCTCTTAAGGGTTGCTGGGTCACATACTTTTTACTGTATTCGTTTCTGCAATGTGGTTGTCACTGACTAGGCCAGCATTTAGTGCTCAACCCTAATTGTTCTCTAACTGAGAGGCTTGCTTAGACATGTTAAGAACCAATCACATTGCTGTAAGTATAGAGTCACATGTCGGCCAGACTGGGTGAGGATGGTAGATTATCTGCCTAAAGGGCATTAGTGAACTCTGAAGCTTTGCAGCAATCAGCAATGGCTAAATGGTCACTATTCGGTCAGCTCTTACTCTTACTTACTTTTATTTAATTCACATTTCACCATCTATAGTGGGATTCAAACCCAGTCCCCCAGAACATTACCCTGAGTTTCTCGCTTGCTAGTACAGAGACACTGCCTCCCCTGACAGTGAATAACCAGCAGATAGCATTGAGACTAAAGCAAACATAAGTTTACATTGCATGCCTGAAGACACAATTTCGATTTGCATTCACCAGATCTCGTCTGGTCTTGACTTCTGTTTATGTCACATTTACCTTCTAGGAAATGAATGTAGCCCCATTTTATCTGTGTTCCTCATAACCCATTCTATGCACACACCTAGATTCTTTTGAGAGGCAAGGTAATGCCTGGATTATTGTTATCGTTGACACTGTAGGTATAAGTGCTCCTGTGGTACTGTGGTAGTGACCTTCTGGCCCTTAGGTAGGGATAAGTCTCACCTGCATCCGAAATGTGTCACAATACGTGCTGAGGTTTACAAAGTCATGAGGGGCATGACTAAGGTAAATTGACAAGATTTCTTTTTTCCCTGTGGTGGGGTAGTCCAAAACTAGAGGGTATAGATTTAAGGTGAGAGGGGAAAGATTTAAAACGGACCTATGGGGCAACTTTTTCACAGAGGGTGGTGCATATATGGAAAGAGCTGCCAGAGGAAGTGGTGGAGACTGGTACAATTATAACATTTAAAAGGCATCTGGATGGGTATATGAATAAGAAGGGTTTAGAGGCATATGGGCTAAATGCTGGCAAATAGGACTAGATTAATCCAGGATATCTGGTCAGCATGGAAGTGTTGGACTGAAGGGTCTGCTGTACATCTGGCTGAAAAGGTTGAGTCAAAATACTTGCATTTCTGATTGGATTAGATTCCCTCCTGTGTGGAAACAGGCACTTCGGCCCAGCAAGTCCACACTGACCTTCCAAAGAGTCAATCACCCAGACTCCTTTCCCTACATTTACCCCTGACTAATGCACCTAACACTCTGGGCAATTTAGCATGGTCAATTCACCTGACCTGCACATCTTTTGGAATGTGGGAGGAAACCAGTGCACTCAGAGGAAACCCACACAGACACCGGGAGAATGTGCAAACTCCACGTAAACAGTCGCCCGAGGCTGGAATCCAACCCAGGTCCCTGGCACTGAGGAGTGCAAACCCCTGAGCCACTGTGCTGCCCCATGGGCATGGATCAGTCAACTATATAACTATCTAGTAGCAGTGGGTAGGCTGTGGCTTACTGCTTTGTCTGAGAGATGGTTCCGCTGAGTGGTGTTTAGATGTTGCGTTATACCTATTACTTGGATAACCGTTCAAGAGATTTCATTGGCTTTGTTTCAGGAGGATCCATACTGTTTACAGTCTATAACCTAATATGCAAAGGTAAACCATCTGATAAAAATATTCAGATCCAACAATTAAAATTAGGGTGACAATCTAGTGTGCAAAAAGCCATAAGCTGTCAAATAATTGAAATTAAATATCTTTGAATTAAAAATACACTAACCTTCTTGACTTGAAAATATGGAGAAAACCGATATTGCTTATTTCATGAGTAGTTCTCTTTTGAATCAATGATGCAACTTTGTATTCATTTTAATGTTGTGTGGTTTGATGTTTTGTTGTTCAATGTCCACATTCATTTTGCCATAATTGAGACTGATTTTTTATTTTCTCTTTGACAACTTAAAATATTTTATTTTGTGATTTGCTTTGCCTAGGTATTCAGAAAACGTTTGGAGAGTATTTGAATTTGTATATATAAAGTGTAGATCATTGAATTTATTCAGGTTAGATATTTGTTTGATGAGGAAATGCAGATTGAGTGGGAATGCAGATAGAAATCAACCATTCCATTATTGAATAGAAGCACAAGCTTAAAGGCCCAGCACTGCTCCTACATTCTCTAGTCTGTCAGGTTTTGCATCCAGATAGCTCTTTTTTTATGTGGTTGGAAAGATATTCATGATTGGCTGACTGGGTATGTTATAATTTTGTTCTGCATTCTATAGTTAATCAATTGTTTAGTCACTTTTGATTTTTAAATATCAAAGGTTTTTCTGAAGTTTAGGATTTTGGAGTTTCATAGTTGTTTGATTCTACATATGTGTATTTTGGGATAGAGGCTTAAAATTCTACTTCTGGATCTCCAGCTTCATTTTCTGTTGTGAATTCTTAATGTCTTGTGAATTTGTCCCAGATTGTCTGTCTGTCTGTCTGTCTGATTGGTGAGTTGTGAATTACAGGTTTCAGTCAAATAGAAATCTGTTAAGGACAGACACCAATTGCCATTCCTACTGCCTCTTGTTTAATGTGACAATACAGAGTATGGCAGAAGAGAACAAACCTAGTGTTTTTGTGTTGATGATGTCCATGCAATTATGGTTTGTCAGTTGTGGTATTTGTAATTGTTTTTAGTTTGCTATTTTCCCCACTTTTTAGAGTCATAGATGTATACAAAAAATATTCCTTTTTTAAATCTTTTCCCTGTCAATACAATGCCCTGTAGTTTTGGACTCCCCTATTGAGGGAAAGGATCTGGCCTATATGCCCTATCCATACCCCTGATGATTTTATAAATCTCCATAAGGTGACTCCTAATCGTCCTGGGGGATTCCAGCCTATTCTTATATTTAATTAGATTAATTTTGGTATGGCTTAACTGTTGCTTTGTCAGCAAAATGCACAATAAGTAGCTCGTATGTTGGATCTCAGCGCAATTCAAGAGGGTATGAGACCTTTTGAAATAGCCAAGAAATCTTAGTTTGTGTCAAATCTCTTTTAAAAAGGGTACATACAGTTATTCTGGAGCTTAGCTTGTCGGCTGGAAGTAGACTTTTGCACCTCCACGTACAATTATCTCCTCAGCTGAAGGAAGGCTGTGAAACTAGGCAGTATTTCAACAAAATGCTACCTACAACAAGCTAATGCGACCAATGTCCAGTATGTGCTGGCAAATGAGATCGAAAGTCCAAAAGCTATAAAATGTATTATTGATTTGACTTTTTTGAGTAAAATTCTGTGATGAATTTCCAAGGCTATGGATATGGATAGATGCAGCCCCTATTGGACGTGTGGCACAGCATAATCATCTCTTTAAAGTCAAAATGCTTCAAATTAATTATCCAATTTAAATTTCAATAATTTGTAATACTTCTAATCTAAGTTTTCATGACACAATTTTCAATAAATATTGTGTGCATCGTTTCCTTCTGTCAACTATGTAACCTTCACAGAGGAACTCTGAGGCTCCAAAAACTCCCTTTTCTGCTTCCCATATTCCCACACTGCTGTAAACTTTCAAAACAAGCAACAATAAAATTCACATCTATGGAGCATTGTTATTGTAAAAAAAATTCTAATGCATTGTGCATATTGTAATTGGACAAAATGCCAAGTCCAGACAGTGGATATTAACAAAAGATTAATGGACCCTTGGAGCTGGCACCAAGACTATGCAACACGACAAACCCATGACTGTTCCTTCTGATGTCAGCATCATGGAAGCTTCTTACTGCCTTTTAATTTAAACCTGGTTTTCTAATCAACCTGTTCAGAGCAGTTATTTTTCACCTGTAGTGTTAGGTTCCTTTCGTGAGGTTTCACACACGAGATGCAATTCGCGCACACCAACATCTGCAAACAGTTAAAGTTCATTAAAGCTTGTACAAGCTTGGTGACCCATTTTTGGCCCTCTTCACAGGCATGCGATGTCCGGTCAAAGTGAGGCCCTGAACAAAGAAAACACATCCCCTTTATACAGATTAGTTGGCCATGCTCACAGATACTCCCCCACAGTCACGTGCCACTCAAGACAGCCCCCAGTTACTCACAGTCACACATTACCCCAGGTACAATGGTAGGATGAGATAATGCTAATGCCCTAATCTTGGGGAATCGTTATGCAGATGATTTCCTGACTCAGTGATTCCCCTAGACAATGCAGGTGCAACATATCTTTGCCTAGAAAAAAATTTCTGAATGATAGTTAAACTGACCAATAGCAGGAGAGTCGTAGCAAATGACTGTCTAAATGAAGTGTGAATTACAATGGATGGTCATCACATTATTTCATGATTGTCATCCCCACCCAAAGACAGCACAGTTTAACCCATTAATGTTACATTAATGTCCAGAGAGATATTCCCATTTAATCTTTTAACATTACAGTAGAACAGGATTGGACTTGAACTTGGGGCTCCTGGTTTTTAGGTAGGAACACTACCATAGCATCACAAGCAGCCAATGCTAAATATGCAGTTGTCTGATTGCATGCCTCTGCAGTTATGGGAGTTTCTGCATCTTATATTCACAGTCTCTAGGTCAGATAGTACTATTACAGATACTTGAGATAACATTTGAGATAACGTGGAGGTCGGATCTGCATGTGGTAATACACTGGATGTGAGTGGCCTGCAGACAGCTTAGATAACATGGACAGTGCAGGTGTCAACTCCCTGGAAGGCAACGTCATACATGAAGAATGCTGCAGGGGACTCCGATGAATGGGGTAGCCTATCAAAGAAGGCTGATAGGAATACACAGCAAAATATCTGATGCATTGGGAAATCTGCAATTAATGTTGGGGACCATAGAGCATTCTAGCAGAAGACAAAGCACAGAGCTGTTGCTTCAGCATGGAAGCAGTTATCAACTCTGGCTAATACTTGTGAACCCATCAGTAATGCAGTGTCCATATCTCAGCATCCATTACCGTTAAAGAAGAAACCATACAATACTGCTGTGGAAGTTCAAACTGGTATCTTATAAGCTTAGCATACTGTTATGCAAACTTAGACTGCTGCCATGGCTGTAGATACAAGAAGGAAAACTTTGCAGATTGGTGACATGTGTTAGTGCAAAGGAAAATGGTTGTGTTTGTTGGAGATCACAGCTCTCTGCTCCAGGACATCTCTGCAGGAGCACCTGGCAGTACTGATCTAGGCCCAACCACCTTATGCTGCTTTATCAGTGCCTTTCCCTCTACTGGAAGGCCGAAAGTGGTGACATTTGCTGATTTGCACAATGCATGCCATTTGTGACATTTTCAGCTATAGCAGAAGTCATTCAGACTTGGGCTGGTAAGTGGCAAGTCATCACATTTGCACATAAGCACCAGGCAATGACCATCTCCAACAAAAGAAAATCTAACCAATTTCCCTTAGAACATAGAACAATATAGCACAGAACAGGCCCTTCGCCCCACGATATTGTGCCGAACATTTGTCCTAGCTTAAGCACCCATCCATGTACCTATCCAATTGCCGCTTAAAGGTCACCAAAGATTCTGACTCTACCACTCCCACAGGCAGCGCATTCCATGCCCCCACCACTCTCTGGGTAAAGAACCCACCCCTGACATCTCCCCTATACCTTCCACCCTTCACCTTAAATTTATGTCCCCTTGTAACACTCTGTTGTACCCGGGGAAAAAGTTTCTGACTGTCTACTCTATCTATTCCTCTGATCATCTTATAAACCTCTATCAAGTCGCCCCTCATCCTTCGCCGTTCCAACGAGAAAAGGCCTAGCACTCTCAACCTATCCTCGTACGACCTATTCTCCATTCCAGGCAACATCCTGGTAAATCTTCTCTGCACCCTCTCCAAAGCTTCCACATCTTTCCTAAAATGAGGCGACCAGAACTGCACACAGTACTCCAAATGTGGCCTAACCAAAGTCCTGTACAGTTGCAACATCACTTCACGACTCTTGAATTCAATCCCTCTGCTAATGAACGCTAATACACCATAGGCCTTCTTACAAGCTCTATCCACCTGAGTGGCAACTTTCAAAGATCTATGAACATAGACCCCAAGATCCCTCTATTCCTCCACCTCACTAAGAACCCTCCCTTGATAGTCCATGGCATTGCCATCGCTGAATTCTCCTATTGTCAACATCCTGAGGTTTACCATTCACCAATAACTGAACTGGACTGGTGATTTAAATACTGTGATTACAAAGACAGATCAGTGGTTAGGAGTTCTGCAGTGAGTAACTCACTTCATCACTACCCAAAGCCTGTCCACAAGATATACGTCAGGAGTGTAATGGAATACTCTCCACTTGTGTGGATGAACACATCCAGGACAAAGCAGCCTGCTTGATTGGCACCACATCTATCGCCTGCAACATTGCTGCCACTGTATGTTGGTGGTGGTGGTGGAACTGTGTGTGTGTGTGTGTGTGTGTAAGCATTGACAAGATGCACCGCAGTATCTCACCAAGGCTCCCCTGACAGCACCTTCCACATCCACTGCCACATGAACGGACAAGGGCAGCAGAAGCCACGAAAGACACCACCCTGAAGATTCTGTCCAAGCCACTTACCATTCTGACTGTTCCTTCAGGGTCTCTGGGTCACAGTCCTGGTACTCGCTTTTGAACAGCATCGTGTATGGTCCTACACCCTGAGACCTGCAATGGATCAAAACGATAGTTCACTACCACCTTCTCCAAAGAAATTATGAATGGACAATAAATGCTAGACTAGCCAGTTACACTCACTCTAACAAATACAAAAAGTGTTCAGAGAGCTCAATAAGTAAACTACTGGGATTGAAAGCAAATAAGACTCTCTGGCCTAATGGCCCACATACTAGTGCCTTGTAGGAAGTAATAGCAGCGATAGTGGATCCATTGATTTTATAATATTCCAAAACTCCTCGGTAGTGGGAAAAGATCCAGTGGATACGAAAAATGTTAATATAATGCTCTTATTCAAAAAAGCAGGCAGAAAGTAGGAAGTTATAGACGAGTTAGCTTAACATTTGTTATTGGGAAGTTATTAGAATTCTTTCTCTTAAAGTAATAACACAGCACTTGGAAAGTCAAAGCACATTCCATCAGAGTCAGCATAGTTTTATGAAAGATAAATCATGTTTGACTAATTTTACTAGAGTTCTTCAAAGATGTAACAAGCAAAGTGGATAATGGGGATCTTGTAGGTGAAGTATGTCTAGACTTCTAGAAGGCCAGTAAAGTGAAGATGAATACACAATTAAGATCAGGTGGGGTTAGGAGTAATTTGTTAGTTTGGCTAGAGGATTGGCTAACCAACAGAAAGCAGAAACTCTGGATGAAAATGTCTTCTCTGGTTGGTAAGATATAACTAGTGGGGTGCCACAGGGTTCATTGTTGAGCCCCAACTATTTACAATCTATATTAATAACTTGGATGCAGGGATAGAAGGTACTACAGCTGGATTTGTAAATAACCTAAAATAGGCAGGAACGTACATTTTAATGAAGAAATAAAACATTACACATGAATGTTGTTATGTAGATAAGCCAAGGTTTGGCAAATGGAACGTAACATGGATAAGCATGAGTAATCCGTTTTGATTGCAAGAATGGAAAGGCAACTTATCTAAATGGAGAGAAACATCAGAGTGCTTCAATACAGAAGGATCTGGATGTCCTTGTGTATGAATTACAGAAAATTAGTATGTAGGTACAATAAGTAACAAGGAGAAAGTGAGGACTGCAGATGCTGGAGAGTCAAAGTCGAAAAGTGTGGGTCTGGAAAAGCACTGAAGATCAGGCAGAATCCGAGGAGCAGGAGAGTCAACATTTCCGGAATAAGCCCTTCATCAGGAATGTGGAGGGGGAAGGGGCTGAGAGATAAATGTGGGTGTGGGGCTGGGGGGTGGGGGGGGAAGGTAGCGGGGAAGGCAATAGGTGGATACAGGTTGGGGGGGGGTAATTGTGATAGGTCAGTGGGGAGGGTGGAGCAGATAGGTGGGAAGGAAGATGGACAGGTCAAGAAGGTGGTGCTGAGTTGGAGGGTTGGTCCTGGGATGAGGTTGGGGGAAGGGAGATTTGGAAACTAGTGAAGTTGATTTCGATGCCGTGTGGTTGAAGGGTCCCCAGGCGGAAGATAATGAGGCTTTTTCCTCCAATTCTCAGGTGGCTTTAATTTGGCGATGGAGGCAGCCCAGGACTTGCATGTCCTTTTTGGGGGAGTTGAAGTGGTTGGCCACAGGGCAGTGGGGTTGTTTGGTGCGTGTGTCCCAGAGATGTTCCCTGAAAAGCTGCAGGAGTTGTCATCCTGTCTCCCCGATGTAGAAGAGACCACAATGAGAGCCACAGACACAGCAGATGAGGTGGGTGGATGTGCAGGAAAATTTCTGGATGTGAAAAGACTCACTCCTGGCACCTTCTGTTGCTGCTGCACAAGGTGTAAAACCTGAACCCACCAACCCCTCCCTTAAATCCCATCCAAGGCTCAAAAGGATCTTTTCCTTACTCAATGGAGGGCATTGAGTAAATTTGAGAGAAGATAAGTCAGATTTTTAATTAGTAAGGTTGTGGAGAGCAGGCAGCAGTGTGGAGTTGAAGCCAACATGAGACCAGCTGCAATCATATTGAATTGCAGAGCAGGCTCAAGGAGTTGAATTGCTGTTGACTGCTCCTAGTTTTTGCGCTCTTTTATATTCTTTTTGTATTACAATAGCTCTGCAATCTGTCTGCCAAATTATTTGATTGTTGAGGTTTGCTCCAGGGATTAACTGTACTTTGCTTACAAACCTTCTGTTTTTTTTTGCTGGTCATTAGATAGCCCTTGGTGCCCAGTAGCCAGTCGCTGTACGGGTGCTTCCAATGCAGATGATACAGCAGCAAGTTGCAGAATGAAGGTGTGGTACAGCTGCCAGGGGACAAAGGTTTTTAATATGTATTATGTGCTCAGTATCATTGCACACCTGCTCGATATTGAAGGAGTGGAACCCTTTCCAGTTGTGTTACTGTCTCAGAATTTACAGTATATATAAAACAGACGCTTTGGTCCAACTTGTCCATGCCAACCAGATATCCCAACCCAATCTAGTCCCACCTGCCAGCACCCAGCCCATATCCCTCCAAACCCTTCCTATTCATATTCCTATTCATATACCTTTTAAATGTTGCAATTGTACCAGCCTCCTCCACTTCCTCTGGCAGCTCATTCCATACATGTATCACCCTCTGAGTGAAACAGTTGCCACTTAGGTCTCTTTTATATCATTTCCTGCTCACTCGAAACCTGTGCCTTCTAGTTCTGGACTCCCACCCCAGGGAAGAGACTTTGTTTATTTATCCTATCCATGCCCCTCATGATTTTATAAACCTCAAAGGTCACCCCTCAGCCTCCAACGCTCCAGGGAAAACAGCCACAGCCTATTCAACCTCCCCTATAGCTCAAATCCTCCAACCCTGGCAATATCCTTGTAAATCTTCTCTGAACCCTTTCAAGTTTCACAACATCTTTCCGATAGGAAGGAGACCAGAATTGCACGCAATATTCCAACAGTAGCCTGACCAAGGCCCTGAACAGCTGCAACATGACCTCCCAACTCCTGTACTCAATACTCTGACCAATGAAGGAAAGCATATCAAATACCTTCTTCACTATCCTATCTACCTGTGACTCCACTTTCAAGGAGCTGTGAATCTGCACTCCAAGGTCTCATTGTTCAGCAACACTCCCTCGGACATTACCATTAAGTGTATAAGTCCTGCTAAGATTTGCTCTCCCAAAATGCAGCACCTCATATTTATCTGAATTAAACTGCATCTGCCACTTTTCAGCCCACTGGTCTATCTGATCAAGATCTCGTTGCAATCGGAGGTAACCTCCTTCGTTGTGCACGACACCTCCAATTTTGGTGTCATCTGCAAATTTACTAACTATACCTCTTTTGCTCACACCCAAATCATTTACATAAATGACAAAAAGTAGTGGACCCATCACCGAACCTTGTGGCACTCCACTGGTTACAGTTCTCCAGTCTGAAAAACAACCCTCCACCACCACCCTCTGTCTTCTACCTTTGAGCCAGTTCTGTATCCAAATGGTTCGATCTCCCTGTATTCCATGAGATCTACCCTTGCTAACCAGTTTCCCATGGGGAACCTTGTCGAACACCTAACTGAAGTCCATATAGATCACATCTACTGCTCTGCCCTCATCAATCCTCTTTGTTATTTCTTCAACAAACTCAATCAAGTTTGTGAGACATGATTTCCCACACACAATGCCTTGTTGACTATCTGTAATTAGTCCTTGCCCTTCCAAATTAATGTACATCCTGTCCGTCAGGATTCCCTCCAATAACTTGCCCACCACAGACATCGGACTCACTGATCTCTAGTTCTCTGGCTTGACCTTGTCACCTTTCTTAAACAGTGGCACCATGTTAGCCAATCTCCAATTTTCTGACACCTCACCTGTGACTATCGATGATACTAATATCTCAGTAAGAGGCCCATCAATCACTTCCCTAGCTTCCCACAGAGTTCTAGGGCACACCTGATCAGATCCTGGGGACTTATCCACTTTTATGCATTTCAAGACATCCGCCACTTCCTTCTCTTTAATATGGACATTTTGTAAGATGTCACCATCTATTTCCCTACATTCTATATCTTCCATATCCTTTTCTACAGTAAATACTGATGCAAAATACTCATTTAGTATCTCCCCCATTTTCTGCAGCACCACACAAAGGCCACCTTGCTGATCTTTGGGCGTATTCTCTCCCTAGTTACTCTTTTGCCCTTTCGATTCTCCTTAACTCTATTTGCCAAAGCTATCTCATGTCCCCTTTTTGCCCTCCTGATTTCCCTTTTAAGTGTAAATCAGGTAAAAACAATGACTGCAGATGCTGGAAACCAGATTCTGGATTAGTGGTGCTGGAAAAGCACAGCAGTTCAGGCAGCATTCAAAGAATAGGAAAATCAACGTTTCGGGCAAAAGCCCTTCATCAGGAATATTCCTGATGAAAAGCTTTTGCCTGAAACATCGATTTTACTGCTCCTCGGATGCTGCCCAAAATGCTGTGCTTTTCCAGCACCACTAATCCAGAATACTCCTTCTTACTTTTATACTCTTCTAAGGATTCACTCGATCTACCCTGTCTCTACCTTACATATGCTTCCTTCTTTTTCTTAACCAAACCCTCAATTTCTTTAGTCATCCAGCATTCCCAATACCTACCAGCCTTTCCTTTCACCCTGACAGGAATATACTTTCTCTGGATTCTTGTTATCTCATTTCTGAAGGCTTCCCATTTTCCAGCCGTCCCTTTACCTGCGAACATCTGCCCTCAATCAGCTTTCGAATGTTCTTGCCTAATACCGTCAAAATTGGCCTTTCTCCAATGTAGAACTTCAACTTCCACATCTGGTCTATCCTTTTCCATCACTGTTCTAAAACGAATAGAATTATGGTTGCTGGCCCCAAAGTGCTCCCTTACTGACATCTCCGTCACCTGCCCTGCCTCATTTCCCAAGAGTAGGTCAAGTTTTGCACATACTGAATCAGAAAATTGTCTTGTACACACTTAACAAATCTCTCCCTATCTAAACCCTTAACACTATGGCAGCCCTAGTTTGTTTGGAAAGTTAAAATCCCCTACCATAACCACCCTATTATTCTTACAGATAACTGAGATCTCCTTACAAATTTGTTTCTCAATTTCCCTCTGACTATTAGGGGGTCCAAAATACAATCCCAATAAGGTGTTCATCCCTTTCTTATTTCTCAGTTCCACCCAAATAACTTCCCTGGGTGTATTTCTGGGAATATCCTCCTTCGGTACAGCTGTAATGCTATCCCTTATATAAAAAAAACTCCACTCCCCCTCATGTCCTGCCTCCCTTTCTGTCCTTCCTATAGCATTTGTATCCTGAAACATTTAAGCTGCCAGTCCTGCCCATCCCTGAGCCATGTTTCTGCAATTGCTATGATATCCCAGACCCATGTTCTCAACCATGCCTCGAGTTCATCTGCCTTTCCTGTTAAGCCTCTTACATTAAACTGCATTTATTTCAATGTATCAGTCCTACCTTGTTCTCTGTTTTGTCCCTGCCTGCCCTGACTGTTTGACTTGCCTAGTGCTTCAAGATAAACCTATTGGACCATAACCTGGTGTTGTGATTTTTAAATTTGTATGTGTAACACAAGTTGATGTTTAAGTTGTGAAATGGAAACTGTCTACACTGAGGTTACCAGGAAACTTTAATCATTGAATACTTATTAGCATGGAGCATTGAAAATGTGACCTCAAACCCTGGATGTTGTGTGAGTGCATAGGTGGTTATTTAATTTGATTAACAAAAATTGATTCCATTTTGGTGAGAGAGTTCTTTGTGTTAGAGATGTGTCAGGATTGTCCCTTCTAAATGTGGTGTTTGAGGTTTGTTCTTGGTTTAAGTTTTAAGTGACCTTGAAATCTATATTTAAATTTAGTTGGCAAAGAACAAGCAAAACTATAAACCTGTTTGTAATTTGTAGATGCCTTGGACTTTGAGACTGTCTGTTTTTATCAACAGCTGCCATTACTAGCAGGCTGGGTTGCAGTTCGCTTAACTGTGAATATTGGGAAAATGTTTGAAGTTACTATCATCACAGCCTCTTGCTGCCAGGGTGATGCCTTAACGATGATTTTTGATTTATTCTTGAGATGCAAACATTGTTGGCAAAGCCAGCATTTATTGCCCAACGCTAATTGCCTTTGAGAAGATGGTGATGAATTGTGTACTTGAACGAGAGCACTCCTTGTGGTGTATCCACGGTGCTGTTCAGAATGAGGCTCCAGGACGTTCACTCTGTGTTACAGTTGAAGTTTCCATGTACCTGCTGCCCTCTTCCTT
The DNA here is from genome assembly GCF_037043375.1 of Chiloscyllium plagiosum. Classification (NCBI taxonomy): domain Eukaryota; kingdom Metazoa; phylum Chordata; class Chondrichthyes; order Orectolobiformes; family Hemiscylliidae; genus Chiloscyllium; species Chiloscyllium plagiosum. The sequence continues at coordinate 43,727,269 of NW_028270150.1, forward strand.
CCAGAGGGAAGCAAGTATCAGATTTGGAAGGTGCTGTTGTAGAGACTTGGTAAGTTGCAATTGTGATCTTGTATCTATTTTTGTTAAAACTATTGTTAGTTAGTTTTCTGTCTTTAATTGTTGAGGCTGGGTCAGTTTTGTGCTGCCCATTGGTAAGGTTAGGTAAGGATTGTGCTGTAAATCTAACGTCACTAAGGATTTGATTGAGATTTGTGTAAATTATCTCTTTTTAGAATCTTCCAGCTGGCTGAGGTAAAGTAGCTTTGGGTGGGTTGCGCTTTGGCGGGTTGGTGTGGACTTGTTGGGCCGAAGGGCCTGTTTCCACAATGTAAGTAATCTAATCTATTCCAATCGTTGTTCTTCATGCTTGCAACATTAAATGAGCCTACCATGTTGGACAGACTATAAATAGTTCTATTTCTTCATTAATGTTGTACAATATCACTTCCAGATATATTGAGTTGGATCAAAATTTCTGCCAGCAATAAATAGAATCCTGGTGCAGTAATCCCTGCTAAATACTAACCCATGTAGTTATTGAGTGAGACTATAAGGATCTCCATGATTATAAAGTAACATTCATTGTTTAGACTTGTGTGAGATCAATGGAGAGTTGAGGTTCCCTGTAACCAGACCTGGATACATCACTGCCTTCAGGCCTGAAGAAAGATTGAGGGGGGGATAAAAGTATTTCATTGCTGACATTGAAAGCCTTTCAAAATTTTTAAGAAGCAAAATTATTTAAAGTTGCCCAGTCTTAAATAGGTGAACTGTATTAGTATGAGGAGTGAGGTGGTTAAGATAAATAGAAAAACTTCATAAAAAGATATGATGATGATGATCAAGAAATAGCTAGTATTAAAAAAAAATGTAATTTCCATCCAGTGTGAACTGGCCTACAGTGCTGCCAAAAAGAATAGTAAGCCTGAGGCTTGGCAGAATGTTTGAAATTTAATAACAGAAGACCAAGATACTGAACAGGAAAGAAAAAAGAAGAGTAGACTATTTTATGCAAAGGCATAAAATGGATCATAAATGTTACTACACGTATATAAATAGGAAACGATTAGAAAAAGTAAACATGGCTCACTAGGGGTGGAGACATGTAACATTGTAATAGGGAAGAACCATTTAATCAAATATTTGTATCTGTTTTTGTAATAGAAGACACAAACTTTAGGAAATAATGGTGACCCAAGGATTAACAAGAATGGGGTATTTGAAATCGATATAGCAAATAAATAAGATTAAATGACAAATCTCTGGACCTGATGACCTGCATCCTCTGGTTTTAAATGAGGAGGCAATGAAAATCAGTAAATTATTTTTGATCTTCCAGAATTTCTTAGATTCTAGAACAGTTTCAAATGAATGGAAAATAGCAAACATAATCTCGCTATTTAAGAAAGGCATGAGAGACAAGATTTGATTCTGTAGGTCATTCAGTTAACATCATCAGTAAGGAAAGTGCCCATATCTATTATTAGGCATGCTATAAAAGGGCAATTATAAAATCATAATATGATTAAGTAGTCAATATAGATCTATAGAAGGGAAATCTATTGTTATGAAGTTGAAGGTGTGTACTGTAACTTTGAGAGAGTGAACACTTTTTTGTTTTGAGAGCTTACGGGCACCTGTCATATGACTAACTAGCAGTCTCAGTGTACTGGAAAATTGAACTTGTGTTACATTTGCCTGTGAAATAGATAGCTGAGTTGGCTGCTGTTTTGACAACAATTTGAATTTAACCAATCAGTTTAAATTATGCCCCAGGATACTAAAACCTAACTGAATTTGGTTCAGTTTTGGCAAAACCATAAATTCAAGCAGATTCTCTGATGTTGGGAGGATTTTTTAAAAAAAAGGCAGCATTTTGAAAGTCAGAGTAACTGTCATCGAGAGAGAGCCAAAAGATTGAAACACACTCAATCAAAAGTACCTTTCTCATATGAAACATCTTCTCAGTAAAAACAAGACAATGACCCTGGGAGATCTTCAGCCGGAAGAAGACAGGCACCGCAGATGACAGCCACTGTGTGGTTTTGAAATTAAGTTGATGCAATTTTAAAAAGTGGTTTTATTGTAACTGTATGTTATTATAGAGTTAGAGGTGGATAATAAACAGTTAAGAGAAAGGGTGCTTGGAATTGTGACTAGGTGTTGTTTAATGTTCACTTTTAGAGTTTAAGAATAAATTGATATTTTCTTTAAATAGTGGAATTTGAGAATTCTGTGTCACTCATATTTTAACAGATTACAAGGCGAGGTGAGCTTTTCTAGGTGTATAGTTTAATTAACAGAGGGGTTCATTGCTGTATTGTAACATTATTAACAACTACTTTTGGGTCTGTAATTAGATAAGAGATAAGAGGGAATCTGTGTAATATATATTGTACTTTCAAAAGGCATTAACAAGGAGTCAATCAAGATTTTGTTGGACAAAATTAGGACTCCTGCATTGGGAGACAGTATAGTCTAACCCCCTAAGCAGCTCATCACCAAATGGAATGGACCAAGTGCCTGTGTGAATTTTTACAAGCAAGTTTTGACTGTTTTTAATTTATGGGCAATAAACATTTTTCAACAAGTGGAAAAACAATAAGTGTTTACCCAGTCTTGTGTATAAAACCATAATAATGGTTAACTTTCTTCTGTCCTTTCACAGCTTAGAGCTCTTGTATCTAGGTGGGAATGGAATCATATCGATCCCTCCAGAACTAGCTAACCTGCCATACCTTAGCTATCTGGGGCTGTGTGACAATCGAATCCAGGGCCTTCCACCACAGCTTGCACAGTAAGTGTACCAAGACCCTTGCTGAAAATAAAAAAAAATGTTGCTACAATGTAGGAAGTCATAGATAGTCGTCATAGAGATGTGCAGCACAGAAATAGAACATTTTGGTCCAACTCGTCCACGCTGACCAGATATCTAAACTAATCTAGTCCCATTTGCCAGCACGTGGCCCGTATCCCTCTAAACCCTTCCCATTCATATAACCATCCACATGCCTTTTTAAATGCTGTAATTGTACCAGCCTCCATCACTTTCTCTGGCAGCTCATTCCATACTCCCACTACCCTCTGCATGAAAATGTTGCCCGTTAGCTCCCTTTTAAATCTTTCCCCTCTCACCCTAAACCTATGTCCTCTAGCTCTGGACTCCCTCACTCCAGGGAAAAGTCTTGTGTATTTACTCTATTCAAGATTTTATAAACCTCTATAAGGTCACCTCTCATCCTCCGATGCTCCAGGGAAAACAGCCCCAGACTGTTCAGGCTCTCCCTATAGCTCTAACCCTCCCACCACTGATAACATCCTTGTAAATCCTTTCAAAACCCTTTCAAGTTTCACCACAGTCTTCCGATAGGATGGAGACCAGAATTGCACACAATATTCCAAAAGTAGCCTAACCGATGTACTGTACAGTTGCAGCATGACCTCCCAACTCCTATACGCAATGCTCTGACCAATAAAGGAAAGCATACCAAATGCCACCTTCACTATCCCATCTACCCATGACTCCACTTTCAAGAAACTATGAACCTGAACTCCAAGGTCTCTTTGGTCAGCAACACTCCCCAGGACCTTACCATTAAATGTGTAAGTCCTGCTCTGATTTGCCTTTCCAAAATGTAGCACCTCGCATTTATCTAAATTAAACTCCATCTGTACAGTTTGCAGCTTTCATTTATTGTTGGTTTATTTAATTCATTCATTAATATGGGTTCTATTTGAGGGTAGGTGCTTGGCTTATTAGCTGAAGCAGAATCAGACGCGGCTGTTCCTTGGCAGTTTTTTGTCAGTAGTTGTTTACCACTGCTCCTCCCTCTAAGGGGCAGGAGAAGGTGGCAGGTCATCCTACGTCTGGTCAGAATGGGAATCAAACCCACACTGTTATTCTGAATTGTATTCTAGCCATCCATCCAGCCATCTGAGCTAACAGGCCCCTTTTAAATTAATAAATCAAGAAGTGTTTCCCCTTCAGTTCTCTATGAAAAGCCTTTTACTACCCATCTCTGTAAACTGCTAGCTGCACTGTTACCTCTGTATGTTTCAGGTTGAACTCGCTACGGTCACTGAGTCTTCACAATAACCTACTTACATATCTTCCTCGAGAGATCCTCAACCTGGTCCATCTACAGGAACTCAGTCTACGTGGCAACCCACTTGTCGTGCGATTTGTAAAAGACCTCCTCTATAATCCACCATCTTTACTTGAGCTGGCTGGCCGCATTGTGAAATCCCGTAATTTAAGCTATTCACTGAAAGACATGCCTGGGAACCTGGTCTCCTACTTAGATTCAGCCAGCAAATGCCCAAATCCCAAGTGTGCAGGTAAGAAAGTGATGATTTAGTCTTTAATCAGGTGTTCAATCCACAATTTGCTGTCTGCAAGCACTTCTTCACACAATAACTTTGTTCCCATTAGCACAATGTCCTTGTGCTTCTCCTCTCCCACCATGCCCCCCCCCCAAAAAAAAGCCCAAAACAGCAGTTCAGTTATAATTATTGAACAAATAAAGGTGCGTGGAGCTGAGATATAGATCAAATATGATGTAACATGATGGGATAACTGGTCTAGGGAAGCTGAATGACTTGCCCCTGTTCCTATTGTATGTTGACTGCTGTCTCAGACCAAAGGAGGCATTTTCTTTATTATCACTTTGAAAATCTTCAACTAAAAATAGAAGCACAGAAAATTTATTGCACCGGAGGAGGCTATTCAGCCCCATCATATCTCTGCTAGCCAAAAAAGCCTTGGTTTGTAGCCCTGTAGATTTTGGCACTTCAAATGCCTATCAAGTGCATGATACTTGCTGTTCAAGGATTGAGTTATAAGGAGGTGTTACACTAGGGTTGTACTCCCTGGAATTTCAAAGGGATAATTTGATCAAAGTTTTCAGGATATTATGAGAACCAGGCAAGTATAGAAACTATTCCCACTAGTTTGGGTGACTAAGGCTCAGAGACATAGAAAAAAATAAAGCCAGTGTTCGGAAATGAAATACTTCAGTAGAAAATGTTTATATACAGAGGCTGGAAACATGTTTCCCTCCGGTTGGGAGCCTAAACTAAGGGAGCTGCTGCTTCGGTCTGAGATGGGAAATTGTTACTTTGAGGGTTGTGAACCTTTGGAGCTCTCTACTACAGAGGGCAGTAGAGGCTCAGTCTTTGAGTATGTTTAAAGTAGAGATTAATAGATTTCTTATGACCAGTGATGTAAGGGTTATGGGAATAGGGTGAGTAAAAGATTTTCAAATATTTCAATGAGGAGGGCTGAACAGCTGACTCTTATTCCTATGTTCTTATGTTCCCAGACCTCTGGTTCATCATTAGTTTTTAACACTCAGTACGATGAAGGAGCTAAAATTTAATCAAAACCTTGAAAAGAAGGTTCTGGCAAAAGATTTATGTGCTTAAAAGGTGACTTCTAATCAAAGTGTCACTGGAATAGACCAAAGCTCCATCTCATTCATTTCATTTTTCCAAATTCCCTTGTTACCATATACACCATACGTGAGAATGACATAGGCCTTTCTATTGCATATAGTTAAGGCAATGTGAAAAACCTTTTATGAAGTGAATACTTAGGATCTGGAGTGGAATAGAGAAGGAACATGCAAGGATATGCAGCAAAAGCAGATGAGTGCGAACAGCTAACATACTCTTTCAGAGAACTGTATGGACACAAATGGTGGCCTCCTGTGCTGTAGTCATTCTATGATTCCATAAGGGATCCTAAACATTGCAGGAATACAGCTTTGACCCTTTGCAAAAGTTCCATGCACCGTCGATATTGGTGTTTTATTTTCACCATCATGAAAGACTGAAATGCTCTTTGCTGTCTCAGTGCAGCCCTGGAAAACAGGGCCAAGTTGAAGTTGGCATTCACAAGAGCCTTTAGATCCTGATATAAATCAACAGCTCAAGTATGTGAACCTTATGTCGTCCAGTCAATGTCTTTGAAAGCTCCTCTTGGACTTCCAAAAACCATGCTTATTCACTGGGGCACAAGTTTGCTGATTGAGGAGTTAAGGGACCTCATGGTGTGTTTGATCTCAACATTTGGTAAATATCTAATGCATGTCATTCACTGCCCAGCAAACCGGAGCTACACAAGCAGCCAAATTACTTTATTAATGTTTCAAATAAAAGCTCCAAGAATTGTTAGTTCATTGTAAAGATATTGCATTGTTTCAATCATGGGAACTTTTAATGTGTTTCTCTAGGAGTATTGTTCCCACTCAGATTGTGAATCACTTTGATCTTTTGGTCATTTGCTTTAGTATCTTTTGAATCTCAGTGATGTAAAAGATAAGATTGAAGTCATGAGTCTCAAGTCAGTTTGTTTCAGGGTAGTATTCTCTGTGATCATGTAGAATTTTACAACTTAGATTTTACAGCCAGCACTGGGTAAAGAAGAAAGTGGGGGAGTGGGAAAACTAAGCATTTTGTTTGATTTCAAGTGTTCTATGATTTTTATTCCTGCTTCCTAGGAGTTTACTTTGACTCTTGTGTTCGTCATATCAAGTTTGTCGACTTCTGTGGCAAATACCGCCTCCCACTAATGCACTACCTGTGCTCTCCACAATGCTTCTCGCCTTGTAGCTCAAATTCACAGAGTGACTGCGACTCAGAAGATGAATTCAACATTCCACAGCACCGGATGCAGAAAGTGCTCCTTGGTTAAATGTTTATGGAAATAAACAAATCCACTGTAAAGACTGGATCACTGTAGTCCTGGAACACTTGAACTTATCTAAAGCTACATACCAGGGTTTTGTTGACCACAATCATTATTGCTATTATGATAATGTTCAAACCTTCACATCAACTTTGTGGTATAATGGATTATACAGTGTTCATAATCTTTAGTATTATCATGAACTCTAAAATATTTGTACACAAGCACTATATTTTTATGCCAGTATCTGTGAAATGTTCTGGTATTCATTAATATTGGTTGTGGAAGAGCTATTTTGAATAACCATTCTTTTTAAATGCTTTAATGTGTAATGCCTTTCAAACTGAAGATTACATGTTTAGTAATCTAGTGTTGCATTTGGTGAGACAAGTTTTCTTTAAAAAGAGGATCCTGCCTCTGAAGTTAAAATATACTCAGCAGGATTGACAGACAGGATTAAATAGTGGGAGTCAAGTTTTCTCTTTTTGCACCATGCTGACTGAGAATTCCAGTTGAGAAACTACCTGCTATGGACTTCAGTAGCAATTTATAATTGCAAAAAGGGACTTGACTATTTGGAGTGACAGACCCCATTTCAATCTCATTTTGTCAGTTAGTTTTTCATTGTGACATTGAGCGTAACAAATTAAAATAAAAGGGTAGTAACCAAGTTAGAAATGGAATAATTGGGAATCTGATAAAGAAAGTAAGTAATCATCTGCAACAAAGATTTGAAAGGATATCTTTACACAACCACAAATTGCTTAGAAGGTATTAGACTGTGGTCATTATTCAGATTTAAACTTCTGTTCATAAGATTTATTATTCATATTGGTATTTGAAAGCATTTGGGTATTTTTGTAGTTTAGGTAGGTTACGGATAGCAGGAATGTTTTACAGTTTCATTAAATTACATTGATGTTTTTAACAAGTCTGCCAGCCTAATAGCTTTCCATCACACCCCAATAGAATTGGAAGAACGTCCTTTTGCTGTGACTTAAGTAACTCTTTTTGTGTAACTTCTGGTAAATTACCGAAGTTTGTTTGAAGTGTTCTGAGCTTTCTTCTTTAAATTTTGCTTTCATTTCATCCAGTGCAGTTGAAATGAGTTGGAGGGAGATAGCCTGGTGTGGAAGAGGTGTAAGGGGCTTCTGCCCTTGTCTCTGTCTACACTAGTGTTTCATTATTGTTGTGCTATCATTTAAATGTTGATGATAAGAAAGAATGGGATAAAGTAACAGAATTCCTCTGAGCTACATGATACAAATGGGATAAAAGCCAACTTCATTCCCATGGAAACTATGTAAACCTAATAGATGGAAATTTTGGGATGATGAAACCTTCAATAAAATGCTGAAGGTACAAGGCACAGAGAATTTTAAGAGTTCAAAACTGTGTTTATCATAAATTCATTTATTCTGTTTGGTTCAAAATACAGAACAATAAACAAAATAATTAACTAGATGTCTACATAAATGACTTGAGTGATTTTTATTTTTGAACAGTGGAGAAGGATTTCCCATGTAGACTTCTGAGCACAGTGGCTCTGAGGACATTTTGAAACTGGAAGGCCTATCAGAGACCTTTTCAGCTTGAATGTGGCATGAGATGCAATACAAGGAGCTCTCTCTTACATTTTCAAGAATTAACTTTTTGAAAATTGGCTTTTGCAGTCTTGACGCCATGTATTTAGAAGACAATATGGAGGAGAATCCTCTCTACAGGGCAGTTTGCAGTTGTTGTTCCACCTGGGCAGGCAGGGAAGGCCTATTTGCTTTCCTCATGGTCTGATCTATTGGTATGCCATGTGGACGCCAGCTCTGACACCTACAGCGACCCAAAAACAAACTAGAAAATCCCAATTAGCCTCCTTTTCAATGGCTCTTTGAGTCTGAACTGCTGCCTGCCACATGTGGGTGGTTAGCCCTATTTGCCAATCCACTTGACCTCTGGGGAAAATTGCTGTTATGAAGATTTTGGACAAGTTTTTTTAATCAAAACACACAATCTTTTCAATAACTCATTGCTCCTTTTAATCTTTTCAGGTTTTATTTCTTGATGTAACCTTATGGTATACCATGAATAATAGAGTCCAGCTCTTTTTGTTTTTGAAGGTTAGTCCTATAATTTGGACCTCCCAGCGGGAAATGCTATTTACTCCGAGCACACTTTTGAGGGTTTGCTGGTTGCGCACCAAGATGTTCTGTTGTTGATAATTTACTAAATTCACATATGAATGGCCATTGAGGCAATGGCATTGAGGTCATGACAACGTACTGGAAATAGTACTAAAGATTTATATTCCAGAATTTGCTGCTCTAGCCAAACTGGTCCACTATGGCTACAACATTGGCATCTAGCCAACGATGTGAAAAATTACTCAAGTGTAATCTGTAAACAAAAGGCTTTCAATCTACTTTCAACCATTACAGTGATTGGAGGTATGATCAATAATGCTAACAAGCTGCACTTGCTTTACAATAATCTGCTCAATCATGCCATTTTGTTCTGCCAGGTCACTCAGTACCTATCCTTTATTACAGACTTTGTCCAAACATGGACAAAGGAATTAGATTCCAGAGGTGAGGTGAGAGTGACAGCCCTTTACACCAAGATCACATTTAACCATATGTGGCATCAGGGAGCCCCAGAAAAACTGGAGTCAATAAGAATTAGGGGCAGCTGGTTGGAGTCTTGCCTGGCACAAAGGAAGATGATTTGGGTTGTTGGAAGTTAATTATCTTCGTTCCAGGACATCTCTGTAGGACTTCCTCAAGGAAGCGTCCTAGGCTCAGCCATCTTCAGCTGCTTCATCAATGACCTTCCCTGCATCATAAGGTCAGAAGTAGATATGTTTACATAATATTCAGCACCGTTTGTGAATCCTCAGATCCTGAAGTAGTCAGTGTTCAAATTAAACAAGAACTGGACAATATTCAGGCTTGGGCTAAAAAGTGACAAATAACACTCAAGCCATACAAATGTCAGACAATGAACATCTCTAGCAAGGGAAAATCTAACCATTACCCTTGATACTCTCCCTTTACCAATCTCATAACTGAATCAACATCCAGTATGAATATCCTGGGGATTACCATTGACTAGAAACACAACTGGATTAGACACATTAATACTGTGGCTATAAGAGTGGGTCATAGGCTAGGAATACTGTAGCAAGTAGTTCATCTGATTCCCTAAAGACTGTCAATCATCTACAGAGGTGTAATGGAATACTTCTCATTTGCCTGAATGAATGCAGCACCAACAATACTCTAGAATGGAGTCATAGAGTCTCACAGCACTGAAACAGACCCGTCAGTCCAACTCATCCATGCTGACCAGACATCCCAATTTGACTTAGTTCCATTTGCCAGCATTTGGTTCGTATTCCTCTGAACCTTCCTATTCTTATAACAATTCAGATGTCTTTTAAATGTTCCAATTATACCCGCTTCCACCACTTCCCCTGCAGTTAGTTCCACATACCCACCACCCACTGCATGAAAAAGTTACCCCTCATCCTTTTTAAATCTTTCCCCTCTCACCTTAAACCTATGCCCTCTAGTTTTGGACTCCCCCACTCTAGGAAAAGGACCTTGGTTATTCACCCTATTCATGCTTCTCGTGATTTTATAAACCTCTTTAAGGTGACTGCTCAGCCTCCGACGTTCCAGGGAAAAAAGCCCCAGCCTATTCAGCCTCTCCCTATAACTCAAACCCTCAAGTCCCAGCAGCATCCTTGTAAATCTTTTCTGCACCCTCTTTTCCAATAGATGGGCAACTAGAATTGAATACAGTATTCTAAAAGTGGCCTCACCAATATCCTGTGCAGCCACAACATGATACTCCAACTCCTTTACTCAATGAGTAATAAAGTGTGCCAAACACTGCCTTCACCACCCTGTCTACCAGTGACTCCATTTTCAATGAAGTATGCACCTGTACCTTTAGGTATCTTTGTTCAGCAACACTCCCCAGGGCCCGACCATTAACTTTATACGTCCTGCTCTGGTGTGACTTGCCGTAATCAACACCTCCCATTTTTTCCAAATTAAACTCCAATCGCTACTCAGCCCACTGGCCCATCTGATCAAGGTCCCATTTTACTCTGAGATGATCTTCTTCACTGTCCTTTATATCATCTATTTTCTTTATCTGTAAACTTACTAATCATGCCTCCTATATTCACATCACTTATGTACTTGACAAAAAGAAGTGAACCTAATACCAATCCTTGTGGCACACTGTTGCTCACAGAAATCCAGTCCATAAAGCAATTCTTTACCACCACCCTGTCTCCTAACTTCAAGCCAATTTTGATGCAATTTGCTAGCTCCTCTGGATCCCATGTGATTTAACTTTACTTACCAGCCTACCATTTCAAACCTTATTGAATGCTTAAGGGCTCATGCCTGAAACGTCGATGCTGCCTGACCTGCTGTGCTTTTCCAGCAACACATTTTCAGCGCTGAAATAGATATAGACAACATCTACCACAATCAAGATAATGGTTCATGATTTCCCACACACAAAACAATGTTGATTATCCCTAATTAATCCTTGCCTTTCCAAATACACGTAAATCCCGTCTCTCAGAGTCCCCACCATTGACGTAAGCTCACTGGTCTATTGCTCTCTGGCTTTTCCTTACAGCCTTTCTTAAATAATGGTACTACATTAACCAACCTCCAGTCTTCACAAAATTTCCTTGGACTACATCCCTGAGTACTTCCAGGTGTCCGTCACATTCCTCCTCATCTGAGTAGATCTGGTGTATGCGTAGGGCTTGTCCATAGGGGATGGCTGTTTTAATATGTTTTGGGTGGAAGCTGGAGAAGTGTAGCATTGTGAGGTTGTCTGTGGGTTTGCGGTAGAGTGTGGTTCTGAGGTGTCCATCCTTGATGGAGATGTATGTATCCAAGAATGAAACAGATAGTCGAGAGTAGTCCATGGTGAGTTTGATGGTGGGATAAAACGTGTTGATGTCACTGTGTAGTTTTATCAGTGATTCCTTGTCATGGGTCCAGAGGAAGAAAATGACATCAATGTACCTGGTGTATAATTCCCTCCCAGTTGGAGAACACTTCAGTGGTCCAGGACATTCGACCTCGGACCTTCAGGTGACCATCCTCCAAGGTGGACTTCGGGACAGGCAGCAGAGAAAAGTGGCCAAGCAGAGGCTGATAGCTAAGTTCGGTACCCTTGGGAGGGCCTCAACCGGGACCTTGGGTTCATGTCACATTACAGGTGACCACCATTGCACTATACACACTATACAGATACTCCTACACACACACAGGCACTCCTATACACACATACACATGGACACACATATACACAGACGTGTGTACAGGCACCCATACACACCCTTACAGACACACACAGACTCCCACACTCACAAATGCACCCCCTCACAGACTTAAGACACTCTGCACTCACTAAACACACACATACACTTTCTCACACTCACAACCCCCAACCCAGGCAGACACATACACACCGACAGACAGACAATGACCCACATGCACACATATATTTTGAGGGGTGAATTTGTACTTGCAGGGTTACACTGTACTTTGCTCAAAAACTGCATGAATTCATGTAAAACTCCATTATCTCACTTTTTAGATTAGAATCAATCTAAACATCATGGCATAGACAGAGAACACAGGGGGCCAACACCTTCAACATATTGTCTAGCTATCACCATTGTTAACAGCTAACCCGAGAATGCAACTTTTTAAAAAATGGTTTTGTGATTTACCCATGAAAGAAGTGAAACTATCACGGTATTCTAACAGATGAAAGGCTTAACAGATAATCAATTTTTCAATGTATAATTTCAGTTACATCACACTGTAAATTTTTGCTATAAATTCTGTGTGTTAGGTAGCCCTCCACTACCACCTGATGAAGGAGCAACGCTCTGAAAGCTAGTGTGCTTCCAATTAAACCTGTTGGACTATAACGTGGTGCTGTGTGACTTTTAACTCTGGAATTTCCTAACAGCATAGTGGCCTACTTATACGGACTGCAACAGTTCAAGAAGGCACCTTACCTCATTGGCAAATAGAGGTGGGCTGTCAATCCTGGCACAGCCAGTGATGCTCACATCCCATGAGGGAATTAAAGAAAACAAAAAAGGGAATTCGGAAGACCCAACATAATGATGCACAGTAAGGTCAAGGATAGTTCTCCCTTGAACAGCATGCTTTGAACAAAGAAAATTGATGAGCTGAAAGTCATTTTTAAAGCTCAACGATGTTTTTTCCCTAAACCACAAGTGAAAGGTAAGGCTTGCATTGAGGCATCATTTCACGTTTACTGCTTTTTTAAAAAAAACACTAAATCATTCACAGATGGTTACATAATTCAAGAAGCAATAACTATGGCAGAACAAAGAAGAATAAATAACTGCAATTCACAGCATGTCACTTGGCTTCCACAGTAGAAAGCCACTTGGAATTTTTGTCTGAGGACGTCTTTCAACTACTACAGCAGGACCTGAAGAACTGTAAATGCTTCTCGATGAATCATTTGGTGTGACTGACACAGCCGGGCTAATTGTCGCTGTGCACGTGGCTTTTAAGGAAATAACAGATAAAGGATCTTCTCACCTTCTTCCTTTTAAAGACAGAACAAGGAGTGAGGATATCTATAATAAATTCAGAGGTATGTACTTGAGAAAATTATTCAAGTCAGGAAATTGATTTCCATCAGAACTGATGCAACTTTGTTATATTTTGCAGAAATATGTTACAGTTTGCAGAAATGATCCTGATTACCTCTGTTGTGAATTATCATGGTATAATCCAGCAGCAAATACTAATGAGTAAGATTATGGATTTCTCCCCTGTTAAGATGGAAAATCAATTCAAGCGAGAACCCTTCAAGCACTATTTACTTAAATCCTTACTTGACCAACCTTATGCTGCCTATGATGACCTAGTTCCCCCATGCTGACGTGAGGTGGTTAAGTTGAGGTAAGATTCTGTAAAGATTTTTAGATCTGATGCCTGAAATCGTCAGTTTTCTGAAACCATGGGATAGGGTGTACGCTGAGCTGTCAGACAATGTGTGGTTGCTCAACTTCCGGTTCCTTACAGACATAATGCCAAAATGAATGAGCTGAACTGTGAACACAGGGAAAGAACAAATACATATGATCAGTGCTGTGAATGCATTCAAATTGAAACTGGCTAAGTGGTTCTCCCAATTACAAAATAAAATATTGCAACACTTCCCGAGACTGGAGAAAATACCAGAAAAAAATCAAAGACAAAGGAAAATGGTTCCATCCAGAAAACTTGTGTGCACCATGAGGAAGTTAGGAGAGGAATTCATGGGCAATTTCAGGAATTAGATGTGATGAAATAAATCACCATGTTTGTCTCAAATCCATTCCTTCAAGTAGGCTTTGGTAAGTTGATTACCAACTTGATTCACAACACAGTGGAGTTGATATGGGCATAATTCCAAGCAAAATGACATTGAGCTGAAAGTCAGATTAAAGGACAGTAATTTTGGGAGATTCATAAACATAACTCCTATCATTTTGTTGACATAAAAGCTTACTTTGACTCTATATGTCTCTGAGACAGCATTTTCCAAATGAAAATGTAATCAAGTTTTACACCCACTTCACAGCCACTTGATGCATTATTTACAACTAAAGACTCAAACTACAACACAGACTTCAACGTATTGGCAGATAACGTGCAATCAACAGTGTCCCTCTGAGACTTGGTGAATAGATGACAAATAAATAATTATACATGTTTAGTTTTAGATTTATATAGCACTCAAAATAGATTGTTTATTTTATATTTTCTTCATACTAGACCCTGGGTTGTATTTAAATTCAAAAGTGATTTTGCACTTAAAAAGTACTGGAGACCATCGATACAGATGGTGCAAAACTCAGACATACAATGTGGGGAATGGTGATAAACATCCAGAGATAGTAGACAGAAGGACAGCATGATTGGCACTTGGCACATGCAAGTTAACAGTGAAAATTAATGATCTTGAAAAAAATAATTGAGAGAGACAATGTAGAACATTGAGGCAGTGGGTATGGGATTGTATGAGGCTCATATTTTAAGTTTTCTTCATGCCCATTGGTAACTGTTCATTAGGGCAGCACCAATTTGGTGAAAGTAGGTTGGTAAAAAGCTGAACTTATGCTGGTAATAAGGCAGTTGTAAGCAGTGTTAGAAATTCTGGCGAGAGTGATTTTTGGAAAAGAGATTGCACCATGAGAATGTGAGCAGTTGTTGCTGAGGCAATCCAATTCATAGAGTCTTTCTGCAGAAATTGAGAGGCTAGAGCTTCAAAGGTTGGGGAGGCTGTAGTATCATGGTAATATCATTGTACTAAATGTGTAGACCAATCCAGGCTAATGTTCTGTGGGCAAGGGTACGAGTTTCACATTGGTAAATGGTGAAATTTGAATTCAATAAAAAATTTGGAATAAAGACCTGGCTTAATAATAATCATATAATCACTGTCAATTGTTATAAAACCATCAATAATATTCTTTAGAAAAAGAAATCTACCATCCTTATCTGGTCTGGACTACATGTGACTCTGGACCCACAATAGTGTCATAGAGTCATAGAGTCCCTTGACTCTTAGCTGTCCCTAGGCAATTAGGGATGGGCAATAAATACTGGCCTAGCCAGTAAGGCCCACATCCCATGAAAACGATTTTTAAAAAGCGAAAGATTGGAATCCCTTGTAAATTCAACAAAGTTTAAATGAGATTTGATATCTCACAGTGTCATCAACATCAGCTTAGATTGCTGGTAAATTCATGTGATCTGTCTTGATCACATTGGCCATTTGATATGTTTGGTGGAGTGTTTGACCACTGTTATTTTTATAACATTGTACAGTAAAGTTTACTTCGTTTAATCAAGTCATGGACTCCTGTGGCTTTGGTTCTCTTAGTAAGTTCTGGGGTCTTGGAATTTGTCTACTTTAAAATAATTTACTGGTCCCTAAATGGATCACAACCAAACTTGGCAGTCTGATCTGAGATTGTAACCATAAATCGGTGGTATCATCCAGGATCAGAACAGTTGTTCGATTGGATTCAGGTGTTGGGCATTAACTGGGGGCCTGTTTCTGCTTATATAGACAGTATAGAAGCAACTTGGAAGAGGTGTTGTTAGCTGGAGGTGCATGAGATGTAATGTAGGATTGTAAACCAAACTTGTAAATATACCAAGGTTAGATTCCAACTATATCCTTCACCATCGGTGGTTAGCACAAGCGCCAGGGACCTGGGTTCGATCCCAGTCTCGGGCGACTGTCTGTGTGGAGTTTGCACATTCTCCCCGTGGCCGTGTGGGTTTCCTCCAGGTGCTCCAGTTTCCTCCCACAGTCCAAATATGTGCAGGTCAGGTGAATTAATCATGCTAAATTGCCTGTTTGGTGAGGGGGAATGGGTCTGGGTGGGTTACTCTTCAGAAGGCCTGTTTCCACACTGTAGGGAATCTAATCTAATCTAATCCGTCACGACAGTGTTGGGATCCCTGGCAGCAATGTAACAATCTGGTTTGGCAACAAGTACAAATCTTCATCCTCGTTATGTCATCCAAATACCCAAATTTGAGTGTTGCACTGCTTCCTTGCCTCGCCAACTTGGCTGCTGTACAAACTTGTGCAGGTGCAGCACACGAGGATTGTTCTGCATGCCCTCACTGGTGAGTACTGAGGATCTTTTACTGCTATAATTAAGGAAGGGTAGGGACCAATCAGCAGAAATTTAAGACAGTTTATTGAGTCAGGGTTCATTTAAAACAATAATGGGGTTTGTATCCCTCTAACATTAGAACAGAAGGAAGAATAATTAAAGCAGCAGAAGCAGAACAGCCTGAAGAGTGAAAAGAAAATTGAAGGAAATGAATTAACCATGGCCCCTTCTACACGTAGCAAGAATGTTGGCAGAATAAATGATCAGGTGGCCACTACTGAGCTTGCTCCAGCTATTGTTCATTGTTTATCATTACCTTTCTCCTGCCAGTTACTGAGCTGGCAGTACTTGAGCTGCATTCTAAATGAATATTTTGTGTTAATTTTTACCATGGAGGAAGAAATAGAGTGAGGGAACTCAGAAAAATTAATATTGACAGCTTGTAAACAGTCCATGTTACAGCAAAGGAAGTGCTGGAGGTCTTAAAAAAAAACGGTGGATAAATCTCTGGGACCTGATCAAGGGTATCCCAAGACTTTGTAGGAAGTCAGAGAAGAAATTGCAGGGCCCCCAGCAGAGATATTTGTATCATCTACAACCACGGGTGAGGTGCCGGAGGACTGGAGGGTGGCTAATGTCATGCCTTTATTTAGGAAAGGCTATAATGAAATGCCTGGGAACTACAGACCTGTGAGTTTGACATCAATAGTGGGTAAATTGTTGGAGGGAATTCTGAGAGACATGTATTTGGATTTACATGTATTTGGAGAGACAAGGACTGATTAGGGGTAGCCAGCATGGCTTTGTGCATGGGAAATCATGTCTCACAAACGTGATTGAATTTTTTGAGAATGTTACCCAAAAGGTTGATGAGGGATAAAGTGAGGACTGCAGATGCTGGAGATCAGAGCTGAAAATGTGTTGCTGGAAAAGCGCAGCAGGTCAGGCAACATCCAAGGAGCAGGAGAATCGACGTTTCGGGCATGAGCCCTTCTTCAGGAATCTCTGAGGGATGAACAGTAGATATTGTCCACATGGACTTTACTAAAGCCTTTGACAA
This sequence comes from Chiloscyllium plagiosum, assembly GCF_037043375.1. Classification (NCBI taxonomy): domain Eukaryota; kingdom Metazoa; phylum Chordata; class Chondrichthyes; order Orectolobiformes; family Hemiscylliidae; genus Chiloscyllium; species Chiloscyllium plagiosum. The sequence continues at coordinate 43,744,717 of NW_028270150.1, forward strand.
GGTTCCACATGGTAGACTCATTAGTAAAGTTAGATCACATAGAGTTCAGGGAGAGTTGCCAATTGGATACATTGGCTTGACAATAGGGGACAGACGATGGTGGTGGATGGTTGTTTCTCAGACTGGAGGCCCAGCAGTGTTCTGCAGGGATCTGTGCTGGGTCCACTTTTGTTTGTAATTTATATAAATGATTTGGATGAGAATTTAGGAGGCATGGTCAGTAAGTTTGTAGATGACACCAGAATTGGTGTTATAGTCGACCGTGAAAAAGGTTATGTATGATTACTAAGGGATCTTGGTCAATTGGGTCAATGGGCTGAGCAGTAGCAGATGGAGCTTAGTTTGGATAAATGTGAGATATTGCATTTTGGTAAAACAAACTAGGGTAGAACTTATACAGTTAAAGATAGGGCCCTGATTTGGGTGGTCGTATAGAGAGACTTAGGGGTACAGTACATAGTTCTATACAATCTATGTCACAGGTAGACAGGGTTGTTAAGAAGACATTTGGCACACTTGCCTTCATTGCTCAGACCGTTGAGTCTTGGAGTTGGGCTGTTATGTTGAGGTGCTACAGGACATTGGTAAGGCCACTTTTGGTGTACTGTGTACAGTTCTGGTCGCCCTTCTACAGGAAGGATATTATTAACTTGGAGAGAGTTCAGAAAAGATTTACCATGATGTTGCCAGGAATGGAAGGTTTGGTTATAAGGAGAAGCTGGATAAGCTGGGGCAACTTTGCCCTGGAGTGTGGGAGATTCAGGGGTGACCTTATAGAGATTTATAAAATCATGAGGGGCATAGATAAAGTGAATAGCAAAGTCTTTTCCCTAGGCTTGGCCGGTTCAAAACTAGTGGACATATTTTATAGGTGCAAAGGGAAAGATTTAAAAGGGAACTGAGTGGTAACTTTTTCACACAGAGGGTAGTTCATGTGTGGAATGAACTGCCAGAACAAATGGTAGATGTAGGTACAGTTACAACATTTAAAAGACATTTTGGTAGATATATGAATAGGAAAGTGAGTATTGAGAAAATTTGTAGCTCAGGTTGAGGTTCTGGATGAAGGTTTTCTTGCTGAGCTGGAAGGTTCGTTTTCAGACGTTTGGTCACCCTACTAGGTAACATCATCAATGAGCCTCTGGATGAAGCACTGGTGGTGTAGCCCGCTTTCTATTTATGTTTAGGTTTCCTTGGGACCAAGATATCTTCACCACGATTATGCTGGTCATTCATATGAATGCTATAGGACATTATATCAGCAACACCTAGTGTGGTGAGGGTAAGGTCAAGCAGGATACTTCCTCACATTGATTTCCTCACCACTGAATCCATGTCCAATCTAGCAGCTATGTCTTTCAGGATTTTGCGAATGTGATCAACAAACTTACACTACTTGGTAATGGATATTAAAGCCATGGTACGACATAGAGTTATAGAGATGTACAGCATGAAAACAGACCCTTCGGTCCAACCCGTCCATGCCGACCAGATATCCCAACCCAATCTAGTCCCACCTGCCAGCACCGGGCCCATATCCCTCCAAATCCTTGCTCCTGTTCCCCTCAGAACTTCCTCCAAATAAAGTTCAACTTTGAAGAGTACTGGAAAACCTAATAAAATAATGGAACGTGTGTGGTTAGCTGCTTCTAATTTGCAAATAAATGAAATGTAACCCTTCAGCTGCTACAGGTGTACTGGAGTTTGGGCAGTCTTCTTAGCTTGAGATGAAAGATAAGTGAGGCATTAACAGAACAAAAATATCATCAGTTACCTTGGTTGAATCCTAATCAAATATATAATCTATGTAGGTGCTTTTGAACCTGAATATGAGGAATTGTGATTGAGTGGAAGGATGAAAGGGAGTGCAGAATTATTAGGAACAAGATCAAGGAATAAAATCATGAAGTGTTCTGTTTATATAAAGAATAAACTTAAACTGACTTCTAAAACATGCTTCTTTTAATAATTGCTACAACACTTAAAGTAGATTTTATTTGAAAGTAGTTTTTTTCTTCGGAATTGCTTAACTACTTCAAAATATTTTGTCACTTTTAACCTTTTTAGGTCTGGTGTGGAGGTGCTGGTGTTGGACTGGGCTGGACAAAAGTCACATGACACCAGGTTATAGTCAGGCGATGATGTAGCAGTGCTCTGAAAGTTTGTAAATTCTAATAAACCTGTTGGACTATAACCTGATGTTGAGTGGTTTCTGCCTTTTTATCTCTGACAACTGAGGCTTAATTTTTGTTCAATGGGAAGAACGTTCTCCCTGTCTCTGTAATTAGCTGAAATGTGTTTGAATTACCATAAGGCTGAAATACTAAAAATATCTGACCTCTAGGAATTCCTGTCACCCCTGTGAAGAGGCTAGTCTTATTTCAACTGGAGTTTGGAAGACTAAGAGGTGACTTGATTCAAGTGTATAAGATCCTGTAGGACCTTGGTAAGGTGGGCATGGAAAGGAGGTTTCTTCTTGTGGGTCACTCAGGATCTGAAGGGCTGCTTCAGAATTCCAGGTCATCTTTTTAGGATCAAGATAAGAATCTTTTTTCCCTCAGTGGGTCCTACAACTTTGGAATTCTCCAAAGACAGTGGATGCAGGGACATTGAATAGTTTTAAAGCAGAAGTAGATTATGTTCCTTGCCTAGCAACAATCCAAATTTACCAGGACTAAACGGGAATGTAGAATTCAAAAACCTAACAGATCAGCCATTATTCTATTGAATGGTACAGAAGGTTTGAGAGGCCAACTAAGCAATTTCTGTTCCTATTTTGTATGTTCATATTTGCCAACATTGTCACCTTTCCTGTTAATAAATACAAGTGCATCAAACATTTCCATATTTTGCTAAAGGTTTGAAAGACCTTGATGATGTACATTAAAAATGATTATTTGCTCTGCTGAGGGAGACAGGGACAAGGATCATCAATTTAAAATTGTCATTTAGAACTTAAGGAGGTCATGAGAAAGTGTTTTAGCTGGGAATTTGTTCAACCGAGGAACATAGAAAGTTACAGGGCTGCAGGGAGAGATCAGGGCAAAAGGATTAGGTTTTATTTGCTCGTACAAATTGTCAATACAGTTAAAAAGTGTTAAGTGGCCTCATTCACTGGTCCTTTGCTCATAACCTTAAGACATGGAATGAAATATTGCAAAAACCATTTTCAGAACTCATATTCTTTACAAGTCTACCTAATGTTAGCCACCTACGCAGAACAAACAGTATTCCCTTAGGCAATTGTAAACGCACAGGAAGCCCCTCACTATAAGTAAAAGCTGTTCTTTGCAGGCAGTACAGCAATCACTTAAAAAGAGAACTAAGTAATAGAATGGAATTTGGTACTTGGATCAGATTTAAAGCAACTTCCATGCCTGAAACAGAGAAATTTTGATTAATTCTATCAAATTTGCTAAACTTGTCAAAGTTCAGATCATTTAGAGTTAATAGTGATCAATATGTTTTAGAAAATAACAGTAATTGTACAAACTGATCTTCTGTGTGCCTCCAGTGACGTCTTTATCAACCTATGGTGGTTTAGTGGCAGGTTTTTGTCGTTTGTCTCTGGAGTTTTTATTTGAATATCAGTCTGGGTAAAAACGCTGAACTTCAGCCAAACTTCCCTATTAGTGGAAATATCTGTCCTTATTCCCTTAAAAAGACTTCACAGATGAAGTCCTTACCATGACTGGTACTGGGCCCCAATCATATTCATGGGAGAGATTGCTGTCTCGGAAAATTTATATTTCATATCGTGCAATTTGATAATCCTAAGGGCTTATGCCCGAAACGTCGATTCTCCTGTTCCCTGGATGCTGCCTGACCTGCTGCGCTTTTCCAGCAACACATTTTAAGCTCTAATCTTTTGATAGGCCAAGTTACTCAAAGCTGAAATTATCTACTCTGAATACATTAAGACTAATTTTGACTCTGGGGGATTAATTCAGCTGCTCATTAGACAACTTTCCTTCTTTTCATTTTCATTGCAGTCAATAGAAATTAAAATCAAATGAAACGTATTGCAGACAGCTCAATCAATTTTCCAATTTGACGCTATTACCCAGAGCTAATATTATTCCCTGATTGTGCTTTGCTGTTTATTATCTTAACTTTCAAAAATCAAATTTAAATATACAAAATTATTTCTTAAATTAGTAATAGACAAGTTGTATGAAAACAGCTGTATTTATTTTTTAGAATGTTGGGAGCTTGACCTATAGTATTTTACATGACATGTGACTAGTGAAATAGATCTTTCTGTTTTATAATATTAAACTTACAAAATTGCTGTAATCGATCTACCAAGGCAATCCATTCTATTAAAATCTGTCTCTGTGGGAGGTTTGAGTAAGCCATTGTCCTCACAGGGGATAAGTGCCTTGTTAAATAACAGGTGTATAGGTAAGTAACACAAAATAGCAACTTGCAGTTGTTGCCAAAAAAACCTCAAGAGCTTAACTCTAAAGGTGGAGTCAAAAGATTAATATAATAAAAACAATAACATTTTGATTCAGTTAAGAGACAGGATTGGAGGAATAAGGTTACGCTATATATCACTTAGAAAAAAAGTTGTGTTATTAGAAAACTTTCTTTGTACTGCGTGTGTTCAAGTACAAGGTCTGTGGTGGGTCTGGTTACTGAAGTGTTGCAATTATCTGAACAGCACAAAGCATTGGAAGCTCAAGTTAGAGGGAGAAGCTGCCTTTATTCCTGATGAAGGGCTTTTGCCCAATACGTCAATTTTACTGCTCCTCGGATGCTGCCTGAACTGCTTGCTCTTCCAGCACCACTAATCCAGGAAAAGGTGATCTGTTGCAGTGAAGAGAATACTACTGGATCTTTTCCTAAAAACTGAAAATGTGTTGCTCATGCCCGAAACGTCGATTCTCCTGCTCCTTGGATGCTGCCTGACCTGCTGCGCTTTTCCAGCAACACATTTTCAACTCTGATCTCCAGCATCTGCAGTCCTCACTTTCTCCTCTTTTCCTAAAAGGTCAGCCTTGTGAAGGAATGAAAGTCAATTTGTGATCTTCTATGTTTAATAATTGGTAAAGTTGATGTGAACAAGTTTCTAGAAGCAATGTTTTATTAGCTTCAAGCTTCAAGTTGTAGTTGACCATCCACAAGTTGAATTTTCTAAACCTGCACCTATCCTGTAGCCATAGGTGATTAATTTTCTTTTGCTAAAGTTAAGGGGTAAATTCTAGTCTGATGACAGATTCTAAGGTCTTTAAGCTTAGCAGGTGTATTTTTGCATGGGTAGTTCTCGCTTTATTTCAGTGCATAGTGAATTATGGTTCATTTTGACTTACAATGATAATTTAACTTCTGCCTGTAATATTGAGAGGAGTTGGAAATTTTGTGACAGAAATTTAAATAGAGTAAGCTAAATGAATGAGGTATAAGTAACCTATAACAAAAGCTCCCTAATGCATGTACAATTGCATATACTGATCCTATTAAATTGAGATGTTGAACATTTGTAGGTGAAGTTCTATAATTGTCATTTGCCTCCATCTTTTCACCTTTGTTATAACGTAAGCCTTAATAGTCACTGCTGACAGGATGTTCAACATTGGGACTTGGAGGCGTCATCACAATTTTGATTCTATTTTTGCCTCTACCACAAAATGGAATTTCTAGATAGAAGTCTTCAGTATCTTTTTCTCTTATTCCTTGGGCCTTGGAGGCTACTTAAGGAACATTCACCTTGTGCTGACTGGGATCAGTTAATTCAGAACAGACAAGAAATTTTGTTTAATAATGCTCCTGAGAAATGTCCTTTTGATGCTTTTTACATTAAAGGTACTCTATAAATGTAAATCTTTTGTTCTTGCTTAAACCTGGAAACTTCCTAATCAGCATGACTCTGCTTCTAACTAGTTCTGTTCACTAACTGTTGTGAGAGAACAGGATCAATACTTGAACATCCTGCAATTTAATCAGCTATTTAACATTATCCTGATGAAGGGTTATACCCAAAATGTTGACTTCACCATCTCCTGATGCCCCCTGGCATGTTGTGTTCTTGCAGCCTCCTGCTTGTCTATCTTGGAATCCAACATCTGCAGTCATTTTTGTCTCTAATTTAATCTTATCCTGCATGATAGCTGCAATGAATACCCAGTTAAAGATCTGGCTGATTTTGCTGCCCTGCAATGGCGTATTTGATGGCAAGGAGGCTGGTAAAATTGGTAGCATTTTGCATCTCCAATATTAAATCGTCATGGCTATTATTAAAGACATTATAACAGGCCCTTGGTTAAGTTCAAGGTAATCAAGCAGAGCCAATATGGTTTTTTTAAAGGGAAATCATGTTTAATTAATTTATTTGAGTTCTTTGAAGAAGTAACTTGTGCTATAAGTAAAGGTCAACCAGTGGATGTACTGTATTTAGATTCCCAAAAAGCATTTGATAATGTGCCACATCAAAGATTATTGTGGAAAATAAAAGTTCATGATGAAGGGGTAACATATTGGCATGGATTGACAAGCTAACAGGAAGCAGTAAGTAGAAATAAATGAGTCTTTTTCAGGCTGGCAGAATATCACAAGTGTCACATGAGTTGTTGCTAGGGCCTCACCTCTTTACAATTTATGAAGGCATCGAAGGTATGGTAGCTAAATTTGCCAATGACACAAGATAGGTAGGAAAGTTAGTTGTGAAAACAACATAAGGAGTTACAAAGGGGTATAGATAAGTTGTGAGTGGGCAAAGATCTGGCAAATGGAGTATAATGTGGGAAAGTATGAAGTCATTCTTTTTGGCAGAAAGTAAAATAGAAACATACTATTTAAATGGTGAGAGGTTGCAGAGATCTGAGAGGCAGAGAGATGTCATAGTGCATGGTTAACGAAAGGTTAGTATGTAGCTACAGCAAGTAATCAGGAAAGCTCATTGAATGTTATGGTTTATTGCCAAGTGAACTCAATGCAAGAGTTTATGCTTTAGTTACAAAGAGTACCTTATGAGGGAAAGCTAGACAAGTTAGGTCTGTATCTTCTGGAATTTAGGAGAGTCAAAGGTGACTTATTAAAATATATAAGATCCTGAGGGGGCTTGTCTGGATGGATGTCGAAAGAACATTTCCCCTTATGGAAGAATCAAGAACTGGGAGTCATAGGTTAAATTAAGGGGACACCCATTTAAAACAGATGAGGACATAGTTTTTCTCTTGGTTGGTTATGAGTCTTGAGTATTCCCTTCCTCAAAAGGGAGTGGACAACTTTAAGATGACTTCCCAACCTTACATTGATTGAGACTCTTACTGGTAGCTACATTAGGCCTCATTCTGTCTCATTCCACGCTCCATGACTCTTCTTCCTTAGGGACAGCCAATAATCTCAGCAGTGACCACCACTTGATCTTGCTGCTAACTCTGTGGCAGGACTGAATCCCAGCTTGGGGCGGTGGTCCACTTCTGAATCAATGATGACGGCTCCTAGAATAATAATGCTGCCATTATCTCTCCCCATAAAATCCCAGCCAAGGTGTTGAAAGAGGACAGCTGTTGAAGAGGATGAAAACAAAAAGGCTATAGACAGCGAGAACAATGTATATCATAGGAAGTAAGTTGTGTTTAAGTTAGAGTTGTTTGATTTTCTTGACAAATTGAGGAGGAACCCTGGAAACCTTCTCAGGATCTCTTCTGTTCCATTTCTTTAACTCTACAATTTCAGCAGAAACTTCATTTCTGATTTTCAGTGCAGGAGATGGGTTTACTGTGATGGAGAAAGCAGCTCCACAGAAATTCCTAGAGCAAAGGCTTTCATGGCATATGAAGATAAAGATTATTTTAGATAACCTACAGAAAAAATTATGTTTTGGATAGACCTAAGAATAATACATAAGAATAACACTGACGGGCAGATTCACAACAATGCAACACACTGCACAGTACTATAACGTGAAATTTTGTTTCTACTGAAACAAGTTGTCAGAGAAATTAGCCCAATAAAGCCGAGATCACAAAACACAGATAAAAGTGAAATTAACAAACAGTTTATTAACACAGCGATATTGCAGAAGAGAAATTGACTAAGCTGAAACAGCACAGACAGTCTGTCCAGGTAATTGAAACTCTCTTCCCCGCGCTGAGAATCAAGCCAGGTTTTATAGGAATCCTGTATAATGATGCTAATTGAAATAGGAAAAATACAATGTATTTGATCATCAAGTAATCCAGTTATGATGGTGATAATCGCAAAGCGGTTATCAGAAGAATGTCCTGATTGTAGAATCAAAGTAGCATCCAGGCAGCATCAATCAGTTTTTAATGGGATCAGGAGATTCCAGTTCTCTTTGAGGGGAGGTGAGAATGTCCCTTTGAAAGCAGTAAGGTGTTTCCATTGTTTCTCTCCTGTGAGCGAGGTATTCCGATACCTCACTGTCTGACCTGTCCTTTGTGTGGCTTTACTATCACTGGGTTACAAGACAGACCTGAGGGCTTTGGGACAGCTGTGTTGATCGGGGTCCAGGAAGCTTATTGTTAGCTTATCTTGGGAAGTGTACTCCCTAGTCTGCGAGTGACTGCGGTCATGTCTGGATTCTCTTGTCAGCCTGTTTGGTCAATGTTGAGGCATTCTGGGTGTTTCTTGTATGGTTTGTACAAAGTTAAAAATCACACAACACCAGATTGTAGTCCGACAGGTTTAATTGGAAGCACTAGCTTTTGGAGGGCCGCTCCTTCATCAGGTGGTTAGTGGAGGACACAATTGTAAGACACAGAATTTATAGCAAAAGTTTACAGTGTGATGTAACTGAAATTATACATTGAAAAATACCTTAATTGTTTGTGGAGTCCTTCATCTGTTAGAATGACCATAATAGTTTCACTTCTTTCATGTGTAAATCACAAAACTTTTTTTAAAAGTTACATTCTCAGGTTAACTGTAACAATTGCTGTTAGCCAGATAATGTTGAAGGTGTTAGTCCCCTGTATTCTCTGTCTGTGCCACAGACAGAGAACTATCATGGTATTCAAACAGATGAAAGATTCAACAAACAATCAAGGTATTTTTCAATGTACAATTTCAGTTACATCACACTGCAAACTTTTTGCTATAAATTCTGTGTCTTACAATTGTGTCCTCCACAACCACCTGATGAAGGAGCGTCTCTCCGAAAGCTAGTGCTTCCAATTAAACCGGTTGGACTATAACCTGGTGTCGTGTGATTTTTAACTTTGTACACCCCAGTCCAACACCGGCATCTCCAAATTATGACTTGTATGGTTTGGACAGGTTTGATTTCTGTGTTCTGTATGGCCATGCTGTGGGTAGGCAGGGTGGCAGATCTTTTCCCACACAAGTCAAATTTCAGTTCGCTACAAAATGCTGAACGTAAGACGTATATTCATGGGGACAGAACTAAATCCACATCTCCTCATTTGTATAAAAATTTTATCATATTAAATGATGCAAGGTTTCCTTTAGAAACAAAGATCCAGTGATTTTAAGGGTCAGAATAGCTTTAGGCTCTCAAGTTTTAAACAGTATTTCACCAGCAATGTTATAAGGTTGAGGAAAGTATTTGTATGAATCTAGATTCTGAATCACTCACATTAACCTTACTGGGGTTACATTGGGGTTGTGTTGCTGGGTATGGGTCACCTGCATCATGGATAACTTCACACAGCCATAACTGGAATTCACAGAATTTATTTTTAAAAATCAAGTAAACCAGGCCATTCAAAAATAGAGAGGTAGGAAATCTTACAAATTGATTCTAGGTAATTTTGTTCTTGAGTAAATTATGTAAATTACAAATTCCCTTATGGGCACAACAAAAAATCATGACTTTGGACATGCTTGATTTCTGTGTTCTGTGTGGCCATGCTGTGGGTAGGCAGGGTTTGATTGCTTATTTTTTAACATTGCTAATTCATAGAATATCTTGCGGGATGATCAATGAAAGAAAATATTTGCATGGTATGCAATTTGAAACAAAATTTCCTCCATTATTCAGGTAATACATTGGCTATTGTAAAGGCAGATGCATGTAACACAATAGCGCCCCCTACAGTCATCCTCAATATGAGATAAACTAGGAGTAATTCACTGCTTGTGGTTTCAAATACAGTAAACCTGTTGGACTATAACCTGGTGTCGTGTGATCTTTGACTTTGTCCGCCCCAGTCCAATACCGGCACCTCCAGATGCAAGGTAGAGCAAGACAGTAATATGACACTAATTGATGAGGAAAATCTTGACCTTAAAGCTGTTCCATGCAGTAAACAGTTAGGATTAACTTTAATAGGCTGTTCATTCCGTAATCATCATTCTGTTTTCAGGTTTGGGTCTCTTAACGTCTTTTCACCCTAGATGATTTTTTTGAAAAGAGTATATTAAATCATTCTCACTGTTGAATGTCAATTTCCCAAACTTCTAAGTGATTATCCTTGCTAGCAAATCTTGGGCAGGTTTCAGTAGAGTGCCTTAATCAATGAAGAGTTATTGAGAGCTAGGGGACTCAGGGTGGTAAATAGTCATGTCTTGAAACGAGCCGAAAATGTGTTGCTAGAAAAGCGCAGCAGGTCAGGCAGCATCCAAGGAGCAGGAGAATCGACGTTTCGGGCATGAGCCCTCCTGAAGAAGGGTTCATGCCCGAAATGTCGATTCTCCTGCTCCTTGGATGCTGCCTGGCCTGCTGCGCTTTTGCAGCAACACATTTTCGGCTCTGATCTCCAGCATCTGCCGTCCTCACTTTCTCCTATGTCTTGAAACGAGTCCACATTACAGAAGAGGAGGTGCTAAATGTCTGAACATGCATAAAGGTAGACAAATCCTTGGGACCTGATCAAGTGTATTCCAGTTCATTGTGGGAAATTAGGGAACAAACTGTGGGGCCCCTAGTAGAGATATCTGTATTATCAACAGCCACAGATGAGGTGCCGGAAGACTGGAGGGTGGCTAATTAAGAAAGGTTACAAGGAAAAGCCTGGGAACTACAGACCAGAGAGTAGTGGTGGGTAAGTTATTGGAGGGGATTCTGAAGGACAGAATCTACATGCATTTGGAAAGGCAAGGACTGCTCAGGGATCATCATCAAGGCTTTTTGAGTGGGAAATCATGAAACTCAAATTTGGTTGAGTTTTTTGAAGAGGTGATCAAGAAGATAGATGAAGGCGCAGTAGTAAATATTATCTACATGGATTTTAGCAAAGCCTTTGACAAGGTTCTGCATGGTAGACTGGTTAGTAAGGTTAGATCACATAGGATCCAGGGAGAACTAGCCAATTGGATACAAAATTAGCTTGATGCTAGGAGACAGAAGGTGGTGATGGAGGATTGTTGTTCAGACTGGAGGGCTGTGACCAGTGGTGTGTCGCGAGGATTGATGCTGGGTTCACTGATGTTTGTCAGTTAAATAAATGATTTGGATGAGAATATAGAAGGGAAGATGTAGCTTAAAGACAGTCCATCAGTCCTGAGCCAGCTCATCATCAACAATGCCTTTGTTACCATCACTCCTCCACTGTCTCACCGCCATCTAAAGCATCACTCTTCAAGTATCATCCTTTGCTGTCGAGCTGATTCTCCTCCGTCACTATCTTCCTTGCCATCAATGTTAGAGTCACATCTCTCGCTGCTGGAGCCACCTCATCAATGGTGTTGTGATGCCCTCCCACCGTTTCACTGCTGCCAGCGTGGACCCAAATAATGACAAAGTCGCTGATTCTCAGGCACCTCACCGATGTCACTTTCGCAGATTTGGCAGCCACTGATTCCGATGCCAGGTCCCGTGTTTACCCCAAAAACGTTAAGTAAGGACTTACTTGAGTCTGCATTTGGCTCCCTGGCCTCTGCCATGAGGTATGTGCTGAGGCCACTTGAGTTCATGCTGGGGTTCCTTGCCGCCACTGATGCTGTCCAAGCTCAGGACAAGAGGTAAGCAAAAAGAAAAAAAGAAAAGAAAGATGGTTGGAGCAGATGAGCCCTACTCTGCTGCCATCTTGCTAGCGTATTTAGGATGTAAGTTGCAATACTGATTGAGGAGAATCAGTAGCTGTAATAAGAGAAGTCATCTTGGAGGGCTCATCCCTTGAGACAATATGGCTAGAATTCAGTAATAAGAAAGGTGCAATCACTATGATGAGTTTAAACTATAAGCCTCCCTAAAGCAAGCAGGAATTAGAGTAATGGATATGTAGACAGACCATGAAAATATATAAAATCAACATGATTGCTGTAGTGGATGATCTTAACTTCTCCAATAAGGACAGGGACTCCCTCGGTGCCAGGAATTTAGATGGGGCAGAATTTGTTCGCTGCATCTAGGACAGCTTAGTGTAACAATCTATAGATACTTCAACTAGGGAAGGAGCCGAATTAGAACTTGTACCAGGGAATGAGCCTGACCAGGTGATTGAAAACTCAATGGGAGAGCACTTTGGGAACAGTGATCATAATTTTGTAAGTTTTAAGCTAGCTATGGAAAATGCTAAATTGGAGGAAGGCTAATTACAACAGTATTAGGCAGGAATTGGGAAAATTAAATTGGGGTGGCTGGTTGAGGGCAAATCCACATCTGACATGTGGGAGTCTTTTAAAGGCCAGTTAATCAGAGTTCAGGCCCAACCTGTTGAGGATGAAAGATAATTTGCTAAGATTCAGGAACCCTGGATGACAAGAGATATTGAAAGTTTAGTTAAAATGAAAAATGAAGCATATGTTAGATTTAGAAAACTGAAATCAGATAAGGCCCTTGAGGAGTGTAAAGGAAGCAGGAAAGGACTTAAACAAGGAATTAGGAAGACCAAAAGGGACTGTAAAATGTCTTTGGCAAGTAGAATTAAGAAGAATCCCAAGGTATTTTATACATATATTAGGAGCAATAGGATAGATAGTGAGAGGATATGTCCACTGAGGCGAAAGGAGGGAATTTATGTCTGGAGTCAGAGGGAGCAGGTGAGGTGCTTAATGAGTTGATCGCATCAGTATTCACCAAGGAGAAGGACATGAATTATGGTAGGGAGGGGTATGTTGTTATTCCACGTATGTTGATATTAAGAAGGAGCTGGTGTTTTGGATGTCTTGAAAAACATTTAGGACGGCATGGTAGCTCAGTGGTTAGCACTGCTGCCTCACAGTGCTAGGGTCCCAGGTTCGATTCCAGCCTCGGGCGACTGTCTGTGTGGAGTTTGCACGTTCCCCCGTGTCTCTATGGGTTTCCTCCAGGTGCTCCGGTTTCCTCCTATAGTCACAAAGATGTGCAGGTCAGGTGAATTGGCCATGCTAAACTACCCATAGTGTTAGGTGCCCATAGTGTCAGAGGGAAATGGGTCTGGGTGGGTTATTCTTCGGATGGTCGTTGTGGACTGGTTGGGCCGAAGGGCCTGTTTCCACACTGTAGGGAATCTAATCTAATCTAAAACTTAAGGTAGATAAGTCCCCTGAGAAGGACAGGGAGGAGATTGCTCGGGTCTTGACAGAAATCTTTGTATCATCTTTAGCCACTGGAAAGGCCCCATAAGAGTGGAAAATAGCCAATGTTGTTCTTTGTTTAAGAAGTGCAACAGGGACAATCCAGGAAACTATAGGCCAGTGAGCCTTAGATCAGGTTATGTTTCATGGGATCCACGGTGAGTTGTAAGTTGGATACAAAATTGGCTTATCATAGAAGAAAGTGGATAATTGTGGAGGGGTGTTTTTCTGACTGGAGGTCTGTGATCAGTAGTATTTTACAAGGATTAGTGCTGCGACCTTTGTTGTTTATATGATTTAGTCAAAATGATTTAGATGAGAATATAGGTGGTCTGTTTACTAAGTTTACATGTAACACAAGAATTGATGGAGTTGTGGTTAATGAGGAAGGTTGTCAAAGGATACAACAGGATATGGATCAATTAGAAATTTGGCTAGAGAAATGGCAGATGGAGTTTAATCCAGAGAAGTGTGATGTGATGCACTTTGGCAACACAAGAGGATAAGGTGGTAAAGAAGGCATATGCATGCTTGGCTTCATCAGACAACAAAACATCAGTTAGGCCACATTTGTCTATTTGTGCAGTTCTGGTTGCCACACAATAGAAAAGTTGTGGAGGCTTTGGACAGGGTGCAAAAGAGGTTTACCAGAATGTTGCCTGGATTGGAGTGTATTAGCTACAAGAAGAGGTTGGACAAACTTGGATTGTTTTCGCTAGAGCTTTGGGGTCTGAGGGCAACCTGATAGAAGTAGATAAAATTATGAGAGGCATGAATACAGTAGATAGTCGGAGTCTTTTCCCCAGCGTGAAAGGGCATAGGTTTAGGGTGAGAAGGGGAAGGTTTAAAGGAGCTGTACAGAGCAATTGTTTTTACACAGGAGGTTGTAGGTGCCTGGTGTGGTAGCAACGTTTAGGAGGCATTTAGATAGCCACGTGAACAGGCAAGGAATAGCGGTAGACAGACCACATACAGGCAAATAGGATTAGTTTAGAATGGCATCACAGATGCCGCAGAGGTGGTGGACTAAAGGACCTATTCTTATGCTGTACTGTTCTGTATTCTGAAAGTAAGATTATATTCCCAATTTGATTCTTCTTCTGAAAAAATGCTTCAAATTATTCACGACTGTTGCTCCTTCATCAGGTGACTAGTTACGTGATGAAGGAGCAGCACTCTGAAAGCTAGTAGTTCCAAATAAACCTGTTGGATTACAATCTGGTGTTGTGTGATTTTTAACATTGTCCACCCAGGTCCAACACCTCCACATCAAAATATTCTGACAGCACAAATTAATAGAAGCACAGCCCCTTGTTTTCTAATTCCTCCTGAGAAGGGAGTCAGATAGAGGTATGGTTCTCCAAGAGCTGTAACAGTTCCTACTCTCTTTTTCATTCCAAACACTCACCTCACTCTTTCTCCTCTGTATCTGATACACTGATACCACTTTCTTCTCACCTGAACATTAACTCTGCCTATCATTTCCTTTTCACTTCACATGACAAATACTTTGCAATCCTAAATCCATCTTTTCTCTTCTCTCCTCTCACCACGTGCATTGTATTTGTAAACTCTACGCATCACTATTTGCTTTTTCAACGGCTTCTCTTTTGAAGGGCAAGACAGAACATTATTTGAGGGAGAGGACTGAGACTATGTGGAAGAGTTCCCATCACTCTTGCCCAAACAGAATGAGAAGCCCTGGAGATCAGTGGCCAATGGAATCATGAGCATCAGAGATTAGGGGGTTGACAACTTGACTGCATATTATTTGTAACTACTTAATCACCTCAGTAAATGTACATCAAGCAGCACAAATAGTGGAGTGTGCTCATAGTGAAATACACGAATCAGTGACAGAAAGGAATCAGAACACAATAACAAGTGTACAAGTGCTTTTGTAAATACCCACCATCTTTTTTATTTCTTCACAGGATGTGGGTGTTGCTGGCTGGGCCTGCATTTATTGCCCATCCCTAGTTGCCCTTGATGGTGAGCTGCCTTCTTGAAACAATGGAATCCATTTGCTGGAGGCAGACTCACAATGTAGCTAGGGAGGGCCCTTTAGGATTTTATTGTAACCAGGCCCTGAAGCTATATTTCAGCAATATCAACTTGTCAATCTCCTGGCTATTTATTGAGATTTTCAAACTGTGTTCTTACAGATAGCTGTCCTAAAATTCAAAATAAAGAAGTGCTAGTATTACTTATATCCCAGAAAAAATAGATTACTGGGACATTCGGGAATTTGAATCCTTGACCTCTCAAATTCAAAGGTGATCATCAGTCAAATACAAACTAAAACACAAAGTCAGTGTATCTTTTTAAACTATGTACAGGGTATTAGGTTTCCTGTCCAACCTGTTGCTAACGTCCAGAGGTGATAACATTGTATCAATTTGCACAAGAACGGTTTAAGCTATCAACACAATATTAGGCAAACAGTTTTAGACATTGCTTTTTCACTTCCTTGACATAAATATATGAATTATCAAATAAGTGCATTTTTTCCTTCCAATTGCTGAGTGACCCAACACATATTTCCATCAATTTCTGCTTTATTTCAACCGTCAAATTTTGGTGAACACACTACTGATTCACAAAAATCCACAAGACCATAAGACATAGGAGTAGAAATTAGGCCATTCAGCCCATCAAATTTGCTCACCATTCAATCATGGCTGATAAGTTTTTCATCTCCATTCTCCCGCTTTCTCCCTGTAACCCTTGATTCCCTTGACACTCAAGAACCTATGAGGAGAAAGTGAGGTCTGCAGATGCTGGAGATCAGAGCTGAAAATGTGTTGCTGGAACAGCGCAGCAGATCAGACAGCATCCAGGGAACAGGAGAATCGACGTTTCGGGCATAAGCCCTTCTTCAGGAATGTTTCCTGAAGAAGGGCTTATGCCCGAAATGTCGATTCTCCTGTTCCCTGGATTCTGTCTGACCTGCTGCTCTGTTCCAGCAACACATTTTCAACTCAAGAACCTATCTCAGTTTTAAATATACTCAATGACCTGGCCTCCACAACCTTCTGTGCCCACGAATTCCAACGATTCCCCACTCTCTGGCTGAAGATGTTTCTCCTTATCTCCATTCTAAAAGCTCTTCCCTTTACTCTAAGGCTGTGCCCTCGGGTCCAAGTTTCTCCTACCAATGGAAACATCTTCCCAAAATCTACTCTGTCCAGGCCATTCAGTAGTCTGTACGATTCAATTAGATTCCCCACTTATTGTTCTAAATTCCATTGAGTATAGACCCAAAGTCCTCAAACGATCCTCATATGTTAAGCTTTTCATTCCTGGGACCATTCTCCTGAACCTTTTTGCTTCATAGAGATAATAATAAGAAAAAAAAGGAATTGAGACAAAAAAAAGAGGATATTAAGAGCAATGACCCAAAGCCTGATCAAAGAATTAGATTTAAAGGAAGTTCTTCAAAAAATGGAAGTGCGGCAGCAAAGGAGAGGCCTTCCGGAGCATGGCAGCAAGTAATTTGAGACATGAACAACAAGAGTGGGTAAAACAAGTTGGATATTTACAAGAGTTTGGAATGAAAGGAGTGGGAGGCAGCACTGAAGGAGGTTAGGAACAGAGAACAATGGAAAGATGTAAGCACAGATGAAGCTGAGAGTCCTAGTACTATTGTACTTAGTTTTATACCAGCCGGGCAAGATCTACATGGTAAAAAAGGTGCAGCATCCTTCAGTGCAGAGGGACCTGGGTGCCCTTGTGCATGAATCACAGAAAATTGGACTGCAGGTACTACAGGTAATTAGGAAGGCAAATGGAATTTTCCCTTCATTGCTAAAGGGATTGAGTTTAAAAGCAGGGAGGTTATGTTGCAGCTGTATAGGGTGCTGGTGAAGCCACACCTGGAGTACTGCGTGCAGTTTGGTTCTCCTTACTTGAGAAAGGATGTACGGGCACTGGAGGGAGTGCACAGGAGGTTCACTAGGTTGATTCTGGAGTTGCCTTATGAGGAGAGGCTGAGTAGATTGGGATTATATTCATTGGAATTTAGAAGAATAAGGGGGATCTTACAGAAACATATACAATTATGAAGGGAATAGATAGGATAGAGGTAGAGAGAATGTTTCCACTGGCAGGTGAAACTAGGCCAAGTAGGCATAGCCTCAAAATTAGGGGAAGCAGATTTAGGATTGAATTAAGGAGGAACTGGATTCACCCAGAGGGTTGTGAATCTATGGAATTCCCTGTTTGGTGAAGTAGTTGAGGCTTCCTCAGTAAATGCTTTCAAAGCTAAGATAGATTATTTTTTGAACAGAAAAGGAATTAAGGGTTATAGTGAAAGGGTGGTAAGTGGAGCTGAGGCCATGATAAGATCAGCTATGATCTTATTGAATGGTGGAGCAGGCTCGAAGGATCAGATGGCCTACTCCTGCTCATAGTTCTTATGTACTGTACAGACAAAAAAAAAGAACTGTGGATGCTGGAATTCAAAAATAAAAGCAGAAATTGCTGTAAAAACTCAGCAGATTTCAAGGCAATTGTGGAGAGAAAACAGAGTTAATGTTTCAGGTCCAGAGGCCCATCTTCAGAATCAGTTTAGTCCTAAGACCAGATTCAATGAGCACAGAAATGGGAGGATAAGGCAGATGAATGCATAGTTTAAAAAAATGTAGAAGGATGATGCTTTAAATTCTTGTGACATTGGGACCAGTTCCAGTGAGTTGTACCCAAACTGAACTGGGATTGTGCTCCTTGTGGAGTATTTTGCTTGTGCTTTTGGGAAGGGTTTAAACTAATGTGGTAGGCATGTGGGAACCAGGAAATGAGAGAAGAAATCCAAGGTGTACAGGATACTGGAACACTCAGATAATGCTAGAATAGAGAACAGAAAAAGTTAGTAGGTGAGATCAGTGTAAGGGAGAAAGAAACAAAGTCTAAATCAGTGTTACTGTGCATGTATGCTAACACATGGAGTGCAGTGTGAGTTACAGATTGAGGCACATTGCCATATGGAAATACTTGCAGTGAACGTAAAAGATGGTTGGTTTAAAGAAGGGCAGGACAGAGTTTTATATATTCCTGCATTCAGGCTGTTTAGGAAAGATAGAAAATGAAAGACGGGAGGTTTACAAGTGTCAATAAAGAGAGCATTCCAGTGCTGGAAAACGAAGATGTTTGCAAAAGAATCAAAAGCAGAAGTTATTCAGCTTGTCTTGAGGAATAAATAAGGTGCATTACATTTCTTAATGTGTCGTATGGGCCACCAACTATTAGAAAAGATGTAGAAAAACAAATGCCTCTGAGGTAATTACAGCAAAGCACAGAAGTTATAGAGTAGCTAAAATAGGTTACTCTACTGAATGTAGACCATGATAATGTTAGTGTCAAGGGCAGAGAAGGGCAGGAGTTCTTGTTGTGTTCAGGCATGTTTTCTATGGCAGCATGTTTCCAGTTCAATGGGAAAGGAGGTACTGTGGGATCTGGGTTTTGGGAATGAGGTAGACCAAGTAGATCTAGTGTTACATGTAAACATTTAGAGGGCAGTGATCATTGTATGATAAGATTTAGGATTAAAATGGAAAACAAAATGGAAAAGGAAAAAGGAAAATCTATTGTCAAAATAATCAACTGGGGAATGCCCACTTCATTGGGGTAATAACAGTTCAGGGCCAAATAAACTGGGGTCAAAGAGTGGCAGACCAAACAGCTCGCCAATAGGCTACCTTCAAAGAGATGCTTTGGACAAAATCAAAGTATATTCACTCAACAGGGAAAGATGAAGAAAACAAATCCAGAGCTCCCTGCATGATAAAAGAAGTAGGAATTATGTTAAAGAAAAGTACTGCTTATGGCAGATATCAGATAGAAAATGCATTCGAAAATCAGGATGAATATAGAATGTTCAGAGGGTAGTGGAAACAGAAAGTAAGAGAAGCAAACAGGGAGTATGAAGAGAAACTGGCAGCCAACATAAAAAGGAATAGACAATAGGTGCAGGAGTAGGCCATTCTGCCCTTCGAGCCAGCACCACCATTCATTATGATCATGGCTGATCATCCTCAATCAGTATCCTGTTCCTGCCTTATCCCCATAACCCTTAATTCCACTATCCTTGAGAGCTCTATCCAACTCTTTCTTGACTTGGCCTCCACAGCCTTCTGGAGCAGTGCATTCCATACACCCACCAGTCTCTGGGTGAAGATGTTTCTCCTCAACTCTGTTCTAAGTGGCCTACCCCTTATTTTTAAACTGTGTCCTCTGGTTCGGGACTCACCCATCAGCAGAAACATGCTTCCTGCCTCCAGAGTGTCCAATCCTTTAATAATCTTATACATCTCAATCAGATCCCCTCTCAGCCTTCTAAACTCAAGCGTATACAAGCCCAATCGCTCCAATCTTGCAGCGTAAGATAGTCCTGCCATTCTGGGAACTGACCTCGTGAACCTACGCTGTACTCCCTCAATAGCCAGAATGTCTTTCCTCAAATTTGGAGACCAAAACTGCGCACAATATTCCAGGTACGGTCTCACCAGGGCCCTGACAGCTGCAGAAGGACCTCTTTGCTTCTATACTCAATTCCTCTTGTTATGAAGGCCAGTATGCTATTAGCTTTCTTCACTGCCTGCTGTACCTGCATGCTTGCCTTCATTGACTGATGTACAAGAACACCTAGATTTTGTCTTCCATAGACATATATAAAATAATAAGGCAACAAAAGATGTAGAACTGAATAGGGACCAAGGAGAGAACATTTGAACAGAAAGGGTATGACTGTGGGATTAAATGAGTACTTTGTATCTGTCTTTACCAATTAAGAAAATATTATCCAGGCTATTGTGAAAGAGGAGATAATTGAACAACTAGAAAAGGTTAAAATTCATGAGGTGTAGTTTTGGATAGGCTAAAATTGACAAGACATCAGGATCAGAAAAGATTCATCCAAGGGTACTGAGGAAAGTAAAAGTGGAAATTGTAGAGGAACTGGCCAAATTTGTTTGGTCTTCCATAGACTTAGAGGTGGTGCCAAGAACTGGCAAAAGAGGCTGGAAAGATCGGCCATGCAACAACAAACCAGTCAGTTTAACATTGCTAGTGGGGACATTTCTAGAAATAATAGTTTGGAACAAAATTGGGGTAGTGCTGTGCACAATGCAGGTTAGTGAAGCAAACGCAACATGGATTTCTTAAGGGAAAATTCTGTTTAACTAATTGGAGTTTTTTCAAAGAGGTAACAGAGAGGATTGTGAGGGCTGCATTGTTGATATGATGTTTGTGGACAGGCATTTAATACAGTGTCGCAAAACAGACTTATGAACATAGTTAGAGTTCATG
The DNA here is from genome assembly GCF_037043375.1 of Chiloscyllium plagiosum. Lineage (NCBI taxonomy): Eukaryota > Metazoa > Chordata > Chondrichthyes > Orectolobiformes > Hemiscylliidae > Chiloscyllium > Chiloscyllium plagiosum. Next base: position 43,765,450 of record NW_028270150.1, read on the forward strand.
GAATAAAAAAGACAGTGGCAACATGGATATGAAATTAGCTGAGTGACAGGAAATGGAAAGTAGTTGTTAATGCATGTTTCTTCACTGAAGGGAGGTTTTTAGTGGAATTCCCCAGCGGTCATTTTTGGAATGCTTGCTTTTCCTGATATATAAACTTTGCAGACAATATCAAACTTGGAAATATTGTGAACTGTGAAAAAGATAGTATAGATGCAGGAAAATTGTTGGAATGGGCAAACAGATGGTAGATAATGTTCAGTTGGAGAAATGTGAAATGATTCATTTGAGTTGGAAGAAAATGGAGAAATAATATAATTCAAAGGTTGTAATTCTGAAGTAATCGAAGATGATACTACAGGTTCAGACTGTTTGATTAGCAAAACATATGGTATTCTGGGTTTTATGAATAGGGTCAGAGAGCATAAAATCAAAGAAGTTATGTCAGTCTTGTGTAAGACACTTGTTTGGCCTCATCTAGAGCATTTAGAGGTTTACAAAATTATGAGGGGCATGGATAGGATAAATAGGCAAAGTCTTTTCCCTGGGGTTGGGGAGTCCAGAACTAGAGGGCATAGGTTTAGGGTGAGAGGGGAAAGATATAAAAGAGACTTAAGGGGCAACTTTTTCACGCAGATTGTGGTACATGTATGGGATGAGCTGCCAGAGGATGTGGTGGAGGCTGGTACAATTGCAACATTTAAGAAGCATTTGGATGGGTATATGAATAGGAAGGGTTTGGAGGGATATGGGCCGGGTGCTGGCAGGTGGGATTACATTGGGTTGGGATATCTGGGTGGCATGGACGAGTTGGACCGAAGGGTCTGTTTCCATGCTGTACATCTCTATGACTCTATGACTCTACTGGGCACTGCACATTAGGAAAGATGTAAAGCCATTGGAGAAACCCTGAAGGTGTGAGGCCTCCCGATCAGGAGACCCACTCAAATATAAGGAATCTAAGTATGAAATTCACAGAACCATTAAGACAGCTAAGGACCATTACCGATCCAAACTAGAGACCCAGACAGACACCCAGCGACAATGGCAAGGACTGAATGACATCACAGGTTCCAAAAAGAGACAGTGCAAGGTAGCAGACAATGACATATTCCTCCCAGATCGTCTCAACATCTTCTATGCTCGCTTTGAGCAGAACTTTGGCAGAGAGGTAACACCTATTCCGAAAAGTCCTGACAAATTTATCCCAACAGTCATTGCATCAGAGGTCAGGTCAGTTTTTCTTCATGTGAATCCAAGGAAAGCAATGGGACCAGACGGAGTACTAGGCCGTGCACTCAGAACATGCGCAGATCAACTGGCAGAGGTCTTCTCGGACATCTTCAACCTCTCCCTGCAGCAGGCCACTGTGCCTGCCTGTTTCAAGAGGGCCAACATCATCCCCGTGCCTAAGAAGGCTCATGCAGCATGTTTCAATGACTACAGCCCAGTGGCCCTAATTTCAATGGTCATCAAGTGCTTTGAAAGTCTGGTTGTACCATTAATCAACTCCAGCCTCCCCATAACTCTTGATACACTCCAATTTGCCGATCGGACCAACAGATCCACGTCAGATGCCATATCACTTGCCCTTCACTCCTCCTTAGAGCATCTTGACACCAAGAACAGCTACGTAAGAATCCTACTCATTGACTACAGTTCAGCCTTCAACACTATTATCCACTCAAGACTGATTACTAAACTTAGTGATCTCAGACTAAGCCCCACTCTCTACAACTGGATCCTCAGTTTCCTGACGCATAGGCCACAATCGGTGAAGATTGAGGACAATATTTCATCCTCACTAACACTCAACACTGGAGTCCCCAAGGATGAGTACTCAGCCCCCTACTGTACTCACTGTATACCCATGATTGCGTCGCCAAATACCAGACTGATATCATTTACACGTTCGCTGATGACACCACCATAGTCGGTCAAATTTCAGATTGCGATGAAACAGACTACAGACAGGAGGTGGAAGACCTGAAAAAATGGTGCACTGAGAACAAATTATCTCTCAATGCCAGCGAAACCAAGGAACTCATTATTGACTTTTGGCAGGAATCCTGAAGAAGGGCTCATGCCCGAAACATTGATTCTCCTGCTCCTTGGATGCTGCCTGACCTGCTGCGCTTTTCCAGCAACACATTTTCAGCTCTGATCTCCAGCATCTGCAGTCCTCACTTTCTCCTCGGTGAATACCCTCGCCAACTTTTATAGGTGTTTAGATCAGAGCGGTCCTGGAAGAGCACAGCAGGTCAGGCAGCATCTGAGAAGCAGGAAAATCGACGTTTCAGGCAAAAGCCTTTCATCAGGAATAGATCATCCTTATGAAGGGCTTTTGCCCAAAATGTCGATTTCCCTGCTCCTCGGATGCTGCCTGACCTGCTGTGCTTTTCCAGCACCGCTCTGATCCAAAGTCTGGTTTCCAGCATCTGCAGTCCTTACTTTTGCATAACTTTTACAGGTGCACCATCATGAGCATTCTGTTTGGATGTATCACTACCTGGTTTGGCAACAGTACAATTCAAGATTGGAGATGGTTATAACAAGTGGTGAACTCGGCCCGGACAATCACAAAGCCAATATCCCATCTATAGAATCTATCTATCAGGCCCGCTGTCAAGGAAAGGCCGCCAGCATTCTCAAAGCTCTATCCCACCCTGGCAATGCTTTTCTACAACCTCTACCATCAGGGAGAAGATACAGAAGCCTGAACACACACACACACACACCAGCCGGTTTCGTAACAGTTTCTACCCTACTGTTAGAATACTGAATGGACTCTCAAATCCTTAACATTTGGCTGTACCAGTTTTTTGTTCTTGCTGCTGTTTACCTATTACTTATCTGTGCTACTTAACTCTGTGATCTGCCTTTAACTGTGCCTCAGTATACATGACAATAAATTCAGTTCAATTCAATTCAGTTGCAGAAAGATTTGTGAATGATGAGCACCTTCAGTTATGAAGGTAGATTGGAAATTTTGGAACTATTTGCTTCAGAGCGAAGAAGCCTAACAGGAGGTTTAACAGAGGTACTCAAAATCATAAGGTGGCCAGCCAAAGTACATACGGGGAAACTGCTCCGACTCACAAATGGATTAAGAGCGAAAGGACAAAGCTTTAAGATCATTGGGAAAAGAAGCAACAGCAATATGAGAGAGAACATTTTCAGGTTGAGTGTTTAAAATCTGGAGTGCACTGCTTTGAGAGTGTTGTGCATGCAGATTCAATGAAAACATGCAGATGGTACTTAGACTATCTGAAAAAGAACATGGCAAAGAGTATTATGGAAAAGGCAGTGGAATGGCACTGGATGAATTGCTCATTCAGAGAACTGCTGCAGAAATAATGGGCGGAATGGCCTCCTTTTGCACTCCAATAATTATGTGATTTTGTAATTCAATATGCTGATCCATCAACTACTGCTCTACAGCCACTTTTTATTTTGGCAATCTTTTATTTTATAATTAAAAAGAAGTGGACTCTAAAAATGATTTTAATTGCTCCCAACCTAATCCATTGAATTTGGCAGAGTGTGTTCCAATGAGGAACCAGATGACACCAATGTAAGCTAAATATGTGAGAATCTAGATATAAAAACATTTCACTGTTTTATTACATGAGTACTAATAAACCATGATAGCAGGGTGGGGGAATGGGGTGGAGAGAGGAATCATATTTCTCTAAATTACAGAGTAACTAAAAGATTTTAAAAAACAATATTGTGGTTACATTTCCTTACCTTTTAATTATTCAAGTTTCTCCATTGCCCTAAACAATATTTAAGTGATTACTGTTGCTTTTGTGTAGTTTAGTACAGGACAGCACAGTCTTGTTTCTGTTTGTACAGTGAATCTTGAAGTTGCTGTTGCCAATGTTGTCACCACACAATGTAATTCAGCTATAAAGAAAAGATTTATGCATTTCAGAGGATTCAAACAGTTTCAAACATCCACTAACCTTATGGCGGTCTTGTAGCAAATCAGATTTTAATGTAAAAATTGTTAAAATATGAAGAGCTGATTTTGACACATGGCAGAAGTGAATAGCACTTCCAGTTGAAGGGGTGGTTTATTGGGATCTGAGGATTTTAATTACTGGGCTTTGTTTAGATCCTACTGAGAAGCTGCTTAATCATTTCCAGCAGAAAGCAGCAACTGGAGAATGAGGACAAATGGAAATTGGACACTCTGGACACCAACCTGCAGTAGAGCACCAAGGCTAATTGGAGTGCAAGTGCAATGAGGCAGGAAGATGACCCGAGGCAACACAGACTTTTCTTACGGGGTCCAGACGTGTCCAGCAAAAGCCTCATCTGCCGCAAACATCAGCAGCCTTAAAATCGCAGACCAATAAGAATGGAACAGGAAATAGATTTAAAAGAGTCAATGAACAAACAGATGTTACCAGAACCATTACTTGAGCCATGCATAATATTTATTCCTGTATTTTCAGGAATTTCTAAGGGATTCCTTCATCGACTCAGCAGGACTACAACCAGATTACTCCTCAAGATTAGCATATCCCTTGATGTTCAAAGCAGTGGTTAGAAAGTGTGATTTCAACTTCTTTCTACAATACTCAGTGTCTCAGGAAACAAGAGAGTTACACAGGAATGTGAAAACCTTACAAACAGAATTGCCTCCTGGCAAGGTGTCACCAATCTGCAACTGTGAAGATAATATTGAGACTAATTGTTCTTCGTAAATTTAATGCAATTGTACATTCTGATGAACATTACAGCACTATCAAATTTGCAGATAATGTCAAACCAGGGAACCCTGTAGATGCTGAGGAATAGTTCAGAAATTTCAAAGCTGTGTTAGAAAGAGTATGCTTGTGGACAGGATAATTACTTTGTAAATTGAATTTAATTGACTGTAATTTATTACACAGAGGAGGGAAAAATAGGGACATGCATTCCATGAATAAGGTTGAAACAGATGAGGATAAAGACAAAAGAGACTCTTGAAACTTAGTAGACTCAAGATGCAATTCAAACAATACAACTCAATAGTCACCAAAACTATTAGAATATCAGAGGATGTAATGATCATTATAGAATCCAGTATCTTCATCTGGAAAATGCATCCACTTACCAAAATAGAAGGGAAATGGTCAAATGCAAGAATAAATGCAACACAGGCATAAGCCTGAGTCCTTTTTAAATTTCGCGTGACTCGTATGCTTTTTTGGCTAAGTGTCAGTTGCATCGAGTGCTTTGGAGGGATTCTTGCTGTAAGTCCCTCTGAGCATTCTTGCTGAATCTTACCAAAGGCGCCTTATTAAGTCCTTATCCAGTTTCTCAAATCCACTTCTATTCTCATTTTACCACACACTTGCCAGTCATTGGAAATCCATTGAAAAACCAGCATCCTTGATACTCCTAACATATTTAAAATGCCTCAGCCATTTTCCTTCCCATTATGCACTTTTGATTTTCAGCATGATGGATGGTGACACCTGAACATCCTTTGGCCAATGGCTTCCAGCCTCAATGTCAATCTGTTAGTGAGGCCTCGAACATCCAGATCTCCTCCCTCATAGTCTATCCTGTAAGGGCCACACACATCCCCATGTCCCTACCCAACTTGTCTACATGAACCTGCATTTGCCCCTTTTTTCTCCTCCACCCTGGTATATGAGGTGACCGTGCCAAGTGTATTATGCACTGACCCCCTAATTTGAAGAGCCTGAAGAAGGGCTTATGCCCGAAACGTCGATTCTCCTGTTCCCTGGATGCTGCCTGACCTGCTGCGCTTTTCCAGCAACACATTTCCACCCCTAATTTGAAGCCAGGGTGTTCTTGACCGTGGATGAAATACCTTCTTCATGATTGTATTCCCATCCATGCTTTACTTACTGTTGTGCCCCATTCACAATTAAAATCCTCCTCCCCTCCCCCAGGCTGCAGTCCCCAATTCTGAAGAATAGGTTTGCAATCTCCTTACCAATGCAGTAGCCCCCCACCTTGACCTCCCATCCTGCTTTCCCTTCAGTTTCTTTGGAGGTACCCAGTGGACTGATTGTAGCTCACCCCCTTAAGTGACATAACAGGACAGCTATTAAGTACGCAGACCCAGTGACTGAAGCCTGAGCATCTCCCAAACTGCATTAACCCTACTCCCCTGACTGGTCTCTGTGGAGTCAGAGGACTGATTGTGACCTGGACTGTAAATGCACAGATACCCTGACTGAGAACACTCTGAGCAGATGCCTGACCATGGTCAACCCCTGGACTGGAACAGGAGGCTGCTCTTGAGGTACTGTCCCAGGACCCCTTCACTAATGAGTGCCATCATGGGTTTCATCAAGGGCTATAACCCTAAGATTTTGAGTCAAGGCTGCTTGCTATTTGCAGGGTAGAAGTGGGGACTGCAGATGCTGGAAACCAGATTTCTACATTAGAGTGGTACTGGAAAAGCACAGCAGGTCAGGCAGCATCCAAGGAGCAAGAAAATCGATGTTTCGGGCAAAAGCCCTTCATCAGGAATTGATGATGAAGGGCTTTTGCCTGAAACGTCAATTTTCCTGCTCCTCGGATGCTGCCTGGCCTGCTGTGCTTTTCCAGCACCACTCTAATGTAGACTGCTATTTGCAGGGTGTTTACTACATAAGCCACTGGGACATGGAGCAGGTGTGAGATTGACATAGCACACTGCTGTATAGGAAGATGTCAGTTTCCTTTACTAAGGACTGCTGACCAACAATGCAAGAAACATGGTGTGTAACTGTGTTAATAGGCATAGCAAGGCATAGATGCTGTGAGCAAACAGAGAGGTGAGTAAGCGCGAGGACACCAAGTGAGCAGCTGTCTGATGCAGTCTGGTACAAACTGTGAGTTGGCTGACTCTCTGTGCACTGTAAGATGTGCTTGAAGCACCCTTTTAGTGGTTGGTGCTGTGTGGCCTGCAGTGTAATTCTGTGCTTCTTAAGCATTATGCAAGTGGATTGGAGAGGTGCCCATGATGGTCAAGAGCGGTTGGTAAATATTCGATGTCAATGCCTGTGGATGAAGGCTGCATACAGCTAATACCCGTGGATTGTGCCCTGAGATGCTGTTTGGCACTGAGCAACCCTGAGGCTCTCTGCAGCCTGTGTCGAGCTGAAGTCACTAGGTTCCTGCTCTAACTTTCCTGTCAAGTATTCTCTACATCTAGCTTGCTCAGAGCATTTGGTAAAATAGAAAGTTGAATGTTAATAAAGTGAGTGTGGCATTGATAACCATTGAACAAGCTATAATCCCCGTGAATTGGCAACTCACTACTGTCTAGTGAAAAACCCATCTCATGGGTCACAAACGCATAAATGTTGCAGTGGGTTACTCCAGATGTTGAGTTAAGCCTCACCAGATTTCTTGCTGATTCTGCCACAAATCTCACCATAACCTACATTGTTCAGCCCCTGTAAAATTCCGCCTTGAGTTTTGAGAAAAGACTGGAGACGTTGGAAATGTACAGCATGAAGAGAATGTACCTGAGAATTAGAGGAATTGTTGACATAACTCACAGTATTGGGAGAAATTAATTAAGCAAAAACAGGTCAGGGATGACAACTTGAGTTAAGATAAATTTAGTACAGACATCAAGAAATTCTCATGGTTGGTTGTGGGTATATTTGCTGAGCGGGGAAGTTGATTTGCAAACATTTCGTCCCCTGTCTAGGTGACATCTTCATTGCTTTGGAGCCTCCTGTGAAGCAATGCCATACTGTGTCTTCTGGAGTTTATGTGGTTCCGTTTCTGCTGGTTCCAGTTGTTCAATGTTCCCAGGTCAACGTGCTTGTTGATGAAGTCCGTGGCTGAGTGCCATGCTTCTAGGAATTCTCTGGCTGTCCTCGGTTTAGCTTGTCCTATGATCGTTGTGTTGTCCCAGTCAAATTAATAGTCCTTGTCATCTGTGTGTATGGCTACTAGGGACAGCTGGTCATGGCATTTAATGGCTAGTTGGTGTTTGTGGATGTGGATTGTTAGTTGTCTTCCTGTTTGGAGGAGAAAATGAGGACTGCAGATTCTGGAGATCAGAGCTGAAAATGTGTTGCTGGAAAAGCGCAGCTGGTCAGGCAGCATCCAAGGAGCAGGAGAATCGACGTTTCGGGCACAAGCCCTTCTTCAGGAATGAGGAAAGTATGTCCGGCAGGCTAAGATAAGAGGTAGGGAGGAGGGACTTGGGGGAGGGGCGTTGGGAATGCAATAGGTGGAAAGAGGTCAAGATGAGGGTGATAGGCCGGATTGGGGGTGGAGGCGGAGAGGTCAGGAAGAAGATTGCAGGTTAGTAAGGTGGTGCTGAGTTCGAGGGTTGGGACTGAGACAGGGTGGGGGGAGGGGAAATGAGGAAACTGGAAAAATCTGAGTTCATCCCTTGTGGTTGGAGGGTTCCTAGGCGGAAGATGAGGTGCTCTTCCTCCAACCGTGGTTTTGCTATGGTCTCGCGATGGAGGAGTCCAAGGACCTACATGTCCTTGGCGGAGTGGGAGGGGGAGTTGAAGTGTTGAGCCACGGGGTGGTTGGGTTGGTCGGTCCAGGCGTCCCAAAGATGTTCTCTGAAACGTTCCGCAAGTAGGCGGCCTGTCCATACCCCCCACCAACCCAACCTCCACTCCCAGCACCTTCCCCTGCAACCGCAAGAAATGCAAAACTTGCGCCCACACCTCCCCCCTTACTTCCCTCCAAGGCCCCAAGGGGTCCTTCCATATCCGCCATAAATTCACCTGCATCTCCACACACATCATTTACTGCATCCGCTGCACCCCTGTGGCCTCCTATACATTGGGGAGACACGCCATCACATAAACTGGCAAAAGAACTCCAACAAAAATTAATCAGTGCATCCAAACACCCCATACAATCATCACAGGAATTCCTCGACAACATCGCGAACATTGGGGTAGCACGGTGGCTCAGTGGTTAGCACTGCTGCCTCAGAGCACCAGGGACCTGGGTTCGATTCCCACCTGTCTGTGTAGAGTTTGCACGTTCTCCCCGTGTTTGCGTGGGTTTCCTCTGGGTGCTCCAGTTTCCTCCCACAATCCAAAGATGTGCAGGTCAGGTGAATTGGCCATGCTAAATTGCCTACAGTGTTAGGTGCATCAGTCAGGGGCAAATATAGGGCAGGGGAAAGGATTTGGGTGGACTACTCTTTGGAGGGGCAGTGTGGACTTGTTGGGCCGCAGGGCCTGTTTCCACACTGTAGAAAATCTAAAAACATAAACATAGACAAGGACGAAGCAATGGTCTCATTTGATGTAACAGCGCTGTTCACTTCAATTGACAAAACTCTAGCCAGAGAGACAATAGTCAACCTCCTGGACAGGTAAAACAGATGGGGAACCTATTAACGAGGACTGCGTACTCAAACTACTAGACCTGTGCTTGACAACACACTTCACATTCAGCAACCAAATATATGAACAGATCAATGGAACACCTATGGGATCACCAATCTCTGGGCTCATAGCAGAAGCAGTGATGCAAAGATTGGAACAAACAGCCCTCCCACAAATGTAGTCCAAACTCTGGATCAGATACGTAGACAATACTTTTGTTATCATTAGGAGAAAAGAAATCAGGAACACACACCGGATCATTAACACCATACTCACAGGGTTGAGATTTATGAGAGAGGAGGAAATTAACAATCAACTCCCATTCCTGGATGTGATGGTACAAAGAACACAGAATGGTGAATGCACCACTAAAGTGTATAGGAAAGTCACACACCCCGGCCAGGTCCTGAATCACAATAGCAACCAACCAAACACACACAAGAGAAACTGCATTCAGACTCTGTTCAAAAGGGCTACAACACACTGCAGCAGTCCCAACCTATGAAGGGAACAAGAAGATCACCTCTCCAGCGTATTCGCCAAGAATGGATATTCCCGCAAGCTCATCCATAGGTGCCTAACAGACAAACAATGTGACGAGGACATGCCACAACCTAACTCACTAGCCATGCTAACTTACATAAAAAAATCCCGGAATTGACAGCCAGACCTCTCTCACCACTGGGATTCACGACAGCCCATAAACCAACAGCCATGGTCAGACAACAACTCACCAGGACAAAAGACCCGATATCCATCATATGCAAGACTAACGTAATTTACATGATTCCATGCAAAGACTGCACGAAACGCTATATAGCGCAAACAGGAAGACAACTAACAATCCGCATCCACGAACACCAACTAGCCATTAAACACCACGACCTGCTGTCCTAGCAGCCATACAAAAAAATGACAGGAACCACAAATTCGACTGGGACAACACAATGATCACAGGACAAGCTAAAACAAGGACAGCTAGAAAATTTCTAGATGCATGGCACTCATCCACAGACTTCATCAACAAGCACACTGACCTGGACCCAATATACCGGCCACTACAACGAACAATCAGAACCAGCAACTGCAAGCAGCAGCAATGGAACCAAATAAATTCCAAAGGACACAGCACAGCAGCACTTCACAGGTGGCTCCAAAGCACTGAAGGTGTCACCTAGACAGGGGACGAAACATCTGCAAACCAACTTCCCAGCTCGGCAAACATACCCACAACCATGACAACCAGCACCCCACCTAGAAATCTTTACACAAACCTTGATCAAGAAATTCTACACAATGCATGCTTCTGAGTAAAGTATGAAAACAAAAGCCCTGAAATATTTTAATAATCAACTGGATACTGATTCATAGAGATCTAAGGTTCTTTCTCCAGTTTGAGTTACTATTAAAAATCAATGGTTACAATAAATTTAATCCTAAACAAAATTTTAAAAGTAAGGCTTTAGAAAAGCTGCAAATAGATGCCACCTTATTAGCCTGCTGTTCTTGGACAAAATGAGGACAGTTAAAGAATATTGCCATAGCCCAATAGTTATCAACACTGTCAAGGCATGGAGGGCAACGTGTCAGAGTGAGGGCAAATTGTCAAAACATCATTTTTTTATACCCATTGTTGGTATGCCGGGTTTTCAGCCAGGGATGATGGACTCGGAGTTTAAACTATGGGCAGCTGGGGATGTGTCTTGCCGAGGTGATTTATTTGAAGCGAACATATTGATGTCCTTTTACCAGTTGATTCGGAAATATGAATTGCACAGTCGGGACCTCTTCCATTCTTTCCAAAGTAGAAATTTCATACAAAAAGAGACCATGCTTCTAACTGATCCTTCTAGGTTTGACACGGAGAAGAGGATGTTGAGTGCTGAGGGTACATTACCTATTAGCAACGCTTATCATCTATTCAAAGGGGGTCCCTCGGACGAGACCGAAGGCTCTGTAAGGTATGGGGGAGGGAGCTGGGGTTTGAGGTATCTTCAGAAATATGGGAGGATATCTGGATAATTGCAAGAAGGATCTCGATTTGTAACAGGACCCATGCCGTGCAGTTGAAGATTCTCCACAGGGTCCATTGGCCCAGACTGCCTCGCTGAATTTAAAGTGGGAACATCTCCACTGTGTCCTAAATGTAAAGTGAGTGTGGGCACGCTTACTCATTGTCTTTGGTCCTGCCACAGACTGCGGGCATACTGGAGTGCTTTGGAAGGTGAAGTAGAGAGGGCCTTGGGGATGGAGGTGGAGATGGATTCGGTATTTCTCCTTCTTGGCTTTGTTAATTCACTTTCAAGAGATGCACACAAAAAAAAGGCTTTTCAGTATCCTCACTTTTTGTGCCAGAAAGAACATTCTGTTAGGGTGGGTGTCTGAAAACTCCCCAGGGCTGTCGGGCTGGCACAATCTAGTCATGGAACACATCCCCTTAGACTTTCTCAAGAGTATGGTGCACCATAAAACTGAGAACTTTTATAGGTGGCCCTTTTTGGACTACTTGAGTGCAGATTTGTCCGCCATACTAATAAAAGCTTTTATATAGCCATGGCTATTCAATTTCATGAATCTCGTATCCAGAGAGGAGGATCTATGAACATATGAATATTGCTTTGTTTCGTTGAACTGTGTTTTTATTATTGTTATTACTACGGTTAAGATTTTCCTGTTTTTGATTTTTAGTTTAGTTATTAGTTATTATTTACTTATCTATGTAATTAATGGGTTTGTTTTTTTAACATTGGTTTGAATTGTTTGGTTTTGTATTTGTTGCAGTATTCAAAGAAAAGTTTTTCCTTTTCTTCAATAAAAATATTTGAAATAAAAGTGATTAGATTATATTTACTCCAGCTTAAACAAGCAACTGAATAATTATCATCTTACAGTTGCAATGAAAAGATTATTTGCAAAATTATTATATTAAATAATGTGATGCTATCAGTATAATTATCTCTCAAAAATAATCAATGTTCTCTAATTTCACCCAGAAAAGTTGCAAAATGAAACTGAGTAACTACTAACCAACCAGTGTGGTGACCATTGTTCATATAAGTGGACATTGATTAAAATACGTCTCCAAGGTCCCAGTCAAAAGACCTCTGTAAATCAATATTTCAAGTTTTAAAGTAGCTTCCAAGTAGGAACTTTATCTTAATATGTTACAGCAATAAGTATGTGGAGGAACTTCTGCGTCATTCACTTCTTCATAGTGAGTATGCTTTTGGATAATGCAACAACAAAGTGCTGAGATGTAAAGCTGTGAAGTGTTCAAGCATATATGGGAATTGACCAAAGACTTGTCGCTAATGTGGCCAAGGAGGATCAGGCTTTTGCCCGAAATATTGATTTTCCTGCTACTCGGATGCTGCCTGAACTGCTGTGCTTTTCCAGCACCACTCTAATCCAGACCATGGAGGATCATGTATGTGAGAAATAGGAAGGACCGAGAAAGGAACTTTAAAGTGACAGAAAGTGGCCATGGTAGAAACAATGTTGGTTGGTTAACAATGTTAGAACACGTGGAGATGGTACGAGAAGGATCAATGGGTGCCAAACAGAGAAGCAATATGGGAAAGAGGCAGAAGTGGTCAATCATTCTAAAAATCATAGAGGTAAAGGTTAGATATAGCATATCATTAGTGACTTCAATCAGTGTAATCTCAGTGTTGTGAGGGATGTGAATGGCAGACTAAAAGTATGTTACCAACTCTGTTCAACTTTAAAACTTTCTTCATAATTTGCTAAATGACCACAGAGGTAGCCTAGCCTTAAAAAAAAGAATAATACACACCCTTTGAAGAGAGACATAAAGAATGAGATTGTGATCTCTTTGGAAAATAAGAGTGACCTGTGCAATTGATCATATTGTAAATTGTGGTAAGGCGAAGACAGTATGCAAGCACGTAGCATCATGCCAAGTTTGTAACTCTGGCTTCAAACATAAAAGAATTAAGATGAGCCATAATTAAATATACAAAGAGCTCAACTATTTAGATAAACAAGGTGAGGTTTTTCTTATACTTCAATACTTTGCCTTTACCTGTTTGAAGTGCTAGAGGGATATAATTATGTTATCCAACCTTAGCTAACATCATACTCTTAGAAACTGCAGTTAAACACTCAAAACTGATCATTAACACACAGAGTTTTCCACATCAGTGAATGATCGAGAATATATGAAGTATGCTTGGAAGCAAAACCATTTGGCTTTAGTCAGCTAAACCTTTTCATATCACATCCTCTTTTCCTCCTTTCTTAAGTCATTTACTCTTTTGGAGTAAATTGTAGATCCACCACTTGCCCTTATGGTTTTTTTATCCTTATGGGTAAAGACCACTAATTTAATGATGAGCAACACTTTTAACCTTGAGAATTTAGTTCTATAAGTTTAAACATTTGAAGGCTTGATGTGGTCCTGTGAAATTACTTTAAAATTTTAATAGAGAATTAACACATCTAGTATAAACTCTTCTGTTCTGTTCAAAAAGACAGAGGAACTTGAATCTCTTATGCCATTTACTGCATGCAAACATTTTGACAAGGCATTTGTTGCCTTAACCATTATCCTAGCTGGTAGGAAGCTACCTTTAAGAACCATATAGTCATTGTGGTCTAGCCTCTCACTATTAAGGATAGAGTTCCATTGTTTTAACCCAGTGACAATGAAGAAATGACAATATATTTTCAAATGGTGATACTTGATTTGCAGTAAAACTTGGAAATGGTGGCCTTCCATGCAAGGACTGCCCAGCTCTCTCTGGATGAGCCATGGGTTTGGAGAAAAACTGGTGAAGAAGGCTTGGGGCTTTTTGGAGGGCATTTTGGAGATGGTACTCATTGTTATTGTGGTGCAGGTTGAATTTCTAAACGAGTGACTGAATGTTGATCACGTGGGCTGCTTTGTTATTTGTCAGTCTTCTTTCATGTTTTTGGAGCTTCACACAAATGTAGAGAATTCAGTCACATTGTATATGGTGGAAAAGCTTTTGGGAATGAGGAGATGAATCGATTGCTAAAGAATTCCAGCCTCTGACCTGCTCTAATAACCATAAATATAGGTTAAGTAAAATTTGTTGTCAATGGTGCTCACCCAGGATGTAGATGATGGGACTTTAGATGTTATTAATGTCATTATTATTAATGTCATCTACTGTCTCTCTTGCTGGAAATTATCATTGACTGGCACATGTACAGCACAATTGTACAGTTACTGATCATACATTTTTAGCCAGATAATGTGATTTTAAAACTATGATGTTCCAAGATGTGGTGGTAATGTCAAACAACAAAATGGAGAGTGTCATAGAATGGTCACAACAGAGAAGGAGACCATTCAGCCCATGGTGTCTGTACATGCTCTCTGCAAGCATAACTTAACTACTCACTGTCACTGACTCTTCCCCAAAATGCTTTCACTTTTCCCCTAACTTATTTTTGAAGTTCATGATTGAACCTATATTCACTATAATCTCAGACAATGCATTCCAGATGCAAACCAATTGCTGCTTTTAAAAAAAAATCCTTTCTCGTATCTCTCTTTGTTCTTTTGTGAATTATTTATCATCTGTGTCTTCTGGTTTTCAACCTTTCTGTCAGTGAAAACAGTTAAACAGTTCCTCTCTTTCTCTACCCTGTCTAGATCCATCAGTAAAAATCACAGAACATCAGGTTACAATCAAACAGATTTATTTGGAAATACAAGCTTTCAGAATGCTACTCCTTCATCAGGTAGGTTTGGTATGGTGACAAAACATCTGAAAATGAACCTTCCAGCTACATCCAGAACTTCAACCTGAGCTACAAAATTTCTCAAAAAAAGTGCTCCAAAAACTTGCACTTCCAAATAAATCTGCTGTACTATAACCTGGTCTTCTGTGATTTTTAACTTTATCCTTCCCATTACTGGCACCTCCACATTATAGATCCATCATGACCTTGAATACCTCTGTCAAATTTCCTCTCAACTTTCTCTTCTCTAAGGAGCATGACAGCATTCACTCTAGCGATTTTTTGAACCTGTCTTTCCTGAAACTATTTTCCTAAATCTTTTCTGTACTCCTTGTAATGTCTTCACATCCCTCTCAAATTGGTCAAATTGAATTTTCAACCATGTTACCCTCAATGCTCCTTCCAAGGATGTTGTGAAACTTGAGAGGGTTCAGAAAAGATTTACAAGGATGTTGCCAGGGTTGGAGGATTTGAGCTATAGGGAGAGGTTGAATAGGCTAGGGCTGTTTTCCCTGCAGTGTCCGAAGCTGAGGGGTGACCTTATAGAGGTTTATAAAATCATGAGGGGCATGGATAGGACAAACAGACAAAGTCTTTTCCCTGGGGTCGGGGAGTCCAGAACTAGAGGGCATAGGTTTAGGGTGAGAGGGGAAAGATATAAAAGAGCCCTAAGGGGGCAATTTTTTCATGCAGAGGACGGTATGAGTATGGAATGAGCTGCCAGAGGAAGTGGAGGAGGCAGGTACAATTGCAACATTTAAAAAGCATCTGGGTGGATATATGAATAGGAAGGGTTTGGAGGGATATGGGCTAGCTGCTGGCAAGTGGAACTAGATTAGGTTGGGATATCTGGTCGGCATGGACGAGTTGAACCAAAGGGTCTGTTTCCATTCTGTACATTTCTATGACTCTTTAACTCTAAGTGATGATCAACATTGAGGAGCAAAGTCTCATCAGACAAGGGAGCATGATAGGTGTTAATCAATAGGTTACCTTGATCTTTTTGATCTGATGCCATGTGACCTCTTGGGGACATAGTCAATGTTGAAGTCTTGCAGGGCCACTCCCACCTGATGCATTTGTATTGCTAAGACATACTCTGCTGATGTTTTTACCCATTTCACTCCTCCATTTCTCTTCCTGGCCCAAGATTCCACCAATACCACTATCCTTTCAGTTCATTATTGAGAGCTGGAAATCTATTACACAAAGTTTCCAGATTGCAAAACAGGTTCCATTCTGGAGTCTGGTTGCAAATAGATTTCTGTACAAGTCATAACACAATACAGGACCATGTGAAGCAGCCGTTTGTAAGTACAGGAAACATTCATATGTCAGGTCTTTAAAATTGCACCCTTATGTTCAAGTGTATGAGTATTCTTAAGTCAGATGTTAGTAAATTGGGAGCCCCCGGTCCTGTACGTGGAAATAATCTGAGCTAAATCTTGACCTCAACACCCTATTTAATCCCAAAACTCCTTGTGAATCTTACATCAAATTTAGTCTGTGGTCAGGGACAGGAGGGTGTGACTGTGAATGAGTCAAGTATTGGGAGAAGTTAGCTTTGGAGAAACCTCAGCAAGTTTCTTTGTTCAATAGGTTGAAGAGTTTTGCTCCCGGTGTGGACGAGGACACAGACTGCAGGGAGAATGAGCAAACTGAACAAAGCACCGTGGTACAGAGTGCCATTCATGTGGGTGGAGTAAAGAGAAATATGGTAGCAATCGGGCATGGCATCGTTTGGAGACTATTTTTCTTTATTCATTTATGGGATGTTAGCATTGTTGGTGGCCAGCACTAATTGCACATGCCTAGCTGCTTTCTTGAATGCTGTAGTCTATGTGGTGTAGGTAAACCCACAAAACTGTTAGGTCAGAATCCTGAAATTCCCTCCCAAACAACACTGAAGAAATTTTAAATCCATATTTGACACTGGGATATGGCCATGACTGGCATTGCAAATATCCATTTCAAATCATTGACCATCCTGCAGGGACTGAGTCAAGTACATCATTTGGGATTTGAGACACAAACAGACCAGACTAGATATGTGACACAATTGCTATTTTGAATGGCTTTAATGCACAATCCAGGTTTTTAAAACATGTTTTCCTGATCAGACTGCAACAAAGTCCCAACAGTTCTCAGAATTATTGAAGTCAATTTGACTAGTTACCAAGGAGGGATTCTCGTCTCAATTTCTGAGTTGTGAGTCTAACACCATTGCTACCAACCAAATGTCCCAATCGTTAAACAACTAAAGCCAGCTGTAGTCTCCAAATGTATTTTAGACTTTTTTGTAAACTGATGAACAACATTACAAGTGGAAATCAACAAAACTCGTGACTATGATTACCTGCAATCGTTGACACACTTTCCTCATTCCTGAAGAAGGGCTTATGCCCGAAACGTCGATTCTCCTGTTCCTTGGATGCTGCTTGACCTGCTGCGCTTTTCCAGCAACACATTTTCAGCCTGATCTCCAGCATCTGCAGCCCTCACTTTCTCCTCGAAGATTTTAACCTACTGCGAATCCTCTTACAAGGATGCCTTCCTTGAAGAAACTCTCACACACTTTCCTCATTCCTGAAGAAGGGCTTATGCCCGAAACGTCGATTCTTCTGCTCCTTGGATGCTGCCTGACCTGCTGCGCTTTTCCAGCAACACATTTTCAACTCTGATCTCCAGCATCTGCAGTCCTCACTTCCTCCTGGACTATAAATATTCCAAAGATATTAGATAAACAAGGTACTAATCGAGGAAAGGTCTTCGAACAGTTTCTGTCATGAGGGATAAAGTATTTGATAAACTAATAGGACTGAAGGCAAACAAGCCACTAGGGCCTGGTGACCTGCCTCCAAGGGGTTAAAGGAAGTCGCAGCAGAAAAGTCATTGGCTGAAATATTCCAGAACTCACTGGATTTCAGGAGGGTTCTATTGGATTAGAAGATTACTAAGTGATGCCCCTGTTCAAGAAAGGAGGGAAGCAGAAAGTAGGAAACTCTAGGCCAGTTAGGCTAATATCTGCCATTAGGAAAATGTTATAGTCAATCATTAAGGAAGTATAGGAGGATAGTTAGAAAATCTTAATGCAATCAAAGTCAATATGGCTTTATGAAAAGGAAATCATGTTTGATGAATTTGCTAGAGTTCTTTGAGGATATAACAAGCAAAAATAATAAAGAGGAATTGGTAGATATAATGTATTTGGATTTCCAAAGGCATTCAATAAGTTGAAAATGTGTTGCTGGAAAAGCGCAGCAGGTCAGGCAGCATCCAGGGAACAGAAGAATCGACGTTTCGGGCATAAGCCCTTCTTCCTGAAGAAGGGCTTATGCCCGAAACGTCGATTCTCCTGTTCCCTGGATGCTGCCTGACCTGCTGCGCTTTTCCAGCAACACATTTTCAGCTCTGATCTCCAGCATCTGCAGACCTCACTTTCTCCGCATTCAATAAGTTGCCATGTAAAAAGTTATTGGAAATTTTAGGAACTTGCTGGATGCTGTTTAATCGAGAAAACTGCAGAAGAATCAAAAAGTAACTTAACTAAATATAGACATACTCCAAAAAAGGGCACCACAGAAGGATCTGGGTTTTCTTGTTTATGAAACACAAAACACAAAAAGTTAGCAGGTACATACTTTATTGCTAAGGGTCTGTAGTTTAAAACAAGCAAGTCTTGTTACAAGTATACAGGGTGTTTGTGAGGCCACGCCTGGAGTACTGCATACATTTTTGGTTATATACATGAGTAAGGCAATGGTGGCAGGTCAAAAGATTTATTAGGCTGATTGCTTGGATGAAGGGTTTGACTTGTCAAGAATGGCGAAACAAGTTAGGCCTTTATTGAATAGAGTTTATAAAAATGAGGATGATCTACTGTAACAGATAGATTCTGAGGCAGCCTGACAGACCCAACGTTGAGAAGATCTTTCCAGGAGTGGGGCATCTCAAATAATGGGACGTAATTACAGAACAAGGTCACTCATTAAAAACAGAGATGTGAAGGAATTTCTGCTTTGGTGGATGCCTGAAATTCTCTTCCCCACAGAGTAGAGGTTAGATATCTTTGAGTAGTTGATGAGAAGGTAGATAGATATTTGAAATATCAAAGTTAAAAATCACACAACACCAGGTTATAGTCCAACAGGTTTAATTGGAAGCACACTAGCTTTCGGAGCGACATTCCTTCATCAGGTGATAGTGGAAGGCTCAATCATAACACACAAAATTTACAGCAAAATTTTACAGTGTGATGTAACTGAAATTATACATTGAAAAATTGATTGTCTGTTAAGCCTTTCATCTGTTAGAATACAGTGATAGTTTCACTTCTTTCATGTGTAAATCACAAAACCTTATTTTAAAAAGCTGCATTCTCGGGTTAGCTGTTAACAATGGTGATAGCTAGACAATATGTTGAAGGTGTTGGCCCCCTGTGTTCTCTGTCTACACCATGATGTTTAGATCGATTGAGCCCTCCACTATCACCTGATGAAGGAGCATCGCTCCGAAAGCTAGTGTGCTTCCAATTAAACCTGTTGGACTATAACCTGATATTGTGTGATTTTTGTTGAAACTTTATTGCTGGAACAGCACAGCAGGTCAGGCAGCATCAAGGGAACAGGAGATTCGACGTTTCGGGCACAGGCCCTTCTTCAGGAAGGGCCTGTGATTTTTAACTTTGTACACCCCAGTCCAACACCGGCATCTCGGGTTAGCTGTTAACAATGGTTGAATAGCCAATTCAACACAGGAAAGGTGAATGTCAAACTTTATAAGCTGGTTACTGTAGTACCATCATGCCCAGGTGCCCACTAAGTCATCTGCATGGAGATTTTTGCCAGTGTGGTAGTATAGACAATAAAACTATGCTTTCCAATGAATTACAGTTCTGTTATCCACTTGAGTCTGCTCCCATTTGTAATTGTTTTTGGTCTACAATAAATAGTATCTCGTGGAAGTAATTAATTCTATCAGGGTACGGTAAATAACTTACATTTATAGGGTTTGTTTAATAAAAAAAAGTCTTCAGCTGTCTAACAATTCGATGATGATGTCTACTTAAGATCATGGGTTTCTAAACTGAGCAGGTCATTCTTTGGGGACACGGGGCAGGATGTCTCATGAGGAGGTGGGTCTGGAATACACAATGTATTTTTTGCTATCATAAAAAGTATCAAAGAAGATGTCATTCAGAGGGGTGATCTGAATGTAAACGCTAGTTGAGGCACTATAATTGGTGTACCTCAGCTGGGGAGTATAAATTAGCCACATGAAATGTCTATGCATTGACCAATACTGAAATATCCATGTGCGAGGCATTAGCAGACAATGTCAAGAATCTGTGGGATCCAAAAGAACAAGCATGGGGGTTGGGACAGCGGAGGTGGCAACCTCCACTTTACCCATCAACTGGGTTACTTCCAGATTCCAGGGCTCTCTTCCATTGCTGATGATCCTGACTGGGGAAGTTCAGTGGTGCTGGAAGTCCAACTAGCCCCATTGTGACCACTGCAACTGAAATATTCCCAGCCAGCCCTTGACTTCCTAGCTATTGCACAGAGCCATTGTTGTCTGTAACATCCTCCCAACTGAATTGAATTTAGCAACTGTTTTGTTCATAGTTGAATAGCCCATAACACTCAATGTTTAAGTATGCACCATAGGAGAAGAATGGATGGATTTATACAGACCATCAATCTTTTATTTATAAGTGGCTCCTCCCATCCTTATTTGTGGATTAAACTTAATGTCCTCAAAGACCATCTCCTCTGGGTTCAAATTGCTTTTACATTGAAAAAGCACCTGTTCTGAATGCAGTCCTGTTGAATCCTCTTGTGTATGTATTGTATGTCAAGGCTGCTGTCATTTTAAGGTTTAGCCTCTAATTAGCTTCTCAATTATTTAGCAGCAACACATTACACCATTGTCTGAGATGTGCGTGACTCTAGATATAGTCAAACAGATAAGCAATAACTGCAAACGTCCTAATAGTTTAAATATTATTAACTATTCACGAAACAGCCAGTTTGAAGCACAATCCTTGACAATGGCATCTAAATCAACTCACAATTGAAGTTTCCTATTACCCAAGAATTGCATTTTAATGTCACAGAAGTGCACACTTTAAATAAAAAAAAGTGAAAGATTGCAGTACTAGCTTATACATAGAGGACATTTAAAGTTTAAAGGCATGTATCATCTCAGTCCCAAAAACTGTATACTATTATTGGTGTAATGATGCTATTTCAACTCCCCCAGCCCATCCCCTCAGCATTTGTTCCTTTTAACATTTATTAGGGGCATATGGGCATCACTTACCGGTCCAACATCAGTTGCCAAAACACACATCCATGCATTTGTCCTTTACAGATATTTGAATCAACCTGTATGCATATGTTATGATATGCATTCAGACAGGTGGCACTTCAACTGGGTCTCCTAGCTCAGAGGTAGGGACATTATCACTGTGCCACAAAAGTTCTCATTTGACAGACACCCAGTCACTATGGCAAGGAGTGAATGTCATGACAGTTCTAAAAAGAGACAGTACAAGATAGCAGACCCTCCCAGATTGTCTCAACGCCTTCTATGCTTGTTTTGAGCAGAATTTTGGCAGAGAGGTAACACCTATTCCGACAAGTCCTGACAAACCTATCCCAACAATCACTGCATCAGAGGTCAGATCAGTTTTCCTTCGTGTGAATCCAAGGAATGCAATGGGACCAGACAGAGTACCAGGTCATTCACTCAGGGCATGCGCAGATCAACTGGCAGAGGTCTTCTCGGACATCTTTAACCTCTCCCTGCAGCAGGCCACTAACTCTGCCTGTTTCAAGAGGACCAACATCATCCCTGCGCCTAAGAAGGCTCATGCAGCATGTCTCAATGACTACAGCCCAGTGGCCCTAATTTCGGTGGTCATGAAGTGCTTTGAAAGGCTGGACGTGGCATTAATCAACTCCAGCCTCCCCATTACTCTTGACCCACTCCAATTTGCCGATCGGACCAATAGATCCACGTCAAATGCCATATCACTTGCCCTTCACTCCTCCCTAGAACATCTTGACACCAAAAACAGCTACGTAAGAATCCTACTCATTGACTAAAGTTCAGCCTTCAGCATTATTATCCCCTCGAGGCTGATTACTAAACTTAGTGACCTCTGAGTAAGCCCCACTCTCTGCAACTTGATCCTCAGTTTCCTGAACCACAGGCCACAATCAGTGAAGATTGTGGACAATATTTCATCCTCACTAACACTCAATGCTGGAGCCCCCCAAAAGTGCGTACTCAGCCCGTACTGTACTCACTGTATACCCATGATTGCGTCGCCAAATACCAGACTAAAGCCATTTACACGTTCGCTGATGACACCACCATAGTCAGTCGAAGCTCAGACGGCGCTGAAACAGACTACAGACGGGAGGGGGGAGACATGGAGAAAGGGTGCACTGAGAACAAATTATCTCTCAATGCCGGCAAAGCCAAGGAACTCATTATTGACTTTCAGCGGGATGTTACTCATGACCCCTTACACATTAAGGGCAAAGAGGTGTAATGAATGGAGAGTGTCAAGCTCCTGGGAGTGGTCATCCACAATAAGCTTTCTTGTACTCTTCATGCAGACGCACTGGTCACAAAGGCCCAACAATGTCTCTTTTTCCTGAGGCAGCTGAAGAAATTTGGCATGACGGTGAATTCCCTTGCCAACTTTTATAGGTGCACCATCGAGAGCATTCTGTCTGGATGTATTACTACCTGGTATGGCAACTGTTCCATTCAAGATCAGAGACAATTACAGAGAGTGGTGAACTTGGCCTGGACAATCACAAAGGCCAACCTCCCATCTACAGAATCCATCTATCAGCCCGCTGTCAAGGAAAGGCCGCCAGCATTCTCAAAGATCCATCACACCATGGCAAAACTTTTCGACAACCTCTACCATTGGGGAGAAGGTACAGAAGGCTGAACACATGCACCAGCCAATTTTGGAACAGCTTCTATCCTACTGTTGTTAGAATATTGAATGGACTCACAAACTCTTAACATTTGCCTGTACCTGAGTTTTTGTTTTTGCCACTGTTTACCTATTATTTACCTATCTATGCTACTTAATTATGTGATCTTCCTGTACTGCTCGCAAGACAAAGCTTTTCACTGTGCCTCAGTACACGTGACAATAAATTCAATTTGATTCATTTATAGTGAGTGGCTCAGTGGTTAGCACTGCTGCCTCACAGCACCAGGGTCCTAGGTTCGATTCCAGCCTCAGGCGGCTGTCTGTGTGGAGTTTGCATATTCTCCCTGTGTCTGCGCAGGTTTCCTCCAGGTATTCCGGTTTCCTCCCACAGTCCAAAGATGTGCGGGTCAGGTGAATTGGCCATGCTAAATTGTCCATAGTGTTAGGTGCATTAGTCAGAGGGAAGTGGGTCTGGGTGGGTTACTCTTCGGAGGGTCAGTGTGGACTAGTTGGGCCAAAGGGAATCTGGAATCTGAACCTTGACAATGCCAATGTTTTTGTGTCTGGCCTCTCAACCTCCACCTTCTGTAAACTTTCACTCACCAAAATTCTTATTCTGCATCAAATCCTGCTTACATATCAGTCTCATACTCAGTGGTTCACTTTGGTTACAATACTTCAACCCTGAAAATTTGAAATTATCATTCTTAAGTTTCACTCAACCCTTTGCCTCATGGCCTCACTCCTCTCTTTCTCTGTAACCTTCTCCAGACCTATAATATTGTAAGTATTCTATGTTCCAATTATGTGCTTTCCATACAATGATCTTGTTACGGTGCTGCTCCTTTAACAAGGTTATGCTGTCCTTGGCTCTTTTTTTCAGAGAGGTCATAAATGCACCGATTCCAAAAAGTTTGGGTTTAACTACTTGAGAATGCTTTCAAGTCTTTTAAGAAACACATGTACAATGAAATGTGAGTGGCCAGTTCTCCCAGCTCAGTTTTTCTCTGATTTGGTTTGGTTTGGCTTGGTTTTAACAGTCTGGTTGTTCACTAAAGGCAGTCAGTCAGTTGTGAAGCTGCTGGACCCAAAGAAGCAGCTCCAGGCTGATCCACTCTCTCTCTGGCATCTCTCCTGTAAGAATTTGTGTTGGATTTTTCCTTTTTTTGCAAAGGGGTGTTTATGGGGATTGTTGCAAGTATTTGGAATAGCATCATTAGGTTAGGATAATCTGTTGGGTTTTTGGATAGGTTAAGTTATTCTGTATTCTGCTCTCTTTGTGTTTCATGTGGTAATCTTGCAAAGAAATTCTGTTTTGTTTAGAACTAAGTGGTTGGGCCAGCTGCATCACTCCTGGAATATCCACTCTATACCTGCTAAAAACAACGAGCAAAGTTAGGGTCCGGGCTACTTTCTTGAAATGCCTAGTCCATAACAGTCTTCAGTCATCTCTTCCCAAAACTCTGGAATTCACTCCATCATATTTTACTGCTCCTTTAAGAGATTTCCTAAATTGTACATTTTTATCAAGCCTTTTGATACTTCTAATAATCCAAGTTAAAAATCACACAATACCAGGTTATAGTCCAACAGGCTTAATTGGAAGCACACTAGCTTTCGGAGCGACGCTCCTTCATCAGGTGGTTGTCCATCAGGCAGTGTTCCGAAAGCCAGTGTGCTTCCAATTAAACCTGTTGGACTATAACCTGGTGTTGTGTGATTTTTAACTTTGTACGCCCCAATCCAACACCGGCATCTCCAAATCATGTCTAATAATCCACATTCTTTGGATTGTCAACCATTCTTCTCAGTGAATTATCTTTTTTAAAGCATTTTGGAAAGTTTGTCTCTGTTAGAGGTGCTTTCTATATATGTAAATTATTGCAGTTTTTTAAATGCCATTTCCTTAATGATTAACTCAGATGTACTGTCCCAATTACAGAGGTTCTAAAATCTTTAAAGAAATATATTTGAAAAAATCAAATCTCTGCATACTTAGCTATCACAAAACTAATAAACCACAATTAAGCTTGTAAATTAGAAGAACAACTTTCTTTGCTGCAGAGAAGCTATGTGGAAAAAATTCCAAGGAATAGTAATTCATGTTTGCTGAAGTAACCCCTACATATAGGAACTAATTAAACACGGCTGAGGATGAAGCTTGAATGTATCTGAGATTATCAAGTGCTTGAGAGGATATAATGGTTCCTTTCTGCTGTATTAGGAATGAAGGGTTATCTCAATGCCAGTCTCAAATAATATAATTTTTAGGATGAATGGAGATTCTCAACCCATCTTCTATTATCTTAAGATACTGAATATATATAACCTCTACAGGAGAGAAAGTGTGTGAAAAGATGTGAGAGGTTAGATTGTGTTTAGTTTGTAGAAGAAATGGATATGATAGGTAAAGGTCCATGCTAATGCTAATGGCACAAATAATACATCTTGGGAAGGGAGCAATATGCAGAAAGGATAATGATGGAGACAATACAACGTGGGTGAAGAGAAACACAATTCCTATAGTTCCTTGACATGTTGGTTATGAAATGGTTAGAAATAATGGGTTTGTCATAAAATTCAAGGTTATGAACCAAGTGCTGGTAAATGGGATTAGGTTGAAGGTCAGGTGTTTCTCACGTGTTATTGCAGACAAAATGGGCCAAAGGACCTCTTCTGCACTGCATGATTTTATGACTTATTTGACATCTTTCACATCCTCAGGACAACCCAAAGTGTTTCATTAAATTAAAGATTTTTTAAATACAGTCACAATTGTTATTCAGGCAACTGCAAATGTAATGTTTGTTGCATAATCCCATAAACAGCAATTACGATATATAACTAATTAATTTGTTTCTGTGGCTTGTCGAGGAATCAACACTGGATACAACTTCTCTATTCTTCAAATAGTATTGGAGGATCTTCTTTGTCAATTGGAATATAAAGGTTTGCTGCATGACAGCATTTCCAACAATGCAACTCTCAATCAGTAGTGCACTAGAATTTCTGTCTAAAACATTTGCTGTAATTTTATTCTTGAGGAATCTTAGACCCCTTTTTGCTCAGAGGCTGCTGAGCTAAGTTATTTAAGTGGATCACTTTGGGGAGGAGGGGTTGTTGAGAAAAAAAATATAACCTATCATTGATGAAAAAATAATTACAACTATGCAATCATAGACCATCTATAAACAAGTACAGAATAATTATCAGGCATAGTCTTAGCTTCCAATAATTAGTGTCATTACAAAGTAAACATTTGCTACAATTTTTAGGCTCTATTCAAAAACATAAGACAATATTGAAACAACCCCAATATAATTAGGTATGATTAGTGTGTAACCAATTTTGAGATACACTTCCTTTGTTAGATTACATTACAATGACTGTATAATATACAACAAAAACATAATTACAGCTATTTTGAGTCGGAATATATTTGATAAATGCAATGGTCATTAAATTTAATTAACAAATATTAAAGTAATAAGTCTTGATAAGAATACAATTCAGCTGTCAACAAACAATAATATGACCATGAATTCTACAAATTATTAATTTTCTAATTCCAGTACAACATCACCATCTGGGAGGGCTAAAGAGAGTAAGATATGCTAGATATGAATGAATAAGCCTAGTTTTTTGGAGGAACTTCAACAGGATAATATATGCAAGCTCACTGGAGGATAGGTTGATTGGTAAAAAGTCTGTCCATAGCTTTGTGAAAGAAACTGGACTGATTTTCTTGTGGCCCTGCTCCTTTTCTCTGTGGCGAGCTACAACTTTACACACCCCATTTCTATTTTCCCAATACAAGTATTTTACAAGCCATGTATTAGGAAAAAATATATTTAAACTGTGCCCCCTCCCTCACTTCACTTGCCAGGTTTCTTGCATTGCAGGACAGAAAGATGCACATACAATCTTTGAAGCTAATGTGTCTGGGTTTCATCAACATTCTCATTACTTCTTGCCCAGATTATGTCACTCTTGTAGCAAAAACATTCAGGAAATATGACATAACGTTGCCTTTCAAGGATTGAAGAAAAAGATATTTATTCCCCATTAAAACCACAAAGGTGATCGAGAATATTGAAGCACATTTAATGTACGGAAATGGAAGGTTATGGGCACTACTAAGGATATGCAAACTACCATAAGCTAATGAAGACAGACTGGGATCATCAGGTTAAGAATTGATGGGATTGTGTTATGAAGACTCATATTGTCATTTCTTAGAAAACTGGGTTCTAATGTGGAAGAAAAGAAGATTTTAGTTTTCAGTTCTGTGAAGGTCTGACTTGATTTATTTTTGTTTCATAAGATCAGAAAGTCATTTTGAACAGGAAAGAAGGCGAGAAAGCGGAATTGAGAATAATGAGATCAGCCATGATCTAAATAAATGATAGAGAAATATCGATGGTCTGAATGGCCTACCTCTGCAACTACATCTTAAGAGCTTTTTGATAATTCTTGTGTTAATGTAGGATAGGGTGGAGGAGGGAAACAGAGAATCAATGGTCCCTTAGCTCAAGAATGTAGCTTAGGCAATACCTTGTTGTTTGCATAGCTACAAACTCACCCGTGCAGAATAGTGTAATATTGTGGGAGTATTCAGAGTTAACAGCATGACATGCCATGATATGAATGTTTCTTTTCCGGTCATTACTATATGTAAGTATTTAGAGTCATAGAGTCATAGAGATGTACAGCATGGAAACAGATCCTTCGGTCCAACCCATCCATGCCGACCAGCTATCCCAACCCAATCTAGTCCCACCTGCCAGCACACAGCCCATGTCCCTCCAAACCCTTCCTATTCATATACCCATCCAAATGCCTTTTAAATGTTGCAATTGTACCAGGCTCCACTACTTCCTCTGGCAGCATATTCCATACACGTACCACCCTCTGTGTGAAAACGTTGCCCTTTAGGTCTCTTTTATATCTTTCCCCTCTTACCCTAAACCTATGCCCCCTAGTTCTGGACTCACCCACCCCTGGGAAAAGACATTATCTATTTATCCTATACATGTCCCTCATAATTTTGTAAATCTCTATAAGGGCACCCCTCAGCCTCCAACGCTCCAGGGAAAACAGCACCAGCCAGTTCAGTGTCTTCCCATATAGCTCAAATCCTCCAACCTTGGCAACATCCTTGTAAATCTTTTCTGAACCCTTTCAAGTTTCACAACATCTTTCCGATAAGGAGGCTAGGAATGCATGCAATATTCCAATAGTGGCCTAACCAATGTCCTGTACAACTGCAACATGACCTCCTAACTCTTGTACTCAATACTCTGACCAATAAAAGAAAGCACACCAATCGCCTTCTTCACGATCCTATCTACCTGTAACTCCACTTTCAAGGAGCTATAAATTTGCACTCCAAGGTCTCTTTGTTCAGCAACACTACCTAGGACCTTACCATTTAGTGTATAAGTCCTGCTAAGATTTGCTTTCCCAAAATGCAGCACCTCGCATTTATCTGAATTAAACTCCATCTGCCACTTCTCAGCCCATTGGCCCATCAGAACAAGATCCTGTTGTAATCTGAGGTAACCTTCTTTGCTGTCCACTACACCTCCAATTTTGGTGTCATCTGCAAACTTACTAACTATACCTCTTATGCTTGCATCCAAATCATTTATATAACTGATGAAAAGTAGAGGACCCAGCTCCGATCCTTGTGGCACTCCAATGGTCACAGGCCTCCAGTCTGAAAAACAACCCTCCACCACCACCCTCTGTCTTCTACCTTTGAGCAAGTTCTGTATCCAAATGGCTGAGAGTGTTATATACAATTACACACATACTCAGTGGAGGCCAGTATACCACTCGATGTCAATCCTGAGTTCCAAGTACAACTTTGGCTACCACTTGCCAGGAATTTGTGAAGTGGGTTCAAACCCTGTATCTCCGAGTCCAAGTGAGAATGTTCCTGCTAAACTAACGGGCCTCTCCAAGGCCTTATATAGAAGTTGAAAAACTGAGGAACTTAGAGCTGAGTTTTGAAAGTGACCTGCACAACATGAGCTACAGCTCATTAATGAAGAGTTATACCGAAAAAAAAAACCAACAATTCTGGACATTCTTTGAGAAGGATACCACAGATTAGATTGAATTCCTTACAGTATGGAAACAGGCCCTTCGGCCCAACAAGTCCATACCAACCCACCTAGACCCATTCCCCCTACATTATGCACCTCACCTGCATATCCTTGAACACTATGGGCATGGCCAAATCACCTAACCTGCACATCTTTGGATTGTTGGGAGGAAACCAGAGCATCTAGAGGAAACCCACACAGACAAGGGGAGAATATACAAACTCGACACAGTCACCCAAGGCTGGAGTTGAACCTAGATCCCTGGTGCTGTGAGGCAGCAGTGCTAACCACTGAGCTACAGTGCTGGCAGGCCCCTAGTCCCACTTTCTTTGCATACCCTTTGAACTCCTGAGCCCTAAGAACCATATCTAACTCCTTTTTGAAAACATTCAAATGCTTTGGCCTCAACTGCTTTCTGAGACAGAGTGTTCCACAGGGTCGCCACTCTCGGGTGAAGAAATCTTTCATCATCTCAGTTCTAAATGGCCGTAATTGCACAAGACAAGTACAGAAAGAAAGCTTCTTTCCCAGATCAAGATTCCAGTTGAAGGAACGAAGATCCGCCTTTTCTCTCAGAAAGTGGTACCTTCAACACTGAATGTAAGATGGGTAGAGTATTTTTATTCCAGTGTAAAGTCTTTTAATTTGGGTTAAAGGGATAAATATAGGAAGGAAATGGAAAGATGATAAGGTACTGAACAATAACCACACCGAACCATCGCGGCAGCGGCCTTGCCTTTCGGATGTGAGCTAACTGCTGATCTTATTGAAACATATAACATTCTAACAGGAGGAGACACAATAACTTCAGGAAGAATGCTCCCAATCACCGTTTAGACCAGAACCAGGGGATACAGGGTGAGAATTACAGTATTTCTGGCCGTGCACTCTGCTTTCATCTACAGCAGTGAGATTCAATTGCAGCTCATAGGGGGTAGGGGGGAGGGGGGGTGACAATCCCAAACTCTGCCAAAACTATAGGGAAGTGAAGATCAGACGTTTCATCTGGGGCGCAGTTGATCTGCGGAGTTATTTCATTTCTCGACTTATTCTCGGCTCTGTTTCTCTATTTAAATCCACCCTGTTTTTCTCCATTACGACATGGCGCTGCCTTGTTGCCTGTTTTCCTTTTGTCGTTGCCGACAAAAATTACAGGGAGCGGGGTAGCTCGTTCCCTTTAATGAATGCGCCTCCTTTCC
Organism: Chiloscyllium plagiosum; assembly: GCF_037043375.1. NCBI lineage: Eukaryota > Metazoa > Chordata > Chondrichthyes > Orectolobiformes > Hemiscylliidae > Chiloscyllium > Chiloscyllium plagiosum. The sequence continues at coordinate 43,795,787 of NW_028270150.1, forward strand.
GATGGAGCGCTGAAGGTGCTGGCGAGGTTCACATCAGTGAGGGAGAGTTTCCCGGTCCAGCCGGCAGTGGTCTCTCACTCAGCTTCAGTGCCGAGTGACTGAAGAAAATTCCCTCCGCGGAATCGATTCTAAATCCCAAGAGCACGTTTGTTATTTGGAGCTGCAGGTACGTTTGAAAGCAGTGAGAAATATGCCTTACTTTCCTGCAACTTTTGTCATTTCGATGTCATTCTCCGTTCACTACAGGGGCTTTTGTGGATTGCAAGTTTAGAAACTGTTGCAAGTTTCTAAATGTCCTAATGTCTATTTCACTTAACTCGTGACATTAAAACAAAACTCGCTCATGTTTAATAACGCTGAATGGTATCGATGGTGTCCGTGGATTTGTATTCATTGCCTCTGAGTAAGGGGCTGGTTGTTGTAATGTGGCTCTGAACCTTCGATGCAAGGTTTGCTGCAGGAGTTCATTTTCAAATCAACACGAGACTAACAATTTCGAGAGAAGGCAGCAGCACTTGGCTCCAGAATATGTCTGGAAACGGTAATACTTACTAAAATCCAGTATTCAGACCAGACACTCAAAACTTGACTGAGCTCATGTGCGATCTCCAAGAAAATAGTCTGGCCGCAAACTAATTACATGGTTTAAAAGACTGCGGAATTTTGGACGCGCGTAATTACAGTACACCCAGAATCTCCTTTATCTACTGCATGCTTTACCTAAGCGAATCTTTGATGGTGAAACTCTCAAGTGTGAGTGTCCTTCAATTCCAGGAGCTTGAAGAGTTTCATGTGAACGAGGGTACTTCCTTCAGCCTGGTCTACCATTAAATCAGAACATACCTGACCGATACCTCAACTCTACTTGTCTGCACTAGCTTCAAACGCCTGAATACTCTTGAATAACAAAAAAAACTATCAGAATCTTGAAAGTTGTAACTGTCCCAGTCTCCAAAACTGTCACAGGGGAGAATTCCAGATTTCTGATGTCCGTTGTGTTGAAAGAGTGCTGCCAACTTTCCCTCCATGCCCATAAGAAAATACTTGCATTTAGCGAGCAGGCTTCCTGACACCAACTACTCCAGTGATAACAGGTGTGAGTGTGTCTGTAAGGTAGTGGATGTAGCATGCAGCTTGTGCACAGCAAGTCCCCACCAATAGCTGTGTGATAAGGACCTTTTTTTATGTGACGCTGATTGGGGGATAAACATTATCCAGGACATCTGGGGAAAACTCTCCAGGCTATTCTTCAAAATATTGCTAAGATTGCTTATGTCTAGCTGAGAGAAGGTATTGTTTTATTCAAAAGATGCCACCACCCTCAGAACTGCACTGGAGCTTTAGCCTAGGTTGTCAATGCTCAAGTCCTGGAGATTTGACCCCACAGTCTGGGGCCAGAGTGCTACCAACTGAGCACAGCTGACACACGTGTGGAAAGACTTTCTGTGTATTTACAATCTGATTCCTGGGACGGCAGGACTGACATATGAAGACAGATTGGATTGGTTAGAACTATATCCACCTGAGTTTAGAAGATTAAGAGATCTCGTTGAAATATATAAAATTCTAACAGGACGAGACATAGTAAATTCAGGAAGAATGCTTCCAATGATTGGGTAGACCAGAACTGGGGGGTCATAGCCTAAGGATACAGAGTGTACCATTTCGGGCAGTCTTCACCCAGAGAGTGGTGAGCCTATGGAATTCTCTGTCACAGAAAGTGATTGACGTGAAAACATTGAATGTTTCCAATTAGATTAGATTAGATTAGATTACATTACTTACAGTGTGGAAACAGGCCCTTCGGCCCAACAAGTCCACACCAACCCGCTGAAGCGTAACCCACCCAGACCCATTCCCCTACATCTAACATTACGGGCAATTTAGCAAGGCCAATTCACTTAAACCTGCACATTTTTCGACTGTGGGAGGAAACCGGAGCACCTGGAGGAAACCCACGCAGACATGGGGAGAATATGCAAACTCCACACAGAGTCGCCTGAGGCAAGAACTGAACCTGGGTCTCTGGCGCTGTGAGGCAGCAGTGCTAACCACTGTGCCACCGTGCCGCTCAATAGGTAGACGTAATTCTTAGGGCTAAAGGGAGCGAAGGATCTGAGGAGAAAGCAGGATGGGTTGGATGATCAGCCATGATCATGTTGAATGTGGAGCAGGTTCAGGAGCCTAATAGCCCACTCTTGCACCTTTTCTCTATGTTTCCATATTTATCCTACCAATTTATTTTAACATTTTACACACCTCCAATCGGATCAATCTTCTACATACAAAGAAATGCAAACAAAGTTTATGCAACTTGCCATAACCTAACCCTCCAAGTCCCATTCCCATTGAGTCTAAACTGTATCTGCTCCAACACAAATTATCTGGGGAGTGGAATAGTAACTGAGTAGTAATGTTTCTGGTCTAGTAATGTAGAGGCCTGGACCACTGCTCTGGTATCATATATCTAAGTCCATAGCAGCTTAGGGAATTTGAATTAATTAAAATATTCAAAAAAGTGTTAAACTCATTAATGAATTATGAAATAACCAGATTTCTTAAGGCTCCATCTGTTTACTGAAGCTCTCCAAGAGAAGAAATCTGTCATCCTTACCTGATCTGCTATATATGTCACTCCATATCTGTAGCAACGTAGCTAACGCTTAACTGTCAACTGAAATGGTATGGCAAGCCATTCAGGCATATCAAATTGCTACAGGAAAATACACTGCATGTGTACTTGCCCCAAGTGGTCTTCCACCACCTTCTCAAAGGCAACTAGGGATGGAAAACAAATGCTGGCCTTGCCTTGCTGATACCCACATCCCAGGAATGAAAGGAAAAAATGTGAATGCTTGTTCTCAATGCAAAAATAGCTGCAATGATGCATCTGCACACATAGAGTTGCAGTGTCTGATATTTGCCCTGGACATGGCAGACAATGGAAATTTGGTGTCTCACTTTGTGGGAAGGAACATGGAGGACCTGCTTGACAGAGAGGTGCAAATGTGGGATGTCCTTTGTCCCCAGGACAACTAGTGGAGGCTGAGACACTAGATCATGCCAGCCTGGTCTGGGGTTGCCACCGAGAACAGTGCAGTCTCAGCAGTCTGGAAGAATGACAGTCAATGCACTTTAATTGGACAGTCAATGAACTTCTCCATTCCATCAGTGTAAATGCCACCACCTCCTTCTGTTACCTTACACTCACACTATCTCTGCTACTGCACCCACCTCCTACCAAGGCTCATGTTCTAACATTCTCACTATCACCCCCCGCAACATCTTTCCTCACTGGTCCTAATGCCTGACACCACTAACCTTGCATGTTCTCTGCACTGCCTACTGACTTGCTGGGGACACCTCCCCACATGGACCAATAATAACAGCTGTGACACCCACTTTCTTCTCGTGTAATATCTGCCACTTTATCATTTCATGGAACAAATCAGCCCACAGTCGGACAGAAAGATTTAAGACAGATGATTGACTGTTGGTATTAAGCTTCCCAAAGAATCATAGAATCTCTACAGTGCAGAAAGAGGCCATTTGGCCCAACAAGTCTGCACTGATTCTCTAAAGAGCATCCCACCCAAATCCAGTCTCCCATCCTATCCCCGAAACCGCCCATGGCCAATCCACCTCACCTGTACATCTTTAGACTGTGGGAGGAAACTGGAGCAAACCCACACAGACATAGGGAGGATGTGCAAACTCCATACACACATTCACCCAATCTGGAAAACGAGCCCAGGTCCCTGGTGCTATGAGGCAGCAGTGCTAACCACTGAGCCACTGTGCCACCCATAACTCTTTGCTCCTTATGTGGTCAGCATCCTGACACTGACTATGCCAATCAGCTGACTGACTGTATTCAAGCTCATTTATAAAGTATTTACATCTCTCACTCCATTTACTCTTAAGAATGAACTGTGTAAGCTCGAGGTAAGCTACACTTCAACATCATTCAATTGGTGAAGCTTAAATCAAATATTGTCAATTTTAGGGTTGGAGATTGGACTGTTAATTTCCCTGATACATTTGGTTACAGAATGTGGATGTCACTATCCAGGACAGCAATTGCCCATCCCTAATTGCCCAGAGGGCAAGAGAATGTTAAGAATGTTGTGGGTTTGCAACCAGGTAAAGACAGCAGATTTCCTTCCATAAATAACACTAACAAATGGGGCCGAATTTTAAATGAATTCAAATTTCACCATCGCTCATGGTGACATTTGAACCCAAGTTCCTCAGACCAATACCCAGGGGTTACTAATCCAGAGACTTTACCATCAAGCCACCATCACCCCCCTGTTTTTTTTTTAAATATTGCTCAGATCTGACATTGTGGTAATGTATTCAATCTTGGTTTTAATGCTTGTTGACAGTTACTAAGGTGAATACTGTTTTGCAAATAGCATCAGAGATTTAACAGAGCTGTTTTTATGCTAATTGGAGACCTTGACAGTCATTAAAGAAAATCTGTGATATTTTTGTGGGTACAGTACTTTGGCACCAGACCAAGCAGAGACTTTGCACAAAGATCAATATACAATTTTGAAATACATCATCAAACAAAATTTGGCCCCAGGTGAATTTTCAATTACTGCCTTCTAATTATTTAGAATGTTGAAGCACTGGAACAGTCCTAAACAAGGTAGAAAACATAATTCCACAAATTTTGAGCCACAGGTGAGAACCTTCCTAAACAATGTATGAAAATTGGAACTAAATCCCACCGTTGTTAACAACCAGTCTAGCCCGCAACTAAACCAGCAAATTAACCTAATGCATTCTCCTAGATGGTTTCAATGTCTAAATGGACTTCCCTTTTGATTCACTGCATGAATCACTCTCATGTTCACTCTCTCTCTCTCTGACCCATAACCTACAGTTGAATGGCAGGCACACTACTACCACTATGACAATGTGGCAGTTGGTACACTGATCTCGAGATTTCAAACTGTAGAATTTTGGTATTCCTTAGATTTAGGTTTTAACAGGAATTATTTGCTTAATAATTCAAATTGTTTTCTATGACTCTTAATGATGACAGTTGATAAGTCTGAAAATGGAAAATTTGAGTGTGGATTCCTAACTGAAAGTGAAACAGTAATTCACTCTTTGTTGTCCACAGCATTTAACAGTAGCACAACAGTTTTGAAGTTCTTTCCATTGAATTAATTTCACGATTATAGCTTCATTTCCATTAAGAATTTCTGGCTCTCATGCCAAACCACTAGTGGGTAAAAACCTTTCTGGTTGCTATGAACAACATTATGAGAGTTAATATTGATGTCCTCTCAGCTATTGACCAATAATATGCAAAATTTGGATTTTCAAAAATCTTGTGGCTCAAGAACATTGCTTAAAAGGAACTGCACTCTAAACAAATGATTAATTATTTTTTGCACCAAACCAACTCTGCTTCATAAGCCCATACTAATTAGACATCAATGAGTGCACAAATTGACCAATCAGCTGTAGAATGACCATATAGACAATCATTAGCAAAAGTTATCAACCTAGGGCTTCTGGCTTACTCATTATTTTCCAAATTTTAAATGTTTTCGTTGTGCTCATCAAATTTAATTGAACAGCATATCTAGCCCAGATTTGTGATTTGATATTTTTTGGAGGACATATTGTAGGTGGAAGACTGCTTACACTGTTGTCAGAGGTTGAACATTTCACTGTTAAAGTTAATAGGACACAGTTCTATGAACTGTAAAAGCGTGCTTTCAAGTATGTGATGATTTGGCTCAGCAGTAATCCCCAGGCTGTACCTTGTGAATTTTCAGTCAGTGATTCATCTTCTCTAAACTGTTGTCAGTCAACATCTAGGTCATAAATGAATGGTTTCAGTACAGTCAGTACAACAGAGTAAACTTTTGAGTGCTCAATCTTTCTTCTCAATGTAATGCAATTGGCTGTGATAGTGGTATTTATATATGATAAATCTGATAGTTTGAGAATTTTTTATTTGTTCTAGGCACATGAATTTGGCTGCCAAAACCACCACTTATTGACCATCATCAATTGTATTTGAGAAAATTATGGTGAGCTGTCTTCTGGAATCCCTGATATCCAGATTGGTGTAGGTAATCCTATAATGTTCTTAGTGAGGGAGTTCGAGGATTTTGAACCAGCAACAGTGAATGAATGACAATGTAGTTTCAAGTCAGGCAATGGTATTCCTACACATCCAGGTGGTAGAGATGTTTGGAAGGTGCTGTTGAAGGAGGTTTGGTGAGTTACTGCAGTGTATTCTATATATGGTACAAACTGTTGCCACAATGTGCCAGTAATGAGAGTAAATGTTTTAAAGTAAGGATGAGGTGATGGTGAAACTTACTTCTATGCCTTCAGTGGTGTCAAGCTTCTTGAATGTTTTTGGAGCTGCACTCCCCCAGCTAAGTGAAAAGTATTCCATTGCGTATAACCATAGAGAATAGAAAAAGGAGTAGGCTGTTCAGCCCTTTGAGTTCATTCTACCATATTAAATGGATCATCGATGGTCATCCAACTCAGTACGTTGTTCCCACCATCTTCCCATACCCTTTGGTTCTTTTAGCCTTAAGAAACATACCTAATTCCTTTTTAAAAACATTCAATGTTTTGGCTTCAATTGCTTTCTGTGCAGAGAATTCCACTCTCTGAGTGAAGAAATTTCTTTTCACCTTAGTCCTAAGTGACCTATCCCATATCCTAAACTATGACCCTTGGTTGTGGACTCCCCAATCATCAGAAACATCCTTCCTGTAATACCCTGTCAAGTCCTGTTAGAATTTTGCAAGTTTCTATGAGATCCGCTCCCCTCATTTACCAACAGTCCAGTGAATATATTCCTAACTGATCCAGTCTCTATTCATACATCAATCCTGCCATCCCAGGAATCATACTGATAAGCCTTTAATGCAATCTGTCAATAGCCAAAACATCCTTCCTCAAATAAGGAGACCAAAACTGCACATAATTACCCAGGTGTAGTCTCACCCTGGCCTTGTACAGTTGCAGCAAGACATCTGTGCTCCTGTCTGCAAATCCTCTCACTAAAAGGCCAACATAACCATTTGCTTTCTTCATTGTCTGCTGCATCCAGAACATTGAGGTCTCGTTGCACCTCTCCCTTTTCCAAACTATTGCCATTCAGATTATAATCTGCCTCCCTATTTTATCGACCAAAGTGGATAATCTCACATTAATCCATATTATACCTTATCTGACATACATTTCCCCTATCACTCATCATGTCCAAACAATACTGAAGCATCTCTGCATCCTCCTCACAGTTTAGTTTCCCACCAGCTTTGTGTAATCCACAAACTTGCATTCCTGTCATTTGCCTTATAGATGATTGACAGGTTATGGGGGAGTCCGGAAATGAAATGGCTTGCAATTAGTTAGCTATTGAACAAATATTTGTTGTCATTACTACCTCTGCTATGTCTCCTTTCTCAATGATCTTCCATTGGCTTCTATCCTGTCTTGACGGACTAACCTATGTGGCTATTCTTGAGGCTAGACAGGTTAATCAATAGCAATCGTGTTTATTAATGCCATCATAATTAATTGCTATAAACATGAGCTTTCCACAAGGATTATTGAGCATGATGAAATGAAGCTAAAAGTAATTGTGTAGAGAACAATTATCATACCTAGGAGAATTCTGATCAGCTAGTACTATATCATGCAATGCCTTTTGCCACTCAGGCAACAAAATATTCAGGAAAAAATTGGTTCACACTCTGTGACAGCCTTGTGCTTTTTAACTGAGTGTGAGTTATACTACTGACCACTTCCTGCACGCTAGTGTTGAAGGTGGATGCACGTGGGACCCTGTTTGTCCCAGAATGCTGTGAGTGGACACTATTCTGACGTCAAAAAGTCTACCTGGCAATTATAATACCAGGTTTACAAAAGCGAACCTGACAAGTCCAGAAAGATGGGCCCTGAACTATTGTTATTTAATGGGACATTGATCAGGTTGTAGGTGCAATGATTTTTACTTGCAAACATCCAGGCAGAATTATGGGGTCCTTGTGATGTAGTGGTAATGCCCTTACTTCTGAAACAGGAGGCCAGGTTTCAGGTCCATAAGACTATAAGACATAGGAGCGGAAATAAGGCCATTCGGCCCATCGAGTCCACTCCGCCATTCAATCATGGCTGATGGGCATTTCAACTCCACTTACCCGCATTCTCCCCGTAGCCCTTAATTCCTTAAGTCCCATCTGTTGAGGGCGGCACAGTGGTTAGCACTGCTGTCTCACAGCGCCAGAGACACGGATTCAATTCCCGCCTCAGGTGACTGACTGTATGGCGTTTGCACATTCTCCCTGTGTCTGCATGGATTTCCTCTGGGTGCTCCGGTTTCCTCCCACAGTCCAGCAGGTTAGGTGAATTGCCCATGCTAAATTGCCCATTGTGTTAGGTGAAGGTGTAAATGTAGGGGAATGGGTCTGGGTATGTTGCACTTCGGCGGGTTGGTGTGGACTTGTTGGGCTGAAGGGCCTGTTTCCACACTGTAAGTAATCTAATCTAATCTAAACATAGAACATTACAGCGCAGTTCAGCTCTTGATGTTGTGGCGACCCGTGAAACCAATGTGAAACCTATCTAACCTACACTATTCCATTATCATCCATATGTTTATCCGATGACCATTTAAATGCCCTTAATGATGGTGAATCCACTACTGTTGCAGGCAGGGCATTCCACACCCTTACTACTCTGAGTAAAGAACCTACCTCTGACATTTGTTCCATATCTATCACCCCTCAATTCAGAGCTATGCCCCCTCGTGCTAGCCATTACCATCTGAGGAAAAAGGCTCTCACTGTTCACCCTACCTAATCCTCTGATCATCTTTACAATAACATTTCTGAACAGATTGATGAGAGGGAGGGAGGGGGGAATTGGGGAGTGTTATTGTAGATGTTTTGTGACAGTTGGTGATTAGTCAGAGAGGAGAGAGGAGTATTGGATGTAGGCATGGGGGTAGCCATTACAATACCATGTAGGTTTCAGTATGATTGATCGACAAATGAAAAAGAGCCAAGGTTGGGAAACTCCATGAGGAGGAAATGGAAGAAGTCTCCATTGAAATCCCAACACAGATCTTTCGGTTGCAATACTCCAACATTTATATAATCCAAGAACAATGCCTGCAGAGGTTCAGACTTCTCAAGGCCATAGTCATGGAGTTGCACCAGTTCCTTCACCTTGATCCCTAGTCTCACACTAGGACAAAAATAATGCTGTCTCAGTGGCCATGAAGATCATCATCATCCTCACTATTTATATCTCTGAATTCTTTCTGGTACCAACAGGAGAATATACTGCAGCACGGAATTCATTGCATCAGCTCTGACATGATGGAAGCCATACAAACATAGCAAGGAGACTTAATTCACTTCTCCCTCAGAAGGCAAGAGCAGTGTGAAGGGGAGCATGGCTCATAGGAAAACAGAATTCCCAATGGAACAGGGAGCAGGTACTTAGTTCTGCAGTTTCTCTACTTAGTTCCTTTCAAAATGGGAGCAGTAACTACAAGGAACACTATATAAACATACAGCCACATCAAGAAATACACTTTGGTGAATGCCTGTTTCCTGACAGGCTATAATGCCTTCATCCTGTGACAGGCCACTCTATACATGGTTGTAATAATTCTGAGAAGATCCAGAAGCTGACTGTGCAGGGACAAAGGGCTATGTCTTGAAATGGCCACTTCCTTCTGACATCCCATCATGCAAGTGAGCTTGCCTGTAATAAAAGCCAGGAGAAAATGAGGACTGCAGATGCTGGAGACCAGAGTTGAAAAATGTGGTGCTGGAAAAACACAGCAGGCCAGGCAACATCCGAGGAGCAGGAGAATCGACATTTCGGGCATAAGCCCTTCTTCAGGAATAAAAACCAGGAAACCATCCAAAGTCAGAATGTTTCAACGACTTAAAAGTAATGGTGAGGGTGTCAACTAGCTGCCTGCCCCAAGATAAAAATGACCAAGCTCCTCATGTTTGCAATGTACTGAGTTGAAAACAACATAATTGTGTGATAAAAAGTCAAACCCATGCAAAGTGATATTCAAGTCCACACCTGCCTCTGATCTTAAACAGAAGATTCCACCCAATATTTCAAATGTGTTTAATTGTCCATCGGCTCTAAAGGGCTTTGGGACATCCTAAGGTTGTGACAGGTTTTATATTAATGCAAGTTATTTTTATTACACAGATAAATTTTGACAATTTAATTTTTTCACATCTTTGACATTTCTTACATGAAGTATTGACCAGTTAGCTTGGTGAAGTTATAACCCTGCACTAAAAAAGTACCTTTGCTGGTAAGGAGTACATTTTGGCTTCACATCAAACAATCAGCGTCAAACGGTTCAGCATAATGAGGAAAGTAACTGGCAGGAGTAGGGACAAAGGTTTTACCCTTTTTATGCATCTTATAACCCGGTTTATTAACATACATTTGTAGACTAATCTTCATGGGAAGGGATCCTCCATACAATGCAGACACAGAGATTGCTCTTAAATTGAAGGTCATTATATAATTTTACTAACATTGAGGATGGTTCTCACGGTACATAGCTACATATTATAATTGCTTCTAGATAGTTTGCCCATTTTCTACTTGCAAACAGTGAGACTTGAATATTATTCATCTAGACTCAAAACGTTAGCTTGTTGGGTTTCCATGGATGTTGCCTGACCCACTGTGATCTCCAGCCTTTGTTGTTTTCAGTACAAATGCCAGCATCTGCAGTAATTTGTTCCTACTAAGTCAATTTTTGTAACAAATCAATCTTCTGCTTGGGAAGGAGATAACTAAGGTCTAGCTAACAAATAGGGGAGAAAAATGATAAACAATATTAGAAATGATATTCATACACTTAGAATCATTATTCATTGTCTCTTAGTCTTGTAATTTATGTTGTGGAAGCAGTGTGCAATAGACAGGGCTAAGTGATCCTGCAATCAACAGAGGTGATGTAAGCTCTGCAGTCCTGCCACATCCAATTGTGAATGGTGGTGGACAATTAGACAACAGGAAGGGGTGGTTCCACAAATATCCTCATCCTCAATGAAGGGGAAGCCCAGCACATAAGTGGAAAGGAAATTCCTGATGCATTCACATGTTCAACCTGTTGGTGGGTTAGGGTCAGACTAGGATTTCTTTCACAATTAACTCATCTCCTGTCTCCCTTATTCTTGTCCAGTCTCTTAAAAGGCACAAGTCAGGAGTCAGATGGAAAACTCTCCACTTACCTGGATGGGTGGAGCTGCAACAACACTCTAGAAGCTCAATATCATCTAGGATAAGCAGTCTGCCAGATTTGCATAACATCCACCACTCAAATAAAAGCAAAGTATTGTGGGCTGCTGGAGAACTGCAATCCAAATAGAAAGTGCTGAGAAACTCAGCCAGTCTGGTAGCATCTGTGGTGAGATGAACAGAGTTAACATTTAGAGATCAACGTGAACAGTTCTGAAAAAGCACACTAGACACAAATGTTAACTTGATTTCTCTGTCCACAGATGCTACCAAACTTGCTGAGTTTTCCATGTTTAGACACCCTCTGCCATCTTCCACAATTCAACCATTCACCACCAACAGCAGTGAGTACCAGCTAAAGAACGCACTGCAGAAAATTCCCAAAACTCATCCAACAGCTCCTTACAAACTCGTTGGTAGCCATGATGTTGGTGTTGGACTGGGGTGGACAAAGATTTTTTTACAAACTCATGACCTCTATCACCCAGAAGAATAGCAAATGTATGGGGGCACCACCAACCTCAAGTTCTCTTCCAAGCTACACATGATCCTGACTTGGAAATATATCACTGTTCCTGTATTGTTGCAAAGTCAAAACCTTGGTACTCCCTCCTTAACAACACAAAAGGCGTACCTAAACTTCAAGGTTCTGCAGCAGGCTAACAAGATAGCACATCACAACCCAGCCAAGTACACTTAGTAAAGGGTAATAAATATTAATAAATGGCTACTCAATTCATGGATGAATTTCTAAAAAAAATTGCATACCACTGCTACTTATTGAATGTCTTTATTGCAGTGAAAAATAGTGAGCCAGTGGAGATAACAGTTATGTGGGCTGAAGACTTCAAAGTAAATTATTTGTTAGATTTTGACTTTTCAGACTGTTGTGGATTCTAATTGCTATGGACACTGCATGCTTCTGATAATCCTTGGCTCAACATGACCCAATCTACACTGAAAACAGGCAAAAGGTATTTTGACGATAAATCAGAGCATGTATAAAATCTTCTGTAGGAAGTTTTAAAACATTTTAAAGCAAGGGCTGTATAAAAGCATAATCCTTTTTGGGTAAAAGTTACAAATATTGTTTCCTAGTGGTTCAATTTTTTTTAGATGCATGGAATGAACTAAAAGCTGTGAAGAAAATGGGAGGAGGAGCAAATTGATTAAAATGTATTCTTGCCAGAAATGTATGTTTTATCAATGTTCTGATAGTTTGTAACATTATTTTTGTGAATTACTGTTACAACGCTATGCAACAGCAATAATCTCCTAGTTATTTTCTCTATAGCTTGTTATGTGTGACAGATCACTGAACAATACTGTCATGTAATTCACAAGCAGTGTGGCAAGATGAGTTACAGTTGCTAGCTAAAAGATGTTCGTACTAAAGTATGTTACCAAAATGTATTTATTTATTTAACACTGGATTTTGGGTATATTATAATGCAGAGTTCAAAAAGGTGTGAAGCGTGTGTGGAAAATGCCGAAAGCAACAGAACACTGAAGTTTAGTTAAACATTTTGGAGAAAAATTAATCACATTAAAAGTTACTTATAAGAGTTGCAAGATTTTCATAGTAAAAATAGTAACATTAAGATGATTTTATGGTTATACTTTTGAGGATCAACGTTTGGTCACACATGATAACTGCTAAGATATGTTAAATTCATATGCATTAACTACATTTGGCTGTAAATGAATTTACTGTGATGCTTCAGAGCATATAAATCATGTTAAAAAAACTCTAATCTGAGTCAAACACGTCACTTTTCCTCACTTTTGCTAATTTGGATGTCAATGCTTATATGAAAATCTCAGAACTTATTAGATTCCATTTCCATTGTTTTTTTATTAATTGGCTTTCTTATAGATTCTACAGATAATTAAATGTAAAACCGATGGTAATTCTTAGAACATTTATTGGTATCATGATTAAATGATTACATTTTTTAAATTAGTCTTTAATGTTGAGATGTATTAAATCTGTATTTCTTTAGTCTCCATTACATACTTTCAAATTCCTCAGTTATTAAATACATAAATTAAGTCTGTAAGTTAATAAGTACTGACATTAATATAATTGATCATGTTCTGCTGTGCTGTGAGCTGTCTTGTTTCTATCACAACCCCAGCATGATAGCTTTGTAATGTTTTGTGGTACTCAGAGTAAATTACATCCGTTCGTTTGTGAGCCTGTCTCAAGGCAAACAATTTAAAGCTGAACATTCGAGGATTTTGTAGGTTTATAAAAGAAATATGTAATCCATTTCAATGAATTTTGTTTTTGCTGAGGTAGCAATCTTCCAGGATAATGGTACAATGTTGCAATATGCCTCCATGTCCCTACTCAGCTAGGGTATTTCAATCAGACTTCCTTCTCCTGAATACAATCCAGCATGCACAGCCATAAGTAAACCACAATACTGAGGATGGTGGAAATTTGAAATAAAATGGAAAATGCTGGAGAAACTCATCAGGTCTGACAGCATCTGTGGAGAGAGGAACAGAGTTCATGTTTCGACTCTTCTTTAGAACTGCCGTAAATGAACATTTGGATTGTGATTGGCTATAACTAGGCTTGTAAATCCTCCAGATCTCTTGGAATGGGGATATCAATACCCTGGATACTGCACATAAGAATATCTCACTGCACCAATACACTTCCCTCCCACAACACTGTAACTTAACTAGTGGCTACTGCAGAGAACAAGTCCTCAATTCATTTTGACTGTAAGTTTGATTTTCCGGTTGCTGGGTGTTTGCAAGGGAGAGAAGAGACAGAAGTGCAATGGACTGAAGTACAGATCCACTGAGACTGGTGGACAGAAGACTGGTGATGGAGGCAATAATAGCACATGGGTTGGGGACAAGACACACCTTGGGGCACAGGAGACTGTAGAAAGGCAGAGATGGGATTGGGTTTGAGGATATAGCAGGGGAATGGAGCCTGGACAAATGAGAAAGGAAGGCTTGGGAGAAAGGGAGCTATGGATTGTGAGAGTGTGTGTAAATGAGACATGAATCTCTGAAATGGAGTTTCAGGAAAATATGTTTGAAAACATGAGACATCTTGTGATGACATCCACTAGAAGTAAAAGGGATATTTTTGCTTATGCAGAAACATTTAATAATTTCTCTGCAATATATGCATTTTGATGCAGATGTCTGTCTACAACTGAATAACATTGCTATTTTCCCACGGGCTTTAACAAATATTTTTGAAGAACCTGTTTCTCATGGATTTGCCAGTCTTCAAGAATACTTCTTTAATTGATCTTCACAGGGAATGTATTTAACAAATAATGAAACACCATACTAGTAGATTTTATACTCCACTAATTGTTGCTTCTAATTCCAAAGGTATTGGTTTGAACTTTATGTTAAGCTACATCTGCTCAAGCAGACCACTGCTCATCAGTGAGCTTTGAAATCCAAAGACTTATTTCTTGTACTGCTAGAACTAGTATGATAGCAGTTTTACTTATTGCCAGCTGTGGTCTGTGCCACCCCGTTCGGGTTATTATGCATAATTAATCTTGTTTGGTTTTATATATTAAGTATTCTCAGTGTTTTCCAAATTGATTTGTCTAATATTTCTCCTTCCACTTGTATTTTTCCAGCCTCATTATTTTCCTCCTCTCTTTAGCAGGGTCAGCTGCCCTTACTTTGCTACATCAAGTGACTATTCCTTATGTCACTTACTTCATTAATCGCAGAAGGTTGTTTGTAGAGGTGTCATTGCCAACCCGACAATGGTTCTGAATAACAATTAGCAGTCAGATGGCAAAACAATTAGTTCTGAGTTTTAGGGTTCAAACTACTTAACCCTTTTTCCCCTTTTTGCTTTAACATACATTGAAGTACAGCACAGGGTGGAATTAATAATAGCAAAATATTGCAGATGCTGGAAATCTGAAATAAAAATACAAAGTGCAGAGAAACTCAGTAGATCTGCAGTATCTTAGAAGATTGAAACAGAGTTAATAGTTTGAGTCATATATTACCCTTCTTCAGAAGAGAGGTCGAACATGAATACCTGATGATTGGTAACTTTTAAGGAATAAATAATTGTGTTTTCCCGTTTCTCAATCATTTACAACTTTTTTTTGTGAAGTATCTATGTATAATCTGATAATGAAGGTCATTTGTTCCCCAAGCAAATGTTCTGACTCATTTCAAATATCTGTGACAGAGTGCATATCAAGTCTGAGATGTTCCTATTTTGCATTACAAAGACAATGCTACAATTGAAGCATTTAATTTATTTCCAAATTGGAGGAAGGTTTAAATCCTGGTATATCTCAAATCAGAATAACAACTATTCAATTACAATATATCAATGTCAAGGAGATTGAAATGAGAATTGTATATTGAAAAAAGTTAGAAAAATGCAAGCTGCTGAATTTAGCTATTGAAATTCAAATGTTGAGAATAATGTAGAGAGCCTAAAGGGGAACATGTTGGTATTTTCTACTGAAAGGACTTTTTGTTTTTCCTGTACAAAACAAGGATGTGATCTATCCGAGAAACTGATAATAATTTTAAATTGAATTAGATTAGAGACTGTCACCTGTTCCCACAATTGTTTAATTTATTATTCTTTTATTTATCTTTATTCCAAAGATAAAATGAGAGATGCATTTTTGTAATTCATTCCGACATGGCAAATATAGTTCTGTTTTTAAAAAGTGGCTATGTCTACAGACTAAGTTACACCTGTGTAGCTAGTTTTCACACATAATCAGGGTGATTGTTTTCTTTTCTATTTGAAGTTGTGGGTCACTATTTTCTTACTTTGATGTTACAATGCAACAAATCCTTTCATGGTTATCTTTCTTCACACCTTCCCTTCCGTAAATTTCCTCCTGTAACTTCTGCAGTTTTAACCACCTTCTCCACAGCTAATATTAACTGTTCTTGTACTATCTTTTCACTGGACATGTTTATAGTTCAGTTTCTGAGAGAATGGTATTCAGAAGTTGGTTCCTAGAGTTATGCAAACTAATTTGGGACTTAGCAGCAGAGTCAAATACCAGAGGAAACACTAGATTAATAATGATGTGGAGGAGGCCCTGAAAAGATAAAGGTTTATTTTTGGATAGATAGAACTGAAAAATAAAGATGTTACGCTAAACTTGTACTGAACCTTGATTAAATTATATTATGCAAGTCTTTAAATAATGAAGCGCTATAATAAAGACAGCATTTTGACAGTGTGGATTTATAATATTGCACATGGTGTTCTGCAAGGATCAGAGTCACAATTTATATTAACAATTGAGACTTTGGAATCAAAACATAAGGTTTAAATTTGTGAATGACACCAATTTGTCGGGCTTACCGAGGAGGACTGCAACAAATTACAGAATACATTAAAAAATTTGCATAATTGGCAAATGAACTGCAATACAAGAGTATAGCGTTACATTTTTAGTAAAAATAATTAAGGTTGCATGCTGTATTACTTGGAAAGTAAAAACTTAAATAGTTTAAAGGAATAAAAGAGGTATGGGAATACAATTAAATAAACTGTGATACTACTTTGTGATTTAATTTGTGAAAAGATAAAGGTTTATCTTTGGATAAATAGAACTGATAGGTATAACCACCTGATGAAGGAGCAGCTCTTTGAAAGCTAGTGCTTCCAAATTAACCTGCTGGAGTATAACCTGGTGTTGTGTAATTTTTAACTGAAAAATAAAGATGTTACGCTAAGCTCGTATTGAGCCTTGATTAAATTATACTTAGAATATTGTACAAGTCTTTAAATGATGAAGCTCTATAACAAAGACAGCATTTTTACAGATGTGGGTAAGAGCAAAACTAGAGGTGATCAATATAAAGTAGGCTTCAAGAAATCAAATAGGGAATTTAGAAATTCTTTGTTCAAGTGAAGTGAAAGAATGGAATTCTTTACCAAAAGGAATGTTGAGACAAATAAAAGGAAAGCTCATAAAGAAGAATGGAATAGAAGGCTATCCTGACAGAGTTGGATGAGGAAGGATGTGAGGAGACTGCAGTGGAGGTAAATATCCGTATGGAGTAACTGAGATGAGTGGCCTATTTCTTTGCATTATATTTTATACAAATCCATATATAAATTACTTAAAAGTTGCCAGTTGACTTTCTGTTGCAGCCTGACAGAACCAAAACTGATTGAACTGTTTTTAAAAAATGGCTTTAGATTGAAACAGCAAAAAAAACCATGCGCTGTGTCAGACAAAGCTTAACCTTGGAAAGAGAAGTCGAGTTTGGATCTAGAATTAAAGCTTGTGATCTCCCAAATTCTATCCCATCATCTTACTATGTCTTAAAGATAGTGTTGTATCAAGTTATACAGAAAACTTTCTAACAGAGTATAAAAATACAGTAAATTTCATTTCTGTCAGGAAGTATACAATAGTTTCTATGCTCTGTAAAAGAAACCATGGTGCTCCTGACTTTCAGAATTGATCTTTGCCTAAATTTGAATGAAGTCTAACCTGAGCAATTCAATCTAATTGTGCTGATTCATTATTTACTGAGACATCATCAATTTAAATAGGACACGCCTGAGAGATCAGCTTCACATTGTTTCTATTAGAACATATGCCAATAAAAGTATGGCAAACTCTGAACAAATCTATTATTCACAGATACTAAAGCTGGCAATATATTACAATTATGGAGCTGCCTTTTGCAGAATCAGCAGTAGAAACTTGATAGTTTCACTTTGACCTCATTCAAAGATTAGTATTATATACCAGGCATTCATGTAACCATTACAACAGATTCCAATTACTTCAATTAATCATAGAATTACCTACAGTGTGGTCCACACTGATCCTCTGAAAAGTAACCCACCCACACTCGTTCCCCTAATCTATTACTCTATGCTTACTCCTGACTAATGCTCCTAATCCACACATCCCTGAACACTATGGGCAATTTAGCATGGCCAATTCACCTAACCTGAATAACAAAGACCTGTCAAATGATGGAGCTGCACTTCACACTTTCCAAACCAAACAATTAATTTCCTTTTTGACACATTCCTGTTGAAGATTGGCTCTAATGTCCTCCTTAGTTTGCTGACAGATCAAGAAGTTATTTTTAAGACTGAAACACTTTTTCAGTTTGGGTCCCTTATTGAAGAAAAAATATACTGGCATTAAAGGTAGTTCAGAGAAGGTTCACTAAGCTGAACCCTAGACTGTTTTATGAGGAAAGATTGAGTAGATTAGTCTTGCACTCATTGAAGTTCAGAAGAATGAAAGGTTACCTGATCGAAACATGTAAGGTTTTAGGGGACTTGTCAGGGTAGATGCAGATAGGCAATTTCCCGTTGTGGGAAAGAGTAGGACCAGAGGATATAATCTCAGAATAAAGGGGTCACCCTTTTAAAACAGATGAAGAGGAATTTATTTTCATAGAGTGTAGTGAATCTGTGAAATTCTTTACCCTAAAGGGCTGTAGAGACTGGGACTTAATTTCCCAAATATTCCTGACCCCCAATTATCAGAAAATTGTGGTAAATACATCTCTGCACAAGACAAGTGTCAAATGGGTTTAACGTGGATGGTTTGCAGGTGATTTAAAAAATCAACTTGGTGTGAATGTAGACATGTCATTCTTAGAAATGGCATTTATTGTCTTATTTTAAATCCAAGGACAAGTGGGGAATCTCACATAATGTGAGGAACCAATAAATATTCAGAGGTAGAAGGGGGTGGCAGAGGTTTTGTGCAAATAAATTAGCATTAAGGATTACTCTTGGGGGTGGGGGGGGGGGTAGAGAAATGGAGGAATCAACAGGTCAGAGAGAAGGTGTGCTAGATTAGATGGATTTAGCATAAAGGGGAAATTAACAATTGAACAAGAAGAGATTGCTGAAGAAGGGCTTATGCCCGAAACGTCGATTCTCCTGCTCCTTTGATGCTGCCTGACCTGCTGCGCTTTTCCAGTAACACATTTTTAAGCTCTGATCTTCAGCATCTGCAGTCCTCACTTTCTCCGAGATTGCAGGTTTGCTGAAGAGGATAAATAGTGGAAGGTAAAGCATGCTGGGGTGAGAGAACGGTGGAGTGTATAACTGGCCAGGAAGTGACAGAGGCAGAGTGCAGAACATGAGTAATGGTTTGCTGTAAAGGAAATGTCATTCAATTAAATCTGTGCTGGAAGAGGAGATTGTAGGAGAGATAATACCAGTGATGCAGTGAAGCTGAAGACGAACAGAGTGAAATATCTGGACATGAAATAATGTGGAAGAAATGGTATTCTATATGGAGTACAATGTTGATAAAGGGAGCAATGTACAAGGCAAATGTACAAGGCAAATGTACTTTCGAGTGATGAAGGGCAATTTCGATTCGATACACAATAGGATTCATGGACCTTACCTCATCCTCACCCCTGTAAATGGAGATCTGCTACATACTTCATTCTGATCTCTTTTCAACCCACCACCCTAAATCAGCCATGTTTGCAGGTGTACTACAAAATGTTCTATTCTTGTTCATGTTTCCGGTCTTTTTCACTTTTGAGTCCCATCAAACGGTTTTTAAATCCAGTTTCTGTTTTTATTCTGCTCTTAACTTCATATTTCTGTGACCTCTCACTCTGATTTCATGTCTCTTTTTTAAGATGTACAGTTCTGCTCTGTTGACGTTTTTTGTAATTATTCCTCTGAGTGTCTTGAAGATTTGCCCCAAAGTTTTTGCTTTCAAGTGTAAGTTCCTTATTTCTTTCAGCATTTCACTTCCTTTTAGTTTCACGAGTATTCTGTTTTCTTTTACTACCCCTCCCAACTTTGTAATACAAAGTACCGTGATAGGTAGATACTATTTAAAACAATTTTCATAGAAAATTTATTATAAATAATAGGTGAAATACAGATGATTATGAACTCCAAAATTAAAGCAAAATACTGCAGATGCTGGAGATCTAAACTAAAAATAGGAAGTGCTGGATAAACTCAGCAGGTTTGGCAGCAACTGTGGAGACAAATAGAGTTAGCATTTAGAGTTTCAAGAAGGGGTCATATTGGACTCGAAACATTAACTCTTTTTTTTTCCGCTGACACCGTCAGACCTGCTGAGTTTTTACAGCACTTTCTAATCACATGAACTACACATTTTGATCATTGGTCTGGGTAGAGATAGCTGATCTCAGCTAACCCACATCGAGGCACTATTATTGACTGATCATCCCTGGTAGAGGAATAGAAAAACACAACCTTTTCTTAACCTTTTGAAAATGTGTGTTAGATCAGGATCAGCCTGGGTTATGTTCCTCATGCTGAAGTAAGCTGACCAGTTTGAAATTTTGTTGGTGCCTCAACTTGTGCTGCAGCAAATTTCTGCCTTTAAGAGAGTGGTAGAGACAGAGAAGGGCATTAAAAGCCAAATGAAACATCATATCAATTCATGCATGTTCAGTTTTGTTGTTTTATACTGTCTGTTTTGCAGAATGGGTATAGATTGCACTCCTGTGATGAATATCAGTACACTGTGTGACCAATAATAAAAGACTCTGGAGGTAAATATGGAGACAAAGTTGAACTGCAGTGCTCTGTGCAGTTCTGCAGATTGTACCATCGATCCAGCCATGAACACAGAAGATGGGCAGCGACTTCTACAACAGTTATGTAATATCCAAGTGGTAAGTAAAATATAAGGGCAATGTCAATATTCTGATAAAATCATTTCATATTCTTGACCTTCAGTTCCTGAAGGTCCCGATTTGTGCTTGTACATAAACATAAAGTCACTACAGTCCAATAGGGATGCTCTCTTATCAGAGAGAAACAACTGGTCATGGTTTTAGCCCGAGGGTCACCATACCTCAGACAAGAGGAAGGATTGAGAAGGAGAGTCCTTCATGGTAATCTCAGCTGATATGGGAATTGAGCCCATGCTGTTGGCATCACTCTGCATCACAAACCAGCTGTTCAGCCAACTGAGCTAACTGTCCTTCACTGAGATAAAATTGCACTGGTACTATGTGGCATCACTCTGTATCATAAACCAGCTGTTCAGCCAACTGAGCTAACTGTCCTTCACTGAGATAAAATTGCACTGGCACTATGTGGCATCACTCTGCATCATAAACCAGCTGTTCAGCCAACTGAGCTAACTGTCCTTCACTGAGATAAAATTGCACTGGCACTAACTACCTTCTGGTGCTGAAGTATATGTCTCCATTTGTAGATCTCAGAGTGCATATTGATGTCAACTAATGAGTTTGAGAAAGGTCACAACTGGCAGGAGATTTTACTTTACAAACAAAACCTATTTACTCAGCAAACAGAATCCATTTAGCACAATATAACAAACGGTGTTCAGACTTTAAAAATAAATCTCCACGGGCAGGGAGCTTTTGGATATCAGAATTTCCTATTATACCACCTGAAGAGTCAGCAGGAAATGCATCCCTGCCACACTGCCCCATGTCCATTTAATGTTTAGTGTAGCATTAAATGACTGAGGGCGAGAAAGGGGAGCAAGCCCCACCTTAGCGAACTGCTGACCAAATGGATGGCTGACAGCTCTTAGACCCAACAGCAGCCGGTTAGATGCCCACCACTGGGACTACAGGCAGTTCCTGAAGGAAAGGAGTTAATGAAGGCTAGACTGAAAGTACATCTAAATTATCAACAGAGCCAATTGGCAGGTCAAGGAGTCATGGAGATGTACAGCATGGAAACAGATCCTTCGGTCCAACCCGTCCATGCCGACCAGATATCCCAACCCACTCTAGTCCCACCTGCCAGCACCTGGCCCATATCCCTCCAAACCCTTCCTATTCATATATCCATCCAAATGCCTCTTAAATGTTACAATTGTACCAGCCTCCACCACATCCTCTGGCAGCTCATTCCATACTCGTACCACCCTCTGCGTGAAAAAGTTGCCCCTTAGGTCTTTTTTATATCTTTCCCCACTCACCATAAACCTATGACCTCTCGTTCTGGACACCCGACCCCAAGGAAAAGACTTTGCCTATTTACCCTATCCATGCCCCTCATAATTTTGTAAACCTCTAGAAGGTTACCCCTCAGCCTCCGGCGCTCCAGGGAAAACAGCCCCAGCCTGTTCATCCTCTCCCTATAACTCAAATCCTCTAACCCTGGCAACATCCTTGTAAATCTTTTCTGAACCCTTTCAAGTTTCACAACATCTTTCCGATAGGAAGGAGACCAGAATTGCACGCAATATTCCAACAATGGCCTAACCAATGTCCTGTACAGCCGCAACATGACCTCCCAACTCCTGTACTCAATACTCTGACCAATAAACAAAAGCATACCAAATGCCTTCTTCACTATCTTATCTACCTGCGACTCCACTTTCAAGGAGCTATGAACCTGTACTCCAAGGTCTTTGTTCAGCAACACTCCCTAGGATCTTACCATTAAGTGTAAAAGTCTGCTAAGATTTGCTTTCCCAAAATGCAGCACCTCGCATTTATCTGAATTAAACTCCACCAGCCACTTCTCAGCCTATTGGCCCATCTGGTCAAGATCCTGTTGTAATCTGAGGTAACCCTCTTCGCTGTCCAATACATCTCCAATTTTGGTATCATCTGCAAACGTACTAACTGTACCTCTTATGCTCGCATCCAAATCATTTATATAAATGACAAAAACTAGAAGACCCAGTACCGATCCTTGTGGGACTCCACTGGTCATAGGACTCCACTCTGAAAAACAACCCTCCACCACCACCCTCTGTCACAGCGAAGAGAATAATAAAGGGGCTCAAAAGGTGGCATGTCCTTGATACCAATCTGTACAATTAAAGCTACCAGGCACATGCTTGATGTAGGCCTTATGTGCCATGGGTGAAATGGCATTGTGGGCAGGATGCGATCATAAGAAATAAAAAGGCATCTGGATGGGTATATGAATAGGAAGGGTTTAGAGGGATATGGGTCAAAAGCTGGCAAATGGGACTTGATTAATTTAGAATATCTGCTCGGCATGGACAAGTTGGACCAAAGGGTTTGTTTCCATGATGTACATCTCTATGACTCTATGGCTCTTAGAAGGGCATCTTGTACTCTTGTAGGTCAAACATTTGTCAAACTCAGACCTGAATACTTTCAATAATCCAACCTCCGTCTCTTTCTATGGAAGATAATTCTTCCAATTCAAAATAAGAGGTCTCCCATTTAAAGTGGAGATTAGGAAGAATTGTCTTCTCTCAGAAGGTCAATGTTCTCTAATGCCTCCCTGTGGACCTTGATGATCAGTGGTTCGCTGCACAATGCCCGGCCAGATTGTGACCTTCTGAGAGAAAACAATTCTTCCTAATCTCCACTTTAAATGGGAGACCTCTTATTTTGAAACGGTTCCCCGTTCTAGATGTCTTTGATAGGAAAAACACTTGCAGAGTATCTACCCTGTAATATTCCCTTAGAATTTGCTACCTTTTTATCAGCTCGCCTCTCATTGGTCAAAATTCTTATGAATACGGACTAAAACCCTGCTTTGCATTTCCTCAGAGAATGCTCTTCATTTGAGGAATCAGCTTGGAGAACCTTATTTGAACTGTTTCCAATGCATGTGTATATCTCCTTAAGAAAGATACACACATTGTACTTCAGCTGCACTCTCAGCAATTACCTGGTCAGCTGTTGCAAAATTGCCACTTTTATACTTTATTCCTCTTGGAATAAAAAAGCCAAAATTCCATTTGCCTCCCTAATCACTTGCTGTACCTGCATGCCAACCTTTTGTGCTTCATTTGTAAGGACATATGGGTTCCTCTGTACTGCAGCACTCTGCAGTCTCTCCCCATTTATATAATATTTTACTTTTCTATCATTCTGCCCAAGTTGACAAATTCACATTTTCTGACATTATGCTTCACCCGGCAAATTTTGGCTCAATTACATTTTCTGTGCCCTCCTCACAACTTGCTTTCTGACCTATCTTTATATCAAGAAATTTGAAAGGCCCCTTCTTCCAAGTCTTTAATATAAATCATAAATAGTTGAGGCCACAGCACTGACTCCTCTGTCATTTTAATAGTTACAATTTGGAAAACTGAACAACACCTATTTATCTGGAGTCTTTACCAGGATTTCACCATTAACTATTATTAGTTCCAAATCATCTTCCAAGGGATCCATGCTTACTTTAGCTATCTGCTTCCTCTGCTTCCTTTAAAAGTGTTTCAAGTCCTTCTTTAATTTATCCTTTCTCTTAGTCATCCTTTGCTTCTTTTTAATATTTGTCCAATCCTTTGGCCCATCACTAATCTTTGTTGTCAGCTGTTGACTATTGAAAAAGCCATTGTCGAGGTCCTCCTTAACTGTCTCCTCCCTGTGGCTCGGCAACTCCTCCTGGAATTGCAGTGTGGTTTCTGGCTTTGGAGAGGCACAGTGGACATGATTTTCACAGCATGACAGCTTCAGGGGAAATGCAGAGAAAATAACCTACGTCTGTACATGGCCTTCTTCGACCTTACAAAGACCTTTGACACAGTCATTATGGAGTGTCCTTCTCTGCTTTGGCTGCACCACAAAGTTTATCACCATCCTTTGCCTGCTCCATGACGACAGGGCAGTTGTGGTAATGACAAATGGCTCCACCACCCACTCATTCCCGGATCAGACTAGTGTCAAGCAAGTCTGCAAAAGTGCCCCAACACTGTTCTTGATCTGCGTTGCACCACCGACAAGCTCCCTGATGGAGTGGAGCTAACTTACAGAATCTGCAGGGAATTATTTAACCTCCGCCACCTTCAAGCCAAAACTAAAGTCACCCCAACCAGTATAATCGAGCTGCAGTACATGGATGTTCATGCATCTGTGCAAACTCTGAGGACAAGCTCCAGACCATCATCAGCACCTTTCTGGAGGTATATGAGAGCATGGATCTCACCCTGGACATCCACAAAACAGAAGTCCTCCACAAATCTGGTCTGGCATTGTGCAGTGAACCACTGATCATCAAGATCCACAGGGAGGTGTTAGAGAACATTGGCCACTTCCAGTACCTCGGGAGTGTCCTGTCAGCCAAAACAGATATTGACGAAGAGATCCATCCAGTGTGCTATCACAGCTTTCAGCTGCCTGAGGAAAATGGTGTTTGAGGACATTAACATCAGATCTGACACCAAGCTCATGGTTTACAGAGCTGTGAAAGTTTCTGACCTCCTATATTGTTCTGAAATATGAACTGTCCATAGCAGATACCTCAAGGCACTGGTGCAGTACCACGAACGCAGCCTGTGCAAGATCTTGCAAATCCGCTGGGAAGACAGATTCATCAACATTAGTCCTCAATCAGGCCTACATCCCCAGCATCGAAGCACTGACTCCCCCTTGATTGGCTGTGATGAGCTGAGCATGTTATCTGCATGACTGACATAAGACTCCCCAATAAGACTCCCCAAGCAGGTCTTCTACTCCCAGCTCCGAAACAGCAGACAAGCCCCAGGTCGACAGAGAAAATGCTTCAGAGATACCCTCAAGGCTACACTGGCAAAATGCAGCATTCCCACCAATACCTGGGAATCACTGGCCCAAGACCATCCAAAATGGAGGAGGAGCATCTGGGAAGGCGTCAAGCACCTCAAGACTTACCATCAGGAAAAAGTGGAAGCCAGGCAAAAATATGTATGGAGAACACAGCCACACCAATACCCCACCCACCCATTCTCATGACCACCTTTTGCCCTAACTGTGGCAGAGTCAGTAGAAGCTGCATTGAACTGGACAGTCACCTATGAGGGACCACCAATGATGATGATGACTAACCTTTGCAGCATTGTACCTCTTCAAATTTAATGCAGGCTGTCACCAGCTTAGTTAGCTGTACGCTTTTCCTCGTAAAGTTCTTCTTTCTCAATGGACTACATCTTTGTGAAAATTATGAACTTTTTATCTGACACTGCCTCTCTATTGTATTAACTTGAAACCTATTTTGTCATTCCACTTAAACCAACTTTGTCTTCATTATTTCAATAAAGGCAATTACAAAGTTAAATCTAATACACACGTTTCAGATTTACATGTCTTGTGCTCAAACAATGTGAAATTCCATCATGTTATGATCATTTTTGCTGAGAGAATCGTGCAATCTGAAGTCTTAATTAACCATTCGGATTTCACCAGTTTCCTCATTTCCCCTCCCCCCACCTTGTCTCAGTCAAATCCATCAAATTCAGCACCGCCTTCCTAACTTGCAATCTTCTTCCTGACCTCTCCGCCCCCACCCCAGTCTGACCTATCACCCTCACCTTGACCTCTTTCCACCTATCACATTTCCAACGCCCCTCCCCCAAGTCCCTCCTCCCTACCTTTTATCTTAGCCTGCTGGACAAACTTTCCTCATTCCTGAAGAAGGGCTTATGCCTGAAACGTCGATTCTCCTGTTCCCTGGATGCTGCCTGACCTGCTGTGCTTTTCCAGCAACACATTTTCGGCTCTGATCTCCAGCATCTGCAGACCTCACTTTCTCCTCTTAATTAACCATGTCTCACTACACTACAAAATCTAAAATAGATTGCTTTCTGGTTTGTTCCAAAATGTCGTTACAGGAAGCTGTCCGCAATACACTCTGAATTTATCTATCAGGCCCTCTTTGTCAATTTGATTCATCTAATCAATATGAAGACTAAAATTTCCCACAAGAAGCTATCTTACAAATGCCCACCATTTCTTAAAATTTCCACCGTATATCTACAGTCAGTGCACCTATAACTTGCTCCCAACAATGACTATTTCCTTTGCTTATCTTTACCTGAAATGATTTTACATCCTGACCCTCCGAATGTAGATACTGTATTGATCTCATGCTTTACTAACACAGCTCCCTGACCTTATTTTCCCTTCCTCTTAACCTTCTGAGATGTCAAATACCTCTTGAATATTCATGTCCCAGTCATGATAATTTTTCAACCGGTCTCTTTTTAGTCTATTATTTCAAATTTGTTTATTTCTACCTATACTATGAACTTATACATTTTGTAACAAATCCTGTCTGAGTCCGATAAAGAGCCTTACATTATGGCTTTTTACTATTTTCCATTTGTTTTTAACTCTTTCTTCTATTTTAAGAAGGCTACTCTGACCGGATTGGTTTGTGAGCTTTTATCTGTACCATGTTTCTTCCTGTCACATTCTGGTTATCATTACCTGTATTTCTACCCTTCACTATTGCCTTGTCCTTTCTTTTTAACTTTGCAAATCACTTTTCAGGCATTCAACTCTCTGATCTTATTTACACTTTTTCCAATTTTGTCTTGCTTAGGTAGTAGTCCAGAGATGATCATCTTTATGGCTTTGTTTTTGCATTTAGCCCCTAGTGGCTCATGCACACTCAGTACAGACAGCACGAACACTGAGCTCCTCTATTCCTACCTTCTGCATCCCCATACCTGCATCATACCTTTGGGATGAAAAAGTGAATGGACCTTTCACAAGAAAAGGGAACTCTTTGATAAAGTTAAAAACTACAACTGAGTTCATAACTTATAGTGCTTAGTCAGCTATGTTCTCCATTCTTGCTTTCCTTGCCTTCTTATCCAACCCTGGTGGCTTATTCCATTCATACAAACATATGACCATATGCATTAGGGATAGCACTAAGTCATTCAGTCCTTTGAGCCTACTCTTGCCATTCAACAAGATCATGATTGATTTAAATATGGCCTCAATTCAACATTCCCATCTACCTCTAATAAACTTTGACTTCCTTGTTAGTCAAGAATGTATCAACCTCTGCCTTAATAAATATTCAATGAATTTGCCTCCACCACACTCTGAGGAAGAGAGTTCCAAAGACAGAACAAAAAACATTCTTCTCACCTTTGTCTTAAATGGAAAACCCCTTTTTAAAAACTGTATCCTCTTATTCAATGTTCTCCAACAAGGGAAAGATCCTTTTAACATCTATCTTGTCAAATCCTTGCAGAACTGCAATAATGATCTCACTGGGATCACCTCTTATTCTTCCAGACTCCAATTGGTATAGCCCAGCATGTCTAATCTTTTTTCATAAAATAATCCCCCATCTGAGGAACCTGCTCTGAACTTCTGCTAATGTATTTATGTCTATGGTTAAATAATGAGACCAGAACTGTACAATGTACTCCAGGCATGGTCTCACCAGTGCTACATTCAACTGCTATAAAATATCTGTATTCTTATGTCCCATTTATTTTGTGATAAACAGCAACATTCCACTTGTCTTCCTAATCACTTGCTGAACCTGCATAGTAACTTTGTGATTCATGTTCCAGGACTCCCAGACCACTCTGTAACCTAATTAGATAAGGTTACAGATGATACAAAGATCGGTGGAGTTGTGGATAGTGAGGAGGATTGTCAGAGGATACAGCAGGATACAGATCAGTTGGAGGCATGATCAGAAAAATTGAAATGGAGTTTCATGTGGACAAATGTGAAGTGATTTGGAAGGTCAAGTATAAGTGAAAATTATACAGTGAGTGGCAAAACACTTAGGAATATTGATATGCTGTGGGATCTGGGTGTGCAGAGCCACAGATCACGGAAGGTGACAGTGCAAGTAGATAGGGTAAAAAAGGCCAATGGCATACTTGTCTTCATTGGAAGGAACATTGAGTATAAGGATAGACAAGTTATGCTGAGCTTTACTGAACTTTAGTTAGGCTACACTTGGAATATTGCATACAGTTCTGGTCACCACACTAGCAGAATGATGTGAGTGCTTTGGAGAGGGCATAGAAAGGTTTACCA
This sequence comes from Chiloscyllium plagiosum, assembly GCF_037043375.1. Classification (NCBI taxonomy): domain Eukaryota; kingdom Metazoa; phylum Chordata; class Chondrichthyes; order Orectolobiformes; family Hemiscylliidae; genus Chiloscyllium; species Chiloscyllium plagiosum. The sequence goes on from NW_028270150.1 coordinate 43,824,788, forward strand.
GGATGTTGCCAGGTTTGGGAGATTTCAGATGGGAAGAAAGTTTGAATAGACTGGGTTTGTTTTCACTGGAATGCAGGAAGTTGAGGGGTGACCTGATAAAGGTTTATAAGCTTGTGAAAGGCATGGATAGAGTGGAAAGTATGAGGCTTTTTCCCAGGGTGGAGGGTGCGAGTGGGGAAGTTTACAAGAGATGTGCGAGGCAAGTTTTCCTACACAAAGGGTGGTGAGTGCCTAAAATGTGTTGCCAGAGGAGATGGTTGAAGCCAAACAATAGCATCATTCAAGCACCTGGACAAATACATGATTCCTGAAGAACGGCTTTTGCCCGAAACGTCGATTCTCCTGCTCCTTGGTTGCTGCCTGACCTACTGCGCTTTTCCAGCAACACATTTTTCAGCTCTGATCTCCAGCATCTGCAGTCCTCACTTTCTCCAAATACATGAATAGGAAGGGAATAGAGAGATATGGACCCTGTAAGTGAAGACAGTTTTATATGGAAGGGCAAAATGTGTCAGCACAGGCTTGGAGGGCTGAAAAGCCTATTCTTGTGCTATTATGTTTATTCCCAGCACAATGAGCTCTTATTTTGCATAATAACCTTCGATGTGGGACCTTGTCAAATATCTTCAGATGATCTAAGTGCAACATATCCATAAGTTTCCCTTTATCCACATTGCCTGTTACTTGCTCAAAAGATTTCAATAATTTAGTCAAACATGATTTCCCTTTCACAAAACTATTTGCCTTTGCCTGATTGCATTAAAGTATTCTTATATCCTGTTAGATCCTTCTTAATAGAAGATTCCACCATTTACCTATAACAGATATTAAGCTAACTGGCCTGCAGTTTTCTGCTGTCTCTCGTTCTCCCCCCCTGCTACACCCCCTCAGATTCCCTCAGATTAAGGGAGTCTCATTCATAATATTCCAGTTTGACGAAGCTGTTCCTGAATCTAGGGGATTTTGGAAAATTAAAATCAGACATTAACTATTTCAGAGGCCACATTTTTTTTAAGACTTAAGTGAATCAGCACCCGCAGAGTTTTAAACATTGAACTCTATCCATCACAAAGTCCTAGGAGAAGATGAGAACTGTAGATGCTGGAGATCAGAGTCAAGAATGTGGTGCTGGAAAAGCACAGCAGGTCAGGCAGCATTCAAGAAGCAGGAGAAACAATGCTTCGAGCATGCTTATGTTTCAGACATAAACGATACTTTTGCCAAAAACGTCATTTCTCCTGCTCCTTAGATGCTGCCTGACATGCTGCGGCTTTTCCAGCACCATCACAAAGACTGCCTACATCCATTGCCTGCTTCTGTCTTTATCATAATCATTCATCCACCAAGACCCTCCCAGATGCCCTTTGGAAATTCCAGGATCAAGTACTCAAATGTCTTTCTGGCTGACCTTCCAATTACCACTTTCCATATTCTTTAAGTCTTTAAGATCTTCAAGGTCTTTAAGGTCTCTGCCACCCTTTCCCAGTTCCACTTGCCCAGGAATGCAGTCCTGTGGAACAATAAGTGCCTCACTTTAGCTTCCTGCATCTCAATACCCTATCCATTAAATTTCCATAATTAATGATCACTCTCAGATCTCTCCATTCCATCCTAAAACTTCCTTCACTATACAGATTTCTCTCTCTCTGCATCTATTTCCTCCTTTAAACCTTTATTTCTTTGAACAAACCTGGTCACTTACCTCCCATCTGTCTTGGCGTCCATTTATTTCACCGTTGCCTCGCTGATGCACCCTCGGATGGATTCTGACATTAAAAACATTATACAAATTAAAGTTATTGTGAGGCAGGGGGCTGTGGACAGAAATAATAATGTAGAATTTCTAAGAGAAACTTGTATCTTGCATGAGAGTTTGATTGGCACATGTTGTGCACTATAGAATAAAGGAGTGATTTAACATATTAATATTTCTGAAATAGACGTGAAAATATGACTAAAACACAATTTTCAAATTCCTTGATAACAAAAGTTATTTCCAGGTAGGTTAGAGGCACTGGCCACCCTCAATGCTGGATTCAACAGAGAACATATATTTTGTCCCTATCAATGATACATTCCACTTTGTAATTAACAAAAGAATGTCTCAAACATAAGCTTTTAAACTAATTTTGTTATGGTGATTCCTAAGGATAATTTTATTTCATTAAATAAAGCTGGAGTAATTTATTGTTAACAATGTTTTTTTGTAAAAAGTGCCTTTATGTTCACAATGATTGATTTAAATAACACCTTTATTTTCTTAACAGAACATAATGTCTGAAGTCAAACATATCTCCCCTGTATTATTTGGAATGATGTGCACCTTGTTATCATGTGGGATTCTTCTAGCCCTTTTCTTTCTCATCTTCACCATCAAATTCAAACAGAACAGGTACTATCCATGAAACAATGGCATTTGTGTCACTGCTTTAAACTTTTGAAGTCTCATTCTCTCCCACCTGCATCTTAGCCAATTCATTGTCTAAGAAGGTTAATTGATAGTGAATTATGTTAATAAGAGGAGGGTCAGATTCAGTCGCTGGTCTGTGGTGAGCAATTAACCTCTGTGTCCTTATGTCAGCCAGTTCACCAGAATCTTTGCATCTTGTTTAAAGGTGGCAAATATCCAGAGTGTATGGTTCACTCATACTGACTGTTAGTACATAACGATCAATAATCAGAAGTATCAGAGATGTTCTGTCCAAACTTTAAATGAAATTATCCCTTAGTGAGAGTTTCCACCATGATAAGAAACCAAAAACCAGAAGAAAATGTATGACACGGAAGCAAGGTAGAAAGATAAACAGAATTACAGCTGAGAGCAAAAGAAATAGAAACAGAAGGGGAAAAAATGGGTTTAGACGTTTTCAGTCAACATTATTACAAACATGGCAAAAGTGAGGACTGCAGATGCTGGAAACCAGAGTTTAGATCAGAGCCCTTCCTGAAGAAGGGCCTTTGCCCAAAATGTTGATTTTCCTGCTCTTCGGATGCTGCCTGACCTGCTGTCCTTTTCCAGCACCACTCTGATTATTACAAACATGTTAATGCTGTCATATTCTTAGATTGAGGGGTTGTATATGTATGATAGAACTGAGGAGGATCTTTTTCTATCAAAGGGTAGTGAATTTGTGGAATGCTTTACTACAGAGGGCTATTGAGGCTGGGTCATTAAGTTTTTAAAATTAATTCATGGGATGTGGTCATCATTGGCGAGGCATGCATTTATTGCCCATCCATAATTGCCCAAAAGGCAGTTAAGAGTCAATCACATTGGTGTGGGCCTGGAGTCACATGTATGGCAGACCAGGTAAGGATAGCAATTTCCTTCCCTAAAGGACATTAGTGAACCAAGTGGATTTTTCCAACAATTGGCAGTAGATTCATGGTCATCATTTGAATCTTAATTCTAGATTTCATTTCCTATTGAATTCAAATTCCACCATCTGCCATGGCAGGATCCAAACCCAGATTCCCAGAACATTACCTGGGTCTCTGGATTAACACTCCAGCGACAGATAGTACCACTAGGCCATCATCTTCCCTTTAAGTATACATCATTAAGTATACTCCAGACTGAGATAGAGAGATTTTTAATCAGTAAGGGAATCAATAGTTATGGGGAAAAGGCAGGGAGCTAAGGATTTTTAGATTATCCATTATCTTGCTGAATGGTGGAGCAGACTTGATGGACTAAATAGCCTGCACTGCTCCTTTGTCTTTTTTTTTCTGTCAAATTATAGTTTTATGCTTAACATGAGGAACTGAGATTTTTTTTCAATGAGACTGGGTCTGAAAATATTTTAGAACCATTTTACCAAATAATTTGTTCAATTTTATTGAGAACTCATATGCTTTCAGATAGGATGCGTATGTGACCAAAATAAATAATATAGTTAAGTGGGTTTTTATATCTAGTTATAGCTACTGCCCACCATAGACATTAGAAATCACTTCTTATAAACTCTGAAGAAGGGCGGTGTGTTGTATTCTACTTGCAAATTACATCAGGCTTGAAAACATGACAACTAGATAAAGCAGGGGTGTGATGCTGGAAAAGCACAGCAGGTCAGGCAGCATCAGAAGAGTAGGAAAATCTTGCCTGAAAGAAGCCCTTGCCTGAAATGTCAATTTTCCTGATCCTCGGATGCTGCCTGACTTGCTGTGCTTTTCCAGCACCACACTCTTGACTCTAATCTCCAACATCTGCAGTACTTACTTTCGCCTGTATAAAGCAGGGCCCCACCCAGTCACCATTTTCTCATAGGGGAAAGCTTTGTTTAGCCACAAGCTAACGTTCAGTTTTACCAAATGTTTGCCTGATTCAATTTAGATCTAAAATTGCTCATCCAGGTGGCCTCTAATGTAAATGTGGCTCAGAGGTTACAGCATAACTGGTCTGTACTATTCTTGTATAAAAATTCAGTTCTATACATGTTAAAAGTGTTCAATTTGGTAACATATTAATGTTTAAAATTCTGTCTATCATGTGAAGATTTCACAAACTTTTATTATTAACTATTTCTATCAGGATTGTGAAAATGTCCAGTCCAAACCTCAATATTGTAACAATTATTGGAAGTGTTTTTACTTATGTCAGTGGATATATGTTTGGAATTGTGGAAGAGAAAACTGCTGAAATGGAAATGTCAACTGAACTGATCTTTCAGGTAGGGAAAGTTGACAAATTATGAAGTGGTGTATGCACTATTAATCGGAAACCCAGGACTTCCTATATTTGGTTTGCTTGTACCTTGTTTGTGAATTGGTTTTATCAGTGCTTAATATGAAGTGATGTATGTGTATCAGAAAAACACTTGACCTAAATTTAATCTGATGAAGGGATTTTGCCCGAAACTTCAATTTTCCTGCTCCTTGGAAGCTGCCTGAACTGCTGTGCTTTTCCAGCACCACTCTAATCTAGAATCTGGTTTCCAGCATCTGCAGTCATTGTTTTTATCTAAATTTAATCTGACCTATCAGCCAGTTATAAAGCAACACTGGTTCAGTTGTTAACTGCTATGCAATCCGTCATCATGTGTGTCATTGCTTTAGGAGCATAAGACAAATAACCTTTAGTCTCTGGGACATAAAATGCAAACACAGTATACAGAAACTTTAATAAAGATCTCACATGGGAGGTGAGGGGTATCCTTGAGTATAAAGTTATCCAATTTATAATCAAATTGTTTTTAATGTTTTTTTTGAGAGTTAATGTTTTAAGATTTGAATCCCACACAGGTAATAGTACTTCATTGGATTTCTAAGAGGAGCATTATGTGGTTTAATGGAGAATATGTTAATATAGTACTATTTTAGACAAACGAAATAAATGGCTACAGGATGTCCAAAGTTCAACTGAACACTAAAAAGTTATAATCAGCAATCACTTGCTCACAGGTCTGATTGTCCACCTCAGAAGTTCCATGTCATTGGTCATGGGCTCTGTGGGTCCTTGTGTGGCTGATGAGCCCAATCCTAGAGCTGCATCTCTGACCACACATTTTGCAGGGGTTTCCAGGAAGTGGAATTAGACCATAACTTTGAGATCATTGGCATTCCTTTCTCCGGTCCCTGTTTCCTGTGTGTTGATATCTATGTTGCATTTCTTGAGGGTAGCCTATGTTTCCTTTGTCCTCCTCAAGTGCCTTTCTTGAGTTGGGTGAAGAAGATTTGCTTTGGCAATGGGAACTCAGATATCCTAAGCCTGTGGCTGGTCCAGCAGAGTTAGTTTCAGATGATCATGGGTTTAATGTAGGTGCTGTTAGCTGCTTCAAGGATGCTGATGTTTGTATGTCTGTCCCTCTCAACTGACATGGAGAATCCGTCACAAACAACATTAATGGCACTTCAAGGGTCTTGAGGTGGTATCTAAATGTAGTCCAAGTTTTGGAGTCATATAGGAGAGTCAGAAGGATGACTGCCTTATACACAAGGATCCTAGTATCAGCATGGATGTCACATTCTTCGAGAACTCTCATCCTCAGGTACCTGAAGGTAGCACTCGCAGATTGGATGTGATGTTGAATTTCTGGATCAGTATCGGCCTTAGGTGAGTGGTAGCTTACCAAGTCTAACAAGTTCCATGTTTGGGAGGATTTCTCCCTTGATCTTAACAGAGGGATGGATCAGAACCTGACCTGAAATGGTAAAGGACTTGAGTCTTTCTGAGGTTGCTTAAAGAGTATTCAACATTTTTAAAAGAAAGCATGTTAGGAAGTGGTACATAGACCAGATGTGGTCTCACCAAGGCCCTGTACAGCCTGGATAAAAATTCTCTACTTTTATATTCCATTCCTATATTATAAAGGCAAATTGAGCATTGTCAATCATTTGCTGTACAATAGACAATAGGTGCAGGAGTAGGCCATTCTGCCCTTCGAGCCTGCACCACCATTCAATATGATCATGGCTGATCATCCTTAATCAGTATCCCTGTTTCTGCCTTATCTCCATAACCCTTGAATCCACGATCCTTGAGAGCTCTATCCAACTCTTTCTTAAATGAATCCAGAGACTGGGCCTCCACTGTCCTCTGGGGCAGAGCATTCCAGACAGCCACCACTCTCTGGGTGAAGATGTTTCTCCTCATCTCTGTCCTAAATGGTCTACCCCGTATTTTTAAACTGTGTCCTCTGGTTCGGCACTCATCCATCAGCAGAAACATGTTTCCTGCCTCCTTTAATAATCTTATATGTCTCAATCAGATCCCCTCTCAGTCTTCTAAACTCAAGGGTATACAAGCCCAGTCGCTCCAGTCTTTCAGCGTAAGGTAGTCCCGCCATTCCAGGAATTGACCTCGTGAACCTATGCTGCACTCCCTCAATAGCCAGAATGTCTTTCCTCAAATTTGGAGACCAGAACTGCACATAATACTCCAGGTGTGGTCTCACCAGGGCCCTGTACAGCTGCAGAAGAACCTCTTTGCTTCTATACTCAATCCCTCTTGTTACGAAGGCCAGCATGCTATTCGCCTTCTTCACTACCTGTTGTACCTGCATGCTTACCTTCATTGACTGGTGTACAAGAACATCCAGATCTCTTTGTACTGTCCCTTTACCTAAATTGATTCCATTTAGGTAGTAATCTGCCTTCCTGTTCTTGCCACCAAAGTGGATGACCAGACATTTATCCACATTAAACTGCATCTGCCATGCATCTGACCACTCACCTAACCTGTCCAGGTCACCCTGTAATCTCTTAACATCCCCCTCACATTTCACCCTGCCACCCAGCTTAGTATCATCAGCAAATTTGCTAATATTATTACTAATACCATCTTCTGTATCATTAATATATATTGTAAAAAGCTGCGGTCCCAGCACTGATCCCTGCGAAAACTCACTGGTCACTGCCTGCCATTCCGAAATGGAGCCGTTTATCACTACGCTTTGTTTCCTATCAGCCAACCAACTTTCAATCCAAGTTAGTACTTTGCCCCCAATACCATGCACCCTAATTTTGTTCACTAAGCTCCTATGTTTATCAAAAGCTTTCTGAAAGTCCAAGTACACTACATCTACTGGATCTCCCTGCGTATCTACTGTATTAGAACATCAGGTAACTTCTGTCATTGATTTCTGTAACTTCTCTTCATTTAAATTCATACCATTTTTCACTTCATCCTGCCATGGTGGAGGGATCTGCATTTTGCGCACTCCACCAGGTAAATCTTTACTAACTCACTTAACTTATCTGTGCCCTTGGCAGACTGTGCATCTTCTCTTGACAACCTTTTATTTATTCACTCCTGGGAGCTGCTGACTGGCCAGAACTTATTGCATTGCCCTAGCTGCCCTTAAACTGAGTGATTTCTAAGGCCATTTCAGAGGGCAGTTGAGAGTCAACCATATTGTTGTAGGTCTGAAGTCACATGTAGGCCAGACCAGGATAAGGATGAGCAATTTTCCTTCCCTGAAAGACATTAGTGAACCAGATGGGATTTTCCAACAATTGGCAATGGTTCATGGTCATCAGTAGATTCTTGATTCAAGGTTTGTAAAAACATTTTATTTAAATTCCACTATCTGCCATGGCAAGTTTTGAACCTGGATCATAAAAGCATTAGTGGAATTTCTAGGATTAATAATCGAGCAACAATACCACTAGGCCATCGCCTACTTACTCTCCAACCTACCTTGATGTCATTAGCAAATTTAATTTATGTACATTTAGACCTTCATCTAATGCATTGATATAAATTGTAAACCACTGAGGCCTCCGTGTTGATCACTGTGGGGATTCACTAGTAACATTTTGCTATCTGAAGAAGACACAGTTATCCCTAGTTTCTGTTTCCTGTTAGCTAACCAATTCTTTATCCATGCAGAGGCATAACCCATAAACTGTTAGATCTTATTTTCTGTAGTGACCTGTATGACACCTTACCAAATACCTTTTGAAAATCCAAGTGCATTACATCAACAGGGTCCCCTTTATCCACTTTGTTTGCTAATTCTTCAAAGGGACTTAAATAATTTAGTTTAGTTAAACACTACTTCCCTTTCACAAAACCACATTGTCACTGCCTGATCTCACAATAATTTCTAAGTTAAAAGTCACACAACACCAAGTTATAGTCTAACAGGTTGATTTGCAAGTACAAGCTTTTGGAGCACTGCTCCTTCATCAGCTACCTGATGAAGCAGCAGTGCTCAAAGTTCATATTTCCAAATAAACCTACTGGACTCTTACTTGATGTTGTGTGACTTTTAAACTTTGTCCACCCCAGTCCAACACCAGCACCTCCTCATAATGATTTTCTAAGTATGCCAGGACAACTTTCTTAATAACAGATTATAGAAATTTCCTTATATCAGATTCTAGGCTTACTGGCCTGGATTTTGCTGTCTTCTGTTGTCTCCTTTCACGAATAATGGCATTATATTATCTAACTTCTAATTCATTAGGACCTTCGCAGAACCAAAGGAAATGTAGAAGATTAGAAACAAAAAAAAGGGGCATGAGTGGGCCATTTGGTTCTTTGAGCCTTGTTTACCATTCAGTATGATTATCCAATCAGAACTCTTAATATAACACTGAGAACTGTATATGCTAGCAAAATCAGAAATTACTGGAGAAACTCAGTAGGTCAGGCAGCAGATATGAAGAGAAAAATTTCAATTCCAGTGATCTTTCTTCAGAACCAATATGTTCCCTCTTGTGGGGAGACTCAAACTGGGGGAGAGCTTAGGAAAAAAAAGAGGTTTTCCTTGTCAGACTGAGAAGTGAGTTTTCTTTCTCTATTGGTTGTCAGTCTGTTGAATCCTTTTCTTCAGAATTAGTTAAGATATTAAGCTCAGAGTTAAATGGATTTTTCTTATATAGATTTGGGAGTTGAGGGTTATGAGGGGGCAGACAGGAATTTGGAATTGAGAGCAAAACCAGATTAGGCATGATCTTATTGAATAGTGGAGCAGCCACAAAAGGTCAATTAGCCCACTCTTTTTCCTTGCTCCTACGTTCTTGGTATTACTCTGGTTAATCTTCCCTACAATTGCACTGAGGACTTGACATACTTCCTAAGGAGCGATGCTCAGAATTGAAAATAATACACCAACTGAGATTTAATTTGTGATTTAACTTACAAGAAACAAGTTTATTTTTGTATTGTGTCTATAGTTAAAAAGCCAAAGCTCTGACTACTTTAAAATAGCTTTATCGGTTTGTCCTGCCATGTTTAAAGATTTGCTTGTGCAAACTCCCAAGTTTCTCCACTTCTGTCACCTTTTTAAGATTGTAGCAGTTTAGTTTATATTTGCTTCTCCTCATTCTTCCTCACAAAATGCATCACAAAACTAACCATTTTTCATTCAATTTCATCAGCCATTTCATTTAAAAGTGCAGGACAACTTATCCATGGAACACAAAACCAGTAATCAGCCACAGTCATTGAACAGGATTTGGAATATAGTTTGAAAAGTAATAGAATAGTAGGCACTAACAAACTAATCAGTTCAGAGATCAGAAAGCAGCAGTGAATTAACAAATCACAGGTTACCAGTAAGTTATTAATGACGCAGTGGACATATCAGCTACTTGAAAACTCAAAAGGTAGCAGCACCAAATTACTTTACAGGATCCACGGCAAAAGGTATGCAATGGTATTGTATTTCAAGAATTTCTTTGAATGATAGGAGGTAAAGTTGGACAGCATTGGATCCTGAATTCTCACCTGTATCAAGAGTGAGGAGTTGGCTTTTTTTTTCTGTGACCATACAAAATGACAAAGGATGAACTGCAGTGAAGAATGGATAGCTGTGCAGGTGTACAGAGAATGGAAACCCCGTGTGGACACGTGGCAAATTTGGTGGGCATTTTGGCTAAAACCATGAATGAAGAAATGAAGGAGAGGAGAGTGCAGGATCTGGAGGCCCAAGTAACAATTATTCCAGTGTCTGTAAGTCAAACATTCTTGACTGGCTATTACTGGGGCACACAGTCAAGGACAGCTGACTGTGTATTCCTTAGAATAAAAGGTAACAATCAGGCTGGACAGTTTCAGACAGCTAAAGGCCAGCTAGTCTAAGATCTGCCATAGGGAAATTTCTGGAATCTATTATTAAGAATTGTGCAGCAGATTATCTAGAATCAAACGTGATTGGGCAGAGTCAGAAAGCTTTAGTTTAACTAACTGATTAGAGTTCTTTGAGGAATTAACAAACAAGGTGGATAAAGGCAAACCTATAAACGAACTATATTTGCATTTCCAAAAGTCTTTTGATCAAAGGTTGCTGCACAAGATATTCTGAAATGACATTTTCTGAGCTGACATTATGTCAGTCGGTACAAGAGTGCACTTGAGAACCCAATCAGAGCTGACATTTTCAGGATTAAAAGCTGGGAGATTTTGGATGGAAAAAACAAGGTGTGCAGTGGTAAACTTCGAACTGATCGCACCTTTTGAAATATTGGGGTGCAAGTTCAGCATTCAAAAAAAAAGCTAATTATTTTAAAATAGTTGCAGAATAGTTTCTGTGATTAGTACATCATATAGTTGCCATAGTCCTACCTAGACCATAGGGTTGCTCTCTTATTAAAAAGAGATGACTGATTATGGTTTAACCTGAGGGTTAGCTCACCTCAGGTAAGGGATTACTTTACAGTTAGGACATAGTGTTGTTTCTATGAAATAGTTTGGAATACAACATACTCTTTCCATGGAATAAATTACATTTTCAGATTGGTCAGTGGCTAGTGAAACATCACCATCTAGTGAACAGATTGCTGTAATTGCAGCATGTCTATATGCTGACATTTTCTCATTATAAAACATTGACCTGTTGTTCTGAACATTACTCCATTACAAAAATTTAAATTTTAAAAAAACTACAAAATTGCAACAACAGATACTAGGATTTGTGGCCAGAAAGTTCACACCATATGCCACATCTTTGAATATGTAGATTGAAGAGGTTTACAAATAAGAGGATGAGTTTTGAAAAGATGAAATACATTAACTTATTTATGTATATGTAATTAATGCATTATTAAAAATATAGTGGGTAGAAAGAGTATGATCCAACAATGCACGGACACTGAAGATGAGTGTGCCAACAAGATGACTATGCGGCAATACCTAAGGGTCCACCCTGCTGACAGCCAAGCATGCAGGGTAACTCATCCATAACAGGGAGACTATAGTGTTTGCTGCAGAGAATACTTTGAAGAATTCCACAAATGACTCTGTCTTTTACTTGAACACCCTCAATTCCATTCCTCAGTTCTGTTACTGTACCACCCTAATCATGAACAATTTTGTAAAATTCACGCAACAACTGAAAAACAACAAGGCCGCTAGATCAGATGGCAAAGATATCTGGCTGCACTACTTCACATTCCTCAAATGGGAATAGAGTTTATACCAGTGGATCTTAGGGATGCTGTGATCATGACTATATTTTAAAGAGGAGATCGGTCTGATTTGATTAGATTCCCTACAGTGTCAAAACAGGCTCTTCAGCCCAATACCGACCCTCCAAAGACTAACCCACCCAGACCCATTTCCCTCTGACTAATGCACCTAACACTATGGGCAATTTAGCATGACCTGCACATCTTTGGACTGTGGGAGGAAACCAAACCACCGGGAGGAAACCCACGCAGACACAGTGAGAATGTGCAAACTCCACACAGTCACCCGAGGCTGGAATCAAACCTGGGACCCTGGTGCTGTGAGGCAGCAGTGCTAACCACTGAGCCACCGTGCTGCCCCAATCTATTGTGGTAACCACAGAGGTTTCCTTGCTGCCTTCTGCAACATTTTTCTTATTTTTCCTATTCTTCCCCCTTTGTTTAAAACCCAGTTCCTACACTTTCATGTCTCCTACCTGCTTGCTTCACCTCTTCCCATTTCTTCCATAAAACATAATCACCAAATATCCCAAATTACTTTTTTTTATTCTTTCATAGAAAATTGAGCTCTCAATACCTTCTCCCATTCTCCACTGATAACTCTCTCCCATTCCCATATCTTCCATTTTCTAGGCAACATCTTATCACAAGTGCCAGCTTAAAGTTTTTGGAAATATTTCATTTCCCTGGAGTTAAAGTTTAATCTCCACTGTTTTTCCAGCACTAAGATGGGAAACCTAGTTATTTAGGTTTCCAAGCACTCAGTACTTCTTCCCTATCTAGGTAAAAACAATGACTGCAGATGCTGGAAACCAGAGTCTAGATTAGAGTGGTGCTGCAAAAGCACAGCAGTTCAGGCAGACATCCGAGGAGCAATGAAATCGATGTTTCAGGCAAAAGCCCTTCATTAGGAATACAGGCAGAGAGCCTGAAGGGTGGAGAGATAAGTCACTGCTCCTCAGATTTTACTGCTCCTCAGATGTCTGCCTGAACTGCTGTGCTCTTCCAGCACCACTCTAATCTAGACTTCTTCCCTATCTTTCAATTGTCAATTCAGCAACAGAATATACACAGCCTAGGTACAACAAGGACAACATATAACTTTACTTTGTTATTACTTGGATTCTTTTATAAAATTTTAAAATTATAACAAATTCATCGGAAATATTGTTCTAACTCTGGGCTGGGCAAAAGATCCTTACAAAAGCTTGATGACTTTAGAGTAGTTTTGGCTGGGTGTTGGGTACATGATGAGTTAATTATAATTCACAAAACAGAAAACTGAGATGATTAGCTGTGGGTTAGGATTACTCTGGTTAAATTATGTTTGGGTACAATTGTTGAAATTTTTAAAAGGGTGTTGAAAATCTCTGCCAAATAACTAGGAGGCTTTTACAACGCGTGAGCATGATCTAGAAGCTTTAATCACTTACTTGATGTGAAACCGGATATTTTGATACCCTTTTAATCCATCATTACCCATTATTCTTTATAGTAAATATAGTTCTGACATTTTATTTATAAATTCTGATGACTTGAAAAATACATTAAAACACTGACATAACTGATCTGCCAATGCATGTTACAGCACTTGAGATACCCAAGGACTTGCTATTAATTATGTTAAGTTTGTAAAGTAATGTTTTGTAGTGAAATGATTGAATTCTTATTACTTGTGTATACTATTTTTATTTCAGTTGTCCATCAATCATTACCAGAAGGGTAGATTATTGAAGTGACATTAAAATACTTATTTCAGATCTCTCAAGTGTATGGAATTAACTGCCAGAGGCTCGTACAATTACAATATTTAAAAAGGCATATATAAATGGGTATATAAATAGGAAGGGCTTAGAGGGATATGGGCCAAATGTGGCAAATGGAACTAGATTAATTCAGGATATCTGGTTGACATGGACAGGTTGGGCCGAATGGTCTGTTTCCATGATGTACACCTCTATGACTTCATGTGTTTAGTCTTACCACCATTAGTTTTGATGTGTTTTGTTTAACACAAACCTTCATTTTGAATTACAGATTCGCATATGGATGCTGTGCTTAGGAATCTCATTGATATTTGGGCCCATATTGGGAAAGACATGGCGACTGTACAAAGTTTTTGGTCAGCATGTCCCAGAGAAGAGAGTGGTAAGCTAACATGTGAAGCTTCATGACCTTCACCTCACCCAACTTTTCTCTACATTTCTGAAGCAAACTTAGAAGGGGAAATGAGAAGCTTAGACTAAATAGTTTTATCGAACAAACATTGGTAGTGGATGCTGTTAGCAGGCTGAAAGCAGTAATGGATAGCCATATGACAAAGAAAACAATGGAAAATTATGGGAAATACAAAGCAACATATATTATTTTTCAAACCTGCCTGCCAGATTGACCATTGTGGTCTTTTCTAGTTCTATACATTCATGCACACTATAAAAGTAGAGTTGTCATTGTCTGGAAATATTTAGGACAAAAATTTACTTATTTGTTGTTCCAAGGAAAGTAATTAACATTATTACTAAATAAGCATACTTATGATTGATAACTGTACATTGCAGTATATGTCATTTACTAATCCTTAAGGGGCACATGTATAGCACTGGCTTGAAACTTTATAAATAATCCCTTTAGAAAGTTCAATGCATATATAAAAATAAACAAGAATGGTATATACACATCTGTAGCATAAAGTATATCAGTGAATCACTGTCTTACTTGTAGCTGCAGCCTTTGAGCAGTTCTTTCTTTGCTTTGCTTTCGTGAATATTTATTGGCTTTACAGTCAGATGAGTGATTTGATTTGATTTGATTTATTGTTGTCACATGTACCTAGGTACAGTGAAAAGCTTTGTTTTGCATGCAGTACAGGCAAATTGTAACATACAAGGACACACATATCATAGGGTGTTTAGACAGAGCAAATCATATAAGGTTACGGCTGCACAGGAGATGCACAAAAGCAAGATCAACATTAGATTTGAAATTAGAGAAGTCCATTCAGCAGTCTGTTATACAGCAGGGAGGAAGCTGTTCTTGAACCTGTTGGTATGTGTGTTTCAGTTTCTGTGTGTTCTACCCAATGGAAGAGGTTGGAAGAGAGTATAATCAGGGTGGGAGAGGCCTTCGATGATGTTATCTGTGTTTCCATAGCGATGAGAAGTGTTGATGGAGTCCATGGATGGGAGATTGGCTTTTATGATAGTCTGGGCTGTGTCAACAACTTTCTGTAGTTTCTTACAATCCTGGAAAGAGCAGTTGCTGCACCAAGCCATGATGCACCCAGACAGAATGCTTTCTATGGTGCATCTGTAAAAGTTGGTGAAGGTCCTTGGGACATGTCAAATTTCTTAAGCCTCCTGAGGTAAAAAAAAAAAGAGACATTGTTGTGCCTTCTTGACCATCACACCTATGTGGGAGGACCAGGACAGATTGTTGGTTATTGTCAATCTTAGGAACTTGACGCTCTTGACCTTCTTCACCTCAGCTCCGTTGAAGTCGACAGGTGAATGGCCTTCTTTTTTCCTGGAGCTAATAATCAGTTCTTTAGTTTTGCTTTGAGGGCGAGATTGTTATCTTTGCACCATAACACTAACAATTCAAGTCTACAATGGTGGTGTCATCAGGGAACTTGTAGTTGCTGATCGGATGAAATTTTGATGACACAACTAAGTGTACAGGGAGCCCAGTAAGGGGCTGTGTATGCATCCTTGCAGGGCACTGATTTTGAGTATTATCCTGGAGGAGGTGCTGTTGTCTATAGTCACTAATTGCAATCTGTAGGTCAGAAAGCTGAGGATCCAGTTGCAGAAGCCAGAATCAGGACCAGGACCTAGGTCTCAGAGTTTGGAGATTAGTTTGGTTGGGATTATAGTGTTGAGGGCAGAGCTATAATTGAAAAGTAGAAGTCTGATGAAGGTATCCTTCTTATCCAGATGTTCCAGGGATGAGTGTAGAGCTAGGGAAATGGCAGCTGCTATGGAAGTGTTGCACCTGTAGGCAAATTGCAAGGGATGAAGGCAGGCTGGGAGGCTAGGGTTGACGTGAACCCTGACTAACCTCTCAAAGCATTTTGTAATTATGGAGGTCAGAGCCAACGGATGGTAGTTGTTGAGGCGCATTGCACATATTTTCTTTGGTAGTGGGATGATGGTGGTCTTCTTGAAGCAAATGGGGATCTTATATTTTAGTAAGGAGATGTTAAAGAGGTCAGTGAATATCCCTGACAGCTGGTCTTCACAGGTGCATGGCCGGGAACTCCATCTGGGTCAGTCGGTTTCTTCGGGTTCACTCTCAAGAAGGTGAATCTGACATGTGCAGCACAGACTGAGAGAACAGGTGAATCCGGGGCTGTCGGGGCAGGTGACACAGTTCCACTGGCTTCATGTAAAGTTAAAGGCTTAATTTGATGGTTGGGGCAATGGGGACAAAGTAACTTTCAATGTATTTCTGCTCATCTCCACGAGTCTTTCATCCTTCCTCTCACTTGCGTCATTAACCACATCTTTTCACCAAACAAGCTACCTGCCCAAAGTTTATATCTAGCTCCCCTTCCCAAGGTCAACTGGTCGAATTCCTCTCGATTTCATTCCATTACACACCATAACTTCTCCAGTCTGGAAATCTATTGTTGGCCAGATGTTGTTTGAGCAGAGCCAGATCATTCTAGTACAGTACTTCATGAGTGGGAAGATTGAAGATACAATATTTGGAATAATAAAACACATTTTCTTACTGGTCTCTGTTTGGTGTCTCAGGTAAATACTTACATGTATGGTATTGTTCACACATATGTAGTTAAGCATTCTTAAAAGAACATACTTTTACTCAATCTGTTAGACATATCCCACCTCAGGGGCGGGTGGGACTTTAACCTGGACCTTCTGGCCAAGAGGTAGGTACACTACTATTATATTATTCTTGATTAAGAAAATTCTGAAATGCAGATATAACTTGTCCCAATAACTTATATTGAGAGGGTGAGGTTTATTTGTTTTTCCAGTAGGTTTATTTGGGTTCATGGATGTTATGCATTAGAATTGGTCATGGATATACGATTAGCTTTGGTTATCTCCGTCAGCAAAACACAGGTGGAGATAATGGATTCAAATCTTGATGGATCGTAGTTTGATTTTGAAAACCAATTAATGTCAACCTCTTCCTATTCCTTCAGTTTACTGCAAGTCTAAAAGTTTAGAGATCACAAAACAAAAAAAACTTCCAACAGGCAAGCAATTAATAGATTGTTATTTCAGTTCTTGTTGCTATTGCTCACAAACTTCTGTTTAAAAAGAATTCTCAGTAAGCTGTTTCTTGGGCATTAGTAACTGGAAACTTTTGCTTACACCTCTGAGACATTGGATCGGTTGCAGGTAGACAGATGGTGAAGCTGGCGTTTGGTTCACTTGCCTTTATTAGTCAGTGCATTGAGTATATGAGTTTGGAGGTCATGTTATGGCTGTACAGGAGACTTTTACAATACTGTATTCAATTTTAGTCCCTGCTATAGAAAAGATGTAGTTGAACGTGAAAGGGTTTAGAAAAGATCTACAAGAATGTTGCAAGGATTAGAGGGTTTGAGCTAAAGGGAGAGTTTGAATAGGCTGGGGCTTTTTCCCCTGGAGCATTGGTTGCTGAGGGTGACCTTATAGAGGTTTATAAAATCATGAGGGGCATGGATAGGGTGAATAGACAAGGTCTTTTTACCATGTTAGGAGAGTCCAAAACTAAAGGGCATCAGTTTAAGGTGAGAGGGGAAAGATTTAAAAGGGATAGGAGGGGTAATGTTTTCATGCAAGGGGTGGTACATGTATGGAATGAGCTGCCAGAGGAAGAGGCGGAAGCTGGTACAATTAAAAGGCATCTGGACGGGATTATGAATAGGAAGGGTTTAGAAAGATATGGGCCAAATGTTGGCAAATGCGACTAGATCAGTTTTGGATATCTGGTCAGCATGGATGAGTTGTTTCCATGTCGTTTAACTCTATGACTCAATGATTCTATGGTAACGAAACACAAAAGTAACAGGCTTTGAAATTCAACTAGTTTGTTTTTGAAAGTTGAATGGACATGAATAAGTTCTCTTGCGATCTTTCTCTTTCCTCCAGCTTGGAGCACTTTGATAATTATAGAACACAACATAAATATACAAAGATCAACTATATTTACTAGCTATTCTTTCATACTTGCACCATGATCATTCCCTATGAATATTAGCTCGTTAAAGCTTTAGAAATGTGTCTTGTTTTTCAAAATTATGAAGTAAAGTAGTGAAAATATCCAAATTCCAAGAAAATATTTCAACACAATGGTTGTTTGCAATGAAACATCCTTGGAAGTCAAATGTAGCTTATGCTCACAGCTCTGGGCAAAAGATCAAGACTAAGCACAGGCTTAGGGGGAGGCTGAGGAACATCTTCTGAATTAAAGACAGAGTCATAGAAATGTACTGCATGGAAACAGACCCTTTGGTCCAATTCTTCCATGCCGACCAGATATCCCAACCTAATCTAGTCCCATGTGGCAGCACTTGGCCCATATGCCTCTAAACCCTTCCTATTCATATACCCATCCAGGTGCCTTTTAAATTTTGCAATTACACCAGCCTCCACCACATCCTCTGGCAGCTCATTCCATAAACATACCACCCTCTGCGTGAAAACGTTGCCCCTTAGGTCTCTTTTATATCTTTCCCCTCTCACCCTAAACCTATGCCCTCTAGTTCTAGACTCCCCCACCCCAGGGAAAAGATCTTGTCTATTTATCCTATCCATGCCCCTCATGATTTTATAAACCTCTAAGGTCACCCGTGAGCCTCCGACGCTCCAGGGAAAACAGCTCCAGCCTATTCAGCCTCTCCCTATAGCTCAAACTCTCCAACCCTGGCAACATCCTTGTCAATCTTTCGTGTGTCACAACGTCCTTCCAATAGGAAGGAGACCAAAATTGCACACAATATTCCAAAAGTGACCTAACCAATGTTTAATTTCAGCTCCAGATCTGTTCTTTTAACTGAGGCTATGTTGTTCCACTTCCTGTTTCTTGGGTATGGTACTGTTACCTGGTTTCTGGGTCCATTTGTCAGACTTCTGCTGTGCCCTAATGACTTGGTGAGTCTTGAAAGATTTTACCTTTCCTTCTTAAGTACGAGGTACCCTTCAATAGCTGATGCCTTTTCTGCTACACCATGTGCCAAGTGCGCAGGGACTAACTTTAACTTCTGAAGTATTGTTCCTTAAGTACAAGGTACTTTATATAAGAATGTTATTTACAGTTTAGTAGGTATACATACACACACTCTCCACTCCAGTATCCAATTCTCTTTAAATAATTATGTGATGCGGATATATCATGAATTGAATTCATTGTCACGTGTACTGAGGCACAGTGAAAAGCTTTGTCTTGCAAGCAATACAGACAGATCACATAGCTAAGTAGCATAGATAGTAAATAATAGGTAAACAGCAGCAAAAACAAAAACACAGGTACAGGCGAATGCTAAGAGTTTGAGAGTCCATTCAGTATTCTAACAACAGTAGGGTAGAAACAGGCTGGTGCGTGTGTTCAGGCTCCTGTATCTTCTCCCTGATGGTAGAGGTTGTAGAAAAGCATTGCCAGGGTGGGATGGATCATTGAGAATGCTGGCGGCCTTTCCTTGACAGTAGACCTGGTAGATGGATTCTATAGATGGGAGGTTGGCCTTTGTGATTGTCCGGGCCGAGTTCACCACTCTCCGTAACAGTCTCTGATCTTGAATGGTACAGGCATCATACCAGATAGAGAAACATCCAGACAGATTGCTCTTGATGGCGCACCTATAAAAAAAGTTGCCAAAGGTATTCACCATCATGCCAAATTTCCTCAGCAGCCTGAGGAAGAGGAGACATTGTTGGGCTGTTGTAACCAGTACGTTCACATGAAGAGTCCAAGAAAGCTTGTTATGGATGACCATTCCCAGGAGCTTGACACTCTCCACTCATTCCACCTCTGTGCTGTTAATGTGTAGGGGGACATGAGTAACATCCTGCCAAAAGTCAATAATGAGTTCCTTTGTTTTGTCAGCATTGAGGGCTAGGTTGTTCTCAGTGCACCATTTTTCCAGGTCTTCCACCTCCCATTTGTTTCGTCACCATCTGAGATTTGACCGACTATGGTGGTGTCATCCGCGAACATGTAAATGGCATTAGTCTGGTATTTGGCAACACAGTCATGGGTATACAGTGAGTACAGTAGGGGGCTGAGGATGCACCCCTGGGGGGCTCCAGTGTTGAGTGTCAGTGAGGATGAAATATTGTCCCCACTCTTCACTGATTGTAGACTGTGGGTTAGGAAACTGGAGGATCCAGTTGCAGAGAGTGGGGTTTAGTCCGAGATCACTAAGTTTAATAATCAATCAATCAGTCTTGAGGGGATGATAGTGTTGAAGGCTGAACTGTAATCAACGAGTAGGATTCTTATGTAGCTGTTCTTGGTGTCAAGATTTTCTAGGGAAGAGTGAAGGGCAAGTGATGCGGCATCTGATGTGGATCTGTTGGTCGGATAGGCAAATTGCAGTGGATCAAGAGTAGTGGGGAGGCTTGATTAATGCCATGACCAACCTTTCAAAGCACTTCATGACCACCGAAGATATGCTGCATGAGCCTTTTTAGGCGCAGGGATGACTTTGGCCCTCTTCAAACAGGCAAGCACAGTGGCTTGCTGCAGGGAGAGGTTGAAGATGTCTGAGAAGACCTCTGCCAGTTGATCTGCGCATGCCCTGAGTGCACGGCCTGGTAACTCTGTCTGGTCCCATCGCTTTCCTTGGGTTCACACGAAGGAAAACTGATCTGACCTCTCAAGCAGAGACTGTTGGGATAGGTTTTTCTGGGCTGGTCGGAATAGGTGTTATCTCTCTGCCGAAATTCTGCTCAAAGCGAGCATAGAAGGCGTTGAGACGATCTCGGAGGGGTATGTCATTGTCTCCTATCTTGCACTGTCTCGTTTTAGATACTGTGATGTCATTCAGTGCTTACCATAGTTGCCGGGTGTCTGGGTCTCTAGTTTGGATCGGTATTGGTCCTTGGCTGTCTTAATAGCTCTGCGGAGGTCATATTTGGATTCCTTATATTTGAGTGGGTCTCCTGGGTCTCCTGACACCTGGTTTTTAGCAGGTTCTGTATGTCCTGATTCATCCAGGGTTTCCTGTTGGGAACATCCGGATTGACCTCCTCGGTATGCAGTCCTCCACACACTTGCTGATAAAGTCTGTGATGGCGGTGGCGTACCCGTCCAAGGTACTTGCGGACTGTTTGAACATGGCCCAATCAGCCGGTTCCAGACAGGACCGGAGTTGATCCTCTGCCTCCACTGACCAGCACTAGATCTGTATCCGCGAGGGGGTCTCCTGCTTGAGCTTTTGCCTGTAAGCCGGGGAGAAGAAACACTGGTTGGAGTTCCCAAAATTAGGGCGGGGGATGGAGTGATAGGCATCCTTCAAAGTGGTGCAGCAGTGGTCTAAAATGTTCAGGCCCCTGATTGGGCTGATAATGTTCTGGTGGTACCTGGGCAACACCTTCCTTAGATTGGCTTGATTGAAGTCACTAGCCACAATAAACAGGGCTTCGGGGTGTTCCGTCTCCAGGGGGTTAGTGGTGAAGCACAGCACATCCAGAATTTCCTCAACCTTTGGTATGTACACAGCAGTTAGTATAGCAGTGGTAAATTCCCGGGGTAGATAGAAGGGATGGCATTTGATGATGAGGAGTTCAAGGCTTGGGGAGCAATGGCTGCCCAGGGTTGCAACGTCACTTTAATATATCTTAATCACCCCATCCCTGCATTCAATTGGCTTTCGTTACTCCACAGTCAACTGCTGCAAAGACACGCAGCTCCTTTTCGAAACAAAGACTAGTATTTCTGTGAAAACACAGATTTCTGTTGATTATTGCTCATGCATATAATCAAATTACCTTAGACTGAATCTACTGAATAATTATGAGGTATATGTTAAATCTCACTAATGTACAAACTTCATGGAAAATTTATGAAGGAACAAGTAATACCCGTTTTTAGGTACTGCTTTTATTTTTACCTTAGAGGTTTATAAAATCATGAGGGGCATGGATAGGGTAAACAGACAAGGTCTTTTCCTTGGGGTTGTGGAGTCAGAGAGGGATTGGGTTTAGGGTCAGAGGGAAAGATTTAAAAAGGGACTTAAGGGGCAACATTTTCATGCAAAGGGTGGTGCGTGCATGGAATGAGCTGCCAAAGGAAGTGGAGGAGGCTGGTACAAATACAGCATTTAAAAGGCATCTGGATGAGTATATGGATAGGAAGGGTTTTGACGGTTATGAGCCAAATGCTGGCAAATGGAATTGGATTAGTTTAGGATACGTGGTTGGCATGGACAAGCTGGACCAAAGGGTCTCTTTCCATGCTGTATATCTCTATAACTTGAAAGGGTTCAGAAAAGATTTACAAGGATGTTGCCAGGGTTGGAGGATTTGAGCTATAGGGAGAGGCTGACAGTCTGGGGCTTTTTTCTCTGGAGCGTCAGAGGCTAAGGGGTGACCTTATAGAGGTTTACAAAATTATGAGGGACATGGATAGGGTAGATAGACAAAGTCTTTTCCCTGGAGTCAGGGAGTCCAGAACTAGAGGGCATAGGTTTAGGGTGAGAGGGGAAAGATACAAAAAAGACCTAAGGGACAACTTTTTCACACAGAGGGTGGTACGTGTATGGCATGAGCTGCCAGAGGAAGTGGTGGAGGTGAGTACAAATGCAACATTTAAAAGGCATTTGGATGGTTATATGAATAGGAAGGGTTTGGAGGGATATGGGCCGGGTGCTGGCAGGTGGAACTAGATTGGGTTGGGATATCTGGTCGGCATGGACGGATTGGACCGAAGAACAAATAAAATTTACAGCCCCGGAACAGGTCCTTCGGCCCTCCAAGTCTGAGCCGATCCAAATGTACTGTCTAAACCTGTCGGTCAATCCTAAGCATTTGTATCCCTCTGCTCCAGACACATCTTAACTGAATCTACTATGCCTGCCTCTACCACCTCTGCTGGCAATGCGTTCCAAATGCCCACCACCCTCTGTGTGAAGTACTTGCCACATGTATCCCCCTTAAACTTTTCACCTCTCACCTTGAAAGCATGACTTCTCATTTATTGAATCCTGGGAAAAAGCTGGTCTCTATCCACCCTGTCTATACCCTTCATGATTTTGTAAACCTCAATCAGGTTCCCCCCTCAATCTACTTTTTTCTAGTGAAAATAAACCTAACCTATTCAACCTCTCTTCATAGCCAGCACCTTTCATACCAGGCAACATCCTTGTAAACCTTCTCTGCACCCTCTCCAAAGCGTCCACATCCCTTTGGTAATGTGGTGACCAGAACTGTACACAGTATTCCAAATGCGGTCAAACCAATGTCCTGTACAATTTTAACATGACTTGCCAGCTCTTATACTCAATACCCCGTCCAATGAAGGCAAGCATACTATATGCCTTCTTGACTACTCTATCCACCTGTGCAGCAACCTTCAGGATACCATGCTGTACATCTCTATGACTGTGACTAAAAAGGTCAATGAGATTGCAGATGTAGACCAAGAAAGTTTATTCCCAAAACTGTCTGCAGATTTGGGGAAATTAAAGATAGAATACCATTTTATCCTCAGGGATACTGCTAAAACAATTTGTTTCTAACATAGAAAATTGCCACACCCACTCTTAGGGAAAGTTAAAAAGAAGCAGATTTGTATGCTAAAATAAGGAGTATTTTCACCATTTACCATCAAGATGGTGTTATGGATTAGTTATAGTCCCAAATTCCAACAGTTTAATTAGCCTCTGTGTGGATTTATCTCAACTGGATTAAGCAGTGGAACATTTGATTCACCAAATGGCTTCAGTGGACGTAGGTCTAGGAAAACTAAGAGTACCCTATTCACCAAGATAAACATGAATAATGGATTTTAGCAATTACCTTTGGATAAAGATTTCAGAACGTTGGTGACATTTATGAAATTTTTTGGGCATTATTGCTTTAAAAGGCTGTACCCTGAAGAGCACCTATAGCAAAGAACAATGTCCAACCCACTGAAAGGCATTGATAGGGACAGCATATGCCAAAATATTAGAACATTCATGCAGGTGCTTCAGAATACAGGTCTAACATTGATTGAGAAGTGCTAGATGCAAAATTGAGAATAACATTTCTTGGGCACATAATCCAAGCTACTGAAGTTGCAGCAGACTACCCAACCAACCCACGCTCTGAACCAGCTTAAAGTAGCCATGATGTGATGTGGAGGTGCCAGTGTTGGACTGGGGTGGACAATGTCAGAAGTCACGCAACACCAGGTTATAGTTCAACAGGTTTGTTTGAAATCACAAATCATCAAGTGAAGATAAGTACACAGGTACAGAATTTATAGGCAGAGCAATCAAAAGATCATACAAATGGTGAGTGGAGCATCATCAGGCCGAACAACAAGTCTCTGCAGGTGATCAAAAGTGTCAGATGGTATGAGTAAAGTGTCAACAGCTGAATAGCAAGTGAAGGAATGACCTATGATCCAATTAATTGAGGCAGAGAGATAATTACAAAGAAAAATAAAATGGTGCTGAGACAAACTAAATGGCTGGAATAACATGGTAAGTGTTAGAGTCGCTAGCAGAGGGTCTAACCAAAATAACAAGTAATTCAAAATTGTACAAACTAATTAAAGTAGCAAGATCATAACAAGTTATCAAGGTGATGGTGCCAAAACAGGACAGTAAGGAAGATAATACAAATACAGAACAGTATGATGGGGTTACATGTAGTGTGACATGAACCCAAGATCACTGTTGATTTCGTACCTATAAAGCTACCCTCAACTGTGATCTTGGATTCATGTCATGCTACATATAAACCCATCATTTGGTCCAGTATTTGCAAAATCTTCCTTACTGTCTGCAATAGTGCTAGTTTTTAAATATGATGCTAGTGGTGTGAATGTCAGAAGAGCCAGGTAATAATGAGCACTTCTGGCTCTCTGGCCATGCAATTCCCTAGGAATGAAATAGGTTGCATGACTAATGAGGTGATGAGTGGAAGGTTGCGAGAGAAATGTCACTGAGCAATAGAGGCCTATTGTGAATCTCATCTGACAAAACACTAACTAAAACTGGGGAAGTTCCGCTGAAAGACTAGTCAGAACATAGACCTAATATTGTCATATCATGCCAATGATTTGAGCAGTACAGGCATCTCACTGTCATTCATGACTAGCTAGTGTTCAATGAGAGATTAGTAAAACAAGAGCGCTTAGACCTGAAACTCTTCTGAGAACTCGAATATAATTTGAGCATTACAAGGTTGTGTGTCAGACACAGCAGTCAGTGTGGTGGCCAAGGATTACATAGAAGAAATGATCAATAATCGCATTGTGTGTGTGGTGATCAGCCAAAAGAACAGCAAACCATTATGACCATTATCTTTTCCATCAAGGCCATGAGAACACTTGAAAATTGATTTATTTACAGTTTGAATATCTTGGTTATTAACATTGGTCCACCTCAAGTACGGTCTATGTAAGCCATCCACACAAGATCATAACAGAACCAATGATAGAATCACTCAAGAAAATCTTGTTGATACATAGCATTTTGGACATGTTGTCTAATGCACTGGTCCACATTTTGCAAATAAGCACTTCAAAATGTTTGCAGATGAATACGGTTTTATTCATGTCCCAACTGCATTCCACTATTCTTGAATGAAGAGGAGTAAGGAGATTGTGAATTTCAATGGAATTGAATAGAACAAGATTTAAATCTTGCAAAATTGAATTAAAAGAATCACTGCTACAGATTTATCACTGTTAGTGTTATTGGTGGGTAGGGGTTTGAGAACATAGCTTCTGAGACAGAGATGGAAGTTACAGCCAAACATCATTCTGAACAAGCATAACAAAATAAAATTGTGTGAAGAGCAAAGAAACAACCAGGCTGGAAATTTTAATAAATGGTATAAAACAAGTGTTACCACAGCTAAAGACCAGGGACAGAGTGTGGACAAGACATCAACAGAGAAAAGGAATGATCATAGAAAACAAAACCAAGGTCATATCCCTTGATCTTTTTGAACCATATAAGACAAAAACCATCAGACTTAAGTTACTTTTTAACATGACATCAAGACTATGACTGAATGCTTTTTTTGATATACTATAATTTTTGTATTTCCAGATAGCTTTTCAAGTTGGTTATTCCAACTTGTATGGGTGTCCCAGGATTATAATTATGTAGAATTGCAAAGTGTTTAGTACCACCCAATATCCTTAAAATATATCTTATCATTTGTAAGTACACCCATTTTTGTGGTCTTTAAATGACAATTTATGACCGGAATTACTTTCAAAATGTATTTTGACCAACAGCTGCACTACCATGGGGACTCCAGTGATGGTGCTATAAAGCTGGAAAAGTTGCAGTCCTAAAAGTGTTGCAGAACCTAGCAATTCTGGAACTTCAGTTCCCTCATTGTAGAAGTTTGCTTATAGTTTTTGGCAAAAATTTCAAAAAGTCAAGAGGAGTGAAGATTATATACTTTTTAGGCAAAAGTGAGGAGTTGCAGATGCTGGAAACCAGAGTTTAGGTTAGAGTGGTGCTGGAAAAGCACAGCAGGTCAGATAGCATCCGAGGAGCAGGAAAATCGACGCTTCGATCCTGATGAAGGGCTTTTGCCCGAAACGTCGATTTTCCTGCTCCTCGGATGCTACCTGACCTGCTGTGCTCTTATATACTTTTTAGTCAATGGCCTTTAAAATTACTAATTGTAATGCAGATACTTTAATATCCAGTGTCCTTTTTTCTTTAACCATTAAGAATAGTTTTCTGAATTTCATTGCAAGTTTAGTTGGTCTACTATTGGTTACATTAGTAAAGCCTTGAAAAACCTTTATTCACTCACTGTTCATGAATTAAACAATCCAATCATAATTTCATATTGCAGTTTAATGTCTGAGTCAAGTAATTGAGGTTTCATTTGTTTCCATGATTAGATTAGATTAGATTAGATTACAATGTGGAAACAGGCCCTTCGGCCCAACAAGTCCACACCGACCCGCCGAAGCGAAACCCACCCATACCCCTACATTTACCCCTTACCTAACACTACGGGCAATTTAGTATGGCCAAATAGTCTGATGTAATGAACTAAATCTGCTTTCCTTTCCAGATTATCAAAGACATTCAGTTATTGGGACTGGTAGCTGGAGTGATTGGTTTGGATATTCTGATTCTGGTAACATGGGGTATTGCTGACCCATTACAGTGTATGGAATCCTTAAATGCAGGAGTGAGGGTAAAACAAACTTTTAGTTTTGAAGCTTTTAATTACTCTTTGAATTTTCTACTGCAAAATGATTTTTTATGATTTACTATTAGTCCAAAATCCTTTGATATTGAACAGCAATTGTATTGTTTTCCTCTTTCCTCAGGTAGTTGAAAAATATCTTTCCTACTCCATTACAATCATGAAATGTTGTGTTTCTCAGTACACAGATATCTGGATAATTCTTATTTCACTTCTAAAGGTAAGAATTCTTATTTCTTCACCCTTACCAAATTTTGGCTTGTAAAGATTAATCTCATAACCTATCCTTTTTATTCTTGGTAGGCTGTGTCACAGCAGCTCTGACAATACTGCATTTATTAGGCCATTTCTGAGCAATAGGCTAAATTGCTTCCACTGACATCACAACAACAGTGTAGTATGGACTTGAGTCAGTTGGAAACTAAATAAGAGCAGGTGGCAGGCTTTGTCTTTTGGATATTATTGTAACAGTCAGGATTTGATAACATTTGGCAACTGTTATGATGAGTTATTTTCTTCTGGTTCCACACTACAATCCCCATTTTATTCAATTTCACTTCATGACGTGGTGGAATTTGAATACCTCAGCATGACTGCTGGTTTGGTTCTATAAATACTACATTACACACTTTTTTTCAACTTTGGTTCTATTTTTTGATTACTCTATATAAATTAGGATGGACAATAAATAGTGGCAGTGTGTGTGGTGGTCATTTCCTTTGAATAAATTTTCTTTAAAAATCTTGTATTTTTTAAACTAAAATTATGTTAAAGCAGTTTTGACAGGAGTAGACCTATCATTCACAGATGTGTTTCTGTCAAATGACAAATATTCTTATGCACTGCATCTAAAGCTTATCCATCTATTCAATATCAATGTAGTCTCTCTTTTCTGCCAAACAGGAATATTCTTGAGAATAAAACTTATTTTCTCCATTATCAAATATGTCCTAAAACTATTCTTTGCTTCACCTTTATTTTCAACAAGTACGAGGGAGTTTTGTCACCAAGGTTGAGACTGCACAGTTAACTGTCCTCGGTGTATCTCTTCCCACATCCGCTTCTCCTCATCCACCAAACCAAGCTTAACCAGTTTACACCTGCCAAGTCTTGAACCTGCACGTTCATCTAGCTTTAAGATCTTCTTTGTGACCTCAAAATTAATCTTTTCATGCCCTTGACTACATCGTACCAAATAGCTGACCACCCAGTCTTCCTTCTTGACTCCTTGTCAATGTATAACATTATAGACTTGTTAGGTTCTTTGGTTGTTTTTTTCCTTTTTCAAAGCATCATCATCGCCCCTTTCTTGATACAGAATCATTACAGCACAGTAGGCCATTTTACCCAACATGTCCATGCTGGCCCTCAGAAGAAGAAATTCATAATTACCATTTCCCCACCCTCTTCCCACATCCCTCCTCTTCAGGAATCTCTCTTGTGGGCTATTGCCCATCTCTGAAATCTTTTAAACATGTTTGCTCCAAAATATGCCTTCACCTTTGCAACAACTCCGGATTCGATTTCTCCATTCATTTCCTGTCCTTGCCTGATCACTGGAACAGCTCTCACCAAAATCACAAATGATATCCATTTGACTGAGGTGCTTTGTCCTTCCTTAAACACTCAGAAGTCTTTAACATGGTCAGTAGTCCCATTTTTCTGTCCTCCATTTCACAAAGTACTAAGACACCCTCACTTTGTTTTATTGTTAGCCATCTGGTCGTAGCAAAAGCATCAAAGCAGTGGGTTCGCTTCTGCCAATTCCATTAGCTCAAGCTGCCCATGGATCAAATCATGCCACATTCTTCTTCTACTGGCTTCAAATTTTAATATTCTTATTCTTTTGTTTGTTTAAAATCCTTTCATGGCCTATCCCCTCTTAATTCTGTAATCACCTGGAGCTGCAACTCTCTCCCCTTTATCCCATTGTAGATAACTTCATTTTCTGGCCTAGACCAGACTTCAGTTTTACCTCTCTCTACAACGTTTGTTTAACTGCCATCATCCAACTGATTGTCCAACGTCTACTCAATGGATGAACCGTAATTTCCTCAACATAAATAGTGGGGAGACTAAAGCCATCTTCTGGAACTGCCTTAATGGCAATATACTAGACCTAGATTGCAACTGTCTCTGACTGTTCTTTCTTGAATAATAGTCTATTTGCAATTTCAGCATCATATCTAACCAGAGCTAAACTTCTGATCCTTACTCTCTTTTAGAAAGTCACCTATGACCACCTTCATTATTTCAGCCTATATGGTACTGAAAATCTCATCCTTACTTTATATACATCCAGACTGACATTCTGTCCTAGTCTAACACTTCTATTCTCATCGTATTATCTACTTCCCTTCATAGCCTATCCCTCCTGTTCTCTGTATGTCATAGGACCTCATCCTCTGAATTCTTAGCTATTCCAGCCTTGGCCTCCAGTGCATCCTCTCCCTCCCTTTGTTTCACCATTGTTGGCTGTTCCTGAACTTCTGAAAGTCCTTGACCATGCTATTCACCTAACCTCTCCTAAATAAGGTCGTTTAATATATTCTCATTAGGCTTTGCACCGATTTATTTCTGTTAATGCCTCAGAAGCAATTTGGGAAAGGTTTCGAATGTTGTATAAATGAATGTTGTATTACTAAATGAAATGAGAATGTAATGTCTTATTCCTGTTAGCATGTCTCAAGCAAAAACTCTGTGTTACTCCTATTTCACTTAATATTTGCTTATATCTGCATCTCTTGTCCCTATATACTTACCAACATTTCTCCTCTTTCTCTCTCTCTTCCCCCCCACCTATCTTTTTGGCTCAGCCTCCTTTCTCACTATTATTTAATGTTGACAACATGCACTTCTGCCTTGATGACTTGATGAACCTCTCTGGGTAAGCCAGTTAAAGGCTTTGGTTTTTAAAAAAGAAATGTTTCTTTTGATTAGTTTTGTTACATGGTTTAGTTCATTTACATGTTACTTACAACTATTGTAATTTTCTAAACACAGGGAAGTCTTCTGTTCTATGGCACATATCTAGCTGGTTTAACCAGCAATGTTAGTTCTCCGCCTGTAAACCAGACTGTCACCATCATGGTAGGAGTTTATCTGATCATGTTCACTGCAGGAATAATCATTCCCATTACTAGATTCTTGAGTTCCTGGCCCAATTTATCCTATGGTGTCACATCTGGAGGAATATTTATTTGTACCTCAACTATCAACTGTCTCATCTTCATCCCTCAGGTAAGGGAAATCTAAAGAATTACAGCATATTTAGAATGATACCATTTATTAACTCGCAGGAGCATAAAATGATGATCATTTTTTTCACCTCTGTATAACATCTGAAATTTTGTCCATGCTACTGTCTTCCATTGCCCCTCCTACACTGTTCAGGTGATGAAACTGAACTTGTTACTGAACCTGCTGTTGGTTTCAAAAGAATGATATTTCTCTAAATTCTCTCATCACAGAAAAAATCCATTCTAAAACCTCTCAACTTGCTTTCTTTCATTCCTCAACTGCATGCTAGCTATTGAGAATGTCATCCAAAGCTATGGGATATCTGTGTACACTTATGTTGATGACAATCCAGTTCTCACCACATCCTTTAACTCCATGGCCACATCAATGCTCTGTAGCATCTAGTTATTAAGAGTCACAATCTCTTCCAATTGAGCACTGGAGTAGCTAAAGATATTATTTTCCTCCTCCTCAAACTATCTGTTACTGACTATGCCACCCTGAGGCTGAAGCTAGTGCAAATCTTAAAATATGAGTTGACAGAGCTGAGGTTCAAAGCACACATCCTATCAAAGCAAGTTTTTCACTTCCATCTCTTTGTGGCTAAGTCTCCAACTCATATTCTCTCTTTCAAGCTTCTGCAGTTATCAAAGGACAAGATACATGGGTGCAGTAGACTTCTTCCAGTTGTGTTAGAGCTTAGTTAGTGTCCTGCAGAGATGCTATCCAAGGGAAAACAAAGGTTCATTCCTTTACTGTGCTTAGTTTCAAATTTCAGCCAGGTAAACAAAAGTTACTATCTATCTAAAAGGATGAGAGAAAACTAGATCAGAAAATATTCAACAGTGGTAGCTTTGGTATTCCTAACAACCAACCAAAGACATATTTATTATTTAGACATTGGCAATCTAACTGCCTTCTCAGTATCAAGAGCTTGAAGCACGAGGAGAGCAACACATTCAAAATAAATTCACCAATATAATTTTAAAGGCCTTTTAAGCATCAAATAGATGTCCATCAGTTACTTAACAAAAGTGGAACTCAAACAGTGTGCACATTAAATCGAGGAGCCGAATGCCGGGTCTTTGTCCATGATGTATTTGGCAGTAGGGTGGGGGTGCATTTAATCAGGTGGGATTAAATTCATGCAGGAAGGCCCGTGGGTGGGTTTTACATGTTGCTGCCAATTGAGATCCTCAAATAATCAATTAATATGTTAGAAGAACATACTTGTGAATGATCAGAAGTGGAATCTAATCAGGACTGTTTTGACATCACTGGGTTGGAGAGAGATTTATCATGCGATTTCTTGGAAAAGGTCAAGTATTGAGGAGAACTGTAGGTCATTTGCTATTGACTGGAAAAGCACATATCTTTGAAAAACTGTGTTGAGCAAAACATTTTAAAAAGAAGTGATAGATCATTATTATGACCTCAATTGCCAGACAAACAGAATGGGTTTGCACAAGGCCTTGTGCTAACGGTTGTTCAACAATAACCTCTGCTCTTTTTGGAATCTTTTGTCAAGAGCATAGGAGTGAGAAAAAGGACCTTCAAATTGGAAATAGCAAATTCCATCTCTTTTGAAAAGTGGGAATTGTAAGAAAGCTGGTAGTTGCTGGAAAGTTTTGCAAGAAAGAGTTCTCTCTATGTAAGTAGTATTTGTGAATCCCAAAAGCTTAAATTAGCAGGTTGCCTAACTATTTCTAAGTTTTACTTCCAAGAATCCAAAATTTGGTCCAGGATCTTCAATGGCTGTGCAACCAAACATCATTCAGATCTTATCAACAAAAAATCAAAGTAACTATGAGAACTCAAACCATTCTATCTTCTGCACTTGAATCCTTGGCCTACAGGGTGTTTGTTCTTTTCTTGCTTATTTTTCTCATACATAATAACTTTACAGAGCTGCATTGTCATGTCCTGCCTGTGAATAAACATGTGTTTGGGATGTGTCTGCACTGCTGCTACTGAGTGCCAGTGGTGGAGGGAATGAATGTATGTGAATGTTGTGCCAATCGAGTAGGTAGCCTTGTCTTGTCTGGTGTCAAGCTTCTTGAGTGTTGTTAGAGCTCCAATCTGCCAGGCAAATGGAGACTTTCTATCACACTTCTGACTTGGGCCTTGTAGATGGTGGACAAGCTCTGGGGATTGAGGAGGTGAATTACTCGCTACAGGATTTCTAGCCTTGGATCGGGTTGGCTTCTCTCCTGTTAGAGATGCTCATTGTCTGGCACTTGTGTGACATGAATGTCATTATACCAACATCAGTGGTTTATATTTTATACTTAGCATATAAATTGTCCTCTATTCTTTCTGAGGATTTCTAAAGGCTTAAAAGGTTCACTTATACAGTACAATCTATGATATTTAATTGCTTGTCTATGTAAAGCAGTTTGAGCACAGTCATGAGGTCAGTAGGGTATTTGCTGCATAAAGAGAATTTTATTTTTTACAAAATTGCTATTGTCTAGAATTGATGCTTAGTACCCTGGCAGATTTTTCCAGTCTGCACCATTGTACAGTCTTATTAGCATACAGCTGCTGGTTGCAGCATGTCTTATGGCTGCTATCCAGCCTACATGCTAGATACATCTTATCACCTCCCAGCTGAATGCACAAACCCCTTTGAAAGAACACAAAGAGCCATATACTGATTCTTTTCACACCATCATAAGGACATCAATTTTCTTCATCAGTTTTATAAGTCGTTGCTCTGAAAGTTTGTAGAAACTGAACATGCCATTAATTTTTGCTAAAGTGTTATTTGAGCATTGTGCTGAATGTGATTACAAAGAAGCCATAATTAAATGTGAAGCTAGTAAAACTGTATTGTTTTCTGCAATATAATTAAAAAGGAATACCCATTAAATGTTTACACTGCTTTTGTACCAGTAAGAAAATGAAAGATTTTGTGGCACAATGGCAGCAATGAAAGTGGTAATTATATAATTACATTTTGATATTCAGGTCTAGAGAATTGTCCTTTGAGATTGGAGGTTGAATTTTTGTCTCTTAATGTTAAGCTAAGCTGATCCAGTGGACTAAATGAGAGGTGTGTAGGTCATGTTTTAAATTTCCCTCCAACTATTCCTGCCGCATGCTATTTTCATTGGTTGGGAAACGTAGTGGGCTGCAAACCAATGCTCTGTTAAAGTTATATCAAGTTTGCTGCTTAAGTATCAGCTCCAAAATCAACTTCCTGGTGTTACTACTTTTGTATAGTAGGGTAGGATTCCTGAAGGCTGTCAGCACTTTGCAAGGTTACTTGTGAACCTTGGGGAAGCTTCCTATGGAACTAGGAATATTTACATATACATGCACTGCACCTCTTTCAACTCAACAAAATAGATGATAGCCATTCATCTGTTAATTCTCAGAGCAATGCCTTCTCTACTCAGGGTCAATGTGCCTGTTTAAAATATAAGTGACGTCTGGCAATCATCATTAACAGGTGTATTATCCATGACAATATCTACCAGAGTTCACTTGGCAACAAATCAGTATTCTCCTCTCCAGAACTCCAGGCTAATGTACTGGCGACATGATGAAATTTTATCATGGCAGATGGTGAAATCCAAATTTAATAAAAACCAAATAAAAAGATGGCATAATGGTAACAATGTTACCTCTGTCAATTGTCATTTAAAAAGGAAATGTTTCACTAATGACCTTAATGGAAGGAAATCTACCATCTTTATCTGTTCTGGCCTACATGTAACTCCAGAAGTGTAACTGACTCTTAACTGCCATCTGAGCAATTTAGAGTTGGGTAATAAATACTTGGCCTAGCTAGTAAATGCCCATATCCATGATTTTAAAAAAAAATTCCAGCTGTACCCAACATCCTGACCAAATGGTAAATTAATTAACTTTTGGAAGTTGGGACCATAGAGTCGGGAAATAGTCCTTATTCTTCATCTCCTCTCTACCCAATTTGACACAGTAACATTGAGTTTTTATTTAAGTGAAAATTCTAGAAATAAGTTGTACAAATGTTCACCTTCAGGATCTCTCTATTTTATTTTAAATTTGAAGCCATGAGGCAACCTCATATATGATGATGATAAGATTCTATGTTCATGATTCTTGACTGAGTGTTCTTAGAAACAGCATCATGGTTGAAGACTGCAGGAAGAGAAAACAATTTTATGGTACCAGTGACAGTAACTATCAATGTTCACTACTAATTCTCCTCTGAAACAAACAGCAATTTTTGGATTCTTTGAGTATAGATCATTTTGTTTCATACATAACTTTCAATGAATTCCTTAAAATCCAAATTAATTAGAGTTCTGTCAACAGGTCAGACAATGGAAGCAATTTGAGGAAGAATTAAACCATACTCCAAATCAGATGGCAAAATATTTCAACAGTCCAAGCAAGAGCTTTCGCTCTATGTACAGTGATGACCAGATCTATTACCTGCTGGGAGAAAATAACTCCATGAAACAACTCCTCACTGAGGTAGAACAGTAATGTATAACAAACAATTTAACTTGAAGATATAGTAATTAGTTACTGAACATTAGTAAAGACATGGATTTATAAGAACTATGCTTATACAGTGGGGCTGAAAATGCTATCAGATGCAACAAGTCAGCAGCATTTATCCAGCAATAAAATCCATTCTTCCTGATGCACATTGAACATAGCAATGTGATTTGGGAAAGATTGTAGCTTGTGAACTTTTGAAAAGCTGTTAAAGAGCTAAATTTGATTTGAACATCTGAGCAGATCTAAATTTGATCCCAACATGCTTATCAGCCTGGTGAAGCAACAGTCCAAGATGGACAAGGAATTGTGGATGCATTAGGACACCCAAACAAACAAAAAAACACCTTTGAATGGAGAAATTGGGTAATAAAAATCTATTTTCCCACAACATGTATGTTTTCATGGACTTTTACCTCTAAAAGTATTTGTGATATGCATTAACTCCGCATTTTTAAACTTTCTGTTAAGAAACACAATGCAGGTTACAATCACAGTTATTCTGAAAATAGAAAACATACTATTTCTGTCAGAATACTTTCTCTCTAATAAGAAGAAAGGAAAACTAGATGCTGCTATGTCTTTCACTGTTTTCCAGTTCATCTGTCATAAAACATAGGAAACAGAGGTGTAGAAGTTAGACCATTTAGCCTGCTTCACCATTCAGTAAGAGCATAGCTAATTTGGTGACAGTCACAACACAATTTTCTTTTCTGCAGACTCTCTACCTCCTCTTGTCAACTTACTTTCCTAACCATCTCAGTGACATCAGCAAATGTAGCCACATTTCATGGATAGATAACTGATGGAACTCGACTAGTTAGAGCTTGCCA
This sequence comes from Chiloscyllium plagiosum, assembly GCF_037043375.1. Taxonomy (NCBI): domain Eukaryota; kingdom Metazoa; phylum Chordata; class Chondrichthyes; order Orectolobiformes; family Hemiscylliidae; genus Chiloscyllium; species Chiloscyllium plagiosum. The sequence continues at coordinate 43,860,558 of NW_028270150.1, forward strand.
ACCTGAAGAAGATAATTTATCCCTATTTTCTGCTTCCTGTTAGCATTCTGTGCTCAGTTCAACAAACTTTGGTGTGACACTTTATTAAATGCTTTTGAAAAGGCAAGAACACATCTACTGGTCCTCTCTATCCACCGTGAACATTACATCTTCAACTCTTATAGATTAGTTAAACATGATTTCTGTTTTACAAAGCCATGTTGCTCTGCTTGATTGCACGTGATTTTCTAAGTATCCTGTAAAAACCTCCTTAATAATAGTTTAAGCATTTTCCCTATGACTATATGGAGACAGCTGTTGGGTAAATTGTATCACTTTAACTGTAGCTGAAAAATGTGTTGCTGGAAAAGCGCAGCAGGTCAGGCAGCATCCAAGGAGCAGGAGAATCGATGTTTCGGGCATAAGCCCTTCTTCAGATTCCTGAAGAAGGGCTTATACCCGAAACGTCGATTTTCCTGCTCCTTGGATGCTGCCTGACCTGCTGCGCTTTTCCAGCAACACATTTTTCAGCTCTGATCTCCAGCATCTGCAGCCCTCACTTTCTCCTCACTTTAACTGTAGAAGCATTTTGATCAATTACTCCTGTAGAATAAAAAAAATCAAAGATTACAAGATTGTCTCCAACTGTGATGTGTTTTTCTTTCTCTCCTGTAGAAAAATGCAGTAATTGAAAGTCTGCAGGAACAGGTTAATAATGTAAAGGATAAATTGGTGCAATTAATGACACCAGATTGCACAGAAGAGTTTATGGATTACATTTCCACATCAGGATCCAAGACAGCACATTACACTTTGATTAATTCTGAGGTCAAAAGTCATAACACAGCAACAAAAGATCCAGAAAGCGAAAAACCTTTGTCAGGCAAACAGACAAATCTAGATCAGACTTTTGGTTCACAGCAGGACCTTAAACCTTTGTCACTGCAGAGTAATTTCCACAAAATCATGGGAGATTCTAAGAATGCCTTAGACTCAACTTTGTGTCCTCAAAAAAGGCCAGAAAATGTAATAAATTATCAGAGTTCTCATAAAAGCGCTCAGAACCATCCAGGGCAGCCAGAAAATTCTGAGATTAATCCAGAAGATTTTTCAAATTCATGTGATACCTCAGAAAAAGTGTCAGAAGTTCAGACAAATGACTGTGCGAAAATGACTCCACAACCAACAGGTCAGAACCTGGTCTCCTCTGCAATCCATCCATCAATTAGATCCCGGTTGATTGAATGTGCTTCTGTCAAGGATGCAACAAAAATGATTAAAAACAATTACGTGAGTAGTGAGAAACTGCAAGAGATTCTACAAGAGCTAAATGTCAATGCTGTCACCTCAGTTGGCTTACCAGAGAGACCAAGACAAATGCTACAGAATTGTCCACTTGAACAGTGTACCCAGAGAGCTGAGCAATTAAACCATTGCTATCATAGTATTTCTCCATATATGGTGAGGCAAAGGAAACCACCTTTCTATTCAATAACGGGTTCACCTCATCATTATTTTCCATACTCAAAAGCTCGACGGATCAAATGCCTGGTTAATGAAAATGTAAGTAGGGATACAATAATTCCTGAGACTATTCGACTGGAAAGCATTCACCACAAAAGATTAACTGATGAAAACAGACCTACAAGTCTCTCAGCAGCTCTAAGCTCAGTGAAGAAACTGGATGCACTGTCTGACAGCAATCAACTGTATGCCAAAAAAGACCAAAAACATGGTGACATATACTATTCAACTTTAGAAGGGAAACATATTATGAAACCGTATTCAGACCTTGATGTAACGAAAGCACACTTACGCGTTGAAGAAAGTGAAGTAGGTGGTAAAGATGGAGCTTTTCAAATTTACCAATATGATTACTCAGACTCCGAATCAAGTAGCTCAGATGAAACTTTTTGCTGTTACCACAGGGCATGCTGTGAAGCATGCTGTCGAGGCTCATACAATTCTAGTACTTCAGAAACCTCAGATAGTGAACAATATAATCCATCATTCAATTGGCCACAAAAACGTTTTCGTAATCATCCAATTGTTAATTTTAAAGAGGACTTAAAACCCACGTTTGTATGACCAATTGAAGGAACTTGAAAGATTTCCACATGCACCATATAAATTCTGTTTTGTCTGCAAGATTATGTTTTCTCTGTGGTTAGTATATCATTCTGTTCTTTTTATAATGAGGGACAGTGAATCTCTGTTACTGGAGTGTCCTTCCCTATTTGCAAGGTTGTTTTTGATAATATTTCTTAAAATGCTTGAATGTAGGATTCCTCTATACAGAAAAAGTACAAATTTATCCAATGGTTCAAACACACTTGCCACTTGCAATTATATTCTCAGTACCTGAAACGTAATTGTTTTACATCTGAAGAAATCTCATTTAGCTTCTTAGGAGATTGATTATCTATGGTCAGATTTCATCTTCTGCTGAGGACTTGAGAACACTCATACAGTTTAACCAAACGAATGGGACAGATATTAAATAAACAGATGTTACATTATATTGATACCAGAACTGTTAAGATGGGGGATCATATTGCCCCCTTCTTCACAGAGACATATGATTTTTCTCTGAAGCCACTTATCTGTTGAATTTAGAACTTTCATGTACTAGTTGTCCTATTATAGCAGTACATAAATGGAAGCTTGTACAAAACCCATGTACTTAAAGAATAATATCATGGTAATTTATCAGCAGATTAGACTTTTTAAATTAGAACTTTTGCTTTAAGTATAAAATGCTGATTTAATATCATATAGTCTAAGATTTAAAAAAACTAAAACATTTTCTATGATAGTATATTGGTGTGAACTATTCCCTAAAAATAAGAGCTTGCCAGACTGCTTAGGTATGTGTATCAATGTTGTTAACCTTTACCTATGAATTACTCCATAGAGCTAATTCTCATTGAATTAGCAATATAGGCATTTATTTATTCTCCTATTTGGTGGCAGCTTCTTGCAAAACTACCAACTTAAGATTGAACTATTTTTAAAAAATCAATGGATACAATAGAAAATAAGAACTATGTCATTGGATAGTCATAAGAAATAGGTGCAAGAATAGACCATTCAGCCCCTTGAGCTTGCTCCAACTTTCAGTAAGTTCATACCTAACCTATTGTGACCTCAATACCACTTTTCTGCCTGACTCTGTAATCCACGATTTCCTTGTCAATCAGAATTCTGTTGAACTCAGTCTGAAACATACTCAATGATCCAGCTTCCAAAGCTCTCTACGGAATGGAACTTTCAAACACGAAAATCCCACTTAAGAGAAGAAATTCCTCAGCATCGCCACCTTAAATGGGAGAAATCATATTTTAACCTGTACCTTGTAACTTTGGAAACACATCCCCAATGAGATGAAACATTTTCTCAGCATCTATTTTGTCAGATCCTCTTAGAATCTTATGTTTCACAAGATCATCATTGTACTTACTACCATGCAATGAGTAAGTCCTTGCCTTGTAAGTCTTCTCAAAATACATCACCTCACACTTTAAGATTAAATTCCATTTGCCACTATTCAGCCCATCTGACCTGCTTAGCTATATTGTCAGCTAATCTAAAGCTTTCCTGCTCACTATTTACCACACCATGAATTTTCAGATCATCTGCAAATCTACTGAACATACATTCCATATTCATTTCTAGATCATTAAAGACAAACAGCAAAGAACAAGCACCAAACCCTGTGGTACACCACTATACACCAGTCATAAATTATGAAATATCTCCTTGAATATCTGCCACTATTTATCTACTACCTTACATTTTAATCTATTTACCAGTCCACTTTAGCCAGTCTGTTTTCATTCCCGATACTTAACTTCAAAGTTTAAGACACTAGTTAAGAATTTACATTTTTCACTTTCAAACAATGTGAAATTCCATCAGGTTTCAATCACTCTTGCCTAGCAGATCCTTTATGATGATAAGTTTAATTAATACTCTGATTACAAATAACCAAGTCCATTGGTAACAATGGGTATTAATATTGCCAATAGCTAAAAGATTCAATCCCCAAAACAGTTGAGGTAGTTTTTAGAACCTGCCTCTTCTTACCAATCCATTGTGATAGGAGAAAGTGAGGACTGCAGATGCTGGATTCTTCAGGAATCTGACTGGATGTCCATGGTGAAGATAAGGACCATGTTCACCATGGATATCTAGTCATTCCTGAAGAAGGGCTCATGCCCAAAACGTCGATTCTCCTGACCTGCTGCGCTTTTCTAGCAATCTATTGTGATATCATGGTATAATGATTAACAATCTTCAGACATTATATGATGAGCGGGAGAGAATTGTTTTGAACTGTAACAGTAGACACACTGTAACCTAAATGATACCTCAAAAAAATTGAATATTATGTCTTTGCTCTTACATTTGACAAAAGCAAAATGTCAGGAAGAAAGTGACAAAATGAAAAGGCAAGTTTGGAAGAGTACATATCCATTTTACATGCTGTCACAACTGAATTTCACTTCCAATCTTATAAGACCCAGAATAAAATTTGCCCTTTAGTGCATATTCTAACTTATTTCTGATCATTAAAGATAAGTCACTTCTAGATGTGTTTCTCCAAACTGAAGAATTTTATCATCTTGAATATACTTTCGCTATTTCTTTTGCCCGAAGGAGCTATTTCATGTTGCCAGTATTCATTATTCAGCCGTCTATCTATATTTTAGCCCTCTCTGCAAACCTATCTTTGAATTTCTCAACTCCCTGAACCTATCCCCAATATACATGCCTTTTTCCCCAGTTTGGTCTCATCAGAAAATGTTGATGCAATCCTTCCAGTGTCAGGAGCAGCTATATAAATAAATTGGAAACAGAGGCCTGACACATCAATTGATTACACGAATGAAAAGTGAAAATCTGAAAATGCCATTTCTGTTGTCTCACTGTGCTTTGTTCTGTCAATGAAGTAAAAACGAACAATTTTCTTGTTTTTGCACCACATCAACAGTAGACAGGAAATTACTATGTTACCTTGTCTTAATGAGTGTGACCAGAGATTAAGTAATAAAAGGAAGTATGTGCTAACAGTCTGTAAATAGTTTCTGAATGACAATGTAACTGTTAAAATGCTGAAAAACAAATTTATGAAAACATGAATTCAACTGAATATCCTAACTAGTCTTGTGATGCAGTCAGCTGTTGCTAAGATGCCTTGAAGTCCTTTGATGGTCTTAAAAACCTATCTTAGTATGAATATCATTTTTTTGGACTGATATGGTTCGATATAATTTTAACATAAATGATAGAAGACCAATATTCAGTTTACTTAAAACAATAATAAAGATAGAAATCTGAAACACATAAAAAGAGAGAAATTACTGGAGAAACTCAACTTTAGAAAAGGAGGAAATTAAATCTCTTTTGGAAAAAATAGGTTCACTCTAACTCTGTTTTCTCTCCACAGGTGCTGCCAGACTGGCTTGAGTTTCTCCAGCAATTTCTGTTTATGTGTACTTTAGTTAACTTACAATTTTCCTTGGGGAGAGAGTGAGGTCTGCAGATGCTGGAGATCAGGTCACTTCAGATAGATCAGCTTTCGAGCCCATGCTTAAGTCCTTATTTATGCTTAAACTGGATCAGACTTCTTTTGCTTTCATTCCTGAAGAAGGGCTTATGCCCGAAACGTCAATTCTCCTGTTCCCTGGATGCTGCCTGACCTGCTGCGCTTTTCCAGCAACACATTTTCAGCAGTTACAATTTTCCTTTACAAATGTTGGTAGAAACTCTTGCTATTTTATTTTCTATGTGGTTTCCTGTCTCTAATTTCTATTACTCTAATTTCTTTCACTTGATTAATCCTTTAGTCATTCTCTGCTGTTCTTTATATTCTGTCCAATCATCAGACATTCCTGCAAATACATGCTTTTTCCTTAAGTTTGATACTTTCCTTAACTTATTTAGTTAATCACTGATGGTTTGTCCTCACCTTGGGATTTTTATGTAGTGGGAACTTACTTATTCTGTGTATTCTGAAGTATCTCCTTGAATGTCTGCCATTGCTTTTCTATTGCAACAGTTCGATGTATTCCTTTGCCTCGCATCCCAGCTCACTTCAGATAGATCAGCTTTCGAGCCCATGCTTAAGTCCTTATTTATGCTTAAACTGGATCAGACTTCTTTTGCTTTCAAACTGAATGCATGATTCAATTATATTATGACTACTGATTCAATTATATTATGACTACTGCTATTTAGGAGTGCCTTTATTCTGAGGTTATTAATTAATTATGCCACTGTACAAAAAGGTTTCAAAAGCATTCTCTAAAATCCTCCTCTAGGGTACCAATGTCAACCTGATTTTTCCAGTTTATATGTAGATTAAAATCATCTATGATTATTTCTGACCCTTTATCACAAGCACCCAATATTTATTCTTGTATACTTTGTACCACATTGTGGTTACTGTTAGGCGAACTACATGTCACCCATACTAGTGACGTTTTTCCTTAGAAATTCTTCATTTCTACCCAGAACACTCTGGGTGAACAAAATTCTACTCAACTCTCCTCTTAGCCTTCTCCCTCTGTCCTTAAATCTAGATCCCCCCGCTTAATTGCCCCTCTACTAATGGAAAAAGTCCTTTCCTACTCCCTTTATCAAAGTCTTTCATAATCTTATGACACTTCTTTCAGATGTCCTCTCAACTTTCACTGGTCCAACTAAAACAGCATCAGCGTATACAAACTTTCCTCATAGCTTAGACCCACAAGTCCATGCAACATCCTAGTAAATTTCTATCACCTCTATCTTAAAAAATTAATATGCAGTCTCTATCACATTCTGAGGTAGAATTCCAAACTTGCAAACCCGCAGAGAAAAAAATCCCCTTCAGAAGGGACGATCCCAAATTTTTAAACAATGGTCCCTACTTTCCATGTCCACCTTATCAGGAGCATTCAGCATATTAATCAAGTCACCATTCACTCTTGTAAGCTCCACTAGATGACAAAAAAGAATAGGCAGGTAATGCAAGAGACTGTAAATGTGTCCCGCTCTCCAACCTGTATTTAGGCCTGAATAATGATGATGACAATAATGGCTGATCTGGGAAATGCAACCAGAGCCACATTTATGGCAGCACAGGTATCTCAGGTGCACAAGTGTGCAAAAGAAAGGCCAACAGTGACAGGTGATTAGATAGGTGGGTCAAGATATGAATCCAGAATGGTGTTCACTACCTGTTATAGCAGTTAGGCTATCATGTGCAAATGAATATAGTAAAAGGACTAAAACGCAGTTAAATGCATGGCTGGAAAATTGGTTCAGGAGGGAGGACTTTAGACTTTTGAGGCAGAGAAACAGACTCTTGGTGATGGTGATGGTGTGGCTCGGTCAGTGTGTGACCCATACAGGCTGTGTGGGTAGCACCGAATTACAGCTAATACTTAGATCTTTACATAGTGATAAGCTAGTATTTTTTGGAGGGTTTAAACCGACTTGGCAGGAACATGTAAATTAAGAGAGAATACCAGAGGCATGAAGAGTGGACAGAATTCCAGGAGAGATAGATAGCATCAGAATAAGAAATAGCAATTGAATAGCTGGGTTTGGAGGAAGAAGAAAGCACAAAGTCTAAGTCATGGTTACTGTACATGTATGTAAATGCATGAAGTTTGGGAAATAATACTAATGAGTGACAGGCACAAACTGCATGGAAATACAATTTTGGAGCTCTCAGAGACAAAGCTCAATGAAGGGCAGGATTAGGTGTCAAATATTCCTGGATACAAGTATTCGTGAACATTAGGCAAGGGAGTAAGGGGGGCACCAGGTGTGATATTGAGCTGGCAGAGAAAAAGATGTTCCAGCAAGCTCAAGGACTATTTAGCTAGAGGTAAGAAACAAAAAGGTGCAATTAAATTACTTGGTGTTATCTATGGATCACCACCTAGTGGGAAGGACATCGAAGAAGAAATTTCCAAGGAAATTAAAGAGAGGTGCAAACACAATAATGTATAATGTAATTATAATGAGACACTTTAATTATCCAATAATATACGAGGTTGGTGTTATGAGGTATTTCAGGACTAGTTGAGATTTATCAAATGATACTGAAAGAAGCAAGTTGTGGGGTGGTGGTGGTGGTGGGGGGGGGGGAGAGTGGAGAAGCCAACTTTAGTGAAGAAAGATTACACCTGAACCAGACAAATTCAAATGAAATATTTTCCTTAAAAGGGGAACAAAATGACAAACAAGATCAAAATTCCTTGGAGGATGAAAGACAGGAAGTCAAAGATGAAGCACAAAAAAGTATGCTTATAACAGACCACAGTTCAGAACCAGATGAATATAGAATGTTAGCAGAATTGAAAAGAAAAATTAGAAAAGCAAAGTGACAATACAAGAAGAGCCTGTTAATTAATAAGAGAGAATCCAAAAGCTTTCTTCAGTATATAAATAGTAAAATGGTAGTAAGAGAATAAATGGGATCATTTTAAAAAAAAATAGATCCTCGAGGAGAGAATGTCTGGATTACTCCTAATGCTAGTGAGAGTGGGAATAGGAGGATAGAGCAGATGAATGTGTGGCTGAGAGGCTGATGCATGAGAGAAGAATTCACAATTTTGGATCATTGGAATCTCTTGTGGGGCAGAAGTGAACTGTATAAGAAGGTTGGATTGTACCTGAATAAGAAGGGGACTAATATACTGGAAGAGATTTGCGACAGCTGCTTAGGAGGATTTAAATTTGTAAAGGGTGTATGGGTTGGTGGTGTAGGTGGAAGAGACCCAGGAAGATAGTGAGGAAAGAGATCAGTTTGAGACAGATACAGTTGGGAAAAAGCAGCAAGTCAAACTCTGGGCAGGCAGGCAGGTACAAAGAGAAGAACAAGGTAGGTCTGATAAATTAAACTACTTATTTCAATGTAAGAGATCTAACGGGTAAAGCAGGTGAACTCAGGGCATGATTGGGAACAAGAGACTGGGATTGCTTAGCAACTACAGAGACTTGGCTTAGGGATAGACAGCTTAATGTTCCAGGGTATAGATCCTATAGGAAGGACAGCAAGGGAGGCGAGAGAGGAAGGGGGTGAAGAGGGTGTTTTTTTTTTTAAGTAGGGATAATATTATGGCTGTACTTAGGGAGGATATTCCTGGGAATATGGTCAAGGAAGTTATTTGGATGGAACTGAGAAATAGAAAATGGATTATCACCTTTATCGGTGATTATGATAGGAGATTTTAACTTTCCAAACATAGACTGGGACTGCCATAGTGTTAAGGGTTTAGATGGAGAGAAATTTGTTAAGTGTGTGATGGATGGCAGTTATAGGAAGGGGGGCGGGGCGTCTCAGATACAGTCACATAGATAGGTTAACTCCAGGAAAGCTAAGAGATGTAAGCAGCTAGTGCAGGAGTCTTTTGTGGATATACCCATTTCAAACAGGTATGCCGTTTTCGAAAAAGTAGGGGGTGATGGATTCTCAGGGGAACGTAGCATGAACAGCCAAGTTTCTTGTATTGAGACTGGCTCTAATGCAACGAGGGGTACATCGGGTTCCAAGAGATCAATTATGTTAGGGGATTCTTTAGTCCAAGGTACAGACAGACGTTTCTGTGGCCAACAGTGAAAAAGCAGACTGGTGTGTTGCTTCTATGGTGTCAGGATCAAGGATATCTCAGAGAGGGTGCAGAATGTCCTCACGGGGGAGAGGGGCCAACAAGTGGTCATTGTCTACATTGGATTCGTAGGAAAGGAAAAGGTTGAGATCCTGAAGGGAGATTACAGACGGTTAGGCAGAAATTTAAAAAGGAGGTTCTCATGAGTAGTAATATCTGGATTACTCCCAGTGCTACGAGCTAGTAAGGGCAGGAATAGGAGGATAGAACAGATGAATGCATGGCTGAGGAGCTGGTGTATGGGAGAAAGATTCACATTTTTGGATCATTGGAATCTCTTTTGGGGTAGAAGTGACCTGTACAAGAAGGACGGATTGCACTTAAATTGGAAGGGGGCTAATATACTGGCAGGGAAATTTGCTCGAGCCGCTCAGGAGATTTTAAACTAGTAAGTGGGGGGGAAACCAGGGAGATAGTGTGGAAAGAAATCAATCTGAGCCTGATACAGTTGAGAACAGGAGCAAGTCAAACAAATAGTCAGGGCAGGCAGGGACAAGGTAGGACTAATAAACTGCATTTATTTCAATGCAAGGGACCTAACAGGGAAGGCAGATGAACTCAGGGCATAGTTAGGTACATGGGACTGGGATATCATAGCAATTACAGAAACATGGCTCAGGGATGGGTAGGACTGGCACCTTAATGTTCCAGGATACAAATGCTACAGGAAGGATAGAAAGGGAGGCAAGAGAGGAGGGGGAGAGGCATTTTTGATGAGGGATAGCATTACAGCTGTGCTGAGGGAGGATATTCCTGGAAATACATCCAGGGAAGTTATTTGGGTGGAACTGAGACATAAGAAAAGGGATGATAACCTTATTGGGATTGTATTATAGACCCCCTAATAGTCAGAGGGAAATTGAGAAACAAATTTGTGAGGAGATCTCAGCTATCTGTAAGAATAATAGGGTGGTGGTTATGGTAGGGAATTTTAACTTTCCAAACATCGACTGGGATTGCCATAGTGTCAAGGGTTTAGATGGAGAGGAATTTCTTAAGTGTGTACAAGACAATTTTCTGATTCAGTATGTGGATGTACCTAATAGAGAAGGTGCAAAACTTGACCTACTTTTGGAAATAAGGCAGGGCAGGTGACTGAGGTGTCCGTGGGGGAGCACTTTGGGGCCAGCAACCATAATTCTATTAGATTTAAAATAATGATGGAAAAGGATAGACCAGATCTAAAAGTTGAAGTTCTAAATTGGAGAAAGGCCAATTTTGATGGTATTAGGCAAGAACTTTCAAAAGCTGATTGGAGGTAGATGTTTGCAGGTAAAGGGACCGCTGGAAAATGGGAAGCCTTCAGAAATGAAATAACGAGAATCCAAAGAAAGTATATTCCTGTCAGGGTGAAAGGAAAGGCTGGTAGGTATAGGAATGCTGGATGACTAAAGAAATTGAGGGTTTGGTTAAGAAAATGAAGGAAGCATATGTAAGGTATAGACAGGATAGATCGAGTTAATCCTTAGAAGAGTATAAAGGAAGTAGGAGTATACTTAAGAGGGAAATCAGGAGGGCAAAAAGGGGACATGAGATAGGTTTGGCAAATAGAATTAAGGAGAATCCAAAGAGTTTTTACAAAGAGGGTAACTAGGGAGAGAATAGGGCCCCTCAAAGATCAGCAAGGTGGCCTTTGTGTGGAGCCACAGAAAATGGGGGAAGATACTAAATGAGTATTTTGCATCAGTATTTACTGTGGAAAAGGATATGGAAGACATAGACTGTAGGGAAATAGATAGTGACATCTTGCAAAATGTCCAGATTACAGAGGAGGACGTGCTGGATGTCTTGAAATGGGTAAAGGTGGATAAATCCCCAGGACATGATCAGGTATACCCTAGAACTCTGTGGGAAGCTAGAGAAGTGATTGCTGGGCCTCTTGCTGAGATATTTGTATCATCGATAACCACAGGTGAGGTGCCAGAAGACTAGAGGTTGGCTAACGTGGTGCCACTGTTTAAGAAGGGTGGTAAGGACAAGCCAGGGAACTATAGACCAGTGAGCCTGATGTCGGTGGTGGGCAAGTTGTTGGAGGGAATCCTGAGGGACAGGATGTACATGTATTTGGAAAGGCAAGGACTGATTGGAATGAGCTGCCAGAGGAAGTGGTGGAGGCTGATACAATTGCAACATTTAAGAGACATTTGGATGGGTATATGAATAGGAAGGGTTTGGAGGGATATAAGCCGGGTGCTGGCAGGTAGAGTTGGAATATCTGGTCGGCTTGGACGGGTTGGACTGAAGGGTTTGTTTCCATGCTGTACGTCTCTATGACTCTATGTCCCTCTGAAGAGCAATCCAGCCAGACCCATTCCCCTACATTTACCTCTGACTAATGCACCTAACACTACAGGCAATTTAGCACGGCCAATTCACCTAACCTGCACATTTTTGAACTGTGGGAGGAAACTGGAGCACCCAGAGGAAACCCACGCAGACGCGAGGAGAATGTGCAAACTCCACACAAGCAGTTGCCCAGAGGTGGGAATTGAACCCGCATCCTTTGTGCTGTGAGGCAGCAGTGCTAACCATTGAGCCACCATCCTTCAGGAATTTCACATATCTGTAGTTTGAAAAGCAACTGCTTCAAGCCTATTACGTGGTATTTATCAAGTGTCTTTTAAAAGCACATCAACCGTATTATACTAATCAACCTTCTCTGCTGCCTCAAATAACTCAATCAAGTTGTCAAATACAATTGGCCTTCAACAAATCTGCGCTGGCTTTCCTTAATGAAGTCACATTTGTCCAAGGATTATCACCTCTAAAGGCTTTCTAACCATTTTAAATGATTATGGTCCAGTTGCTAAAACAATTGGAAGCTTTACCTTGAAATCTAAACTTTCATGATCATTTTAATGACATTTAAAATTTATAACTTTTGGACTTAAATCTAAAGATAGAAAAATTTGGAATTCTGGACATCAAAAAAAATCATTTCTCTAAGACATGCCTCAACAGTTCTTGACCAACTGCTCCAGTTTACATACATTCAGCTTTCTGCTTTGTCATGTAGTTCGCTCTGCAATTGATACATGGATTTCATAGAGAACGACTAAATTTGAAAATTGTAAAGAAACAAGCTCCTGATATTTTTCTTATTCATTCGTACATCATGGGCATTGCTGGCTAAGCCAACATTAATTGCCCAGTCCTAATTGCCTTTGAGAAGCTGATCAGCTTCCTTATTCAACCACTGTGGTCCATGTGGTATATGTTGACCCAGGTTTTTTTAAAAAAAAGTTCCAGGATTTTGAACCAGTGAAGGAATAATGATATAATTCCAAGTCAGTATGACAGGTCACATTGAGCAGACAAAATTATTAGTGAAGATGCTAAATGGAGTGCTAATCAATGGTGGTTTTTGCGTTGGGTAGTGTAAAGCTTCCAGGGTTGTTGGAGATTCTTCTGCAGAAGCAACAGTGGATTTGAAATGTTAACTCTTTTCTCCCCACAGATGCTGCTAGACCTGCTGAGTTTCTTCAGCAATTTCTGTTTATCTTCAAGGTTTTCAGTATCTGGAGTTTTATTTTAATGACCATCTGCATGTTGATTCTGGAGGATTCAGAACGGTAATGTCATTGAGTGTTACAAGGTAATGCTTGGTTCTCTCCTGCTGGGGATAGTGGGAGATGACAGCGGGCATGAAAATGATTATTTTTAATAATGCTACTTATTGCAAGTTCCTGAGATAGGGTCTTAAGTGTAGGAGGGTTTATCACTTCTATATGAGGGAGATAAATATTGCTGTTTAGCCTTTAAATTAAAAAGAAAGTCTGAATAGTAGTAAAAGTACTTTTCCTGGCAGCAACTTGCACTCTTGTTGAGGCAGTAAATATTGAACTTTTTGGAGCAAAAATATTGGAAGAAATTCCAAAAAGGCTTCAGCAACTCTACACATTGGCTGTTACATCAATAATAAGTCACTATGGGATAATATACTTTTAACATAATGTGTGAATGAAGAACATCTGAGGATTGATTTGTCAAAATTGAAATGACTGGAACGCAGCAGTCAGCTATTGAACTGCATTACAAAACACATGAGACATCTCAAAGAAACTATTTGAAAAATTTGGAAAAAGATATTTGGAACTCTATCATACACTAAAAAAAAGCAGGACTATATGCAGTAACTCTGTACAATATGTTGTCATTTTGTGTTTTTTGTTTTGTTAATTTTTCATTATTATTGTATAAAAATAATTTATTTTGAAAAGGACAAATGCAAAAATCTATCATCATCTAGTAGGGTCTGTCAGGGAAGTCAGAGACCAAATGAAATAGGGAATAGGCTATGGCTAAATGCTAATTAATTGGCTGCGAAATCGACTGTGTGCATACGATAAACAAGGTTAGTTTCTTGTAGTACAATGGTAGTGTTAATGCCTCTGAACCAGGAGACCCAAATTCAAGTGATATCTGCTCTTGAGGTGTGTCAATAACACATTTCAACAGGTTGATTACTCATTCTTCATACAGGTATTTTCAACGTGTTGGAGTTTTGTAATGTGTGAGATGGAATAAAACTCAGACTAGAAAAGATACGCCTGGACTCTTTCTAATCAAGATTTCATCTCTGGGTGTCTATCAGCACACAATGATGCAAATGCTGCAAGTATCCTTGTGATACAGTTGTCAGAAGAGTCAGAGATTGGCTATCCCTTGGTCCTCGCTTTCTCTTTTTCCACCTCACAACTGAGTATACGGTATATAAGCAGCTATAGACCATTATATTGTACATTTCCTATGATCTTTACCTTTTGGTATATGTTAACATACATCAGTTGAGCCTTCGAAGACCATCTGCTTCAATAATAGAAGTGGGTGATAGGTCCACCACTATTACTCACCTGTGTAAGGTTTGGAATTAAGACATAATGCAAATTTCCTGACTTATTTTTAGAGAAAAATAAAGGTAAATATAATTGCAAATAAGATGGATTAGCTACTGAAATAACATAGCGATATAATACCAGAAAACAATCTTTATGACAACAGCTTTCCTGACTGCAGTTTCAAATTTAGATATTAACTCAGCGGTGTGTTTGTGGTGGTCTGGGCTTCATGGCATCCAATGAAGAGTTCCTATAGGTATGTCTTAAGTACACATTTCATTCCAATGTTTTGTAATTACACATTGTTGTCCTGCACGTGAATTTTCACCTGGTGCTTGTTCATATAAAGATGGCGTGCAACTGTCACATTTGCTCAATTTTGATCAAAATCAGGGGTTTTCCTTGTTGAAGTCTGTACCACAAGCTAGGTGATCAGAACGGCAGCTTGAATTAAGACTCCAGACTGACAAGGGGGAGTCCAAGATAATGGGTGAGGTTGGACTGGGATCAGAGACATGGAACAGTCCTCCTGACGGATCCAAAGGAGGACATATAGTTTGGTCAGGAGCATGGAGGAGCTGTATTGGGATGGATTTGGCACCTTGGGGCTGACTGGCATAGACAAAGTAACAAAATTAGGAGGCTGAAAACTTGTGTCAGTACTATCCATGTGTGGGTCTGTCTCAGGGTGTTGGCTGGCATAGTCGTTACAAGGATTTGTATTCACCTAAAACAATTTAATTATTCCTACTCAGAGGTTTCAGATAATGTTCTCCAACAAAGTCTAAAGGTTCAGTGATGTTCCAGAGCGATGTGTACAATGCGGGATTTTAACATTCCCCATGCTTGAAAATCCTCTCCCACCTCTCCACTGCCTCAATTTTACATGCCCTGAACCTCTGTCCAAACCCCTATCCTCCTGATAGGGGTTACCTCCTGATCCCTTCCCTTATACAACGGAGTTCACCTCCTAAACTTAGATAACCTGTTTTCACTGCATGTCTCCTTTAAATGAATGTGAATTGGCTGCCATAACATTCTCTTATGTTGCTATCTTTACCATAAAGACAGATATAATCCCAAAATGTTTTAATATCATGAATACAGATAGCATGCATATATTATAAGTAGGAATCCACCACAAAACATCATGATCAAGACCCAACACGCAACTAACATGCTGCTGACTTAATCTCCAAAGTTGAACCTGCTGTTGGGAAAATGAAATTTCAGCTTCTGCCTAATTAAGTCACACCATATACAGGAGACCCCCGTAACTGCGGGGGTACGTTCCAGGACCTACTGCGGAAGCCTGAAATCACGGATAGGAGCGGACTCATTCATTTAGATGGGAAACGTACCTTTCCAGCAGCCTCCTGGGAGTCAGAGATAATGGGTGAGGTTGAACTGGGATCAGAGGCATGGAGCATGGCGGAGGGATCCAAAGAAGGACATAGTTTGCTCAGGAGCATGGAGGTGCTGAATTGGGAAGGATTTGGCACCTTGGGGCTGACTGGAATAGACAAAGTAACAAAATTAGGAGGCTGAAAACTTGGTGTCAGTACATTCCCTATATGTTCCGTCCGTGGTACACTGCAGGTAACTGAAACTGCAGAAAACAATTCCGCGGATTCAGGGGTCACCCTGTACCATATTTCTCACCTTTGCAGACCACATAAAATCACCCCATTATCAGAGGTGAAAATTCAGGGGAGATGTAAATGAGTCATTTTGACATGATTGTTCTGTTGAAAAGGAATTAGTTTTAAACTCTTAGATTTCTTGTTTTAAATTTCTTTACTTAACTTTGAATACACAGTATAAAATGGCCAAGAATGAACATTTCAAAATGATGACAACTAGTAAAAGAAGATGTATAATTTTAGAAACAAGAAATATTAATTAACATTTAGAGAGATTGCATTGGTTATGTTGATTGGCAGAACACTTCCTGCTTTTTAAGATTTAGACTTAATATGCAAATAGCGTGTAATTTCTACAATTTGTCAGATACATTCTAATTAAGGCCCATCACGGAGGTAATCACTGCATGCACCTTCTCAACAAGATTCCCAATAGAATTCTGAGCTGCTGCCAGTCAATAATGTGCAAAATACAGGTGACTTCTCTTATCACTGCTACTTTAATGTAGTGGGCTTCTCATTAAATCACATCCCAGGGGTCCACAACCTCAGAGAACCAAAGCAAACATTCTTTACTAGTACTATATAATACTACTGTCATCGTTCATATCAAACTGCTATATATGAGTTCAAGGATGTGTATATTGACTTAACAAGAACAGTTACTATACGATGAACACAAGTATTTAATTTAGTGCCAGGAATAACACGATGATAGCACCCACTATTTATTCAACCTTGCTAAATTTGAGCTAGCCAGATCACTTATTGTTGGGAGGAAAGTGAAGGGTTAATCAATGTATTTTAATGCTATGGTTCTCTTAGTTAATTACTGCCAGCCTTTACAGAGCAGCAATGGGATGCTGCTCTGAAGCTGCAGTTCAATACCCAAGATTACATACCACTACTAACAGGTTGACAGTAGAGTTCCCATTTAGAATTCTAAAAACCCAACATTCCTTCCCCCACTCAGTTTAACAAAAAAATAAATAAAAAGTGCTGGATTGCAGAATAAAATGTCCTGTCTCTTTAAAAATTTGCAAATTGAAACAAGTAGTTAACACATGACAAGTTTTGTTTGTTGAGGTTATTAATGGCATAGTGATTATGTCACTGAACTTGCCCCAAGACAAGCCCCTTAGTTTTATCAAAGCTACTTTGTGGTGTAAGAAAAGGAATAAAACTGAACAGACTACCCATTCCTCCGAGGGTTGTGCAATCTCTCTGCCTCAGAATGTAGTGAAAATGGAGTCATGCTTACATGTTATGAGAGTTTCTGCATCTACCACCCTTACAGACAGTACAGTAGCTGTACACTAGCCCAAATCCCATGTGCTTTAATTTGATATGCAAATCTCTAATGTGGGATCCTATTGAAATCCTTCCGAAAGTCCAAGTAAGTTACATACACTGGTTTCCCTATCAACTATACCAATTACATCCTTAGAAAAATTCCAATACATTTGTCAAGCATGATTTTTCTTTTGTAATTATATGCTGACTCTGTCCAATATTGTCATTCCCCCACCCCCCAAGTGCTTTGCTATTCATTCCTTTATAACGGACACTAGCAGTTTCCCTACTGCCGACGTCTCGGTTTTCTCTCTCGCCCCTTTTAAAAATAGTGGAGTTACATTAGCTACCCTCTAATCCACAGGCACTGTTCCAGACTCTGTAGAATCAAAAATAACCATCAATGGATTCATGATTGCTTCAATAACTTCCTTAGGTATTCTGGGATGTACATTATCAAACCCTGGGGATTGTCAGTCTTTAATTCCATCAATTTTCCCAACACTACTGCTCCAAATTGAGCTAGATCATTTCAGAGGGCAGTTAAGAGTCAATCACATTGCTGTCAGTCTGGAGTCATATAGACCAGACCAGATAAGGTTGGCAGATTTCCTTCCCTGTTGGACAGTAGTGAACCAGTTGAGTTTTTCCTGACAATTCAGACTGGTTTCATTCGCATCATAAGACTCTCAATTCCAAATTTGAAATCACTATCTGCATTCCTAGAACATTACACTAATTTCTGAATTAATACTCTTGCGATAAAACCACTGGGTTACCAACTCCCGATCTTTCGTTGGCGTGATCGTTAGTTGCCATTTGCCAACCTTAGTTGCCAACATCAAAAACAGCCGGGATATTTTCTTGGTCTTGCTGCATTTGAACATGGATGGCTTCAATATCTGAGGCATTGTGAATGATGTTGGAAATTGTGCAGTCATCAGCAAACATTCTGGACTTCTGGAGGGAATGTCATTGATGAAACATTTGAAGATGCTTTGGCCAAGAACACTACCCTGAGGAATGAAAGACCTTGTGGTGCAGTAGTACAGTCCCTACCCCTAAACCAGGAGGGTACGTTCAAGTCCCACTTGTTTCAAAGCGGTGTAATAACATCTCTGAAAGGTTGATTTGAAAATATCTACCCTCAGGAATGTCTGCCAAGATGTCCAGGAGCTGAGGTGAGCAAACAGCCAAAAATCATAACATCAAAAACAAAAACTGCCGGGGAAACTCAGCAGATCTGGCAGCATCAGTGGGGAGAGAGAGAGAGAGAGAGAGAGAGAGAGAGCAGAGTTAATGTTTCGGGTCCAGTGACCATTCTTAAGAATTAAAAGTGCATCTTTTTTGCTTGGTATTACTTAGCAAGCTGGTTAGCACTGCTGCCTCACAGCGCCAGAGACCCGGGTTCAATTCCCGCCTCAGGCGACTGACTGTGTGGAGTTTGCACGTTCTCCCCGTGTCTGCGTGGGTTTCCTCCGGGTGCTCCGGTTTCCTCCCACAGTCCAAAGATGTGCAGGGTCAGGTGAATTGGCTATACTAAATTGCCCGTAGTATTAGATAAGGGGTAAATGTAGGGGTATGGGTGGGTTTCGCTTCGGCGGGTCGGTGTGGACTTGTTGGGCCGAAGGGCCTGTTTCCACACTGTAATCTAATCTAATCTAATCTAATCTAATCTAATCTAATCTAATCTAATCTACTCTAACCAAAGGGAAGTTTTCACCATGATTCCCATTGACTCCAGTTTTGACAGGACAACTTTGTTGTCCAGACAGTATTTAATAAGGAGTCATCAAAAGGTTATTGCAGAAAATAAAAAGGTGATGGTACAGGAGGTAATATTTTGGCACGGATAGAAGATTGACTAGGTAGCATGAAGGTGATGGTAGATTTAAGTGAGTCTTTTTCGAGTTGGCAAGATATAATGAGTAGTGTGCCATAGGGATCAATAATGGGGACTCAGCTTTTCACAATTTATATCAATCAATTTGCATAATGGGAATCAAGCTATGGTTACAATAGATGGGTTGTAACTCTGCCTTGACATTTGGTTTAAAAAAAAGACATACAAATATATGAACACATGAATTAGGACCAGGTAAAAAGCTACTCGACCCTTTGAGCCTTATTCTGCAGTTCAATAAGGTCATGGCTGATCTGATTGTAACCTCAAATCCATATTCCTGCCTATCAACCTCCACCAATAAAGTTACACTGTTCTTCAGTATGTTTATGGATAGGTAATGAGAAAACCTCCATTGCAGCGTTTTTAAATTGGATAAATAATTAACTGAATTGGATTGCAGAAATCTTTGCTAAGTATTGCTTTCTTCCTTTCAATCTATTTTCCACATTCATTCATTGTTTAAATGATGACTAAAAAGTAAGATGGCAGAAATCATACATTGAAATGGGAAAAATGTATATTTTCAAAGCAAATTCTCCTTACAGTGTGTTCATGATTCGAGTCAGACTATGGTTAGGTACTCTATTGCAAAAAGGGAGCAAAGATTATATCGCAAAACAAACTGAGCTGGTTTCTAGCATTTAGAGAGTACGTTACCTAACTGTATAAACATTGGAGTTGGAAACCATTGACAACAGCATAATGATAGATCTTTGAAAAAAGTAAATCAACTCTTAAAAAGAAAGAAAATAAAGGAAATAAAAACACATCTCTATGTAGAATTTTAAGCAGGAGTTGCAAATAGTTTGTGACCACATCAAGTGCAAATATATTTAAATTGACTCTTTTTCAACATTGAGCTTTTGAAATATTTTGGTATTATTTGCCACCAAGGTAATATTTATGTAATGCACATGTTCGCATTTTATCATACTTGTAAATCAATTATTTATTTGTTTCCAAGATTACGATCATGAGAAACTGAAACCTCAGAGATCCTCCCTCCATTTTACCAGGGGTGGGGGAAAGTCATATCTGGCTATGATCCCTCCTGCAGCTAAATTTTGCAGTCATTGCGCATCAGAATAATATTCCACACCCAGTTTTCCAAGCAATCCAGTCAATACATATTTAATAATGCACATAATGGATGCTTTTATGATAGATGTGATAGCTTGAGTAATCCACTCCACCCTTGTGCATAAAATGGATTTCCCAATGGAGATGGAGTGTCAATCAAAAGGGCTTAATTCTGCTTTCTGCTGCTGCTATTCCCTTTGATATAATACAGGGCAAAATTGCATTCTTTATAGTGTCAGTTTATTTTGTTACTGTCATTTGTCCTGCACTAATAAATAAAAACTATTTTTTGTGAAAGCTTGATTAAAAAGTATAAATCATTGCTATTAAACTGATAATTCAAAAATGAGAGTATTATGAAAGATAAATAGGAAAATTAGTGAATGAAGAATTCAGATCAGAGTTGTGATTTACTGAGAAACCCTGGTGAGGCATATACTAAATAATTGCAGTTGCACATTACTGGTTGGTGTTAAATACTACAGAAGTGGACTACAAACCTAGTCAATTATCAGAGCATGATAACCAATATGGCATTTTCAGTTCCATTCAAATCATGAGGACCAGTAACAAATCATGGTGCTTTGAAATGCCTGATTTATGATTTGGAGTTTCCGATGTTGGACTGGGGTGTACAAAGTTAAAAATCACACAACACCAGGTTACAGTCCAACAGGTTTAATTGGAGGCACTAGCTTTCGGATCACAGCTCCTTCATCATGTGGTTGTGGAGTACACAATTTTGTTATAAATTCTGTGTCTTACAATCGTGTACTCCACAACCACATGATAAAAGGAGCAGCGCTCAGAAAGCTAGTGCTTCCAATTAAACCTGTTGGATTATAACCTGGTGTTATGATTTTTAACCTGATTTATGACTATAGGATTTCAATAATGATTGATTAAGGAGCGGATTGGTGGCTCAGCAGTCAGCACAGCTGGGTCACAGCACCAGCACCCCAGGTTTGATTCCAGCCTCAGGCATGAGTTTGTGTGGAATTTGTACATTCTCACCTGTTTGTGAAGATTTCCTCCCATAGTCCAAAGATGTGCAGGTTAGGTGGATTAAGCCATTGGAAATGGAAGGTTACAGGGATAGAGTAGGAGGGTGGGTCTGGGTGGGATGCTCTTCAGATGATCAGTGTGGACTCAATGGGATGAATCCCCAGCTTCTAGACTGTTGGGATTATACGATACTATATCCAGTTGGGAATGGTGGTGGACAATCAAGCAACTCACTGGAGAATGGGACATCACAAATATCCCCAATCTCAATGATGGAGAGCCCAGTACATCATTGCAAAAGATAAGGCTGAAGCAACAGTCTGAAGCCAGAAGTGCCGAGTGGATGGTCTATTTTAGCCTGCTCCAGTATTCCCCAGCATCACAGGCGCTGGTCTTCAGCCAGTTCAATTCATTCCACATAATGTCAGGAGGCAGTTGGAGGCACTATATACTGAAAAGGTAATGGGCCCTGACCACATTCCAGCAATAATACTAAAGACTTGTGCTCCAGAACTTGCCGCTACCCTAGTCAAGTTGCTCGAGTACAAATGAAACATAGGCACCTACCCGACAATTTGAAAAAAATTGCCCAAATCTGATTGATACAAAATTGCAAGACAAATCCACCCTGCCAATTACCACCCCATCAGTCTACTCTCGATCAACAATAATGTGATGATAGGTGTCATCAGTGCTATCAAGCAGCACTTGCTCAGGTGACCCCCAGTTTGGGTTCCACCAGGGCCTCTCAGCTCCTCACCTCATTACAGCCTTGGTTCAAACATGGACAAAACATTTGAATTATCTAGGTGACAAGAGAGTCACTGCCGTTGACATCAAGGCCACATTTGACCGAGAGTGGCATCACGGAATCCTAGCAAAATTAGAATCAATGAGTATCAGGGGCAAATTCTCAGATGTTTGGAGTTATACCTGGTTCATGGGAAGGTGGTTGTGGTTGGTGGTGGTGGTGGAGGGGCGTGGGGGAGGTGTTGATGGGGGTGTCATCTTAGCTCCAGGGCATCTCTGCAGGAATTACTCAGGGTAGTGTCCTATACCCAACCATCATAAACTCAGAAGTTGGAATGTTAACCAATAATTGTATAATGTTCAGCACTATCCTCGACTCCTCAGAAACTGAAGCAATCCATGTCCAAACACAACAAGTCATGAACAATATCCAGGTTTGTTTGAAAAGTGGTAAGTAACATATATACAACACAAATGCCAAGCAACAACCATCTCCAATAAGTGATAATCTAACTACCAACCTTTAACAGTCAAAGCTGATATTATCACTATCAACATCCTGGGGTTACTAGTGACCAGAGGCTCAACTGGACTCGCCAAATAAACAGTAGCTACAAGAGCTGGTCAGAGACCAGGAATACTGCAGCAGGCAACTCATCTCCTCACTCCCCAAAGTACATCCACCATCTACAAGCCACAAGTGAGGAGTGTGATGGAATACTCTCCCTCCACCCCCCCACCCCCTTGTCTAAACAAGTGCAGCTCCAACAATGCACAAAAAAGCTTGACACCATCCAGGACAAAACAGTCCACTTAGTTGTTTGTGGATGTGGTGCCATTCAGTCACTTCACCACTGATGCTCATGACCTGCACTGTCTACTATCTACAAGATGCAGTGCAGAAATCCACCAAAGATTCTTAGATCTTCTTATTGACTCTGCTTGGTGACTGGTGACTTCCCCCCCCTCCTGCCCAACTCACTGAAAGCATTTTCACCACGAAATATAAGCTTGATATCCGCCCAACTCACTGAAAATGTTTTCACCACAAAATATAAGCTTTATATCATCACAAATGTAAATCACAAGATTTAAAATGTACTGAAGTGTAACATCTGTAGTATGTCTAAATGCTCCAATGTGCAATAATAGTAAGGCTACACCAAGAATACTGTGTACACTTTGGTCTCCATATTTAAAGAGGGCAATATTTTGCATTAAAGGCTGTCAGAGAAGGTTTCCTCAGTTGATTCCTGGAATAAAGGGAGGAAGAGGAGAAAAGAACACAACCAGTGGTGGATACCAGAGGAGTGGTTTAGCAGTTTGGGCCTACATCAGATGTATTTTAAAACTGCCAAATTTTCCACAAACATTAACAATTTCTTATCCTTTTTAAAGAGTTTTCCTTGTAACTCAAAAGTTGTTGAAATATTTTTGTATGTTTTAGAATTTCCAAGAATGAGAGGTAATCATTTTGAAACAAAACATTCGGAGGGGGGTTGACAGGGTCGATGCTGAAAGGTTGTTTACCACCATACAGGAATTTAGAACTTGGGAGCACAGTTACAAAAGAAGAGGCCTTCCACTTAAGATGGAGTGGAAGTTGTATTTCTTCTCTCAGATAGTCAATTAACCATTGGAGAAAGTGGGGACTGCAGATGCTGGAGATCAGAGCTGAAAATGTGTTGCTGGAAAAGCGCAGCAGGTCAGGCAGCATCCAAGGAGCAGGAGAATCGACATTTCGGGCAGGAGCCCTTCTTCAGGAATTCCTGAAGGGCTCATGCCCGAAACGTCGATTCTCCTGCTCCTTCGATGCTGCCTGACCTGCTGCGCTTTTCCAATCAACCATTGGAGTTTGTTACATCACAAAGCAATTAAATACATTCAATAGATTCCATCTACAAAGAAGTCAAGAGGACAGGCACAAAAACGGAGGTAAGGCCATAATCAAATTAGTCGCAATTTCATTGAATGGTGAAGTAGTCTCAAGAAGCCAAATGGCCAACGCCTACTCACATTTACATAAGAGATTAAGAAATAGGTCTGTTACTTAGAAAAAGAGAATTAGAACACAACCAGAGGCAACGGATTGTCCTGGGCAAAGGCACAGCAAACACATTAAGATTCTTGGAGGAGGGAAATTTTACACACTTGGGCAATCACTGAGAAATATTGTGGATACCGGGAGGATGTTTCTTCTTGTGAGAGAGCCTATATCTATGCAACCTAGTCTAAGAATAACAGGTCTTCCTTTCAATATAAAGGTGAATTTTTTACCCCGCTGTGTTATTAGCCTGTGGAATTCTCTTCTCCAGAAAGTAGTGATGGATTGGTCATTGAATTTATTCAAAGCTGAGTAAGATAGAGTTTTGATTTGCAAGGGCATCAAGAGTTATGGGCGTGGACTGAAAATTGATGTAGAGACCATAACCAGATCAGCTGTGATCTTACTGAATGATGGAGCCTGCTCAAAAAGGGCCAACAGCCTACATTTCAATAGCAGCAAAATAAGTTAGAACTGTCAGTCTCAGATTGGTATAAAAACCAAAAGTGATGGAGAAACTTAGTAAGTCTGGCATCATTTGTCAAGAAAGAAAGAGAGTTAGAGGGGACCCATTTTCTCCTTTTCACGCCTTCATTTACACCCATTTTCCATCTCCATATCTCCTTTACTATCATTATTATTCTCTTTGCTTTTTCCTCTGAGCACACTTACAATCTGCTCCATTTTCTCCTCCTTCCCCTCTGTCAATAGCATAAAACCAATATTTTCCAGTGCCTTTTAGTTGCAGAGTCAGACATTAACTTTGTTTCTCCCTCTACAGGTGCTGTCAGACCGGAGTTTCTCCAGCAAGTTTAGTTTTTATTTCAGATTTCAAGCATCAAGAGTATTTTGCTTTTGTTAAAAATCACACAACACCAGGTTATAGTCCAACAGGTTTAATTGGAAGCACACTAGCTAGTGTGCTTCCAATGAAACCTGTTGGACTATAACCTGGTGTTGTGTGATTTTTAACTTTGTACACCCCAGTCCAACACCGGCATCTCCAAATCATTGCTTTTGTTAGGTTCAGATTGGTAATTCCAGTTAACACGGAATGAAACACTTTACTGTAACTTGTGTGATCTGAATATGTTCTTTGATGATTTGAAAGACCTCCTGTAACTAGTCAATCATATCTTCTAATTCTAACACTAAACCTACCTGTCTAAAATTAATGCCCTTTGTGTTCTTTACAACTGCCTAAAACTAGTGGTCAGATATAGCAGTGGCAATTCACCCGAATTCAAAAACATGCCCTCTAAAAGATAGGGAAAGATGAAGCTTTGAATTATTGAGCATGTAAGTAATCTGACAAAGTCTAAAATAAAAGCTGACATACTCAGCAGATCTGGCAGCATCTGTGAAGATAGACAAGTCCTTTGGCATGACAAGAGTGTCTCCCAGCTGCTTGAAGGCACGATTGAGACAGCTTCAACTTAAAACTTGACAATCCTTCAGCACTAAGGGAGCATCATATATGGCTGAATCTAACAATATTTTAGCAAAGCGCAAGATACATTGCATTCTATGTAATGATTCTTGCCACAAGGCCGAGCACGTTTTCTCACCATATCCTATTAAACCCGTTGCATTAATTGCCATTTGAGCCCTCCTGGCAAAACTCACATCCAATTTCCAGCCTCTCTTACAATTTGCTACTCCTGAAAAGACTTCAGTGGAATCTTCCCTAAGACTAACATTTTTATTGGCTGCCCAATCTTCCAAAGCAGTCTGCTTACCTGCTGGTGTGTACCGGCTGATAACTGTGCTGCTGGGCTGTAAAAAGACTGCGGGGACAGTGGAAAGGGAGGCTATTTCCACACTTCTCTCAAAAGATTCAAAAGGTCCTTGTGAATGGCTGGAAGGAGATGAGGAGCCCTCTACCCAGAGGACTGACAGAAGGCCATGCCAGCGCAGTCGGATATCACAAACCAGATTAATGTCGTCTGCAGTGGGAGGAGGACTGGGCAGCTGAGAAGGTCAATGATCTTCACAGCTTCACTGGGTAAGTGCAATACTCAGCTGTCTGCTGCCTCAGATTTCTGTGCCACTGCACCCACCTCCCACCAAAGCTGACAACACCTTCTGTCAGTCAGTCAGTCAGTCAGTCAGTCATTCTCAATACTTCCCTTTCTCCTACAGCAGTAACCCCACAGGCCCTCCATACTGCGTTCTCACAACCTCAGAACATCCCGATACCTTTCCCCAAATGTACCATCCCGAAAGGCTGTGCAACACTCTTGTGTCTTATTCATGTAGCTCATTTATGTCATTACAAATTGAGTAACAGGGCAGAGAATTAGGACAAGGTGGCGGTGTGCAGGATATCGCTCTCTCCACCTTCTCCAAGGAAAAGATACTTGCCTTAACAGGAGGAGAAGACAGGGATCATTCCTGGATGTACACGGGAACATCCAATCAAGTAAAATTTGTAATCCCACCGCAATGGTCACAATAACCAGGCATCAAACACCACTATTAAGCAGTTACAGTAACATCTTCTGCCTCTTGTGTCTTACAGGTGTATCCATCTTGTCAAGGAAGCATGCCTTCCACAGAACAAAAGTTCCTCAACCTCCCCAGAGCACTGTGGGGGAAAATCTGGAGTGACCATCATCAGAATTGCTTCCTGGACCTCCCAGAAACACAAAACAGCATATATCTGGAATTGGAGAGGTTGCCCACAGAGGTTCACACACTATCAACCCCTCAGATGGATGAGGGAGAAACACCCAAGTCACTGACATTCAGAGGATTGCTAGAAAACAGGCACTTGCTGAGCTTGCACAGGGTTCTAGAGGGAGGAGCAGCAGCAGCAAGTGTACAGGACTCACTGGTCCTCATGGAGAAGTTGCTGGAGTGATGCAGCCAGTCTATAGGCACAATGCCTCTTCAGCCCTGAGAGGTTCAGGCTGAGGGGTGTCAACCTGCCTCTGGCAAGATGGTCATCAGCATGTCTCGCCCATCCAGACACAAACGCCCTAGGACTCTCCGGACCAAACCTGCAGGGTCAATGGGCTCCACTACAGAATGGGCTCCCACCACCCACTGCAGAGAAAGAAAACTCAGTGCATCATAGTGCAAGAGAGAGGAGACTTAAAAGCACATGTGGGTGATGGCTGGAAATTCATGAAAATAGTTTGTACTGCAAATGTTGTGATGTAGATAGTTTTTGATTAGCATCTGTTATAAAGTGGAGGTTGGCCCCCTCAGAGCTAAAACTGAAACACCCAAGGAGGAGCACCTCACCCTATTGTCTGTTAAAAGGAGAATGAGAAGTGGTATAACCCATTTTTCAGCAACTTCTTGTTGTTAAATAAAAGAAATCCTTGACAGTCACTTTACAATCAACAATTCATTTATCTAACTCCAACAGCTAGATAAACAAATTAACTAAACTGTTAACAAACCAAACAATACCCTGCTAACTACTAACTATTCCTGAATAACGCAAGATTATAATGGTATGCTGTTCCAATAAATACAAGTTGCACTCAAACAAAAAAAAAATTTGAGTTTTTGAGAGACTAAATTCTATCAGGTAATGTGATTTCTGGAATGCTCTGTGCCTCCCCCATTGTACTTCTGTTATTAGATGCCTCCTTCATCATTCTTCTGTCAGGAACATCTTCCCGATCAATGGTAACATTATTATTTAGATGGTGCTTTCTCTAATACATGGATGATTGTGAGAAGCAATTTCTCTTAGCTCTGGCGAATGGTAGTTCACACTGGGATCTTTGTCCATCTGCCCCCTTTTATACCTATGACGACATATCAATTTCTCACAATAGGATTGGTCCTATGTTGTCAAAACCATCAAATTTAAAACTTAATGGGTTTTTAGTATCTAAGAGCCTGGTCTAAATTGATTGGCTAAATTCAAAACCAGTTGTCTTGATAAAAACTGCTGCTTAGCCTGCTAACTGTATGGACTTTCGATGTAAAATGCTTTAATTCAGGTGCTTTCTGTTCCTGAAAACTTTAAAGCTGCTATTCACAGACATCCAATTTTTTAAAAAATCCAAGCACAGAAAAAACACCATATTTCAAAAAGGGACCACACAATGCTTTCCTCATTAGAACACCAAATTCTAACTTTGTCTCCCAATCCACAATTACTCTACCCAACTTCGGACCACCTCCCTACTTTAAATGAACTATGAAAAGATAGTTTCTTTTTTTCCTTTTAAAACCTTAATCCATTATTTTACTAGATCCATAGCTCATTAATCTAGAGTTGTACATTTTATACAAATTCTAATCATACATATAAAACATAGAAACATTAGTGTTCAATCTTATTGTTATGAAGATGTGGGTGCACCTTTAAGAGAGTTAAAAGCAGCGGAACTACCAGACCCAGCACCAAGTGTCCTCAAAAATGGTAACAATGTAACACTGGGTCGAACCACTCAATTAGTTTGTTGCTTGGAAACAAAATCAAATTTGAATTCAGTCAATCAGTTTAAATTATACCTGCAACATATAAAACTTCAATCAAGATTGTCAATATACTCAATTCAATCTTAAAAGGCATTGACACAATCCGATGCTCTGGAGAATAAGACTGGAGAAAATTGAACAGTTGAGGGGAGATCTGCCACATCCTAGCATGCAAGAGACTACTTGAAAAAAATCTCTTTTAAAAGTCCCTTTTCAATCAGTAACCTGTAACATAAATTCCTGACAAGAAGAAAAGACACAGGAAGATCCAAACACAAGAATCTACAACTGCCTGGTTTTGAGATAAAAGAGTGTTGTTTTGTAAATCTTAATTGGGAGTTTTATCAGACTAGTATTATAGAAGGGAAGCTAAAAGATAGGTTAGAGAAAGAAATTGTAAATAGTGGTTAGTTGGTTATTCTCTGTTATACTTTAAGAAATAAAGTTGTTAATTTTTACTTTAAATAGTTCTTGGCCACTCGATCTTTACAGATTACTGCATGAGACAAATCTTCTCTGTGTTGCTGGTTTTAAATTAAGCATGAGGGTTTATCCAGTGTCATAACATGATATAAAAATTTTTCTTTTAAACCCACGATAAAACATCCACTATAATATTTTTGTGACCTGCAACATGTACAATCCATAAATTAGATGCTTGTAACATGAGACTCTAATGAAATAATCTGGTGTACTTGTCCTTAAATCTTTTCAGAAATGCCAAAGGATTGTTCTCAATATACACAATCAATCATCGGTGATACACTGTTTGCAACGTAAACATTAAAATGTTGTAAGGCCAGTACCAAACTCTAATTCTTTTTCAATCGTTAAATTTTTTTCTGGTGGATATTGAGTTTTTTGAAAAATAACTGATTGGCCTTTCAATTCCATAATCATCTTCCCATAACAATACCTATATCACGTATGTCAACATTGACTTTGAAGGGTTTCAAAAAATTGGCATAGCTAAAACTGGTGCAGTGGTTAACGCTATTTTTAAATTCTCAAATGCCTCATGGCATTGTTCTGTCCACTGAAATTTCATGCTTTTTTTCACTGCCAACAATGCCAGTACCCTAATAAAGTTTGGTACAAGTTTCCTGTAAATTCCATTCAATCCTAAAAAAAAGAATAGCACTTCCTTCTTCAAGGATGGTCTTCGAAATTCCTTGATCGCCTTTGTCTTCACATTCCCTCAGTGTCACCTTTCTGTATCCGACGTAGTGCCTTAAGAATGTCACTTTCACCTTTGCAAATTCTGTTTTTGCCAAATTTATGACCAACTTTGCCTTCCATTGTCTCTCAAACGTTCTGCATTCAAATTTGATTTTGCATTCAGGCTGAAGATCACCAAGTCATGCTGTCACCAAGACAGCACAATCAATCAATCAGCTTCTTCTACCAAATCCTTAAACTACCAGCACTGTGACTTTGTGCGTCCCATCTTATTGCAGAGAAAACACCAGAGGTTTTTCACCTCTTTTCGACCCTCTTGGGCTTCTTTTTTCCACATGTGGTAAACTGTTCTCAGTGTGATCTACTTTTTGATCACTAAAGAATCTCCCTCTTTCTCACGGAATCAAATTGCTGTAAGCAGCTACGTTTGCACTAATGTGTATTCATCTGCCATCTCTACAGCTCAACAGCATAATAATATCTAGGAGCTTTTCTATTTTAAATGCTGTCATCCATCTACCAAAGTTGCTCTGTTTAATTTTTTCAGTTCTATACAAGTCTGAATTGGTTCCTTTCTTGTATTTCTGAACGGTTGTCTATATGCTTCTGGTACTAAAAACTATGCACTCAAAACAGACTTTTTTACTTCTTCATATTTTCCTGACACTTCCTCTGACAGCACTGCAAACACCTCACTAGCCCTGCCTACCAACTTGGTTTGAATTAACATTACCCACAGTCTCTGGCTAGCCAATTTCTCAAAAGAAATAAGAAAGGTTTCTACATCTTTTTGTAATCAAATTTTGGTAATGTTTTGGCATATTTGTATATATCCCTTCCAGATCTTTGGCTGTGATGGGTTTGCTCATCATTACTATTCTCCTCACTAGGCCTACGTTCTACCTTCATTTCCATCATTTTAAGTCAATTATCTGTCTAATTTGCAACCTTTGAAGTTCAAATTCTCTTTTACCTCTGCTTTTAACCAAAGTGCCAACTGTTTCAGTTCTTTTCTTTTCTTTTCTTCATCTTTTCTCTTTTTCTTTTTGTCTCTCCTCTGTTTGTAACCATAATTCAAAGTTTCCTTTCCTGTACAAGCTGCTTCATCTTCAATTGAGGAGTTCTAGCCATTTCCAAAGATTCTGATGGAATTTCCAGCAAATTTAAAGGTTGAGCTATTGACGTAACTACCTCTTCCTTTTCTCACAGACAAAGGTAACTCCAGCTCCAACTTGTCTGCCAATTCCAACAGCTTTGCTTTGCTCACCTTTTGTAAAATCCCACAAAGTCACTTGTTCCTCCCCAGAAAACTCTTAGTGACTGAAATAGCCATTATCCCACTTTTCATTTAACCAAAAGTAAGCAACCAAAATTAAACAGATTTTTCACTTCTCACTTAAGTTTTATTTAAAGATCTAGGTGTTATGACACAGGGTAAACTGTTCTGCTAATTTAAACCAGACACACAGAAAAGCTCACCTCACCTCGAAATCTGTAGAAGTATGAGTGACAAAGAACCACCAAAGCCCACTGTTTAAAGAAAAAATTAACAATTTATTCTTCGACTCCAAGAAGAAAAAAAAGAGAACATTATACAACAACTATCTACACTGTAATCCTCCTTTGTCTGATCAATTTTATTTACCTCCCACTCGAAAGCAATATACTAATCTGATAATGGGGAGGCGGGGGGTTAAAGATTTACAAAACTTCAAATTTCAAAACCAGTCAGCTCTGTTGATTCTCCTCTGAATCTTCCTCTGTAGATTTTTCTGGGTCTTTGGTCTTCTGCAGCACAGATTTCATATGAACAGGTACCTTTCAGAGAGTGATTCTGCGGGCTGTCTGTGTTTGTTGGTGCTCTTTGCCACCTGACTAATTGTTCAAAATGCCAGATTTTTTTAATCCCCAAAACAACGGATCATCTCACCGGTTTAATGTTGTCAAAATGGTAAAATTCAAATTTGATTGAATTTTGGTATCTTGGGGCATAATTTAAATTGATTGGGCAAATTCAAATTTGTTGTACACAACAGCAACTCCGCTTCAAGTATTTGTTTCACAGCCAAATGAGCCCCTCCGCCTCCGACACTCCAGGGAAAACAGCCCCAGCCTGTTCAGCCTCTCCCTGTAGCTCAAATCCTCCAACCCTGGCAACATTCTTGTAAATCTTTTCTGAACCCTTTCAAGTTTCACAACATCTTTCTGATGGGAAGGAGACCAGAATTGCACGTAATATTCCAACAGTGGCCTAACCAATGTCCTGTACAGCTGCAACATGACCTCCCAACTCCAGTACTCAATACTTTGACCAATAAAATAAAGCATACCAAACACCTTCTTCACTATCCTATCCACTTGTGACTCCACTTTCAAGGAACTATGAACCTGCACTCCAAGGTCTCTTTGTTCAGCTAACACTCCCTCGGACCTTACCATTAAGTGTATAAGTCCTGCTAAGATTTGCTTTCCCAAAATGTAGCATCTTGCATTTATCTGAATTAAACCCCATCTGCCACTTCTCAGCCCATTGGCCTGTCTGGTCAAGATTCTGTTGTAATCTGAGGTAACACTCTTTGCTGTCCACTACACCTCCAGTTTTGGTGCCATCTGCAAACGTACTAATTGTACCTTTTATGCTCGCATCCAAATCATTTATGTAAATGACAAAAAGTAGAGGACCCAGCACCGATCCTTGTGGCACTCCACTGGTCACAGGCCTCCAGTCTGAAAAACAACCCTCCACCACCACCCTGTCTTCTACCTTTGAGCCAGTTCTGTATCCAAATGCCTAGTTCTTCCTGTATTCCATGAGATCTAACTTTGCTAATCAGTCTCCCATGGGGAACCTTGTCAACGCCTTACTGAAGTCCATATCAATCACATCTACTGCTCTGCCCTCATCAATCCTCTTTGTTATTTCTTCAAAAAACTCAATCAAGTTTGTGACACATTATTTCCCACGCACAAAACCATGTTGATTATCTTTATTCAGCCCTTGTCTTTCCAAATACACGTACATCCTGTCCCTCAGGATTCCCTCCAACAACTTGCCCACCACCGACATCAGGCTCACTGGTCTATAGTTCCCTGGCTTGTCCTTACCACCCTTCTTAAACGTTAGCCAACCTCCAGTCTGCCGGCACCTCACCTGTGGCTATCGATGATACAAATATCTCAGCAAGAGGCCCAGCAATCACTTCTCTAGCTTCCCACAGAGTTCTAGGGTACACCTGATCATGTCCTGGGGATTTATCCACCTTTAACCATTTCAAGACATCCAGCACGTCCTCTGTAATCTGGACATTTTGCAAGGTATCACCATCTATTTTTCTAGTCTATGTCTTCCATATCCTTTTCCACAGTAAATACTGATGCAAAAAACCGCCTTACTGATCTTTGAGGGGTCCTATTCTCTCCCTCGTTACCCTTTTGTCCTTAATGTATTTGTAAAATCCCTTTGGATTCTCCTTAATCCTATTTGTCAATACGACCCCATGTCCCCTTTTTATCCTCCTGATTTCCCTCTTAAGTATACTCCTACTTCCTTTATACTCTTCTAAGGATTCACTCGATCTATCTTGTCTATACCTTACATATGCTTCCTTCTTTTTCTTAACCAAACCCTTAATTTCTTTAGTCATCCAGCATTCCCTATATCTACCAGCCTTTCCTTTCCCCCTAACAGGAATATACTTTCTCTGGATTCTCATTATCTCAGTCCTGAATGCTTTCTCTTGAGAGAGCATGCTGAGGGCTCTTAGCTCTAGTGAATGACAGTTAGCTTTGGGGTCTTTGTCCTTCTACCCTCTTTGATACCCATGATGATATATCGATTTCATAAAATACAATTGGTCCTATGTTGTCAAAAATCATAATGTTTAAATTTAATATGTTTTCGTATCTAAGAGCCTGGTCTAAATTGATCGGCTAAATTCAAAACCAGTAGTCTTGATAAAAACTGCCGCTTGGCCTGCTAACTGTACAGCCTTTTAATACAAAATGTTTCAGTTCAGGTGCTTTCTGTCCCTGCAAACTTTAAAGCTGCAGTTCACAGACATCCTTTTTTAAATCCAACATCAGAAAAACACATTTTAAAAAAAAAAGAGGGACCACACAATGCTTTCCCCATTTTACAATTTTACAGACACCAAGTTCTAATTTTCTGTCTTCCAATCTACAATTATTCTCCCCAACTTTGCATCACATGTGATGCTAACCATGTCATGTCACAAGTTTGGCTTTCAAATAACGTTAATCAATAGTTATTAGATTTTATAAACCCTTGCGTTTCACAATTCATGTAGTTGTCATTGTATCTGTTTTGCAGTAGATGCTTCACGGTGCCCAGGAGAATCACGCCTTGGCTCTTAATAAAGTGCAATGGATGCAACAACTATATCATGTTGGAGGAGGGGCAACAATATGCATGCAAGGCATTGGCTCACTCCAACATCTTGATGCCGCACCTTCCCCAGCATCTATCATTGCTTACTATTAGCCGGACTGTGCGCACAGGAATGTATATCTATGGGAGCTCCCCAACTTTGACAGCAACAAGGAGATGCAACAGAGGTAGTCAATACTATGACAGCCAAGGAGCAGGGACCTTACATGCTTGTGTTGTGAAGATAACTTGCTTTGCAGATCAATGTTGCTCCCATGTGAACATCCAATAATCAGTAGCAGATGCAGGCCATTCTCTCACAATTCCCTAAATTACCTTGTCCATTGGGAGTCCCTTTGCAGCTGTTCTCAACTTGTATTTTATCCACATGCTTCTTGATTGAAATGACAGCAAATGGCCCTCTGCCAGTGGCATGCAGCCTCAGTATTAATATTCCGTCAAGGCCCCCAACATCAGCATCTACTTTCCCGTTCCATCAACCACATAGACTTCATGCTTTCCAGGTCATTATGCGACTCCAACTATCTACCTGACAGTACTCTTCCTTCTCTCCATTAATTCTTACGAAGAGAGATGATGGAATGATTCTGGCCCACCCCCTTGAATAACCTGACCTGCTAGCGCTCTCTCTCATTTATCCAGACCCTTGACTGGTGGGCACATACGATTCCCCACTGTGGTAGTCCTCCCCGAACAGGCTGACCCCTATGGAGGCAAAGGACTGACTGTGACCCACTCCTTGGAGCACATAGGCACAGATGTTCTATGCCATAACACCCTGACTGGACGACTGATTGTGGCCGACTGAAATGGGAGGCTTCCCTGGCTAACGATGCTGATCCCAACTGACAGGTGCCCCTATGGCCTTCACTGTGGACTTCTCAGAAATGTTCCACTGCTTTCTGCAGATGTCTTGTGCTTAACCTGAACACGGAAGTTGCATGGTAGTTACGAGAATGACATTGTACACTGCCAAATGACAAAATGCACATGCCTGTGACTGTGGGCTGCTGCACAGCCATTTGCTTATTTGTGTGACCGCGGTAACTGCCAATGTCACGCATGGCAGGGGGCAGGGCAAGGCAAAGCATTAATACTGCAGTCAGACCAGGAGGCAACAGCTGAATACAGGCTGAGAAAACAAGACTGCAGCCCTGATAGGTAGTCTGGTTTACACAGTGTAATGGGTTCCTTTCCATGTGCGGTGCCTATACCTGATGTAGTTGTACATAGCTGGTTGCCAGATTGCTTTGCTAGATTTATCAGCCTTTGCAGGGCATAGTGCCAGTACACCGGAGAATGTTAGGATGGTGAAATTGTAATGCTATACTTTTGGTGCTGGTGGATCATGCCCTGCTCCACAGTTGGTCTGGGAGCAAGATGGTGGTGTTTTGGAGGAAGCAGATAGTTGACAAATCACTAAGAACCTGCCCTGGCTTCCATGTTGATTTTCCCTCTGATTAGTTTTATAGCGGGTTTGGTAATATTGCCTCCTGTGGAGAATTGGGCTGTTAACAACGATGAATGTCACTGGGAACTTGCCACTGAGTAGTGAGAATATTACTACTTCAGAGAGGTGAATAAGATAATCTCAACATTGAAATAGGCCTCACAGAACATCTCATTTTATCCTCCCATTGCCCACACTGCTCAGAGCATAAGATTGTGTCCATTCAAGTAGTTGGAGCCACAAATGATAAAGGTCTTGTGTATAATCGTAATAACAGAAATACCTATCTGGTCATTGATCATGTTATTGTTTTCCAGGGACACTTTTTGTATGATGATTGATATTTGTAACCGTTATCAGTATTACAGTACATTGTTATGAGACAAATGAATCCCACAGAATGTCTTATAGATATACTCATGACTGTAGGACAGAGAATAAATCAGAGGTTATCGAGGTCATGCATAAAAGACAGCAAATTTACCCTGGTTGACTTCAATCTTCATACAAATATGGAAAAGCAAATTGGCTGGGGTAGCTGGGAGGAAAGTTCTTAGAGTGCATTCAGGATAATTTCCTGCAAAAATATGTTGTGGATCTAGCCAGGGATCAGGCTATTTCAGATCTGGTAACATGTAATAAGGCAGTTTTAAAAAGTGAACTCAGAATTTAAAAATCCTTATGGACCAGTAACATGGTAGAATTTGAGCATTTAGTTTAAAAATAAAGAGGGAGGTGACAGTTGTACTAAACTTAATGAAGGGTAACTATATGTGATATGAGGGTAGAGCTGGCTGAGTGGACTGGGAATTTAGCAATAAAGGTGGATGAGGAACAATGACAGACATTTAAAAATATATTTTGTGATTCACAGCAAAAATATATTGCAGTGAATAAGAAGAATTCTGGGAAGCTAATCAATCATGATTAACAAGGCAAGTTGGGGACAGTTTCAAACTGAAATAAAAACTATAATGTGGCAAGGATTAGTGGTAAGCCAGAGATTTGGGAAAGTTTGAAAAGTCAACACAATATGACTAGATTAAAAAAAAGAGAATAAATTATGACAGCAAGCTTACAAATAACATAAAAGCAACTGTAAAGATACTTCAAATATATAAAAAAGGAAGACAGCAGCAAAAGTGAACGTTGGGCCTTCAGAAAACAAGGGTGGAAAAATAATAGCGAGGAAAATCAGGAAATGGCAGAGGAGTTGTGCACCTGTCTCACTGTAGCAGATTCTAATAACGTTCCATACATACTACATAATAAAGGGCTAAGCAGGGGAGGGGAGAAGGAAGGAATAAACACAATAATTATCATTATAGCTAAAGTATTAGGGAAACTTAAAGGGGCTAAAAGCCACTAAGTTCCCATGACCTGATAGGATGCAACCTAGGATTTCAAGGGAAGTACCTATAGAGATAGTTGTTGCACTGATAATAATCTTCCAGGAATCCTTAAAGTCTGAAAATAGTGCCATAGCATTGCAAAACTGCCAATATTTTAAAAAGGAAGATACAAATATGGGCAAGAATAGGTCAGTTAGCTTAACACTTATTTTTGGAAACTGCTAGAGTGTATTAAAAATGATGCAGAGCATTTTGAAATCCTTTAATAAAGCAGATTAAACATGGCTTCATGAAAGGGAAATCATGCCTGACAAATTTGCTACAATTCTTTGAGATGGTAACAAGCAGGGTTGATAAAGGGAAATCAGTAGATAGAATCTATTTGGACTTTCAAAAGACATTCGATAACATACTGGATGCAAGGTTACTTGGTACGATAAGGGCTCATAGTGTTGGGAGTAATATATTTACATGGATCGAGCTTGGTTAATTAATAGAAGACAGTTGGGGTAAAGGGGGTATTTTCAGAATGGCAACCAGTAATTAGTAAAGTGCCACAGAGATCAATGTTGGAGCTCCAAAAATGTGGATGAGGAAAATGAATGTACTATTGCTAAATTTGCAAATGACACAAAAATAGAAACAGAGACATGAAACATACTTAGTCAGAAGCTGTTGCTCTCCCAGTTCTACAGCTTCCATCACATCCAATCTTGCTTACTCCAGTTTTGTGGCACACTTTGTCTAGATTGTATTGCAAGGCCACTTGGACAGATTCAAACATTAGAATTTCATCATCAGAAGGACTATTGGCTGCTCCATGATAGTCCTGATGGAAGAATGAGCTGAATTGTATCAATGCTTGACTTCAAGTCAATGGATTGCAAAATGGAGTCATCAACCATTGTTGCAGAGGATAATTCTTGTCTTCCAGTAACTCTCCTTGTAAGGCATTTGACCTTTGAAACAAAGCAGGAATATGAACATTCTCAAGGACAAAAAGCATCATAGCAGCTTGCGGGGTACACAGTGCAGGCTTCTAGAATGTGGTACCAATGATCACAAATGATTTGTATATTGATAGAATGGAACCCTTTGCTGTTGATGAAGTCAGCTGTATTATGATATGGTTGTCTCAATGCAATGTGGGTACATTATATAGCACTCTGCATATGAGAGAAGCCAGCTATGTTGGCCAAGGTGATGCACTGAACTTATCAGAGGGAAACAAGATGAAGTGAGAAATCTGGCATGAAATACCTTCCATTTCACAAGGGATACTGCTCAAGAAGGCAAGAGCCCAAGGGATTTAGGACAATTTGGTAAATTGGATCCTTAATTGCTTGGTGGCAGGAGGCAGATGACACAAAAATAGTGAGGTGGAAAGCCTTAGACTTCAGGATGATCTGTCTAGGCTGGTCAGATGGACTAAACAGCTGCAAATGGAATTTAATCTGCTGAAAAGAGTGAGGTGATACATCTTGGGAGGACTAAGGAACATATGTTGTACTTAGTGTGCTTGTCCATAGATCCTTAAACGTGACAGGACAGGTGAATAAACTGGTTGAGAAAGCATTACGGGATACTTACCTGTAATAGTCATAAAGTCAGAGGGTTACAGCATGGAAATAGGCCCTTCAGCCCAACTTGTCCATGCCGTCCAGTTTTCACAATTAATCTAGTCCAATATTCAGGTTTTGGTCCAGGTTTTGGTCCTTATCCCTTCATGCCTATCCTTTCCATGTACCTGTCCAAGTGTTTCTTAAATGACAAAATTGTACTCTCCTCCACCACTTCTCTCGCAGCCCATTACAGGCACACCACCCTCTGTGATAAAATTGTCCTTCTGTAGCCTTTTGTATCTCTCCCCTCACACTTTAAACCTACGTCCTCTAGTTTTAGGCTCCACTACCATGGGGAAAAGCTGTTGGCTATCTAACTTATCTATGCCTCTCATGATTATAAAGACCTCTATAAGGTCACTCCCTAAGTCTCTTATGCTCCAGTGAGAAATGTCCCAACCTATCCAGTCTCTCAAATAAGTCAAACCTTCTAGTCTAGGTAGCATTCTAGTAAACTAGAAAGAGTGCAGAAAAGATTTAACAATGAGTTGGAGATGCCGGTGTTGGACTGAGGTGTATGAAGTTAAAAATCGCACAACATCAGGTTATAGTACAACAGGTTTAATTGGAAGCACTAGCTTTTGGAGTGCTGCTCCTTCATCAGGTTGTGGAGTAAACAATTGTAAGACACAGAATTTATAGCAAAAGTTTACAGTGTGATGTAACTGAAATTATACATTGGAAAATAACTTGATCGTTTGTTAAGTCTCTCATCTGTCAGAATGACCATGTTAGTTTCACTTCTTTCATATGCAAATCACAAAACTTTTTTTTAAAGTTACATTCTCAGGTTAACTTTAAGAATTGGTGTCAGTCCAGGTAATATGTTGAAGGTGTTAGCCCCCTGTGTGCTGTTGTCTGTGCCATTATGTTTAGACTGATTCTAATCTAAAAAAATGAGTTAACAGAGTCTTACATGGATTCATGCAGTTTTTGAGCAAAGTACAACGTAACTCTGCAAGTACAAATTCACTCCACAAACATATGTGTATGTGTGCATGTATGTGTCTGTCTGTCTGGGGTGGGGGGCTTGAGTGTGTCTGTGAGAGAGAGTTTGTGTGTGTGTGTGAGTGTAAAGGAGTCTCAGTCTGTGAGAGGGTGCATGTGAGAGTGTGGAAGTGTGTGTCTGGAGTGGGGAGTTGTGAATGGCTGTGAGAGAGAGAGAGTGTATGCGTGTGTGTGTGTATGAGAGAGAGTGTAAAGGGGTCTAAGTCAGAGAGGGTGCATCTGTGAGTGTGCATCTGTGAGTGTGGGAGTGTGTGTGTGTGAGTGCCTGTGTCTTTGTGTCTTTGTATAGAGTGCCTGTGTCTGTGTCTCTGTAATGCAATGGTAGTCACCTGTAATGTGACATGAACCCAAGGTCCTGGTTGAGGCCCTCCCAAGGGTACCGAACTTAGCTATCAGCCTCTGCTCGGCCATTTTTCACTGCTGCCTGTTCCGAAGTCCACCTTGGAGGATGGTCACCCGAAGGTCTGTGGTTGAATGTCCTGGACTGCTGAAGTGTTCTCCAACTGGCAGGGAACACTCCTGTCTGTTGATTGTTGTGCGGTGCCCATTCATCCATTGCTGTAGCCTCTGCTTGGCAGACTTAGACCAACCCCCCTCCCCTCCACACACACACACACACACACACACATATAATCCCCCCCCCACACACACACACAGACAGACAGACACACATATATGTTTGTGGGGTGAACTTGTACTTGCGGAGTTAATTTGTACTTTGCTCAAAAAGCTGCATGAATCCATGGAAGACTTTTCACTCATTTTTTTTAGGTTAGAATCAGTCTAAACATTATGGCACAGACAACAGCACACAGGGGGCTAACACCTTCATATTATCGAACATATTATCTGGGCTGACACCAATGTTTAAAGTTAACCTCAGAAGATAACCTTTTAAAAAAGTTTTGTGATTTACATATGAAAGAAGTGAACTTAACATGGTCATTCCAACAGATGAGAGACTTAACAAACAATCAAGGTATTCTTCAATGTATAATTTCAGTTACATCACACTGTAAACTTTTGCTATAAATTCTGTGTCTTACAATTGTGTACTCCATAACCAACTGATGAAGGAGCAGCGCTCCGAAAGCTAGTGCTTCCAATTAAGTCTGTTGTACTATAACCTGGTGTTGTGCGATTTTTAAACTTAGTTTAACAATATCCTTTCTACAGTAGGGCAAGCAGAACTGCATACAGTAGTCCAAATATGGCCTTACCAACATCCCACCTCCTATACTCATTGCACTGACCGATGAAAGCAAGCATGCCAAAAGTCTTCTTCCCACCCTTTCTACTTGTGACTCCATGTTCAAGGAACTATGAACCTGTACCCCTAGATTGCTTTATTCTAAAACATTCCCAGGGCCTACCATTGACTGTGTAAGCCCTGCCTTAGTTTGACCTAACAAAATGCAACACCTTGCATTTATCTATGTTAAACTCTATCTGCCATTCCTCAGCCCACTAGCCCAGTTGACCAAAATCTCACTGTACTGCCAGCTAACCTTCTTCACTGCCCACTATACCAATCTTGGTGTCATTCACAAACTTACTAACCATATCTCCTAAATTCTCATCCAAATCATTTACATATATGACAAGTAACAGTTGACTCAACACCGATCTCTGTGGTACACCGCTGGTCACAGGCCTCCAGTTTGAAAAACAACCCTCTATCACCAACCTCTGTCTTCTACCTTCAAGCCAATTTTGTATCCAATTGGCCAGCTCTCCTTGGATCCCTTGAGAGTAAATCTTTCTCAACAACCCACCATGTGGTACTTTGTCAAAGGCCTTGCTAAAGTATATGTAGACAATGTCTACTGCACTGCCCACATCTACTTCTTGATCACCCTTTCAAGCAATTTAATCAAGTTCATGAGCTGTGATTTCCCATGCACAAAGCTATGCTGACTATCCAAAATGAGTCTTTGCCTCTCCAAATGTCTGTAGATCTTGTCTCTCAGAATCCCCTCTAACAGCTTACCCACCACAAACATTAGGCTCACTGGTCTGTAGTTCCCAGGTATTTCCCTGCAGCTTTTCTTAAATAATGGCACAACATTAGCCACCCTCCAATCTTGAGGCACTTCACTTGTGGTTATCAATGATACAAGTATCTCTGCTATTGGACCTGCAATTTCCTCCCAGATTCCCGAAAAGGTCCTGGGATATACTTCCAGGCATTTATCATTGAATGTCGAAGCACTGAATGCAAGAGCGAAGAAATAATGAGTCTTATCTGATGAAGGGCTTATGCCCGAAACGTCGGCTCTCTTGCTCCTCGGATGTTGCCTGACCTGAGTTTTCCTAGCGCCACAATTTTTGATTCTAACTCTCTGCCATCTGCAGTTCTCACTTTCTTCTAAGGAAAACAGCTCCAGCATTCTAGCTGAAATACTCTACCTCATGCAACAACCTGGTGAATCTCCTCTGCCCCCTCTCTAGTTCAGTCACATCCTTCTTAAAGTATGGTGGTGAGAGGGAATTGATTTAAGAGCAACCCAAGGGACAACTTTTTTATGCAGAGGATGGTGCATGTGTGAAATGGGCTGTCAGAGGAAGTGGTGAAGACTGGTATAATTACAATATTTAAAAGGCATCTGGTTGGGTATATGAATAGGAAGGGTTTACAGGGATGTGGGGAAAATGGTGGCAAATTGGACTAGATTAATCTTGGATATCTGCTCGACAAGGACAAGGTGGACCAAAGGGTATGTTTCCATGCTGTACATCATGCCTGAAACGTTAACTCTTCTGCTCCTCGGACGCTGCCTGACCTGCTGTGCTTTTCTAGGGCCAGACTTTGACTGTTTTCCTCAGAGCAGAGGAGGCTGAGGGAGACCTGATTGAGGTGTACAAAATTATGAGGGCGTACATAGGGTAGCTAGCAAAAGATATTTCCCCTTAGTAGTGGGGTCAATAACCAGGATTAGGTTTAAGATAAAGGGCAGGAGGCTTAGAGAGAATTTAAGCAAGTACTTTTTCACTCACAGGATTTTGGGTATCTGGAACTCACTGCTTGAAAAGAGTGGTAGAGGCAGGAATCATCACAACTTTTAAGAATTATTGAGATGATTACTTGAAATGCCATAGCACACAAGCCTTTGGGCCAAATGCGAGAAAGTAGAACAAGAGTAGATAGGTGCTTAATGAGCAGCATGGACATGTGACAAAAAGGCCTCACTCCGTGCTGTAAAACTGTTAAATTGTGTCAGTAACAGTCTTGATAGCCAGGGTGGTGTGACCATTGATGGTTCCTGTAATTACCAATGTTCTCCAATATACTGTCTCCAACCTGTATATGTTGAGTTGCTTCCCAGCATGTTGCCTCCAATTCCTCTCAATTGACTTCTCCAACATCCCTACCAGAGTGATGGCCCCTAATAAGTCCCCTTGGACTTGACCGACCCTCTCCTTGATTTGGAAGGACATCCTGACTGATAAGTGAATGGAGTAGTTTCTGTGCAACTCCCTGACTGACTTCCTGCTAATCCACAGATTTTTTTGCACTGGATTTGCAAGACTGACTGCAGCCCATTCCCTAGATTGCAGTGATAAGGAATCCCTGATTCTGACTGTGAACAAGCCCCTGTACTGTGACTGGACACTGTGCTTTTGACTGACTGTAGTGACATCCCTGACTGATGACTATCTTGATTGAGGACTAATCCCCTTAAAAACTTTGATACGTGGCCATTCAGTTGAAACTGTTTGCAACATAAGCTACTGGCACGTGCTGTTAGTACGACATTGATGTGGCATGGTGCTTTACAACAACGTTCACTTCCTTAACTAATCACTGCTGACAACCAGAATAAGCAGCCCGGCTTGTGTCTGCATGAAACAGCATGTAAAAACAGAACTACTGAGTCTGAAAGTTCTGAATCAGGCAGCAAAGTGAGGCAGGCTGAGACACTCTGAACAGCCAAGTAGACTCAAAATGAATAACCACGAAAAGATCAATTGAAGACCCCCCCAAAATGCAGCCTATTCAGAGTCATGATATGAGTAAATGTTCCTACATGCAATGCAACGTGTCAGCAGCACTGCAAAATGTTGGTGTGTTCCAGAGTACAGTAGTAAAGTGGAGAACAGTGTTTCATGTTCGTTAAAGTGTGCCATGGTGATATGATGAGGCTCACGTATGTCGGATGCAAACTTCTGTGGAAAGGGGGTGGTTGGTTGCTGCTCATGGAGTATGCCCTGAGGATCTTGGGGATTGCTAGCCAAAATGGAAGTCTGGATGAGCAAGCAGTTAGCTGGAGCTACCAGGTGCCTGCTTTAACTTTCATGTCAGGAATTGGCACTGTCAGTTTGTCTGTCATCCAGGAGAATTGGAAATAACATATAAAAGAGAATAGATCAAGTACTAATGTGATGCAAATATATGCAAATGACCCTGTCACATATTGTTGAGATTCTTGTCTCACTGTTCACATCTGGGGATAGAAAATTAGACTTCTCTCGATGTCAAAAATCTTATTTTTCTGAACTTGCCATATTTTCCCAACTGATTCACAAAATGTTGTTCAGGAGATGGGAAAATTTAGCTCAAATG
This sequence comes from Chiloscyllium plagiosum, assembly GCF_037043375.1. Lineage (NCBI taxonomy): Eukaryota > Metazoa > Chordata > Chondrichthyes > Orectolobiformes > Hemiscylliidae > Chiloscyllium > Chiloscyllium plagiosum. The sequence goes on from NW_028270150.1 coordinate 43,904,790, forward strand.
ATTCTTTTATTCCCTCCCCCTAGCCTTAACTAAACCTGCTTTAAGCAAAATGGTCATCAGCCACCAGTTAATTCAGAAACATTTGTCACTTATTAGCCAGGTCCTGGCTGTAGATGAATAGTACAGCAGTTGAGAATGAAAAGAATGGAAAGTTGCTTTTTGATCTGCCAGAAATTTGTAGGTCTTCCAGAACAAGGAGTTGACCTTGACCAAGTGTTGCATTCCAAGGTCCAAGACTACATGCTGAGGGACACACTAAAGCTTGGGGCAACTGCAAGGGGCAAGGTGCAGTGGGGAAGACCACTGTCTGAGGTCTTCATGTTGAGGTTAAACAGGAATACATTCAGTTATTGGACTCTCCTAGTGCCTCAAATGCATGTAAGTATAGTCTGGTTCAAATAGGAGATGCCTTTGGCTTGTCTGGGTAGAGTCAAACCCCAATGCTTGTTTCCTTGATATGCTACTGTACAGAACCAAACTGCATTTGTGACTAGATATTTTTTATGAATAAAGTATATTTTGAAATATAAAAAATTAAAAATGGATATATTGCATTGACATGCATAATTAGGTGATGAGCATCAATAACAATCTTCATGCTCAGAAAGAAATCTGTTCCTATTCATGAAGTTATTGATGTTGGATGGCAGTTTTACATGTGCAGTACCCAGCATTTTGTGACAAGTTAATGGTTCTCTTTTCCGGATACTGGAATTATTGGGAAATTAATGAACTCAGACCAGCCTGATAGGACATCTACAACTTCCTTAACGCAGTGATGAACTTCTTTTAATTCATTCACAGGATGTGGGCATTGCTGAAGAGACCCACATTTATTGCCTATCCCAATCAACCACATTGCTGGGGTCTGGATTCACATCTGGACCACACTAGGTAAGGTTTCTTTCTTTAAAAAGAATGTTAATGAAGCAAATGGGTTGTTTTCCACAAGTTTCATGGTTATTAGACTCTTAATTCCGGATTTTATTGAATTACAATTCCACTATCTCCCCTGGTGGGATTTGAACATGGGTTCACGGAACATTACCTGGGCTTCCGGATTAATAGTCTAGTGATAATACCACTAGTACATCAACTGTCCACTACTGACTAACTGATTTGACTCACCAGAGGCAGTCAGGATGTCAATGGATAAACAAATATTAAGTGCCATTATCACCTTCACAGCCGCAAAGAAGCTGAAAGTCTATTTACAACAACTTTGTCATTGCATCAGACAGAAACCACACATTTTTCACATATTGTCTTAGTAAAATTCAAATTGAGTCCTAGATGGTATGGAGACCCTGTTAGTGAGGCATTCTGTCTAGACATAATATTGCACACACATGGCTTCCATTCTTTCATACTCCAACTCATCCTGCTCTCAAAAGCATAGGAACATTGGAAGCCTGAGAAAGAGAGAAAAAAGAGAAAAGAGGTCCATTGTTTCCAAATGCTGAGATTCCCTTCAATTTTGGGAAGTTTCACAAATTTCTTTTAAATAGTCAGACACTAAAAACTTCAATGTTGTGAAAATGGTCCCTAGACAAAACAATATTGCAGAATATTGCCTTCTTAATTTCTTCCTGCCTCCAAGGCTGATAATAGATTCATCTTTATAATGTCAGTGATTTATAATTTTATGCTTGAACAAAATAAACAGTAAAAATCATGGAACATTTCGCTATCCTTCCTTTCATTGAATTACAGTAAAGTGTGTTTCCAAATGCAGATCAGGACGGCATAGATATTGCTGATATTCATCTCCACCAAGGCCTCTCCAAATTTTATTGCACATATCATAAGACTCAGAGTCATAGAGATGTACAGCACGGAAACAGACCCTTCGGTCCAACTCGTCCATGCCGACCAGATATCCAATATTAATCTAGTCCCATTTGCCACCACTTGGCCCATATCCCTCTAAACCCTTCCTATTAATTTACCCATCCAGACGCCTTTTAAACGTTGTAATTGTACCAGCTCCCACCATTTCCTCTGGCAGCTCATTTCATACACGCACAATCCACGGCATCAAAAGGTTGCCCCTTAGGTCCTTTTCAAATTTTTCCCCTCTCACCCTAAACCTATGCCCTCTAGTTCTGGACTCCCCCAACCCAGGGAAAAGACCTTGTCTGTGTACCCTATACATGCCCCTCATGATTTTATAAATCTCTGTAAGGTCACGCCTCAGTCTCTGACACTTCAGGGAAAACAGCCGCAGGCTATTCAGTCTCTCCCTGTAGCTCAACTATGGCAACATCCTCGTAAATCTTTTCTGAACCCTTTCAAGTTTCACAACGTCCTTCAAGTAGGAGGGAGACCAGAATTGCACACAATATTCCAAAAGTGGACTAATACTTAAAATGTTTTTTGAAAACTTCTGAACCTAACATGGTTACAACCTTTATCTTTTTGGTCTAGCTGTGAAAGTATTGGAGAAAACATAGGAATATGAAAGGGACTTCGTGTCAATCTAACTTACCAGCTTCATCTGAGAGTGTGACAAAAGAGGTTTGTTAGCAGTAGGCAAGTGATAAAGATAAAAGGTAAGGTTGCTGTAGCTCCAGAAGACCATACTGGTGCTCTTGCATTAGAAAGAGATGACTGATGGTGATTTAACTGGAGGGGCACTATGCCTCAGGCAAGGGGAGCGATCGAGAAGGAGCGTCAACCATGGTAACTTCAGCCAGTGTGGGAATTGAACCCACACTATTGGTATCATTGTGTGTCACAAACCACCCTTCCAGCCAACTTAGGCAAAGGATTAGTTGTATTTGAACTTCAATGGCTCCCTTTTTATAATTTGGAGATGCCAGTGTTGGATTGGGGTATACAAAGTTAAAAATCACACAACACCAGGTTATAGTCCAACAGGTTTCATTGGAAGCACATTATGATTACAGGTAATGATCACTGATGCTCACAACAGACTTCACAAATACAGACAAGAAATTGCACGCCAAAAATTGTTAATTTTAAAAACCACCGATCAGGAATGGACCCGGACCATAGAACAGGCCATCACCATAGGACAGAACAGGACCACATACCGCAAAAAAACGGCACTAAAAGAAAAAATGGCCAAACTAACACACAGAGAGGACACAATAACACACACCTGGGTTAGAAACTCTCCCACAGACAGCTCACAGACACGGAAAGAACAATACTGGCCAAGGGACTCAACTATAACCACAGGGACGCCAAGACAGCAGACTTCCTGGCAGCATTAGAATGCACACTCAGGAACAATGGACTGACAGAAGAGACACAACAAACAGTGAGACAAAGGATCGTACCGCTGACAACAAGGAAAATACAAACACATAACCACAACACCAAGGAGAGGGAAGCACTAAAATCACTAAGAAACGATAAGAACATAATCATACTACCAGCAGACAAAGGCAGAATGACGGTCATCCTGGACAAAGCAGACTACATCCAAAAAGCGCAACTACTTGCAGATACCAACACCTACCAAAAGAGGGAGTTTGACCCCACCCCACAGCTCACCAATAGGATGTTGTGGTTCTGTTCGCTGAGCTGGGAATTTCTGGTGCAGACGTTTCGTCCCCTGTCTAGGTGACATCCTCAGTGCTTGGGAGCCTCCTGTGAAGCGCTTCTGTGATCTTTCCTCCGGCATTTGTAGTGGTTTGAATCTGCTGCTTCCGGTTGTCAGTTCCAGCTGTCCGCTGCAGTGGTCGGTATATAGGGTCCAGGTCAATGTGCTTATTGATTGAATCTGTCGATGAGTGCCAAGCCTCTAGGAATTCCCTGGCTGTTCTCGGTTTGGCTTGTCCTATAATAATAGTGTTGTCCCAGTCGAACTCATGTTGCTTGTCGTCTGCGTGTGTGGATACTAAGGATAGCTGGTCGTGTCGTTTCGTGGCTAGTTGGTGTTCATGGATGCGGATCGTTAGCTGTCTTCCTGTTTGTCCTATGTAGTGTTTTGTGCAGTCCTTGCATGGTATTTTGTACACTACATTGGTTTTTGCTCATGCTGGGTATTGGGTCCTTCGTTCTGGTGAGTTGTTGTCTAAGAGTGGCTGTTGGTTTGTGCGCTGTTATGAGTCCTAGTAGTCGCAGTAGTCTGGCTGTCAGTTTGGAAATGCTCTTGATGTATGGTAGTGTGGCTAGTCCTTTGAGTTGCGGCATGTACTCGTTCCGTTGTGTTTCCCTTAGGCATCTGTTGATGAAATTGCGCGGGTATCCATTTTTGGCGAATACATTGTAGAGGTGTTCTTCTTCCTCTTTTTTGCAGTTCTGGTGTACTGCAGTGTGTTGTGGCCCTTTTGAACAGTGTCTTGATGCAACTTCTTTTGTGTGTGTTGGGGTGGTTGCTTTCGTAGTTCAGGATTTGGTCTGTGTGAGTGGCTTTCCTGTATACCTTTGTGGTGAATTCTCCGTTCGGTGTTCTCTGTACCATCACGTCTAGGAATGAGATTTGGTTGTCCTTTTTTTCCTCTCTAGTGAATCAGATTCCTGTGAGTGTGGCGTTGATGATCTGGTGTGTGTTCTCTATTTCTGTGTTTTTAATGATTACAAAGGTGTCATCCACACATCTGACCCAGAGTTTGGGTTGAATTTGCGGTAAGACTGCTTGTTCTAATCTTTGCATTACCACTTCTGCTATGAGTCCAGAGATGGGTGAGCCCATGGGTGTGCCGTTGATTTGTTCATATTTGGTTGTTGAATGCGAAGTGTGTTGTGAGGCACAGGCCCAGTAGTTTGAGTCTTTGCTGATAGGTTCACCGTCCTGTTGTCTGTTCTGTATGTCCAGCAGGATGGCTATTGTTTCTCTGGCTAGGGTTTTGTCGATAGAGTTGAACAGTGCCGTTACATCGAATGAGACCATGGTTTCTTCCTTGTCTATGTGTATATTTCTGATGATGTCCAAGAATTCCTGTGTTGATTGCATAAGTGTCTGGATCCGCTGATCAGGTGTTTCAATTTCTGCTGTAGTTCTTCAGCCAATTTGTGTGATGGTGTCCCTGGTAGTGATATTATGGGTCTGATTAGGATGTCTAGTTTGTGCACTTTAGGTAGTCCATAGAATCTGGGGGTGTTGTTGCTTTCAGGTTTCATTCTTTGTAGGTCAAACCTGTTATCTGTCTGTTTTTTTTGTAGGTTCCTCAGTGTGTTGTTTATCCTATTGGTGATCAAGGTTTGTGCGAAGATTTGTAGCTTGGGTACTCGTTGTTGTGGTTCTGTTCGCCGAGCTGGGAATTTCTGGTGCAGACGTTTCGTCCCCTGTCTAGGTGACATCCTCAGTGCTTGGGAGCCTCCTGTGAAGTGCTTCTGTGATCTTTCCTCCGGCATTTATAGTGGTTTGAATCTGCTGCTTCCGGTTGTCAGTTCCTGCTGTCCGCTGCAGTGGTCGGTATATAGGGTCCAGGTCAATGTGCTTATTGATTGAATCTGTCGATGAGTGCCAAGCCTCTAGGAATTCCCTGGCTGTTCCCTGTTTGGCTTGGCCTATAATAATAGTGTTGTCCCAGTCGAACTCATGTTGCTTGTCGTCTGCGTGTGTGGATACTAAGGATAGCTGGTCGTGTCGTTTCGTGGCTAGTTGGTGTTCATGGATGCGGATCGATAGCTGTCTTTCTGTTTGTCCTATGTAGTGTTTTGGGTAGTCCTTGCATGGGAATTTGAACACTTCATTGGTTTTGCTCATGCTGGGTATCGGATCCTTCGTCCTGGTGAGTTGTTGTCTGAGAGTGGCTGTTGGTTTGTGCGCTGTTATGAGTCCTAGTGGTCGCATTAGTCTGGCTGTCAGTTTGGAAATGCTCTTGATGTATGGTAGTGTGGCTAGTCCTTTGGGTTGTGGCATGTCCTCGTTCCATTGTCTTTCCCTTAGGCACAATGCAAGTATTATAAAATAAGAATCATTTGGAAGAGGGATATGATTTGGAGGTGCCAGTGTTGGACTCAGGTATACAAAGTTAAAAATCACAACACCAGGTGATAGTCCAACAGGTTTATTTGGATGCACTAGCTTTCGGAGCATTGCCCCTTTCTTTTGGTGTTTGTGGAGTATAAGATCGTACGACACAGAATTTATAGCAAAAGTTTACAGTGTGATGCAACTGAAATTATCTATTGAAAAAGACTAGATTATTTGTTAAGTCTTTCATCTTTTAGAGTGACCATGTTGGTTTCAGTTCTTTCATACGTAAATTCGAGAACTTTTATAAAAAAGTCACATTCTCAGTTGAACTTTAACAATAGGTGCCATGTCAGCTCAGATAATGCATTGAAGGTGTGAAGCTGTCTGCGCCCCAATGTTCAGACTGACTTTTTCTAAAAAAAGGATTTATAGAATCTTACATTGATTAACGCAATTTTTGAGCAAAATAAAATATAATTCTGCATGTACAAATTCATCCCATGAACTTATATATGGATGCGTGCATGTGGGTGTGTGTGTGTGTGGGTGTATGTGTATGTGTGAGAAAGTATGTAAATGTCTATATTTGTGAGTGTGAGTGTAAAGATGTGTATGTCTATGAGAGGGTGCATGTGAGCATGAGTGTCTATGTATGAGCATATGAAAGAGAGCTTGTGTATGAGAGAATCTGTGTGAGTGTATGGGTCTGTAGGAGTGTGTGTAGGAGAAAGATTTAAATTTACTTGGAAATTAGACACAAAGGTGTTAGATGAAACCAAATGTACAGAAATGCAAAGTGCTTCACACATGGACAAAAATTCCAGAAATGTCTATTACGTAAATAGAAAGAAAATAATGCATGTTGGACATGGACTTCAGAAAAGCCTTTGATAAGGTTCCAAATGGTAGGCTGTTGGAGAAAATTCAGAGGCCTGGGATTAAGGATGATTAAGCAGTTTGGATTAGAAACTAGCTTTCTGAAAGAAGTTAAAAATCACACAACACCAGGTTATAGTCCAACAGGTTTAATTGGAAGCACACTAGCTTTCGGAGCAACGCTCCTTCATCAGGACAATCACCTGATGAAGGAGCGTCGCTCCGAAAGCTAGTGTGCTTCCAATTAAACCTGTTGGACTATAACCTGGTGTTGTGTGATTTTTAACTTTGTACACCCAAGTCCAACACCGGCATCTCCGAATCATTTCTGAAAGAAGATAGCGAGTGGTGGTTGATGGAAAATATTCAGCCTGGAGTCTGGTTACTAGTGGTGTGCCACAAGGATCTGTTTTGGGACCACTGCTGTTTGTCATTTTTATAAATGACTTAGACACAGGCATAGGTGGATGGATTAGTAAATTTGCAGGTGACACTAAAGTCGGTGGAGTAGTGGACAGTTTGGGAGAATGTTGCAGGTTGCAGGGGGACTTGGGTAAACTGCAGGATTGGGCTGAGACGTGGCAAATGGAGTTCAATGTAGCTAAATGTGAGGTGATTCACTTTGGGAAGAATAACAGGAAGCAGAGTACTGGGTCAATGGAAAGATTCTTGGTAGTGTGGATGTGCAGAGGAATCTTGGAGTCCATGTACATAGATCCCTGAAAGTTGCCACCCAGGTTGATAGTGCTGTTAAGAATGCATACTGTGTGTTAGGTTTTATTGGTAGAGGGATTGAGTTCCGGAGCCGCTGCAACTATAGAAAACGCTAGTGCGACCGGACTTGGAATATTGTGTACAGTTCTGGTCACCATATTTCGGGAAGGATGTGGAAAATTGGAAAAGGTGCATAGAAGGTTTACCAGGATGTTGCCTGGTCTGGAAGGAAGGTCTTATGAGGAAAGGCTGAGAGACTTGGGTTTGTTCTCATTGGAAAGAAGAAGGCTAAGAGGGGATTTGATAGAGACATACAAGATGATCAGAGGATTGGATAGGGTAGACAGTGAAAGTCCTTTTCCTAGGATGATGACGTCAGCTTGTACGAGGAGGCATAACTATAAATTGAGGGGTGATAGATTTAAGACAGATGTCAGAGGCAGATTCTTTATGCAGAGAGTGGTAAGGGCGTGGAATGCCCTACCTGCCAATGTATTTAACACAGCCACATTAGGGAGATTTAAACAATCCTTGGATAAGCACATGGATGATGGGATAGTGTAGGGGGACGAGCTGAGAATAGTTCACAGGTCGGTGCAACATAGAGGGCCGAAGGGCCTTTTCTGTGCTGTATTGTTCTATGTTCTTCCTCAGGAGGCTAAGGAAATTCAGTATGCCCACTCTCATCAACTTTTACAGATAGAGTCAGAGACATACAGCACAGAAACAGACCCTTCAATCCAATTCATCCATGCTAACCCGATATCCTGACCTAATCTAGTCCCATTTGCCAGCACTTGGCCCATATCCCTCTAAAGCCTTCCTATTCATATACCCATCTAGATTAGATTAGATTAGATTACAGTGTGGAAACAGGCCCTTCGGCCCAACAAGTCCACACCGACCTGCCGAAGCGTAACCCACCCATACCCCTACCCCTACATTTACCCCTTACCTAACACTACGGGCAATTTAACATGGCCAATTCATCTGACCTGCACATCTTTGGATTGTGGGAGGAAACCAGAGCACCCGGAGGAAACCCACGCAGACACGGGGAGAACGTGCAAACTCCACACAGTCAGTCGCCTGAGGCGGGAATTGAACCCGGGTCTCTGGCGCTGTGAGGCAGCAGTGCTAACCACTGTGCCACCGTGCCGCCCACGAAGATACCTTTAAAATGCTGTATCAGCCTCCACCACTCCCTCTGGCAGCTCATTCCATACACGCACCACCCTTTGCATGAAACAGTTGCTCCTTAGGATCCTTTTAAATCATTCCCCTCTCACCCCAAGCCTATGCCTTCTTGTTCTGGACTCCCCCAGCTAGTGAAAAGACCTTGTCTATTTATCTGATCCATGCCCCTCATGATTTTATAAACCTCTATAAGGTCACCCCTCAGCCTCCAACACTCCAGGGAAAACAACCCTAGCTATTCAGCCTTGACCTGTAGCTGAAATCTTTCAACCCTGACAACATCCTTCTAAATCTTTTCTGAACTGTTTCAAGTTTCACAACATCCTTCTGATAGGACAGAGATCAGAATTGCACACATTATTTCAAAGGTTGCCTAGCCAATATCCTGTACAGTCACAACATGACCTCTCAACTCCTACACTCAATGCCCTGACCAATAATAAAAAAAGAGCAAACACATTCTCCACTATCTTTTCTACCTGCAGCTCCACTTTCAAGGAACTATGAACCTGCCCTCCAAGGTCTTTTTGTTCGAAAACACTCCCCAGGAAACTACCAATACGTGTATACGTCCTGCTCTGATTTGCCTTTCCAAAATGTAGCACCTTGCATTTATTTAAATTAAACTCCACCTCATTAAACTCCATTCCTTGACCCACTGGCCCATCAGATCAAGATCCCATTGTACTGAGGTAACCTTCTTTGCTGTTCACTACACCTCCAGTTTTGGTGTCATCTGCAAACTTACTAACTATACCTCCTATGTTCACATCCAAGTCATAGAGTCAGAGATGTACAGCATGGAAACAGACCCTTTGGTCCAACCTGTCCACACCGATCAGATATCCCAACCCAATTTAGTCCCACCTGCCAGCATCTGGCCCATATCCCTCCAAACCCTTCCTATTCGTAAGTCATTTATATAAATGATGAAAAGCAGTGGACACAGCACCAATTGTTGTGGCACACCACTGGTCACAGGCCTCCAGTCTGAAAGGCAACCCTCTACCATCACCTTCTGTCTACCTTTGAGCCAGTCACACTGTAGAAAGCATTCTATCTATTACAGCTTGTAATAGATATTACAGCTTGATAAGTCAACTGCTCTGGCCAGGACCGCAAGAAACTAGAGAAAGTTGTGAACACAGCCCAGACCATAACGCAAGCCAACCTTCCATTTATGGACTCCATTTACATATTTCGCTGCCTTGGAAAGGCACCCAACGTCAAAGACCCCAGTTATAATCTCTTCTAATCTCTTCCATCAAGCAGAGGATAAAAAGCTTAAACACAAGTATCAACAGGTTCAAGAACGGCTTCTTCCCCACTTGTCTTTGACTTCTGAATGGACCTCTCAAATTTCAAATTGAATATTGACATTTTTTGTGCAATTTTGTGTATCTTTGTATTCCTCGCTCTATTCTGTCACCCTATGATCTTAGTATGGTATGATCTGCCTGTACTGCATGCAAAACAAAACTTTTCACTGTACCTAGGTACATATGACAATAACAAATCAAATCAAACCTTTTATCCTTGTTCATCCGAATGAGTTTGGTTCCAATCTACCTATTTAATTGTGGCGAGTGAATCATCTGCAATTGCCTATTTCCTATTTTTTTTTATCTCTAACATCCTCCAAGGATTGACTCTTGGCCATCCTCCTATTTCTGACACACATGATGCCCCTTAGTGACAATCAGAAAACACAGTATAAATTTTCACACTGTCAATACTCAGTCTGGCTTCACCACATCCCCCAATTCTTCCACTGGGCATAATTTATCAGACTAGATGAACAGAAATTTCATGCAAATAAAAACTGGGAAAACTAAAATGCTGTCTTCAGTGCAGGTTGTAAATACAATTCCCTGGCTTTATCTCTCTTCAGACCACTTCAAAATTCTCCTCTTTGGAACCACTTTTACTTTTGTATAGTTAGTAAGTTTGCAGATGACACCAAAAGTAGAGGTGTAGTAGACAGTGAAGAAGGTTACCTCAGATTACAACGGGATCTTGATCAGATAGACCAATGGGCCAAGGAGTGGCAGATGGAGTTTAATTTAGATAAATATGAGGTGCTGTATTTTGGAAAAGCAAAGGGAGTGTTGCTGAACAAAGAGACCTTGGAGTGCAGGTTCATAGTTCCTTGAAAGTGGAGTCGCCGGTAGATAGAATAGTGAAGAAGGTGTTTGGTATGCTTTCCTTTATTGGTCAGAATATTGAGTATAATGGTTGGGAGGTCATGTTGCAGCTGTACAAGATGTTTAGGCCACATTTGGAATATTGCGGGAAATTCTAGTCTCCTTCCTATCGGAAGGGTATTGTGAAACTTGAAATGGTTCAGAAAGAATTTACAAGGATGTTGCCAGGGTTGGAGGATTTGAGCTATAGGGGAGAGGCTGAATTGGCTGGGGCTGTTTTCCCCGAATGTCAGAGGCTGAGGTGTGAACTTATGGAGGCTTATAAAATCACGAAGGGCATGGATTAGGTAAATAGACAAGGTCTTTTCGCTGGTTTAGGAAAGTCCAGAACTAGAGGGCATAGGTTTAGAGTGAGAGGGAAAAGATATAATAGAGACTTAGGGGGCAGTTTTTTTCATGCAGAGGGTGGTATGTGTATGGAATCAGTTGCTATAGGAAGTGGTGGAGGCTGGTACAAGATTAGATTAGATTCCCTACAGTGTGGAAACAGGCCCTTTGGCCCAACAAGTCCACACCGACCCTCCAAAGAATAACTCTCCCAGACCCATTTTCCTCTGACGAATGCCTCTATGGGCAATTTAACATGGCCAATTCACCTAACCCACACATCTTTGAACTGTGGGAGGAAACTGGAGCACCCGGAGGAAACCCACGCTGACACAGGGAGAATGTGCAAACTCCACACAGACAGTGGTCTGACACTGGAATCGAACCTGGGACCCTGGTGCCTAAACCTACGCCCTCTAGTTCTGGACTTCCCTAACCCAGCGAAAAGACCTTGTCTATTTATCCAATTGTAATTTTTAAAAGGCATCTGGATGGATGTATGAATAGGAAGGGTTTGGAGGGATATGGTCTGGGTGCTGGCAAGTGGGACTAGATTAGGTTGGGATATCTGGTCGGTTTGGACGAGTTGGACAGAAAGGTCTGTTTCTGTGCATTACATCTCTACGACTCTAATAGTTTTCTTTGCTGATACTCAACTATTTCTTTTCAGGATTACTAAGAACATTTTAAGAGTTCCTTTGTGCTCCCTGTTAGTTTTCCTTAGTCGCCATCTCTTGTTTTATCACACTCACTTTGCTTTTCTAAGTATCTAAGATAAAGATTTTTTAAAATTTCAGGTTGTCATTAACCTGCTGTGGAACCAGTCTGTGCCACAGCTGACAATTCCAACTACATCTACTTTATATATCTCTACATTTTCACTCTATCCTAGTCCTATTCATAAACACCCCAAGTCACCACTCTATTACCTGTAAAAGAAATAGACACAAGATGCTAAATGGTCTACTCCTGTCCTATGTTTCCATAACAACTTTGAACTCAGTCTCTGATTGTCTTTTTTAATAAGCTATTGTTAGTCCTTTTATATTTACATGCTGAATTCAAATCATATAATGTACAAACATTTCACCAGCTATATGCACACAGATGATAATTAACTATATAATTTCACCAATCAAATTCATAACAGTCCAAACTAAGTTCCATATAAATCACAATTTCCTCAGTTCAATATCAGAAAGAACAAAACATCATGTTTGGTTCATGCCAGAAACCTCAGATCTCTGTTGTCAAAACTGCTTCACTCTCTACACATGTATTTCATTCCTGATCCAAAATGAACCTGAAGATGTAAGCCATCAATGATCTATTTAACTGAACTGAAATTCAGATCTCAATCTAATCTATTCATAAGAACGGCTACTTTTGTCATAATTGTTTGTGCGGAATTTCAAGCTGTGACAATAAAACGTGCTGTTGACAACCTCTTTTTCAGACACTCGTGTCTACCAAATTCCTACTTAATCATTTAAATGATAGTTGGTAGGGATGTTACTGAAGATATATTTTACGTGTATGCCGGAAATGTTTACGAGACTTAACATTATTAATAAATGTTACAAATTTGAAAATCACTTTGTAACTAGTTTGGAGCAAGACGAATTATGTAGCTACATCACAATCACATCTTCAGATAATGAGTTACTTGGAAATCAATAGTAGTCTGCGATAGGGCGAAGTACATCTTGTCCATTTAATTTATGACTTGTGGAATAGCTCAGCAATCAACAGGCATTTCTTGTTAACTCCAACAGAGAGCAAGGTCCATTCAAATCACTGCCTGACGTTCATGATCAGCCTTAAAACAAGAAAAAAAACCCTTATGTTCCATGATATCGTTTTCCGTAGTAGCTTAGACTGTTCCCTGTTGCAGCTGGTTTACATATAGATTCAGGTATGAGCAGGAAGAAAATATCGTATTTTCAAAAACACAATACCTATACGTTACTTACTACTAGCATTTGTTCTTTCTTGCCATCCGAGTTGAGTATTGATCGGTTCTATATGCAAATATGTTTTCTTGCACTAAATATAGACTGCACCTGTCGATTAAGTCGCACCATCTGGTCCTCCAAACTAGAGGCCGCTGCCTGGTCTCCTGAACTGCGTTTGAAGACTTCCAATCACAGGCAACGCTCGTCGTCAGGGCGGAATTGGTCCTCCTTCAGGTTCCGATTGGACAACGTCACCAGTGCTTCGCGGAGCTCGTGCCTTTCCGTCACCCCACCTTATGGCAGATGACGTGATTTCATTGGCTGCCGAAGAAAAACGAAGGGGGGAAGGGCAATCCGAGGCTGTCGGCCCGTTTCCCCGTCGCTGTCAGTCAACCGAACTTGCTAAGCACCTCCAGCAACACCCCCTCACCGATTGGTTCCGCATCACTCTAGGCGACGCTGACGTCTTTGACGCGATCCGTGAATGGTTCTTTTTACATGTCAATCACTGCGCCCCGGCATCAAGTTAGATTGACCAAGAGGTTACAGCTGCAGTGAGAGGGAGAAAGAGATAGGCAAAAAAAAGTACAAAGACAGCCGAGTGAATTAGGGAGGGGTTTTAACCGTTTTAATTGGGGTAAAACCACGGGTTTTCCCTCAGACATCGTTTTATTTTTTTTCCGTGTACTAAAAGAGATGCGACTGGGCTTTTAAGATCTGAAAAAAATAAGCCGAGAAATTTTAGGAAAAGGAAAAAAATTATCTCAGGATTGAATTGAACTGAAGGAGCCGCCATGGCAGGAACCACCACCACCACCACCATCATCATCATCACCACCACCATCCTGCATTGAGCTCAGTCAAGATCAATACAGAGCTCTGAAATCATTTCAGATTTATTTCTGACGATTATTATAAAAATATTTTTTTAAAAAGACAGCTAATTTGACCGGGAGAAATTTGCGCGATGAAACCAGGTGGACAGGATTAAAATTAAGAGGGGATCGAAAATAAAGGAATATAAAAGTGTCTTTTTAAAATACATATATATGTTTGAAAAATTAGATGTCGCTTTAAAGTAATCATGAGTGGTCGACCCAGGACAACGTCTTTTGCTGAGAGCTGCAAACCTGTGCAGCAGCCGTCTGCTTTTGGGAGCATGAAAGTCAGCAGTAAGTACATTTTTTTTTCCAAATCATTTTTCTTTATTTAGAATCCTCCCCCCGTCCCGAAAATACTGTCAATCGAACGATTTCTTGATCAGCAGTATTTATTAATTAACATGCAGTGCTAATCGTAAAAGATATAGGCCAGCCTGGAAATGATTCGCCTGATTGTCTGCTTATGGCCGAAAGGATTCCTGGTCACAAACGACTTGAAATCGAAAAAAGACGGAAAACTTTAATCTGCTTAGTAATGTGTATAAACCAGTTGTGAACTGTTTCTTTTAACTCTAATTGTTTAGAAATATTAAATTAATACTAATAATTTTCATGTTAGAATTGGAGTTTACAATTTCTGAAGGGTGCAAATATGAGAATAACTTTATTGTATAACCAGTAGACATTAAATTAATTCCTATGTTGCATTTCTATCCTTTCCTCTGTCTGCGTGTTCACCAGGTTAAGCAGAGGTGTGGTATGGTTAGGAATTTGGCACGTTTATAATGGTGTGCAATTAGTAGTTTTCAACATGTCGACTTAAATTTTGAATAAGCCAAAATCAATATAGTTTTTTTAAAATGTAAAAACATAATTTCTAACTGCTGATTCTAACAAATAGATGATTACTTTTAAAAGTACATCTTATATATTAAAGAGGGATGTTAAATATCTTGTTCTCAAGAATACTGTGAATGTTATATATAGTTATAAATGTGTATGTGAGTTGAGACATGCAGAATCTGCTGTTCTTTTAAAAGTCTCCTGATTTTCTGCAGTTCACAAATATCTAACTGTTCAAACAATTGGGGGGAAAGTGGAGGTAAGAATATTCACTAAATGAAGTGATGAGACAACCACACCACTTTGAAGACCTCACTGGAGGTATGCAACCCCTAAAGTCGTCACTGTCAATAACGAAAATAAAAAACATTAGGATAACTTTGAGGGCAATTATGAAAGAATTGTGATTGACTATAAAGTTGGAAATCCAAAATTTTGCAGTTTGATTCCTAAAACAATGTTTTTAGGATAGGCCTAGAGTCTAAAATGTATTCTAATTTATGTAGAAACCGAATGGCAAATCATTCATTTAAAAAAATTTGAATTTTAAGAAATCTTAACTATCCTGGCACAATACATTCTAAACTTCCAAAATAATTGGGTAAACCTCATTTGGTGTACTGCAACATCATTTGCGAAGCAATTTTATTGTTTTTTTTGTAAATCCATTTTTTTTTTTGTAGATTCAAATTTAGTCCGATTGTTCAAAGAAAGCCTTAAAACAATGTACTTCATCACATATCAGGAAAGGGGCATAGCAGTAGAGATACAGTATTTCTCATTTTCAGCACAGAACATGGCTAAGAATGCATCTCTTGCCTTTTGCTTGGCAGAAATTAATCTTTATGGGTTATTTTGTTAAAATCTCTATTTCATTTAGATGAGTTAATGCAACCAAGGAAATTGTAACTTTGGTCCATAGTCTCTGCTAATTCATTGATCTCAACTAAGACAGTAGCTGCGGTGCTACTGGTGACTTCAGTCCATCAGGTTGGGGGGAAGGGGGTAAGTTGGCCAGGCTTTCTGCCACTGATTTATTTTCCACAGTTGTAAGCTCTTGTATGGAACTACTGAGTGAGGGTAGATTTATAGGCCTACTACTGTACAAATTCGCAAAACAAATTTAATGAATGCGATCACCAAAATCCAAAGCTTTATCTTAAAACTTAGCTCAGATTTTTAAAGAACAGTTATCTGTGGTAGCTGGCAAATGGCCATTTTCCACTTTTTGTAACATGAAGGATTGATGTGCTCCCTCCCTCACTCCAACTATCTCCCACTTCTCATGCACTTTACCGTCTTTCCCGTCCTCCCCTCCCTTTCCCGTGCACCCCTTCCCTACCCCCTCACCTGTCCTCCTCTGCCATAACCCCCTTCCCTTTTCCCCCATACTCTACCATATGTTCCTTCCCTTCCGCCCTGCCCTCCTCTACTGTATGCTCCTTCCCCCGCCCCCTTCATTTCCCCTGTTGTCATCTACCGTATGCTCCTTCCCTTCCACCGTCCTCCTCTTCCGTGCACCCCTTTCCCTTTGCCCCTCTATCCCCCTCTACCATGACCCCTTTCACTTTGCCTCCCCATCTCCTCTTCCGTGCACCTATTTCCCTTTGCCCACACGTCCTTCTCTACTGTGCACCCCTTCACTTTGCCTCCCCTCCTCCTCTTCCGTGTGCCCCTTTTCCTTGCCCCTTTCCCTTCAAGCCCCCCATCATTGTCCTCTTTCCATGTGCCCCTTTCCCATCGCACCTGCTGTCCTCCTCTACTGTGCACCACTTCCCTTCTCCCCCCAAACTCCTCTTCTGTGCGCCCTTTACTTTTCCCTTCGTGTCCCCCCCATCGTCCTTCTTCTGTGCACCACTTTGCTTTCTTGCCCCCCCCCCCACCCCCCTTTCGTGCGACCCTTGCCAACCCCCAGACATGCGTCCCTCCATCCTCCTCTATGTGCCACTTTCCCTTTGCTGCCCTCCTGCTGCCTCCATCTGTGCACACCCTTCCTTTTGCCCCCTCGCCGTTCATCGTCTTCTTCCATGCGCCCCTACTCTTAGTCGTCCTCTTCCGTCCTTTCCCCTTCACCCCCACCCCTGTCGTCCTCCTTCCATGCGCCCCTTTCCCTTCACCCCCCCCCCCCTCCCACCCGTTGTCCTCCTTTCATGGAACCTTTTCCCTCCCTCTCAACGTCATCTTCCGTGTGCCCCTCAGTACTCCTTTTCTGTACATGACTTTCCCTTCGTGCCCCCACCACCGTCATCCTCCTTCTGTGCGCCTCTTTCCCTCATTGTCATCGTCCTCTTCCGTGCGCCCATTCCCTTTAACCCCCCAAGTTGTCCTCTTCCATGTGCCCCTTTCCTTCTGCCAGTCAGCGAATCCTCTATCCATGATCCATGCCAGTAACACCATGCAGCTTTCTGTGTAGTACCTTGGCCTCTGGAATTGGTGGAATAGGTGTATCTTTGTAATAGACATTTCAAACGATTTGATTGATTTCCATGAGAGCTATAAAGGTCCTAAGGTCTATTGCTGATTTATGCCGAGTTAGTTAATCTGTTGATATAGTATTTAAGCATTACAGTTTCGACAAGCAAAATTATCAAGAATTCCTGCTCTTAATTGTGGTCTGGAAATTGTAGTCATGATATGCAGTTGCTTCTAAGCACTGAATTTGATCCAGCTTCAGCGTCTCAATGATTGAAAACTCTACCAACATTTGGCTTCTGGTACCCTAGTAGAAGAGAAGAACATTGACCATGGCTGATGTTGGGAAACAGGAAAAGAAGAGGTTGATATTTAAAAGAGCAATAAACACCTAATGTCTTAAATGTTTGAAATTAATTAATTTCAGAAAATACCCTGTTTATTGGCTATTGTTGTTCATTGTTTCCCACCTTCGTAAAAAAAAATTATCAGATACTGGTTTGCCCTTGTTATCTTTCAGTTCTTCAATCTGTTACCTCAGCTTATCAATTGTAATGAAAGTCACTAAAATTTCACAAGTAAGATCGTTGAGTGGACACTTTTTATTTAAAAAGCAATTGGCTTCCTAATCCATTTCAGTTGAAATGACTTTTTTTTTATGGTTAGCTTAAAAATATTTTGAAGGGACAGTGATTAGATACTTATGTTGATATCAACATTCCTCATCTTGAACATTTAAATGATAGCCAGTGTTTCACCTAATTTTATTGAATGTCACTTGCCAAAAGGTGCATGAATATAGATGTTGGGTGAGAAGATCAGGTGATCAATGTTTAGATTGTTTGGTAAAGTTCATTATCAAATAGTCACTTGGATAATGTGGTAAGGGATTGCTGACATCTGTTATGGACAAAACAAAGCCCCCTCAAAATATATCAAGAAGACCGCCTAGACCCTGACTTGTTATTTTTTAAAGATGCTGAGTTCTGGATGCAATTCGATTTGCTTCAAACCTGGTAGTTTGACAAAACAGTATTTTTATGCTATGTTAGAATAGTTGCTGTTTAGTAGTTAAATAATCTGTTATTCTGTTAAGTTTTCCAGTAGAGTTATATTGTTCCAGTTGTTCTTTTTGGTTGTATTTTACAGTGTAAACTGTTCTAATCTCGTAACATCCCTAAAACAAACCTTTGGCACAGACCCATTCAGTAAAATAGATTGTCTCACATGCAATTCTAGCAGCAGGCAGTGAACCCAGGGTTTTAGCTGTATCTGACAGTAATAGTAGTTTCCACATCTGGCTTCAAGACCCCTGCAACTGCTAAAAGCTAAAGCTAAAATCCTGGCATGTGGGAGTTTGACTCCACTCCTTCGTGCTGCTTCTATTCCAATTTTAAAAAAAACAGCTAGCTGGTCTTAGAGCAGACAACTCTGTTCCAAGTTTGCAACACTCGTTTCCAAAACACAAAGCCCTTAAAGGTAACGCACCATTGAACCTTTCCCAGCATTCGACCTCTTCTGAGTGGAGAGGAGAGAGATGGGGCAAAAAGAAGCTTAAACATACTTATTAATTCCATTTAGAATCATGGGGTCATGGAGATGTACAGCACAGAAACAGACCCTTCGGTCCAACTCGTCCATGCCAACCAGATATCCCAACCCAATTTAGTCCCACCTGCCAGCACCTGGCCCATATCCCTCCAAACCCTTCCTATTCATATACCCATCCAAATGCCTTTTAAATGTTGCAATTGTACTGGCCTCCACCACTTTCTCTAGCAGCTCATTCCATACACACACCACTCTGTGTGGAAAAAGCTGCCCCTCTTACCCTAAACCTACGCCCTCTAGTTCTGGACTCACCCACTCTAGGGAAAAGACTTTGTTTACCCTATCCATGCCCCTCATAATTTTATAAACCTCTATAAGGTCACCCCTCCGCTTCTGATGCTCCAGGGAAAACAGCCCCTATTCGACCCCTCTCCATAGCTGAAATCCTCCAACCCGGGCAACATCCTTGTAAATCTTTTCTGAACCCTTTCAAGTTTCAAACATCTTTCCAATAGGAAGGAGACTAGAATTGCACGCAATAAGGTAAAGGTGTACTTGCGCTTGATTATTTTGTATGTGGAATTAAGTTGGAGGTGCATGGAAAAGAGGCTTGATGGAAAATCCTGTTCAGATTGGAGTGGTATGGTGGCTACGTGGTAAGCACTATTGCTTCACAGTGCCAGGCACCTCGATTTGATTCCACCCTTGGGCAATTGTGGAAACTCAACATAGATATTCTCCCCATGTCTGCATGGGTTTCCTCTGGGTACTCTGGTTTCCTCCCACAGTACAAAGATGTGCAGGGTATGTGGATTGGCCATGTCAAAATGTCCAGGATTGTATAGGTTAGGTGAAATTGGCTTGAGGAATGTAGGGTTACAGGGATAGACTAAGGGGTGGGTCTGGGTGGGATGTGCTTCAGAGGGTTGGTGTGATCTTGATGGATCGAATGGCTTGCTTCCACATTGTAGAGATTCTGTGATCTATGTACGCTTAAATATGCTCTGCCAGTTTGTACTTAACTCTGGTAGAAGCAAGATATACATTGAACCAATCAGATTTTTTTGTATAATGTATATTTCATAGGGATACAGAAATTACAATGCTGCTTTGAATCCTAAATCCTTTGGTTTGTCTTCCTTTTAAAATGGTTTTAGATGTTTTGTACACTTATGAAACAATTGTGAATCGTATTTGTACTTAAGGCTTCCTTTCACTTAATTTTAGTGAATTACTTCAAAACAATGTTCAAATAATAGGCATTCACTGAATGCATTCTCATATCAACATATGAAAAGTTTAATATTGATTCTATAAAGTCAACCTTTGCACTTCAGTGGTGTTTTTTCATTATGTGAAGAAACCTTTCTTGGCTGTTGGGTTACTAGAAAGATAACTTAACTTAATTGTGCGTCTATTCTCAATATACACTAAAGATTTTTAAAGTGCAAGTTGTTCTATTCTGTAATACTGAAATTCTTTAATTTAGTTAGCAAATTTAGTTTGCAAACAAATTAAATGCTGGGAGTGATATTATCTCCACTCAATGTATATGCAGTAGCTTAGTTTTAATGTGTATTGGGGCTATTCAAATTAAAACGTGATTGGGGTTGTTTTTGCTTCAGTAATATTTAGTTTCCACCAAGGATTCCCCAATATTTTTATTTCTGGGATTTTTTTCTTTTGCTTTTTTGCTCCATGATTACTTACTCATGAAATAAGGTGAGTGAAATACAAGACACCTGTACATGTGTTGTCAGATGCATTTGTCCTTAGCAATAAAAAGGTTACCAAAATATTCAATGTATTTCAATAACAAGTTGTGCTAATCACTATGGTAAGAAGCACACTTCAATTGTACATTTGTGGAAAGTAATTTTTAATTTGCCATGAGTATCATAGCTTTTAGGAGTTAAGCTATATCGCAATATTTGTCAGTATTACAGAATTGAGATTTAAAGTTTTAAATTCATTATCGTAGTGACCTCAGGTGTCTTGTGGATCATTGATAAATTATAGGATATGGTTTTGGCCAGTGATGATTAGCGTGATGGAGTATTTTACCTACATGTAACTGTAGGGCAAGGTTCTTTCATTTGGACGTGAAAACTGAACATACAAACATAGACCATTTGTATTCTGGAAGTCATTCTCTATTCAGTTAAATCATGGCTCACGTGCACCTTAACTCTTTGTTCCCTAGCTGATATTTGCCCCTGAGTTGCAAAGATTATTCAGTCATTTACATATTGCTGTTTGCTAAGCCTCTTTGGTTGAGCAGACTCAAGAGACTGAATGGCCTACTCCTAATTCACGTATGCATGTTCATCTGCTTTTAGGAGTTTGCTATGTGTAAATTGGCTGACAACATTCTGCATTACAACTATGATTTCATGTCAGTGTATCATTAGTGCTTTGAGATATCCTGTATCATGAAAGCACTGTATAAAAGCAGATGGAATTTAATTTAGATAAATAGTTTTTCTTTGAATTTACCCACCTTGATTCCATACTCATCGATTTCATTACCTAAAAAAAGTCTGTAGTTTAGTTTTTAAATTGTTAATTGATATAACCTCGATGACCTTTAAATTTCCATTACCTCTTTACGTGAATAAGTGATTCCTGACTATCCTAAACAGCTTGCCTTCACTTTTGAGCTTAAGCTCACTTGTTTTAATCATTTTAAATACCTTGTTAACTTCATCCCTTAATCTTGAATTCTTGTTTTATAATAGATTTATTAGCAGGTATCATGAATTGAAACTTAAAGCTTTTGTAACTCAACAAAAGGCAAGCTTGTAAAGAATTTATGTCTCAACTTTAGGTTTGACCGGTTCTGACTGTGTTTTTAGATGTTAATTTTGCTTTCTCTCCACAGATGCTACCAGACCTGCTGAGTTTCTCCAGTAATTTGTTTTTGTAACACCATTTCTTGCATTCTTCAGTGATCATGTGTGAATCCAATCCATTATGGGCATTGTTGAACAAAAATAGACTTGGGTATCCAATTTCGTTAAGCATGCATAGAGTCATATAGCACAAAAACAGACCCTTAGTCAGTACAAATTGTTTGGACCTATAATGCCAAACAAAAGTAATCCCACTTGCCTGTGCTTGGCCCCGTATCCCTTCAAACATTTCTTATTCATGTGCTTATCTTGATGTTTTTTAAACATTATAACTGTACCCACTTCCATCACTACTTCAAACTTCATTCCACATGCAAACCACTCTTTTTTTAAAAAAAAAATGCCCCTTGTGTCTTTTCTTTAATATTTCTCTCTCTCTCTCTCTTTAAAAATATGCCTTCTAGTTTTGATATCCCCCACTCTACGGAAAAGACACTTGCCATTCACATAAAGACATTTATGTATGATTGCACGACTGTAATACAGAAACTTTGTCAGCCTGAGATTGATTTGAATAGGTGAATGCAGGAAAATGTTAAAGGGAAACTAAGAAAAGGAATTGACCATTTGTCTCTTAAGGAAACGAAGACTAAAACTGAAATTGGAAATCAAAAGCTCCGAAGAGACTCAACCTAGTTGAAACTGTTCTAAAGGACACAGCCATCAGAGCACACTCGATCCCAGTGGTGCACTACCTGTAGGCTGAATGAGGCAGAGGCTTGACCCAGGAGCTGAGGATAGATAAATCTAATTTGCTGCAGCTATTTCTGTTGCTTGAAGGTAACATTGGTCTGGATTGCACAAATCCAGATTGAAGAGATTGTGCAGATCGGAGTTATTTTTGAAGAAGGCAATGCCCATGGACTTTGCTTGGTTGTAAACTTGGTTTTAGGTGGGGATCAGGCTTTCTCTAGAAGGAGAAGAACTGCAAATCATTGTGAGGAAGATGGATTTTTAAAGAATTTTGTGACTGATATTGATCTCTATATTGAATAGACTGCTGAGGTCATTCATAAGAATTGTCTGTTTTACTGCCATTTATTGTGTAACTTGTTTAGTAATTTGTAATCACCCAAAATGTGTCTACTAATTTATCTGTAACTTGAGTTGATTCTGGGTTTTAGAGTACAGGTTGTTACCCAAGATAGTATTTTGGTGTTTGCCTTGTTTGACTTTTTTTTTGTTTTTAGACCATGGAATCTATGGCTTCATTTTTTGTACACAGCTGGGCTTTTGTGTTTTTAAAGCATTACTGATCTCAACTGGGGTCATAACACAATTCTTGTGTGTGATTAAAATGCCATCTTAAACTGCATGCTCTGACTGATCATATTGGAATGCTGAAACCATCCATTTTGAATTTAGATTGAATTAATTTCTAAGTGGTGAGGAGTATTAGTGAACAGGTACAAAAAAGATAATTGGAAGTAAGATATTAGCCTTTGTTTCAGAGGGGCTGAAATGTAATGTACTGTAATGGAATGAAGTCTAAAGTACATGTTCTTCTCTGTACAGAAGCTGCCAGACCTTCTGAGCTTCTCCAGCGATTTACTTTTTTATCTGAAGTTTTGGTTAGACAGCATTGTGGAAGTGTTCAGTTCTGGGTTTTGTACCTCAAAACATGCTCATTCTGGCAAGGGTGCAATGAAAATTTAGTTGAATGATACCTTTTAACTCTTTTGGTCAAAATGCTGATAGTTTGCTAAAACTAAGATTCTATTAATTCCCTTAAGTATCAAAGATTTTACAGTATGATCTGGATGAGTTATTTAAAATGATTAAGGCGCAGAAATGGGGAAACTGTATTTCCTGGTGTAGAAGTCCAAAGAAAAGGGCATTAAACTTAACACTGGAACTAGGCTATTCAGGATTGAAGTTGGGAAAACTGAATTTGATAGAATTTTATTAGGTGACAGTATTGAGAGAGATGAACCAAAGTGAGTGAAGATGAAATACCTATGAACCAGGACCTAACTGAATAGATGAACATATGTCATGGACTGAGAGGAGCAGTAGGAAGCCAATGTTTTAAAAATATGCTGACTGATTCTGAGAGGATCATTATATAATGAAACATTATTTCTTTTACCAAATCTTGCATTTCCTCCAAAGTAGGGAAATTCTTAATTATTTATTCAACTTTTGATGTTATCTTTTCCCTTGCCTAGTTAATTCACATGATATGTTAACTTGTTATCACATTGTTTTCTTTGGATTTCATTTTCCCCGTTGAACTTCTGAGACAATAGATTTAGAGAAAGCACTGTTGTATTGTTGTTTAAGTTTCCACTGACTAGTTTTGTGTCCTTGTTCATTGAATTCCAGAGCATTCTTGTTGTTGGGGTTTTGCTCCTTTGACTGTTCTTGCTGTCTTGAGTTCTTTGATACAACTATTGGATTCCTGCAGCTAGTTAATTTAAAGCTTTGCCTGCTGATACACAGCAGTTCTGGATAAGTGTTATTTGTTGCCCACTTTGGTCTAGTCAAGATAGGTTTATGTTTTAATATAGTAGAATATCATTTAACCCAAATTGGAGGAAGGTTTTAAACTCTTTTTGGAACAAGTTTCTTTGAAGTGTGTCAAACTTTGCAGACATCGATCAACTTTCTTTAGCCACAAACTTGCATTTATGAAGCCTCCAGTTGCTTATTAACGATATTACGGATAGATATTAAACAAAGCTTTTGGTGGGAGTCAGAGGAATAAATAAAGACTTAAGGGAAGTTAAGGGACTTTAACTCTTCACATTCTATTTGTTTAAGTATTTTTGTAGGAAATTGCACCAATGGGAGCCAAGCAACAGAGAGCCTCACTGTCAATGGTGGGGCAGTTGATGCAGTTTCCAAATGAACAAATGGTTAGCAAAACAGTGTTTGTCAGTCATTTTAATTGGGAATCTAGCCAATGTATGTTAAATGTTCTTTGACCAGAGGATGACAGCAAAAGAAATGGTGAGGTTGTACAGTGACTTTTTTTTCCAGTCTTCCACCTTGATGTTTCCCCACCCTTAAGGAAAGTGCCTTGTACTCCAGGTGCCAGATTGTTGCTCCAAGAATAGGAATTTTGGCTTCATGCCTGACTGTTTCAAGTAAACTCTTAAGAGGGCTAAATTGTTTTGAACTGGGCTAGGGGTTTAATCCAAGACAATTTGCCTTGGTCCACAGCTTTCCTAAACATGTTCTCCAGTGAGTAAATCATAATACCTTCAATTTTTTTTCTGTTCCTCTAATAAATATGCCCAGAAGTCATAAAGCTGGCTGATTAGTATGTGAATTTGATGGAAGTAGTCTCTTAATCTTCTAAATAATGCCATTTTGGGTTAACTCCCATAGCAACAGAACAAGATTTAATCCATAGTAATCAATTTCTTCACCTGATACGTTTGATGGCATATGAAAGTTTAGGTTTTTGATTGGAATCACTTCTAGATACAGATTTAAAATCAAACCATTTAGATGCCATGAGAAATCCTCACTTTAAAAAGTACCCAAAAATTGAAGTAGGCTTGTTACTTTTGAAGTTGAGGAAATGTGGAGAAATACTTGAATACAAATTGACAGTACAGATCTAGAGAATGCAGTACTTTGGATATCACAGGTCAGATCAAGCTTGCATGATAGCAAAGTAAGACGCTAGAGCTTGTCTGCTCTGTCCATTTTTGAAAAAAATTGGTCTTTCTCTTCATTCTTCTTGCCTCCTATCCTCAGGCAGCATCAGTGAAGGCCAGTGAAGGCTCCCCGCCTCGAGATCCTCAAGGCAAGATCCCAGCATGTACTGGAGACTGTCTGCTCTATCTTCTCTGTTGGAAGGACTGTCATTCTGAACTTTATAATTTCTTTGTAATTTGTTCCTAAGATTACCTAGGTACCTTTTTTGTGCTTAAGATGGCAATAAGGTCTATAATGCTAGACTTTTTTTTTTCTCTAATTTATTCCAAAGAATCTGTACTTGGGTACCTTCATACCTAAGATGATGCCAAAAGCAGTGACTTTATAAACTTTTCACTGTACTCACGAGTTTGCCCATCTGGAATTGCTCTTGAGCTACTGCCTTGATCCACTGCAGTCCGTTTGTGTAGGTAGACCATCAATGCCCCTCCAATGGCCATCCAGGGAACCAAAGGATCCTTCCACATCCGGCAGAAATTTTCTTGCATATCCAAACACCTAATCTGCTGTGTCCATTGTTATCAATGTTGTCTTCTCTACATTGGGGAAACAGGATGCCAACTTGCAGAATGTTTCAGAGAATGTCTCTGGAACACACTCACTAAACAACCCCACCGCCCTGTGGCTGACCACTTCAGCTCCCCCTCCCACTCTGCCAAGGACAGGCAAGTCTGGGCCGCTTCCACTGGCAAATCCTAGCCATCTGACGACTGGAGGAAAACACCTCATCTTCCGCATTGGGACCCTCCAACCACACTGAATCAATATGGATTTCACCAGTTTCCACATCTCTCTTTCCCCCCCCCCCCCCCCCCCCCACCTTATTCCAGATCCAACCCTCCAACTCAGCACCACCCTCTTGAACTGTCCTACCTGTCAGTCTTCCTTCCCACCTATCCGTTCCACCCTCTGCTCCCTCTGCTCTGACCTATCACCCCCCCTCGCCACCTTCATCTATCTATCATATTCCTAGCTAGCTGTCCCCAAGCCCCTCCCATTTATCTCTCAGCCCCCTTTCACACCCCTCCCAGACGTTCCTAATGAAAAGTTTATGCTTGAAACTTTCCTGCTCCTTAGATGCTGCCTGACCGGCTGTTTTTTTCTAACGCCACACTTCTTGACGCCAATGCTATTTGGCAAGGAATTCAGGGATTTCAACCCAGCACCAGTGAATGAATGGTAATAAAATTCCAAGTCCGGATTGGCTTGGAGAGAAACTTGCAAGTGGTGGTGTTCCCATATGTCTGCTACCTTTGTACTTCTGAATGGTAAACGCTGTAGATTTGGAAGGTATTGTCTAAGGAGCCTTGGTGAATTTTTACTGTGCATCTTGTAGATGACACACTTACTGCATGTTGGGGGTGGAGGGAATGGATGCTTGTGGATGTAGTGCCAGTCAACTAGACTACTTGGCATAGTGTTTGTGTTGTTGGAGATGCATTCATCCATCGTACTCCTGATATCTACCTTGTAGATGGTGGCAGTCTTTTGGGGGTAAAGAGATGAGTTTCTCCTTTTCAATATTCCTATCCATTTGTAGTATTTGTACTTATATGACTAGTCCAGTTCAACTCCTTGTTAAAGGTAACCTCCAAGTTGACAGTGGCGGATTCACCCATGATAATACCATTGAACACCAAAGGATGATGAGTTTCACTTGTTGGAGATGGTGATTGCCTGGTACTTGTGTGGCACAAATATTACTAGCTACCTGTCAACCCAAATGTGGCTATTATCCATGTCTTGCTACTGTTGGTCTTGGATCTGAGGAGTTGCAAATGGTGCTGATCATTGCACGATCAGTGACAATCCCACTTCTAACCTTAGGATGGAGCAGTTGAAGATGGTTGGCCAAAAGGCTCAACCCTGACGACCTCCTCCAGAGATACCCTAGAACTAAAATGACTGATCCCCAGTGATCACAACCATTTTCCTTTGTACTTGATCCAATAAACAGAGACGTCTCCCCTCCCCCAGGCTTCCTGATGTCACACTCCATCAAATGCAGTCTTTATATCAAGGGCAATCATTGTCATCTCCCTGCTGCAGTTCAGCTCTTCAAACTAAAGCTGTAGTAAGGTCAGGCACAGAATAGTCCAGGTGAAACCCAGACAAAGTGCCAACAAGCATATTACAGATGAGCAGTGTAACTTCATGAGATTAATCTTTCAGTCACTTTCCTAATGGTCTAGAATTGAGTGGGTTGGATTTGTCCTGATTTTTTGTGAAAGAGTCCACCTAGGCAATTTTCCAAATTATCAGGCAGATGCCATTGTTGCAGCTATGCTGAAACTGCTTGGTTTGCTGCAGCTGCATGTTCTGGATCACAAGTCTTCAGTACTTTAGCTGAAATATTGTCGGGGTGCACAATCTTTGTAGTATCTCGTTCCTTCAGTTGTCTTGGTATTATATGGAATGAATCAAATTGGCTGAAGACTGGGGGCCTCCAGAGGAGGGCTGGGTTGACCGGTCATTGAGAATGCAGATATTTGTCAAACTGCAGTAGCTGTTGAGTTGTTAATGCCCGCCACCATTTATTAACTGTTGTGTGGTGGAACTGCAGAGCTTAGATCTGATCACTTGGTTGTGAAATCGCTTAACTGTCTATCACTCCTTTTGCTGTTTGGCATAAAAGTAGTCCTATGTTGTAGCTTCAGGTATACACTTCAATTTTAAGAATGTCTAGTGCAACTCCTGGCATGTACTTTTCATTGAAGCAGGGTTGATCTGTTGGCTTCATGATGACGGAGTAGGCAGTAAGCCAGGTATGTGGTTGCAAAATGTGTTTGAGTACAATTCTGCTGGTGACCCACAGGACATCACAGATGCCTGGTCTTGGCTAGACCTGTTTGAAATCACTTATTGAACACAATGGTGGAAGGTATCCTCACTTCAAAGACAGGCCATTGTCTCCACAAGGACTGTATGGTGGTCTCTGTGATATTGTCAAGGATAAGATATATCTGTGGCAGGCAGGTTGGTCAGCCTGATGTCAATTTATTTTCATCTTATTAGTTCCCTCATCACATGCAGCAGATACACTTGGAACTTGTCCTTTAGAACTGGACTAGTTCATTTAGCATGATGCTGCCACATTAATTATGATTTGGAGATGCCGGTGTTGGACTGGGGTGTACAAAGTTAAAAATCACACAACACCAGGTTATAGTCCAACAGGTTTAATTGGAAGCACACTAGCTTTCGGAGCGACGCTCCTTCATCAGGTGACAAGGATATTACAGTAGTATATAAAAATTACCATGGCAGTCTGTGGCTTGACTAATTTGAGACAGCCGTCCCAATTTTGGCACTAGCTCCCAAATGTCAATAAGGAGAGGTTTGCTGGGATGTTACGACTGATGTGAGGAGAATGCTGGAAATTGAACCCCAATACTCTGAGCTAAACCAAATATCTTGTTTTACCAAAATGGACATCTAGGAGCATATGAGAAAGCATATAAAGACAATGCCCAATTGTCATTTTTAATATGTATGAAACCAGTTTTATTAGATTGCTCCTTAACATTTTAAAGATGAAAATTATGATAGTGGAAAGCAAAGCAAGGAACTTGTCTCTGCAATGGTTCTGCCAACATGGATGACATGAAAAGTTACCACCACCTGTAATAACAAAGTCCAAGAAGCCATGTTGCTTTGCAGATGTAAAGATGTTAGTCACATATCAAGAGGCTTCTGTCAGTGTTGAGGTATGGGTCAGAAAGGTGAACACAATGAATGAACATAAATAGGATTATTATTCTGTTGATCCTGAAGAGTCTGATGAACGTCTGTCTACTCACTGGTCTGTTTCCCTAGCTGGAGCTGCAAAGACCATTGATGTGCTCTGGATTCCATGCTGAAGCATGTGAACATGTTTAACAGCATGACAGACTTTCCAGAAAGCATGCTAAGTAGAAAAAGATTGATATTTTTTAGAACTAACCCCTAATGCTTCTTGGTGTTTGTTACTGTACAAGCTGTTGTAAAATATGGACAAATTTTAACAATTATCTTGTTTACTGCATCAGTTTTCATTTTTATTTGACATAGGCCTTTATAGGCAAACCAGGTTCATGAGGATTCCTTGGCTGTCTTGAAGTTTTGCTTAACAAAGGTGCTCTGCAATTGTTTGTGATTTTACTGTAAACAGTATAGTAAACATTAATGACTGCTGGTTTTAACTACTTTGGCACTGAGAATTAACTGCCTTAAATGTGGAGCTTTTTTTTAAAAGATATAAATGTAACCTATTGGTTACCCTGTCAATTTAGGTCCAAGATGCCCTTGTTACTTTGGATTGTCAGTTTGCAGTTTCAGCAGCATAGTGGACAAAGCTGAAGGATTTGGGATTCTAGATAATAGCACAATATTTGGCCCCAGGATTTCATTTGGAATATTTATCCAGGTGCCTCCTCAATGACTTCATTGACCAGTGAATTGGAATTTCCTAGATGGACAGTCATGCTCTCTAGTGACTAAATGACAATGAATGTTTTTTTCCCCCCCCCAGTGTATTGTGCTGCCAGAGTCCTTTGTTCTTTTTTTTATTCACTCATGAGATATGGGTGTTATTGGCAGCGCTAGCATTTGTTGCACATGCCTAGTTGCACTTGAATGGTGGCTTACTAGATCATTTCCAGAAGACTGTTAAAAATAAATCTCATTGCTGTGGGTCTGGAGTCGGGTGGGCAAGACCAGGTAAGGACGACATTAGTGAACTGGACAAGATTTTTTACTACAGTTGACGGATATATTCCTATACTTTTAATTCTTTAATTTTTATAATTGAATTCATATTTCATTGTGTGCCTGGGTGGAATTCAACTGCTAGCCCTAGAACATGACCTAAATCTCTAAATTATTGTCAATGTCACTCCTCCCGAACTGCTAGTCTATGTGGCTCCTAATCTCATAATTTTAATTCGTGCAGGAGGTTGAAGAACTTCTACTTCACAGCTGCTTCTGTCATCAGTGTTCTTTCTCATCCAGTCACTACCAAGAATCAGTTTAGTCTGATCCTCTTTTGTTAAAACAACTGTGTATATTCGTATAGCCTTTTTTTAATGTATCCCCAAGATACCTTATGGGAACATTATAAAACAAAATTTGACAGAAGGAGATATTGGACAGATAATCAAGAAATTAGCCAATGAAGGAATTTGAGGACAATGTGAAAGAAGGGAAGAAAAGTGAAGAAGTTGAGGGGAATTCCCAAATTCAAGGTCTTCAGCATAGCCTGGTTGCCAAATAGGATGTAGTCAAGTGGTCAAAATGAGAGGAATGTAGATATTTTGGATCATTGTATGGCTGGAGGAGATAAAGGTAGAGGTGAGATCATGGGCTTTAAAAATTGGGATTGAATTTTAAAATTAAGGCATTGTTTAATTGGGAGTACAGTCTAAGGACAGATAAATTAGAACATGGAACAATACAGCACAGAACAGGCCCTTCGGCCCACGATGTTGTGCCGAACATTTGTCCTAGCTTAAGCACCCATCCATGTACCTATCCAATTGCCGTTTAAAGGTCACCAATGATTCTGACTCTGCCACTCCCACAGGCAGCGCATTCCATGCCCCCACCACACTCTGGGTAAAGAACCTACCCCTGACATCCCCCCCCATACCTTCCACCCTTAACCTTAAATTTATGTCCTCTTATAACACTCTGTTGTACCCGGGGAAAAAGTTTCTGACTGCCTACTCTATCTATTCCTCTGATCATCTTATAAACCTCTATCAAGTCACCCCTCATCCTTCGCCGTTCCAACGAGAAAAGGCCTAGCACCCTCAACCTATCCTCGTACGACCTATTCTCCATTCCAGGCAACATCCTGGTAAATCTTCTCTGCAACCTCTCCAAAGCTTCCACATCTTTCCTAAAGTGAGGCGACCAGCACCGCACACAGTACTCCAAATGTGGCCTAACCAAGGTCCTGTATAGCTGCAACATCACTTCACGACTCTTGAATTCAATCCCTCTGCTAATGAACGCTAATACACCATTGGCCTTCTTACAAGCTCTATCCACCTGAGTGGCAACTTTCAAAGATCTATGAACATAGACCCCAAGATCCCTCTGCTCCTCCACCTTACTAAGAACCCTACCGTTAACCCTGTATTCCGCATTCTTATTTGTCCTTCCAAAATGGACAACCTCACACTTGACAGTGTTGAACTCCATCTGCCACTCCTCAGCCTAGCTCTGCATCATATCGAAGTCCCTTTGCACTTTGCAGCCAACAACAGCCCTCCTCACTATCCACAACTCCACCAATCTTCGTATCTTCTGCAAATTTACTGACCCACCCTTCGACTCCCTCTTCCCAATTAGTTGATCTTGATGTGAGCAAGGACGTAGTATTTAGGATCAAGCTTCCAATGGGGAGGATGTGGGAGACTGACCTGAAGTGAAGTCTAGAGGTAATGACAAAGACATGGATGGGTGTTTCAACAACAGATGAGCTATTAGTGGACTAGAACAGTGTAAGGGACAGGGAAGAGGATTGGTAATAGTGTAGATATGTGGCCTAAAACTCATTGTAGAGTCAACAATGACACTAGCGTTGTCAAATTTTTGTTATACTATTCATTTGCCAGGAGTAATAATGGAGTTGATTGCCATTTACAGGGTTCCCAATTGGGGAAATGATAAAATTTTCTATTAATCTTAAGTACTTTTTTTGATTCTCATCTAAGTCCTTTCTACTGCAGACAGGCATTACGATTGAAGTGACTGAATTTCACCTTAACTTCCTTAATCTGTACTATTAATTCGTTGATTTTTGTGAAAAATTATTTCCTCCTGATCAACAAGTTTGGGATGTTTAATTACAATTTAGGATGGAAGCATTTTTAAATGTGTTCATGTACCTGCTCAAAATTGTGAAGAATTTTAATTAGGGGAAATATGCCACAGGTCAGTGAGTTGGCACTTGAGGGAATTAAGGTAAAATGTTCTTTGAGAGACTATCAGTGGGTTAAGTACAGTTCATTGGATTTTCAATATATTTCAGCTATTATGTAGCCTACGAGAAACAGTAGAAAGACCATCCATGTGGCTTTAAAATAAGTAGATAAATGTGAAAATTAAATAATTGTAAGAAGAGTATGAGTGAAGCATACAAAAATATGAAGGCAGTGACTTCAGTTGAGCCACCGCAAGCTTCATAAATAGCTTCCTGATCTTATAAAATTCTTAACTCAAATCTCCATTCCAATTTGCTGTAAACAAATACCTGCTTCTGTTGGGATAATTAGCAAGTCCCATGATGCTGGTTATAATTAACTTTGTTATTGATGCAAGCAAGTTATGCTGTTGTAAATGTTGTTCCTTATTGGAAGTATGTAATGGCATTTGTTTTGTGTGACCACTTGTAGTTTTTTGATTTACTGAATTCCACGTCAGCTATGTATTGATAGCTAGTTTCTTAACTCAGCATTTTCCTACATTCATTGAGTCACTTTAATGTCTCTTGCATTCTATCTACATAAATGTATAAGCATGTTCCTGTTCTAGCATATTGTTTCATGAATATGATGTCATGAAGGGGTGTGGTCAACTGCAAAGTTATGCATAGAAACTGACAGTGGAACAATTCTGTTGAACCCCATTTCGTTATCGTTGAATTGAAATCTGAAGCCTGAAGTTTTAAACTAAATTGTCTCCATTCTTGGATTTTTGGTTATAACTTTGTTTATGCAGTAAAAGAATCTTACGTTTAAACAACTTTTGAACTTCAGTAGGCTACGGAGGGAAATTGAGCTCAAACATGGAAAATTAGCCATTGATTGGATTTGTATGTTTTGTTTCACTCAACTTAATGAATGATTTCCTCCGTTTTGTGATTCTTCAGGCACAGATATTGGATGCAAACAGTAAGATGTTACTTCAGTGTCAAAACCACCAAGTTAAAAATGGCTTCTGGCTCAATTGGTTTCATTCAAGTGACTTTTTTGAAATGTCATGTATTCTTGGTTCACTGTTGGCATCATCCTGAGTTGTTTTCTTGATCATGTCAATCCCATGATTGCATAATGTCCGCTTAGTGTAGGAAGAATAAAAGCCATATTTGGCTGACAATTTCAGAAATCCATTGGTAAAGAAAGTAATTGCTATAATTTGTCAAAATACTACTGAAATTGAGATTCACAGTGCTTTAGCATCGCTCTGCAATATACTATGACTGCTGAAGTATTCATGTGGTTGGGTGAGGGGGTTATATATTATTGAGGAATGTAAGTGAATTTTAAAGCAAGTAACAAGGAAGTTCAAGGAATTGTATTTATTTGAATGTAATTGCTTTCCCTGAAGTGCTCATCGAGACACTGCACACTAACTTCAATTAGTAAACTCCACAACAACCTGATGAAGGAGTGGCACTGTGAAAGCTAGTGCTTCTAAATAAACCTGCACTTGGGTACATTGGTGTTGTAATTTTTAACTTTGTCCACCCCAGTCCAACACCGGCACCTCCAAGTCATAATTTTATATGAGCATTAATTCAAGTTGCCTTCTCTCATTCGCTCACTGAACTTTCTGCCCAGCGTTCCTGATTGTGATTAATCTTTCCAATTTGTTTCCTGTCCAGCACACCGTTCCCACTGCAGACTGTGCGAGCATATGTGTTCTTGCGACCCCCTTCCCCCCCCACTTCCTCCACTCCACAGATCTCCCTCCAAAATGGCTGTTCCCTTGTGAGAATGGTCTTTGCCTTGCGCCAACTTGTTGTGTATGATTGGATCAACGTCATAACTTTGGAAACTTGGCTGAAGGATAGGTATGCATTCCCCAAAATAAAGCTTTCTTTGTTGGGTATATTTTCCACTTGCTCCATTAAGACTGTGTGGTGGTAGTATCATTGTTTCCCAAATTGTTGCCTGGCACATGCACTGTATGTCTCTAAGTTTTGTTTTCCACCAAATGATCTGTATGTCCTTGCTTAATATGATCTGCCTGTACTGCTCATAAACAAAGCTTTTCACTATACTTAAGTACACATGACAATAAACAAATCAAATCAAATTACAGCTAGGCCGGACACCCTCTACACCTCTGGCAATATCCTCCTATGAGCACCTCACATTGCTCTATTGGTTTCACCTCCATTTAAAATCTTTAATCTTTAGTTGTTGTCCTAATGTGGTAAAAGTTTTCTTTCTGAAATATCCTTGTTTTCCCCCCTCAGCCTCTGCACCAAATTACTTCTAATCGTTGGTGATTTCTTGTCTCCACTTGAATTCATTACGCGTTTTCTCCTGATTTTGTTTTAACTCCCTTAATCTGTTCTTTTGTGTAAAGTCTCCTTGCCATGTTCCAACCTTACTTTCTATGTCAAGTTTTGGGGTAAGAAACAACTCTTGTCCCAATTCACTCATTGCATTCTGACTAATAATATTTCTGCAGCTGCTTGTTTGTATAGATTCACGCTTACCTTTGCCCTAGTCATCAATTAAGTTGTTTTTCTGTGGGCATTCCCATGGTATTCACTTTCTCTTTGTTGACTTGATATGGTAGGCAACTAGATTAGCCATTGGTTTAAGATCTGGCTGGCCCACACAAAATGTTACCAAGCTTTGTGTTAACTGATCACTATTCAAGGGTGATCTTTGAAATCAAAGATACCTGCTGGCCCCTCTCTACTGCAAACTGTCATTACCTTGTCTTCCCTGACATTATTTGATTTCT
This sequence comes from Chiloscyllium plagiosum, assembly GCF_037043375.1. Lineage (NCBI taxonomy): Eukaryota > Metazoa > Chordata > Chondrichthyes > Orectolobiformes > Hemiscylliidae > Chiloscyllium > Chiloscyllium plagiosum. The sequence continues at coordinate 43,939,914 of NW_028270150.1, forward strand.
ATCTCCTCTAAAATAGAGGCCATTCAGTCAGCTGCCTTTGCAGCTTTCCTGTCTAAGCTCAGCAGATGACCGGTCCTCTCAGGTTTTCCCCATGCTGTAGGCCTGAACTTGCAGCTTTCTTTTTCTCTTCTCCCCTTAGGCTGTCCAATCTCCCATTCACTTTGTCAATGAAACCCATTTTCCTACAAACTGCAGACCATCATACTTCCATTCCTTGTTCATTAGCTAATATTTTTCATGAATCTGTCCTCAGGTGCTCTTTCCCCTCTCCCCATTTATTTAAAATTACCTGCTCAAAACTGATCCTAAGTAAGCTGACTATTATCAAACTACTGATTGATCTGCAATCTTCCTTTCCCTTCCTAAGTCAGTTCCTATGGTCTTGCCTTTCAAATTTGTGCCCGTTTTTTTCCAGAGTTTTTTTTTTGCTGAATCTTTCAAGGTAAAGCTCATGTGACTGTGACCAAACATGTAAATTTACCATCCCCATTTTTCTTGACATAGCTGTAGACCTTTAGAAAGAGGATTACATATTTATCTTCCGATGTCTATTCTTTGTGCTTCATTTGGGTAGATTTTAAATATTTAATGATGGCCTGAATCATTTACGTTGATATATCTTCCTATTCTTGTACTCTTATTTCTGGTAACTATGGAGAGAATAGGGCCCCTCAAAGATCAGCAAGGCAGCCTTTGTGTGGAGTTGCAGAAAATGGGGGAGATACTAAATGAGTATTTTGCATCAGTAATTACTGTGGAAAAGGATATGGAAGGTATAGAGTGTAGGGAAGTAGATGGTGACACCTTGCAAAATGTCCATATTACAGAGCAGGAAGTGTTGGATGTCTTGAAATGCATAAAGATGGATAAATCCCTAAGACCTGATTAGGTGTACCATGAAACTCTGTGGGAAGCTAGAGAAGTGATTGCTGGGCCTCTTACTGAGACATTTGTATTATCGATTAGTCACAGGTGAGGTGCTGGAAGACTGGAGGTTGGCTAACATGGTGCCACTGTTTAAGAAGGGTAGTAAGGACAAGCCAGGGAACACTAGACCAGTGAGCCTGACGTCAGTGATGGGCAAGTTGTTGGAGAAAATCCTAAGGGGCAGGATGTACATGTATTTGGAAAGGCAAGAACTGATTAGGGATAATCAACATGACTTTGTGCATGGGAAATCATGTCTTTCACACTTGAGTTTTTTTGAAGAAGTAACAGAATAATTGAAGGCAGAGCAGTAGATGTGATTTATATGGACTTCAGTAAGGTGTTCGACAATGTTCCCCATGGGAGACTGATTAGCAAGGTTAGATCTCATGGAATACAGGGAGAACTAGGCATTTGGATACAGAACTGGCTCAAAGGTGGAAGACAGGGTGGTGGTGGAGGGTTGTTTTTCAGACTGGAGGCCTGTGACCAGTGGAGTGCCACAAGGATCGGTGCTGGGTCCTCTACATTTTGTCATTTACATAAATGATTTGGATGCGAGCATAAGAGGTACAGTTAGTAAGTTTGCAGATGACACCAAAATTGGAGGTGTAGTGGACAGCGAAGGAGGTTACCTCAGATTACAACAGGATCTTGACCAGATGGGCCAATGGGCTGAGAAGTGGCAGATGGAGTTTAATTCAAATAAATGTGAGGTGCTGCATTTTGGGGAAGGCAAATCTTAGCAGGACTTGTACACTTAATGGTAAGGTCCTAGGGAGTGTTGCTGAACAAAGAGACCTTGGAGTGCAGGTTCATTGCTCCTTGAAAGTGGAGTCGCAAGTAGATAGGATAGTGAAGGTGGTGTTTGGTATGCTTTCCTTTATTGGTCAGAGTATAGAGTACAGGAGTTGGGAGGTCATGTTGCAGCTGTACAGTTCATTGGTTAGGCCACTGTTGGAATATTGCGTGCAATTCTGGTCTCCTTATCGGAAAGATGTTGTGAAACGTGAAAGGGTTCTGAAAAGATTTACAAGGATGTTGGCAGGGTTGGTGGATTTGAGCTGTAGGGAGAGGCTGAACAGGCTGGGCTGTTTTCCCTGGAGCGTTGGAGGTTGAGGGGTGACCTTATCGAGGTTTACAAAATTGAGGGGCATGGATAGGGTAAATAGACAAAAGTCTTTTCCCTGGGGTCGGGGAGTCCAGAACTAGAGGGCATAGGTTTAGGGTGAGAGGGGAGTGATTATGAAAGAGACCCAAGTGGCAACTTTCATGCAGAGGGTGGTACATGTATGGAATGAGCTGCCAGAGGAAGTGGTGGAGGCTGGTACAATTGCAACATTTAAGAGGCATTTGGATGGGTATATGAATAGGAAGGGTTTGGAGGGGTATGGCCCAGGTGCTGTCAGGTGGGACTAGAATGGGTTGGGATATCTGGACGGGTTGGACCTAAGGGTCTGCTTCCATGCTGTACATCTGACTCTATAGTGTTATCCAAAGATGTATCTTGACACCTCTAATTTCTTATCAGCATTTTACCCTTTGTTACAGTACCACAAATTACAGCACAAGGGTGGCACGGTGGCACAGTGGTTAGCACTGCTGCCTCACAGCGCCAGAGACCCGGGTTCAATTCCCGCCTCAGGCAACTGACTGTGTGGAGTTTGCACGTTCTCCCCGTGTCTGTGTGGGTTTCCTCCGGGTGCTCCGGTTTCCTCCCACAGTCCAAAGATGTGCAGGTCAGGTGAATTGGCCATGCTAAATTGCCCGTAGTGTTAGGTAAGGGGTAAATGTAGGGGTATAGGTGGGTTAAGCTTCGGCGGGGCAGTGTGGACTTGTTGGGCCGAAGGGCCTGTTTCCACACTGTAATGTAATCTAATCTAATCTAAAGTGTTTGTGTTCTCACCTCTATTTTGCTACCACGTTTCTTGACTGCTCCACTGTAAACCAGACTGTGTGTTCTACACCAGCACTGACAAAGATTTTCTCAAATATTTGGAAGATGAAAGATCAATCTTTGCCCACAGCAAATTCTCCCTCTCTCTCCCTTTCCCTGACTAAACCACATGCTTTGTAACCAGAGTCCCATATTTGGCTGAGTTAAACTTTTGGGTCACATTTTTCTGTGCCCATAGTTGTGAAAGTCTATTTCCGCCTCACTAAGATTGCTGACTCTATTCTTGCCTCATCTTGCTACTGTTGAAATCCTTATCCTCCAGTATGTTCTTAGCTAGCCTACTAGTTCTTTTCTCTGTAAATTTGAACTTATCCAGAACTCTCCTGTGTGCTTGCTTGCACCAGGCCCTGTTCACCTATCGTGTTTCTGCTCGCTGAAATACATTGGCTTTCAATCCAGCGAGGCCTCCATTACAAAATTGTCATTAGTGTTTCCAGATCTTCTCATTGCCTTGCTGTTCCTAAATCTTTAGTCTTTCAGCCCCACAATACTCTGATATCCATGCTCCTTTAATTCTAAGCCTCTTGGGCACCCTCAATAATAATTGCCCTAACATTTCAGCTGCATGGTCTCTAACCTCTGAAATTCACACAGCCTGTTTATCCATTTTTTATTTTTAACATGCTTCTTGAAGCCTACCTCTTTCATCAAACATTTAGCTATTGGCTTTAATACTGCTTTTTTATGGCTTAGTATCAAATTTTAACTTATGGGCCTGTGAAGCCTTGAGTTTTGTTTTTGCTAAAGGTGCTGTATAAACGTTCTGTTGGAAAGCATTGCAGTGTAGCAAGATGTGCATACATGTAATTTCCCTGTAATTGGATTTTTTTTTTGATTTATGCACTCCTCTGGAAAAGCCTGGAGTCATGAATTGTAGCTGGAGAGGCTGAACAAGCTGGGGCTGTTTTCCTGGAGCATCGGACACTGAGGGGTGACCTTATAGAGGTTTACAAACTTGGGCATGGACAGGATAAATAGACCAAGTCTTTTCCCTGGGGTCGGGGAGTCCAGAACTAGAGGGCATACGTTTAGGGTGAGAGGGGAACGATATAAAAGAGACCTCAGGGGCAACTTTTTCATGCAGAGGGTGGTATGTGTATGGAATGAACTGTCAGAGGAAGTGGTGGAGACTGGTACAATTGCAACATTTAAAAGGCATTTGGATGAGTATATGAATAGGAAGAGTTTGGAGGGATATTAGCTGGGTGCTGGCAGGTGTGACTAGATTGAGTCGGCATGGATGGGTTGAACCGAAGGGTCTGTTTCCATGCTGTATGTCTCTATAACTTTATCTGAGTGGCCCCTTTGTACTGATTGGACTGAAATGTACATTTAAAATCTGCCTTCACAAGTGGATAGGATGGTCCAGAAGGCAGATTCATGACGTCCATCCCGGCATAGGGTATAAAAGTTGGCAAATTATGTTGGAACTTTATAGAACTTTAATTAGGCTGCATGTGAAAATTGTGTATAGTTCTGGTCATCATACTACCAGAAACATATGAAGACTTTGGAGCAGGTACAGATACTGGAGGACATTAACTACGAGGAGAGATTGGACAAACACGGTTTGTTTTCATTTGAATATCTGAGGATGAGGGGCAACCTGAAAGAAGTTTTGGAAATTGAGAGGCATGGTTACAATGGATTGTCTTTTTCCCAAGTAGAAATGTCAATCACTACTAGGGGTCGCAGGTTTAAGGTAATGGGGTACATTTCTAAGAAAATGTTAGAGGCAAGTTTTTTTTTAGAGGGAAGTAAGTATCTGGAATGTGCTACCAGTGGAGGTGGATAAACCAACAACGATTGTGGCATCTTGACCGGTGAATAGGCAGGGAATAGAAGGATGAAGACTGCATTGAGGCAAAAGGTTATTGTTTAGAACGGCATTGTGTTGGGGCAGTCTTGGTGGGTTGAGGGGCCTGTATCTACGCTGTACAGTTCTTGGTTCGTTTTTCATCAAACTGCATGAAGTTACTTAAACCAGTTGCCTGTAACTAAACAATATGCAAAGCTCCATCTGGTATGGAGTGACAACATGCCTGAAAACCCAGTTGAAACCATTTTTAAAAAAAAAGTAAGGTCTCTATAGTTTGAATTAACTGTTCTACCAGCTTTGTACATGCATGTGAAACAGTGGTATCAATAACTCCCTGCAACCCATTCCACTACTTTTTATATTTTTGTTTTAGCGATGTGCAGTTTGATGTTGCACAGATACATCCAATCCAGATTTTAAGTCTTCCATGTTGTAGCGAACAACTTTTAATGAATCCATATGCAGTAGTCGTGCTGCCTCTCTGTTTAGCATATCTTGTCTCAAACTGGATGATTTTATGCTGATTTATTAGCTTAAACAAATGTGACAGCAGTATAATGGCCAAATGTAGGAAATAATAAATCTGCAGGACCTGGTCAGGTGTATCTCAGGACTTTAGGGGAAGCGAGGGAAAAAATTGCGAGGCCATAGTGTTGACATTTGTATCATTGACAGCCACTGGAGAGGTACCAGAAGACTGGAGGGTGGCTAATGTTGTGCTATTATTTCAGAAAGGCGCAAGGGAAAGCCAGGGAAATACAGATCAGAGAGCTGATAGTTGTTAATAAGGTTACATCACTTGGGATCCAGGAAGAGTAGGCAAATTGAATAGACAATAGGTGCAGGAGTAGGCCATTCTGCCCTTCGAGCCTGAACCACTATTCAATATGATCATGGCTGATCATCCTTAATCAGTATCCTTTTTCTGTCTTATCTCCATAACCCTTGATTCCACGATCCTTGAAGCTCTATCCAACTCTTTCTCAAATGAATCCAGAGACTGGGCCTCCACTGCCCTCTGGGGCAGAGCATTCCACACAGGCACCACTCTCTGGGTGAAGAAGTTTCTCCTCATCTGTCCTAAATGGTCTACCCCATGTTTTTAAGCTGTGTCCTCTGGTTCGGCACTCACCCATCAGTGGAAACATGTTTCCTGCCTCCAGAGTATCCAATCCTTTAATAATCTTATACGTCTCAATCAGATCCCCTCTCGGTCTTCTAAACTCAAGGGTATACAAGCCAAGGGTATTCAGTGTAAGGTAGTCGCGCTATTCTGGGAATTGACCTCGTGAACCTACGCTGCACTCCCTCAATAGCCAGAATGTCTTTCCTCAAATTTGGAGACCAGAACTGCTCACAGTACTCCCAGGTGTGGTCTCACCAGGGCCCCGTACAGCTGCAGAAGAACCTCTTTGCTTCTATACTCAATTCCTCTTGTTATGAAGGCCAGCATGCTATTCGCCTTCTTCACTACCTGCTGTACCTGCATGCTTACCTTTATTGACTGGTGTACAAGAACAACCAGATCTCTTTGTACTGCCCCTTTACCTAAATTGATTCCATTTAGGTAGTAATCTGTCTTCCTGTTCACGCCACCAGAGTGGATAACCATACATTTATCCACATTAATCTGCATCTGCCATGCATCTGACCACTCACCTAACCTGTCCAGGTCACCCTGTAATCTCCTAACATCCTCCTCACATTTCACCCTGCCACCCAGCTTAGTATCATCAGCAAATTTGCTAATGTTATTACTAATACCATTACAAAATTGGCTTGTTGGTAGGAGACGCAGGATGGTGGTAGAGGGTTGTTCACATCAGAGGCCTTTAGCCAAAGGTGTGCTGCAAGGATTGGTGCTGCATCCACTATTGTTTGTCATTTATCTAAATAATTTGGATGCGAATAAAGGAGGCATGGTTAGTAAGTTGGAGAATGGCACCAAAATTGGTGGTGTAGTGAAGAAGGTTATAGAGCACATTGGGATCTTGATCACCTGGGCCAGTGGGCCAAAGAATAACATGAGTTTAATTCTGATAAATGTGAGGTGTTGCGTTTTTGGTAAGACAAATCAGGGCAGGGCTTGTATGGTTAATGGTAGGGCCCTGGCAAATGTTGTCAAAGAGACCTGGGATGCAGGTTTATAGATTTTTGAAATTGGTGTCACAGATAGACAGGATGGCAAAGGTGGTGTTTGGCACGGTTGTCTTCATTGGTCAGAGCATTGAGTACAGGAATTGGACAGCCATGTTACAGCTGTAATAGGCACAGGACAATTCTGGTCACCCTGCTAGAGCAAGGATGTTATTAAACTTAAAGTGCAAAAAAGATTTACAAGAATGTTACTGAGACTGGAAGGTTTGAGTTATTAGGAGAGAGAGTCAGGCCATTGATAATGTTTGATTGCAATTCAGTTTGTCAGATCAGTTCCCACCTGATTTGGCATCTGTTGGGGTGGCACACTGCCTGTGAATTAGCACTGCTGCCTCACAGCTCCAGCGACCTGGGTTCAATTCCTTGAGTGACTCTGAATTTTGCATGTTTTCAATGTCCGAGTAGATTTCCTCCCACAGTCCAAATATGTGCAAATTAGATGGGTTGGCCACGCAAAGTTGTCCTTTGTGTCGAGGGCTGTGCATGCTAGGTGTATTAGCCATGACAAATGCAGGGTTGTGGGATAGGTAGGGGTCTGGGTAGAATGCTGTTTGGAGAATGTGTGTAGACTTCATGAGCCAAATGGCCTCTTCCTGCTCTGTAGGAATTCTGATTTTGAGAGGGTGGATAGGCTGAGACTTTCCCTGGAACTTAGGAGGTTGAGGAGTGATCTTATAGAGGTGGACTCGGACTCCTGGCCTCGGCGAAGCCTGGTGTGATCTGGGTTGGAAAGTCTGCTGTTCTGAACTTATTTTTCTACTATTCTAATTTTTTTTTCCCCTTAAAAATCCATACTTCGGTACCTTGAGATGGCACTGTTAGTGACCACTTGTAAATGTTTCAATGTACTCATGAGTATGTGTGACAATAAAGTTAATTAAATTCAACTCTATAATCTGTTTGTGTGTTTGGGAAAAATAGTATTCTTATTTTCCAAAGTATTTCTGTTATTACTCCTGATTCACTTTGAAGAAAAATTTGGACAAAGAAGTTGGTGCCTGATCAGTTTGAAAGTTTGATTTATCCCACAAGAAAATTGTCACTGATTTTCATTCAGTAACCAAGATTAGTGGATATCTTATTGCAGAAAACCTTTTTTTTGTTTGATAACGAGCCCCTTTTGATAGTTCCTGTTTTATATTATAGGAATCTACAGGCTTGAATCTCTAAGCTCTATTATTGAACTGCTTCTGAAAGCTATTAAAAGGTTTACTTTCCTGTTTGACTGGATTAGACGTTTACTGCAAATGTGTATGAAATCCTTCTTGTAATGTTTTGTGTAATAAAGCACCTTTTTTTTAGTCTTGATTTAATTTATATAAAGTTATCAGTTAACTGACCTGAATGCATTTCCCTGCTTATCTGTATAAACTTTATCAAAGTTGCAACATTCACAGTTGTTGCAGAGAATGAACTCCAAGAAAATATTAACCATTCAGCTCCCAAAGGAGATTGGCAGGACTCTGGAGCATAAACTTTCAAAAGTGAATTTGGGTGATCTTACTCAGAGGAATGTTCAAACAAAAACTTTAGTCAATTTTTCATAGAAAATTGTGGAAGCAGGCCATCTGACTGAATCTATGCAGAGTAACTCAGCCAGACCCATTTCCCTACATTTCCCCTACTGCTGCACCTAATCTATACATCCCTGAACACTGGGCAATTTAGTATGGCCAATTCACCTAACCAGCACATCTTTGGACTGTGGGAGGAAACCAGAGCACCCCTGGAGGGGACCCATGCAGACATGGGAAGAATGTGCAAACTCCACACAGACAGTTGCCCAAGGCTGGAATTGAACCCGTGGTCCCTGGCAATGTGAAGCAGCAGTTTTAACCACTGAGCCACCGTACAGCCCTTATTTATTTGATAAATTGGTCAAATCACTGTTTACTGTTGAAGCAAAGACTGATTTGAAATATGCTCTTTCTGTTTTGTAAAAGAAAGCTATTTGGTTAAACTTTAACAAAATAGGAAGAGAGATAATGTCTTGATACGTACACTGGAAAAGTTTAAAAATTGCTTAAAAAATTAATTAACTTCTGGAAAAAAAAAACTTGGAATTGCGATTCTGAAATTCAATAAAGTCTGTTCCCATCATAACTTGTAAAAGAGCCCAATAAAGTTGCAATCATTCTGAAAGCTGTTAAGATGGAAGTACTGATTCCTGCAATACTGGAAACTCTAAAACCTTGTTGGAACTAACTAACATTTTTTTATTGAGTCAATAAACTGCAAAGTTTGGTCTCTGATTGCAAAGTCAGAATGAAATTGCTGAGTGGATTAAAATGAACAGTGACACTTGATGTGTTTTAGGAATACAAAGCTTTCCCCTTTGCAATTTTTTTTCTTGTTAACCATACAGTCAAAGACACTGATTAAGCAACTTCCTTTGTGCTGCCTAACCTGTTGAGTTACTTTTTTATAGATTAGATTCCCTACAGTGTGGAAACAGGCCCTTCGGCCCAACAAGTCCACACCAACCCTCTGAAGAGCAACCCACCCAGACCCATTCCCCTACATTCACCCCTGACTAATGCACCTAATACTATGGGCAATTTAGCATGGCCAATTCATGTAACTTGCACATCTTTGGACTGTGGGAGGAAACCGGAGCACCCGGAGGAAACCCACACACTGGGAGAACGTGCAAACTCCACACAGACAGTTGCCTGAGGTGGGAATTGAACCAGGGTCCTGGAGCTGTGAGGCAGCAGTGCTAACCACTGAGCCACCGTGCTAGCCTCTTTCCACATTTTCCATTTGCTTGCAACGTTGCATATCTTCTAAAGATTTGTAACTTAGAGTCATAGAGATATACAACATGAAACAGACCCTCCGGTCCAACCCATCCATGCAGACCAGTTATCCCAACTCAATCTAGTCCCACCTGCCAGCACCCGGCCCATATCCCTCCCAACCCTTCCTATTCATACACCCATTCAAATTCCTCTTAAATGTTGTAATTGTACCAGCCTCCACCACTTCCTCTGGCAGCTCATTCCATACACGTACCACCCTCTGCATGAAAAAGTTGCCCCTGAGGTCTCTTTTATATCTTTCTCCTCTCACCCTAAACGTATGCCCTCTAGTTCTGGACTCCCCGACACTCCAGGGAAAAGACTTTTCCTATTTACCCTATCCATGCCCCTCATAATTTTGTAAACTTCTATAAGGTCACCCCTCAGCCTTCGACGCTCCAGGGAAAACAGCCCCAGCCTGTTCAGCCTCACCCTATAGCTCTCATCCTCCAACCCTGGCAACATCCTTAAATCTTTTCTGAACCCTTTCAAGTTTCACAACATCTTTCCGATAGAAAGGAGACCAGAATTGCACGTAATATTTCAACAGTGGCCTAACCAATGTCCTGTACAGCCGCAACATGACCTCCCAACTCCTGTACTCAATAATCTGACCAATAAAGGAAAGCATACCAAATGCCACCTTCACTATCCTATCTACCTGCGACTCCACTTTCAAGGAGCTCTGAACCTGCACTCCAAGGTCTCTTTGTTCAGCAACACTCCCTAGGACCTTACCATTAAGCGTATAAAATCCTGCTAAGATTTGCTTTCCCAAAATGCAGCACCTCTCATTTATCTGAATTAAACTCCATCTGCTACTTCTCAGCCCATTGGCCCATCTGGTCAAGATCCTGTTGTAATCTGAGGTAACCCTCTTCACTGTCCACTACACCTCCAATTTTGGTGTCATCTGCAAAGTTACTAATTGTACCTCTTGTGCTCGCCTCCAAATCACTTACGTAAATGACAAAAAGTAGAGGACCCAGCATCCCTGTGGCACTTTTGTCTCTATTTAGTATCTCTGCCACTGAGTTTGTTGTTATTTATTGCTTAAAAGTAAATTAATAACTTTCTTATTTGTTGTTTGACTGATGTGAGCATTGAGGAGAAAGTGAGGTCTGCAGATGTTTGCTTGTTTGCCTTCAGTCCTATTAGTTTATCAAATACTTTATCCCTCATGACAGAAACTGTTCAAAGACCTTTCCTCAATTAGTACCTTGTATTTCTAATATCTTTGGAATATTTATAGTCCAGGAGAAAGTGAGGGCTGCAGATGCTGGAGATCAGAGCTGAAAATGTGTTGCTGGAAAAGCGCAGCAGGTCAGGCAGCATCCAAGGAACAGGAGAATCGACGTTTCGGGCATAAGCTTAGGATGCTGCCTGACCTGCTGCGCTTTTCCAGCAACACATTTTCTGATGTGAGCATTGTCTTATGAAGATAGGTTGGACATGCTGGACTCATTTCTGCTAGAGTTTGGAGTGAGAGGAGACATGATTGCAATGTATAAGATTGAATGAATGGTTTTGGAAGAATATTTCCTCTTGAGGATGAGCCCAGAACGGGGAGCCACTTGTGTAAAATTTGCGATTGTCCTTTCAGGTTAAAGGTGAGGGGAATCTTTTTTTTTCCCCAAGGGTTGTATAGCTTTGAAACAAAGGTCTTGTCTCCACCACTTCGAGGCAAAATTTGGTAGAATCTTGAGCAGTGAAGTGGTGTTGTTTCTGATTAAATGGAAAAGTAGTTTGGAAATACATTGTTGCTTCAAATTCCATTTATCAGTCATGATCTTGAATGGTGATACAGGGCTTCAAAGGCCAAATGGTCCAATTCTGCTTTTATTTCATATGTTTATTTTAATACGGCATTCTTGAAACAACATGCTTTGTTTTAGATTAAATTCCCAGCACAGTGTGGAAACAGGCCCTTTGGTCCAACCAGTCCACAACGACCCTCCGAAGAGCAACCCGCCCAGACCCATTTTCCTCTAACTAATGCACCTAACACTGGGCAATTTAGCATGGCCAATTCACCTGAACTGCACATCTTTTGGACTGTGGGAGGAAACCAGAGCACCTGGAGGAAACCCATGCAGACATGGGGAGAATGTGCAAACTCCACACACACAGTCATCCGAGGCTGGAATCCGCCCTGGGACCCTGGGGCTGTGAGGCAGCAGTGCTAACCGCTGAGCCACCGTGCCGATTAGATTCCTTACAGTATGGAAACCGGACCTTCGGCCCAAAAACTCCACACCAACCCTCCAAAGAGTAACCCACCCTGACCCATTTCCCTCTAACTAATGCACCTAACACTATGGGCAATTTAACATTGCCAATTCACCTGAACTGTACATCTTTGGACTGAGAGGAAACCCACACGGACACTGGGAGAATGTGCAAACTCCACACAGGCAGTCACCCGGGTTTTGAGAACATACTGATTGCAAGTAAATTAATATTTTGTTGCAGGGCAATTAAAAAAATTCAACATGCAATTTATCTTAATGATTCAATGCATTAGAATAATTCGGGATTATATATTTTAAGAGGAGATATTTCCCAAGAAAGTTTTGGAAATATAGAGGCAAGTCACCCTGTTCGGTTCTTCAACACCATCTAGCAGCTTGCTTAAATGTGGTAGATACCTGGGAGCAGATAATCTGCCTGCCCTGTGAGTCTGAAATTGAAACACCTATTCATGGAAGAAAATAACTGCCAAATTAACAATGTATGAAATCGACTGACATGAATCTGATTAGATTTGAGAAACCATCATAGGGAAGAGATTAGAAGCTATGAAACACATTGTGATTGTACGTAGAAAATTTCAAGATAATCAAGCAAAGTCAATGTAGTTTTGTGAACGAGAAATCCAGTTGAACCAATTTGGAGTTCTTTGCAGAAGTAATATGCTGTGGTTGAAGGGGAACGTGTGAGTATACTGGAGTTGGATTTCCACAGATCATTTGATGATGTGCTATATTAAGTTTATTGCAGAACATAAATGCTCATAGTGTTGTGAAATATATCTTTAGCATGGTTCAAAGAATAACTGGCTTATAGGAAATAGATTTTCTGGTGAGGTGTAACAAGTGGTGTTCTACAGGGATCAGTGCGAGGATATTAACTGGCCACAATTTATAGAAATGACTTGAGTGAAGGAACTGAATATGTTATTGCTAAATTGCTGATGACCTGCAAGTAGGGAAGTAAGTTGTGAAGAGGACATGAAACTACAAAGCGATATACTGTAGATAGGTTAAGTGAGCAAAGATTAGGTAGATGGAATGTAATGTGGGAAAATGCAAATTGTTTATTTAAGCAGGAAGAATTAAAAAGAGTATGTCATCTATGTGGAAGGATCTGTGTATCCTAGTGCATGGTTGTCAAGATCTGTATGCAGGTACAGCTAGTATTTATGAATACTAATAGGATGTATTCATTTATTGCAAGGGTAGTTTATTACAAAGTTAAGGAGTTATGCTTCAATTATACAGTGTATTGGTGCGACCACGTATGGAATGCTGTCTACCGTACTGGTCTCCTCATTTAAGGAAGTATCGGGTAATCTGAGTTTTAATTGAATTTGGATGAGGCTTATGGCTGACAACTCTTAATTTGTGTTCACTATAACAGCTGTTTTTCAGTGTTTCTGCTTCTACTTAGTTTCAAGTTACTCTTAAATGTCAATAGTTGAAGCAGAGGAATTAATTGCAAATTTGTAATATTCTACCAGTGGTTGTTTGAGAAATTTTACATCAGTATTCAAGTAGAAGCTGCCTCATTACTGTAAAAACCGATAACACTGAATTGAGTTGCCATATTGTAGCCATGCTGATGTGGAAGAAAAAATTTAGGCAAATATTGGTAATAAAGTTGTGCAAAGCAATTGTGATTGGAACACCACATGATCCCTATAATTTACATACCATCACTGAATGGTAACATTGAGGGTTACCATAGAACAGCACTTGAACTGGACTAACCAGATAAGATGGGCATTAAGAGGTGGTCAGAGGCTAGGCTGTAGCAACTAACTCACCTCTTGATTCCCCAAGGTCTGTCCACTATTTACAAGGTATGAGTGCACTGGAATGCTTTCCATTTGTCTGGATGTGTATGGTTGTAAGAACACTCCAGCTTGACATTGCCCAGTTTCATTGGCACAAATCCACCATCTCCACCATCACTCAGCATGAGCAATATGTACTGTCTGCAAGATGCACTGCAGAAATTTGCCAAACATCCTTTAGACGGGACCTTTCAAACCCACAGCCAACTCCAACTAGAGGATAAATTCAGCAGATTTAGGGGAACAGACATCTGCAAGTTCCCTTCTGGGCCAGTCACCATCCTGATTTGGAAATATATCATTGTCCTTTAAATGTTGCTGTGTCAAAATCCTGGAATTTCCTAACAGCATTTGGATCTACCGATGGCACATGAACTGCAATGGTTTAAGAAGGTAGCTGACCACCATTGCCACCTCAAAGGCAACTAGGAGGCAGTAAAAAATGATGGCCCAGCCAGCAACACCCACATCCCATTAGCGAATAAAAAAGAAAACAATAAAGGTAATGCAGACGAGGAAATAACTTGGCCTGAAATAGTGATTATTGAGGAATGTTTAATATAAAGTCTAAAGTATTATTCAGAATTTCAAATAATTCAATGAGTCCTAATTAGAATCCTGAAGTTTATATAACTTCAAAAGTACTGAAAGGTCCTTTTGAAGTGTCACGGCATTTTACTGAAGAAAATTGGTTAGAGAAAGTGAGGACTGCAGAAGCTGGAGAGTCTGAGTCAAAAAGTATGGCGATGGAATATCCTCGCTCAGTACAGCTGTAATGCTATCCCTTATTAAAGACGCCACTTTTCCCTCCTTTCTTACTTCCCTTTCTGTCCTTCCCATATCCTGGAACATTAAGCTGCCAGTCCTTTCCATCCCTCAGCCATGTTTCTGTAATTGCTATGATATCCCAGTTCCATATTCTTAACTATGCCCTGAGTTCATCTGCCTTCCCTGTTGGTCCTCTTTCATTGAAATAAATGCAGTTTAATTTATCAGTCCTACTTTGTTCTTTTGCTTTGTCCTTGCCTGCCCTGACGGTTTGACTCACTACTTTTCTCAGCTGTACCAGTCTCAAATTGATCTCTTTCCTCACTATCTCCCTCTGTCTCTTCTCTCTTTCCCCACCCCTGTTTAATTACTAGTTTAATTCCTCCCAACTTGCTCTTATGAATTCCTCATTGCCTCTAACTGTCACTCCAACCAATCCATTCAGTCTGATGAATTCACAACAAAAGGCATTTATTGCATATATAACCTTCAGTAACACACAAACTCTCCCTGAACTCCCACATCCAACAAGAAGAGCACATCACTCTAATCAGGGTTGTTTCTGCTTCCAATCTGCAGACCCACAAAATAGCACATCTTATTCCTCTACAAAACGCTGCTCCAGGCTAACTTAATGGCTTATTTTTATGTTTAATCAATAGGCATATCTCTAAAATATATAACCAAGAAAGAACCCACTCTAATCGCTACTGTAGATTAATTGCAAGACTTAAAACTATTCACTTATCTGTTTCTGTGCTGTGACCTCTCCCAAACAGGTTCCTCCCAAGATCAGTTGTGAATTTCAATGTTAATTTTCATCTATGCACTCCGATATCCAGCGATACATAAATTCAATGGCAAAGGCAATAACTGTGCATGTTCACTGCTGTGTCAGTTTCTCTCTCGCTCTGTTGCTGTGTTGTGAATGTGTATAGGGTATGAGCAGGCAGGGAAAGAGTTAAGTTCTGAGTTTTGTGAAACGAGATTCAGCTGAGCATGACTGAGATCAGATAAGAACTCAGTTAACAACCGGGTGCTGGAGGCAAGGGTAATAGGATGACAAGTTTGAAAAGCAGTCATTATGTAGAGCTATTTAATATTATTGGAAGCACCTCAGTATTTAAGGTCAGTTAATAAGGTGAACAGTATTCATTATGTGAGGCCAGTTACGCATTGTGTAACTGCAGATGGCTTAATCTTTACTGTTGATGCTCGCTGATTGTAATGGTCACTCAATCAATATGTATATTGCCTTATTTGGATGCTCCTCCCTGTAAAATGACTATAAAGTTCATGGAGAAACTGCTGTTCCAGAGAAGACCGTGAACTCATCCTTGTGCACTTGGGCAATTGTTTTCTCTCCCTCCAGGTCCCAGAATAAAGATGGAGGTAAAACTATTGTCTCTGAGCATTTTGCTTTGACTTGGGACAGGGGGAAAGGGGCAGCTCTCGCTCTCCCCTGCTCTGACATTGACTCTTTTTTTTCTCTATAGTTCCAGAAAATGCAACGCATATAAAACAGTAATTGCTGCTCCTTGAATTTGAGGAAAACCCCTCCAACGCCTAAAATAACACCTCAAGAAAGGAACAGCCTGTTACAGCCAGAATTTTTTCCCATCCTCCAGCTTGCATTTTTGTAATTGAGGGGACTCAAGGGTTCAGAATTGGAAGAACATGTATTGTGGGAGGTTGTAGAGATAAAGGAGGTTTTAGATGCACATGGAAGAGATCATGAGAAAAAAATTGTTTTAAAATTGAGGCATTGCTTAATTGGAAGACAAAGTAAGCCATCAAGTACAAGATTATGTGAGACCTGGTGTGAGTTGTGATTAGAATTGTGGAAGATGGAGCATTTCTAGAATCATTAAAATCCCTACAGTGTGGAAGTAGGCCACGTGGCCCATTTGAGTCCACACCAACCCTCTGAACAGCATCTCACCCACCCCATCCCTGTAACACTGCATTTCCCATGGCTAATACACTAGCATGCACATCTCTCTACATTATATGGGCAATTTTGCATGGCCAATCCACTTAACCTGCACATTTTTGGACTGAGGAAACCAGCAAACCCAGAAACCCCACACAGATGCTGGGAGAATGTGCAAACTCTACACAGACTTTTGACTGAGGCTGGAATTGAACCTCGATCCCTGGCACTGAGGCAGCAATGCTAACCACTGAGCCACTGTGCTGCCCTGACTAGACAGATAAAATATTCTAAGACATGAGAAAAGGTTTTACTAGCAAATGATCTGTGGTGGTGAAGAGTCCAGCAATAACATAGTATCAGGCTGCCTCAACTGTGCCCTAGATATGTGGTTGGAAGTTCATCTTGATCGTGTGTGATACCTAAGTTGCCTATGGTCTTGTCTATCTTTGAACGTTTACGAGGGAGAGGAATGGAATTTATTGTAATGATTAAAGACCATGGCTGAAATCTCTCAAATATTTAATTGGAAATTTCTGCCCATCTACTGGGTGTTGAACAAACTGTCTGCCAATGAGGATACAATAGATGAGGTGGAATTGAATTAAAGCTTTCCCAGTCTGACTTTGTTTTTTGAAAGATGATGCTAAAGGTTAGGGTGTAGATAAGAAATTGGGAAGACCAGATCTTGGTTCTTGATCACCAAAATCAATTTTTTGGAAGTAGGCAGAGCAGCTGATGCAGTTAGTTCTTTCTAAGCTATGACTGGATGGCTAAGAATGGTGAGCAAATTCCTAATTAGTTGGGTGACATGTTAAAGGAAGGTGGTGTGGTCAATGTAAATTTAGGTAGAATTTTTCTTAATAGATGTCAATATGGACATTTTTTTTCCATTAAGCAGCTTATAACTATAGTTTCTAATGAAAACCTCATACCCAAAAGTACCCAGGCTTTGGCGGTGTTTGTGAGGATTGGACAGCTTCAAAGTGCACCCCGTGCCCCCGAAGCAAGACACTGAGACCCAGTATAGTTTTACCTCCACCTTTATTCTGGGCCCTGGAGGGAGAGAGAACGGTTGCCCATGTGCACAGGAACATGAATTCACGGTCTTCTCTGGGACAACAGTTTCTCCATGAGCTATATAGTCGTTTTACAAGATGGAGCATCCAGACAAGGCAACATACGTATTAATTGGGTGACCATTACTGACATTACACACTGAATGCTACCACCTCTTGTTAAATGGCTCGACATAATGACTGCTTTTCCACCTTATTAACCCATTACCCTTTCTTCCAGCACCCCATTATTAACTGTAAGTTCTTAACTGATGAGATTCAGCTGAGCATGAATCATTTATTTCACAAAACTCAGAACTTAACTCTTTCCCTGCCTGCTTATACCCTGTACACATTCTTAAAAGTAGCTGCCGGTCGGGAAGGGAAGTGATTACTATTAGAGTGGGTGTGTTCTAAACCCCAGGTCCTACAAAATAGGGTCTCCTTCCCTCCTCCTTTAACCTTAATTAAGAGTCCATAGACGTGCCACAAAAAGAGGGTCTAAGGAAGTTTAGATCGAAGAGTGAGGCTTCAGCTCAGGAATCTTTGACAAGGAGGTTGAGTGAAGTGATTACACCACAGTTGAAGAGGGTGAAGACATGACTGCCCAGCTGGTTCAGTGCGCTACGTTGTTGATGTGGGAGGTCAACGACTCTGGTGTGTCTGGCTCGTATATGTGTGGAAAATGTGTGCACATTCAGCAATTGACCGAGCATATTGCAGCGCTGACGAAAGAACTCGAAGACCTTAGGCTCATCCGAGAGAAGGAGATCTTTCTGGACAAGACCTTCAGCGATGTTATTACACCAATCATGCCAGAAGAGAGCAGACGATGAGGAAGGCGGAGAGGAGACAGGTGCAAGAGACCCCGGGAGAAGTACCTGTCAGGAACCAGTTGAAGCTTTTGGAAACAGAGACTGATGACACTGCCAGTTCGCAAGGCGACCAAGTTTGTCAATCAAAAGTTGCCGCAGAGGCAGAGTGGAAGAGTCTGACATCGCACAGAGCCGTGGTAATAGGGGACTCCATCGTGAGAGGAACTGACCGGGGTTTTTGTGGCAGCAGACGGGATTTGAGAGTGGTGTGTTGCCTTCCTGGTGCTAGAGTGAAAGACATCGCGGACAGAGTGCAGGAAATCCTCAAGGATGAGGGTGAAGAGCCAGAGGTGGTGGTACATGTCGGCACAAATGATGTCAGGAAGAAGAGGAGGAACATACTACAGCGAGACTTCGGAGAACTAGGAAGAAGGCTGAAAAGCAGGATGTCCAAGATGGTTATCTCCGGTTTGCTTCCAGTTCCTCGGGCTAGTGTGGCCAGAAACAGGGAGATAATGGACTTGAACGTGTGGTTGGGGAACTGGTGCAGGAAGCAAGGATTTAAGTTCTTGGATCACTGGGGTATATTTTGTGGTAAACATAAATTCTACAAGAGAGACGGTTTGCACCTTAATAGGTTAGGGACCAGCATTCTGGCAGGCAGGTTTTCTACTGCAACACCACTACATTTAAACTAAGTAGCGGGGGGGGAGGGGACAAGCTGGATGTTTAAAAAAGAAATTGAAGGGAAAGTTAGAACAAGAGAAGTCAAGAAAGACAACTGTATCAATGAGGCCGAAAACTCGGAAAGGCATCATGCTGTAAGGTTGAGTGAAATAAGGGTTGATGGGAAGGGTGAGAGCAGTAACAAATTAAAAATACTATACATGAATGCACGAAGCATTAGACATAAGATGGATGAGCTTGAGGCTCTTTTGGAAATTGGCAGATACGATATTGTGGGGATAACTGAGACGTGGCTTCAAGTGGACAGGGCCTGGGAAATGAATATTCAAGGATACACATACTATCGTAAGGACAGACTGATGGGCAGAGGGGGTGGGGTGGCCTTGTTGGTAAGGGACGATATTCAGTCCCTTGTGCGGGGGGACCTAGAGTCAGGGGATGTAGAGTCAGTGTAGATAGAGCTTTGAAATACTAAGGGTAAAAAGACCCTCTTGGGAGTCATCTACAGGCCCCCAAACAGTAGCATGGATGTCGGATGTAAGTTAAATCAGGAGCTGAAATTGGCCTGTCGCAAAGATGTCACTACAGTTGTTATGGGGGATTTTAACATGCAGGTAGACTGGGAGAATCAGGATGGTATTGGGCCTCAAGAAAGACTTTGTGGAGTGCCTCAGAGATGGATTCTTAGAGCAGCTGGTGCTGGAGCCGAGCAGGGAGAAGGCAATTCTGGATCTGGTATTATGTAACGAACCAGAATTGGTCAGAGACCTCGAAGTGAAGGAGCCATTGGGAAGTAGTGACCATAATACAATAAGCTTCAATCTGCAATTTGAGAGGGAGAGGGTACAGTTGGAAGTGACAGTACTTCTGTTGAATAAAGGGAACTGTGGAGCTATGAGGGAGGAGTTGGCCAAAGTTCAATGGTGCAATACCTTAGCAGGGATGACCGTGGAGGAACAATGGCGGATATTTCTGTGTATAATGCAGAAGTTGCAGGATCAGTTCATTCCTAAAAGGAAGAAAGATCCCAGGAGGAGGCATGGGCGGCCATGGCTGACGAGGGAAGTAAAGAAACATATAAAGTTAAAAGAGAAAAAGTATAACATAGCTAAGATAAGTGGGAAAACTGAGGACTGGGAAGCTTTTAAAGAGCAACAGAGGATTACTAAGAAGGAAATACGCAGAGGAAAAATGAGGTACGAAGGTAAACTGGCCAAGAATATTAAGGAGGATAGTAAAAGCTTTTTTAGGTATGTGCAAGGCAAAAAAATGGTTAGGACAAAAATTGGGCCCTTGAAGATAGAAACAGGGGAATATATTACTAGGAACAAAGAAATGGCAGAGGAATTAAATGGGTACTTCAGATCTGTGTTAACTGGGGAAGACACAAGCAATCTCCCTGAGGTAACAGTGGCTGAAGGACCTGAACTGAAGGGAATTTATATTTGCCAGGATTTGGTGTTGGAGAGACTGTTAGGTCTGAAGGTTGATAAGTCTCCGGGGCCTGATGGTCTGCATCCCAGGGTACTGAAGGAGGTGGCTCGGGAAATCGTGGATGCGTTGGTGATTATTTTCCAGAGTTCAATAGATTCGGGGTCGGTTCCTGAGGATTGGAGGGTGGCTAATGTTATACCACTTTTTAAGAAAGGTGGGCAAGAGAAAGCAGGAAATTATAGATCAGTTAGTCTGACCTCAGTGGTGGGAAAGATGCTGGAGTCTATTATAAAGGATGAAATTACTGCACATCTGGATAGTAGTAACAGGATAGGACAGAGTCAGCATGGATTTATGAAGGGGAAATCATGCTTGACTAATCTTCTTGAATTTTTTGAGGATGTAACTATGAAGTTGGACGAGGGAAATCCAGTAGATGTAGTGTACCTGGACTTTCAGAAAGCTTTTGATAAAGTCCCACACAGGAGGTTAGTGAGTAAAATTAGGGCGCATGGTATTGGGGGGCAAAGTACTAACTTGGATTGAAAATTGGTTGGCTAATAGGAAACAAAGGGTAGTGATAAACGGCTCCATTTCGGAATGGCAGGCAGTGACCAGTGGGGTACCGCAGGGATCCGTGCTGGGACCGCAGCTTTTTACAATATATGTTCATGATATAGAAGATGGTATCAGCAATAACATTAGCAAATTTGCTGATGATACAAAGCTGGGTGGCAGGGTTAAATGTGATGAGGATGTTAGGAGATTACAGGGTGATCTGGACAAGTTAGGTGAGTGGGCAGATGCAGTTTAATGTGGATAAATGTATGGTTATCCACTTTGGTAGCAAGAACAGGAAGGCAGACTACTACCTAAATGGAAACAATTTATGTAAAGGGGCAGTACAGAGAGATCTGGGTGTTCTTGTACACCAGTCATGAAGGCCAGCATGCAGGTACAGCAGGTAGTGAGGAAGGTTAATAGCATGCTGGCCTTCATAACAAGAGGAATTGAGTATAGAAGCAAAGAGGTGCTTCTGCAGCTGTACAGGGCCCTGGTGAGACCACACCTGGAGTACTGTGTGCAGTTCTGGTCTCCAAATTTGAGAAAAGACATTCTGGCTATTGAGGGAGTGCAGCGTAGGTTCACGAGGTCAATTCCTGGAATGGCAGGATTACCTTACACTGAAAGACTGAAGCCACTGGGCTTGTATACCCTTGAGTTTCGAAGATTGAGAGGGGATCTGATTGAGACGTATAAGATTATGAAAGGATTGGACACTCTGGCAGTAGGAAACATATTTCCACTGATGGGTGAGTGCTGAACCAGAGGACACAGCTTAAAAATACGGGGTAGACCATTTAGGACAGAGCTCAGGAGAAATTTCTTCACCCAGAGAGTGGTGGCTGTATGGAATGCTCTGCCCCAGAGGGCAGTGGAGGCCCAGTCTCTGGATTCATTTAAGAAAGAGTTGGATAGAGCTCTCAAAGATAGTGAAATCAAAGGTTATGGAGATAAGGCAGGAACAGGATACTGATTAGGAATGATCAGCCATGATTATATTGAATGGCGGTGCAGGCTCGAAGGGCAGAATGGCCTACTCCTGTGTCTATTGTCTATAATTTGAAACTTGGGTCCCAGTTGCAAAGGCTGGAAGATTTGATGGCAAGTTATCCCTAGTTTGAAATAATTTTTTTGAATTTGTAGATAAAATCATTTTAAACTAAATATTTAAAAACAATCTCTGATAATTTGGGGAGTAGTGGTGTAGAAAGAGGGTTATATATAGCACAAAAGCTAGCATAATCTTATTGAACTGAATGGCCTATTTATGTTCTCTAAATTAAAGTAATAAGTTCTATGAAATTGGAGGAAATCCTTCCCTGGGAAGTACCAAGAAGCAGAGGGACCTTTGCGTGCATGTCCATTTGTCCCTTAAGGTGGCAGGACTGGTAGATAGTGATTTAAGAAGTTGAATGGGATACTTACCGAGGGATATAAACTTTAAGAGCAGCGATGTTATGCTGAAAGTGTATTAAAAAGTTGGTTAGGACAGAGCTAGAATATTGTGTGCAATTCTGAAATCTACACTATGGAATAGATGGGATTGCATTGGAAAGGGTTCAGAGGAGGTTTACTGGGATTTTGCCTGGGTTTGGAGATGTTTTAAAGCTATGAAGAGATTTGATAGATTGGATTATTTTCCTCTGAGCAGAGGAGACTGAGGGGAGAAACTTGATTGAAACGCATAAAGTTTGAGGAGGATGGAGCGAAAGGAACTTTCCTCTTGGTGGAGGGTCAATGACCAGAAGTATAGATTTAAGGTAAGAGGCAGGAGATTTATAGAGGATGACTTTTTTCGCCAAGAGGATGATGGGAATGTAGAACACCCAGTTTGCAACTCTCCACATGTAAGAAGTATGTGGATGTATATTTATATTGCCATGAGATACAAGGCTATTGGCCTAGTGCTGGAAAATGGGCTTAGAATAATTAGGTGGGTGATGTTATATAATGTATACTTGAAAGGCTAAGAGGCCTTTTTCTGTGCTTATAGAACTCTGACTCTATATATTCTTTAACTCTAGTTGGTCAACAATTGATTGCAATTAGCCTTGTGTATATATTCAATAAACAGCCTCTGATGCTCTTTGTGGAAGAGATTTCTGAAGACGAGAACTATCTAAGAGAAGAAATACCTACTTATCTCTGTTAAATACTGTTTTTTTGCAAGTGTCTCCAAGTTTTAAACACACCATTTCCCTCTTTTTATCTATCTTGTAAAGTCACTTCAATCTTGTGTATTTATAAGATCATCATCATCATCATCATCATCATCATCATCATCATCATCATCATCATTCATTCTCTTAAACCTCAGACATAGACACAGTTTCACCAATATCCTCCCCAGCTGATTCAATACTTGCCTACTTTTATCCTTCTGCAGCAAAAGCCAACATTTTACTTGCCTTCCTGATTACATGCTGTGCCTGCATGGTAAAATTTCATCTTCTATTCGAGGGCACCCAGTGCATTCTACAGTCACTTAATTTAAGTAAACTGATTTTCTGTTGTTCTTGACTGTGACAACCATTTGTTTTCCTACATTAAACATTCTTTTTTGTCTACTCGCTTAACCTATCAATTTTCAAATTCATTATCATCCTCTATTTGCTTTCCTACCTATCTGTTTTAAAAGTTTGTTAGAAGAATGTAGACATTGGCTAGGCAAACATTTATTTCTATCCCTAATTATTGTGGAGAAGGTGGTACTGAGCTACCTGTTTGAGCTGCTGCAATCTTGGGGGTGTATGAGCACTTAGTCCTTTTCAGGGGGGAGTTCCAGGATTTTGACCCTGCGGCTGTTTAGGTTTTTTTTTCCTTGAGATTCTTGCACTCTTTATGGAACTGCAACACGCCAACTTCTGTGAACAAGCAAAATTTTATTAAGCACCGTACAGTACTTTCTGGAGAAACCTTTTAACGCACTTTGCAGGGCTTGTGGAGTTGTGTCAAAGATCTCTCAACAATGGAGCAGTCCTTCCTTTATACAAAATCTCTACATCACAGTCAATAATGTCCATAAGATGACTCCCAGCCACCCCCTCACAATCACATACCACTCAATAGACAATACTGTGACCTGATCATCTCCAGAAACAATGTAAATCATCCCTTAATGGCCAAACATGTTGCAAGTTGTTTTTTTAAAGTCAGAATTCCAACTGCAATGTTCTTATTGATCCCTGAATAGGGGATGATAATAAAATTCTTTTACTCTGAATAACTAGGAAATAGCCATGCAAATGGCTCTGAATGGCAAGGGATGGGAATGTAAATTCCTTGCGTTCTACCTGCAAGACAGACATCCCACCCTAGCCTCTGGAAATCCAAATTCCTGAAGGTCAGCAGAGAGAAGGAAGTGTGATGCTGTTCCAAGTCAGGATGATATGTAGCTCGGGGACTAGGTTATTGCTGCACTTGTCCTTCTTGGTGTTTGAGGTCGTGGATTTGGAAGCTGCATTTGAAGGAGCCTTGGAGGGTTACTCGAGTTGGGCATACATATTTAATTAGGGATTGTGATATTAGAAAATTTTCTCTGTTGACCTGTAAGAACTTGAGTGCCCTGGGTGTAAGATGGTGTGTCTTTATCTCATAAGTGGAATGTGGGAGGTTTACATGGCTGTTTCCTTGCCATTCAGGGATGTTTACATTTTCATCCAGAAATCAATAAGAACATTACAGTTGGAATTTGACTACTCCCCTATAGTTACAAAAAACTATTTGCAACAGATTTGACCATTAAGGGATGATTTGCATTACATTGTTTCTGGAGGTGGGGTGATCACTGCATTGTATCTTGAGTGACGTGACTGAGGGGATATCTGAGGGTTGTCTTGTGGGCAGTACTAACTGTGTTGAGTTTTGTATAAAAGACAGGCACTTTCCTTTGTTCAAGGAGAGCTTTTGTCATGACCCCATAAGCTATCCGAGGTGTTTTAAAGGTTTCTCTAAAAAGCTTGTACTGTACTGTGCTTAATAAAATTGGTTGCTTGTTCACCGAAGTTAGTGTTGCAGTTGCATTAAGTGTGTAAAAACCTCAGGTAAAAGAATTTGACAGGGTAAGAGTTACAGGGAGCTTGCAACAAAGTAGAGTGGAGGTTTGAGTTGAGATCAGCCATGATCGTATTGAATGGCAGAGTAGGCTTAAGGGGCCTGCTCCTTGTTCTATGATCTTATGTATTTTTGGTAGGAAGAATAAAAGAGCAGTGTTACTTCATGTAATCAAGAAGACTAATGGGATGTTATCTTTCATTGCGAGCGGAATTGATCATCAAAAACGTGTTGTGCTTCAGTTATGCAGGCTATTGTTGAGCACATCTCAAATACGGTGTGTAGTTTTGGTCTTCAAATTTAAGTGTAAATGCATTGGAGGAGGATTCTTGTATTGAACATCAGTGAATGTTCCAACTGCTGACGTTGTGTTGGAGGGAAGATTGTCACTGATGGTTTGGCCTAAGACATTACAATTGCGAAGTCCTGAAGTTGGAGCTGACTTGCCTCTTACAACCGCAATCATCATCATTTCTGTTAAAGACGACTGCACACAATGGTGACGTTTCCCCAATTCCAGTTTTGCGAAGTCGCCTCCATGCCATGCTCAATTATCTTGCTTCTGCCGTTCAGCTCTTTTTGGCCATGTATGGACTAAGGCTGTAGTAAGATCATGCTAAGTGCCCCTGTTCAGGAGCAACCATAATATGAACAGATTGTTAACAATCCTTTCCATCCCTTATCAGCCAGAGTAGATTGATAGAGCCAACCAAGCAAATTAATCACCGTCTACCTTTTACAAACAGGAAAAACATGCACTTATCTATGTTGTCAGTTGGATGCCAATGTTCTAGCTGTGTTGGAGCAGCTTGGCTAGTGATCCAGCTAATTCTGGAATGAACATCTGCAGTACTATTGCTGGAATGTTGTAAGAGCCCATTTGCCTTTGCAGAACCTTTTTAACTTGATTTTGTTTTGGATATTGTGTGGAGTGAATCAGATTAGGTGAAGTCTGACATCTGTGATACTGGATGCCTTAGCTGGAGGCTGCAGTGGACCAATTCCTCAACACTCCTGGCTGATTATTGTGATAAATGCAAATATTAGGGCTAAAGTATTTATGTGCTCACCTTAACACCTTCAAAAAAATGATTGAACGTAGGGATATTTGTGTAACTCTGCCTTCTGTTAGTTATAGAGTCAGATAGCATGAAAACATATTGTTTGGTTCAAACAGTCCATGCTGACTATGATCCCAAACTAAACTGGTCCTATCTACCTGCTCTTGGCCCATTTCTGTCCAAACCTTTCCTATCCATGTCTTTTAAATGTTGTTGTAATTGCACTCACATACACTACTTCCTCAGGAAGTTCATTCCACATGTGAACCACACTCTAAAATATTTGCTTGAGTGTCTTTAAATCACTCCCGGTTCACCTTTTTAAAAATGTGCCCTCTAGTCTCGAAATCCTCTATTCTAGGGAAAAGACAAGTGCCATTAGCTCTTTCTGTACTTCTCATTACCTTATAAACATTTTCTATAAGGTCACCCCTCAACCACCTCTGCCCCAGTGGAAAAAATTTGTAGTTTTTTATAGTTCCAATCTTCCATGCCCGGCATCATCATGGTAAATCTCTTCTGATCCCACTTCTATAACTGGGTGACAAGAACTGGACACCATACCATTCAGTGTCTGATCATTCCTACCAATACCATTATTGCTAGATACATTTTAGCAGTTAGGTTAGTGAGAGAAAGACAAAGTAGGTTGTTTCCTCCTTGGTTCCCTCATAGTCTGCTGCAGACCTAATCTAGCAGCAGAAGTGGTGTTCCTTCTGCCACTTTGCAATTCCATTCACACACTTCCAAAATCTAGGAAATTTTGGAAGATTGCAACCAATAAACCAACCATTTCTCCTTCCATTTATTTTTAAGGTGCAAGAATGCTGAGCATCACATGCAGGAAACTTGTTAGTCTTCAGTTAACTTTTAATTTTTCTAATACTTTTTCTCCAAAGACTGTCCAGAAAACTTTTTTACCTCTTGGATTTTGTACTATTCTTGGAGTGTTTTTGTGCATCCCATTGTGAAGTGATCTAAATGCTTGTTAAAGTCTCCTCCATTTTCTTGTTACCCATTATTAACTCAAGTCCTATCCTCCAAAAGATGCTCTCACTTTTGCTACTCTACCTTTCATGTTCGAAGCTTTTGCAACCTGCTTTTATTTCTTTATAGTTTATCTCCTCTAATTTCTCTTTCCTTACGATTTATGTTAACTATAGCTAGCTTCTCCACATCTACCCACTCAAGTTCCCTAAGAATATTGTATGTTTTAATAAGGTTGCCTGATATCTTCTAAACTCCAGTGAATACAGGCCCAACCTATTTAACCTATTGGACCTTTTGGACTGCCTCCATTGCAAAGATTTTTGCTTAGATGAAGGGACAAAACTGTTCAGTGTTCAAGGTGTGGACCAATCATTGTCTTGTTTAGTTTCAGGAAGACTTTAGTTTAATACTTCATTCTCTTTGAAATAAGGCCAACATTTAAATAACCTTCCCTAATGCTTGCTGAGCTTTTTGTGATTTATATGGAAGGACTGCCAAATGCTGATATGTTGCAGCTTTCTGTAATCTTTTTACACATAAATAACATTCTGCTTCTCTATTCTTCCTACCAAAATATTTAACCTCATGTTTTTCCCAATTATATTCCACCTGCTTAAACTGGCAGTCTGCAGAGGAATGCAGCCATCCTCAACTTTTGCCTTCCTGCCTATTTTTTGTCATGTGCAAACTTGGCTGCAGTGCATTCATCTGAGTAATTAGTACAGATTGTAAATGTTAATGTTAATGGCCACAGCACTGATCTCTGGCACTCCATTAAATACATGTTGTTGTCCTGAAAATGCCCACCTTTTCCCAGTTCCGTCTTCTGTTAGTTAGCCAATCCTGTATCCATGCTAATCTGCTTCAGTGCGTGGGCTATTATCTTATTAAATAGCCTAAAGTGCAGAACCTTACCGAATGCCTTCAGGAAATCCAAGTATGTTACTGCTTCCCCTTTTATCTACTGTTTGTTACCACCTCATCAAATTCTAATAAATTTCCCCTTCATGAAGGCATGCTGATTCCACTCGACTTTATTTCGAATTGCTGTTGCATGCTCTATAAGATTCTAGCATTTTCACAACAATAGATCTTAAGCTAACTGCCCTAAACATTTTTTCCCTTCTTATTAACCTGTTTGAATGAATTGGCATTTTTCCAAATCTCTGGGACTTTTCAAGCATTTAAGGATTCTTGAAAAATTATCAATTCAACCACTATCTCTCTACTACACTTTACATCTAGTTAAGTTAATTAATTTCCCTAGGTACATCCCATCAGCCCCATTAGTTTCTCTAATACAAGTAGCATGATTTGGCTATAGTGTCACTGAAGAATTAGGGAACGGTATTTTCAAGAACACTTACCTCCATTGCGATTCCATTAGGGATCAGTTTGCGTCCTTTGTTATGCACATGCGTCATTCTGTGCATGCACCGGTGTCTGCACCATCCTACTCATGTGTGACTTCAGTTCCCATCTTCGAAGGTTCTGTGTATGCACTGATGTCCACACCATTCAGCGCATGTGCGGTGTCATCGTTGGTCTTCGTGCTGTCCTGTACTTGCTGATGTCAGCTGCTGACGGCAGTTTTCTGGGAGGTACTGAACAGAGAGCAGCTTTCTTACAATGTGTTAAATTTACTTTCATTTCATTAATAAATATGATTTAAACCTTCATTCAGGCAGTGTCTTTGCGTTAGACTTTTGGGTGATTTTTGAGCGATCGTGAGTGATACCTTTTTTGCTGGTCTACCCCTAACCCCACTTTTCTCTTGGGTCCCATTATTTTTATTAAGCAATTTTCTAGTAAGTGAGATTTCGCTGGAATGCAACTATGGTGTTAAAGGAGAACTGGAAATGTGTTGCTGGAAAAGCGCAGCAGGTCAGGCAGCATCCAGGGAACAGGAGAATCGACATTTCGGGCATATTCCTTTCTTCAGGAATGAAGAAGGGCTTATGCCCGAAACGTCAATTCGCCTGTTCCCTGGATGCTGCCTGACCTGCGCTTTTCCAGCAACACATTTCCAGCTCTGACCTCCAGCACCTGCAGACCTCACTTTCTCCTGTTAAAGGAGAACTACATTTTTGCTAGTGATAGTTATTGTATTTATTTTCTCTCCCTGTTTTGCACTTTGATTATTTATGTGACAATGCTGTCACATTAATAAGGTTATTTTGTCCTTTGCCTTTACAACCCCTCAAAGAAAACAGGTGATGAGGGGTCCAGAAAGAGCCTACTTTAATAATGGCAGGGAAGTGGCCAATTCCCTCAGTTCAGATTTTTTCTAGTTTGGTTTAGCTGTAGCAGTCACAAGATGCTGAAGTCAAGAAAAAGGTTCCAAGCTTCAGAGAATGATGTCTCTGCAATTTCTTTGGGTGGTATTCCCTCCTGTCTGTAAGAATCAATGTTTCAGTTTACCCTTTTTGGGATAATTTTGTTTATGGAACGTTACTGGATTGGAACAGCTCCTCAGTTAAATTACTGTGTTGGGTCAGTTAAGTTTTCCAATAGTGAAGTTATTCTAACTTTTTTTTTGTTTGTTTTTAAATTGTAATATTTAAATAAATTGTTTTGCTTAAAGCAGCGTTGTTTGACCAGTTGCGTCACACCTGGGATATCCACCCCACATCTGCCTTTAAAGCAAGAAAGTTAGGGTCTCGGCTACCTTTTTAAAATATTTTGAGGGGGTCTGGCCTTGTCCATAACAAGTACTTTTGGAATGCTGTTCGTGTCTTTGGTGAAGACCGATGCAAAATATTTATTCCGCTCCCCTGCAATTTTCCTGCTAATATTTCCCCAACCCTCTTAAATTCTCTTAAGTGGCCTACATCCACTTTGGCCCCTCTTTTCTTTTTTGTTTGGTTTGACTTCTTATTAGCACATGTACTGAGATACAGTGAAAAGTATTGTTTTGTGTGCTGTCCAGACAAATCATACCTTATAGAAATACGTCAGGGTAATGGAAAACAATGCAGAATATAATGTTACAGCTACAGAGAAGGTGCAGGGAAAGATCAACTCTAATATGTGAAGACCATTCATAAGTCTAATGGGGGAAGAGACTGTTCTTGAATTAGATTACAAACTTAGATTAGATTAGTGTGGAAACAGGCCCTTCGGCCCAAGAAGTCCACACCGACCCGCCGAAGCGCAACCCACCCATACCCCTACATTTACTCCTTACCTAACACTACGGGCAATTTAGCATGGCCAATTCACCTGACCTGCACATCTTTGGACTATGGGAGGAAACCGGAGCACACGGAGGAAACCCACGCAGACACTGGGAGAACATGCAAACTCCACACAGTCAGTTACCTGAATTGAACCCGGTGGGAATTGAACCCGAGTCTCAGGCGCTGTGAGGCAGCAGTGCTAACCACTGTGCCACCCACAATCTGTTGATACAGGTTTTCAAACTTTTGTATCTTCAACCTGTGCAAGAGGGTTGAAGAGAGTATAACTGGAGTGGGAAGGAGTATTGATTATGTTGACTGATTCCCAGGCAGCACTAAATATAGACAGTCAATGGAAGGAAAGCTGTTTTTTGTGATTGACTCGGCAGTGTTCTCAACTCTAATTTCTTGTGATCTTGCGCAGGGCAGTTGCCATACCAATCATCCAGATAGGCTGCTCTCTGTGATGCTTCTATAAAAATTCATAAGTGTCATTGTGGATATGCCTAATTTCCTTAACCTCCAGAGGAAGTAGAGGCATTGGTGTGCTTTCTTGCTATAGAGTTAATGTGAATGGACCAGGACAAATTGGCGATATTTATTGGAACTTAAAGCTCTCAACTATCTCCACTTCAGCACCATTGATATCGTCAGGGTGTATCCTCCACTTTGTTTCCTGAAGTCAATGACCAGCCTGTTAATTTTTTAAATTGTAGGAGAGATTGATGTCTTTGCACCTTGCCGCTAAACTGTCCATCTCTTTTGCCTGAAGTCTGTCTCACTATTGTTTGAGATGTGACCCACTGCAATGGTGTCGTCATCAAATTTCTAAATGAAGTTAGAACTAAATTTGGCGCCACAGTTGCGAGTGTATAAGGAGTATAGTAAGAGGCTGAGTATGTAACCTTGTGGGGCACTGGTGTTGAGGATTACTATGGATGTGTCATGTCCTATCCTAACTGCAGTCTGCAGGTCAGGAAGTTTAAGGTCCAGTTGCAGAGATGGAAGTGGATTGTTCCTAGGGGTCTCAGTTTGGAGATGTGTCCACTTGGAATAATAGGGTTGAAGGCAGAGCTAACGGTCAATGGGTCTGACATAGGTGTCATTGTTATCTATATGTTCCAGGGAGATGGTGTCTACGATAAACTGATTGTGACGATAGACAAACTTTAGTGGATCAAGGCAATCTGGGAGGCTTTAATTGATATGTGCTGTCACTAACCCCTCTAAGCACTCCATGATGGATGTCAAAGCCACGGTAGTCATTAAGGCACGTTACCTGTTTTTTTCTTTTGTATTGGGATGATAGTGTTGGTCTTGATACAGGTGGGAACCTCACCTCATAGCAAGGAGAGGTTAAAGATGTCTGCAAGTACTCTTGCAGCTGGTCCACATAGGACCTGAGTGCATGGCTGGGTACTTCATCCAGACCAGTCACTTTCCATGGGTTCACCCTCAAGAAGGCTGACGTCTATGGCAGTGATGGTGGGTTATGGGTGCATCCGAAGCTGTCAGGCCAGGCGACATCATTTCATTGACCTTCTGTTCAAAACTATTATAGAGAACATTGAGTTCATTAAGGAGGGATTTCTTCTCGGCTTTGCTTTGCTTTGTAGTCCATTTATATTGTATAAACCTTGCCACAGACAATGTCTGTTCGTGTGGTTAGTCTGGGACTGGAGTTTAATCTGGTATTATCTCTTGGTATTATCTGATGGCTTTGTGAAGCTGAGACCTAGATTTCCTGTATAGGTCAGGGTCACGTGAATTGAACGCCTCACCTGGACTTCAGTAGAGAGAGGATCTTCCAGTTCATCCATGGTTTCTGGTTGTGGAACATTTGGATTAACTTCGGTATGCATTCCTCTACTGATCCAGTCTCTGGATGCCGACTGGTCTGTCTGGTAGTTTGAGAAGTCCTCAGGTTGTAAGGTGCAGTCAGGTGAAGTAGGAGTGAGATATGTCTGTGTAAATCAAAGCACACAGCAGTCATTCAATTCCCTTTGGTAGGTGAGTTTAGCTTTAAGTTTGTCCAGCTTGTTTTCAATAGCTTGGACATTTGCCAGGAATATGCTGGAGAGGGGAGTCTTGAAACCGCGTTGTTTCAGCTTCCCCTGGAGGTCGGCATGTATCTCACATTTCATGGGTAAGTGGCTGCTTCTGGTCAGGCCTGCGAGTCAGAGTGGATATTCTGCCATTCCAGAAGGTAAGTGGGTGTGTCCAGTGCATCCTGGGCACTTGTCATGGTATCAGGCACTCTTGGGAGTTTTGTTGTCAATCTCAATCTGGTTAGGTCTCCATGTGATTGGGTAGGGTGTCAGAGTCATGTTGGGCCCATTTCACAGAATTGGGTTGCCAGTGGATGGCCAGGTCACGCCTTTATGAAGCCAGTAAATGGCTGACTGCTTTGTGATCATAGTTCCTGTGTTGACAGTTAGGTCCCATCAGACCATGCAATCAAGGGCTCCAGGCGGTCCTGGCCTTTGGTCAGATCCAGTCAGGCCATTGGTTCCGGATGTCGAAAGATTGCCAGACTTGTAAATAGTTTTAAAAGCACGTTGTTAGTAATTCTGACGGACTGACAATTGAGATTTAAAAGGGTAGATCAATTTTATAAGTTGATCTGCTTAAGAGAACTCACAAGGAGTCATCACACTCCGACACCATCTTGGAGGGTCCCTGCTTTTCATATATTTATTGCTATCCATTGTGATATTACTTGTAACTTTAGCCTCAAAAGTTTATTTTCTCTCTCTGCATTATCTTTTTGGTCACCTTTTGCTAGTTTTTAAAGCCTATCCATTCCTCTGGCTTACCACTAGTATTTGCTACATTGTACATTTTTTCTTTCAGTTTGATGCTATCTTTCACTTCCTTGGTTAACCATGTTCGGCTTATCCCCTACCTAGAACACAGTGTTATGACATGGAGGTCAAGCCCCTCTGCTAATTAAAACTAAAACACCCAGAAAAGCTCTCCCTGCCTGGTAATCTATTAAAAGTGAGTGAGTGAAAGAAAATAGTTCAAAGAAAACATAATTTGTTTTCCTAACTCTAGCAGTGAAAACTAAACAAACTAATAACAAATCAGAGCCCTCTTTTTCTTCTTCCCCCTTTTAATCACTATCTGACCCCAACACTCAAAAATGCTGCTCCAATAACACAATTATTAAGCATTAAATTAACTTAATGTCTCAAAGTCAATGTAGTCTCTTCTGCTGTCTTCCTTCTGGTCTTCTGAACCTGCTGTTTCCTTCTGTTCTTTCAATTCTGCACTCTTCTCCCTGGGTCACTTTCTATGATTTTTCTTTTTCACTGCGAGTGTCTTTGTATAACATTTCTTGGTACCTTTAATTGATGATGACTTCTGAGAGATTTCTTTTGAGAACATTGACATGTTTATTTCTTCGGATGGCAGTTGGCTCTGACTAATTTTCAGAATGTCCTTCATTTTTAAATCCCCAATATTGTACCCTCTTGTTGTATTGACAACATTGGACCAATCAAATTCAATTTTTTTTTGGTATCCTAGGCATAATTTAAATTAATTGGTTAAATTTAAAGTTAGTTGCCTTGACATCAAAACACAACACCAAGATGATTGATATGTATGATCAATTCTCAGCACACTCTGCACCTGTTGGCTAGTCATAGATGTTATGTCCTGTCACAATCTCAGCTCAGAAAAGGCACCTCTGTCTCAGTGATCATGCACTGTTTCAACTTTGTAACAATAGATCACAGAACATTACAGCACAGGAAAAAGGCCCTCAGACCATCATTTCTGTATCAACTATGATGCCATTCTAAAGTAATCCCGTTTACGTACAGAGGATGTGTATCCCTCCATTCCCTGCCAGTTCGTATCTGTCTAAATGCCTCAAAATTTGCCAATAATATCTGCTTCTATCACCTCCCCGTGCAGTGCAATTTAGGCACTTACCACCCTCTGTATTTAAAAAAAACTTGCACATCTCCTTTAAACTTTCCCCACTCACCTTTAAACATATGACCCCTAGTATTTGGAATTCCAGTCTAGGAAACACTCCAATCCATACCTCTCAATTTTATATCCTTCTTTGAGGTCACCTCTTAGCTTCTGATGTTCTAGCAAGAACAATTCAAGTTTGTTGACCTCCTTTGTAATGAATTATAACTCATATGTTCCAAACCAGGAAACATCCCAGTAAATCTCTTTTACAGCCTCTCCAAAACTTCTGCATCCTTCCTTATGGTGTGGTGATCAGAACTGCCCACAATATTCCATATGTGGGCTAACTAAAGTCTTATACAGCTGCCACATGACTTGCCAACTTTTATACTCCGTGCCCTGACTGATGAAGTTAGGGATGCTGCATACTGCCTTTTCCATCCTGTTCAGTTGTGTTGCCACTTTCAGGGAGTTGTATTACAAGATCGCTTCTGCATCAACGCTCATAAGGGTCCTGCCACTTACTGCTTACTTTCCTCTTTCATTAGACCTCCCAAAATGCATCAGCTCACACTTGTCCGGATTATACTCCATCTGCTGTTTCTCCACCTAACTTTGCAACTGATTCTTTAACCTGCTGTATCTTTTTAACAACCTCACCAGTCACAACTTGACAAACTTTCATGTCTGCAAACTTGCTAATTCTACCACTGACATTTTCATCTCAGTTATTTGTATTAGTGAATTTTGAGAAGATTTGTAGTTTAGGTTGAGGTTCTGGATATAGGTTTACTACTGAGCTGGAAAGTTCTTCACCATTCTCCATAACACAATTCTCAAATCAGGAGCCCCCTTCAGACCAATAATCTCGCTACCTGGAACACCGACTTGCAGATTAGCCAAGGAGCTACACCAAAGACTAAAACTAAGTAGAAGACTCGTACCACTCCATCCACTCCACCCAAGAATTTCTGAAGACCATCAAAGACTCAAAGTTAGAAGAGGATGAAATAATGGTCTCCTTTGACCTAACAGCCCTGTTCACATTCATTAGCATCAACCTGGCCAAGGCAATGCAGACTACACTATTAGAAGAACCAAAGAGACATACATTGACACTGCCAAGTTCATCAGCAAGGACAGTATCGTCAAGCTTGTGGACCTATGCCTTACCACCCATTTCACTTTGAACAGCAAAACATACAGACAAACCAATGGAACACCCATGGGATCTCTGATATCAGGGTTCTTAGCAGAAGCAGTAATGCAGAGACTCGAACAAACAGCTCTGCCAACCATCCAACCCAAACTTTGGGTCCACTACATGGATGACACCTTTGTCATCACTAAACGAAACAAATTTAAAGGAAACCTTCAAGACCATCAATAATACCCTAACTAGCATAAAATTCACTAAAGTTAGAGGAAGAAAAACAACAAACTGCTATTCCTAGATGTCACAGTAGAGCGAACGGCCAGTGGGGAACTTCACACTAGCATCTACAGGAAAACAACACCCACAGATCAAATACTGAACTACAGAAGCAATCATCTCAACATCCACAAATGAAGCTGCATTAGAACATTATTTCACCAAGCCATCACACACTGCAGCACAGAGGAACTACGCAGAGCAGAGGAAAATCACCTATACCATGTATTCAAAAAGAATGGATACCCAATGAACACAGTTCGCAGATTTCTCAGCAACAAATCCAAACAAGCAGACAAAACACATCCAGAAAGCCTAGCCAATTTCCCCTACATCAAAGACATCTCTGAAAATGACTGCTAGACTACTCCGACCTCTTGGCATCGTAGTAGCCCACAGACCCACCAACACACTAAAACAGCAGCCAATGAAGTTGAAGGACCCTATACAAACAACAAGCAAAACTAATGTCATTTACAAACTACCTTGCAAGAACTGTAACAATCACTACCTTGGACAAACAGGCAGAAAACTAGCCACCAGGATGCATGAATATCAACTAGCCACAAAAAGACATGACTTTACATACAGATAAGGAAGGACACTTTGGGACAATACATCCATCCTAAGACAAGCCAAATAGACATGCGTGAGAATTCCTAGAAGCATGGCATTCCAACCAAAACTCTATCAACAAACACATTGACTTGGATCCCATTACCATCCCTGAGAAAAGAACAGGAATGATGTCACCACAGGAAATGATGTCACCTAAACGCATAAATAAAAAGTGGGCCTTACCACCAATGCTTCATCCAGGCGCTCACTGATGGTGCACCATTGGTCATAAGCACCCCTTCACAACTATCTTCTATCTTCTATGACTAACCTAGTTTTGTATCCAACTTGCCAACGCATCATAGATTCCGTGTGGCTTAATTCTCTGGACTAGCCTACCAAGAGGGACCTTTTTCAAGCGCTTTAGTACAGTCTGTATAGACAACATCCACTACCCTGCCCTCCATCATCTTGTCACTTAACTCAAAAAACCCCTCATCTGTAAGAAAAGATCTCTACAATATAACGCCATTGTGACTATTCCTCAAGTCTATTCTTGTCCAACTGCAAGTAAATCCTGTCCTTAAGAATCTTCGTCACTAATTTCACTACCACTGATGTAGAGCTCACCACCTATATTTTCCTGGATTATCCTGTTCCACCTCAACAAAGGAGCAACATTGGGTATTCTGTGGTCTTTTGGAACTTTGCCTGTGGCTAAATAGGATATGAAGATCTGTGTGAAGTCCCCAGTATCCTGGAATAGATCCCATCAGTCCTGGGGACTTGTCTACCTTATGTTTTTCAAGACACCAAACACCACCATCTAAATACTGACATGCAGCGGAGTATCAACGTGCCCTTTTCTAATATTGCCATCGTCCTTTTGTGTGTCTCAAAGCGTTGTATGCACAACTAATTACATCAAGGCATAGTGGCAGTTAATTGGCAGATTTGACAATTAATCTTTTGAGTGCAGTGAGTTCCCAAAAATGGGGCTATGAATAATCCTTTGTGTCTTTGGTAATTGAAAGTCAGATATTGTCCAGATATTGGGATAACTTCCTGCTTTTCTTGAGAGTTTGCAGTGAGACCTTTTTTAATATCTGCCAGGTTAAGCCATCCAGACTCATGGTTTTATGTGGTATCTGAAGGATCTAATCACATTGGCAACTTGGTATTGTGTTCTACACCGGTGTGGAGGCTTGATGATCTCAAAATATTTAATTTTGTTTCGCTAATGTTATGAAGTGTTACTTAGTTTCCAAGATAGATTAGTGGCCTAATTGTGTCGGCGATAACATTAGTAGAAAGTGTTAAAGTGGATACGAACACACATAAGACACTAGTTCCTTAATTTTTATAACGTGCAGAGCATTCAGCCTTTGAAGCGGAAAATTGTTGAGTATGGATTAGCTGTATATTTTGTAGGCCATTCAATTGATACCTGTTATGTTATGAGCAAGGTTGGACAAGCTGGGTCTGTATTCATTGGCATTTAAAATAAGAGCTGATCTTAATGAGACATACAACAACATAGGAGACTTGATGGAATACTGAAAGAACATTTAGCCTTGTAGATGAGACTAGAGCTTGGGAACGCAGTTTTAAAAATAAGGGGTCGCCTATTTAATATGGAAATGAGATTTGTTTTGCTCCTGTCAATATCATGAGTCTTTGAAACTTTCTCTTCTCCACCTAGTAGGGGAGGCAAAGTCATGACAATTTTTAAAAAAATCATTAATCGGCTGTGGGAATTAATGGCTAGCCCAGTGTTTCTTACTCATCCCTAATTGCTCGAGAGAAGGACTTGGTGACCTGCTGCCTTGAAATGCTAGTCCTTGTTGAGCCGGTACATCTATATCACTACTAGGGAGAGAGTCCAGGATTTTGTGCAAAAGTTGAGATGTTAAAGGGTTAATTTGTTCTACTTACATGTAAGAAATTGGTGTGTTTTTCTATCTTCCAGGCAGGATGTGACAATCCAATCAAACTCTAAATGCTTTGGGGGAGCAACCTGACCGCGCGCTCTGGTTTGAGGGAGCAACCTGACCGCACGCTCTGGTTTGAGGGAGCAACCTGACCGCGCGCTCTGGTTTGAGGGAGCAACCTGACCGCGCGCTCTGGTTTGAGGGAGCAACCTGACCGCGCGCTCTGGTTT
Organism: Chiloscyllium plagiosum; assembly: GCF_037043375.1. NCBI lineage: Eukaryota > Metazoa > Chordata > Chondrichthyes > Orectolobiformes > Hemiscylliidae > Chiloscyllium > Chiloscyllium plagiosum. The sequence continues at coordinate 43,978,273 of NW_028270150.1, forward strand.
GAGGGAGCAACCTGACCGCGCGCTCTGGTTTGAGGGAGCAACCTGACCGCGCGCTCTGGTTTGAGGGAGCAACCTGACCGCGCGCTCTGGTTTGAGGGAGCAACCTGACGGCGCGCTCTGGTTTGAGGGAGCAACCTGACGGCGCGCTCTGGTTTGGGGGAGCAACCTGACGGCGCGCTCTGGTTTGGGGGAGCAACCTGACGGCGCGCTCTGGTGTTTTTGAGTGGCATATGAATGCGAGGAAGTGGCAGGTGTTGAGTCTTGCGTGCATGACTGACTTGACTGTGTGTGATGTAAAACCCTTATAAAGGGAGGATGGTTTCCTTGTTTGGAGAGCGTCTCTTGACAAAGTCCGCAAGTATCACAAAGATTAAGTGATCTTCCAAAAAGCTTGTACTTGCTGAAATAAATCGTGGCTGTTCACAAAAGTTGACGGTTGCATCAAGCATGTAAAAATATCAAGAGAACCTAACAGTCAAAATAGTTTGTGGCTTGGAGAAGAATTTTCTGGTGCTGCTCTTGGAAGTTTCTATGGTGGATAGTGCTGACTGAGCCTTTCAGAATGATATGCACTGCTGCTGCTGTGTGTTGGTCATAGATTAAATGGTAAAAGTGATGGATGGGGTGCCAGTCAAACATGCTCATTTGTTCTGATTGGTGTTGAGCTCCTTGTGGTGTTGAAGCTGTATTCATTATTACAATTAGGGAGTATTCCATTAAACTCCTGTTTGTGACTTGTAGATAGGGGGTAGGCTTCAGGGAAGTAGGTGAGTTACTCATGGCTGCTAACCTCTGGCCTGTACTCTAGTGTTTGGTATGATTAATATTTTTGATCAATGGTAACTGCTAGATTAGCGGGGGATTTGTTGATGGTTATGCCATTGAGCATCAGTAAGAGCTGCTGATTTTCTCTCCTGTTGAAAATGGTCATTTCCTGGTACTTGTGTAGCACTAAAGTTAATTGCCCCTTAACACCCCAAGACTGAATATTTTTCAGATTGTGCTGCATATGGGAAAGGGCTGCATCAGTATTTTCAAGTGTGTTGAGTGATGCTGAATGTTGAGAAATCATCAGTAAAGATTACTTCTGATCTTATGAGGGATGGTCATCAGATCATCCAATGATGTTTGGACCTAGGGCACTACTGAGAAACCCCTGCTATGATATCCTGTGACTGATCTGACCACCAGCAACCAACCATTTTTTTAAAATGCTAGGTATGGTACTTTAGCAACAGAGAGCTGTTACCCTTGATACCAGTGGATTCCTGCCTTGATAGCATACTCATTCCTCACTCCACATTTGAACCAATGCTGTACTCGAGTCTGGAGACATGATCCTGGCAGAATTCAAACTATTTATCTGAATATTGCTGTGCAAGTACCACATGATAACATCTCCTTCAGTCATTTTGAGGCCTATCTAGTGTCTCCCAATAGCTCAAACATTCCAACCCCGGCAACATCCTTTGTAGATCTTTTCGGAACCCTTTCAAATTTCAGAATGTCCTTCCTACAGCAGGAAGACCAGAATTGCATGCAGTATTCTAAAAGTAACCTCACCAATATCCTGTATCGCTACAACTCCAATACTCAATGCACTACCCAATAGGTAAGTATAGCAGATGGCTTCTTCACTACCCTGTCTACCTGCGACTCTACCTTCAAGTAATATGAATCTGCACCCAAAGGTCTTTGTTCAGCAACACTCTCCATGGCTTTGCCATTAAGTGTACAAGTCCTGCCCTGATTTTAAACTGTACCTGCCACTTCTCAACCCATTGGCCCAATTGGTCACGATACCTTCCACTGTCACTATACCACCAATTTTGGTGTCATCTGCATACTTACTAACTATTCCTCCTATATTCACATTCACATCATTTACATAAATGACAAAAAGCAGTGGACCCAGCATCACTCAAAACTAATTTGTAAAGTTCAAATTTATTGCAATTTAGAGCTCATTGTCACTTTGCATTGCAATATTCTGCCAAGCTACACTGCATGTAGGGGGACACATCTCTCTTGTCCATTGAAGCAGGAATACATCTCTCTGATCTTAGTTTGCTTTGTTAGTGCGGATTACTTGGTGTAGACTTGAACGTCACAGCATCTGTCTTGTCTTACCTTTTAATGTGGTCAGAAAAATAGCTTATCATGCTTGCCAAAAGTGAACAGTCAAGGGCTTAAATAAAACAAAGAACAGCGGATACTAGAAATCTGAAATAAAAGTAAAAATTGCTGGGGAAATTCATCAGGGCTGGCAGCATTTGTGGCGAGACTGCAAAATTAACATTTTCTAGTTCAGTGACCATTCTTCAGAACTGTTCTGAAAAACCTGACTTGCTCCAGCAATTTCTGCTTTTATTTCTGAACAGTCAAGGAGTGGGCACCTTGCTATATGGGACTGGGCTAAAGATTTAAAGTGTGAAACTGACTTACATGGGATTAGGGATAGTGCATTGAGATGGATAGAAAAATGGCTAATAGATGTGATAGGACAAATGCGTCTTGTTCTGAATGGCAAGCAGTGATTAGTGAAGTACTGCAGGGATTAGCACTAGGATGCCAGCCATTAACAAATGTTAAGTTTCGAAGAGGGAACTAATTAATGTATCAATTTGTAGAGTACAAAGCAGGATGGAAAGGGGATGCAGAAATGTTGCAGTGTAATTTGGATAGAATCAGTGAATGGGATGATGCAGTAGAATGTGGATAAATGTGAAGTTATCTGCTTTAATAACAAAAGTAGAAAGGTGGATAATTATTTGGCTGTACGCTGAGAGGGGGAAATGTTTTACAAGATCTGGGTGTCCTTACGTACCAGTCACTGAAAGTAAGCATGCAGGTGCAACAGGCAGTAAAGAAGACAAACTGTATATTGGCTTTCATGGCAAGAAGATTGGAGTACAGGACTAAGAATTATACACCCACACCTGAAATATTGTGTACAGTTCTAGTTTCCTTATCTGAGGAAGGGGATGCTCTTGCTATCAACAACCCAAGCTACAAATCTTCTCAAGAACTCTAACTTGCTTGATGTTTGGAAAACTTAGGTTGCCAAGGCACTTGATCCAACTCCCTTTCACCTCTTGAGTAATGCCGTGAAATCTTTGCAATCCCCTGAGATGTGAGCATGGGACCTTGACTTTCAGATAAGACACAGAATCAATACGTCCACCTATGCATATTCCCTCTGAACAAGATTGAACTGTCATAGAACATAGAACGATACAGCACAGAACAGGCCCTTCGGCCCTCAATGTTGCACTGACCTGTGAACTAAGCTCATACCCCTACATTATTCCATCATCCATGTGTTTATCCAAGGATCATCCACATGCTTATCCAGCATTGCACTTCCGTTGCGCATGACAATGAAACTTGATTCTGGTGTGGAGAAAATAAATTTATTTGCTAATTTTCTAGCCGCTCACTGAGAAGCAGGAAGACACATTCATGAGAGTACATAATATTTTAAGTAGGAGTATTATTCAGCATCCTGAAGTGTTTTGTTTAAATGTCTATGAAGCAAATTCAAGATTGCACTCAACAGATTATTTAGTGTTTTATGCTGAGTCATTGGTTGGGTTGTCAAAAATTCTGAACTTCTAGGTTATTGCCATTATTCTGATCTGATTACTGAAAGAAAATGGTTATGCTCAAGTCTGAGGAGTGGAACTTGAACCAACAAACTTTAGAATCACAAGTGTTACCACTCAACTAAGAATTGGAGGCTGAGGGGTGACCTTGTAAACGCTTATAAAATCATAGGGTAAAAGACAAGGTCTTTTCCCAGGAGTGGGACAGGTCCAGAACTAGAGGGTATAGGTTTAATGTGAGGAGAGAAAGAATTAAAAGGGACCTAAAGGGACAATTTTTTCGTGCAGAGGGTGTATGGAATGAGCTGCCAGACGAAGTGGTGGAGGCTGGTACAATTGCAACACTTAAAAGGCATCTGGATGGGTATATGAATAAGGAGGGTATGGGCCAAGTGCTGGCAAATGGGACTAGATTAATTTTAGGATATCTCGTTGGCATGAACAAGTTGGATTGAATGGTCTGTTTCTATGCTATATGCCACTATGACTCTAAAGTTGATATTTCAAAGTATTTAAATCCTTAAAACTGTAGGTATCTACAAGGTCTAGAGTTGAAAATGTACAATTTGGCTGCAATGTATATTAATGGCTGACAATGGTCTCTAATTGACAGGTTCAGACCCAATTGTTCTTTGTCCCAGATTAATTCAGCCTGTGAGGTGTGCTTTTTTGTGTAAACTGAAAGGATAACATCCAGACCCAGTTTCAGTATGAATAGCTTCTCTTGCCAGGTATACACTAAAAGCTCTATGTAAATTGAATAATAATCTGGAAAGAGCCTGTCCTTCCCCAATTTGTTTTTCATAAGACACAGGAAGAGTGCTGAAGATGGGTTAATCTTAATCTAAGGCTGCAACATGTCAAAGTCTGATGCATGTGACAAAATGCATTCTGAACCTAGAAGCCAATGCAGTTCCGAACCAACATTCATTATCAACCTTTTCCTAATTTAGGGAGAAAAAAGGTTTTCCACAGTCTTTTTTTTTTGAAAATGGGATCCAATACCAGGCCGGCTAGATTGTATTGTATGCAGTTTAGAACCAGATGGGACTGATCAGGGTGCATCATGGAGATTTAAATCAAGTGAGCTTTGTTCTGGCAAAGATTTTGTGATCTGCTGAAGTTGCAAGATGTTTATTCTTTTCAGATAACAATATTCTTCTTTAATTGCAAGGCAATGAGTCCTGGTGCAACCAGCGTATCTCCATACTTAATTACATGCAAATTCTTGCTCAGGTGCAATTACTCCCCAGGATAGTTTTACACTATGGAACTGAACCGTCAACACATCTAGCCTAGGACTTTAAGATGAGTGTGTTGGAAATCTCATGAGGGTCAGTGGTCTTAAGGTCCTTGAGAAAAATCTGTAGCATCCTAACTGTTGAATCTAGTGAGAATTTAGTGCATTGCGGGTAGCTCAAAAATGAGGCGATAGCCTAATGGTATTATCGCTAGACTATTGATCAAGAAATTCAGCTGATGTTCTGGGGAGCTCAGTTCAAATCCTGCCATGGCAAATGGTGGAATTTGAATTCAATAATCTGGAATTAAGAATCTATTGATGACCACAAAACCATTAACAAAAACTGAAATTGCTGGAAAAGCTCAACAGATCTGTGAAGAGAAATTGGTTAACATTTCTGGTCTGGTGATCCTTCCTCAGAACCACGAAACCATTGTTTTTGTCAAAAAAACCATCTGATTCTCTAATGTCCTTCAGAGGAAGGAAATCTGCTCATTCTCTCCCTGGGCTAACCTACATGTGACTTCAGACCCCCATGGTTAACTCTGAGCTACCCTCTGAACTGACCTAGGAAGCAATGAATGCTGGCCAACCAGTGACTGATATCCCACTAGTGAATTCAAAAAACCCTTCAGAATTGATACACGCAGTAAAATTAATCTTGAACCAAATAGTTTCATATTTGGAAAAATGTTCTTACCTACCAACCTATTATAAGTTGACTATTGAATTATTCACTTGTTGGTATTGACACAGTTTTCCTGATTCGTATTAAGGATATAGATCTTAGAGTGCACTGAAAAAGTTTAGTTTGCAGATAATACAAAACTTAGCATTATAAACTATTAAGGAAGATGGTATCCAATTTTGTTTGAAAAGACATTAATGAATCAGTGGAGTGGCAGGACAAGTGGCAAATCGGGTTAAATGCAGAGAATTGTGGGTGAAGTGTTTCCATAGAACATGGAGCGACAGTATAAAATTAATGTAAAAGACAGAATATGGTTCTGTACGTGTAGGTGCAAAGTGACCTAGGTGTATGTGCGCAGATTATAAAGCTGGCAGGACAAGTGGAGTAATAATATTATATTTCTAAAAATAATAGTGTGCTAAGCTCTACTAATAGGAATAAAGAGTCAATAAACCAAGGAGATTATGCTGAACCTATGTGACACTAATTGAATTTTAGTAAACAAGCAGGAGGCTGGAAAACCGTGACAAGCCAGGCAGCACCAGAACTTGGAGAAGTCAACGGTTTGGGTATTAACCCTTCTTTGGGACTAGATGTGGTGGCAAAGGTAGCTACAGATGAGGGGGGGTAGTAGTGATGGGACAGGGAGAGTAGCGGAGGTGAAGTAGTGACAGGTGGACACAGTGGGTACAACCTGGTCAGTTGATGGGAAGGAGGAATTCAGTTAGTAGCTGGAAGGAAGGGTTAACGGGTGGAATAGAAAGGAGGAGGTGAGGCTAGAAGGGGAGCTGGGGTTTTAGTGGGAAGGTTATGTGAAATTTGAGAACTTTGAGAACTCAAGGTTAGGTTCTCTGGGCTTGCGCGCTCTCTCTTTTTTTTTGTTTTCTCTTTCACTCCTTTTCTTTCTCTTTATCTATCTATCTGTCCCTCCATGCCCCTCTTCTTTCCTCTCTCTCTCTCTCTCTCTCTCTCTCTCTCTCTCTCTCTCTCTCTCTCTCTCTCTCTCTCTCTCTCTCTCTCTCTCTCCCCCTCCCGTCTGGCAGGCAATGATAGATGTAGAGAAGACCACAGTGAGAGCATTGGTTGCAGTAGACTAGGATGGTGGAGATGCAGGTGAACCTGTCTCTCCTGCCAGGACCCTCCCTAGATGGCGGTGGTGAATGGGCAAATGTGCATTTTTTTGGTTAGAGGAAGGCCCCGGGGTGGCTGCGGGAGTGGTTGGCGGGGAGTGTGAGTGAAACAAGGAGTGACAAAGGGAATGGTCCTTCCGGAAGGCAGAGAGGGGAAGATGCTCTCAAGGTCAGATGCTTACCAATCAGATTTCTCCCTCCCATCGACCATTCAGATCATATCCACTACCTGTCCACCGATCACTACCTTACATTGTCTGCTCTCCCTGCCTCATCATCCCACCACTGTTTATCTGTAGCTTCCTCCCCATCTCCCGGCCCCCCAAACATCTAGTCCTGAAGAAAGGTTAATACCTGAAATGTTAACTTCACCACCACCTAATGCTCCCTGGCTTGCTGTGTTCTTCCTTGTTCATCTGTTTTGGATCCCAGTATGTGCAGTATTTGTTTTTGTCTCTAGCTACTTGAAATTTAACTTAGCTGGAATGTTTTATACTGTTCTGGGTGCCACACTCTAAGAAGGATGTAAATGCATCAGAGAGATTGTAGAACACATTTACAAGTGATTTCAGTAATGAGACTTCAGTTATGAGGATAGATTAGAGAAATTTGGACTAAACCCCTTGGAGAGAAGAAGACTAAGAACAGATGAAGTTCTAAAAGTCCTGAGGGATGGACATGAGGGGAAATTGTTCTCCCCTGTAAATGCAAAAAGAATAAGAGTGCACACATTTTAGTGATCTGCAAAAGAAGTACGTACTGTGAGGGAAATATTGTGCTTCAGCTCTTGAATGCACTACCCGGAAGTGTGGTGGACATGTTCAATCAAGGCCTTGAAGAGGTATCTGATAAATATTTAAATAGAAATGATGTTTAGTGGGAAGTGAGGGAGCAAAAAGTGATGCTCATTCGCAGTGCTAGTACATATCTGAAGAGTCAAGTGGCTGCCTTCTGCACCTTTGAAGAGTTCTGAGATTGTGATATTTTTACATGTTCAAGTTCGTGGTACTTGAACCAGTTTCCTCTGCCCCAGAGGTTAGGACAAGTCCCACCTGCCACTAGCACATAACATGTCTGATCAGGTTAATTCAAATAGCCTATATTGCAGATTTGAGAAGTTATTGACATGTACCATTGCCATGTAAATTTGTACTGAAATGCAAATATGAGAGAAGTATTTGGGCTGTTGGATATTTTTTGTTTGTGCAGATCTTTGTGTATTTTAGCTTCCTTAGTATCAGAGCCATTTTTCTCACTTTTTGAGTTCATCAAAGAACTTCACAATTCAAGTTATTGTACTGGCTACCATGAAAATTTGGGCAGACTTCTTGTTTAGTAGTCTGAGCAGTACATATCTCTCAGAACTTTTTTGCATTTTATGCTTGGATGCAATCCACTCTTTTTTTTCCCCCTGTTTAAAAACCTTTCCACATGGCTCTAACTCTCATTTTAAAAAAAATTATCTCCTTGAGTGTGAGAACTGCCAAAATTTCTTCCAGTTTATAACTTTCCAACTCAAGTGCTCTATGTTTGTCGTTCCCCCACTCCACCCCAGACAGAGTATCGCCCACGTGCACAGAGACATGATTTTTTGGTCTTTGTAACAGCAGCTTCCTAATGAATTATATAGTCACTTACAGGGAGGAGCATCCAGATAAGGCAACATATTAATTGAGTAACAGCGTGTGTCAGTAGTAGGGATTGAGCCTTCTGCTGTTATACAAGGAGTATTCTTAACCTTGTTAACTGACTTCACACACTGGATACTTTTCCCCTTGTTAACAGACTTTACATACTCAATGCTGCTTCATCTTGTTAAATGGCTCCACATAACGACTTTTCCACCTTGTTAAGCCTCTACCCTTGCCTCCAGCACCTCATTGTTAACTGCAAGTTCTTATCTGATCTGAGTCATGCTTAGCTGAATCTGTTTCACAAAACTCAGAACTTAACTCTTTCCCTACCTGCTCATTCCTTATACACTTCTTCATTTTGACTTAATTCTCCAAGTTAAAATTTCCATATCTAATTATATTATTGATACTGGCTAAAAATTCCCTTATCCTTGAATTACCTACATGCCGTGCTTCATTTTCTTCAATTAAGTAACTCCCTACCTGTGTCTCCCACTGTCTGGCCACCATCCACAAGGCATAAAACAGGAGTATGTTGGAATATTGCTCACTTGTCTGGGTGTATTCAGCTCCAACAAAGTGCAAAGCAGCCTGTTCAATTGGCACCTCATCCACGACCTTCAACATTCACTCCCTTAGCCACCGATATTCAACAGCAGTAATGTGTAGTGTCTTTTAAGCTGCAGTGCAATAACTCACCTAGGCTACTTCAACAACACCTTCCAAACCTGTGATCTCTACCATTTAGGAAAAAATAATTAGGTCACTGGCCCCTGCAAGTTTCCTTTGTGTCTCAACATCCGGACTTGAACTATAACATGTTCTTTAGCTGTCATTGGGCCATAGTCATGGAACTCTCTTCCTAACAATAGAATCCTGAGCCACACCGAACTTAAAGCAAGGCAGTTGAGAATGGACATAAATGCTGGCCACCTCGCAACACCCATATCCCATGAATGAATACAAAAAGAAATGAAGCAAAACCTCATTTTGTTTATGATTCACAGTTGTTGTATCATTATATAGTGGATATTTCATATGCACTCCATTGCATTCATGTTGGAAAGCCATACCTTAAACCTTCAAATGGAACCTATTTTAATATACCATCTAGCAATATCCACTGTGACCCATTGATCTCATTATTGAAATCAGCTGCAGTATTGGTTTTACAAATCACTGTTTGTGTGTGTCAAAACCAATGTCTTGCACTCATCAGGTTAGTGTTAATGTGATGAGTCAGTATTTTAATAGCTCAGATTTATTAAATAAAGCATCTTATTACAAAAAGAAACAATGCCTAAAATCTGAAACTGAAAGAAAATATTGGAAGTATTTGGGAGGTTAGCTTCCCAAATCTTACCCCATTCTGACCCCAGTTTGCCACTTGCAAATTGCTGTTACCCTACAGCCTTGAGATTCTGGAGAGGGGATGGATGTTGAGAAATCTGTGGGGGCAGGATGGTGTGTTTTGAGCCTTTAGTATTTAAGTAAAAGTACTTAGTTCCAATAGGCTTTTCAAAACTGTATTGAGGCATTGAAGAATGGCTACTTTCTTTCTTTAAAAAGAATGCACCTATGAAGATTGACAGGGTTCTCATGTGCTAACACTCACTCTCTGAGCTCCACAGTAGCCATGACTGCACAACGCCAGAACTTTGGAAGCTCTCCGTCTATGAGCGAGAAATAAAAGCAACAGCCTTCTGTCAAAGGATATCTTTTGACTGGTTCGAACTGAAATACTATTTCTTCACCACTGTCTGAATGGAATGATACACTGTTATGTATGTATCAGGTGAAACCACCTGAATTTGTTTTCATAGAGTTCCTATCTGTTCTTTATTAAACTCTGTGTTGATGCTTTCAGTATTGCATGGGATTTGCCAGTATTTCAGCAATTGCAAATAGTAGATGGGTCAGCATCTCATTTATCCATTATCTGTAATGTCTAGTTAATCTAAGGCATAACCACACTCTTCAATCTTTTCAGACTTATGACATGGTTCTGGAGCATCTGGGACTTGAATCGAGCTGTGACCCAGAGTTGTGGATGTTGCCGCTGTTCAGCAAAAGCCTCCCAACTCCGGTATATCATTAGTTTTGTCTCATAGTGGGAAATGCTGGCTAATTATTTTTTATGGACAGCATCTTGATCGTGGATTGCTGTCAAAGTAGTTATTGGGTAGCTTTTTTTTTAGCAAATTTTGTTAATTTCTGGATCTGAGTTCGGTTGTACACCTGAGCTGGTATTTATTTTATTCAGATGTTTGAAATGAAGGGAATTTGCAAGTTATTTATCAAACAGAGCAGTCCCGAAAATTTAAGTGAGTAAAATGTTGTATGAAATCTTTATAGAGCTTGAGAGAATGTAGAACGTGTTATTCCAGAATGGAAATATATTGTGTATTAAATTTATTTGGAGGCTTCAAGTTGAACAGTACTGCAGTATGAATGTCAACAATGCTGTTACACCTAACCAATTTTAGGTGCTCTCAAAATCTGATTTCCACTACAACTGTCCCAGCCTTTGAGATTTACATTCAAAGCTCTTGTAGCTGGAAATCCTGTTATGTAGTCTTGTCTGCTCATATTTTTCATTTTGAAATGTAATTTAGTCAAACTATTGCTTGGACAATTAAGCTTTAACTTTCTTTTTGGCTTTAATAGTAGCCCAAATGGAAATAATTGCTTCTTAATGGCAACATCTTGTGCATCTTGGTTTCAGCCTTGCCAGAGCATAACTGTATAACTGTGATGTTCTCATCTAGACACATTAAGTTTCCCACACTAAATTTGAGGAATTTTTAAAAATTTTGACTTCAGGTGTCAAACTTCCAGAGAAGCCTTTAGATTCCTATCTTTTTTTAAGATTTGACTTGTGCCCAAAGATTACATTTTATAACTTTTATAAGCTGTTCTTGGTGAAATGTAGCTTCATCTCTGGTGGGACTGGCAGTGCAAATTGGTGACTGTCAACTACTTTATTATTAACCATTTTACTTTCATTTCATGGGAGTAAGGTCCATGATTACTTTTATTAATTTTCACATGGTCGCATTGATTAGAAGCTGAGGGCCTGCAACTGATGTCACATCACAGGATATATTTTCAAAAGGTTGGATTCAAAATAAGTAACTTTACAAAACATCTTTTAGCTTTTTTTCTTAAATTGTAAACAGGATATCAGGGGAAAAAAAACTCTTGTTATATTGGAAAATGCTGCAGTTTCCTTCTCTGGAGATGAGGAATATTGCTAAGAAATAGCTACAAAGGTAGAAACTCAAAAAAAAACTGTTCAGAACACAATGAAGAGCAAATGGCCACAGAAAACCAAAATTCCTCTGTGGACTGTATGACTTGTTAAAGAGCTATTCTATTTCAAGTTGTGTAACTTGCTGATGTGTATTCAGTTAAATCTCTAGAGGAGGGATAACTCGGGTAATGGCAACCTAGCCAAGCCAATGTTAGTTAGGAGGAAATCTTTGGAAACAATAATCCAGGACGAAATTAGAAACTGGCGAGGAGGGGTGCAGCAGTGAAAGCAAGTGGAGGAGAGATAAAAGAAGGGGCAAGAAAGAATTTCACCCAGCAGGTTATTCAAACATTATTTGACTGCAACAAATCCCTGAATTCTTTTGTAGAATGTATGAGAATAATGTGGTGTGCATATGGTCTTGTAAAGACTTTTTGAAGTGAATAAAGTGAATCATGGACTGAAAGCAGCGTTGTGGTGAATGGTTAAATTACAAGCTGGAAGGTAACTCATCCTGGCAATTGATATTGGAACTTCTCTTTGCGCATTAATGATCTGGACTTGGATACACATTACAAGATGAGATTTCAAAACTTGCTGATGACCTAAAACTCAGGAACAGTAATCAGTATTACAGACCATAGTAACAGTCTTCAGAATTCCTAGATATGATGATGAATTGAGCAGCCACATGATATGGCTTTGGATTTTTTTTTGTGTAGTTGAATTTGAAGCAAAGTGAAAAGACTTGAATTATTGTTTAAATGTAAAAAAAAACTGAGGCCTTTAAACAAGGTATTTCTTGGAAACCGCATGATTCCAGAGATTGCTGCTGTTGGCTGCTTGAATTCATTTCAAGGAAACATTTTACTGTATCTGTTTGTTTGTTTGGAATATTTGAGGAGAGCATAATAAATGAAGCTTCCCAGCTGAGCTCTCCTATTTCTAGAAGAGAGCCCTTGTGGGTCCAGAAGTCCCTGGAGCCGTGTCCTTGCAGAAAAAAATCCTTCAAAAGTGCACCTGGAGGTCACCAGCAACATCCATGATGCACATAAAAATCAAGGCCATTCACATTAACTCCACAGCAAGAAAGCACACCAATGCCTCTACTTCCTCTGGAGGTTAAGGAAATTAGGCATATCCACAATGACACTTATGAATTTTTATAGAAGCATCACAGAGAGCAGCCTATCTGCTGCTCTCTATGATGCTTCTGTAAAAATCCTTCAAAAGTGCACCTGGAGGTCACCAGCAACATCCATGATGCACCAGAACATCACCCAATAGTCATCTGAATGTTTCAGACTTATCCTCTTTGTCTTTAAAGACAAAAACTTTTTAGCCAAAAGTGTTTTTTTTTCCCTCCAAAGTAAATCTCCAAGAGAAATCCTTTTTTCCCTATTACCATTTGTATTTTGGGTTATTTAGAGGAGTAAGCATTTGTATTTCCATGTTGCAGACTATGTTAACCAATTCTGCAGCTTTGTGGAATAAGTTTTGTTTATATAATTTTAAAAAACATCCAAATCTTCTTCTTCTGTGCTATGTAGAGAAGGTATGAAGTTAGCTACATTGGGAACTATTTAAAACAATTGGGACTCGTGGAGTAGTGGGATGAGAGTGAGAATGCATTATTTCTGTCATAACCCTGATAGATTAAATTTGGCTCCATGGAGTTTGAGATGTTTCATTTGAGATGATATAATTTTAAGGAATGAGAAGAAACCATACAAATTAAATATGGTATGTTAAAGTGGATGCAATAATAGGAAAACCTGGAGGCAAGTAATAGGGTGGTTGTTATGAGGGACTTTATCTTTCCTGATATTGATTGGGAAAGCTATAGCTCTAGTTCGTTAGATGGGTCGGTGTTTGTCCAATGTGTGCAGGAGGGTTTCCTGACACAATATGTAGACAGGCCAACAAGAGGTGAGGCCATACTGGATTTGGTTCTGGGTAACGAACCAGGCCAGGTGTTAGAATTGGAGGTAGGTGAGCACTTTGGGGACAGTGACCACAATTCGGTGACTTTTTTACTCTAGTGATGGAGAGGGATAAGTGTGTACTGCAGGGCGAGTTATAGCTGGGGGCAGGGAAATTATGATGCAGTGAGGCATGACTTAGGATGCGTGGCTTGGAAAAGTAGGCTTCAAGGGCGTAATTGATATGTGGAGCTTGTTCAAGGAGCAACTATTGAGTGTCCTTGATAAGTATGTACCCGTCAGGCAGGGAGGAAAGGGTCGTGTGAGGGAGCCGTGGTTTAATAAGGAATTGGAATCCCTTGGAAGAGAGAGCTAAGAGCAGCAAGGAGGGGACATGAAAGGTCCTTAGGGTTTTCCCTAATCCTACCAACTAAGGCTTTCTATAGGTATGTCAGGAATAAAAGAATGACTACGGTATGAATAGGTCCAGTCAAGGATAGTAGTGGGAAGTTGTGTGTGGAGGCTGAAGAGATTGTGGAGACACTGAATGAATACTTTTCGTCAGTATTCACTCAGGAACAGGACATTGTTGCTGATGTGAATACTGAGTCACAATTAAGTAGAATGAATGGCTTTGAGGTATGTAGGGAAGAGGTGTTGGAAATTCTGGAAAGGGTGAAAATAGATAAATCCCCTGGGCCTGATGGCATTTATCCTAGGATTCTCTGGGAAGCAAGGGAGGAGATTGCAGAGCCATTGGCTTTGATTTTTATGTCCTCGTTGTCTACAGGAGTAGTGCCAGTTGACTGGAGGATAGCAAATGTGGTTCCCTTCAAGAAGGGGAGTAGGGATAACCCTAGTAACTATAGGCCGGTGAGTCTGTTGTGGGCAAAGTCTTAGAGAGAATTGTAAGGGATAGGATTTATGAACATCTGGATAGGAATAATGCGATCAAGGATAGTCAGCATATTTTGTGAAGGGCAGGTCGTGCCTCACAAACCTTATTGAATTCTTTGAGAAGGTGACTAAGGAGGTGGATGAGGGGAAAGCGGTAGATGTGGTGTATATGAATTTTAGTAAGGCGTTTGATAAGGTTCCCCATGGTAGGCTACTTCAAAAAATACGGAGGTATGGCATTGAGGGTGAGTTGGAGGTTTGGATTAGGAATTGGCTGGCTGAAAGAAGACAGAGGATAGTAATTGATGGTAAAGGTTCATCTTGGAGTGCAGTTACTAGCGGTGTTCCGCAAGGATCTGTTTTGGGACCATTGCTGTTTGTCATTTTTATAAATGACCTGGAGGAGGGGCTAGAAGGTTGGGTGAGCAAGTTTGCGGATGATACGAAAGTCGGAGGAGTTGTAGACAGAGAGGAAGGATGTGGCAGGTTACAGCGGGATATAGATAAGCTGCAGAACTGGGCAGAAAGGTGGCAAATGGAGTTCAATGTAGCTAAGTGTGAGGTGATTCACTTTGGTAAGAGTAACAAAAAGATGGGGTACTGGGCTAATGGTCGGATACTTGGTAGTGTGGATGAGCAGAGGGATCTTGGTGTCCATGTACACAGATCTTTGAAAGTTGCCACCCTGGTAAATAGTGCAGTGAAGAAGGCATATGGCGTACTGGCTTTTATTGGTAGAGGAATTGAGTTCATTAGTCCTGAGGTCATGTTGCAGTTGTATAAGACTCTGGTGCGGCCGCATCTGTAGTATTGTGTGCAGTTTTGGTCGCCATACTATAGGAAGGATGTGGAGGCACTGGAACGGGTGCAGAGGAGGTTTACCAGGATGTTGCCTGGTATGGTAGGAAGATCGTATGAGGAAAGGCTGAGGCACTTGTGGTTGTTTTCGTTGCAGAAAAGAAGGTTTAGGGGTGACTTGATAGAGGTGTACAAGATGATTAGGAGTTTAGATAGGGTTGACCATGAGAACCTTTTTCCACGTATGGAGTCAGCTATTACGAGGGGGCATAGCTTTAAATTAAGGGGGGGTAGGTATAGGACAGATGTTAGGGGTAGGTTCTTTACTCAGCGAGTCGTGAGTTCATGGAATGCACTGCCAGTAGCAGTGGTGGACTCTCCCTCTTTATGGGCATTTAAGCAGGCATTGGATAGACATATGGAGGATAGTGGGCTAGTGTAGGTTAGGTGGGCTTGGATCGGCGCAACATCGAGGGCCAAAGGGCCTGTACTGCGCTGTATTCTTCTATGTTCTATATGTACCCAAACCTTTAAAGGTGATAGGACTGTTTGGGAAGTCATTTTTGAAAGAAGAAAATATCAAATCCATGGGTTTATAAATCATCTAATGTGCGATAAAACAGCATTACCTTTCTCTTTGTCTCACATGGAAAACCAAAGATAGTAATGCTAATATAACCTTGTGGTTTAGTGCAAAGTTTCTTTTACATATTACTTCTGTAAAGTGCCTTGGCATGTTTTACTACATTATAGACATTCATATCAAAGCAGGAAGTTGGAAAGGCTGGGGTAACAGATTATTCTCCTTGGAACAGAAGGCTAAGGAGACAATAAGTACTCAGAATCATGAAGAATTTTCATGGCAAAAATGCAGAAATCCTTTCCTTTGGTAGAAGGGTCAGTATATAGAGGAGAAAACATAATTAACAAAGCTGCAGGTGAGACTAACAGTTTATTTTATGGGGTGAAGCTCTTCTAGGTCCCATTGAAATACTATTGTTTTAATCCCTACATTATACTATTGCACAAATATATTTAAACATATATTACATGTCATTTGTCATTAGATTAAATTAATATTTAAAAATGTTTGCACTCCAAAAATCATGCAGCATCTATGGAAAGTGAAGCAATTCTGGAAAATGTTAGCTGAAAGTGACCTAATAGTGGTCTTTAAAATTTACAGAAGATTTTGATAGAGACAGAGAAAACATTCCTTCATGTGGAGAACTAGAGAACAGCAATCTAAAATAGTCATTAAACAATTGAATAGGTAATTCAGAAGAAATCAATCCAGAGTCTGGTGAGCCCTTGAATTGGGCTAATGGAGAAATGGTTCCAAATAACTTAAAAGTGAAAAATGACTGAGAGATGATAGTCATGAACAATTTATATTATATCATACGAAAGGATTATGGGAGAGTAGGTACAAAGTGATGGAGTGCCTACAGATGGAAGATAATATTCTCCAAACATTAACGCGGTTGTTGTGATATTGGCTTCCAATGCAATAGTATTGTTGAGGTGAGTAGACAACTTCTTTAAAAAGGACATTTGTTCATGTTGACACCTCTGCTGTGGGAATTAGTTGGGGTTTTGCAACGTTACTGTTAAGAGTTAGGGAATAGATAAGGAGCAAGATCTTGTGGGTAGTCATGTTGAATCACCACCAGTGTCATTTATTATAAATATTGCAAGTGTACAAAGTGCATTAAGTTTTAGTTTGGGGATTCTGTTAGAAAGAAGGGTTCAGATTTCTTGTATGTAGAGAAAGATGCAAAGAAAACCTGGAATGTGCACTTACCAGACTCCCTGAGGGGGATGAATAATGCAGTGATTAAAGTTAGTTCAAAGGAATGGGAGCAATAACTCGCTTATATCTATCTAAAATTTCAACTTATCCTAACAATTCCAATCCATGAAAACAGAGAGTGGAAATGGTGATAGAAACGTCATTCACTTAAGTTTTCAAATGATAAATTAGGGGAGACCAAACACATTAAGATAATGATTGATCAAATATATAAGAAGCTGGACACGTTCAGAAACTAGCAGGACAATTGGTACATGCCAATAATACAAATGACAATACTGAGAAAAGTGAGTCTGCTGTGCCAACATGTGTTAAAGGATGTTATTTTATCTGGTAGAACATGGAGATCCAAGAGTGTTGATGGATAGATTGGCACAACCATTCTCGTTTTATGCAGTATAGCAAAGGAAATAAGATTTTAACTATACAGCTAGAACAGCGAAATAAGTCGAATTTGTCCCATGTTTGATTGAACTCCCAGCATAATCAGAATTTGTTTGAAGTCCATAGTGCCTGTTGTAATTCTGTGCTGAGGATGTCCAAATCATCATCATAGAGATGTACAGCATGGAAACAGACCCTTCAGTCCAACTTGTCCATGCTGATCAAATATTCCAACCACTGGCAATCCACTGGTCACAGGCCTCCAGTCTGAAAAGCAACCCTCCACCACCATCGTCTGTCTTCTACCTTTTGAGCCAGTTCTGTATCCAAATGGCTAGATCTCCCTGTATTCCGTGAGATCTAACCTTGCTAACCAGTCTCCCATGGGGAACCTTGTCAATCGCCTTACTGAAGTCCATAGAGATCACATCTACTGCTCTGCCCTCATCAATCCTCTTAGTTACTTCAAAAAACTCAATCAAGTGTGTGCGACATGATTTCCCACGCACAAAGCCACGTTGACTATCCCTAATCAGTCCTTACCTTTCCAAATATTTATATCCTGTCCCTCAGGATTCCCTCCAACAACTTGCCCACCACTGATGTCAGGCTCACTGGCTTGTCCTTACCACCTTTCTTAAACAGTGGCACCACCTTAGCCAGCCTCCAGCACCTCACCTGTAACTATCGATGATACGGATACCTCAGTAAGAGGCTCAGCAATCCCTTCCCACAGAGTTCTCGGGTACATCTGATCAGATCCTGGGGATTTATCCGCTTTTATGCGTTTCAAGACATCCAGCACTTCCTCTATAATATGGACACTTTTCAAGATGTCACCATCTGTTTCCCTATATTCTATATCTTCCATGTCCTTTTCCACAGTAAATACTGATGCAAAATACTCATTTAGTATCTGCCCCATCTCCTGCGATCTCCAAGTATTGAAACAGTTTAACACGTGTGAGGCGCTGATGGGTTTTTTGTCAATATTTTATGAAAAACCGCTGAAGCTCAGACCTTCAGGTCCAGAGAGGATGGATATTGTGTCACGACTCGGGCAGTTAATAATAGACTTAAATATAGTTGCTGATGAGGAGGTGGTTTGATCAGTTGTCATTGGCTTAGGTAATATAATTACTGGTTTGTGATATAAAATCTTGAAATTTAGGTAACCAGGCTGATTAGAATGGTGATGATGAAGAACCTGCGGTGGCAAGCCATAGGATTGTAAAATAAAAGGAATTGCAATGGAATAATAAAATTACATAATGCTACCTATTTTCCCATTTCTACAAATCTTTGTGGTGTAAACGCAGTTCCATCTCTGACATCCGTCTAACAATATGCATGCCAATATTCAATTTGCACTCAGGGCTGAACAGCAAAGTGGAAGAAAGTGAAATGTTCACACTTGACAATATAAATGTTTTTGAAGTTGCATGAGTTTAAGTAGAATTCATTTGTGGGATATTGGTTCATTTTGCTTGTTTTGTGGCTAGCATACCAATGGAAAACAGAAATGTCAGTGTTATGCCCAACACTTTATTTTTAGCAATATGCCCAACATCATTTTGTTTTATTTTTAGTCAGCAATTGCTTCCAGATGTGTTTCATCTATAATTCCTGTCATCAGGATCCAGTTTGAGTACAGCTCTGACAAACTGATTTTCTTTTGCTTAGGAGACAAAGATGGCAGTAAGGTGACAACAGTGGTGGCGACACCTGGACAGGGTCCAGACCGGCCGCAGGAAGTCAGCTATACTGACACCAAGGTGATTGGCAATGGTTCCTTTGGAGTTGTTTACCAGGCAAAACTGTGTGACACAGGGGAACTGGTAGCCATCAAGAAGGTTTTACAGGACAAAAGATTTAAGGTAAGTGACACAATTTATTTTAACTGAATTTCAAAGAGCAGTTGACTTATATTTTCTCCCCCTTTTCGGAGAAGCTGGATGGAAAAATGAGCAGCTGTTTTTACAGGAATAGCCAATCTAAGATTTTTTTTTCAACTGGGTCACTTTGGGGAACTAGAGGCAATGACTGGAGTCTGAAAATATTTAACAGTCAGACTACAGAGGAACCTCGATTATCTGAAGGATGCAGGTTGAGAGTATTTCGTTTGGTTATTTGAATTCCGAATAATGGAATGTTGGATGCCACAGTTTAGCCAAGCATCGGGACCATGCAATCTTGCCGGATAATTCGAAATTCAGATAATCAACTGCCAGATAATCGAGGTTCCTCTATATAGTAATGAGAGAGATTTCTCAGATGGACCGTACAAAAAGTGAATTGTGAACCTCAGTAAAACCTTAGATATCTGAAAAATAGTTGTTTGTGTGGGCTATTTGAAATGGTTTTTGCAAGGTTTGTGAAGGTTTGTAGCTCAGGTTGAGGTTTAGGGTGTAGGTTTGCTCGCTGAGCTGTAGGTTTGATATCCAGATGTTTCATTACCTGACTAGGTAACATCAGTGGCAACCTCCAAGTGAAGCGAAGCTATTGTCTCCTGCTTTCTATTTATATCTTTCTCCTGGGTGGGGTTCCTAGGGTTTGTGGTGATGTCATTTCCTGTTCATTTTCTGAGGGGTTGGTAGATGGCATCTAGATCTGTGTGTTTGTTTATGGCATGGTTGGAGTGCCAGGCCTCTAGGAATTCTCTGGCATGTCTTTGCTTAGCCTGTCCCAGTCGAAATGGTGGGTGTTTTTTTTTCATCCGTGTGTAGGGCTACGAGGGAGAGAGGGTCGTGTCTTTTTGTGGCTAGTTGGTGTTCGTGTATCCTGGTGGCTAACTTTCTTCCTGTTTGTCCTACGTAGTGTTTGTGGCAGTCCTTGCATGGAATTTTGTAGATGGTGATATTTGTAGTAATTAATTCTGTTGGTTGACCATCTGCATGTCTTGAGCTTGAGGTTGAATGCAAGATTGAGAGAATTTCACTGCTATTTCAACCAGAGGTTTATCTTGGTACATTGCCTTTGCATTTTGATAAATCCCCGTAAGTCAGCTGTGACTCAGTAGCACCCTTGCCCTGAGTTACAAGGTTCTAAGTTGAAGTTCCACACTAGGGATCGAACACAAATATCAAAGCTAACATTCTAATGCAGTGCTAACATTTAAGGTGACTTCGCTCGGATGAGATGGCAAATCAAGGCTCCATCTGTCCTCTGGTAAGATCCTGGAATCCGTTGTGAAGGATGAGATTTCTGGATACTTAGTGTATGATAAAACAGGACAAAGTGAGCATGGATTCACCAAGGGGAGGTCATGTCTATCAAATCGGCTAGAATTCTTTTGAGGAAGTAATGAGCAGGTTAGACCAAGGAGGTCTAATGGATGTTGTCTACTTTCTTGCCTTCAAGAAGGCCTTTGACAAGGTGCTGCACAGGAGGCAACTGTGTAATATAAGGGTCCATGGTGTCAGAGGCAAGGTGCTAGCATGGATAGAAGCTTAGCTGTCTGGCAGAAAGCAGAGACTGGGGATAAAAGGATTCTTCTCCAGATAGCAGCTGGTGACAAGTGCTGTTCTGCAAGGCTCAGTGTTGGAACCATAACTTTTCACTTTATACATTAACAATCTAGATGAAGGAACCAACTAGGTTTGTGGATGACACAAACGTAGAGGGACAGGTAGCATTGAGGAGGTGGGAGGCTGCAGAAGGATTTTGGACTGAATAGGAGAGTGGGCAAAGAACTGGCATATGTAGTACAACATGGGAAAGTGTGAGGTCATGTACTTTCGTAGGAAGAATAGAGGCATGGACTATTTTCTAAATGGGAAGAAAATTCAGAAGTCTGAAGTGCAAAGTGACTTGGGGGTTCTAGTCTAGGATTCTCTCAAGGTAAACTTGCAGGTTGAGTCAGTGGTTTGGAAGGCAAATGCAATGTTGGCATTTATTTTGAGAGGACTTGAACAGAAAAGAAGGGATATACTTGAGGTTTTATAAGATTCTGGTCAGACTACATTTGGAGTACTGGACGCAATTTTGGGCCACAAACCTCAGGAAGGATGTAGTGGCCCTGGAGTGAGTTCAGAGGAGATTCACGAGAATGGTGCAAGGAATGAAAAACTTAACATTTGAGGACTCTGCGTCTATAATCCAATGGAATTTAGAATGATGAGGAGGCATCTGATTGAAACATACAGAATATTGAATGCTCTGTAAAGAGTAGATATTGGAAAGATGTCTCTCCTCCCAATGGAAACTAGGACCCAACGGAACAGCCTTCAAGTAAAGAGAAGACCTTATTAGAATGGCGATAAGGAGAAACTTCTTCAGCCAGAAAGTGGTGAATCCACAGAACTCATTGCCACAGATGGCTGTGGAGGCCAGGTCCTTCCGTATATCTAAAACTGAGATAGATCGGTTCTTGAGTATCTTGGGGATCAAGGATTACAGGGAGAATGGGGTTGAGAAACTTGTCAGCATGTTTGAATGGCTGAGCAGACTCTATGGGGGAATGGCCTAATTTCTGCTCCTATGTCTTTATGGTCTCCTGTAGATTTAGAACAATTCCGGTTCTAGCTCAAAAAAGAGCAACTTAATTGACTCTGATGACCTGACCAATATTTATCACTTAAATGACAATCTAAAAGCCAGATTTATAGTCATTATCCCAGTGTTGTTTAAGGAGATTTGCTGTGTGCAGATTGGCTTTCACATTTCCAACATTATAACTGACTACAGTTCAAAAAAACATTTTGAATATAGAGTACATTGAGTCAGATGATGACTGTGAGAGCACTGAATGCAAATCTATTTTTTATTTGTACTGCAATTTTAGTTTTAAGTTTAAAAGTTGGAAGAATTAATTTTAAATAATTAAAACCTAATATGAATTTGAAAAATGCTTACTTTGGGCACCTTTAGAACCGATCTAATTCAGTTTTAAGCTATTTTCTGTTGCTACCTCTTCAGGTTTTAGTGCTCCAACATTTTGCTGACCAGACAATATTCAGTTTCAGTCTGGTAACCAAAGTAAGATTGTTGGGGCTTTTATCATTTAATTCAGAATTCATATTAGCCTGATAAATGAGGACAAGGGAATGCAATTCTGTGAAGCTAGTTGTCACACCCTAAGAGCATTTTAGGAAAGCTTTGTATATGTACTACATTTATATGCAAAGACCTGAAGTCTTTGAGTACTTTGCGACTGATGAAATGTTGTTGTACTGGAAGGATAACTGAAAGACAGCTGACTTTGTTTGTGCTCTTAACAATATTTTGCTTATGAAACTTGAAGCATACTTTTTTGGTCCTTTTACTCATTGAGCAATTAAGTGTTGACTATCCAATGTTGAGCAGTCTAGGCAGTGACCCTTTAAAAGGCTACCATCAGAGTTGCTTTCCTTAAGCTTATCTTCTCTGGTAACACAACACGCTATATCTTGTGCTTGTCACCCCGAGTTTGACAAGTGGAAACTTGAGAGACTGAAAACCTGTTTCTGGAGCACCAGTGGCCACTTGTAGATTGAAAAATATTCTAAGTGCTCCATTTCACATGGCCTCAAACTTGTAATTTCCACTATAATAGTACACAGGCCTGAACTCTTCTAGGTTGAGGCATCCTTAATACTAACTGAAAGCATGTACAGAGAAATTATGTAACATCTCAAATCTTAAATGAAAATAATGGCTATCAACTGAATGATGGCCAAACTGTCACTTTTAGAAATGTCTTCCTTTGTGTAGCATTTCAGTCAGTTGATTATTCCTTTAATCAGTTGCTTAAAGAACAGTTTAGCACTAAACTCAATTGTTTTTCACAGCAGAAGTCTTAATTGCCATATATAGTAAATAACGTCAGCAGCATGAGCAAGTTGACGTGTATCTGCTTGTGTATGTGTTTTTCAAAATGGAAATTAATGGAGCTGAAGTATCTCCAGCAGATGTGCACCAACACCTATAATTGTAGTTTGCTTGTTAAACAATTGAGAAGTTTACTTTTTTTTTTTCACCCCCATGTTGTTATAACCCATATTATTAAAGGTTGTCGCTATACGTCTAGGTTAGAATTTCTAAAGCTTTGATTTTCCTACAAGATTAACATTTGAGCATTTTATTGAAGGTGTTGCAACATTACAGCCAATTTAGATGTGCATACATTGAAATTTTGAAAGAGATCTGTTTGTTATTTTGAAAGTTTTAAAGCAGTGGTATTTAGATATTGACAATGCAACACCGCACAAGAAGGCGGCTCAAGTGTAGACAATAGATTAGGAAATCAATTACTTATGTGCACAGTATTCTGTAATCACAAATTGTAAATACTATGTTCACTCTCCTAAAATTTTGGCAGATAAATAATGACTGAAGAACAAAACCAAAAAGTGAAGTGGGATATAATCTAAACAATTGTAGTTCCTGTGCTATGGACAATGTAGCATGTTCTCTGTAGTGCAGTCAATTGGGGTAGATAGTGTAGATTAAAATGGAAAGATTACTTGAGACCTTAACCTATTCATTTCTTGCTCAATTTACCTCAAGATTAAAATCAGACTTGGTGATCATTTTTGCACATGTTGAATCAGCCTTCAAAGTGAAGGTAAAGTTTATGAACTCTATTGAACATGTAATTGCAGTGAAAGTGTGCACATAATTAAAGTAAAAATGTGAAAACGTAGATGTGTTGCTCAGTCAAATTTCACGCACTTGAAGTTGTTAAAGTCATTGGAGGGACTGGAATCTTATTTTTCACTTCACCTACCAACTTGATAAAACCAGAATCAAACTTCAAATGGCTTAGTTGATGTTTAGGCTTTCCATTTTGTTCTTCTTGGTGCTCAAAATAATAGATTCTCAAAGCAAAATATCCTCTGAAAAAGTTGCCCCTTAAGTCACTTTTATATCTTTCCCCTCTCTCACTCTAAATCTATGCTGTCTAGTTCTGGACTCCCCCACTGCAGGGAAAAGACCTTGTCTACTTATCCTATCCATGTCCCTCATGATTTTATTAACTTCTAAAAGGTCACCCCTCATTTGAACAAGCAACACATGCTGTAGATAAAAGTGAAATCGGTGCATGCACCATAACTGGATTTCCAGTAAGCAGTTTTATAAAGTGTCACAAGGATTATTGAAAAAAATGAAAGCACATGGTGTGGGAGTAACATTGGCACAGAGAATTAGCTAACCTGCAGGAAACTAGCCGAAATAGGATTTTTTTTGGTTTGCGTGATCTAATGAGTGGTGTGCCATGTTTACAATTCATTTAAATGACTTCGATGAAGGGACTGAAGGTGTGGTTGCTAAAATTGCTGATGGCATAAATGTAGATACTATAAGTTGTGAAGATGAAAAAGCTACAAAAAATATAAATACTGGAAATGAGTAGATAAAGGTCTGGCAAATGGAATATAATTTGGTAAAATCTGAGATCCATTTAGGCAGGAAGAATGAATAAGAACATTAAATGATGAGATATTGCAGAGCTATGAGATGCAGAGAGATCTGTGTCCTATTGCAAGAATCACAAAATCCAGTTGCAGCTAGTAATTAGGAAAACAAATTGAAAATCATTTATTACTAGGGGAATTAAATACAAAGTACGGAGATTATGCTTCAGTTATACACACTATTGACGAGACCATATCTGGATATTATGTTTAGTATTGATCATATTTAAGCAAGAATAGTAGTAGATTGGAAGAAGGTCAATGGAGGTTTACGGCACTAATACTTGGAATGGGTGGATTATCTTGACGAGAGACTGGACAGACGAGGCTTGTATCTGCTAGAGCTTAGTGTGAGATATTCTTTGAGATGTGAATGCATTAGAGTGCAGAGGTCATTTACAAGAGGTTTCTAGGAAGACAAAGTGGGAATGAGAGCGCCTTGGGAGATAAGGTTAAAGATAATTCAAAAAGATTTGTAAATACTCAAGAACAAGAGAGCAATTATAGAAAGAGTCGGACCTGTTAAAGATCATAGAACATAGGACATTACAGCACAGTGCAGGTCCTCCGACCCTCTGTTGCGCTGACCTGTGAAACTAATCTGAAGCTCATCTAACCTACACTACTCCATTTTCGTCCATATGCCTATCCAATGACCATTTTAAATGCCCTTAAAGTTGGTGAGTCTACTATTATGGCAGGCAGTGCGTTCCACGCCCCTACTACTGAGTAAAGAAACTACCTCTATCATACCTTAAAGACCTTCCTTCCATATCAGACATCATCCTAGTGAATCTCCTCTGAATCCTTTCATGCGGTGACAGAACTGTACGCAATACCCTAAATGCAGCCGCACCAGAGTTTTGTACAGCTGCAGCATGACTTCATACTTCTGTAACTCAATCCCTCTACCAATAAAAACTAGGACACCATATGCCGCATTAACAACCCTATCAACGTGGGTGACAACTTTCAAGGATCTATGTACATGGACACTGAGATCTTATGTTCACTACACTACCAAGAATCTTACCATTAACCCAGTACTCTGCATTCCAGTTACTCCTTCCAAAGTGAGTCACCTCTCGCTCTTTTCTGCGTTAAACTCCCTTTGCCACCTCTCAGCCTAGCTCTGCAACTTATCTATATCCCTCTGTAACCTACAACACCCTTCGTCACTGTCCACAACTCTACCGACCTTAGTGTCATCCGCAAATTTACTAAACATCCATCTATGCTGTCATTCATGTCATTTATAAAAGTGACAAACAGCAGTGGACCCAAAACAGATCCTTGTGGTACACCACTAATAACTGAACTCCAGGATGAATATTTTCCATCAACCACCAGCCTCTGTCATCTTTCAGCTAGCCAATTTCTGATCCAAGGAGCTAAATCACCTTCGATCCCATGCCTTCGTATTTTGTGCAATAGCCTAGCATGTGTTGTCCCGGTTTCCCCCCTCCGTCAAAGCAAAACATTCACAGCTAGTGTAGCTACCTCCTTCAGTTTTTTATTCTGGGCCCTGGAGCAGGAGAGTGATCGCCCATATGCACAGAGACATGAGTTCTCTGTCTTCTCTGGAACAGCAGATTCTGAATGAATTATATAGTCAATTATCTGGATGCTCATCCCTATAAGGCAAACATACATATTGATTGGGGTGACCGTTACAATTGACAAGTATCAATAGTAAAGATTAAGCCATCTGATGTTACACAATGAATGTTCTTAACCTCGTTAACTGGCTTCATATAATGAATACTTTTCAGCTTGTTAACCTAATTAACTTTGCCTTCACCGTCCCATTGTTATCTGCAAGTTCTTATCTGATCTGAGTCATGCTCAGCTGAAACTTTTTTTCCCCACAAAATTCAACTTTTTTTTTTCACTACCTGCTCATACCCTATACTCATTCTCACGTGCTGAACCTTATCAAACGCCTTGCTGAAATCCATATACACTACATAAACTGCTTTACCTTCATCCACCTGTTTGGTCTCCTCAAATAAGGTTTCTGCGACATGACCTACCCTTTGCAAAACCATGTTGACTATCCCTAACGAACTTAGTCCTTTTTAGATGATAAATCCGATCTCTTGTAATCTTTTCCAACACTTTACCCACCACCAAGTAAGGCTCACTAGTCTATAATTATCAGGGTTTCTCTACTCCCCTCCTTGAATGAGGGAACAACATTTGCTATCGTCCAGTCTTGTGGCAGTATTCCTGTAGACAGTGACGACATAAGAGATCAAAACCAAGGCTCGGCAATCTCCTCTGTGGCTTCCCAGAGCATCCTAGCATAAATCTCATCCGGCCCAGGGGATTTAGCTATTTTCACACTTTCCAGAATTGCTAACACCTACTTGTGAACCTCAATCCTTCTACTGTAATAGGCTGTATCTTAGTATTCTCCTCAACAACATTGTCTTTTTCCAATGTGAATACTGATACAAAATATTCAGTTAACACTTCCCCTATCTCCTCTGACTCCATGTACAATGAAGTTGTCTGTGTTTTACCTCCGGAGAGAGATTAAATGAATATTTCACATCCATTTTTACTCTTAAGGAAGAAATGGAGGCTAGAGAATTCAAATAAATATTGATGTTTTGAAAACCGTTCACCTTACAGAAGAGGAAGTGCTGAAGGCCTTAAACATTAAAGGTAGATAAATGGCTGAAAGGCCTAAGTTCTGCCCCTTTCTATTATGGTCTTCTTCTAAATCTCCATGACCTGATCAAGTGTGTCCCAGGATGTTGTGGGAAGTTCGGGAGGAAATTGCAGGGCCCCTAATAGAAATACTACTTTAATCTATAAAGATAGGTGAAGTACCGGATATCTAGAGGGTTATTAATGTTATGCCATTGTTTAGAAAAATCTGTCAGGGGACGCCTGGAAACTATGTACCTGAGAATTTGACATCAGCGGTGGGTAATTTGTTGGTGATTCTGAAAGGTAGGATTTACATTAGGAGAGGCGAGGATTGATTAGGGACAGTCAGCATGGTTTTGTGCAAGGAAAATAGTGTCACTCAAACTTTGAACTTTTAAATGAAATAACTTATTGGAATGGATTCGAGGGGCGACTAGATATAGCACATGGAGCAAATGGGATCTAAGGTTACAGGGAGAAAGTAGGATTAGGCTATTGAGTTGGACGATCAGCCATGATTGTGGTGAATGACTGCTCAGATTCAAAAGGCCCAATGGCCACCTCCTGCTCCTATCTTTGCTTCTGTGAACCAAAAAGATTGAGAGCAGAGCAAGAGTCATTATTTACATGGACTTTACTAAAGCTTTGGACAATTAATCAATTAGTAGACTAATTAGTGAAGCGATATCACATAGGAAATAAGATGGGCTTGCCAATTTGATCCAAAAATTGTTTGATGATAGGTGACAGTGGTCATGGGCTTTTCAGACTGGAGACCTGTGACGAGAGGTATTCCACTTTTGTCATTTAGGTAAATGATTTGGATGAGGATACAGGAGGCAGATAGCATCAAAATTGCGAATATATTGGACAGTGAGGAAGGTTATCTCCGATTACAAAGAAATCTTGATCAATTGGCCAGTAGGTTGAGAAGTGGCAGATGGAGTTCAGTTTGGATAAATGTGAGTTATTGCATTTTAATAATACAAATAAGGATGGGACTTGTACAATTAATGATAGGGCCCTGGGTAGTGTTTTAGAGCAGAGACCTAAGAGTTTAGGTACATAATTCTTTGAAATTTGCATTGCAGGTGGACAGGGTGGATAAGAAGGTGTTTAGCACACTTTGCTTCATTGCTCAGACATTGGGTATAGGAGTCAGGACATCATATTGTGGTTCTACAGGATGCTGGTGAGGCCTCTTTTGGAGTACTGTGTGCAGTGCTGGTCTCCCAGTTGGAGGAAGGATATTACTAAATTGAAGAGGTTTCAGAAAAAATTTAGCAGGATATTGCCAGGAATGGAGGGTTTGAGATATAAAAATAGACTGGAAAGTCTGGGACTTTTTCAGTGCAGGAGGTTGAGGGATGACCTTTTTAGAGGCTTATAAAATCATAAACATGGATCAGATGAATAGGTCTTTTCCCTAGGGTGCGGGAGTCCAAAACTAGGGAAGATATTTTTAATGTGAGAGCAGAAAGATGTAAAAAGCAATGACACGAGAGGCATCTTTTTTTTTACACAGTAGTTCATGTGTTGATTGAACTGCCAGAGAAAGTGATGGCTGCAGACACAGTTACAGCATTTAAAAGACTTATGGATAAATTCCTGAATCTGAAAGGCTTGGTGGGATATGTGCCATGTGCAGGAAAGTAGGACCAGTTTAGTTTGGGAGCATGGTCAGTGTGGATTGGTTGACCTGAGAGCTGTTTCCATGTCATATGATGGTATTTCTGAGTCTATAAATAGATTGAATAAGTTGTGACTCTCTTAAAGAGAAGAGATATGAGACGTTTGCAAAATCGTGAGCAATCTGGATAGAATAGGAACAGCTTCATCTGATTCTATTTTTTAAAGGAACTCGAATGAGGGGGCATAGATTTGAGGTGAT
Source organism: Chiloscyllium plagiosum (assembly GCF_037043375.1). Lineage (NCBI taxonomy): Eukaryota > Metazoa > Chordata > Chondrichthyes > Orectolobiformes > Hemiscylliidae > Chiloscyllium > Chiloscyllium plagiosum. The sequence continues at coordinate 44,007,586 of NW_028270150.1, forward strand.
AAGCAAAAGCAGCAGGTTGAATGTCAGAAAAATCTTTTTTAACATAGTTGTTAGGCTATGGAGATATGGAATATAATGTCTGGAAGTGGTGACAGGTTGAATTGAGGCTTTGAAGAGGGCGTTAGCTGCTTGTTGGATAACAGTACTGTGCAAAGGTATTGTGGGGTTGGGGGGGAGTGGGGTGGAATATTTGATGGAAGAACTGGTGCAGCATAATGGGTCGAATGACCACAACTTGAGCTGTAACAATTCTGAGACTTAAAATACATATGATCCTGAGGGATATTGACAGGGTGCATGTGGAAAAGATGTTTCCTCTTGACAGAGTCCAGAGCTAAAATTCACCCTTTAAATTTAAAGGGGATCACCTTTCTACTTTTGGTAATGAGAATGTGTATAGGATATAACCAGGCAGGGAGAAAGTTAAGTTCTGAGTTTTGTGAAACAAGAGGTTCAGCTGATTTGAGCTGTTTGAGCTTCGAGCTCGTGTTTAAGTGGGATTTGGGTTCTCTGTGTTTAAATGGGGTTCGAGCCCTGTGAGGAGTAAAGTGAGAACGGGATTGAAATCCTCTAGTGGCAAAATTTGAGACTCTGAGTCCTTGTTCTGGGGGAAGAGAGTGGCTTGGATTGTGGCACCATGTGGTCGCTGCGAGGGCTTTCTCTTTTTATAAGTGTAACTTAATTGAGAGAATGCAAAACAAAACAAAAATGCTGAAATTAAGGTTGTACTAAGGTTGGAAAAGTAAAGTTCCAAGGTAAATTGTGCCATGCTGTGAGTGTTTGATGTTTAAAAAGTTTTCGTTTGTTAAAATACTGGTTTGGAAAATCCTTTTAAGGAACTGTTTTGTCTTGTTTGAATCAAGATCTCAATTCAGTGTTTTTTGTGGCTGTGTAGTGGGGCAGATTTTGTTGTTACATTGAAACTGTATAATGTACAACTTAAAATGATCAAACTTGCAACCTTAAAACAAATTGATTGAGTGCCTTGAGCCCCTGATGTGTTTGAAATTCTACAAAGCCTGTTTTAAAAATGAATAGTTGGGTCAGTGATCATGCTTTAACCAGATGAGAGAATTGTTATAATATCTTTGCTGTGTTTTTAATGCAGCATTCACTAGAAGAGTGCATTTTTAGTTTGATGTTTTGTTCAGATTTTAAAGAATATCAGAACTTGAGACTGAGCTGTTTAAATTCTGTTAAGACTTCATTGGCTCCCTTCTTACTGCAAATTCAAAGAAAGTTGATCTCTACCAAAATTGCCACTGTCATTCCAACTGTTTTATTTGGGAAGTTTCATTTGGACACCATATTTTAATATATTCTGCATTTGTTTCCCACAAATATTTGAACTCTAAATCTGAACTGAAACTGCCTCTTCTATTGCTAAAGCACAGGAAACATTTTGTTTGCTTGCTGTTCCAGACTTTTGAAATACTTTTCCTGACAGCTTTCACATTAGCCAAGTCTCAATTTGTTAAAGGAAAATATTTTTTTGAATAACCTGAACGCGGTACCCGAGGGTTTGATTTTAGGACCATTGATTGTTGCTTATAATTGACTGAATTGTTAAGGCAGTACAACTTAGAAGCCTGCTGCTTCAGCTGCTGCACTGTATACTCTGATGCACTGGTATCCTCCATCTGAAGCATCTCTAGAAGGGTGGAAGTCTAGTAGGTTTTGTTAGGTATTTAACTAGCTGAAAACTTCCTGAAGCCCTTCTTCAGGAAGGGCTTATGCCCGAAACATCGATTCTCCTGTTCCCTGGATGCTGCCTGACCTGCTGCGCTTCTCCAGCAACACATTTTCAGCTCTGATCTCCAGCATCTGCAGACCTCAGTTTCTCCTCCTAGGCATTTAACTACCCTTAGCCAAGAATTCAGTTTTCTCCGTGGAGTGATGCACAAGAACAGACTGAATCTTGTTACACATTGGACTTATTGAAGGAGGTTTTGGAGAACTGGCTCGATTCCACTTGACTTGGAGGGGGTGGAGTGGTCACTAAGTACTGTGGATTTACTGGTGATTTTATTTTTCCCCACTTGGGAGGATTCTTCGAATTTTAGTTACTGTAGCAGACTAGTAATTTTTGTTATAATTACTGCATGTTGCATATCAATAACTTGCTTAAATACTGGCTGTCAGGCTTATGAAAGCTGGTAATGCCATTGGTTATCATGAAACGATAAAAAGAGGAAATGAGAATACGTATAGGGTATAAACAGGCAGGGAAAGCCAATTTCTGAGTTTTGTGAAACAAGAGGTTCAGCTGATTTGAGCTGTGTTTGAGCTTCGAGCTCTGTGTTTAAGTGAGGTTCGAGCCCTGTGAGGAGTAAAGTGAGAAAGGCAAGGAAAGAGTTAAGCTTGAGCTTTGTGAAACAAGATGTTCAGCCGAGCATGACTCGGTTCAGATAAGAACTTGCAGTTAACGATGGTGGGGGGGGGGGGCGGCGGCTAGAGGCAAGGGTAATGGGTGAACAAGGTGGAAATGCAGTAATTATATAGAGCCATTTAACAATATTGGAAGCATTTGGTACGCAAGGTCAGTTAACAAGGTGAAAAGTATGCATTATGTAAAGCCAGTTAACAAGGTTGAGAACATTCATTGTGTAACAGCAGATAGCTTAATCTTTACTCGTTGGTTGTAATGGTCATCCAAATAATATGTATGTTGCCTTATCTTGGTTGGGGGGGGCGGGGATGGAAGCGGGACGACAGTAAGATGGTGGTGAAGTAGAGCTTCTGACTCTGGGCTCGTCTGCTCCAACCTGTTGTCATTTTTTTTTTTATTTTACTTGCCTCTTACTGAAGAGCTCAGTCATGGCGATGGCATCGCAGGTTGTGGTGTAGACTCATGGCAGCATTGGAGGCGGGTTTGGATTCCCGGCGGCTTCTGCATCCAGTGCAGATTCATGAACGGGCGGCAGAGGAGAATTTGGGCCCAGTACAAGGCCTGGTAGCATTGACGAAGGGAGTTCAAAGCAGAGTCATGGTGGCGGCTGAGGTAGAGTTTGGGCTGGTACGATACCCAGTGGTATCAGTGGCGTCTGGAGTGGCAAGGTTCAGGGAGGACTTGTAGTGACAAGGGAGGCAGTGGAGATGAGACAGTGCCTAAAGAGTGATGGCTTTCGTTCCAGCAGCAACGTGGCGAAGGGGACTGGGGACTTGTGCCTGGCCACTAGGCCCATGGCCCATGATGGGCCACTTAACAAGAAGGGCTGTCAAGTTGAACACTTTATTTCTTTATTTTTCTGCCTTTATATTTTGTTTTGGTTTATTTTTCCATCTTTTAAGATGGTGCCAGAGAGTGTTGACACAATGCAGCACGTTTCACTGTATTTTGTAAAAAAAAACACATGACAATGAATAGATCAGATCAAATTTAATTTAAGACTGACTTAAGGAAAATACTTTTTGCTGTGTAGTGATTCTTAGTGGCTCTTTGCTTCGATTGCCATGCAAGAATGAGAGTGCTTGAATATTTTTAAGTTGGTGGTATTGAGATTCTTGATAAGCAAAAGGCTGAAAGATTATCTGGGTGGGTGGAAATGTGCAGTAATCAGATCAGCTCTGATCTTATGAATAGCAGAGCAGGCTCTAAGGGCCAGGCATCCTACTTGTCCTAATTCATACACGTGTACCTTCTGTTATCCTTGGTTGTGGGTTTGGAAAGTGCTTTGTAGTGGAGTTACTTTAAGGATTGTGGTTATGTGGTTTATTCCTTTCACCACTCATTTTGTAATGGTGTGATGGTTGCAATTTTCCACTGCAATGACTATTTCCAAATCAGAGATTTTAGAAGATTGACACCTGCAATTTCCTCAGCCTTTAAATAAAGGTGTTTTGGTCCAACAGATTTGTTTCTGAAGTTCTGTTACTTTTTCTATTATCAATTTTTTTTTAAAAAACACATTCATAATTCAATGTTTGTCCCTGCTTCATTTCAGCAGAAATAAATCATTTCAGTTGCTAAGTTTAAAAACACTTCATACGTGAATTTGTTGCCCCACATCACACTATGGGTTCAAACTGAACCTCACATGGGTCAACAGAGTACATATTGATGGAAAGTAACCACTTAAAACCTCCTAGTTTAAAGACTAAACCTGAAGAATCCTATAGCAGTAATTGGATCAGCCCTGATGTTTTTTGGTAGTCGCAAAGACCTTAGTCATATCAGGGCTTTAATGTCAGCTTGTGCTTTTAAGACACCATGTATATTGATTGATTTAGTTTCACTAAACAACATGCATTAATTAAATAATTGTGCAATAGTAGACTTTTGAAACAGTGAATACAATTATGTCCTATGTCTTGTTTTCTGGAGACTGTTACTTGAGTCTTAAGTTGAGATGGTTGTAGATTTTGTTGTGGACCAGGTCAGACCCCTCAAGACATTTTAAGAAGGTAGCCCAGATCCTAACTTTGCTAATTGTTTTAAGCAAGTGCAGAATGGATGTTCCAGGAGAGAATCAGCTGGTCAAACCACTTAGTTTTAAACAAAACAGAATGTATTTACAAGGTTACTGAATGAAACACTAGCAACAGAGAACAATACAGAATAACTTAACCTCTCCGAAAAGCCAACAGATCATTCGAACTTAATGATGCTCTTCCAAATACTTGCAACGATCTCTATAAACACCTTTGGCACAAAAGGTAAAATTGAACATAAGTTCTTACAGGATAGAAGTCAGTACCAGCCTGGACCTGGTTCTGGCAGCTTTTCCACTACTTAAACAAAACCAAACCAGAGAAAAACTGAGCTGGGATAACTGGCCACTCCCCTTTTCATTGTACAAGTGTTTTTTAAACTTGAAAGCCTTCTGCCTGAGGCAGTCTGTTAGCTATTTTCAACTTCTTTCTAAAACCCTTCATCTCCAGATTTTTTGAAGTCTGTCATTTACGATCTCTGTGGGGAAACAAAAGCCAAGGACAGCATAACTTTGTTAAAGCAGCAGCTTCATCACAATAGATAAAAATGACAACATTAGTCCAACAGGTTTATTTGGGAAGCACTAGCTTTCGGAGCGCTGCTCCTTCATCAGGACTCCACAACCACCTGATGAAGGAGCAGCGCTCCAAAAGCTAGTGCTTCCAAATAAACCTTTTGGAGTATAACCAGTTGTCTTTTTTTTTAACTTTGTCCACGCCAGTCCAACACCAGCTCCTCAACATCATCTTCACGATATACTGCCGCTTGTTGAAACTGGTAGTGACATGAATGTTCTCACCTTTGGTGAACAGGTGTTGTTTAACATGTTTTAGTAGTTCCTTAAAACCATTCCACAGCTTATCTGAAATCATGTAGAAGCACAAAGTCTCTTTCCTGTCAGTTTACCATTCTTCTGTAAATAAATTGAGTAAATATTTTGGCATAGTGCTGAACTAAGTGATTTCTTCTTTCTTCAGACATCAAATGTTTAAAATTCAGTATTTCTTTTCCATTGTGATTGCGGAAGCAGGTCCCCAACTACTTTTTTCAATAAATATGATTGCATCGGTAGAACAGTTCCTTTTCTCATCCAGGCTGGAAAAGTTGATCCATTTTGTTTCCAGTTTCCATCTCTGTTGTCTTCATCTGGTCATCTGACTTGTCCCTTCCTTGACATTGTGGGATAGGCTATCCATATAAGTATCTATTAATTACAAATTGCCACAACTATTTCAATTACTTTTCCTCACGTCCTTCCCAAAAGGACTCCATTCCATTCTCCCAGTTTCTCCATCACCTTTTTGCATCTACTTCAGTGACTGATGATCCATGATAGTGCAGGCACTATTTCTTTCGTTTTCCACAATCAAGAATTCTTCCCACGGTAGTGGACAAGGTCCTCAATAGCCCTCTCAACCCTTTCCTGTACTCCTCCTTCTCCCTCTCAGGACACGAGTGTGCCTGGGTGCTAGTCATGTTAATATTTTCTTGGTTTTCTTGTTATTAAAGGTGTCTTTTATATTCTGCTACCAACACCAACAATTAACTCCTACTCTGGATTTATCTCTCTCCAACTAGCAATTACTTTGCACTTGTTAATCCCAACTTATTTCTGTCTGTCAAGTATTGCTACCAATCCTTTTATACAGATTCTTCTGTGGAATTTAAAACTTTTTATTGAGCACAACATGGAAATTGTGACTTATATAAAGTGCACCAATATTGAGCACAAGTATTATATTATCTATTCCAGTGCTGCAGCATAGTACCTGTGCGTGAAGAGGAAGGGAAAATCAGGGTCAGAGCTTTTGCATTTGATTTCTTCCAGAAGCACAGAATGACGGCCAAAACATTTTTAGTAAACCTCTTTTTGCTGATATAGGAATATAATGTGCTTTTACTGTTATTGGAATTTATCAACTACTGTTATCACCTTATGTCTTTGAAGATTTCCTACTTCTGATCAATAAAATTAGTTGCTATTTTCCCCGATTCAGTTTGACACTTTCCTTCTTCACTGAACTTTGTCTTTTTCTAATTCAGTGAGCTTACCTTGGACTCCTAGTCTTCTCTACGTTTTTGAATATTTTATGCTCATTCTGTTCAATTATCATTTATTTGTCAATTATTTACCCAATTTTCATTGCTCAAAGTCAAATGCTTGCCTTTTTGAAATGGAAGATTGAGTTTTGCAGCAAATCCACGATGGAATGATGAGTGAACTTAATCTATCTTGGGCAAGTCATTCTCTGACACTGGAAATGCTTTAATAACATTCTTAAAGCTTGCAGGAAAAATTGTAATTACCCCGCCAATATGTAGGGTACTGTCACCCAAGACCACCCATCTAGAGTAGATGGGTGTTGGGCCATAAAGGTGTTGGGTTCCTCATTGTTTGTAATACATACAGCATTCTCCTCTACATTGTGGAGGGTGGGATGGGTTGAGGAGGAAGGAGACAAGTTTGTGGATGATGTGAAGATTGGCCTGGTGGTTGATACAAGAAAGGAGAATGTAAACAGATTGGTCAGATAAAAGATTAATGGTAGATGGAATTTAATCCTGATAAGGGAGGTGATGTAACAAGAAAATCAGTAAGAGGACACTAGGAACCTTAGAAGAACAGAGGGATCTTGGGCTGCTTGTCTGTAAATCCCTGAATGTTGCAGGTCAGGTCAATAGGCAGTTAAGGCCTACGGGCTCTTAATGTGTACCTTGACTAAGAACAGGGAGGTTAAGCCACAGCTGGAATACTGTGTGCATTTCTGGTCACTGCATGAGAGAAAGGATGTGATTGCACTGGAGGGATGCAGAAGCCGTTTCCCAGGCTGTTGCCTCGGATGTCGTGCTTTAGACATAAAGAGAGGCTGGATAAGCTCAGGTTATTTTCTGAGGTGGGGAGGGGACAGAGGAATCAAAATGGTACTTTAAAAAGAAGGGCGACACACAAAGGTAGTGACTACATGGGAAGTGAATCAAATGGAGAAATTTGAATAGCTGATTGTCTCTGCTGTTTGATTTCAAGTTTCTCTGGACATCGGAGTTTGTCTAAAAAAAATTAAGTGAAATTCACAGCTGATCTTGGAGAAACCTATATGGGGAGCATTTAAATGGCTAGTCTAAGTATAACCTTACTGTTTTGCTTTTGTAGATCCACAGAAGTGAGTAGTGTGGGTTATTTTTTAATGGTTTTATTGAGATCTGTTTCTTGATTAAACTTTTAAAAATATAAAATACAGGTACTAAGTATGCTGTTTTCTAGGTCTGTAGGTTAAGATTCAAAGTCTTTAGTAGAGTGGTGTACTCTTCCTGTGAAATGTTGGCGATTAGGTAGAGTTTGCAAGTTATTGATTGTCTGCAGGAAATGTATTTAGTTGCGAATCTATCAGATTGCATGGATCGGTTGAAGCGGCTGTTAGAGGCAATGAGGAATTTACAGGAGCTGGAGGTGTTATGGATGGCCTTTTTCAGGAAGGGAGATAAGCTGAAGATAGTCAAGTAGATGGGTAGGAGGGGGAGACAGTCATACAGGAGTTTCCTGTGGCTATCCCCATCTCTCAAACAAATACTATTTTGAAACATGTAGGTTGTGATGGACTCTTGGGAGTGTAGCGTTGATAGCCAGGTTTCTGGTACTGAGAATGGCTCTACTGTGACGACTGATACATCAGGTTCCAAGCGATCAATTGTGATCGGGAACTCTAGTCAGAGGCAAACATTTCTGTGGCCAACAAGACATCAGAATGGTGCGTTGCCTCCCTGGTGCCAGGATCAAGGATATCTCTGAGTGCAGAATCTTCTCTCTGGGAAGGAGAGCACAGTAGGAGGTTGACATGCACATTGGAGCTAATTACATTGGAAGAGGAAAGGATGAGATTTTGACGAGTGAATATAGAAGTTGGTAGGAATTTAAAAAAAAAAAGAGGGACCTCGAGTGTGGTCAATATCTGGATTACTCTTGGTGCCATGAGCTATTGAGGGTGGGAATAGAAGGATAAAGCAGATGAATGGGTGGCTGAGCTGATGCATGAGGGAAGAATTCACATTTTTGGATCATTGGAATCTCTTTTGGGCAGAAGTGACCTATAATAAGGACAACTTGGACCTGAATTGGAAGGGGATTAATATGCAGGTGGGGAGATTTGCTAAAGCTGCTCAGGAGGATTAAAACTAGTAAGGTGGGAGTGGGACCCAGGGACCTAGTGAGGAAAGAGGTCAACTTGAGACTGACACAGTTGGGAAAAGGTATAATTCAGTCCAGTCACGCAGGAACAAAGCAGAGAATGAGGTATGACTGATGCATGAAACTGCATTTATTTCAATGTATGAGGCCTAACAGGTAAGGACTGCAGATGCTGGGAATCAGCGTCTAGATTAGAGTGGTACTGGAAAAGCACAGCAGGTCAGGCAGCACCTGAGGAGCAGGAAGATCAATGTTTCGGGCAAAAGCCCTTCAGGAAGGCAAATGAATTCAGGGCATGGTTAAGAATTTGGGGCTTGGATTTTATAGCAATTACAGAAGGATGGCTCACGGATGGACATGACTGGCAGCTTAATGTTCCAGGGTATAGAAGCTATAGCCATTATAGAAAGGGGGGCAAGAGAAAAGGGGGAGTGGATTTTGATTAGAGATAACATAATGGCTGTATTTGGTTTAGATTAGATTACTTACAGCATGGAAACAGGCCCTTCGGCCCAACAAGTCCACATTGACCCGCCGAAGCGCAACCCATTCCCATTCCCCTACATTTACCCCTGCACCTAACACTACGGGCAATTTAGCATAGCCAATTCACCTAACCTGCACATCTTTGCACTGTGGGAGGAAACCGGAGCACCCGGAGGAAACCCACTCAGACACGGGGAGAATGTGCAAACTCCACACAGTCAGTCGCCTGAGGCGGGAATTGAACCCAGGTCTCTGACGCTGTGAGGCAGCAGTGCTAACCACTGCGCCGCCTTTACTGAGGATATTATTTGGGTGGAAGTGAGCATTAAAGGGATGATCACTTTGTTGGAAGTGTACTATAGATTCCCACCTACCCCTCATATATTCAATTGGGGGAGAATGTTTGCATGTAAAAGTATGGCTGGAAAATGAGAAGCCTTCAAAAATGAGGCAACGAGAATCCAGAGACCCTGTTGGGGTAAAGGACATGACTGGTAGGTGTAGGGAATGCTGAATGACTAGAAAAATTCAAGTTTTGGTCAAGAAAAAGAAGAAAGCATATGTTCGGTATGGGCAGCAGAAAGCAAATTCCATAGGAGAATGTAAAGGCTATAGGAGTAAAAATAAGAGGGAAATCAGGAGGGCAAAAAGGGGACATGAGATAACTTTGGCAAATAGTTGAGGAGAATCCAAAGGGATTCTACAAATACATTAGGGAAGAAAGCTAACAAGGGAGAGAATATGGTCCCTTAAAGATCAGCAAGACTGCCTATCTGTGGTACCGCAGGAGATGGGGGAGATGGTAAATGTTTTACATCATACTGTGGAGAAGGATATGGAAGACATAGGACATGGGGAAACAAATAGTGACATCTTGCAGAGGACGTGGTGTTGGTGGATTAAAAAGCATAAAGGTGAATAAATCCCTGGGACCTGATCAGGTATACCTTTAGAACTCTGAAGTTTGGGGAGTGAGTTCCAGGCCCTTTGCTGAGATTTGTTTCTACGATAGCCACAGGTGAGTCGCCGGAAGACTGGAGGTTGGCTGGTGAGTCGCCGGAAGACTGGAGGTTGGCTAGTGTGGTGCCACTATTTAAGAAAGGTGGTAAGGAAAAGCCAGGGAACTATAGACCAATGAGCCTGACATAGATGGTGGGCAAACAGGTGGAGTTGAATTTAGATAAATGTGAGGTGCTGCATTTTGGCAAAGCAAAGCTTCACAGGACTTATCCAGTTAATGATAAGATCCTGAACAAAGAGACCTTGGAGTGCAGGTTCATAGCTCCTTGAAAGTGGCGTCGCAGGTAGATAGGATAGTGAAGAAGGCGCTTGTATGCTTTCCTTTATTGGTCAGAGTATTGAGTACAGGAGTTGGGAGGTCATGTTGCGGCTATACAGGACATTGGTTAGGCCACTGTTGGAATATTACGTGCAATTCTGGTCTCCTTCCTATCGGTAAGATGTTGTGAAACTTGAAAGGGTTCAGAAAAGATTTACTAGGATGTTGCTAGGTTTGGAGGATTTGAGCTATAGGGAGAGGTTAAATAGGCTGGGGCTGTTTTCCCTGGAGCATCGGATGCTGAGGGGTGACCTTATAGAGGTTTATGAAATTATGAGGGGCATGGATAGGATAAATAAACAGTGTTTTCCCTGTGGTGGGGGAATCCAGAACTAGAGGGCATAGGTTTAGGGTGAGAAGGAAAGATATTAAAAAGAGCTGAGGGGCAGCTTTTTCATGCAGAGGTATGTATGGAATGAGCTGCCAGTGGAAGTGGTGGAGGCTAATACATTTAAAAGACATTTGGATTGGGTATATGCATAGAGTCATAAAGATGTACAGCATGGAAACAGTTTGGAGGGATATGGGCCGGGTGCTGGCAGGTGGGACTAAATTGAGTTGGGATATCTGGTCGGCTTGGATGATTTGGACCGAAGTGTCTGTTTCCATGCTGTACATCTCTGACTCTTAATCCTGAGGGACAAGATTTATATGTATTTGGAAAGGCAAGGACTGATCAGGAATAGTCACCATGGCTTTGCGTGTGGGAATTCATATGTCTCAAAGTTGATTGAGTTTTTTTTTGAAGTCGTCATGTAGAGGATTGATGAGGGCAGAGCAGTGGTCATGACCTGTATGGACTTCAATAAGATGTTCGACAAGGTACCTCATGGTAAACTGGTTAGCAAGGTTAGAAGGCATAGAATAGAGGGAGAAGTAGCCATTTGAATGCAGAACTGGCTTGAAGAAAGAAGACAGTGATGGTGGAAGGTTGCTTGACCATTGGTGGGCCCCAAGGATCAGTGCTGGATCCACTGCTTTTTGTCACTTACATAAATGAATTGGATGTGAGCGTAAGAGATGATTAGTAAGTTTGTCGATGACACCAAAATTGCAGGTGTGAACAGTGAGGAAGGTCACCTTGAAGTGCAATGGGATATTAATCAGATGGACCAATGGACTGAAGAATGGCAGATGGAATTTATTTTAGATAAATGTTAGGTGCTGCATTATGGCCAGGTAAATGAGTGCAGGGCATATACAGTTAATTGTAAGGTCCTGGAGAGTGTTGCTGAACAGAGACCTTGGAGTGCTGGTTCATATTTCCCTGAAAGGGGAGTCTTATGTACATTGGAAAGTGAAAAAGGTGGTTGGTATGCTTTTCTTTATTGGAGGTTCTTTATTGGAGCCCTCCTGAAGAAGGGCTCATGCCCGAAACGTCGATTCTCCTGCTCCTTAGATACTGCCTGACCTGCTGCACTTTTCCAGCAACACATTTTCAGCTCATGCTTTTCTTTATTGGTCAGTGCATTGAGTATAGAGTTAGGATGTGTTGCGGCTGTACAGGACATTGGCTACGCCACTTTTGGAATAATGCATGCAATTCTGGGCTTCCTGTATAGGAAGGATGTTGTGAAACTTAAAAGGGTTCAGAAAAGATTTACAAAGATGTTACTGGGTGTGGAGAGGCTGAGTAGGCTGGGGCTGTTTTCCCTGGTAAGTCAGAGGTTGAGGGGGTGACGTTAGAGGCTTATAAAATCATGAGGGACATGGATAGGGTGAATAGCCTAGTCTCTTCCCTAGGGTAGTGGAGTCCAAAGCTAGAGGGCATAGGTTTAAGGTGAGAGGGGGAAGATATAAAAGGGACCCAAGGTGCAACTTTTTCCATGCAGAGGGTGATGCGTCAATGGGATGAGCTGCCAGAGGATTTTGTGGAGTCTGGTACAATTAAAACAACTGAAAGGCATCTGGATAGGTATATGAGTAGGAAGGGTTAAGCAGGATATGGGTCCAATGCTGGCAAATGGGACTGGATTTATTTGGGATATCTGGTTGACATGGATGAGTTGGACTGAAGGGTTTGGTTCTGTGCTGTAAATCTATGACTCTAAGATTTAGGGAGGATCTGATCAAGCTGTTTAAGATTGAAGGGCACGGACAGGATGGATAGAAAGAAGCTGTTCTCTTGAGGTGAAAGGGAGTATATTTGTAAGGTGAAAGGCAGGACGTTTCGAGGGTATGTGAGGAAAACTTCACCCAGAGTGTGGTAGGGGTCTGGACTGCATTATCTGGAAGGAAGTGGAGGTGGGTAGCCTCAAACCTTTTTTTTTAAAATAAGTACTTGGAACACTTGAAGTGTTATGACATTCAAGGCTATGGGCCAAGTGCTAGAAGGTGGGACTAGTGTAGTTTTAATGGTATGGACTTGAGGGGCTAAAGGGCAAAAATATGATGAAGGGCTTTTGCCCGAAACGTCGATTTCGAAGCTCCTTGGATGTTGCTTGAACTGCTGTGCTCTTCCAGTACCACTGATCCAAAAATATTGAGCATCCCATCTACTCACTTCACAACAGGAGTAGAATTAGGCCTCTTGGTCCATCAAATCTGCTCCACCATTTGATCATGGCTGACATGTTTTTCAACTTAATTTTCCTGCCTTCTCCGCATAACCATTGATCCTTTTACCGATCAAGAACCTATCTATCTCTGTTGTAACTACACTCAAGACTTGGCCTTTACAGTGTTCCACAACAATGAGTTCCACAGGTTCACCATTCTCCTGGTTGAAGGAATTCTTCCTCATCTCCATTCTAAAAGATTGTCCCTTCATGCCGAGGCTGTGACCTCTGGTCCTAATCTCTCCTAGGAAACATTTGCTCTGTTTCCACTCGATCCAGGTTGTTCAAGATTTTAAGTTTCAATCAGACCCTTCCTCGTTCTTCTAAACTCTGAGCACAGACCCTGAGTCCTCAACCACTCCTCCTGACAAGCCCTTCATCCCTGGAATCATTCTTGAAAACCACCTCTGAACACTCTCTAAAGCCATATCCATTCTTAGAGTACCATAAACTTCTCGCAACACTCCACAAATCGTCTGACCAGGCAAACCATGCCCCCATTTTTATAGCAGTCAACTTCTGTAATCTGACTTTCAAAAGTCTAGAATCTTAGTTAGCTTGAAGCTGCTGTGAGATGGTAAGTATATACGCAAGTGTGAGTTTAAGATGGGGAAATGGAGCACTGCAATTGGGTCGAATACTTAATTTTTAGGGAGTTGGGCTGTCTTTAATGGTCTTAATTTTTCCCAAGTATCAGGTTTTTTTTCTAATTGAAACCGTTAAATTTCCCACCTGAAATGGAGACTTTCAGAGCAATTTTCGATTGTCCAGGCAATTCATTTGCAGTATGCTGCAATGAAATTCTGCAGTTCCTCATGCACAGTCCCATCAGAATGGAAGAAAAACTATCTGGCCATCTGAAAACTGCACCATTGTAACTAGAAATGTGAAGTTCTCTTGTCATTTTCAAGCATTGGGTGTGGCAATTTTGCCATTGCTATATGAAAATGTCTATTATAAACCATCTATAGTTGACAATGACTCCATCATCTCTAAAATGAATATGCAAAACACTCAATGCATATCATCCAATACTTATTTAACATTTTAGAATGTTGATCCTTACTGCTTTACTTTATTTTTATTATACCACCAACACACTCATTATTTCGAGGCTTTATTGCAGTTTGGAAAAAGTAGGAAAAGGATTATTTTGAAATTGAGAAGGATGGATAATGGGAGAAAATTACTCTTGTATGTAACTGATTTGTCAAAGTTGTCTGTAAATTTATAAACGGAGTTTTGGTCTGGGAGTACAGATTCGATCTGTCAGAAAGGGGAGTATCAAGTGGCAATCCATGATTCATTGCAGAATTCTGAAATTTAGTACCAGGCATGTTCAGTTTAATCCTTGGGCTTTGCTCTTGTTATGCTGAAATTTGGGCAGGTAAAAACATGCTCCAGATTGTGGCAGACATGAAGACTGTGTTTGGTGGGTGTGTTGTGTAGTACCAAAGCTGAGTGTAATGCCCGTAGTGCAACTGCTTTTTCACCACTTTTCTCAGTCCATTTTTGCTGAAAGCTTGTACATGATTTTGTCACCTCTGGACTTTATCCTTTATCCTGCTGTTCAAACAATTTGGATGAGAATGTAGGAAATATGGTTGGTAAGTTGCAAATTATACCAAAATTGGTGGTATAGTGAAGAAGGTTATCTAAGGGTACAATGGGATCTTGATCAACTAGGTTAATGAACTGAGGAGTGGAAGATGGGAATTAATTTAAATAAATGCAAGATGTTGCATTTTCATAAGACAAACAAGGGTAGTACTTGCACACTTAATCTGGAGTGTTGTCGAACAGAGCGCGCCAGGGGTTCAGGTACATTGTTCCTTGAAAATTGCATCACAGAGTAGTGAAGAAGACGGTTGACATGCTTATGTTTATTGTTCAGATCATTGAATACAGGATTGGGATGACATGTTGCAGTTGTACAAGAACTGGTGAAACCACTTTTGGAATACTATTTAGTTCTGGTTGCCCTGCTATGGGAAGGATTCCATTATATTCGAAAGGTGCAGAAAAGATTTACACAGATCTCTTCTGGACGAGAGGGTTTGCGTTATAAGAAGAGGCTGGATAAGCAGGGATTTTGTTTCACTGGAGCGTAGGAAGTTGAGTCACTGTTTGTTTGAGTGACCCCACCCCCACCGGCAACTCCTGATGAAGGGCTTATGTCTGATATGTCAGCTCTGATGCTGAGCTTTTCCAGCGCCACACATTTCGACCCATAATCCACCCTCTGCCAAATCCAATAGAATTTCATCATATCCTTATCTTTCTAACCCCTTCACCCAAAAGAAAAGAATCGCCACCCACCATTCCTGAAACCTACGATTCTAGCCTGTTGTGCATGCAGTGTATATCTCTAATCCTTTGCTGTATCGGGATGGTACTTGCAACCTCCAGGGCTTTAATTTCTCAAACTCTCCCAGCAATGCTTCGCTTCTCACTGTACCATTTGATCCCAACACATTTATCGTATTTGCTGGATATTGGTCACTTCTGACTATGTTAACATATCTGTTGTGTCTGCTTCCATATAAGTGCAACTTGTCAATGATCAGTAATTGGAGCAAGTTCAATCAGGTAGCTGTTCCTGGAGCTTAAGTCTGTCATTTTAAGGAGTGTTGTTCTAGTGCTTGTTAACGAGCATCCAAATGTGAGTTTTAACTTTGCAAATAAATAGTTACTTTTTTTTGTTCTACAGAATCGTGAGCTGCAGATAATGCGAAAACTGGATCATTGTAATATCGTCCGATTACGGTACTTCTTTTACTCCAGTGGAGAAAAGGTATGTTTGTATATGTTTATTCGTGCTTGGGATCGGAGCGTCACTGGCAAGTAAAATGGTTTCCGCTACAATGGGATTAGCTCACTTGGCATTTCGGATGAACCTTGCTCCTTTACATCTTTTTTAATTCCATCATTCAATGTGAACTTTGCTAGTTAGGCCAGCATTTATTGCCCGTCCATAATTGATCTTTGTCGTTAAATGTCAGTCACATTACTCTGAGTCTAGCATCTCACGTAATCTGGGTCGGGTAAAATGGCAGATTTCCTTCACTAAAACTGAATAGGTTTTACTGAAAAGCAACATGGATACCATTAGGCTAGTTTGTTTTTTTTTCCCAGGTTTTTATTGAATATCAATATGTCATGATGGAATTCTACCCCATGTCCCCACAAGTAGTTACGGCATATGTGTTACTTTTATTAGACAAGGCATGGAGTTCAGGAGCAGAGTGTTATGCTGTAAAGAGAGGTTGATTGGACCACAGCTGGGGTATTGATTGCAGTTCTAGAATCCACATTTTGGAAGGGATGTGATTACACTGGAAAAGCTGCAGAGGAGATTAACCACTATGTTAAAAGCAAATTACTGCGGATGCTGGCATCTGAAACCAAAAGAGAAAATGCTGGAAAATCTCAGCAGGTCTGGCAGCATCTGTAAGGAGAGAAAAGAGCTGACATTTCAAGTCTAACTGACCCTTTGACAATGTCAGCTCTTTTCTCTCCTTACAGATGCTGCCAGACCTGCTGAGATTTTCCAGCATTTTCTCTTTTAACCACTGTTCCCTGCGCTGGAGTATTTCAGTTATGAAGAGAGATTGGACAAACTGAGTTGTTTTCCTTGAAGGAGAAGAGATTGAGGGGATATGATTCACATGTATAAAACTGAGGGGCTCAGACAGGGTAGGCAGAAAGGAACTTTACCATTGGTGGAGCGATCAGTGACAAGATGATACAGATTTCAGGTAAGGGGCATGAGGTTTACAGCAGATGTGAAACAAAAATCTTTTCACTCCAGGGGGTGGAACTGTTGAACTCACTGCCTGTAACAGTCATAGAAATATATGGCACAGAAACAGACCCTTCAATCCAATTTGTCCATGCCAACCAGATATTCTAAATTAACATGGTCCCATTTGCCAGCACTTGGTCTATATACCTCTAAATCCTTCGTATTCATATACCCATCCAGATGCCTTTTTTAAATGTTGTAATTGTACCAGTCTACTCCGCTTGCTCTGGCAGCTCATTCCATACATGCACCACCCTCTGTGTGGAAAAAGTTGCCCCTTCGGTCCCTTTTAAAATTTTCCCTTCTCACCCTCTAGTTCTGGATTCCCCCAACCCAGGGAAGAGATGCTGTCTATATACCCTATCTATGCCCCTCTTTATCAATCACTACAAGGTCACCCCTCATCCTACAACACTCCAGGGAAAACAGCCCCAGCCTATTCAGCTTCTCCCTGTAGCTCAAATCCCCAACCCTGGCAACATCTTCGTGAATCTTTTCTGAACCCTTTCAAGTTTCACAACATCCTTCCAATAGGAAGGAGACCAGAATTGAAGGCAGTATTTCAAAAGTGGCCTAACCAATGTCCTGTATAGCCGCAGCATGACCTCCCAACACCTATACTCGATGCTCTTGCCAGTAAAGAAAATCATACCAAATGCCGCCTTCACTATCCTATCTACCTAAGACTCCACTTTCAAGGATCTATGAATCTATACTCCAAGGTTCCTTTGTTCAGCATCACTCCCCAGGACCTTATCCATTAAGTGTATGTATCCTGCCCTCATTTACCTTTCCAAAACATAGCACCTCACATTTAACAAAATTAAACTCCCACCTGCCTCTCCTCAGCCCATTCCCTCATTTGATTAAGTCCCCTTGTAATCTGAGGTAACCTCCTTCTGTGTCCATACTCCTCCAATTTTGGTGTCATCCGCAAACTTAGTAATTATACCTCCTGTGTTCACACCCAAATCATTTATACAAATGACGAAAAGCAGTGGACCTTGCGGCACCCCACTGGTCACAGGCCTCCAGTCTGAAAAGCATCTCTGCACTACCACCCTCTAACTTCTACCTTCAAGCCAGTTCTGTATCCAAATGGCTAGTTCTCCCTGGATTCCATGAAATCAAACTTGTTAACCAGTCTCCCATGAGGAACCTTGTCAAACACCTTACTGAAGTCCATGTAGATCACGTCCACTGCTCTGCCCTCATCAATCCTCTTTGTGACTTCTTCAAAAAAAACTCAATCAAGTTCGTGAGACATGATTTCCCAGGCACAAAGTCATGCTGACGATCCCTAATCAGTCCTTGCCTTTCCAAATACATGTAAATCCTGTCCCCTAGGATTCCTTCCAACAACTGGCTCACTGGTTTATAGTTCCTTGGCTCGTCCTTACCACGTTTCTTAAATAGTGGCACCACATTAGCCAGCCTCCAGTCTTCTGGCACCTCACCTGTTACTATCGATGAAACAAATATGTCAACAAGGGGCCCACAATCACTTACCCAGCTTCCCACAGAGTTCTGGGGTACACTTGATCAAGGCCTGGGAGTTTATCACTTTTGTGTTTTACGTCATCCAGCAGCACCACCTGTGTAATATGGACATTTTTCAAGATATCACCATCTATTTCCCCACATTCTGTAATCTTCTATGTCCTTTGCCACAGTAAACACTGATGCAAAAATACTCATTTAGTATCTCCCCCATCTCCTGTGGCTCTACACATAGGCTGTCTTGCTGATCTTTGAGTGCCCCTCTTCTCTCCCTCGTTAGCCTTTTGTCCTTAATATATTTATAAAATCCCTTTGGATTCTCCTTAACCCTATTTACCAAAGCTATCTCATGTCCCCTTTGCCATCCTAATTTCCCTCTTTATATATACTGCTACTGCCTTTATACTCCTCTAAGGATTCACTTGATCTCTGCTGTTTATATTTGACATATGCTTCCTTTTTTCTTAACCAAAACCTCAATTTCTCTAGTCTACCAGTTTTGCCTTTCACCCTAACAGGAATACACTGTCTCTGGACTTCTGTTATTTCATTTTTGAAGGCTTCCCGTTTTCTAGCTGTCCCTTTTACCTGTGAACATCTGCCCCCAATCTACTTTTGAAAATTCTTGCCTAATACCATCAAAATTGGCCTTTCTCCAGGTTAGAATTTGAATTTTTAGATCCGATCTATCCTTTTCTATCAAAACTAACAGAATTGTGGTCGCTGGCACCAAAGGAAACATATGTCAAATATAAACACCTCAGTCACCTGCCCTGCCTTGTTTCCCAAGAGTAGGCAAAATTCTGCACTTTTTTCCTCAGATGGTGAAGGCTAACACGAGAAGACAAAGCTTTAAATTGAAGGGTGATAGATTTAGGACAGGTTTTGTTTACTCGGAATAGTATGCCTGTGGAATGGCCTGCCTGCTGGCCTGCTTGCAACAGTAGTAGACTCGCTGACGTTAAGAGCATTTAAATTGGCATTAGACATGCGTATGTATGACAATGGAACGGTGTAGGTTAGATGGGCATCAGATTAATTTCACAGGTTGGCTCAACATCGAGGGCTGAAGGGCCTGGATTGCACTGCAACGTTCTATGTTCTGTAGTAGGTATATCCACATACTGAAGCAGAAAATTTCCTTGTACTCACTGAACAAATTTCTCTCCATCTTAACACTGTGGCAGTCCAAGTCTATGTTTGGAAAGTTAAAACCCTCTACCATAGCCATCATAGTTTTCTTAGAGATGACTGAAATCTCCTTAGAAATTTGGTCCTCAATTTCCTGCTGACCACTGTGTGCGCGGAGGTGGGGGGGGGGTGGGTCTATAATACAATCCCAAAAAGGTGATCATCCCTTTCCTATTTTGCAGTTACACGCAAACGCACGCACGCGCACGCGCACACACTCCATCTCGTCCTTCCTGTAGCATTTGTAGCCTGGAACATGAAGTTGCCAGTCCTATCCATCCCTGAGCCATGTCTTTGTAATTGCAATGATATTCAAGTCCCATGTTCCTAACCATGACCTGAGTTCATCTATCTTCCCTTTTAGGCCTCTTGCATTGAAATAAATGCAGTTTAATTTATCCTATCTCATTTCTGCTTTGTTCCTGCCTGCCCTGAGTGTTTGACTTGTTCCTTTTCCCAACTGTACCAGTCTCTGATCTCTTTGCTCACTATTTCCTGGGTCCCACCCCCCCCCCACCTTACTAGTTTAAATCCTCTTGAGCAAATCTCCCTTCCAGTATTTTAGTTCCCTTTCAATTTAGATGCAATCTGTTCTCCATGTACCGGCCATTTCTACCCCAGAAGAGATGCCGGAGATGTGAATCCTTCTCTCCTGCACCAGCTCTTCAGCCAAGCATTCATCTGCTCAATCCTCCGATTGCGACCCTCACTAGCTTGTAGCACCAGGAATAATCCAGATATTATGACTCTCGAGGACCTCCTTTTTAAATTTCTGCCTAACTTCCTATATTCTCCCTTCGGTATCTCATCCTTTTCCCTTCCAATGTCATTAGTTCCAATGTATACAATGACTTTCTACTATTCCCTCTCCCCTTTGAGAATATTCTGCAGCCTTTCCGCGATATCCTTGATCCTGGCAACAGAGAGGCAACACACTGTTCTGATTTTTTACTGCTGGCCGCAGGAACCTCTGTCTGTACTTCTGACTAGACGGTCCCCTATCACAATTGGTCGCTTGGAACCCAACATACCCCTCATTACATTAGAGCCATTCTTGGTGCCAGAAACTTGGCTGTTCATGCTACATTCCCCTGAGAGTCAATCACCCGCTACATTTTCCAAAACAGCATACTTGTTTGAGATGGAAATAACCACAGGAGACTCCTGTACTACCTGCCTACCCCTTGTCGCTTTCCTGGAACTAATCCATCTACCTGAATGTATCTGCAGTTTTTCTCCATTCCTATAACTGCCATCCATCACATCTCCAGCTCCTATAAATTCCTTATTGCCTCTAACTGTTACTCCAACCGATTCATGCGCTCTGATAGGATTTGCAACCAAAGACACTTCCTGCAGGCATAATCATCAGTAACATGGAAACTCTCCCTAAACTCCCACATCCGACAGGAAAAGCACATCACTCTACTAAAAAGGCTATCTTTGCTCTTTCGCAGTCTATTGACCCAGAAAATAGCACCATCTTATCGCTCTTAAAAAGAAACACTGCTGCAGGTCAACTTAATACAGAAGAACCTTGATTATCCGAAAGACGCGGGTGGGAGTATTTGGTGTGGTTAATCGAATTCCAGATATCGAATGCCGGGTGACATAGTTCAGCCAAGCATCAGGACCTTGCAATCTTGCTGGATAATTTGATATTCGGATAATCAAATGCTGGATAATAGCAGTTCCTCTGTACTTGGGGCTTATATTATTAAAATTGGATCAAGAGACAGATCTCAATAAAATATATAAGCAAGAATATAAAGAGAATCAACAAACCTTCACAAACCTTGCAATAATCAAGAATGAATGCACTCTACTTCCTATTGTAGATTTATAGCAAGGCTATACTTTAAAAAAAACTATGCACTTGTCTGTTCCTGTGCTGTGAGCTCTCACAGGTTTCTCTAAGGTCCGCTGTGAATTTAGTTGTTTGTTAATTTTTCCTAGATGCACTCCAATGTCTAGAGATGCTTGAACTCAAGCAATCAAGGCAGCAGTTAACTGTGCAGATTCACTGCTGTCAGACAGCTATAGAGGTTTCTTTCTCTGACCATGTAGTCTCTGTCTTCCTCCTCTTAAAAGAACCGTTGTTTTGTTGTTTTTTTTTCCCCAAACTTCCAAAACAATGCAACAGCATTTAAAAAGTAATTGCTGCTCCTGGAATTCAAAGAAATCACCTCCAGCACCTAAAATACCTCAAAACAAGGAACAGTTCTTACATCCACAATTTAGATATAGAAACCCTCAAGATTTCAGAATATTTAGATGTTCACTTGCGATGCTAGAGTGTACAAGACAATGGGCCAAGTGCTGAAGAATAGGATTAGAATTGTTGGATGGTTTTTGACTGACAAGTGCTCAATGGGCCGAAGGACCTTTTTCTATACTGTAGACCTCTATGACCCTACAATATTAGCCTGAATTACTTGGTCAATGATATTACCACTTTCCTCATCAGGTGGAGGGGTTTGTATACCTGCATAACTGGGGCTCATTCTGGGGTAGGTGGGACCTCTACAAACGGATGGTCTTCACCTGAACTAGAGGGATACCAATATCTTGGGGGGGGTGGGGTAAAATTTGCTAATAGTATTCGGGAAGGTTTAAATTATTTCTGAATGGGGATGGGAATCAAAATTTTAGTTCGTGTCCAGGAGGTTGAGAGTAGTGAGGTCAGAAATTTGGTTTCAAGATCACAAGAGTTCACTGGCAAGCAAAAAGGTGGTTTGAAGTGTGTCTACTTCAACTTCAGGAGCATCTGGGTGAACTTGCAGGATAAGTTGGTACCTGAGACTTTGATGTTGTGGTGATTTTGGAGACATGGATAGAACCGGGACAAGAATGGTTGTTGGAGGTTCCGGGATTTAGATGTTTCCGTAAGAACAGAGAAAATGGTAAAAGAGGGGGAGGTATGGCATTGTTAGTCAAGGACAGTATTACGGTAGCAGAAAAGACATTTGAGGACTTAACTGCTGAAGTGGGAAACCTGAAAGAAGCAGTACATCATGTTGGGTGTTTTCTATAGTCCTCCAAATAGCTCCAGAGATAACAAAGGTAATTCTGCATAGGAGCATGAGTAACAGGGTAGTTGTTGTGGGAGAGTTTCATTTTCCAAATATTGACTGGAAATACTATAGTTCCAGTACTTTAGATGGATCAGTTTTTGTCCAATGTGTGCAGAATGGTTTCCTGACTCCGCATGTAGACAAGCCAACAAGGCACAAGGCCACGTTGAATTTGATACTAGATCATGAACGTGGCCAGGTGTTAGGTTTGGAGATAGGTGAGCACATTGGTGATAGTGACCACAATTCGGTTATGTTTCCTTTAGCGATACAAAGGGATAGATATAAAATGAAGGCAATTATGATGCGATTAGGCAAGATTTAGGATGCATAGGATGGGGGAGGAAACTACAGGGGATGGACACAATTGAAATGTGGAGTCTATTCAAGGAACTGCTGCTGCACGTCCTTGATAAGTACGTACCTGTCAGGCAGGGAGGAAGTGGTCGAGCGAGGGGGCCGTAGTTTACTAAAGAAGATGAATCTCTTTTCTCAAGAGGAAGAAGACTACTTGTTAGGATGAGATGAAACTCAGTTCAGGCACTTGAGAGTTACAAGCTAGCCAGGAAAGACCTAAAGAGAGAGCTAAGAAGAGTCAGGGGGGAACATGAGAAGTTGTTGGCAGGTAGGATCCAAGAAAACCCTAAAAGCTTTTTATAGGTATATCGTGAATAAAAGAATGACGAGAGAAAGATTTGGGCCAATCAAAGATAGTAGTGTGAAGTTGTGCATGGAGTCCGAGGAGATGGGGGAAGTGCTAAATATTTATTCGTCAGTATTCACATTGGAAAAAGACAATATTGCCAAGGGGTATACTGATATACAGGCTATAAGACTAGACTGGATTGAGGTTCACAAAGAGGTGGTGTTTGCAGTTCTGAAAAGTGTGAAAATAGGTAAGTTCCCTGGGCTGGATCGGATTTACCCCAGGATTCTTTGGGAAGCCAGGGAGGAAATTGCAGAGCCTTTGGCTTTGATCTTTGTCGTCATTGTCTACGTGAATAGTGCCAGAAGACTAAAGGATAGCAAATGCTGTCCCCTTGTTCAAGAAGGGGAGTAGAGACAACCATGGTAATTATAAGACCAGTGGGCCTTACTTCGGTTGTGGGTAAAGTGTTGGAAAGGGTTATAAGAGATCAGATTTATGATCATCTAGAATGGAGTAAGTCTATTAGGGATAGTCAACACTATTTTGTGAAGAGTGGGTTGTGCCTCACAAACCTTATTGAGTTCTTTGAGATGGTGACCAAACAGGTAGATGAGGATAACGTAGTTTGTGGTGTATATGGATTTCAGTAACGCATTTTATAAGGTTCCCCAAAGTAGGCTATTACACAAAGTAGAGAGGCATGGGATTAAGGATGATTTAGTGGTTTGGATCAGAAATTGGCTAGCTGAAAGAAGACAGGGTGGTGGTTGATGGGAACTATTCATCCTGGAGTTCAGTTACTAGTTTATGTACTGCAAGGATCTGTTTTGGGGCCACTTGTTTGTCATTTTTATAAATGACCTAGACGAGGACATAGAAGGATGAGTTAGTAAATATGCGGGTGACACTAAGGTCAATGGAGTTGTGGATGTTGCAGGTTACAGAGTGACATAGATGAGCTGCAGAGCTGGACTGAGAGGTGGCAAATGGAGTTTAATGCAGAAAAGTGAGAGGTGATTCACTTTGGAAGGATCAACAGGAATAATGAGTACTGGGCTAATGGTAAGATTTTTGGTGTATAGGTGAGCAGAGAGATCTGTGTCCATGTGTATAGATCCCTGAAATGTGCCACCCAGGTTGATAGGGTTGTCAAGAAGGCATACGGTGTGCTAGCATTTATTGGTAGAGGGATTGAGTTTCGGAGCCACGAGATCATGCTGCAGCTGTACAAAACTCTGGTCAGGCTATGTTTGGAGTTAACCTGGTCAACACATTATAGGAAGGATGTGGAAGGTTTTAGAGGAAAGGTTGAGGGACTTGAGGCTGTTTTTGTTAGAGAGAAGGAGGTTGACGGCTGACTTAATTGAGACATATGATAATCAGAGGGTTGGATAGGGTGGACAGTGAGCCTTTTTCCTCCGGTTATGATGGCTAGCATGAGGGGACATAGCTTTATTTTGAGGGGTGACAGACATAGGACAGCTGTCAGAGGTAGATTCTTTACTCTGTAGTAGGGGCATGGAACACCCTGCCTGCAACAGTAGTGGACTTCCAACTTTAAAGACATTTAAATGGTCATTGGACAAACATGGATGAAATTGAAATAATGTAGGATAGATGGGCTTCACACTGGTTCCTCAGGTGGGTGCAACATTGAGGGCCGAAGGGCCTGTACTGTGCTATTACGTTCTCTAATCTGAAGTCGCAAAGGCCAGATGCTTCAAAAGTGCAGATTTTGTTCCCTTAAGAAAATCTTTTAAGACCATAAGACACAGGAATGGAAGTAAGGACTTTCAGCCCATTGAGTCCATCTGCCATTCAATCATGCCTGATTGGCATTTCAATAGCACTTACCTGCACTCTCCCCATAGCCCTTAATTCCTTGGGAGATCAAGAATTTATCAATTTCTGCCTTGAAGACTACTCTGTATCTCATAAGCCAATCCCCTCAGCTCCAGAATCAACCTTGTGAACCTTCCCTGCACCCCCTCTTGTGCCAGGGGGCACTAGTCTCCTTTCTCAAGCAAGGAGACCAAAACTGCACGCAGTATTCCATGTGAGGCCTCACCAGCAGCCTATACAACTTCAACATAACCTCCCAGCTTTTAAATTCAATCACTTTATCAATGAAGGACAAAATTCCATTTATAATCTTAGTTACCTGTTGCACCTGCACACCAATCTTCTGTGATTCATGCACAAGGACACCCAGGTCTCTCTGCATAGCAGCATGCTGCAATTTTTTTACCATTCAAATAAGCTTCCCTTTTACTGTTATTCAATCACACTTCAGCAGCTACGGGCAAACAACAATGAAAACTCAGCTCTTAACTTTTAGTTTCAGCCTGAATAACTGTATAAACTCCCATTAACATTTAATACATTACGCATGTACATGTAGTGGTCTCCATTCACAGGATTTGCTAAGACTGTTCTTATGCTAATCAGAACCTAGTCTCTCTGTCTTCCTTCTCCGAATGCTTTCATTGGTTTGCAAGAGGCGCAGTGTGGCTAATTTATACTTATAAAAGGTCTCTGACTAATTAAAAGTCCTTCAACAGTTGCTGTAAGCTGTGAAAGATAAAGTTCTTTTATCAGGTTTAAAGAGACTTTTACTTGAGAACAGAGAGAGAACTCCTGAACTGGCAGAGATCTGGTGACTTCTCCCTACCTTGTTCACAATCCTAAGATATTCAACGACCCAAAACCACACTCTGTTGTTGGCAGGCAGAGGCCTGCTGTCATTGACTATTGATCATTAATCAAGACTGATCAGCAACTCATTGGCTTAAACTCCATTTGTATACACCCCTCACCTCCAGCTTGTTTTCAAACTGCACTAACTCAAACAAGTTGCTGTGGAAACTGTGCTTAAAAATGAATGTCACATTACTTCTAAAAATGGCAGCAATCCCTCAGCACCCCTTAGATTTAAAACCATTCTTTCCCCATTTCAGTCCACAATGAAAATACAGAAAAACAAGGCATGGTCTTTCCACCAGAAAACCAGATATCATGACAGTTCCCAAAATGTTTGGCAATTTTCAGACTATTGCAGCTTTAAATACCTAATCTTGCATGTATATTTAAAAATGTTGAGCAAAGCTTGAATGAAAAAGTAATTTTCATGACCGTATATGGACAGCATAGATGCAAGGCAGGTTACAGTGTACGACGAGCAATCCTGTTGTGGATAAATGACCCAGCGACAAGTTCAAATCCCACCTCTGCAGCTGGAAAATTTAAGTTCAGTTAATGCAATAAATCTGGACTAAAGAAAATTTGCAAATTAACATTGCCATAAAAGACAGTTTAGGAGAGTGGTCCAAGAAATGGCAGATGAAATTCAACATGAGCAAATGCGAGGTCTTGAGCTTTGGAAAAGAATAATACAGGCATGGACTATTTTCTAAACGGTGAGAAAATTCCTAAAGCCAAACTACAAAGGGATCTGGGAGTGCTAGTCCAGGATTCTCTAAAGTTTGACTTACAGGTTAAGTCCGTGGTTAAGAAAGCAAATGTAGTGTTGCCAATTATCTCAAGAGGGTTGCAATGTCAAAGTAGCGATGTGCTACTGAGACTTTATAAAGCTCTAGTTATATCCCATTTAGAATACTGTGTCCAATTCTGGGCCCCATACTTCAGGAAGAAGTGTCCAGATTCACAAGAATGATCCCTGGAATGGTAGGCCTAATATACGATGAACAACTGAGGATCCTTGGATGGTATTCATTAGAGTTTTTAAGAAGGTTGAGGGGAGATCTAATAGAAACTTACAAGATAATGCATGGCTTAGAATGATTGAACGCTGGGAATTTGTTTCCGTTAGACGGGGATACTAGGACCCATGGGCACAGCCTTAGAATTAGAGGAGGTCAGTTTAGAACAGAAATGAGACATTTCTTCATGCAGAGAGTGGTGGGCCTGTGGAATTCATTGCCACGGGGTGCAGTGGAGGCAAGGACGTTAAATGTCTTCAAGGCAGAGGTTGATAAATTCTTGATCTCCCAAGGAATTAAGGGCTACGGGGACAGTGCGGGTAAGTGGCGTTGAAATGCCCATCAGGCATGATTGAATGGTGGATGGACTCGATGGGCTGAATGTCCTTACTTCCATTCCTCTGTTTTATGGTCTTAAAAGATTTTCTCAAGGGAAAACTCTACTTTTGCAGCATCTGGCCTTTGTGACTTCAGATTATAGAATATTATAGCGCAATACAGGCCCTTCAGCCCTCAATGTTGCGCCCACCTGAGAAATCAGTCTGAGGCTGCAAAAAGATCAACTATGATCTTATTGAATCGCTGAGCAATCTCGAAGGGCCAGATAACCACTACCTGCTCCAATTCTTATGAATTAACAAGTAATTTTTGCTACGTACATAAACCCGCACCATGATTTCTGTGAACTTGCATCTGAAACCCCAATGAATTGGTGAATAGTAGGGTTAATTATACAGCACAGAAACAGACCCTTTGGTCCAATTTTTCATTGCCAACCAGATATCCCAAACTGAGTTAGTCCCATTTACCAGCATTTGGCCAATATCTCTCTGAACACTTCCTAAACATGCACCGATAAACATAATGATACCCACCTCGGCTACTGCCTCTGGCAGTTGAAGAAGTTGCCCATCGCGTCCCTTTTAAATCCCTCCCCCAATCTATGCCCTCTAGTTTTGGACTACCCCTATCCTTGGGAAAAGGACCTTGGCTATTCACCCTATCCAAAACCCCTCATGATTTTAATAAACCTCTTGGGTCACCCCTTAGCCTTCAATGCTCCAGGCAAAAGAAACCAGCCTATTCAACTTCTCTCCAGCTCAAATCCTTCAGTCCCGCGATGCCCTTGTAAAGCCTTTCTGAACTCTGTGAAGTTTAACAATAATTTTCATATAGCAGGGAGACCAGAATTATTGAATTGAATTTATTGTCACGTGTACTGAGGCACTGAAAAACTTTGTCTTGCAAGCAGTGCAATCAGATCAGAGTAAAGTAGCATAGATAGTAAATAATAGGTAAATTGCAGCAAAAACAAAACCACAGGTACAGGCGAATGCTAAGAGTTTGAGAGTCCATTCAGTATTCTAACAACAGTAGGGTAGAAACTGTTTCGAAATTGGCTGATGAGTATGTTCAGGCTTCTGTGCCACCTTCCTGATGTTAGAAGTTGTAGAAAAATATTGCCAGGGTGGGATGGATCTTTGAGAATGCTGGAAGTCTTTCCTTGACAGTCGACCTGGTAATGGATTCTATAGATGGGAGGTTGGCCTTTGTGATTGTCCAGGCCGAGTTCACCACTCTCTGTAACAGTTTCTGATCTTGAGTGGTACAGTTGCCATACCAGGTAGTAATACATCCAGACAGAATCCTCTCTCTGTCGCACCTATAAAAGTTGGCAAGGGTATTGGCCGTCATGCCAAGTTTCCTCAGCTGCCTGAGGAAGAAGAGACGTTGGGCCTTTGTAACCAGTGCGTCCACGTGAAGAGTCCAAGAAAGCTTGTTGTGGATGACTACTCCCAGGAGCTTGACACTCTCCACTCGTTCCACCTCTGTGACCTTAATGTTTAGGGTGGCATGAGTAACATCCTGGCTAAAGTCAATAATGAGTTCCTTGGTTTTGCTAGCATTGAGAGCTAGGTTGTTCTCAGTGCCTCCTGTCTGCAGTCTGTTTCGTCGCCATCTGAGATTAAACAGACTATGCTGGTGTCATTGGCAAACTTGTAAATGGCATTAGTCTGGTATTTGGTGACTCAGTCATGGGTATACAGTGAGTACAGTAGGGGGCTGAGTATGCACCCCTGGGGGGCTCCAGTGTTGAGTGTTAGTGAGGATGAAATATTGTCCCCAGTCTTCACTGATTAGGGCTTGTGGGTCAGGAAACTGGAGGATCCATTTGCAGAGAGTGGGGTTTAGTCCGGGATCACTAAGTTTAGTAATCAGTCTCGAGGGGATAATAGTGTTGAAGGCTGAACTGTGGTCAATGAATAGGATGCTTATGTAGCTGTTCTTGGTGTCAAGATGTTCTGGGGAGGAATGAAAGGCAAGTGATATGACATCTGACATGGATCTGTTGGTCGGATAGGCAAATCAGAGTGGATCAAGAGTAGTGGGGAGGCTGGAGTTGGTTCATGCCATGACCAGCCTTTCAAAGCACTTCATGGCCAACGGGTGGTAGGCATTGAAACATGCTGCATGAGCCGCCTCAGGTGCGGGGATGATGTTGGCCCTCCTGAAACAAGCAGAGACAGTGGCCTGCTGCAGAGAGAGGTTGAAGATGTCTGAGAAGACCTCTGCCAGTTGATCTGCGCATGCCTGAGTGCACGGCCTGGTACTCCGTCTGGTCCCATTGCTTTCCTTGGATTCACACGAAGGAAAACTGATCTGACCTCTGCAGTGATTGTTGGGATAGTTTTGTCAGGGCTTGTCGGAATAGGTGTTATCGCTCTGCAAAATTTCTGCTCAAAACAAGCATAGAAGGCGTTGAGACAATCTGGGAGGGATATGTCATCATCTGCTATCTTGCACTGTCTCTTTTTAGAACCTGTAATGTCATTCAGTCCTTGTCATAGTCGCTGGGTGTCCTGTCTTGGTCTTTAGTTTGGATCGATATTGGTCCTTGGCTGTCCTAATGACTCTGCGAAAGTCATACTTGGATTCCTTATATTTGATCTGAAGGCCTCATGCCTGGTTTTTAGCAGGATCTGTATGTCCTGATTCATCCAGAGTTTCCTGTTGGGGAACACCCCGATTTGACTTCCTCGGTATGCAGTCCTCTACACACTTGCTGATAAAATCTGTGACGGTGGTGGTGTACTCATCCAAGGTACCTGCAGAATGTTTGAACGTGGCCCAATCAGCCAATTCCAGACAGCATCGGCGTTGATCCTCGGCCTCCTCTGACCAGCACTAGATCTGTATCTGCAAGGGGGTCTCCTGCTTGAGCTTTTGCCTGTAAGCAGGAAGAAGAAACACTGGTTGGACTTCCCAAAATGAGGGCGGGGATGGAGCGATGGGCATCTTTCACAGTGGTGTAGCAGTGGTCTAAAATGTTCCGGCCCCTGGGTGGGCAGGTAATGTACTGGAATTAAACAACATATTCTAAATGTAGCCTCTCCAGTGATCTGTGCAGCTGCAACATGACATCCCAACTTCTATATTCAGTGCATTGACCAATGAAGGCAAGTGTGCCAAAGGTGTGTGCCTGCGACTGCACTTTTAAGGAACTATGCACCTGCACCGCTAGGTCTTGCTGTTCGGTGAAGTCAAAAACCCACACAACACCAGATTATAGTCCCAACAGGTTTATTTGGAAGTACTGGCTTTTGAGTGCTGCTCCTTCAGGTAGCTGTGGAGCAGGATCATAAGACGCAGAGTTTAAAGCACAAGATCATAGTGTCACGCAATTAAAACAATATATTGAACAAACCTAGATTGCTGTTAAGTCTTTCATCTTTTAGAATGGGTTGCAAGTTTTGGTTCATTAATATGTAAATCCCAGAACTACTTTCAAGTCACACCCTCAATAACTTAAAGGCTTATTTTTTAAAAAAAAGTGACATCTCGGCTCAGCGCATTAAAGATGTGAGGTTAGTCTGTCAGTATCCCAATCCTGAGTCGGACTGGTTCTGTTTCCAAAGTAGGAATTTATAAAATGTTACACAGATTGGCTGCCTGCAGATTGTGCGCTTTTTTGGACAAAATAGAATGTATCTGCAAATATAATTCTGAAAATGCAAATTCACCCCCTAGACTGTGTCTGTCTGACAGCGTGCATGCGAGGGAGCGTGTGTGTGAGAGACAGAGTATAAGCCTGTGGGAGGGTCAGTGTGGGGGGCTATGTGTGTGTCTGAGAGTGTGGTATGAGAGGGGGAATGTGTGACAGTATGTAAGTGTCTGTATATATGATGTAGTGGGGTCACTTGTAGTATGACATAAACCCAAGGTCCTGGTTGAGGCCATCCTCATGGGTACTGAACTTTGCTCTCTCACTCATGCAAACACACTCTTACGTACTCACACAAGCACACATATACATGCACTCTTACATATACTAACGCAGACCCTCTCATATGCAGTCTCTCAGATGCACACATACACCCCTCCCATACATTCTTTCACGCACATACCCTTTCTCAGGCTTATTCTCCATCACACTGGCACGCGTACTCTACCAAGCACACAAGCACGCTCCCTCTCCTGCTTGCTAACCATTCCTCCTATATTTCATCATTGATATAAATGACAAAAAGCAGTGGATGCAGCACTGATCCTTGCGGCACATCACTGGTCCTAGGCCTCCAGTCCAAAAAACAACCCTGTATCCCTATTCTGTCTCATATCTTAGAGCCAATTTTGTATCCAACTGGCGAATGCTGTCTGTATTCTGCTTGATCTAACCTTGCTCACCAGAACCTTATCAAATGTCTTGCTGAAGACCATATAGATGCCTACTGCTCTGCTTTCATTAATCTTCTTTGAGCTTTTTTTTTAAAAGAGGTGACAAACATACTTTTCCAAAGAGTTAATTTTTGTGATGACTCCAGGAAAGGAGGGTTTGATTTCCAGCATGATACCCCATGATAGCAAATTTTGGGGGCTTGTTTGGAATAGATTTGAACCAAAAGCAATGAAGGAATTGCGTGTGGTGAAGGAAAACAATAGGTTCTATAGTGCATTGGAAACAGTAAAGGGTATTCAAAGTTTGTGAAAAGATTTGTAGCTCGGGTGCTCGTTGTTGTGGTTCTGTTCGCCGAGCTGGGAATTTGTGTTGTAGACGTTTCGTCCCCTGTCTAGGTGACATCCTCAGTGCTTGGGAGCCTCCTGTGCAGCACTTCTGTGATTTTCCTCCGGCATTTATATCACTATAAATGCCAGAGGAAAGATCACAGAAGCGCTTCACAGGAGGCTCCCAAGCACTGAGGATGTCACCTAGACAGGGGACGAAACGTCTACAACACAAATTCCCAGCTTGGCGAACAGAACCACAACTGTAAAGGGTATCCTGCAAGTGGCAGAGTTGTCTCGAGCAGTCTCAAAGGAAATTTCAGACATAGTTGACTTACTGTGTAAAATGGAGGTGGTATTGCCTAGTAGCAGAGCTAAGAAATAATTTGAGAATTAACACTTGAATTTAGAGGAAATAAAAGAAACCAGTCCTTTAGGCAGTGAAACATCAGAATCAAGTGATAGTCACAGTTAAAGCATGAAGGAAATGTCGAAACACTAGAGATGGCAGAAAACAGTAAAGAAATAGAAATGGAAGTGAGAATGCCTGAAATGGAAATACAGGAGTGAGAAAAAGGGATGCAAGTATGCTTTGCTATTGGAGGAAGTTTCTTGGGATTGCTGTAAAGAAACTTATATTGGATGCATACAAGTTGGTGCCTGAGGTTCTGGAATTTAAGGAAACAATCAGGATAAAATTGTATTGAATTCAAAAGTGTTAAGCAAAGTAATTTTGGCAGGTGGATACTAACAGAAGATCTAACTACTTAGAGTCATAGAGAAGGATGTACAGCATGGAAGCAGACCCTTCAGTTCAACTCATCCATGCTGACCAGATATCCTAAAGTAATCTAGTCTCATTTGCCAGCAGTTTTCCCATATCCCTCTAAACCCTTCCTATTCATATAACCATCCAGATGCATTTTAAATGGTGGAATTGTACCAGCCTCCTCCACTTCTTCTGGCAGTTCATTCCATACACGCACCCTCTGCTTGGAAAAAGTTGCTCCTTCGGTCCCTTTTTACATCTTTTCTTTCTCGCTGCAAACCTATGCTCTCTTGTTCTGGACTCTTTCTCCACCCCCCCCCCTCACCCCAGGGGAAAGACCATGCCCCTCATGATTTTATAAACCTCCATAACGTCACCCCTCAGCCTCTGCTCCAGGGAAAACAGCCCCAGCCTATTCGACATCTCCCTACAGTTCAAACCCTCCAACCCTGGCAAGATCCTTGTAAACCTTTTCTGAACCCTTTGAAGTTTCACAACATTACCCTTCCTATAGAAGGGCGAGCAGAATGCACACACTGTTAGGCCACTCCAGAAGTGGCCTAAGCAAAGTCCTATACAGATGCAACATGATCTTCCAACTCGTACAGTCAACACTCTGACCAATAAAGGAAAGCATACTAAATGCCTTCACTATCCTATCTACCTGACTCTTCACTTTTAAGGAACAATGAACCTGCACCCCAAGGTCTCTTAATGAGTTTTTAAATTCTAAGAGAATAATCGTAAGTTTTTAGCAAGAATCCATGTTGACGACCAAAGGGTTGCAGCTACTAGACAGGCAGCAGTTATGGCTGACTGAGCTAATCTGTAAAATTACACCACTTTCCACCCTCCTATCTTCAAAAGAGATTTCTTTAAAAAAAGAGAATGGAAAGAAGACTTGTGACCAAAGCATACAATGGATAACTGAGAATATCCCAATGTTTCCTTGATCAGCAGGGAGCATATGGAGGATGGAGGTAAAAACTGAAAGGCAAGATGTTTGCAATGTAAGGAGGTCAAATACATTTTTTCAGAAATCTAAAGGAAAATCCATGATACTACTTGGAGATCATAAGAGTAAGTTCAAAAAATAAACTGAGAGGAAAGGCCACAGATCAGATTATAGCTTTAATTACAATTAAGAGACTAGATGTAGTTATTGCTGAGAATGCAGATAAGTGCGCAGGCTAGATGAGCATAGGAAGGGTTTTTATTGAAAGGGAAGATGACCCTTTCTCTTCAAAGGAAGCATCCAAGCCTATAACCATACTAAGGGATAGAGGGCCTACTTAAACTCTTTTGCTGGAGTAGGATTTAGTTTTTCCTCCAGCGAGTTCAGTGAAAGCCCAAGTATTAGTAGATGGGAGAGACTGAGACAATAATCCAAGTTCTATTATACAAAATAAGCAGATCCAGAGTGAAATGTTAATTCAGACAGCTAACACTAAAGCTGAGGCTGAAGATTTCAGAGAGGTGCTCTCTTTTTAAGTTTAAAAAATAGAGTGCTGGTGAAATGGAAGACATCCTTACAGACCTGTGGACTAAGAGTGGACAATTGTTCATCAAACAATGGTGCCACCCAGATATCAGGAACTATTGCCAGAAACGCATGAAATTCCTAGGGCAGGGCATATAGGAATATGCAAA
This sequence comes from Chiloscyllium plagiosum, assembly GCF_037043375.1. Classification (NCBI taxonomy): domain Eukaryota; kingdom Metazoa; phylum Chordata; class Chondrichthyes; order Orectolobiformes; family Hemiscylliidae; genus Chiloscyllium; species Chiloscyllium plagiosum. Next base: position 44,041,945 of record NW_028270150.1, read on the forward strand.
ACAGATATTGAAAAACAAGTATTTTACATGACCAAAACTTTATAAATATGTACTGCAGTTCTATTCTGTATGTCAGGTGGTAGACAAACCTTAACAAATAATCAAACAGCACCTTCAATACCCATACCAGGTTTTGAAGAACCATTCATTTGAGCTTTAGTATATTGTGTAGGACTATGACCAAAAATGAAAGCAGGATATCCACTACGTCCTTCCAATTATGGATTTGTCTACCCCATTCCTAGGAGCTATTCCTTTGAAAGGCAATTATGGTTCAGGTAGTAGTAGAGAAGTTAACTGCACATCATTTACAAGCATAGAGAGTTTTGGAGAGACAGCTTCAGACATTCAAAACCACAACATGCCATTATAAATTACCCACAGGATGGCGACAAAGAATAGATTTGTTACTATTTGCTACCAGAGATTTTCCACTTGAATCAAATTAATTTAGTCCATTTAAATTAGTTACTCATGAGATTAAGGTCTATTAAAATTGAATACATCCAGCTTTATTATTGGAGTGTCATCACAAAATAACAAGCATGTTAGCTTACTTCAGTGGGCCACCTATCTTGCTTTTAAAACCCAAACCTTCTGTGTCCTGTCCACCTGTTTGCTGGTATGATTTGGAGGTGCCGGTGTTGGACTGGTGTGTACAAGTTAAAAATCTCAACACCAGGTTATATTCCAACAAGTTTATTTGGAAGCTCAAGCTTTCAGAGCACTGCTCCTTCAGATGGTTGTGGAGTATACTATTGTAGGACGCAGAATTTTTGGCAAAAGTTTAGTGTGATGTAACTGAAATTATATATTGAAAAAGATTTTGTCTCATGTTTGGCATGTTGGTTTCAGTTCTTTCATATGTAAATCCCAGAACTTGAAGTTACATTCTGAAGTGAACTTTAACAATTGGTTCCATGTTGGCCCAAATAATGCATTGAAGATGCGAGGCTGACTGTGTCCCAATGTTCAGACTGATCCTAATTTTAAAAAGGGATTTACAGAATCTTACATAGATTCATGCAGTTTTTGAGCAAAATAAAATGTAATTCTGCAAGTACAATTTCACCCTACAAACTTGTGTGTCTGCATGTGGATGGGTGTGTGCGGGGTGGAGTATGAGTGTCTGTGAGAGGGTGAGTGTGTGGGTTTGTATGTGTGAACGTATGAGAGGGACCTTGTGTATGAGTCTATAGGAGTGTGTGTGTGTATCTGCATAGTGCAGTGGGGTCACCTGTGGTGTGACATGAAACCAAGGTCCTGGTTGAGGCCATCCCCGTGGGTATCAGTCTTGGCTATCAGCTTCTGCTCAGCTACTTTGTGTTGTTGCCTGTCCCAAAGGTCTGCCTTGAAGGATGGTGGCCTGAAGGTCTGAGGTCGAATGACTCTGACCACTAAAGTGCTCTTCAATTGGGAGGGAACACTCCTGTCTGTTGATTGTTGTGCAGTGTCCATTCATCTGTTGCCATAGCCACTGCTCATCTCACCAATGTACCATGCCTCAGGGCATCCTTGCCTACAGTGTATGAGAGAGACAATGTTGGCTGAGTCACTTGAGTACCTGCCATGTGCATGGTGAGAGGTGTCCCTATGTGTAATGGTGGTATCAGTGTTGACACTCTGACACATCTTGCACCGTCTACAGTGACAAGGTTGTATGGTGGTGTCCTGAAAGCCAGGCAGTTTGCTGTGAGCAATGATCCTCCTACCGCACAACTATATAGTCATTTTACAGGGAGGAGCATCCAGATAAGGCAACATACATATTAATTGGGTGACCGTTACAATCAATGAGTATCAATAGCAGAGACCAAGCCCTTTATTGTTATACAATGAATGTTCTTAACCTTGTTAACTGGATTCATACAATGGATATTTTTCCCCTTGTTAGCTGACCTTGCATCCTGAATGCTTCCAATGTTGTTAAATGGCTCTACATATAATGACTGCATTTCCACCTTGTTAACCCATTACTCTTGCCTCCAGTACCCCATTGTTAACTGAGATCTTATCTGATCTGAGTCATGCTCAGCTGAACCTCTTGTTTCATAAAACTCAGAACTTAACTCTCTCCCTGCCTGCTTATACCCTATATACATTCTCATTACCACCTTTAAAGGCAACCAAGGATGCGCAATAAATGGTGACTCAAAGATGTCCCATTCCACGATTGAACAGAAAAACCCTCTTGATCCATCATCTGTACGGAAGGCATCGGTTTCAGTAGAAACAGGTATACAATCCTTTCTTGGGCATGTGCCTCCAGACCCGAAGTGATCTTTGGATGAAAAAGCATCTTGATTGCCCTCTATAATAATTTTGCCCATTCCTTTATCTATACCACCTGACTAATGTTCTCTCTCAGCTAACTGAAATCCTATATACTTTGGATTCCTTTTAATTTTATAGTCAACTGAAGATCCCTCAGTTTCTTCTCATAGAATCATAGATTCCCTACAGTGTGGAAGCAGGCGTTTTGGCCTATTGAGTATACACTTTTTTTCCCTCCAAAGCGCATCCTACCCTATCCCTGTGACCCTGCATTTCCCATGTCTACCCAACCTAGCCTGCACAGCCTTGGACACAATGACAATTTAGCATGGCCAATTCTCCTAACATGTGCATCTTTGGACTGTGGGAGGAAACCAGAGCACCTGGAGGAAACCTAGCAGACATGGGGAGAATATGCAAACTTCACACACAGTTGCCCAAGGATGAAGTCCCTGGTGCTGTGAGGTGGTAGTGCTAAACGCTGATCTACTGTGTGCACATTTCTTCAATTCTGAATAAAACTACCCAAGCTTATTCAATCTTTCCACACAGCTAAAATCCTCCATACCTGGCAACATCTTCATAAACCTCTTCCTCTCTCAAGCAATCACATCCTTCCAGAATGCAGTAACCAGAACAGATGCATTAAAGAAGCTGTAACTTAAACCTTTACCATAATCATCTTGCTGTTGTATCCATTGTATTGACTAATAAGGAAAAGAAGCCTCAGCCTCATCTACCTTACGACTGTAGATCTGTGGGAATGCACTCCAAGGTTCTGCTATTTCTCCTAATTTCTGTGAAATACTGCTTTTTATGCATTCCTTGCTTTGCATTCCAATGTATTGTCTCTAAGCTCTGCGAATTGAATTCTGTTTTCCATGTTTCTGTCCGCTTGATTAAACTATGTTCCATCTAAGGTAAAAGCTTTTGCCCGAAACGTTGATTTTGCCTGTCCTCGGATGCTGCCTGAATTGCTGTGCTCTTCCAGCACCACTAATCCAGAATATGTTCCATCTAAGCCTTGCAGCTGGAAAGCAACTGATCATATACACAAGTTGGGATCCCAAGTTGCCACATTATGCAGTTCATTCAGTATTAGATGCTAGTTACTGCTGCTTGCTGAACTATCCATGTAAAACTCATAATGCAAGTACTGGGACTTGTCATCTTCTGGTAAACTGACTGTAACCCATGCTGTTGTGAGCCAGTTGGCAATTTATATTTGACGATCACTGTGGTCAGTTTAACAAAAATAATGTGAACCAAGCACACACAGTTTGTCATACTTCAAGAGATTACATGTGCAGTCTCAGTTTTTTTTGTGCACAGTTGATGTAAGTTTTCTAAAGCAACAAGTATAGACAGATATGTCCTATGTATGTAGAATAATGGATGGCAATAATTTGCAGGCCAAAGTTCAAGTTTAAAAAGTGCATAGCAAAGTTGAGGGTGAAAAATGTGACGCCCCTTCTCAAAAAGACTTGGATTGATGAAGGAGCAATGGGGCATTATTTTGGTTAAACTATTAGAATCAATGCTAACATAATATTGATTAAATATTAATATAATAGGATTCAGGATATCAAGTTTTGAGATTACTGTTTGCTTCATAGAAAAACATAAGTTTGAGAAAGTCTTTCCACAGACACTTAATGTTGGGCTTCCCTGGATAAGAGAAATGAGAAGGGCAGTTGTTTAGCATCAAATCTGATAATCACTGCTGTGTTAGTAATGTCTGGTCATTCAGGATGTATCAAGCATTGTAATGTTTGACCTTTTTTTGATCCAGCTGTTCCAATGGGTGATATTTCAAACACCAATCAGTCCACTTAGCAGAAAAAAAACAAATTGCTGGAAAAGCTCAGCAGGTCTAGCAGTATGTGTGGAGAGAAATCAGAGTTAACATTTCCAATTGAGCGAACCTTCCTCAGAACCGATGGTAGCTAGGAAGATGTTGGTTTTTATGGAGAAGATAGTGGTGGGAGCATTAAGGAGGAAATGATGGCTAAAGAGAGAAGAAAAGATAGACAGCCAAAGGAGTGGATAATGATCTGACTAGGAGAATGCATAGCTCTTAATAGGGACTGTTAGTGGCTAACAATGGGTTGTGTGAGAGTTCAGTAGACTGTGGAGTTCCCAAGTGGAAAATGAAGTGCTGTTCATAGTAGAATTGAAAACCTTTTAACATAATTTTTCTAGCAGTTTATTCTCAATTGATACTTTGTGTTAATGGTTTAAATTGTAAAGAAGGGTTACATAAACCTGGCTTGTGCTATAGAATCTAGGTCAGAGTGGTGCTGGAAAAGCACAGCAGGTCAGTATCCGAGGAGCAGCAAAATTGACATTTCGGGCAAAAGCCCTTCATCAGGAATGATTTACTATAGAATAGTGAGTTGGGTAGTTTGATTGTGGTAAAGGTCCTATTAAATACAAGTTATTTTTGAAGGAGTGATTTGGAAGGATGATTGAATCATTTTATGATTTACACATTTCAATAACGTAGATACAGAAGAGGTACTCTGCTAGGGAAATTCAAAATGGAGATGTAATAAAACTCCAAAACTATACAAGAATGAAATTGGGAAACATTGCTCCACGTGAAAGGTGACAGAATGGTCTTCTCAAAAAGCCTTTGATGCTTAGTCAGTTAAAACTTCCAAGATCGAAATGAATATATTTTTAAGCGCACCAATGAATATGTCATAAAGTTGTAAAGAATGAGCTAAGGTGCGGATCAGCCATTAAGTGATAGAACAGCTGAATGATCTTCTTCCTGTGATTTAGACTGGTTTCAGCTTAATAACTTACACCACCTCATTACCACTTTCCACTACAAGATGTAAGGTTATGCATGAGTTATTAGGTGGATTCAACTACTTTTTTGAAATACTGTTGCTAACCACATCTGTGACTGAAACATTTTGGAAATAAATTCAGTAAGAAAGATATTTGCATGTTTTTATAAACAGAGGACTTGACTCACAACATGTTTAGCTTTTTATATCATCAGATCAGTTTTCTTTCCAAAATTGTTATCTATCTTACTGCTCCCCTTTCTGCACTCCATGTAATACTTAGTTAATCTCTGGCTCCTGACTGCTATCATTCCTTATAAAGGCAAAATCTGGTGAATACTGTAAATTCAAAGTAAAAGTGACAAAATACTGGAGAAACTCATCAGAGACACAAAAAAAATTACAGATGCTGGGATCCAAAGTAGACTAGCATAAGGCTGAAAGAACACAGCAAGCCAGGCAGTATCAGGAGGTGGAGAATTCAACATTTCTGGTATAACCCTTTTTCAGGAATGGAGGTTGGGGTAGGAGGAGCTGCAGGTAAAGTGGATGGATGTCGGGTTTTGGGTGGAGAGAGAGGTGGAATGGTGTGGTAGTGATAGGTGAACACAAGTGGTGGGTATGATGTGGTTGGAGAAACTTCAGGTCTGGCAGCGTCTGTAGAGAGGGAAACTGGTAACTTGTCCGATATGCCACTTCTTCAGAACTGAAGATCTCTGGTTCTGAAGAGTCATATCGGACTCTACGCTTTAGCTGGTTTGCTCACCACGGGTGCTGCCACACCTACTAAGACTAGAAGGTATACGAGCAGAATTAGCCATTCTCAATCCTATTCTTCTGTCTTTTCCCATAACCATTGATCTACTTACTAATCAAGAATCTGTCTACCTCTGTGTCTTAAAAACACTGACTCAGCTGCACGGACTTCTGTGGCAATGAGCTCCAACGATTCACCACCCTCTGTCTGAAGAAATTCCTCCTCATCTCAGTTGTAAGGGATCATCCATTCACTCTGAGGCTGTGCGCTCAGGTCTTTAGTGTCTCAAAGTGGAGATATAATTTTCTCATTACTTCATCATCATTATCTAGGCACCTCAGAATTCTGTAAGTTTCAATGTGCTTCTACCTTATTCTTTAATGTATGGACCCAAAGTCCTCAAACACTCTATATAAACCATCCTTGGAATCATGCTTGTAAACCTTTGCTGGACCCTCCTCAAAGTCAGCACACCCATCCTTAAATACGGGGCCTAAAACTGGTCACAGTATTCCAAATGTGGTCTGACCAGGGCCTATCTCAGCCTCAGCAATATATCTCTGCTCTTGTATTCAAGATGAATGCTGAGTTATAGAGTCATACAGCACAAAACAGACCCTTCGGTCCAACCAATCCATGCCAAACATATTCCCAAGCTAAACTACTCCCACCTGCCTGCTCCTGGCCCATATCCCTCCAAACCTTTCCTATTATGTACTTATCCAAATGTCTTTTAATTGTTAATTGTATCCACATCAACCATTTCCTCAGTAAGTTCGTCCCACATGCAAACCACCCTGTGTTTTTTTAAAAAAAAGTCATCCCCTCATGTCTTTTCTAAATCTTTCTTACCTTAAAAATGTGCCCCCAGTCTTGAAATCCCTCATCCGAGGGAAAAGACAATTGCCATTAACTCTATCTGTACCCTTCATTATTTTATAAACTTCTATAAGCAAGCCTCTCAACCTCCTATGCTTCAGTGAAAAAGGTCCCAGCCTATCCAGCCTTTCATTCTAAGTCAAACCTTCCATTCCTGGCAACATCCTGGTAAACCTCTTCTGAACTCCCTCGAGGTTAATAATATCCTTCCTATAATTGGGTGACCAGAATTGGACACAATATTGCAGAAGAGGCCTCACTAATGTCCTGTACAATCTCAACAGGAATTCCCAACTCTTAAGTAACGTTCCCAGGATCGGTGCACTCAAACCCCTATGGTTTCTCCAGCATTTTCTGTGTTTGTTACGACCATTGCTTTCCAATTTTGAGAACTGTCTCTGTTTAGTTAATTCTGAAATGGTTAGTATCATATATTGATAGTTTGATACTTGGATCCAATATAATTTTTGACATTTTGCTGTGGATTGGAGAGGCCTTTGTAGTGAGGTGGCTGGGTCACTGCTTACTCTTGAGAAAATGTAGAACTTACCCAGTAGTAACTGTGTGTTTGACATATAGTTAGCTCAGCTCAGCAGAGTATAGCTAGGAGTAAAGCATGTTGATGAAACTTTATTCAAATAGTATGGAAAGGCATCTGACTGAACAATATTGTGAGGTATTAATAGTTGCTGATTAATGGAGCCCTTGCCCTATGTCCTCGATGTTTGTACAATCCGTCTATAATTTAAAGTTAGTACTTCAAAATAAATTTTCTCAGAAACTTGCGCACATTTCTCAGCAGCACTATAAATCTTTTTAAAACAATTTCAAGTTGAAATATTGCATGCAGTTGCTACTGAGTGAGATCAGTTGGTATTGAAATCCTGTAATTATGAAATATATGCCCAAAACCATCTCACTAACTGTTTGGATACATTTTTGTTATTAAAGCTAAAGAAGCTCTATTGGTGTCTGCTAGACCATCCAGGTGTGTTATTCACTCATGCAGCAACAAACCTCAAGTTGGAAAGCGCACACTCTCTCATTTTACTACTGGTTGCTGCTAACAGCAGTTTCACCAGAGATTTTAAGACTCTGTTTATGTCCAAGTGTTTTCATTTGAATCACTGATTAGTTTCAAATATTAGTGCTAAGATTTTATTTGTTTCAAATGATTGGGTAAAACGGTTTGTTGGGGACAGAAATGATTTATCAGGTAGAGGCTGTTGATGATTAGAAGTATCTACTATTTCAAGCATGTTATTGACAGGCATCTGGAGCTGTTGAGACTTAAACCCCAAACTTCAAGAGTCCTCAGTGCCTTTTTGTGTCTCATAACAAAACTTTGTCAATATTTCAGGATTAGATCCTTTTCAGCATTAGAAGAATTTACAAATGAAGAATTTTTAAAACTACAAGAAATTATAATTTCATTTAGAATATAATTATAGTAATATTTATTTTATTCCAATGATTTCTGTCAGTCATTTAAGCAACTCTTGGATACGCATATGGACAATGGTAAAATGTAGAGTACATAGATTAGTTTCATCTTAAAGTAGGATAAAAGGTCGGCACACCATCAAGGGCCAAAGGGCCTGTACTGTGCTGTACTGTTCAACATTCTATAATGTCATAACCACAGTGTGGCAGAAAGCAACAGACACATGAGCATGAATTCTCCAGATAAGGTCAGAGTAAAGTAAGATAGGATTAAAGGCTCTTTATTTGATTGGATACAGAATTCATAAGATACACGAACAGATCACATACAAATAAATTTATAGTATTGACCATTACAAAGACGTAGTTGCAAGACGACCGTTCGAGTTTGAGTATTCAAGAGCATTTGACTGTTCGAAAGAAAAGCAGCTATAAAGAGGTTGGGTAGCACAGTTGGTTAAGGATGAGATCAGTACAGTGAGATTTGGTTTTAGTTTGGAAGGTTGAGAGTGGAATCAGTTTGGCTAGACATGAGAAATACTAAACACAAGAGTCACTGGGTGTCATTTAAAAGCTTGACAGTAGATGCAGTATAGAACAATGGGAGCCTGCAAGAAAGTTGCTGCAATAATCTTAGTCAATTTTAAACATCAATTAAAGAATGAAATTGGCAAAGTTCATCTGAAAGATGAGTTCATTCAGTCTAATTGGGGCAATTAACTTCAAACAATACTTTCTGAAACCAACCAAAGAGCTTTTAGATGGTAATGTATAAGATGCTTCAGTTCATGATCTCATAGGAAAGGATTGTCTACACAAGAGGGATCATGACATTTTTATATTCAGATTGAGGGTGAGAAATGTGAGATGAAACTGGTGCTGTAAACTTAAATAAAAGCAGTTCCTAATGTTAGGATCTTTTCCCGAGATTTCTCTCACAAAATGCAATTTGCAAACACCAACTTCTGCAATCAGTCAGTTTATTAAAGCCTGTACAAGCTAAGTGACCTCCTTTGACACTCTGCTCAGGCGTGCAAAGTCAAGTCAAAAGAGGCCCCAAACAAAGTTGACACATTCCCTTTTATACAGGTCAGTTGATAATGCTCACAGTACTCTGGCCACTCACCGCCTGTGTCCTCTACAACCTCAACATGCCTTCCCCAACTCCGATACTCAAAGGACTGAGCAATGGAGGCAAGCGGTGTTAAACACTCTCTTTATACCATCCTGTAACGTGACGTAAGCTTCAAAGAATTATGTCCCTGAACTCTAAGGTCCCTCTCTTCTGCCATGCTACCCAAGGAGCTGTGAGACAGCAGTGCTAACCACCATGCTGCCTCTCTTTCCTTCTTTCTCTCCTCTTTCCTTCCCCCTTCTCATTTTTTCCTTCCTTTCTTTTGCTGTCTTGCACTCCAATGAGAAAATGATTTGTGAAGTCTCTTGCATTACAGTTTCATTTGTCACAAAGAAATCATTGCCCTTCATGCGTATTTTTTGTCTACAAGGTACTAAACTTTTTTTTTGTAAATTAACTTGCATTAATCAAGTCTGTTTTTAAAAAACTTGTAAACAATTGCCTCTTTAATCTGATGTTCAGTGGATCATTTAAATGTAGACTTTGATAATGAGTACCCAAGGGACACCCCAACTATAGAGGTCACTCTGGGTGAACACAAACTTGCCTAACTGCTACTCATGCCCATACGTTCAAAAGGAATTTGTGGAGAGTGACTGATGACAAGAATCTTGTAGACTTGTTTTATACAACAGTCTCTTTCAGTTTCAAATAATAAAACATTTGAATATAATATTTGATTTGCTTCCTGTAAGTTTATATTGATATAGCATCTCTGAACTAAAAATTGGCAGTGAGTCTAAAATAGGATTGGTGTATTGCTGGGGTAGAGTGCTTAGTAATTCATCAAACCTTGGCCCAGGAGCTTGATATGAAAATGCCAGAGATACTGACACTGGGTGCCTGATAAGAACACAGCATCTAGATCAGAGACTGTTATATTGTATGTATATAACAATAATGGCAAATTTATTTTTCTCCTTTTCTAGAAGGATGAAGTGTACCTCAACTTGGTGCTAGACTATGTTCCGGAAACTGTGTACAGAGTTGCCAGACATTATAGCCGAGCCAAGCAGACACTCCCGATGATTTATGTAAAAGTAAGGAACTTATTCATTTTCAAACAGTTTATTTTAATGTTGTTACTTGGTGGTTTCATACCTTGTCTCATGACTACTTTTGTCTCTAATTTTGTTGGAAAAAAAAATGGCAGGTGCACTTAGTTTTGGCCAGACCCCTGGTGAAATTCAGTTTCAGATGAAAAGTCCCAAATTGTTAAGCTCCTGGATATGAAGGGATGAACTAGCTCCCTATATTTGCTCACCCCCTGGATTGGTTGCTATAAGGTTAATTTGATAAGAATTACTCCTTTGTTATAACTTTTCTCCCAGATGACCTGAAAAACGTTTTTCTTAAAAAGGAGCCAATTTAATCAGGCTTTCTTGAGTTAACATAAATGCATTTATTATTCACACAAGTAGTACTAATGCAACATAGATTAGAAGTGAGGTGAATTCAAAACAATAAAAATACATGAAAGAACAGTTTTGTGATCAGTCTTGGAGTTGTTTGAGAAGTGGGAATGACATTATCCTGACTCTTTTTTTAACTGCAGTGCTCAGACTGAGGAATAATCTTCCTTCCTTTACCTGTGGTGCAGGTGTGTTTTCTGGCTATTCTCAGGCTATTCGAGAGGAAACTAAGATGAACCTTAGTTCACTGCAGCTTAATAATAACACTTTACCTTTTTATTTCCTTCAGTCGGCCTGTCAGTGGTCATGCCACTGTGCTGAAGTTGGGGCAAACTTTTGGTAGAGTCCACACATTCCAAAGAGCCTCATGATTTACTATTTTGTTATGAGAATGGGAAGCTACTATTGGTTCTACGTTTGCAGCCTTAAGCAGTACTCATCCTTGGACCTTAGTGATTTTGTTCTTTGAGATTCTGGACTAGCTGGTGTTTTCTGGAAGAGGCCTCTTATTCTAAGTGTGTGTTCCCATGTGCAACTGCACACTAGGTGTTTGTCCAGATACATGCACATGAGATAAGCCTGTCAGTATCTGGTTCATCAGCCACTGAAAGGTGACTTGAGCAATTTAATCCACATGGCATAACTTGACATTGGTATAACAGAGCTTTGTAGAATCATGTGGTTTAGGCACAAGTACAGCTGGTGAGTTGCAGTTACTGCTGCTGCTGGTCTCTGTCATTTGGTGCTCTGGCATGTAGTATATCTCTCCAACCTGGGCCAGCTTTCCTGAGGCTAGCCAATTGGAATGTTGGCTGACAGGAAAGATCTCCACCTCACACCTGCATAAAGTGTGTAATAATTCACCCTAGCTTGTCCCTGCACAAACTCTTGAATGCTGTGAGTAGCCTTATTAAATTTGCATGATGTTCTGCGCCAACTAGGTAAAGGAGAAGTTTACGGGTATTTATTTGTTGGTAGTAGGGAGTTAAATATAGTAGGGGGTTAAATTTGGGCTCCATCAATGCCTTTATCCAGTTCATCCCAGCTAATCTTGTCCTCTAGATTGGTAACAATGGGACAGACAATTGCTGTTTGTCCTGTTACCATAGGACCACAAAGTAGGAGCAGGAGTAGATCATTTATAACATCTTGATTACCAGAGTTGATGTTCCTTTAGATGGCTGTAATTTTTATTGATAGCTGAGGCTATAGTTGATAGTCTGCATGATGTGGGTTTGAAAGGTGTGTCTTGTCAACTTAAATTAGGCTCCAATTTCAGTTGCTTTTCAATTAAATGGTTGCTGTGGCTACGCAAATGAAATAAATCTCCCTTTTTGGACTTCTTCCTGCTTTCAGCATAACATTGTTTCATTTCCAATTTATACTAATTCATTTTTCATCCACCAATATTGATGACTGAAAAATATAGAAAACCAGATACTGAGTCATGTTTCCAGATGGGCACATGGGCAGTATTCCACAAAATTGGAGCAAGCCACATTGAGTAGTGAATATAGTACACTAAACTGCAAAAATTATACCCAAATTGCTTAAATTAAAGGTCCATTTGGAGCTTTGGATGGTGCAGGTGTTGTATCTCTGAAAGGTTATTGGCCTAAAATGTTAAACGTGTTTCCCTAGAGATGCTAACTGACTTGTTAATTACTTCCAATATTCATTATATATTATGTTGGTCTTAATTTGCAGTCCTGAAAGAAATGAGTTTTACAATTCAAAGCAAGTAATTGCATGTTTTCAGTTTATCCACATTACCCATTAAACTTTACTCTTAAATTGATCATCTAACAAGCTTTTGAGCTTACTTCCTGATGTTATGATTTCGAGGGAGACTATTACCTTTTAAACGAACATTCAAACTCCTTAGTTATGATCTAAAAGAATTGCAACCACAAGTTTGTTTGAGCTTCCTTCACAGTGGAGCTTTGGATGCACTTACACCAAATGGACTGCAGCAATTCAAGAAGGCAACTCTTTGCCACCAACTGTAGGGCACCTAAGGATGGGCAATAAATATGACACCCATATTCCATGAATGGATTTTTTAAAAAAAACCTGAAGGCTGTTTACATATAAGCACCATCAAGGAGGTACAGAATTTTTCAGGTGCAGAAACTCTAGCAGGGATGCCACAGCTGCTTTCCAATCTTTGTGGCCTTGTCTCTGCTCCCACATTCTCAGTCCCTGATATCCATCAAACATGTGAACTTTGGCTTCAGTCAGGCCATCTGTAGATCTGCACCTGGGAGATGCTGTTATGCACAGAGTTTAGTGGTGATGGCCACATCATTCTGGTTTGAGGTCATCTGTCAGTAGTAACTGATGTCATTATGTCATTTTGTGGGTGTTTAAATAGCTGTAACATCCTTACTTCTACATTCGGTTCCTCGTCTTAAAGACTGGAATTCCAATAGCCTTCTGGATTTTGTGCTATTTCTGCTATTATGACTCATGGACTAGAATACCTGGTTCCCTCTGCAGCTTGGAATTTTGCAGTTGTTCGCTATTTAAACAATATACTACTTTTTATTCTTCCCACCAAAGCGAACAACTTTGCATTTTCCCCATATATTCCAAATTTGTGCCCAGCCAGCTTTTCTCAGTCTGCACCTTCAATCTGTGGGCTTCATGTACTTTCCTACCTGTGTCATCTGCAAATCTAGCCTTCATGCCTTTGATTCACTCATTATACTGTAATATACAGAGGATCTTCGATGATCCAAAGGACATGGGCAGGGTATATTTTGTTCAGTTAATTGAATTCCAGATAATTGAATGCTGGATAACATAGTTTAGCTGAGCATCAGGACGTTGCGATCTTGCCGGATAATTTGATATTCGGATAATCGAATGCTAGATAATTGAGGTTCCTCTGTAAATTGTAAAATATTGAGCTCCCAATATAGACCCTACAGGATCCAACTTGTCACATCCTACTGACCTGAAGGAAGGCCATTTACGGTGGCATGGTAGCTCAGTGGTTAGCACTGCTGCCTCACAGTGCCAGGCACTCTGGTTAATTTCCATTTTCAGGTAACTGTATGGAGTTTGCACATCTGCCCTGTGTCTGCGTGGGTTTTTGGACTGCCTGGTTTCATCCCAGAGTCCAAACATATGCAGGTTAGGTGGATTAGCCATGCTAAATCGCCTGTCGAGTCCAGAGTTGTGCATGGTAGATGAATTAGCCATGGGGAATGCAGAGTTACAGGGATTGGGTAAGGGGTATGGATCTGTGGGTTGGTGTGGACTTGATGGGCTGAATGGTCTGCTTCCACACTAGGTATTTTGTGATTGTGATTTTAATTCTTTTGTAAGCCAGCCATTAGGACTGGAAACTTTTCAAACTACAGCTCCGTTACTTTGCACTACGTCATTTCCCTGGTGATTTATCTCCACTCTGCAGGCATTCTGCCTATATTCCTGATGAAGGGCTTTTGCCCGAAACGTCGATTTTCCTGCTCCTCGGATGCTGCCTGAACTGCTGTGCTTTTCCAGCACCACTCTAATCCAGATTCTTAATTTCATCAAGTTCTCCTTGTCTTCCAATCTTCAGATTTATGGATGTTACTGGGAGATTTTATGTATCTTTCATAGTGAAGACAAAAGCAAAATATTTATTCATTATGTTTGCCACTTTTTTTATTATCGCTCCAGAGAATCAACATTCATTTTAGATACCAATAGAAACTCTTGCGATATCTGTTTTTACATTAGTTAATTTAGTTGCCTTCCTCTCATGGTCTAATTTGTTTGTCCCAATTCATCATTTAGCCATTTTCTGCCATTCTTTATAATCTGACCTGCCCCTTGTCTTTGCATAGTTATATACTATTCCTCAAGTTTGATGCTTCCCTTAATTCTTCTTTAATCCTTGGGTGGTGGTTCTCCCCTCTGGAATTTTTCAGTCTCGTAGGAATGCACTTCTGAGTATTCTGAAATATTCCTTTAAATATTTTCTGATCTATCAGCTAGCCTAATATCCCAATTTGCTTCTGCGAGCTCAGCTTTCTTATCCACCTAGTTACCCTTGTTTTAAATTTAAAACGTTATCTTGGTCCCACTCCTCCCCCTTCAAACATGTAAGTAAATGTTTAATCACTACTACCTAAAGTTACCTTTACTCCTATGATTGTGATTATTAATCCCTTTACAGAATTGGAAGTCTGATAAAACTTGCTCTCTGGTGGTAGAACATGCTGCTCTAAGAAACTATCTTGAAAGCATTCCAGGAACTTGTCATTGAAGCTATTACAATCAAACTGATGTTTCCAGTTTATATGTAGATCAATATCTTTTGTAATTATTGTCTCTTTATCACAAGTGCCCAATATTTCTTCTAGTGTGCATCTTCCTTTTTTGCGTTTACAATTTGGGACTTGTAGATCATACCTACGAGTGACATTTTTCCTCTACTATTCCTCATCCCCACATTTTAATGCCTTTTGGAAATTCAAGTACGTCTATGGGTTCTCCTTTTTGCCCAGGTGCTTGTTACTCCTTCAAAGAATTCAGCTAAATTAATTATACACCGCTTTCCTTTCTCAAAACTGTTAATTGAGCCTGATCACTTCAGGATTTCTGTATATCCTCCTGTAATCTTCTTAATATTGGATTCTAGCAATTTCTTTGACAGATATTAGGTTAAATTGATTAGTTTTTCTGATTTTTCTTTGTCCTTTCTTGAGTAAAGGTGTTTTCGTAACTATTTTCCAATCTTATAGAGCCCTTCCGGAATCTAAAGTTTTAGAAGATTGCAATGAAGGCCTCTGATATCTCTGCAGCCACTTTATTTAAAGTTCCAGATTGCAGGTGATCAGATCAGAAAGATCTTGACAAACTTTTAGTTGGAATAGTTTTCCCAGTACCTTTTATCCTGGTGTTGGTGGTTGTTTCAAGTTCTTCCCTGTCCTTTTGACCTCAGATTTTCAAGTATCTTTGGAAAGTCTTTTGCAATATAGAACAAAAAAATGTTCACTTCTGTTTACTTTTTATCTCATTCAGTGTCCCAGATATGCTCTTTTTTTTTCTTCATTTGATGTGGAGCGTGCTCGCTGGCCAATATTTGCTGCCCATCCCTAATCAACCTTGGACTGAGTGGTATACTAGGCTACTTCATAGGCCTGATGAATTGACCACATCTGTGTGGGTCCAAATTGTGTATCGGCCAGACTAGATAAGGAGGATAGATCTCCTTTCAGAACCCAAGTCTGGACCTCTGGCTTTCATGCCCAGTGATGCCACCATCTCTAGTTTTAGATGAGCATTGGAATTTTCTCTTACTTTAATTGAAAGATGTGAAACATTTTGAACTCTAGTAGATATGCCTATTATATAACAATAGATGAGTTAATTTGTAACATTTGATGCATATGATTGTTTAAGATCAAGCAATTTTTATCAAGTATTAAATCAAATATTTGTACTGCCTCTGTCAATAAATTGCCTGTGCTTAATTTGTTGGCATAGTACTTGTCCAAGCCTTGTCAATCTGCTTGGAAATGAACATTATATCTAGAGGGGTGGTCCTTCAATAATGACACTCACTGTTTTTGCATTCAAGATAAGAGAATTATTGAATTACTTGACTGTAATTATACAATTGGATTCTATCTCGATTCAACATTTCTGTGAGCAGAAATTGCTTCAAACTGGGATCAGAATGGCCTGACCAGTTCTCTTCATTCAGTTCACTTGCATATGTAGATCATTGCAGTAAACTAGGACTCTGATTGATTGCCATGCACTGTAATTACTTAAAATACCTTTTTGGGCTTTTTGTATTTTAATCAGGAAAATGTTTTAATACGTAACCGTGGTAACTTAACAAACACACATTTGGCTTTAGCCTGGAAAATGTGGTTTTTAAATGTATTCGATTCCATTAGTTCAGAAATCTGGGGAAGAAGTTGAATATGTCCATGCTTTTAAAGAGAATGGTTTATTGACAACGTCATTTCAATTATGTGGCGGAAGTCTGAGCTGTACACGTGGCGTTGTAAGGAAATTGGCCACTTAGTTTTTAATCTAAAGAATGAATTAAATAATTTTAGGTGCTTGCTATTGACTTACTCAGTGATGATCTGAAGTTAGGACTTCTTTTCTGAACCAAGTGTATATAGACTGAAAAATCTGCTGATCAGGATTGGAAACTCAATTTCTGATCTTGATCTAGTACTCCTTAATAATATCTCTTGAGGCAGGGTCCTTCTCTGATAGTTTTTTTTTAGGCAGCCCGTTATCTAAGGCTGTTAATCTGCACTCTTTGTTAGTCTTGATGGTATCTTTAGTGATCACCTAATTCGGGTTGAATGTCAGTTTGCATACAAAACTAATTATTAAATGTGGTTTATGACCGTATGATGCTAGTTTTGAGCTGTCCAATGTAGACCCCATGTGCTATTCTCGTTTATAGATGCAAAGCATAAGAAATTATCTGCCTGTCAGCATTTCTTAAACCAAAACCACCAAAAACAGGTTATCTGGTTAGTTGTTTGTGAAATGTTGCTTTGTACAAAATGAATGTCACATCTTTTATAACTTGGTTACAAAGTACTTTAAGATATCCGAAGTAACTGTGTTATATACATGCAGTTCTTTCTTTTTCTAGCTGTGCAGTCAAAGCTGAAGAATTCCATTCTAATAATTGATGAAAATTATTATTTTTTTCTTTAGTTATATATGTATCAGCTGTTCCGGAGTTTAGCATACATCCATTCCTTTGGAATTTGCCATCGGGATATTAAACCACAGAATCTACTGCTTGATCCTGAAACAGCTGTCCTAAAACTCTGTGACTTTGGAAGGTGAGTTTCTTTTTTTAATTTCATGGAATATGAATGTTGCTGGCAAGATTAGGACGTTTGCTAATCCTAATTACTCTGGAGGGGGGGAGCGGAGAGGTGGTGAGTGATGGTGAACTGCTGCCTTGGACTGCTTCAGCTCATGTGACATAGGTGCACACTTGTTTAGAGGGGAATTTCAGGACTTCGAGTTAGTGACAGTGGAAGAACAGGTATGTAGATAAACGAGCTGAAAATGTGTTGCTGGAAAAGCGCAGCAGGTCAGGCAGCATCCAAGGAACAGGAGAATCGACGTTTCGGGCATAAGCCCTTCTTCAGGAATGAGGAAAGTGTGTCCACCAGGCTAAGATAAAAGGTAGTGAGGAGGGACTTGGGGGAGGGGCGTTGGAGTTGCGATAGGTGGAGGGAGGTCAAGGTGAGGGTGATAGACCGGAGTGGGGTGGGGGCGGAGAGGTCAGGAAGAAGATTGCAGGTTAGGAAGGCGGTGCTGAGTTCAAGGGATTTGACTGAGACAAGGTGGGAGGAGGGGAAATGAGGAAACTGGAGAAATCTGAGTTCATCCCTTGTGGTTGGAGGGTTCCCAGGCAGAAGATGAGGTGCTCTTCCTCCAACCGTCATGTCGCCATGGTCTGGCGATGGAGGAGTCCAAGGACCTGCATATCCTTGGTGGAGTGGCAGGGGGAGTTAAAGCGTTGGGCTACGGGGTGGTTGGGTTGGTTGGTCTGGGTGTCCCAGAGGTGTTCTCTGAAACGTTCCGCAAGTAGGCGGCCTGTCTCCCCACTATAGAGGAGGCCGCATCGGGTGCAGCAGATGCAATAGATGGTGTGTGGAGGTGCAGGTGAATTTGTGGCGGATATGGAAGTAAGGGGGGAGGTGTGGGCGCAAGTTTTGCATTTCTTGCGGTTGCAGGGGAAGGTGCCAGGAGTGGAGGTTGGGTTGGTGGGGGTGTGGACCTGACGAGGGAGTGGTCTTTTCGGAACGCTGATAGGGGAGGGGAGGGAAATATATCCCTGGTGGTGGGGTCTGTTTGGAGGTGGCGGAAATGACGGCGGATGATACGTTGTACATGGAGGTTGGTGGGGTGGTAGGTGAGGACCAGTGGGGGGTTGGTGGGGTGGTAGGTGAGGACCAGTGGGGGGTTGGTGGGGTGGTAGGTGAGGACCAGTGGGGGGTTGGTGGGGTGGTAGGTGAGGACCAGTGGGGATAAACGAGTCAGGTTGGTATGTGATTTGGAAGGGAAATTGGAGGTGGCTGTATTCTGCTGCCTTTTGTCTGTTTTAAATGGTGGAGGTAGCTCGTTTGGAATGTACTATCGAAACAAGCTTGGTGAGTTACTGCAATGCATCTTAATGGTACAAACTGCTACTAGTGGAAGAAGTGGATGTTTAAGCCAAAGCAGCAGATGTTTGTTTGTTTTGACCTGATGGTGTCAAGCTTCTTGTGTTATTGGAAGTGTAATCATCCAGGCATGTGGAGAATATCCCATCAATCTGATTTGTCTTCTAATTGGTGGATATTATTGGCAAGGAGAAAGTGAGGACTGCAGATGCTGGAGAGCTTAGCTGAAAATGTTTTGCTGGTAAAGCGCAGCAGGTCAGGCAGCATCCAAGGAACAGGAGAATCGATGTTCGGGTATGAGCCCTTCAGCGCATGAGCCCTTCCTGAAGAAGGGCTCATGCCCGAAACGTCGATTCTCCTGCTCCTTGGATGCTGCCTGACCTGCTGCGCTTTTCCAGCAACACATTTTCAGATATTATTGGCAAGTCAGACAGTGAGTTACTTCAATTCAACAACTTCAACCACTTATCATTTGGCTCCAGTTGGTGCAGTGATTGGCATTGTTCAGTTTTTCTTTGGCTCCTTCATGCCATGTTGCAGCATTTGACATTAAACTCCTCTGGAGTTTTGTTCTTCCTTAATGTTTGAACTTAGGTTAGAATGTTATCTGGAGTGCTGATGTTTACTAAGCCAATGCAGCAGCTACTTGATTATTGTGTCTCTGCCTATGAATTGTGAAGGCCTCAATTTTCAGGTTATGTTGCTGGCAGTTTTCTGCAGACCCAACTCCCCTTCCACTAGATCTTGTTGTGCTACCCATTGATTCTGTCTGAAAAGTATATATGTGAATATTTCACATGGGAACAAGGTCAAACCTGGCATTACAACACCAACCTTTTACTCCTACCTCGAAATATGTACAAAGTGCTGTAGATTCATTATCAACTGTGTAGCTGAATTCTGTAGGAAGCAATGCATTCAAAACAGGTTAGAACAAGATTTAAGGTCATAAAGGGATAACACTTTCTATTCAAAAGTACAAAGCTTAACATTTCAGTGAATTGGGGAAAGTAGCCTTTTCTGTGAAATTTCTGTTTTGCTGTTCAGTATTGGATTGTGCAAGATTGTTTAAGAATTGCATAAAATTCACCGTTCAGGAATAGGCCATTCAGTACAAGTGGTTATGCAGGTCATCATTCTAATCATTTCTGTGCATTACTTTTCAATTTATTAGTGACCATCTTATTTCTGGCTCCTAATGTTTGGGCTCCAAACAAATGGAGTGCTCTTTTTTAACCTGAATTGTGTCAAGCCTACCTTTGGACTACCCCACAGCTTTCGCTTTTCTTGAGAAAAGCCCTAGTCTGTTCAATATTTCCAGTATGACTCTTGTCAATCGTTTTTCACATCAACTCCAATGTTTCTAACCAAGACTGTGTGTGTGTGTGTGTGTGTGTGTGTGTGTGTATATATATATATATATATATATATATCGTGCCACCTTTCTACTTTTCATAGTCATATAGCATTTTAAATAGGCTCTTCACCCCACCAAGTCTATAGTGACTAACAAACCCCAAACTATACTAATCCTATTTGCCTGCAATGCCCTCGCAGTTCCTTCTTAAATGTTGCAAGAGTAGATTAGATTAGATTACATTACAGTGTGGAAACAGGCCCTTCGACCCAACAAGTCCACAACCTGCCTTACCACCCTCTCAAGCAGCATGTTCCACATATGTGCTGATTTCTGACTTTTTATATATAAAAATCTCTCTCATCTAAACCACTGCTACCTCCCCTTAAATATGTTTTCTAGTCTTTTGCACGTCTGCCATGGGGAAAAGAATCTTACAATCTACCATCTCTCATGGTTTTGAGTACCTCCGATCTTTTCTTACCAGCTTCTGTTCCAAGGAAAACAAACCCAGCTCATCCAGTCTGTCCTCATAACTGAATCTTTTCATCCCAAGTAACTTGGTGGTGAATCGCCTCTGCACCCTCTCCCAGTGCAATCGCATATTTCTGATAATATTGAAAATAGAATTAGATGCTGATTTCTATCTGTGGAATGTTGGATGCCCCTATATATTTCATAACTTCAAGGATAAATTGATTGGTACAGTATAAGCGCTTAATGAATTCTTTGCTAATTAAGTTGAACAATGTCAAATGGAATGTTTCTAAACTTTATATATTAAGCAGTAACATATTACTTCAAAGTTTAGCTGAATGAATGATAAAATACCTTCTCCAGTGATTCAGTAATATTTTAGATCATCCCTGAATAATGCTCCCTCTCTGTGTAAAGACACGTCTTAAAGGCTAGTCAGTGATTCAGAAGTAATTGAATTAAGTCCAACTTTTTAAATTCCTTTGTAAATGCTAATAATGGGTTTACTGTTTAATCGGTTTTTGAGCTATTGCACTTAATGTTTGACAAATAATTACAAACCAAGAGCATGAGCTGTTTTAAATATGAACATGACACACTGGGCATTTTACTGTAAAGCTTTATACTTAAAATCAGAATTGACTGATGTGGTTACTTACTTTACACAACTTTGTTTTTAGATTCTTTGCTGTAGCTTTGCAAGAATTATCTTCCCCAGTATGATTTCACGGACTGATAACCATATGGTTTAGTCTGTAGAATGGTTATTTTCTACACATCATGGTCTCGATTGATTTATACTGAGATCCATCAGACTTACAGCATTCACCTGAGTTTTGCTTTAATGCTGTGGGTTCAAGTCTTTCTTCAGCAAATTGGATTATATACTCAAGTTGACAAAGTACTCGGATGATGCATTCACTGTTGATGGTCCAATCTTTCTTAATGAGACATTTAAACCCCTCAGTTTAGATATAAAATAATGCAAGTTATCCATGGTGTTCTGGCCAATGTGTATCCTCAACCAACAGTACCAGTGAAAAGATTATTTTATCATTATTCTCATTGTGCACAAGGTCCACAAGCAATATTGAGGTGTATTACATCTCAACAAAATGGCATTTTGTCTTAAATGCGTTGTTTCCTTTGGATTTTCTTTTCCAGTGCTATTTTAAGGGACTATCAACTATCATAATGCTGCAGTGCATCTTGTAAATGTGCATACTGCTGAAACATGGATACATGTTAATGGTGGATGTTTAAGATGGTGGTTGATGTGTGCTCAATACTTCTAAAGCAAAGTATTTTGAAAGTCACGAAAAATGGTCTGTAAATGTAGATTCTAAAACCAAAGCCTTTTTTTCTGCAATAATAGTTTTTTGGACAACAAGTTTTGTAGCTGTTCAGTTGGAAATTGAAAATATCAGCAGTTTAACTTTGAATGAAGCCACCATCTACAGTAATATCTTTATAGTTGTTGCTCATATTTTGCAGACAGAGATGCAATCAAGTTATGAGGTAACGCTTGGTTGTTGTAATAGTTTTTGTAACACACAAAGTGCCTTAAGGGGTCTTGTAGCACAGTAGTACTGGCCATTTGGGCCAGTGGATTTGGGACCAAGGCCCAAATGTAGGGACACTACATGCTCCAGAGGTGTACTATAACACGTCTGAACAGGTTAATTTAAAAATATCATCACTTGCACTGCTTTGAATTAAGAAGTTTGTCTGGCCATGTATTATTTCATGAATTGCGTGCACAGCTTTTTTTTTTGTAAATTGGTTTACAGGATGTGAGTATCACTGGCAAGGCCAGCATTTGTTTTCCTTTAGAAGTTGATATTGAGCAAGAATTCTTAAACCACTGCAGATCCTGTATGCATTGTTGAGAAAGGTGCCCTTTGACCCAATGACCGTGAAGGAACAGCAACATGTTTGAAATGGTGTGCACTTTGGGGGGTGCTTTTCCCATGCTCCTTCTGCCCTTGTTCTTCGAAGAGATAGAAGTCACAGGCTTGCAAGAGATATCAAAGGAATCATAACGAGTTGCCACAGTGTAAATTGTAGATGGTACCAACTGCTGGGACATGGTTTGTGTTCATGCTGGAGGAAATGAATGTTTAAGGGGAAGTGATTAGAGTCATACAGCATAGAAACAGGCCCTTCACCCCAACATGTCTTGGTGACCAACAAACACCAAACTACACTAATCCCATTTACTGACACTTAGTCCATAGCCTACTATGCCCTGGCATTTTAAGTACTCATCCAGTTGCTGCTTAAATATTGCAAGTGTACTTGTCTCCATCATCATCATCTCAGGCAGTTTGTTCCATAATGTCTGTCACCTGACAGGTGAAAAGCATTTTCCTCAGATCCCCTCTAAATCACTAATCGCTACTCTTAACCTTATGCCTTCTGGCCTTGGACATGTTTGCCATAGGGAAGAAATTCTTGCAATCTACTCTGTCTTTCATTTTGTATACTTCAATCAGTTCCCTTCCCAGCCTCCTCTATTCCAAGGAAGACAAACCCAGTCGAATCTGTGTCTCCTCATAACTGAGACTTTTCATCCCAAGCAGCATCCTGGTGGATCTCCTCTGCTCCTCCACTGTAATCATGCCTATCTGCTAGTGTGGTGACCAGAACTGCTGGCAGTGCTCAGACTGTGGCATAACCAATGTTTTGTAAACTTTTAACAATATTTCTTTAGCCAGGGCACAGAATATAAGAATAATGATCCAGTATGCTGCCTTCACCCATCCTGTCTATCTGTGCTGATACCTTCAGGGATGTAAGGACTTGTACATCATGATCCCTTTGTTCCTCAGTATGTCTTTGGGGCCTACCACTCACTGTGTATTAGACCTACCAAAATATTTCACCTCTCACTTATCTGAACTAAATTCCATATGCCATTGCTGTACCTAATTTACCACTTGATTAATGTCAGACTACCCTGAGACCATCCTCTCGCTATCAACAGCATCACCAATTTTTGTCATCTGCAAACTTGCTAATAATACCTTCTCTAGGTTCATATCCAAGTCAGTAATCTATATAATATCAGCAAGGGTCCCAACACTGAAACCTGTGGTACACTGCTGGTCACAGGCTTCTAATTACAGAAACAATCATCCTCCTTCACCCATTCCCTATTTGCGTGTCAATTTTGCATCCAATTTGCCTTGGAGTCCATGGGCTCTTGTTTTTTGGATGACACTTCCATGTGGGACCTTGTCAAAGACCTTACTGAAGTCCATTCAGACTGCATCAACTGCAATGTATTTAGTATCTTTTTCAAATAACACACAATTAAATTAGATAGGATCTCCGAGGAGAAAGTGAGGTCTGCAGATGCTGGAGATCAAAGTTGAAACTTTATTGCTGGAACAGCACAGCAGGTCAGGCAGCATCCAGGGAACAGGAGATTCGACGTTTCGGGCACAGGCCCTTCCTGAAGAAGGGCCTGTGCCCGAAACGTCGAATCTCCTGTTCCCTGGATGCTGCCTGACCTGCTGTGCTGTTCCAGCAATAAAGTTTCAACCTAGATAGGATCTCCCACTAACAAATCAGTACTGACTATCCCTGATCAATTCCCTGCCTTCTCAAGTATGTATTGATCCTTCAGTTTTTATTCCCAATAATTTTCCGACCACTCTTGTCAAATTAAGTGATCTGTAATTGCCAAGCTTATCCCCCCGCCCTCCTTGATCAAAGGAATCGCATTAGCTACCCTCCAATCATCTGGCACTTTACCCGTAGCCAGCAAAGTATTAATATATCCTCCAGGGCCTCAACAATCTCCTCCGTTGCCACCCATAACAGCCTGAGAGGAGCTCCTTTATTAATCCTAAAATTTTCTTGAATCTCTCAGCCAACTGAAATCCCCACCTGCAGTGAATTTCTCCTCTGAACACAAATGAGAAATCTTCATTTAAGACTTCAACCATATCCACTGTCTCCACACGCATGTTGCCCCTTTCGCTTCTAATAGGTCACACTCTGTCCCTGGTAATCTTCTTACTCTTTAGTTTACATATAAAAAGCCTTGGGGTTTTCCTTGTTCCAATCTCGAGATATTTTGTGGCCTTTCCTCACCATCTTAATTTTCTTTTCAATCAACCTCCTACACCTTCTGTACATTTGAAGGTCCTCTCCTGTTTTTTAGTGTGCTGGACTTGACATATGACTTTTGTCTTTGTCAAACACTCTCCCATTACATCAAGCATTCCCCGTCTATCCCTCCTTGTCCTTAGGAGGAATACACTGACCCTGAATTCTGTATACCACTACTGCTTGCCAAATGTATACTTACCTGCACATAACTGCTCTCGGTCATTATTTGCCAGGTCCTAACTATTGACATTGCCTTTCCCCAGTTGAGGCACTTAACTTCTGCCTTATCCTTATCCCTTCCATAATGTCTTTGAAATTTAGTGGTTTAGTCACTATCCCCAAAATATTCACCCACTGAAACTTCAGCCACTTGACATGCTTCATTCCATAGGATTAGGTTTATCATTGCCAATATCTATGAAGAGTGTGAACTGCTTATCAAATTGGCTGCTTTCCCCAATTATATTGAGCTGTTTCTGTGGAGCTATACTCCTCCAAATAAATGGAAGGTTCTCAACCATACTTGTAACTGGGAGAAAGTGAGGACTGCAGATGCTGGAGATCAGAGCTGAAAATATGTTGCTGGAAAAGCGCAGCATGTCAGGTAGCATCCAAGGAGCAGGATAATCGATGTTTCGGGCATGAGCCCTGAAGAAGGGCTTATGCCCGAAACGTCGATTCTCCTGCTCCTTGGATGCTGCCTGACCTGCTGTGCTTTTCCAGCAACACATTTTCATACTTTGTAACTGGTTTGGTTTAGTTTGACAAGTTACTTATTGCAAAACACATAGTCGCTGACCCATTCTTGTAACCATTGTATTTTCATGGCTGGTCCAATTACGTTTTTGGCCAAGGGTGATCCATGCAAATTCAATCATTTTGCTAATAGTAGAGCTATCAGGAATGGTATTGGAATTCCATGTCAAGAAGAGATGCCTATTAGTCATGTGATATAAATGTTGTTTGCACTTAACAGATCAAGATGAATGTTGATCCAGATCTTGCTGCCTAAGGGCAGGGACCGCTTCATTATCTGTGGAGTTGTAAATGGATCTGAGCACTAGTGAGCCATTTCCACTTTTAAACTTATGATGAGGAAAGTTGCATGGAATGTAAGGTGAGCTGATAAGGTAGATACAGAACTGGTTTAGTCACAGAGAATAGCAGTGGAAGGGTCTTTTTCTGACTGGAAATTATGACTTGGTGTTCCACAAGGATCAGTATGTGTATGAGTAATTTGGAGGAGAATATGGTGACCTGATTAGTAAGTTTGCGGGCAACATAAAGATTGAATGAACTGTCCATAGTGAGGAGGATTGGCAGAGGATAAAGCAGGATATAATTAGCTGGAGAAATGGCAGATGGAATTTAATTTGGACAAATGCAAGGTGATGCATTTTGGGAGATCTAATGCAGGAGGGCAGTATATAGTAACTGGCAGAACCATTAGTGGCATCGATGTACAGATGAATCAAAGTGTACAGATCCATAGTTCTCTGAAGTGGAAATACAAGTGAATGAGGTACTCCAGAATGCATACAGCATATTTGCCTTCATGGGCAAGGCGCCAGAGAATAAAATTAGCAAGTCATGTTGCAGCTGTAGAGAACTTCAATTAGCCTGTGTTTAGAATATTATGTGCCATTCTGGTCGTCACACTACCAGAAGAATGTGGAGGCTTTGGGGAGGTTGCAGAAATGGTTTGCTAAGATGTTGCCTGGCTTAAAGGGTACTAGCTATGAGGAGAGATTCGACAAACTTGAATGTCAAAGGATGAAGGCTGACCTGATAGAAGCTTACAAAATAATGCAAAGCATGGATAAAATGGGTAGTCCGTCATTTTCCTAGGGTAGAAATCTTAATTACGAGAGGACATAGATTTAAGGTAAAAAGGGGGTAAGTTTTTTTTCCCCCTTTTTAAGAGTGTGGGGAGTGTCTGCAATGCGTTGCCAGAGGTGGTGGTGGAGGCGGATACAATAGTAATGGTTAAGAGGCATCTTGACACACATGATTAGGCAGGGAATACTGGGGCATAGAGACAAAAGGTTTTTACTTTAGAAAGGCATTATTTGTTGGTGCAGTTTTGGTGTGCTGAACAGCCTCTTCCTGTGCTATACTGTTCTTTGTTCTTTGCAGCAGTTGATGATGTTTGGGCCTAGAACACTGTGCTGAGGAGGCCAGCAGCAGTGTGTTGGAGCTCAGGAGATTGACCTATAACAACAAGAGATATCTTTGTTTTATACTAAGGATGACTCCAGCCAGCTGAGAATTTTCACCCAATTCTCATTCATATCAATTTTGCTTGGACTCCTTGATTCCATAGTTTGTTAAATGCTGCCTATATCACTTCTAGAACGATTATTTGTTCCATCTTTTGAGCCAAGGCTGTAGCCAGTTAGTCCTGGTAGAACTCAAACTGCTCACCCATCAGCACGTTTATTGCTGTGTCAATGCCCAACGATAGCTCTGATAACCATTCATTTCCATCATAGAGATGTACAGCATTGAAACAGACCGTTCAGTCCAACTTGTCCATGTCGACCAGATATCCCAACCCAATCTAATCCCATCTGCCAGCACTTGGCCCATATCCCTCCAAACCCTTCCTATTCATATACCCATCCAGATGCCTTTTAAATGTTGCAAATGTACTCTCCTCCTCCACTTCCCTTGGCAGCTAATTCCTTGCACGCATCACCTTATGCATGAAAAGTTGCCCCTTGGGTCTCTCTTTTTTTAATCTTTCCCCTCTCACCATAAACCTATGCCCTCTAGTTCTGGACTCTCCCACCCGAGGAAAAAGACCTTTTCTATTTACACTGTCCATGTCCCTCATGAGTTCATAAACCTCTACAAGATCACCCCTCGGTCTCCAACGCTCCAGGGAAAACAGCCCCAGCCTATTCAAGCTCTCCCTATAGCTCAAATCCTCCAACCCAGGCAACATCCTTGTAAATTTTTTCCGAACCTTTTCAAGTTTCACAACATCCTTCCGATAGGGAGGAGACCAGAATTGCATGCAATATTCCAGAAGAGGCCAAACAAATATCATGTACAGCTGCAACATCACTTCCCAACACCTGTGCTCCATACTCTTGACCAATATAGGAAAGCATACCAAACGCCACCTTCACTATCGTACCTACGATTGCGATTAGGGTTGAGAATGAGGTGCTGGAAAAGCGCAGCAGTTCAGGCAGTATTCGAGGAGCAGGATAATCGATGTTTTGGGCATAAATCCTTCCTCGGGGATGAGGCTTGTGGGCCGAGTGCTGAGAGATAAATGGAAGGGCAGTGGGTTGGGGGTGGGGGGAAGATAGCTAAGAATGCAATAGGTAAATGAAGGAGAGGAAGGTGGAGCGGATAGGTGGGAAAGGTGATGGATAGGTCAGGAGGGCGGTGCCGAGTTGGAGGCTTGGGACTGGGATAATGTCGGGGGAGGGGAAATAAGGAAACTGACTAAATCCACATTGATTCCATGTGGTTGCACGGTCCCAAGGCGGAATATATGTCCTTGGGGGAGTTGAAGTGTTCAGCCACAGGGTGATGGGGTTGGTTGGTGAGAGTATCCCAGAGTTGTTCTCTGAAATAATCCACAAGTTGGCATCCTGTCTCCCCAATGCAGAGAAGACCATATCTGGTGCAGTGGATATAATAGATGACATTGGTGGAAGTAAATTAGTCACGTGTGCCTGATGATTGAGAGTAGACTGTTGGGACAATAATAGGCCAAATTGGATTTGTTCTAGTCTTTATGAACAGGACTAAATGAGGAAAGTTTCCACTTTAATGGGTAGATGCCAGTATTCCAGCTGTACTAAATAGCTGATGTGCTACTAAGTCTGATTGTAAGTCTTCAGTGCTGCCACTGGGGTGGTGTGAGGCTCATAGGTTTTGCTGTATGCAGTGAGCTCAGCCTCTACTTGATGCAGAGTCATAGAAGATAGGAGCAGGAGTAGGCCCTTCAGTATTATCGTGGCTGATCAAAATCCAGACCCTATCCTGCTCTCCATTGTTACCCTTGATCCCTTTAGCCATGAGAGCTATATATACCTCCTCTTTGAAAGCACATAATATTTTGGCCTCAGCACTTTATGGCAGGCTCAACACTCCCTGGGTGAAGAAATTTCTCCTACTGTCTTAAAATGTTTAACCCCTCATTCAATGACCCTGGTTCTGGACTTGTCCACTATCAGGAACATCCTTCCTGCATCTAACCTGTTTAGTCATGTTAAAATTTTATAGGTTTCTGAGATCCTCCCCCTCATTCTTAAATTCCAATGAATACAATCCTAACTGACTCAATTTGGGGTAACCTCCGATAAGGAGATTGTAACTGTACACTGAGGTGGCATCACCAACGCCCTGTATAATTGCAGTCAGGTATCTTTGTTCCTGTACTCAAATTCTCTCACTACGAAGGCCGAGGTGCAATTTACCTTCTTTGCTACGTGCAGCACCTGCACACTTACTTCCAGTGACTGTTGCACTTAACGAACATGCCCCTCTCTCAATTTGCCTTCCTGCTTTATACTGTATCTGCCATGCATTTGCCCACTCACTCAGCCTGTCCAAATCACACTGCAACACTTCTGCATCCTCCTTACAGCTCTCACTTCTACTCAGCTTTGTGTCGTCTGCAAATTTTGAGATATTACATTTAGTTCCCACATCTAAATCATTAAGATATAGCTGGGGACCTAGTAATGATCCCTGTGGTACTCCACTACCTTCTGCTTACCATTCAGAAACAAGACCCATTTATTTCAACTGTGTTTCATGTCTGCTAACCATTTTTCTATCCATCTCCATGCACTATTCCCAGTCCCATGCACTTTGATTTACACATTAATCTCTTCTGTGAGTTCTGTCAAATAGTCCAAATAAACTACATCCTCTGGCTCCCCTGATCATCCTTGAAGAATTTCAGTAGATTTGTAAATCCATGCTGACTGTGTATGATTCTGTCACAGTTTTCTAAGTGCTCTGCTATAAAATCCTTGATAATGGTCTCTAGCATCTTGTCTGAAAATGTGTTGCTGGAAAAGCGCAGCAGGTCAGGCAGCATCCAGGGAACAGGAGAATCGACGTTTCGGGCATAAGCCCTCTAGCATCTTGTCCGCTACTGACTTTAGACTCACTGGTGTATAATTTGCGGTTTTCTGTGTCCCTTTTTAATTAGTGGGACTATTTTAGTTACATTAGCTAAAGAATTTTAGAAGATGAGCACCAATGCATCCACTTTTCTAGAGCCACTTCCTTAAGTAGTCTGGGATGTAGGTTATCAGGCTCTGGGGATTTAACAGCCTTTAATCCTACAAATTTCTCCAACAGCATTTTTCTACTAATATAGATTTTCTTCAATTCCTCCTCTCACTAAACCCTGTGTTCCCCATCATTTGATTAATATGTGAATTGAGTTAAATGAGCTAAAGACTGGTATTTTTGTGATGCTCGGGATCTCTGGAGAAGACCAGGATGGATTATAAAATCTGGCCAAGATGATTGGAAATGCTTCAATATTGCCTTTTGCTCTGATGCAAATAGCTTTGCCATTAAGATTGAATGTTTGCATAACCATCTCCTGTTTTTCAATTGTCCAGCATTCATATCTGATGTGACAGGTTTGAAGATTAGGTCCTGACCACTCTAGTCCAATGCACAAATATAGATGGTGCTGAATTCAATGCCATGTGCCTTCATTTGTCAAACTAGCCAAGATTATTGTTTGTATTTTCTGTTTCAGATTTCCAATATTTTCACTTTAATTCTCTTTTAGACATAGGGCTATGATGGACAAAGTGTAATGCAATTGTCAACCAGTTATAAAAGTGTAAGAAACAGTTACCGATACCTCTGACAGGAGCAGGATCAATCTGTGTGAAATGATTGTCATTTTTAACAGAAATTGTTGACTATAGAACATCTCATGGCTTACTCTTGTACTTTTTTCTCTCCGTTCCCTTTTTTTTGAAATTATTTGGTTACATTGATTGGTTTGGTTCCATAAAAGGCTTTTTAAGATTCAAGTGCCTAGATTTTGTATCAAATCAGGGGTTTTGGAAAGCACCATAACACATTATTGCTTCTTCCTGTGAAACATCTGCTTCTCTGCAAAACATCATGTGCGGAAGTTAGCTACAGTTTGCCTTAATGTTAGACCATGCTGTAGTTGAACATTTCAACTAAGGCCTTTGACAACTCTTGCTGTTCTGCTACACAGATGGCCATCTGCAACCTAGTATGCCACCTGGTGTAGAAAAATGTTCACATTTCAAACTCTGATATGAAATAGTCTGAGTTTTAAAATTGTAGATTTGGAACAACAGTAAAATTGCTGAAATATTGAACCCCAAAGTCTCTCTCCAAGCTGTCATTTCATAATGTGCATTACAATACTGAATCTTTGGAAATGTATGCTAAAGATTGCAATGTTTGCAGTAATTTGCAGCTACTGTAGTAAATTTTTAATTTTCATGTCTTGCAGTTAGACTTATAACTTAAATATGTGTACAGAATATTCACTTTCTAATTTCTTTTATTTCAGTGCAAAACAATTGGTGCGTGGTGAACCAAATGTTTCTTATATCTGCTCACGGTACTACAGGGCACCGGAGTTGATCTTTGGTGCCACAGATTATACCTCCAGTATAGGTGAGTTTTTTTTTTGGTGTTTTTAGTATTTTGAATCTCCAGTCCTCACTTTCTCCCAGTTTGTTGGTCTGCATGTTTGATCAGGTCTCTACAACAGCGAGCTTTAAAATTTCTACATCATCTTGCTATCTATTTCCTGTGTTACTCATACTACACTTTACAATCCTTTTGAAACTGATTCATTCTTGGGAGTGTTCAGTTCAAAGTGCTTATGCAATGAGACATTGCTCATAATGTATGAGCAGTAAAAGTCTAGTTTCATTGCACAAGAACCCTGCTCATTATATTGGTTTTAAAATTCAGGATTGTGAATTTGCTTATCAAAGAAATAATAAGTCATTCTAGTCAAATTTTTAAAGTCAAAACTACCAAATACATGTTTTCAAAAAATGGTTTCATTTATGCTAAGTTCCCTTTAGCATATATTAAGATGGAGATGATTTATAGCGATTCAAGGCTCTTACTGTAGAATTAATGGGGCTAGTTTCAGTATGTGAACTGGTACTTTTAGCTCTGATTTTAAAACAATGTTTTGCCCTTTTGGGGTTTGCTACTGGCATGAATCTGTGTTTACACATGTCCAGTGAGGGAATAAATAGACATTAGTAAAATGCTGAAGAGTTTGTGATATTACATCCAATTGACAAAAGAAAAATTTCAAATGCAGTGTTTTCAAACCTACCAGACAAGCAGCAGCATGTAAAAGTACTATAATCTAACAAACCAGTAACATTTCGGCTGAGCAATGTCTCCCTAAGTACACCCTGGAGGTTCGACCTGAAAATGTGGCAATGAATATGGTCATTTTTCCCACAATTTTGTTAAGTTCAAATATCCTCCAATGTGATTAGGTTATGCTCAAACTTGAAACAGATAGCAAACAGCATAACTAATCAAAGTCCAAGCAAAGTGCTGAAACCAGACTATGCATTTTGCTATTTAAGTCAGAAAATTTTAACTTTCAATTCTTTTAATCATCCATCATGGACATCAGACACTGTTTGTGGACCTGTGTTTGGGTGACCTTTTCAATTCTGGATGTGACTTATGCAATAAAAATCTATTAAGGTAAATAGAATACAGGTCGAAGTGAAAATAATCTTTGCCTTTTTCACTAACTTTTAATTAAGTACCTTAAGAATGCCTGTTTGAATTCAGAAATCTGATATGTATTGTTTGAATCTGGAATAACTAGGTTTGAGGTTGGAGTGTGACCAATTTTGTTAGTGGAAGTTCAGCATGAGGGGTTTGATTAGTGGTTGTGAAAGATCAAGGAGGCTTGACTCAACCATAACCAAAATTCTGCCAATTTTCAATCATGTATTTCCTTTATGCCAGATTAACCCTATGGAATCAGAGTCCTACAGCATGCAGATAGAGCCTTTGGTCCAATGGGTCCATGCCGACAAAGTTTCCCAAACTAAACTAGTCCCACTTGCCTGCGTTTGGCCCATATTCATATATATATCCAAATGCCTTTGAAATATAGTATTGGGACCTGCATTTACCACATTCTCTGGCAGGTTTTTATACATACAGGGCTGAAAATGTGTTGCTGGAAAAGCGCAGTAGGTCAGGCAGCATCCAAGGAACAGGAGAATCGACGTTTCGGGCATAAGCCCTTCTTCAGGAATGAGGAAAGTGTGTCCAGCAGGCTAAGATAAAAGGTAGGGAGGAGGGACTTTGGAAATGCGATAGGTGGAGGGAGGTCAAGGTGAGAGTGATAGGCCGGAGTGGGGTGAGGTGGGGGCGGAGAGGTCAGGAAGATGATTGCAGGTTAGGAAGGCGGTGCTGAGTTCGAGGGATTTGACTGAGACAAGGTGGGGGGAGGGGAAATGAGGAAACTGGAGAAATCTGAGTTCATCCCTTGTGGTTGGAGGGTTCCCAGGCAGAAGATGAGGCGCTCTTCCTCCAACCGTCGGATGGTTGGAGGAAGAGCGCCTCATCTTCTGCCTGGGAACCCTCCAACCACAAGGGATGAACTCAGATTTCTCCAGTTTCCTCATTTCCCCTCCCCCCACCTTGTCTCAGTCAAATCCCTTGAACTCAGCATCGCCTTCCTAACCTGCAATCATCTTCCTGACCTCTCCGCCCCCACCCCACCCCACTCCGGCCTATCACCCTCACCTTGACCTCCTCCACCTATCGCATTTCCAAAGGCTCTCCCCCAAGTCCCTCCTCCCTACCTTTTACCTTAGCCTGCTGGACACACTTTCCTCATTCCCTGAAGAAGGGCTTATGCCCGAAATGTCGATTCTCCTGTTCCTTGGATGCTGCCTGACCTGTGCTTTTCCAGCAACACATTTTCAGCTCTGATCTCCAGCATCTGCAGCCCTCACTTTCTCTCAAAGATTTATACATACGGGCCCCACTGATGGTGGGGGAGGAGTTGGAGAGGAGTTGCCACTTTCCTCTTTCTCCTCTCATTTCAAACATATGAGCTCCCCTACCCTAGGGAAAGGACCTTTGCTATTCAGCTTATCAATGCACTTAATGATTTAATAAATTTCTATAAGGTCATTCTCAACATCCTGTGCTCCAGTGGAGGAAATGAATCCCAATCTTTCCTGTCTATCTATGTAAATTCAAACTCTCCAGTCCTGGCAACATGTTGGTCAATCTTTTCTGAACCCTCTCCAATTTAATAATAATCTTCCTAGACCAAGGTGACCAGAACCATACACAGTACTCCAAAAGTGGCCTCACCAATGTCCTGTGCAACCTTAACGTGGCATCCCAACTCTTCTATTCAGTGGTCTAAGCAATGAAAGTGAGCATGCCTAATGTTGCCTTAGACACCGTGTCTGCCTGTGATGCAAGTTTCAAAGAATTATGTACCTGACTATCTAGATCTCTTTGTTCGACAATACTACCATTAACGGTGTAAATCCTGCCCTTGTCTGTTTGACCAAAATGCAATACCTCACATCTATCCAAATTAAGTTCCATTTGCCGCTCCTCATACAGGTGCAAATATGAAGCAGCCAAGTTTAACTGTTTAGCTCAACAGAATTGAATTTCTTGCATTGTTTCCCTTGAGTGTTGAGTCTTTTTGGAAATTAAAGTTCTATAGTTTTCTTCATCTCCAGAAGTTGGAAAAACTGATCATTTCAATTTTTTTGTATTACTTGGCAGAATAATGTTACAAGCGAAAGGGAACAGTCTGCTGTATCCTAGACTGGCCCTATCAATACAATGAGAAAAGGATCTCAAATTGGACCCAGAATCGATCTAGTGCTGATTATCCATCTTTTAAAAATAATATGGGAGTTAGGTACTGCTGCAAACTTCTCCACTAGAGTGTTTACTAACCTGGTAGCTCTGCATAAGTGTCATAAATGGTGCCAAATTAGATCATTTCTGCTAGTTGATGACTGCGTGACATAGAGAGAAAGAGATCTGAAATGTTATGTGGCAAGAAAATAAACCATGTTTTTAGATTAACTTATTTTGGATCTAGTTTTCAGATGGTGACTTTGGAGTGTGAATCTCTGTCATTGCTTTGGAAAAGAGTGAAACACCATCACATTTTTCCCCTCTAGATCTTGTCATTATTCTAAGTTTAATATAACAGAACTGCTTAATTCTTAATTGTTCTCCACTGTTAATACTATCTGGAATAGTAAATTTATGAAAGGATCGAACTGATATCAATTTAGCATTAAATTTCAGAGTGAATCTAAAACTGATCGTGATCACGTTTTAAACAAAAAAATGCTGTTGCAGTAATGCTGTAAAAACTAACTGCTTATGTTGATTTTGTAGATGTATGGTCAGCTGGCTGTGTGTTAGCAGAGCTATTGCTAGGACAGCCCATCTTCCCTGGTGACAGTGGTGTTGATCAGCTGGTAGAAATTATAAAGGTATAATTCCATTTCTCTCAATACTTCAGTGTATTGTGTGTTTATTTATAAATGGTCCATTTCATTGGTTTACCCCTCTATATACCCTCTCTCTCTTTTCGGCAACCTACGCAATATGTTGCTTCAGCAAAGAAAAGATGACTCATTACAATGCATTTCTGCAATTATCTGATTATTCAGTTTGACAGGGTGCATTCATTGCTTGTCACTCTTTTTAAAAATAAAAAAAAATATTCTGTTACTTCATTCAGCTTTTCCTAATTTGTTACTTGAAGCCTTGAGGTAGTTCTCAATTGGTTTAACATTGGTGATTTATTTCATGCATGTGGGTGTACTCTTTGTGAAAATAGTTTAAATGATTTTCTATCCAATTGTGCCATGTGCAAGCAACTTATTTTTCTATTGGGAGCTGAGCTTTTAATACGTTTCAGTCGGTCATGTCTATAACGGCAATGAGATAATCTGTTTTGATCCCAACCTTCTGATCTTGCAATTTATACATGATTGAATTTATTTCAAAGAATAGCTGATAACCTAACCTCCCTATAGACAACAGTAGTATTACATCTTGGTGGCCAACTTTTATATGCTAGATACAACAGATTTGAGGATGTTGAACATTAGTGTTCACTTTGTTAATTGTGCCATCTAATGAATTGTATTTGTGCATAATATTCATCCGATTATACAATACATAAGATTTATTACATTTGTTTCTAGGTCCTGGGAACACCAACAAGAGAGCAAATCAGAGAGATGAATCCCAACTACACTGAGTTCAAATTCCCTCAGATCAAGGCACATCCTTGGACTAAGGTAAGCAAAACAATATTATTTTGACAGCCTTGTTTATTAGGCTAAGAACTGGTAGCAAGCCCAGTCGGGGCTAATTTCTATTATTGACATTTGGCAATCTGACAATAGAAGCTATCATGAAAACTTTCTTAACCCAAAATAAATAGTTTTTTAAATCTTCTCCCAAGTAATATAAACCTAAAATATATAATATATAATTTAGTTGATAGTTCCTTTTCTTGCCTGATACAGTTTAGAGAATTTTCATTAAGCATTAGTGTTGTTTCAGATATTGATACAGCAAATGTGTGTGTCTCAGCCATTAATTCTTGAAAGATAAATTGGAAAGGATCCAGATTTGCATTCCTTAATGTTTTTCAGTTGAGCAGTTTTATTATTATAAATTCAAATGAATACCAAATTGGCCTTAACCTATGAAACTTCATTAAAAAGATTTTCAGTTGCTGATCATTGCACATGGAGCTTTTGAAAACAATTTCTTGAATTTTAGTTCAGTATACTGAAAGCTCTCACAGTTGGGCCAGTACTAGGGAGTTAATTGTTTTTTAGTCAGCCCCGTAATGTGATTATGAAATCCTAACTGTGCCCGAAACCACCAGAGACCACTGAATCCACTTAAAGATTACATATGCTTTATAATTATTGGTAAAAGGAGATAATTTTCAGTGACTGCTGAATGAATATGCCAGCTTATTGTGTATGAATGGATGACTTGCTATTTGATTAATTGCCATGTGAATGCATAGAAGAAATAAGTAAAAGACTATTTGAGGAAGACATTGAGAAACTGAGACAAGCATAGGGGAAGTTGACATGTGAATATGCCCATTAGCAGTTGAACAGAGGAAGACAAGTGAGTTAGTGAACAAAGTTGTGATCCAGAGAAAAGCATCATGCTACAGCGTCAGCATTTCACTTGTGTAGCCACAGTATTGAGTGGGGTGTGGTGAGAGATAAAGAAGAAAGACTTCAGGTCTTACTGATAAGTATTGCCTGATTACTCTGATAATGTCCGTAACGTCATAATTCAAAATCATCCAAAAAGCTTGTTTCTGAGTTGCTTTGTGGTTAATCTATTGCAATAGTGTTGATGCTTCATGACCTTTAAAATAAATATATGCTATTCTCATTATTTCTTATCAATTTCAAATATTTGTATTGTTGTTTTAAGCAATCCCTTTCTTGATTGAACATGTGCAGATTTGACACCAAATTATTATGGGTATTATTTAATGTTGTCTAAGTCTCAAACTACCATCTTTGCACAGTGTCTTCTGCAACTGCATGTTGGTATATAATAGTACATATAGGGGGTGAAATCTGATATCTGGTCTAATCACCGAGCTGTTAGTGAGTTCCAGTAAAATATGCACCACTGAATTTGAGGTCTTCTGTTCACTGGGAATATACTGCACTCTTCTGGATAAAAGTCCAAAAGCTATAAATTGTTCATTAAGTTTTAAATATTTCATAATAGACCAAGGAAATTCGTCATGTATCTAGGCATTATTTTGTAATGTGATCTTGAGAGTAATGAAGTTAACTACCTCTTATGAGGCATAAAGCTTTCATATGATCTGGTTATTCTTGCAAATCCATGATTTTTATTAAACTAGCAGTTGAGTATAACTTGAAAACAATTTTCCATAAATATACTAAGATCCCTGGTGATGTGACATTTTACTGAATTGTTGTCAGTTCTGTCACAACTCAAAGCACAGAATGAGAAATGACATGTAAACTTTTGTTTAAGGTTTGTTCTGCCATTTGTCCTTATATGTATTTTACCCACATTATTGAATGCTGATGGGGATAGCATGAGCAATTGTATTACATTCATGTCAATGAAGGAAACCTAGAAATTAAACCATAAGTTTGTATCATGTTCATTTGAACTTGCTTAGTGTTTTGTGCATTAAATGTAGGTATTCAGCTTAGGAAATTGTCTTGGAGTATGGTTTTCTTATTCCTTGTATGTAGTTCAACCTCCACATGCTTTTTAGCTTTCTAGAAAATCCAGTTTTATATTTGATCATTGTATTTTTCTGCCCAGTTGATATCCTACCATTGCTCAGTTAGTTTCCATGATGCCTCACACTTTCAAAAATTGAGGCAAACATTAAAATGCATTCTACGTACAAGAATACCATTAGGGCATTGCGGCCAAGTTGAATCCTGTCAACATTCGATGGTCATACATGGTTTCACATGAGTGTCAAGTACCCTAATACTTGAGCTTCATTTAATGAGATTCCTTCAAAGTCCCTCTTGGATTCAAACCTTTTGTCCTTAGCAGAATTCCTCTAATTCAAGAATTTAAAGTAGAAATATCCTGTTCGCCCTGCACAGATAATTCTTCTATAACGCAGCTGTTATGTTCTTGTGCAACCCTGCATTATAGAAAAATCACACTTTGGCAACACCTAAGTGCTGTTTCTAATGTAATCGAGTTACAGCCAACACATATTTTGAAAGTTCACACTTTAGAAAGTGTCCCCACTTTGTCAATTGCATTACGGCGAATTCATGTCGACAAAATGCGTGTTATAGCAGGATGACCTGTATCAACAAAAACCGCATTTTAATGGGTATTAATTTTGTATTCATTAGTACTGTGTAAACCTGCAGTCTCTGAAAATTGTAACAGGGTAGTTGTTATGGGGGACTTGAACTTTCCAAATATTGACGAGGAATACTATAGTTCAAGTACTTTAGTTAGGTCAGTTTTTGTTCAATGTGTGCAGGAGGATTTCCTGACAGTATACCGACAGGTCAACAAGGGGTGAGGCCACATTAGATTTGGTACTGGTTAATGAACCCGGCCAGGTGTTGACCACATTGTCTTTGTCTTTTTCTAGTGTGAATACTGATGAAAAGTATTCATTTGGCACTTTCTCTATCTCCTCTGACTCACGCACAACTTTCCACTACTATGCTTGATTGGCCCTAATCTTGCTCTAGTGATTCTTTTATTCTTGATATAGTTATAGAAAGCCTTAGGGTTTTCCTTGATCCTATCCGCCAGTGACTACTTATGTTCCTTCCTGGCTCTTATCTCTCTCTTTAGGTCCTTCCTGGCTAACTTGTAAGTCTCAAGTGCCCTAACTGAACCATCACATCTCATCCTAACATAAGCCGCCGCCTTCCTCTTGACAAGAGATTCAACTTGCTTAGTAAATCACTACTCCCGCGCTCAACAACTACTTCCCTGCCTGACCGGTACATAGCAAGGACCTGCAATAACTGGTCCTTGAATAACTCCACATTTAACTGTGCCTATCTCCTGCAGTTTCCTTTCCCAGCCTCTGCATCCTAAATCTTGCCTAACTGCATCGTAATTGCCTTTCCCCCAGCAATAATCTTGCCCTCAGTATATACTTATCTTTTTCTATCACTAAATTAAACATAACCAAATTGTGGTTCACCATCACCAAAGTGCTCACCTACCTCCAAATCCAACACCTGGCCGGGTTCATTAACCAGTACCAAATCTAATGTGGCTTCACCCCTTGTTGACCTGTCGGTATACTGTCAGGAAATCCTCCTGCACCCATTGAACAAAAACTGACCTAATTAAAGTACTTGAACTATAGTATTCCTCGTCAGTATTTGGAAAGTTCAAGTGCCCGTAGTGTTAGGTAAGGGGTAAATGCAGGGGTATGGGTGGGTTGCGCTTCTGTGGGGCGGTGTGGACTTGTTAGGCCGTAGGGCCTGTTCCCACACTGTAAGTAATCTAATCTAATCTCTGGAACTATTCAAAAGCTTATAGAAAACTTCCAACAGGGCAAGCTCTCCTTTCCTGTTTCTAATCTCAGCCCATACTACCTCCGTAGAGGAGACCTCAAAAGTCCTTTATGCAACCATAATACTGTCCTTGACTAGCAATGCCATACCATCCCCTGTTTTGCCATTTTATTTATTCTTTCTGAAATCTCTAAATCCCAGAACCTGCAATAACCGTTCCTGACCCTTCTCTACCCATGTCTCCGAAATGGCCACAATATTGAAGTCCCAGGTACCAACCCATGCTGCAAGTTAACCCATCTTATTCCGGATGCTCCTGGCGTTTAAGTGGACACACTTCAAACTAACTTCTTGCCTGCCGGTGCCTTGTGATCTTGAAATCTTAGTTCTGACTTCATTACTGTCCTCCTCCCATCTACTTGAACTACAATTTCTGTTCCTGTTCCCATCCCCCTGTTGAATTAGTTTAAACCCACCCGAAGAGCATTAGCAAATATCCCCCCAGAATATTGGTACTCTTCTGGTTCAGGTGTAGAGGTCCCACCTACCCTAGAAAGAGCATAGATTATCCAGGAATCCAGAACCCCTCTCTCCTGCGCCACGTGTTCAACACCTTTCTCTCCCTACTCCTCGCTTCACTAGCACATGGCATGAGCAACAAACCAGAGATGATAACTGTTTGTTCTAGCTCTAAGCTTCCACCCTAGCTCCCTGAATTTCTGCTTTAAATGCCCATCTCTCTTCCTGCCTATGTGGACCACAACTTGG
Organism: Chiloscyllium plagiosum; assembly: GCF_037043375.1. Taxonomy (NCBI): domain Eukaryota; kingdom Metazoa; phylum Chordata; class Chondrichthyes; order Orectolobiformes; family Hemiscylliidae; genus Chiloscyllium; species Chiloscyllium plagiosum. The sequence continues at coordinate 44,082,597 of NW_028270150.1, forward strand.
GGCTGTTCCCCCTCCTTCGCAAGGATCCTGAAAACACTCAGAGACATCACAAACCCTGACACCTGGGAGGCAACACACCAAACAGGAGTCAGGATGTTCCGTGGGAATGAGACAATCTATCCCCCTAACTATGGACTCCCCGATGACTAATGTTCTGCTCTTCTTTCCCCTTCCCTTCTGAGCAACAGAGACAGACTCTGTGCCAAAGACCTGTTCCCCATTGCTTACCCTTGGTAAGTTGTTGACCCCAACAGTATCCAAAATGATACACTTGCTATTGAGGGGAACTGCCACAGGGATCCCTGCACTGCTGACCCATTCCCTTTTCGTCCCCTGACAGTAACCCATCTACCTTCTTTTAGCTGAGGTGTGACTACCTCCCTGTAACTCCTCTCGGTAATCCCCTCCGCTTCCCGAATGATCCGAAGTTCGTCCAGTTCGCTAATGCGGTTTTCGAGGAGCTGGAGTTGGGTGCACTGTTTTTAGGACAATGTTACTGGTCCTACAAGTTACTGATATTGTAAAATTTTGCGATGTGGTCTAGGATCATAACAGCTTGCATTAATGCAGTGCCTTTAACGTTGTCAAGTATTGCAAGGTGCTAGGGAATATAGTTTGGGGCTGCAAACAATGACATTCATATTCCCTGCATTTATTTTGAGCAAGTTTTAATACAGTGGGGACTTTGTGTCAGAGCTGGTTGTCATCAGCATATATGCACAACAACTGTTATTGGGTGTTGTCACCAAATCACAGCTTGCAAATAAAAAATAAATGAGTCCAAGGATTGATCCTTGATGGACTGCAGAGAAAGCAGTGCAGTTACAGCAAGGAAAGTTATGGTAGGTTTACTAAGGTAATAATGGAACCAGGCAAAGTTGCACAGCACGTCAGACAGCATTCGAGGAGCAGGAGAATTGACATTTCGGACAAAAGCCCTTCATCAGGAATGTGTATTATGTTTATGCAAAACCTACCAGAAATATCACTCAAGTGTCTTCACCAGCTAACCTGTACAGCTGTTCATTTGTATGTGGAAGTTGATCGTAATTGGGATGAAGAAGACTATACCTGTGATTAAATGTTAAGTCACTTGTCAGATGCTTGACATATTCATACTAAGAACATGGAATCTGAAGTAGCTTGTCAATGAACTTGTAAGTTTTCTCAACTGATCTTGACTTTCCGCAAAAATGTGTTGATGCAAGCTGGAGGTATTCTTGAAAGACAATATAGTACAAATTTTTGATGTGTTAATTGATCATGGGATGTGGATATCATTAACAAAACCAGGATTTATTGCCCAAACCTAACTGTTTTTGAACAACAAATGGTGAGCCGTGTTATTGAAATGCCACAGTATTTGCAATGGAGATACCACCATGGTGCAGTTAAGAAAGAAAGGTTTAATCGATTGGTAATGAAAGAATTCTGGGGAGAAACTTGCAAGTCGTGTTCCGATGTGCCTGCAGTCTTTGTCCTACTGGGCGGTAGTATTTGTGAATTTGGAATTTGCTGCCAAAGGAATCTTGGTGAGGTATTGTTTTGCATCTTGTTGTTTATGCTGCAAAGTGCATTAGTAGTGGGGAGTGTGTCTGTTCAAGGTGAGTTGTCAGTCTGCCACACTTGATTTAAACATGTTCATTCATATCAGAAAAACAAAGCTACATTAACTTATTCATACGATGCTAGTAACATTTCATTTTGGCGTTCTTATCCTAAATAATCCTACACAAAAAGAAATGTGCACAGGAAACAAGCCATTTTGGCCCAACCAGATCATGTCAGGAATAATGGTTGCTTTTAAGCCCTTGAGAAGATGTTGATGAGTTGGCTTCTTAAACTGCTGCAGTCCATGTGCAGTAGATTGATCCACAATACCCTCTGGGAGCGAGTTCCAGGATTTTGACCCAGCAACAGCAATATATCTCCAAGTCAGAATGATGAGTGACTTGGAGGGGAAGTTGCAGGTGGTAGTGTTCCATGTATTTGCTGCCCTTGTCCTTCTAGATGGTACTGGCCATGAGTTTGAATGGTGCTGTTGGAAGATCTTTGGCAAATTGCTGCAGTGCATTTTGTGGGTAGTACATACTGCTGTTACTGAACGTCCTCTGTAGTCAAGGGAGTGGCTGCTTGTGGATGTGGTGCCAGTCAGGCAGGCTGGTTTGATCTGGATGGTGTCAAGCCTCTTGTGCTATTGGAGCTGTATCCATTCAGACAAAAGAGTGGTCCATCACCTAACTTGTGCCTTGTTGATGGTGAACAGACTTGCAGGACTCAGAAGGTGACTTGCTTGCCATTGTATTCCTAGCCTCTGACCTGTTCTTGTAATTTGTGGCGAGTCAGTTCAATTTCTGGTTAGTGGTAACCCCTAGGATTTTGATAGTTGAGGGAATCAGTGATGATAACACCATTGAATGTCAGAGGGTGATGATTAGATTGTCTCCTGTTGAAAATGGTCATTGTCTACATCTATACTATCTGACATTTAGTTGTGCATTCTCGCCATCTTTGGGTCAAGCAGTTTCTTCTGAATGCACTGTTAGATTTCTCAGTGACTATTTTATATTCATGGCTCTAATTTATGCACCTCTGTACCAAAAACAAAACTCTCTGCATCCATTTATCAAAATATTTAATTTTATAGAACTCTGATTAGATTGCCCCTCAGCCTCTCCTAGGTAGAAACAAGGACTGCAGATGCTGGAAACCAGAGTCTAGATTAGAGTAGTGCTGGAAAAGCACAGCAGGTCAGGCAGTATCCGAGGAGCAGGAAAATCGACATTTCGGGCAAAAGGGCTGCTGTGCCTCAGCCTCTTCTCCGCAAGGAAGAAATCCAGTGTCTCAATCCTTTCCTGATAGATGCATGCATTTTGGGTATCATGTAAAACTTCTGCATCCTCTATCATTTCAATAACATAACAACAATCAGAACCACGTGCAGTATTCTTAAGTGTGAACTAACAAAATTTTAATACAGGTTTAGCCTAAATTTCCTACTTTTTAATTCTATCCCTTTCTGATAAAACCCAAGACCTAATGATCTTGCTAATTTTTGGAGAAATTTAGATTATACCAAGAGAGTTCTGCTATTCTGAGAATTTTCATATCTGCTTGAGAAGGACCTTGAATGGCTCTTTTGAGTAAGATGTAACCAATAGTGCAGCACTCCTCCAGTACTGCAATGAACATAGAACATGACAGTGCAGTACAGGCCCTTCGGCTCTTGATGGTTCCACAGGTTGGCACAACAATCTAAAGCCCATCTATTCTACACTATTCCATTTTCAGCCATATGTTTATCCAATGACCATTTAAATGCCAATAAAGTTGGCGAGTCTACTACTGTTGCAGGCAGTGCAATCCACGCCCCTATTACTGAGTAAAAAAACTACTTCTGAAATCTGTCCTGTATCTATCACTCTTCAATTTAAAGCTATGTCCCCTTGTACTAGCCATCATAATCGAGGAAAAAGACACTGTCTGCCCACCCTATCTAACACTCTTAATTGAGACATGTAAGATAATCAGTCACTTCTCAACCTTCTTTTCTCTAACGCAAACAATCTCAAGTCTCTCAGCCTTTCCTCATAAGACCTTCCCTCCATAACAGGCAACATCCTGGTAAATCTCCTCTGAGCCCTTCCAAAGCTTCCATGTCCTTACTATAATGCAGTGACCAGAACTGTACACAATATTCCTCGTGCAGCCACACCAGAGTTTTGTATAGCTGTAGCATGATCTTGCAGCTCCAAAACTCGATCCCTCTATCAATAAAAGCTAACACCACCTGTCGTCTTTCAGCTAGCCAGTTTCTCATCCAAACCCTCAATCCCTTGCTCCGTTTTTTTGTGCAATAGCTTACCATGGAGAACCTTATCAAATGCCTTACTGAAATCCATATACACCACATCAACCGCTTTACCCCCATCGACCTGTTTGGTCACCATCTCAAAGAACTCAAGTTCGTGAGGCATGATCTACCCTTCAAAATCGTGTTGACTATCCCTAATTAACTTATTCCTTTCTCGATGATAAATTTGATCTCTTCTAACCTTTTCCAACACTTAATCCACAACCAAAGTAAGGCTCACTGGTTGATAATTACCATGATTGTCTCTACTCTCCTTCTTGAACAAGGGGCTATCATGTGCTATCCTCCAGTCTTCTGGCAGTATTCATGTAGACAATGATGGCAAAGAAATCAAACCCAAAGTCTCGGCAATCCCCTCCTTAACTTCCCACAGAATCCTAGGATAAATCCATCCGGCCCAGGGGACTTAGCAATTCTGGAAAGTGTGAAAATCGCTAACAACTCCTCCTTATGGGCCTCAATCCCATTTGGTCTAGTCGCCTGCATAACATAATGCTCCATGACAACATTATATTTTTCCAGTGTGAATACTGATGGAACCTATTATTTGGCACTTCACCTATCTCCTTGGACTCACGTGCAACATCCCACTACTGTCCTTGATTGGCCCTAATCTTTCTCTAGACATTGTTTTATTCCTGATCTACTTATAGAAAGCTTTAGGGCTTTCCTTGATCAACAACTTCTCATGTCCCCTCCTGGCTCTTCTTAGTTCTTTCTTTAGGTATTTCCTGGTTAACTTGTAATTCTCAAGTGCCCTAGCTGAGCCTTCACATCTTGTCCTAACATAAGCCTTCTCTTGAAAAGAGATTCAACTTCTACAGTTAAACCATGGCTCCCTTGCTCGACCACTTCCTCCCTGCCTGAGAGGTACATACTTATCAATGACGCACACTAGCTTTTTCTTGAATAAGCTCCACACTTCAATTGTGCCCATCCCCTGCAGTTTCCTTCCCCATACTATGCATCCTAAATCTTACCTAATTGCATCCTAATTACCTTTCCCCCAGCAATAACTCTTGCCCTGTGATATATACCTATCCCTTTCCATCGCTAAAGTAAATATAACTGAATTGTGGTCACTATCACCAAAGAGCTCACCTACCTCCAAATCTGGCACCTAGTCTGGTTCATTACCCAGTACCAAATCCAATGTGCCCTCGCCTCTTATTGGCTTGTCTACATACTGTGTCAGGAAACACATTGGACAAAAACGGACCCATCTAAAGTACTAGAACTATGGTATTTCCAGTCAATACTTGGAAAGTTAAAGCTCCCCCATAATAACTATCCTGTTACTCTCACACCTATTCAGAGGCCTACAGAAAACTCCCAACAGGGTGACCTCTCCTTTCTTGTTTCTAACCTCCGCAGACGAGTACTCAAACGTTTTTTCTATCGCAGTAATACTGTGCTTGACTAACAGTGTCACACCTCCCCCTCTTTTACTATATTCTCTGTTCTTGCTGAAACATCTAATTCTGAACTTGGCATAAATTATGCATTCTTCATTAGCATTGCGCTTGCTCCAGACATCTTCAAATTTGGACAGTGGTGGTGCCACTGAGCCAGTGAAGCCATTTGTGTCATCTTTTCGGTTACTAATTTTTAAATTATTAAGCACTTTATTTTTTGCAGGTCTTCCGACCCCGCACTCCTCCGGAAGCCATTGCATTGTGTAGCCGTCTGCTTGAATATACACCAACCGCCCGTCTGACGCCTCTAGAGGCATGTGCACATACATTCTTCGATGAATTACGGGACCCAAATGTCAAGTTACCAAATGGACGTGAGAAACCATTACTGTTTAATTTCACTACTCAAGGTAAGGAAGTGGTTTATAACCAAAAAATGACAGTGACATTTTAAAAACTAAGTGATCTCCTGCAAATTCAACCTGCTACTGATACATCAGAATCCACTTATAGCCTGGGAAGGTTCTCCTGTCCATTCTTGATGAAAAACAATAGTGCCATGCCTTATTAAAAATGGTGCTGTCTTCAGTAGATCCAGGAGGCAAGCAATGATCGTCCATTGGTAGGGGAAAAACCATTTTTATCATTGCTTTTGCCTCTGTGACATTGTGCCCTTTGAGGGATCTGTTTCACTATCAGCCAGACTGATTTAAAGTTGCAGAATGACCAGGAATGACTATAGATCCGTGCAGGGCAAAAGTGAGGACTGCAGATGCTGGAGATTAGAGTTAAGTGTGGTGCTGGAACAGCACAGCAGGTCAGGCAGCATCCAAGGAGGAAGCGAATCGACGTTTCGGGCAAAAGCCCTTCAACAGGCATATAGATGAGTGCTGGTCAGTTTCTGGAAATTCTGCTGTCTGGAGACATCCAAAGAAGCAAATATTGTTTCCAACTGATTAATAACTGCCCAGGCAACCTCAAAGTTTGCATCTGTACTAATTCATGTACTGCTTTCCAAGATTAAAAGTTTAGAAAGAGCTAATGTGCCAGACCCAAACATGCATTTACTGTGCTGCTTAGGTTGGAATCAACTGCAGTACCTCTGGCGATTATTCCCTGTTGAGACTTGTATTATTAATAATGACTACTTAACTGAAGTGCCAGACTGCCTTCGAAATCCTATCCCAGCCTACTGTGGAACCATATATGTTTACACACAAGAAGCCATTCGTTGGCCCACTGTATCTATGACAGTGTGTTGCTAAAGCAACCCAAAGCACATTTATTCTGCCTTGTCTCCTCGAGGTTAGTACCTTCTGTTGCTACAAATGTTTACGCACATTTTCTTCAAAAGATGCAGTGTCTCAGGGTGAGAAGAAAGCTGGATGAAACACTTGATATTGAAAAATACAGTTCACGAGCTTTAAAATTGAATAGCACTGAACCAATCAGTTAAAGTCCTCAACCTAGAACAGGCCCTTTGGCCCACAGTATTGTGCCAAGGATTGATCCTAATGTGAAATAAAATAGCATAACCTACCCACCCTGCTATCCATGTGTATGTGCAGCAGTCGCTTAAATGTCCCTAATGACTCTGCTTCCACCATCACTGCTGACAAAGCATTCCATGCATTCACAACTGTCTGCGTAAAGAACCTACCTCTGACTTCCCCTCTATACCTTTCTCCTAATACCTTAAAACTATGACCCTTCGTGCCAGTCAATCCTGCCCTGGGGAAAAGTGTCTGGCTATTGACTCTATCCATGCCTCTCATTACCTTGTATACCTCGATCAGGTCACCTTTCTTCCTCCGCCTCTCCAGAGAGAAAAGTCTGAGCTTAGTCAACCTTTCTTCATAAGGCAAGCCCTCCAGTCCAGGCAGCATCCTGATGAACCTTCTTTGCACTCTCGCCAAAGCCTCCGCATCTTTCCTATAGTAGGGTGACCAAAACTGGACACAATATCCCAAGTGTGGTCTCACCAGGGACTAGTAGAGCTGTAGCAAAACCTCGTGGCTCTTGAACTCGATCCCCCTGTTAATGAAAGCCAAAACACCATATGCTTTCTTAACAACCCTATCCACTTGGGTGGCAACTTTGAGGGATCTATGTACTTGCACACCAAGATCCCTCTGTTCCTCCACACTGCCAAGAATCCTGCCTTTAATCCTGTATTCAGCATTCAAGTTTGATCTTCCAAAATGCATCACTTTGCATTTATCCAGGTTGAACTCCATTTGCCATTTCTCAGCCCACCTCTACATCCTGTCTATGTCAAGCTGCAGCCTGCAATAGCCCTCGATACTATCAATGGCATCTCCAACCTTTGTGTCATCTGCAAATTTACTAATCCATCCCTCAACCTCCTCATCCAAGTCATTTATAAAAACTACAAAGAGCAAAGGCCCGAGAACAGAGCCCTGCCGGACCCCACTCAATACTGACCTCCAGGCAGAATACTTTCCATCGACAACCATTCTCTGCCTTCTGTCAGCCAACCGGTTCTGAATCCAGATAGCCAAATCTCCCTGTATCCCATACCTCCTGTCTTTGAATGAGCATACCATGGCAAACCTTCTCAAATGCCTTGCTGAAGTCCTTATACACCACATCCACTACTCTACCTTCGTCGACCTGTCTTGTTACCTCAAAGAACTCAATAAAATTTGTGAGGCATGACCTGCCTCTCTCAAAGCCTTGCTGACTGCCTTTAATCACGCTGTGCTTTTCCAAATACTCATAAATGTTCTCCCTCAGAATTCTTTCCAAAACTTTGCTGACCACATCAATAACATAGTTCAGTTGCATTCTTCTGCTACCTGTGACTCTGCAAATACTCACTTTTATAAAATATCTCTTTGCAGTTTACCTCCATTGAATTAATTTCATCCCATTGTTATCCTACCTATTGGATAATAAACATTGTGCCATCTTCAGTAGTTTTTCCTGTTGTGCAAAACCTCCAATTTTGATTTCATGTTTCTTTAGTTTGCAGTGTATAACCGGGGAAGTTTACTTAAAACCTTGCAGTCATCTTTTGTGTTGAGATGCAATCCAGCTATGTAATGTGTCATTAGTTGACTGTTTCAAATTACTTTTATATCTTGGTATGTGTATGGAATGAGCTGCCAGAGGATGTGGTGGAGGCTAGTACAATTGCAACAGTTAAGAGGCATTTGGATGGGTATATGAATTGGAAGGGTTTGGAGGGATATGGGCCCGGGTGCTGGCAGGTGGGACTAGATTGGGTTGGGATATCTGGTCGGCATGGACGGGTTGGACCGAAGGGTCTGTTTCCATGCTGTAGATCTCTATGACTCTATGATTAAGTTAACTTGCACCAATTCAATGTCAGCAAAATAAAAGTACCTACAGGTCCCTGTCCTCTGAACATCTACCACTCTTTATTGCCACCATAGACTCAAGCCCAAAATGCAGAAGCTTACCATAGTTCTTGATCATGAGCTCACCTGTCCCCAGAATTGTTTTTTGTTTTTGTTTCACCTCTATTTCTACTAATTTCCTCCCACAATGTTGAAACTTTTACTTCATGTTTTGATCACCTTTTATGGCTTGATTTTCACTAATTTATCTCCACCCAACTTCCTTACTTCCATATTGCCTGTGGAGCCATTCAGCACGTCACCACTGTATCTTTAACCAAACTCTACTTCATGGCTCTTCCGCCACATCAGTCAGTGTTAAAGATTCTCTTCCCTTCTAATTTGCCCACCACCCTTCCCCCATCTCCTGAGCTTTTCCTGTACCTTTTTGTTTCTGTTGTCTTCACCATCATTGACTGCAGGCATTTGAAGTTCCAGAATGTAACTTAAACATTTCTAACTGTTTAAAATCTGCCTTCCTGTCCTAGGCTTTCCAGTATATTGAAGTGCGTTGTCCAGCATTTTTAACCTCAGTCAGTGCAAAAATGCTTATCATTGTCTGAAGTTTATAAGGTGGGCTCCCCCGTTACAGTAATTGTATCCATTCTGTCTGAAAGTTAGAGTCCACAAAAATCTTAGGTTCAATTCAGTGTGATTTTTGTTTCATTTGACATGGATTGACAATGGAGCACGCAATTGGTCTCATTACCAGTTGGGAAGGAATAATTTACTATATAGTTATCACAAACTATTGTAATCTTTGCAGGACGTGACCATGCATAGACTGAGCCATCTATTGGATTTAATTGATTTAGCTCATGTTTTTCATGTCAGTTTGGATAAGGTACTGGAGATTGCACCCCTACAATAAGCCAGTGCTTCTGTATCTATGGTGTCCAATATTTATGCTTGTATTTAGTGGTATTTTGTTTCACCTAGAGAGCAAATTTGATCACTGGCTGTCTGTCACAAGAAAATGAAACCCCCTGGAAATTTTAGAGAACAATGCTAGGTCTGTTACATCTTATTAGCTGTCATCATTTCAGTCAAGGATTGAGTAGAAAGAATGAAAGTAGAATACAAGTTGATGCATGGCTGAGAAGATGCATGTCAGTAGAGTTTCTTTGCATAACTGGAACTCTGAAGGCACTGCAAATGATGATAAATTGATTCATTTGCAGATGGGCATTTTCTGATTAACACTTATTGCAACTGATGGGCAGAGCAAAGGATGATGTAAAATTCTACTGTGTAATAGAAAGCTCTGTCAGCACTTCAGTGGTCTTCTACAGAAATTCTGAATAGTTAGTGAATAAAATACTCTAGACATCTTAATTGATTTTGCAGAACTGTCGAGCAACCCAGCACTGGCATCAATCCTTATCCCTCCTCACATTCGGAATCAGACTCCTGCATCAACTCCAACGAATGCTTCTGCGGTGTCAGGTGAGCATGATGATGCACATCTTCTAGCAATTGCAAAATGAAATGTCATGTAACTTATTTTCATCTGTTTGAATTCTAATCTCAACTGTAGCCTCACTATAGTCTTCACAAGGGAAGACAATTGCCTAGTGGTATTATTGCTGGACTGTTAATCCAGAGACTTCAGTAATGTTCTAGAGGTCTGGTTTAAATCCTACCATGGCAAATGATGAAATTTGAGTTGAATAGAAATCTGAAATTAGGGGTCTAATGCTGACCATGAACCATCGCCAATTGTTGGAAAAATCCATCTGGTTCACGAATGTCCTTGGGGAAGGAAATTACCATCCTTACCTGGTCAGGCCTGCATGTGACTCCTGACCGATGGCAAAGTGGTTGACTCTTATCCAGAGGGCAATTAAGAATGGGCAATGAATGCTCATTGAGGTAGTGATGACCCCATGAATTAATAAAGCAAAATATAGAAAGATCGCAAAGTTTCTGTGGCGCAGAAAATGAGAACTGTAATTTTAGGTGAGGGTGACATAGAATAGATAATTTGATTAGAATGCTGAAACTACACTTGAGCAGGTTTTCCTGAAATCCCCTCCCCCTCCCCCTCCCCCTCCCCCACAAATGTTTTCTATAACTGTACTGCTTCTGTACAAGACTGCAACTTTTAAATACTAATTTATTTGGTGTCAGTTGTAGCTCACTCTTCTGGATTAGGAGGTTGGGGTTTCAAAGTTCCCACTTGAGGTTTGAGAACAAGATCTAGATTAATGCTATTGTGGAACACTGCAATGCTAAAAGGTCTATATCATTTGGGTTAGTCATGAAACCAAGGCATTGTTTGGCACCTCAGATGGATGTGAAAGATCCCTGGGTAATGAAGAAGAGTCGGAGGACTATTAAAGGTGTCCTGCCCGGTTTTTATTCCTAAATCAGTGTTATAAAACAGATTACCTTGTTATTGTTACATTGCTAGAATGTGAGAACTTGCAATGTACAAATGGACTGCATGTTTCCTACATTTCACTACTGTGTTCATATTCATGAAATATAATGTAGAAATGTTAACCTTTTTCCATGCTGTTCATCAAATTATATGGAATTTCATTTGTTTTAGTACATGTCAGGAGCATAAGTCAATATTTCACTTTTATTTGTTCTCCTATAAGTCGACTTCTGCACCATAACTTATTTTTCATACATCTTCTGCACTGTAATTTATTTTTCATACATCATGACCAAGCTACGAAGTTGCATTACTTTGTACTTCCATATTGAATAATGGAATGGTTCCAGCACATCATTGCACATAAATGCTTAATAGCGAGCTTGAAGGCAGATGAAGTTTCGGAGTATCTTTCTCCTTCAGATGATAAAGCAAAGGAGATTCAGTTTTGTATATATAGTCTGTGTATCTTTGTCAAAAAGTGTGGTGCTGGAAAAGCGCAGCCAGTCCCAGTCAGGCAGCATCCGAGGAGCAGGAGAGTCGACATTTCGAGCATAAACTCTTCATCAGGAATATGGGGGGATGTGGGGGCAAAGGGGATGAAATGGGAGGGTGTTGGGGCTGGGGGGGTGGTGTAGCTGGGAATGCAATAGGTAGATGAAGGTGGATTGTGAGCTGATAGTGGTAGGTCAGAGTGGAGGGTGGAACAGATTGGCAAAGAAGATGGACAGGTGCTGAGTTGAAGGGTTGGCTGTGGGATAAGGTGGGGGAAGGAGAGATGAGGAAACTCGTGAAATCGACATTGTTCCCATGCAGTTGGAGGTTCCCAAGGCAAAAGATGAGGCGTTCTTCCTCCAGGTATCGAGTGGCTAGAATTTGGCAGTTGAGGGGGTCCAGGACTTTTTTTTTAGATTAGATACCCTACAGTGTGGAAACAGACCCTTCGTCCCAACAAATCCACACCGACCCTCCGAAGAGTACTACTGTACTCTTCCCTCTGACTAATGCACCTAACACTATGGGCAATTTAGCATGGCCAATTCACCTAACCTGCACATCTTTGGATTGTGGGACGAAACCAGAGCATCTGGAGGAAACCCACGCAGACGCTGGGAGAATGTGCAAACTCCACAGAGACAGTCGCCCAAGGCTGGAATTGAACCTAGGTCCCTGGTGTTGAGGCAGCAGTGCTAACCACAGTGCCACACCAAGTGCCATACAGGTGTACAGCACGGCAACAGACCCTTTTTGGTGCAAATCGTCCATGCTGACTAGCTACCTTTAACCTAATCTAGTCCCATTTGCCAGCACTTGGCCCACATCCCTCTAAACCCTTCCTATTCATATACTCATCCAGATGCCTTTTAAATGCTGCAGTTGTACCAGCCTCCACCACTTCCTCTGGCAGCTCATTCCATATATGCACCACCCTCTGTGTGAATAAATTGCCCCTCAGGTGTGTCTTTTTGTTTCTTTCCCCGCTCATCCTAAAGCTATGCCCTCTAGTTCTGGACTCCCTCACTCTTCGGCCTCCACTTTCGGGAAAATAACCCCAGCCTATTCAGCTTCTCCCTAGACTTCAAACCCTCCAACCCTGGCAACATCCTTGTAAATCTTTTCTGAATCCTTTCAAGTTTCACAATATCCTCCTGATAGGAAAGACCAGAATTATGCGCAATATTGCAAAGGTGGCCGAACCAATGTCTTGTACGGCCACAATATTACCTCCCAGATTTGCATGTCTTTGGCGGAGTGAGAGGGCGAGTTGAAGTGTTCGGCCACAGGGCACACTTTCAGTATCGATTTCACTAGTTTCCTCATCTCCCCTCCCCCATCTTATCCCAAATCCAACCCTCCAACTCGGCGTCACCTTTCTTGAACTGTCCTACCTGCCCATCTTCCTTCCCACTTATCTGCTCTATCCTCTACTCCAGCCTATCACCATTACCCCCCACCTTTGTGTACCTAGCTCATTCCCAGCTACCTTCCAGCCGCCTCCCATTTATCTCTCCACCTTGAACCCCCCCCACCCCAATCCTGATGAAGAGCTTATTCTTGAGGTGTCACCTCTCCTGCTCCTCTGATACTGCCTGACTAGCTGTACTTTTCCAGCGCCACACTTTTTGACTTGCATTGCCAGCATCTGCAGTCCTCTATTTCTCCCAGTGTATATCTGTGTGTAATATACATCCAGGTATGGGGATCAGTTGGCTGAATCTTATTACTCTGCACTGCAAACCAGCCTGCAGTGTGAGTTCACTTCCCAAACTGCTGAGATTACCATAAAGAACTGTTCTTCTCAACCTTAACCCTCACCTGAGGTTAAACCACAACCTGTTGTGTCTGTCTAATGAAAGAGCATCCCTATGGCCCTCTGGTACTATGGTGACTTTACCTAATAGCAGAATAATCTGAACTAATGTGTTGTGGCGATGTGAACACCACAAAATGGAAGGAGTGATATTGCTGTGCAAGTAATTTGGCAGTGTAAGTTGTTGAGCTCTATTTAAAAGAAACAGTAAACAAAATTTGTGGATTCATAGCAATACTGACTTCAGTCCTAGATGGTAAAAGTGTGATAACACTCAACTTCTAAAAGTTATTGGATGAGTGGAAATATTTGTCAGGTTTAAAGTACCCTACTATAGGAACAATTAACTAATGAAGAAAAAACATCAGCATAAATGCATGCTGTACTAGGCATATAATTTATATTCCAGAAAACCGATTTTAAGGATGGTGCAACATTTGCAGCTACTCCTGGGAGAAGGTTTACTATTTTTATATTAGTTGTAGCACCCAGCATTACAGGTAGTGCTCCAGCTGAGGCCAACTCAGAGTTTTGAGGGTTTAGTGTGACTTATTATCTTTTGCATTCATTGCTCTGATTACCATATGATTTTCTAATTTCTATATTAACTTGCCCTTTTTCCCCCAAACTCAATACTTGCCTGCATTAAATTGGATTGACCAAACGTCTGTATTTCACTAGTCTTTGTGCAGAATAGAGCTGTTTAGCCCATTGATCCTCCATCCCCACTGTTTGTAGAATACTCCAGTAAATTCATTTTCCTCAATCCATCCCCATAGAGCCTGAAAGCTTAATTTTCTCAACTTTGCATCCAGTAAGTAGCCATCTTTTCTTCCACTGCTATAACCATCCAGATCCAGGTTATTAGATTTTATATACAAGAATGTTCTTCCTCCCATCCTCCACCAACCACCTCCCATAAAAGTCTGCAACCTTTTAACCTCTGGACAAATCAAACATCTACTTCTAGACTTTCTGCCATCAAATGGTGGGGACATCTCATCATGGTGTACCTTATCTCAAATCTTTTTCACTGCCCTTCAATTTCTTCTGGTCCAAAGAAACAGCCACATTCTTCCAACCTAAAGTTTGATTATGTCAAGTACTTTCACCATTTCCAACTGTCTGTTTCTCAATCAACTTGGGATGCAAACCATCCAGACTGTCAAATAGTCCAGTTATAAGCATTTCCAGTGCAACCTGTCAATTTTTACCCCAGAGCTGACCTTTACTGCCCCCTCTTGTACTGATTTTTTTTGTTTGTTTGTTTCTTCTCTCTCTTGCGAAACATCGATACAAAGTACTCATTAAATATTCCATTCTTAGCCTGTGTGTTCAAGCATACATCACCCTGTTTTTCTCTCAATAGGGAGCCCATCTTTTACTACCTGCTTACTGTTTCAATTTTGGTACAAGATTTCGGGTTCCCTTTTATGTTGGTGGCTGTTTTTAGACCATAAGACCAAGGAGCAGAAATAAGGACATTCGGCCCATCTAGTTTCTCAACCCCATTCTCTCACTCTCCCCATAACCTTTGATTCCCTTGACAATCAAGAAATTGTCTATCTCTGCCTTAAATATACTCAATAATTGGCCTCCACAGCTTTCTGTGGTAATGAATCCCATAGCATCACCACTCTGAATGAAGAAGTTTAGCCTCATCTCTGTTCTAAAGTGTCTTCCCCTTACTCTAAGGCTGTTCACTTGAGCCCTAGTCTAATGGAAACATCTTCCCAATGTCCATTTTATCCAGGCAATTCAGTATTCTGTAAGTTTCAATTAGACAATCCTTGAGAACTCCATTGATTGTAGACCCAGAGTCCTCAAATGTTCCTCATAGTTAAGTCTTTCGATCTGGTATCATTCTCACAAACCTCCTCTGGACCCACTCCAGGGTCTCTCCATCCTTCCTTGGGTATGAGGCCCAAAATTGCTCCTCATAGTCTAAATGTGGTCTGACCAGAGCCTTTTAAAGCCTCCAAAGTACATACCTGCTCTTATTTATTTTGAGAGGACTAGAATATAAATGCCAACATTGTATTTCCCTTCCTAACTACCAACCTGGAGTTTCACCTTGAGAATCCTGGACCAGAACTCCCAAGTCCCTGAGCACTTCAGATTTCTGAATTTTCTGCCTATTTAGAAAATAGAGGCATAAACTATGACCTCGCACTTTTCTATGTTGTGTTCCATCTGCCACTTCTTTGCCCACTCCCCTAACCTGTTTAAATTATTCTGCCTCCTCAATACTACCTGCCCCTCCACCCATCTTTGCATTGTCTGCAAACTTAGCCAGAATGCCCTCCATTCTTTCAACTAGATCTTTCATGTATAAAGTGAAAAATTGTGATCCTAACACGGAGCCTTGTGGAACACCACTTGTCAACGCTGCTATCCTGAGAAGGACCCTTTTATCCCCACTGCCTGCTTTCTGCCAGACAGCCAATCTTCTATCCACCTTCTCTGTAACACCATGCAGCCTCCTGTGTGGCACCTTGTCAAAGGCCTTCTGGAAGTCCAAATAGATAATGTCCGTTGGTTCTTCTTGGTCTAACCTGCTCATTACCTCCTCAAAAGATTCTAACAGATTTGTCAGGCATGACCTCCCCTTCATGAAACCATGCTGACTTTGTCCTATTTACCGTGCACTTCCAAGTATACCAAAATCCATTCTTTCGCAGTGGGCTCAAATCTTACCAATAGCCAACATCAGGCTAACAGGCATATAGTTTCCCATCTTTGCCTTACTTCCTCCTTGAACAGGGGGGTTAAAGTAGTGATTTTCCAGTCCTGAAATTCTACCTGACTCCAGTGATTCCTGAAAGATCTCCACTATCTCTTCAGCTTTCTCTTTCAAAACTCTAGGGTGTAGTCCAGGTGATTTATCCATCTTTTGACCTTTTTCAGTGTTTCTAGAACTTCATTCTTGGCAATGGCCACCATGCCCACCTCTGCCCCCCATCCCCCTTGAATTTTTGGAATGTTACTCCTGTCTTCCGCTGTGAAGACTGATGCAAGGTACTTGTTCAGTCCCTCCATCATTTCTTTGTTTGCCATTACTACTCTTACAGCATCATTTTCCAGCAGCTCAGTGTCCACTTTTGCCCCTCTTTTACCATCAATATATCAAAAGAAACTCTTGCAATAATCGTTTTTTAATTACTGGCTAGCTTACCCTCCTCTTAAGTCTTCTCCCCCCCTCATTTCTTTTGTTTAGTTGTCTTCTGTTGGCCTTTTGTGGGCTTCCCAATCCTCTGGTTTCCTACTGCCCTTCACCACAATATATGCTTTCTTTTTTGCTTTTATGCTGACCCTAACTGTATTTTGTCTCAGGCTTATTTTGATCTTTGTTTTGCCATAAATTTTATTTGACTGAATCTCCTTCAAAGAATTCACCTAACAAATGCTGCACCTCCTTTTTCTTTTTGTTTCAACATCTTTCACCCAAGGAGTCAGATCTACAGCACAGAAAAATGCTCTTCAAGTCGCTGCTAGTCAAAAAACAGCCACGTAACTAATCCCACTTTCCAGCATTGGCCCAAAGCCTTTTATGTCTTGGCATCATAAATGCACATCTGAATATAATTTGACTGTTGAGGGTTTTTGTCTCTACCACCCTTTTACAGGCAGTGAGTGCAAGATTCCTACCACCATCTGAGTGAGAAAGAAGCTGTGTCTTTGGTTTATTTTGCCTTTACGCCTGTTTCTTGAATGTACCTAACCTTTACTTGAAACATCGCCATCTTTGCACTACTGTTTTCTCCAACTGTCCTTGGTTTTGTTTTACCCAGGGTAGATTCCCCTCTCATTCCAGTGAACAATGAACAAAGAAAATTACAGCACAGGAACATCCCTCTGCTCCCTCCCCAATCATGTATCTGTCTCGATATATCTTAAGTGACACTATCATGCCCACCTCTACCACCTCCGCTTGCAACGTGTTCCAGGCATCTATATCCCTCTGTGTAAAGAACTTTCCACGCAGATTTCCCTTAAACTTTCCCTTCTCACCTTGAACTGGTGACCCCTGGTAATTGAGTCCCACACTCTGGTGGGGGGAAGCTTCTTTCTATCCAGCCTATCTATAACTCATGAGTTTGTAAACCTCAAACAGGTCCCCACTCAACCTCCATATTTCTAATGAAAATAATCCTAATCTACTCAACCTCACTTCATGGCTCGTGCCCTCCATACCAGGCAACATACTGGTGAATCTCCTCTGCACTCTTCAAAGCATCCACATCCATCTAGTAATGTGGTGACCAGAACCGTATGCAGTATTCCAAATGTGGCTGAACCAAAGTCTGTGAACCAACTGAAACATGACCTGTCAACTCTTGTACTCAATACCCTGTCCGATGAAAGAAAGCATGCTGTATGCCTCCTTGACCGCACTATTGACCTGTGTTGCCACCTTCAGGGAACAATGGACCTGAACACCCAGATCTCTCTTTACATCAACTTTCCCCAGGGCTTTTCCATTTACTGTATAGTTCGCTCTTGAATTGGCTCTTCCAAAATGCATCACCTTGCATTTTCCCAGATTGAACTCCATCTGCCATTTCTGTGCCCAACTCTCAAATCTATCTATATTCTGCATTCTCTGACAGTCCCCTTTTGCTATCTGCTACTCCACCAATCTTAGCATCATCTGCAAACTTTCTAATCAGATCACCTATACCTTCCTCCAGTGCCTCTTAACTGTTATGTAGCTAGATTGGGCTAAATTTTCTTGGTTCCATTTTGCCAGGTTTGATTTTTGACTTTGCTAATGATATCAGAAGAATTCCAGCTCCTGCACGACTACCTCTGCCCACTGTGGATCTAGCCTTGCCCCTCACTTGGTTAGCATTTGCAAACTACCCCTTGACGTGCCATTCAAAATCGCAATATTGTTGTCGTGTGTATGCTGATCACATCCAGCTCTACCTCACCACTACCCTTCCTGATCCATGCACTTTCTCCAAATTGTCTCACTGCCTTTTCTCCAATTAAATATCAAGAAGACTAGCCATTATCTCATTTGCTGCTTACCATTTTTTAGACAGTACCTCAACTTTACTGTCTGGCAAATGGTACATTGTTCTCAATTTTGCCTTCATCAAGTAGAATCTCTACGGTGTGGAAACAAGTCACTAGATTCATCAAGTCCACACCAATTCTCCAAAGAACATCCCACCCAGACCCACCCCCCACCCTATCCCTGTAACCCTGCATTCCTCATGGCTTATCCACCTAACCTACACATCCCTGAGTACTATCGGCAATTTAATATGGCCAGTCCACCTGACCTGCATACCTTTGCACCCGGATGAAACCCACGCAGACACTGGGAGAACAAGTAAACTTCACTCAGTCATCGGAGGGTGGAGTCGAACTCATGTCCCTGGCACTGTGATGCAGCAGTGCTAACCACTGAGCCACAATGCCACCCCATCTTATTTAATCATGAGAGTTGCTTCCAATGGCATTGCCTTTTCCTACTCCATAATGTTGTCTTAGCTTTTGCCAGCTTAGTTTATCTGCTGAAACCCTCGTCTTTGTGGATGGTGCTTTTTGACTTGGTTATCCTAACCTGTTCTTGCTGGTATCCATATTCAAACCTTAAAAGCTGGAGGTGATCCAAGACTTTGTGCAAGTTAGTACAGAAGCAGCTAAGTCTTATTTATGCAATCGTACTCGATCTGCTGATCTATGTGAGCTTCTGGTTAACCAGCACTTAGATTCTCATACTTATTTTCAGGTCTGTCCATTGTTTCATCCCTCCATACTAATTTGCAGGACCGCAATCCTCTAATTTCAGTGTGCTTCTAATTCTAGTGCTTAAGTGCCCTGATTTTGATCCATCTGCCTTTGGTGGCCATGCTGCAAAGGCCTCAAGTTCTGGATATTTTTGTTTTGGGAAAGCTTTTTATCTCTTCACCTAATTTCCCTGTTTGAGACACTCCTTAAAACCTACCACTTTAACCATTTGTCATAATATCACCAAGACTGTTTGTTTGTGTCAAGTTTTGCTTTATAGCACTCCAGTGAAATACCTTAGGAAGCATACTTTATTCATGAGACCAATCTAAATAGGCCGTTTTGCCAGATGAAATGAATCTCCTAGTTCAGGCATTTTTTTGAAAAAGTCCTCCTGTCCGGTTTAATGAATCCTAAAATAATTTATTACCTTATCAGTTATTTCTGTTGCTCAGCATATTTTTAGCTATCTAAAACTTGTTTGCTTGGGATACCAGGCATTTATAGTTAACCCCAAGTGCTTAAATTGACCTTTTTGTTTTTGAATGGTCAAGTTTAAAAGCTACTAGATCAGAAGGTTCTTTAGAAATTCTCTAGTCAGAATTCAGACATTTAACAATGAAGGCTGAAAATAAATTTAATTGGGAAATTATTCTATGGTTATTTCTGTGACAATATACCAAATTTCTGTGGATTGATATTTACAATGTTGTACTTGTTTTTAAATTGAGGATAGCATTTCCAACCTTAATTTCATTGGTGAATTATTTCCAAGAAAGTAATTTGTATTTTGCCTTCTGTCCCAGATACCAACGCTGCTGTGGACCGTGGACAGTCTACCAATGCGGCTTCAGCTTCGGCATCCAACTCAACCTGAGGACGGGAAAGCCCTGGCTCAAATTTCCAGTCAGCTGCAAAAATGCTGGTCAACTATGAAAATTGTCATTAGTGTTCATTTTATTTAATCTTGTTTCAAAAATATACACAAAATAAATACCAACCAATCATTTACTCACTGAAGAGAGATTGAAAAGGAATAAGGAGAAATGGTAAACTCCTCCCTTGACAATCTTTTATTGCAGTCTGCCGTAGTGTTCAAATCTCCCCCACCCAATCCAAAAATATGAAAGGCTGAGGTGTGTTTCACTCTGGTGTAGTGCAGGATTTGATTTGGCATGAAGCGTTGCCATCAGATTCATTCTTAATCTGAGTAAGAAGGTAGTAATACTTAGTTATAGATATTAAGGTTTTATCAATACTGGACCTGTACTGATGAGGGTACAGATCCTCTGAAATAGCTACTGCAAGAAAGACCAGAGACTCAAGTCACCATAATTTCCCTGCCTAGAAGTGAAGTTTGATATTTTCAGTACTTTTTTTTTGTCAATTGAACATTTGACTCTTCAGGGCTAAAGATTTTTTTTATGGTCCAGTGCAACTCTATACTGGTCCCATTTATTTAAAGCAAGGTGTTGCAGAAGCAGTGTGGCACATATACATTCAAGTTAATAAAACTGCAGGTCCCAGATGATTTCTGAGCTACACCAATTGAAATACAATCTTGAGTTCTTTGAAGGAGTGTAAAAAATTATCCCAATGATTTCAGATTTCCGTTTTTTTCTCCTGTCCTCTTTTTCAGCCATCTCCTCTCAAACCACCACTTATTTTTGATTATTTTTGTTTTGTACATAAAGTATGTGGACCTGGGAACTGATGAGAGCAACAAACATTCAGGGCAAATTTTGTTAATTGTAGGAGAGCTTTTAAAGCCATATAGTTTCAATTCTGTACTATAGGTGCGGCTACGATGTAACAATAAGGAACTAGTGCTGTATAGTATATAGTTTGGAGTGCCTTTGCTTCCAATGTTTGATTTTTTTTTTTAATTGTCCCTCAGTATATTTGCTATTTCTTTCATATTTAACCCTTTATGTACCTTTTTTAAGTTGACATCTGTCTTGTAGAGAAGTTTTATTTTTATTGCTTGTATCAGATTCACATTGCAGTTGGAACAAAAACAGATGTACAGAATTGTTGAACACTTCAAAAGTTGCATATTTCACTATTTAAAATGTTTGGGCTCTCAGCAGGTTATGACAATTTGCGGTTTGAGGCTGGATTATTCTACAGAAAATTGTTTCCAGTTAATTTGAAAGAAAGCTACAATATAATATACTAGAATCTATATACATGTGTAACCAACTTTTGAACACTTGTGCTATGCCAACTCTGTTTTACTGTCCAAAAATTTACTGTAGGATATGAATCTAGGAATGAAAGTAAATCTGGCAGAGTTGCTAATAGTGCTGCATGAACTGATGACTTTAAATTTTTAATGTACAAATTATATAATTATTTGACATTTTATAATGCAAATTTTGATTTTAATTACTTTTGTTTTACCAAATGCTTTTATCTTGTGTGCACCGAGTTAACACTGGAGTGTCCCATTACATGGCTTTCAATCTGAACTGCAGCTTTAATTTGCAACTTCTAAAGTTTCATGTGAATTTGTACTAAGGATGAGAGAACTGTTAGGATTTGGTTAGTGCCTTTAAAGGAACAATTTTATATTGTTCATTGAGCTTTTGCCCTTTCCTTCTGTCTGTTTTTGTAACAGACTTAGCACAATCTTTGCTAAAATACCACACTGGTGATATTTGTCACTTTTTGATTCACAAACTAGATCTGTAAAATGATATAAAATGAGGAAATGCCACTAAATACTGCAGTGGAGAAGTGGACATCGGGCAAAAATGGGAAAAAGGGCAAGTTTAATCTGAATGGTTTGCTCATCCTTAAAGCATCTCTACTGCAGTATATATTCATTACAAGCCACAAGATATGCACTAGCATTGGCAGTGTACAAACTGAGTTAATTTCCAAGTAAAGTTGAACTGGCTGTGTATATTGTCTGATTTCTGTAATAGAGTGTACACGATCACTTTGTCATTTTTGTTAAATCTTTTACAGCCTGTCCTTATCATAATTTAGCCAAATAATTGGCTTTGTATTTTCTGGCAATTCAACACCACAGACTGATGAACTTCAGTCCACTTTATATTTCTTGAGATCCTGTATTATCATAAACTTTTTTTAAAAGTTTTCACCATGTAAGTGATGCAGTCCCTTTGAAGAAAATGAAATTTTGGAAATTGAATCCAAAGTTAGTTTTTTTTTGTATTTTTGTTTTTGAAGTGTTTTTTCCAGGTTATTATCTCTCACCTTGTTTGTGTTTAGTACCATTTTGACAGTGCATAGGCCCTTGCTGCAGCTGCTTCTCAGAACTGACCACTGGCCTTAGTTAAATTTCTTTAACAAAAAGGCAAATTTATTCAGAATTTGGTTACAATAAATGCTTTCCTTTTTCCTTGAGGGTCTGATCAAAGTGAACATTTTCTTGAGCTTCTGAGTTCAAGATAACTGTTCCACATAAAGAAAAATTAGAAAGAGGTGGTTTAGAGTTGTTTTTTAAAAAAATCTTTCACAGTAGGAAGCACATTTTCAAGATTTTCAAACCATGGCCTGCTTTTACATATTTTACCAGTTTGAGCTACAAAATCTGGAGAGGGGGGTGGGGGGTGCGCAAAGGTTTTTGGACATAGATTAAATTAGGCTAGTGCCAAATGAGCAGAACTTGCAGTGAGCATTAGGCTGATACTTGACAGTAGATTTTGATGGATGCTGTAGCAGAAAGTGTTGAGCAGACCTGGGTATTGGCATTACATCCTAAACTGCAGGTATATGCACGCAACTTCAAGCTCTGTGGGCAGTCTTAAGGGATTCCAGAGTTGGTTTGTACAGTTTTTTTTTGGTGTAAGCTATTTAATAGTGCACATCATAAAAATATTTTTATTACAATATGGAAATTAATATTCAAACAGGTAGACATACTTTAGGTTTTTATTTTTTAGCATTCGCAATAAATATTCCTCATCTTTGTGTGTTTTATTGTTACTAAAAAGCTTATTCACTACAGAATTGTTACTTCAGCTCCCAATCTTGAGAAAATTCTTAAGTAAATTTTTCAAGATGTGTGCTGTTGTAATAATTATAGTGGCAGCGGGTAGTGAATGAGTTAATTAGCAATGTGAACTGGTAGTTTGGTTGGGATGGTCTTTGTTACGCAATTTGTATAAATATCCAAAACTCAATCTCAGTACCTTCTGTGTTCCTCAAGGGAGAGGAGGAAAAGACAAACAAGTAAAACACTTCAGTCCGCTTGCTGAACAGAGATTCAGAAATGTGGCTATTGATTTAGCAGTAAATCAAATGAGAGTCATCCACTAGCATGTTGCTAGCCAGCTAGAATTAAATTAAAGCCCAGCCTATTTGTATTGCAATGGCTGTAATGAAGTTTCAGTGCTTTAATTTGTTTTTTTTTAAAGTGCTATTTGGTGCCATTCCTCTTTCAATTCCCTGGTCCTGAGAAGGTCCAAATAATATCATTATACCAGGAATACAAAGTAGATGTGAGCTGTAGTCTCTCAGTGATTGGGTTTAGTGAAAGTAGCATAATTTTGATCCAAATTTCTCCTTGTTTGAACTCTCCGGGGGGGGGGGGGGGGGGGGGGGGGGGGCTGGTGTCTCCAATTGCTGCCTGATCAATTTGATTTCCAAATTGAAATGAATGGTTAGAATTTTATTGCAATGATCAACCAAATCTTTGAAACTAAGGTGAAATGTTGAAAGTCATTGCCTACATCCTTGTTTTTAGTTGCAGTTTGCAATTGGTACACAAAGGGTTAAACGTGGTAATTTACTTGTGTGACTACCTGCTTGCCTGTATAATCCGCATTAGAGATGTTTTGCTATGCTTCACACAGCCTGTATACAAAAGCTTGACCACCTCTCTTGTCAAAAAGGACTATGGATAATATACAACCATTGCATCACTTGTGAACTGTCTTGGTTTTAAAAAAAGCAAAAAAACAAAAAAAAAACCTGTTTAACATTATTACTTGAATGCTTCTGTTTGTGACTGAATTTTTATTTCATTTTAATATAAATTTTTGTGAAGTATGCTTGATGTTTATCCCTGTAAATACAATTCGTTCTGTGTGACTCGGTTCCGAATAGATACTGGTACTGTAATTTGCATTAAATAAACAGTAGGATAGGCCACAAACAATTCATAGTTCCTTCCTGTCTAATTTTGTAAGTCTTCCTTTTCTCGTGCAGTTGATTTGATCAAGTGAAAGTGGTTAATTCTTCCACAGGATTTAAACCTTTTAATATAGGTTTGCAATGTAGTCTGCCTTTCTGTATTTAATAAAATGTCTTGATTGTAGTATTTTGAGTTAAATACATGTGAAAAATATAGTTTAATCACTAGTAAAGACCTACTGGGGTGTGGAAATAAAAATAGTGTGTTTCATTATAAATATGCCCATTTAATGATATTAAAACACTCAGCTGAGTGGTGTGGATGTCCAAAGAGTAGTTGTAAGCTTGGAGAGGCTAAAGTAGAATCCTGTTTTAGTGATCTGTTTGGCCAGTAGTTCAAACGCTTACTATAGCTGGTCAATGTATCAAAAAGCAGCCAAATCAACTCTGCTGATCCCTTAGTTTGCAGCATGTATGATTGCTGCTCGTCATTCACTGGCACTTCAATATTCCAAAAGAAAGTATTTCTTCACTCTATTTTCAGTGCCCTCCACCCCCTTAAAAATGTGTTCTGAACCAAGCAGCCTTAATATGGAGTAGAAATTAAATATGATTCTCTTGCATCTCAAGTGAATGTATTGATTGTAAAATTTGGTTTGCTGGCAAGAATAAAAATAGTGATCGTTACTTTCAGTAATAAAATATGATAGTGACCTAGGCAAAAGCAAAGATATCAGTTACATTTTCTTCAGAAGTATTCAAGATGAACCAATTTGCAAAGTAATCATTGTAAATTTAATCACATTTTACTCAATTTTTATTTACACTGTGCATTTGGGCAGAGCTGTGATTACTTGCATCTGACTGAAACAATGTGAAGCTGAACTGCAAACTATATGGTTGTATATGAATACGTACACAAGTGAGCTACCAGAGAAAATAATAGAAATTGCTGCTGTTCTTGTTTCCTCAAAGTGTTACTTGGCTTAAAACAATAAAATTATACCTAAATTAAAATAATGGTCTGAAACGTACCAGTTCCAGTGTCATGAAAAAATAGTAAAATGCATTTCTGTTCTGTACATGATTACAAAACTTTAGAATCAAGTAGAATCTGCTAAAATCTGTTGATTTTAAACTTTTTAATTAAAAAAAAAACGTAAACTAAGTGAGTTCCTATACTAACAGCAAAACTCAGGAGTGGGTCAACTGCATTTTAATGGTTTATAGAAAAGGGAACACCTAGATGTAATTATTATTTGAATCACAATACACTTGTGGTTTAGATATTCTATGTTGAATATATGGGAGACTTTCATTTGAGATTCTTTTAGTCGCACACACAACTTCCCTATAGACCATCTTTAATTTTTATTCCATTCATATATTTGTATTTTATTTCAATAAAATGGGTTTTCTCAGCAGGCCAATGTTAAACTGTAAGAATCCTTAATTTTCTTTCTTGAGTGCAGCACTTAGCTGGACTAAACTTAAATATAGTCATTATGAGGGATATAAAGTCGTTTAAACATCAAATGCATCACTAATATTGTACATGATTGAGGTGAACTTTACAAAATGTTGTCCTCCTTATTCTACCCAATATTACAGGATCTATTGTAGATAATTATATGGGCAGATGTGGATTACTGACCGCTTCCATAATTGCTTATTTTGCCTTTTTTTTGGTTTCAATAGCTGCAATCTCTCAATCTTCAGCATGTTTAGGGTCATAGAACAGTTCATCATAGAATGGCGATCTGTCTGCCCATAGTTCTCTTATTAGCTTCAGAAATTCAGTATTTGATAAGTGGCTAGATGAAGGTTGAGCACCAGGGTGAATCCTTTGTTGCCCAACCTCTCAGATAGTGGTCAGCTTATCCTTCCCAAGTCTGGTCCTAGCAGTTGCACAAAATCTACCACTGGTATCACAACTATTTACATTTGTGTATTTTAACATTAAAAAGACATCATACCAACAAGCCAAGAAGAAAAATTGATGTTGAGCTGTGCCAGAAGTTGGCAAGTAGAAGTGACTGTGCTAAAAAGGTAGGATTTGATTGGAGAAAGATGAAATGGTTTGAGAAAGAAGTACCTCTGAAACCAGTAAAGGTTCTGTCGCTATTACTGAGCCAGAGGAAGGGTTGATGCATGTAAGACCATAACTAAAATTAGTGGGATGGCAAGACTCTTGAGGCTTTCAGTGCTTGTATTCACCGGGTGATGTGAAGATCACTGAGACCATCACCTGCATTCTGTCCGGACAGAGTAAAGATGTCTTAGTTTTAAATAAATTAGCACTTATGGAGGGAAGGATGTGACAGAGAAATCAGTCTAGAAGTTTGTTG
The DNA here is from genome assembly GCF_037043375.1 of Chiloscyllium plagiosum. Classification (NCBI taxonomy): domain Eukaryota; kingdom Metazoa; phylum Chordata; class Chondrichthyes; order Orectolobiformes; family Hemiscylliidae; genus Chiloscyllium; species Chiloscyllium plagiosum. Next base: position 44,109,159 of record NW_028270150.1, read on the forward strand.
TTGTTCTTCCATAATTTATTTGCATTGATTTGCAGAATAAACAAATGAATGGATATTTAGCAATTGTACCACCTCCGATGATAACTGAAGGATACCAGGTGTTTTGGAGGCCTAGCATAAAGGCCTAGAAAATATTCTCAAACATCTCTGCCAACTCTTTAACAGTTTTGCACCAAGACACAGGCATACTGGTTTAAACTGTTTTATTTCTGCACCTTCTCTAGCTTCATCAGTCCCTTGGAACTCTCTCAAATAGTTACCCAGGCAAACTAAACTGAGCCAGATTGGGATGTCTGGTCCGTGTGGATGACTTGGACTGAAAGTTCTGTTTCTGTGCTGTATGACTCTAAATCTAAAGCAATTGGGGATTGAAGCAGGCAATTTTTGCTATGGATTTGACAAAAGACAATGTTGAGAAGATGGAGGCAGGTGAAATTATAGCATTTAAAAGGCATCTGGGTGGGTATATGAATAGGAAGGATTTAGAGGGATATGGGCAAATGAGACTAGGTCAGGTTGGGACTTTTGGTTGGTGTGAACAAGTTGAACCAAAGAGTCTGTTTCCATGCTGTATAACTCCAAGTTTCTTGAATTGTCATGAAGAACCAATAATATGATGTAACTGTTATTGGGTGACACCAGTGTTGACATCAGAAGTTGAGCGTCAGTTTCAAGATTCTTGTTTTTTGTAGGCTGTTGGAAGTTCTCGTATCCCTGCTGATTTGTTATTTACTTGACACATCCAGATCCAGATCCCAGATCTAGATCCCAGTAAGGCGTTCGACAATGTTCCCCATGGGAGACTAATTAGCAAGGTTAGATCTCATGGAATACAGGGAGAACTAGCCACTTGGATACAGAACTGGCTCAAAGGTAGAAGACAGGATGGTGGTGGAGGAGGGTTTTTCAGACTGGAGGCCTGTGACCAGTGGAGTGCCACAAGGGTCAGTGCTGGGACCTCTACATTTTGTCATGTACATAAATGATTTGGATGTGAGCATGAGAGGTACAGTTAGTAAGTTTGCAGATGACACCAAAATTGGAGGTGTCGTGGATAGTGAAGAGGGTTACCTCAGATTACAACAGGATCTTGACCAGATTGGTCAATGGGCTGAGAAGTAGCAGATGTAGTTTAATTCAGATAAATGTGAGGTGCTGCATTTTGGGAAAGCAAACCTTAGCAGGACTTATACACTTAATGGTAAGGTCCTAGGGAGTGTTGCTGAACAAAGAGACCTTGGAGTGCCGGTTCATAGCTCCTTGAAAGTGCAGGTAGATAGGATAGTGAAGACATTTAGTATGATTTCCTTAATTGATCAGAGTATTGAGTACAGGAGTTGGGAGGTCATGTTGCGGCTGTACAGGACATTGGTTAGGCTACTGTTGGAATATTGCGTGCAATTCTGGTCTCCTTCCTATCAGAAGGATTTGTGAAACTTGTAAATCTTTTCTGAACCCTTTCAAGGATGTTGCCAAGGTTGGAGGATTCGAGCTATCGGGAGAGGCTGGACAGGCTGGGGCTGTTTTCCCTGGAGCGTCGGAGGCTGAGTGGTGACCTTGTAGAGGTTTACAAAATTGTCTATTTATCCTATCCATGCCCCTCAAAGTATTTTCCTTGTGGTGGGGGAGTCCAGAACTAGAGGGCATAAGTTTAGGGTGAGAGGGGAAAGATATAAAAGAGACCTAAAGGGCAACTTTTTCACACAGGGTGGTGCATGTATGGAATGAGCTGCCAGAGGAATTGGTGGAGGCTGGTACAATTGCAACATTTAAGAGGCATTTGGATGGGTATATGAATAGGAAGGGTTTAGAGGGATATGAGCCGGGTGCTAGCAGGTGGAACTAGATTGGGTTGGGATATCTGGTCAGCATGGACGAGTTGGACCGAAGGGTCTGTTTCCATGCTGTATGTCTCTGACTCTCTAAGCAGGAGCTATGGCAAAGAATACTTCGCATCAGACTTGGGCAAATTTGACTTAATTAAGGTGAACCAGATTTGTTGAAAGCAAGTTGTATATTTTGCTAATTTGAGTTTTTGAGAAAATTATTTATATCTACACGGGCTTTCAAAAGACAGTTAATGAAGTGCCATACAATAGATTTAAGAAACATTTATAGAGTTTGTGGAATAAAAGGGACAACAGGAAAATGGATGTGAAATTTTCTAAGTGCCAGGAAATAGGTGCAGCACAGTGGCTCAGTGGTTAGCACTGCTGCCTCACAACACCAGGGTCCCAGGTTCGATTCCAGCCTCGGGCGACTGTGTGGCGTTTGCATGTTCCTCCGGGTGCTCCAGTTTCCTCCCACAGTCCAAAGATGTACAGGTCAGGTGCATTGGCCATGCTAAATGCATTAATCAGAGGGAAATGGGTCTGCGTGGGTTACTCTTCGGAGGTTCGGTGTGGACTTGTTGGGCTGAAGGGCTTGTTTCTACACTGTAGGAAATCTAATCTAATAAAATAGTAGTTCTAATCGTTGCTTGATGAACTGAAAGGTTTATAACAAAATTCCCAAAGGATCGGTGCTGGAGCTTTTACTGTTCCCAGTGTAAATTAATTACCATGAGTACAATATTAAACTGACTGCAGGAGCACAGAGACCTGGTTGCATGTGCAAACAAAGGTTGGCAAGACAAGTTTAGAGAATGATCAATAAAGCATTTGAGAATCTTGGACTTTTTGTAGGACTAAGAAATGGCACTATCTTACTGTATTTAGAGTCATAGAGATGTACAGCACAGAAAGAGACCCCCCTTCATGCTGACCAGATATTCAAAATTAACCTTGTCCCATTTGCCAGTGTTTGTCCCATATTACTCTAAACCCTTTCTATTCATATACCCATCCAGGTGCCTTTTAAATGTGGAAATTGTACCAGCCTTCACCATTTCCTCTGGCAGCTTATTCCATACTCTCACCACCCTTTGTGTAAAAAAGGTTGCCCCTGAGGTTCCTTTTAAATTTTTCTCCCCTCACCCTAAAGCTATGCTCTAGTTCTGGACTCTACAAACTCAGGGGAAAGACCTTGTCTATTTATCCTATCATGCCCCTCATGATTTTATAAACCTCTATTAGGCCACCCCTCCGCCTTTGACCCTCCAGGAAAACAGCCCCAGCCTATTCAGCCTCTCCCTGTGGTTCAAACACTCCAACCCTGGCAATATCCTTGTAAATCTTTTCTGAACCCTTTCAAGTTTCACAACCTTCCTGTTGACGGGAGACTAGAATTGCACGCAATATTCCAAAAGTGGCCGAACCAATATCCTGTACAGCTGCAATATGACCTCCCAATTCCTATACTCAGTACTCTGACCAATTTAAGGAAAGCATATTAAACGCATCTTCACTATCCTACCTACCTTAGCTCGAAAGTGGAGTCTATGAACCTGCACTCCAAGGTCTCTTTGTTCAGCAACACATTCTCTCTGACTACTGCATCAAATTATTTCCATAATCTTAATGATGACTGTCAGGTCATCCAATCTTCAGAGAAAAAAGGTTTGTCTTTTCTAAGTCTTGCTTTTTTTTTGTCCCTTTTCCAGTATGTCTCTGTCCTTTTCTTTGCTGGGAGATTAAGGGGGCTGAACTGTTTTGCTGTCAAAATCAAGTAACGGAAACATGATACTTGCTGTGTTTCCTACATCACTGAACAATTCCATGCTTGTGACATGCAGCTCTATTGAATGTGCTACTGAGTGGCCTTCCATCTCCAGCAAAGTGCCCAAGTTTGTGAGAGACTAACACAACCAAACACTAGACTCCACCACTTAAAACCACATTGTTTCTCTTAACAGTACATTCTGTCAGCAGAAGAGACCAAAATTGCATGGACAAGGTTCTAGAGGATAACGATAATAGTGCAACTGTCCAGGAAATATGTGCCCAGATTTTTGAATCTTGGACTGGAGTAATGGTATATTGGACTGGAGGAGAGGGGCTCCTCTCTTGTCTCGAGGCTTTCTTGACCTAGACATGTTAACCAATCAGCGCAAGCAGGTAGCTATGAAGATCAGCGTCAGGAGTCTGTCCTCATGGACCTGGTTGTAGTCGTCTCAAGATGTTTTATTGCCTATGCGAGTGATCAAGGTAAGTAAATGTATCGTTGCGCCTAATCTTGCTACAAGCTCTCACAACATTCTTCCTGGACCCTTCACGTATTTACTAACAACTCCCCCCTCCTCTTGGGTCAAACTTCACATTCATTTGATTCATTTCACTGCCCACATTTAGCATTGGAAACTGTACACATCTCTTAGGTGAGGACACTCAGTATGTGGATGTTTTGGGAGGAATGTATTTTCTGTTGCTGTATCCCTTTAAGACCAAAGTGTACAAGGGAACATTCTTGAAAACAATTAACCTTTCAGAATGCCCACATGACCTCAGGCTTAGTGTGAGGATTAAAATGAAACAATAGAAAGTTAGCTACAAGGGGTTGGGTCAGCTAGTATTTTCTGTGTGAGGTCGTGTAAAGAGAAAATAAGCTCAGTTCCTCCACAAACGTAACAGCTTTTTGTTTAGCAGTTTTTCATCAGATCCTGATGTTAAAGCAGCTCTCTGAACAGAGGAAAGCTGTAACACGTTTTAAACAGTTGAGAGCAGAGGGCAGAAGATGGGGAATTTGAGAATTGGCAACACCCCACTGCTGCTGTTTGGGTTGTTTCATACCGCCATTTAATGTGGGGCCAGAGAAACACAATTGTTGGGGTTTGTGTCATGACCCAAGTGAGAGAGGGATTGTAGAAATGTGCATTGTTAGTGGTAACTATGTCCTGGAACTGTAGCTTAATATAGTGTTGGTGAATGCAACTCAAACGCCAAAACGAGTGGTTGGTAAGTGAAAACTACTGCAAAAGAAAGACCACGTTGATAAACTGAGATTGTATGTTCCGCAAACTTTTTATTAACCGGCGCCTAGGAGACTAAGAGAATGTCGGTTGATCAAATACTCCGGATAATCAAGAGGTCCACGCAATTAATGTAAAAACTAAGTAATACAAACGTAATGCGGGAGTATACACGTCACTGTAATAGGTTATTTAGGGCATAAATCAATTAAAAATAATGCGACTTTGTTTTAAATAAAACTTTAACGGCATAAAGCCTCCTCATTCCATTCTCAACTGACTACCTTTGACATCGCGGTATTTGAAGAGAAATTGTTCCATTTGAATCAACTGTTGATATTTCGTGTTGCCATTCAATTGAACAAGCTTTGAGGTATATATTTTTGCCGGTTTGTTGAGAGTGCCGGTTCACAAGGTGCTGGTTAAAACAAAGTTTGTTTTCATATTTGTGCAGGGCTTATAACTACAAGAGGTGCATTTATCTACATAAACTATTGAATGTCGAATTTACCTTTTTAAGGGAAATGCATTTACATCCTGTTACCCTTGTTTTACAGGATGTAAATGCATTAGAGGCAGTTCATGAGTTTGACACTTGGTATTGGTGGGTTGTTGTATGAAGATAGATTGGGCAGACTGGACCTGTTTCGGCTGGAATTCAGTGATTGAAATAGATCTTGACACACTGGATCTGGAAAGGATGTGCCTCTTATGGGTAGGTCCAGAATGAGGGAGTAGTATTTTAAAAATTGAGTCTCCCTTTTAGGACAGAATAGAACAGGCTCTTTGGCCCATGATTTTACATTAGGATTAGGTTTAATCCTAATGTAAAATATAATAACTTAATCTACGCACCTCGCAACTCACTGCTATCCATGTGCATGTCCAGCAGTCACTTAAATGTCCCTAATGACTCTGCTTCCACCACCACAGCTGGCAACACATACCATGCATTCACAACTGCGTAAAGAATTGAGACAAACTTTTTCTGAGGATTGAGAACTTTGGAACTCTGTGTTAGAAGACAATGCAGACGGAATTGTTTAATAACTTTAAAAATCACACATCAGGTTATAGCCCAACAGGTATATTCGAAAGTACAAGCTTTCAGAGCGCTGTTCCTAACGAAGAAGGACTGGTCCGAAAGTTTGTACTTCCGAATAAACGTGTTGGGCTATAACCTGGTGTTGTGTGATTTTTAATTTTGCCCACCCCATTCCAACACCGGCGCATGCACATCATAATATTTTTAAGGCAGAGTTAATTCTTGTTGTCAAAGAAATTGAAGAATATCAAGATAGATGAGAATGTGAAAATTGAAAAACAAATACACCAGCCACGACGTCATTAAATGTTGAGTTGGCTGAAGGAGCCAAATGGCCAATGTTTGCTTTTATTTTGTGTGTTTGTAATATCCTTTTGAAGGGTTGAGTCATTTTTCATTGCCAGTTAATGTTATAACTGTATAAGTCAGATCCTAGACTGAAATCTGTCTTGATAGATTTTTTTTTGTTTGAATTATAAAACCAGCCTATCGTACACAATAAAATCAAAATCGAATAAACCAAATAATTTATACATATCTAAAGTTAAGATTTTAAAATACGACAAAATATAATTCCATTAATCTCAACAGTACTTACACCACTGAGAAAATTCCCTTCTCTATCTCTCACACGTCAGTGTGTGAGCATCACGCAGCCAATTAACAACCTAATGTGCAACCCCAGGGTCAGTTGTGGTCAAAGACATTTTTGATTATAGTTGTGGTTTGGAAACAGTTAATGCACCCTACCTTTTAGCAGGGAGGGGTCTAGAACTAATGTGAAGAAGGGCGAGTACCCTAGACAACTGGATTTTTAGCTCTGGTGCAGCTGGGTCCGCTGTCTGGTTAAGTGTCTTTCTGTTGTACTTGTTTTGATAACTTACACTGGTAAACCTTGACGAAGCACATTTGCATCTGAATCCTGAGTTTTAATTATTCACTCACTGGGTGTGAGTGTCACTGGCTGGTCAGCATTTATTGCCTGTCCTTGGTTGCCCTTGAGAAGATGACGGTGAGCTGCCTTCTTGAACTGCTACAGTCCATGTGCTGTAGGTGTTACCGCATGGGGTAAACACCTCTGCTAATTTAAACCAGCAACACACAAAAAATTCACCCAATGCTGTAATCTATTAAAATTCAAGAGGACAAGAACTATCCCAAAGGTCACTATTTAAAGTAAAAATTAACAACTTTTTTTTTAAAAGACGTCTAACAAAGAATAATTAAATAATAACTATTTACAGCTCCTTTCTTTAACCTATCTTTTACGTTCCCTTCTATAATATTGGCCTGATAAAACTCCCTAATTAAGATTTACCAAAAAATTTAAATATCAAAACCAGCCAGCTGTCAAATCTTCTCTTTGTACCTTCCTCAATCATCTTTTCCTAGGGTTTCTGTTTCACAGGTCATTGATAGATAAAGGTACCTTTTTAAGAGAGCTATTCTGTGGGCAGTCTGCATGTGTTGGTAGCTTGGCAGTTCTCCCCCAACTCTTTAATTTTTCCTGGTCTTATACCCAAAAGCATCTGATCTTTTCATTGGTTTTAATATTCTCAAAATACTAAATTCAAGCTTGACTCAAGTTTAGTATCTTGGGGCATAATTTAAACTGGTTGGCTGCATTTGAATCTGTTTTCGTCTCATAGCAACCCAGGTATTGTTAGCTGCAGGACAAAATGTTACATTGTAAATTCTCCAGCATTCTGTGTGCTTGCCAATTCTTTCGACTCTCTTAAAGGTACAGTACCCCTTACACCTTCATAACATCTCCCACCTTAAAAAAAGAACAATCGTAATGAAAAGATGACTTCCATTTTTTTCATCCTTTAAACACATTACCATAACATACAGATAACATTAATATAAGTTCACCTTAACTTCTTATAAAACTTGGATAAATACAAATCATATCTATACTTTATCAGTTAATTCTGCGATAACGTATCTACGATTACATTCTTACGACCTGCTACATGTACGATTTTTAAATTAAAAGTCTGTAACATAAGATTCCAATGAAATAGTCTCATACTCTTATCTTCAAAATATTCTAAGAAGGTAAGAAGATTGTGATCTATGTACACAATTGTCTCCGACTTATTGTTCATGAAATACACATTAATATGTTGTAAGGCCAGTACCAAACTCAGTAGTTCTTCTTTGATCGAGGAGTATTTCCTCTGGTGGCTATTGATTTTCTTTGAAAAGTAACCAACTAGCAGTTCAATCACATCCTCATGTTCCTGTAGCAGTACAGCTCCAACTCCAATGTCACTAGCATCGATGGCGATTTTAAAAGGTTTTGAAAAGTTTGGTGTAGCTAAAAGTGGTTTGATAGTTAATCTTGCTTTCAAATGGTCGAATGCCTCCTAGCATTGTTTTGACAGTCAAAACTTTGTGTTCTTCTTCAGCAAATCAGTTAATGGTGCCATTACACTGCTGAAGTTCGGAACAAACTTCCGATAGAATCTGCTGAGTCCTAAGAATCGAAGCACCTCTTTCTTCGATGTGGACATGGAAATTCCTGGATAGCCTCATCATTGCATTTCGTGGGGTCAACCTTCCATGACCAATGTTATGTCCCAAGAATGTCACCTCAGCTTTCACGAATTCAGTTTTGTTTAAGTTTATCATCAGTTTTGCTTCTCATAGTCATTCAAAGAGCTCTGCTAATTGTACCATGTGATCTTTCCAGGACTTACTGAAGATCACTACATCATCCAAATAGACTGCAAGGTTTGTTAACCCAGCCACAACTCTGTACACGAGTCTTTGGAATGGGTTGGGTGTGTTCTTCATTCAAAGGGCATCACTTTAAACTGATATAGCCCTTTTGGAGTTACAAATACAGAAATTTATTTCGCCAACTCTGATAATGGTACCTGCCAGTAACCACGCAGTAAGTCCAACTTGATGTAAATGGCTTGTCTGACTTTCTCAATACAGTCCTCCAATCTAGGAATTGGGTATGATTCCAATTTTGTAACTGCGTTGACTTTCTGACAATCCACGCAGAATCATTGAGACGCGTCTGGTTTGGGAACTAAGATGATTGGCAAACTCCACTCACTTTGGCTTGGGTCGATGGTGTCCTCATCGAGCATGGCCTCCACTTTCTTCTGGACCTGTCTGGTTTTGAAAGGATTAAACTGATAGGGTTTTGTTTTATTGGAGCAGTATTTCATACGTCTACTTCATGTACAGTAGCATTAGTCCTCCCCATCTGATTCTTACATACATCCTTATACTGCAGTAACAAATCTTTCAACTGCGTTTTATGCTCCTGAGACAGATACTTACTAACCTATCCCACTCCTCAAGGACTTTTTCATTTTTAAATCTATTTTGAGGCACATCAAAATCCACATCATCTGGATTTGATTCCTTACTCTGCAAGGCTGTAACTAACACCTGTTTCTCTAGTTCTTTCTCTCCAGTATAATACGGGTTCAACATGTTCACATGATATACCCAATACTTTTTTTTCTATCTGGCATCTTTACTAGATAGTTCACCTGATTCAACGTTTTCCCAATTTGATAGGGACCACTAAACCTGGCTTTGAAGGGATCTCCTATCACTGGTAACAGTAGTAACACATCATCCCCTCGGCAAAACATCAGAGTCTCCGTGCTTTTATCTGCTACCTGCTTCATTCTATACTCTGCCCGTGCTATTTAGCTAACTAACCTACTCAATTTAGTCTCTCCCTCACCTCCGAAACCTAATTGAAGTGTGAAATCTCCGATTTTGGTCCTGTCAATTTTTCTTTAATTAATTTCAAAGGGCTTTCACTTCATGCCCAAATATTAACTCAAAGGGAGTAAACTGAGTAGATTCGTTTCGGTCATCTCTAATGGCAAACAGTACAAATGGGTTACCTTTTATCCCAATCGTTTGGGTAATCCTGACAGTATGTTCTCAACATAGTCTTCAAGGTCTGATGTCACCTTTCTAAAGCTCTCTGGGATTCAGGATGATACGCACTGGATTTAAAGTGCTGTATACCTAAACTAATCAAAACCTCCTTAAACAGCCTAGCAGTAAAATTTGACCCTTGGTCCTACTGAATCTCTGAATAGCCCATACCGTGTGAAAAAAGTTACTAACTCCTCCACTTACCCTTTTTGTCTTGATACTCTGTAATGGAATTGCCTCCAGAAATCTGGTAGATCCATTACTGCTTCCCACTTTTAGTTCTTGGAAGGGGGCCTCCACAGTCGATTATAACCTGTGTGAAAGGTTCATCAAATGTGGGAATTGACAACAAAAGTGCTGGTTTTATTACCGCCTGTGGCTTACCGACTCTTTGGCATGTATGACATGTACGGCAAAAGTTCTCACAACTTTCTGCATTCGAGGCCAATAACAATATTTTTGTACCTGAGCCTGAGTCTTTCATACCCTTAGATGACCTCCTACAGGTCGTTCTACCCATAACACCACCTGTCTATATGCTACTGGCAACCCAATCTGGTACACTTCGGCTCATTTCTCCTCTGTACTAACCTGCCGTGGTCTCCATTTCCATCTCAGGATTCTATCTTTTAGATAATAACCCTCTGACGTATTCTCTGCCTCCTTTTTGGAGTACGCATCCACATATATATATTTTATTGTTTTGTCTTGCTGTTGCAAGTCCCTTAACCTTTCAGGACTAAACACTTCTGCCTGTTCAGGTTTTTTCCTGCACAATCCGGTTTCCTCCCACAGTCCAAAACAAATGTGCAGGTCAGGTGAATTGGCCATGCTAAATTGTCCGTAGTGTTTGGGGTATTAGTCAGAGGGAAAGGACTTGTTGGACCGAAGGGCTTGTTTCCACACTGTAGGGAATCTAATCTAAAAAAAATTACTTCAAACAAGATGTCCGCTAACTGAACCTCACTCCTTCATCTTTCTCGTTACTTTTTGCTTCGTGCTGTGACTTATGATGGTGCGATCTGGTTATTTCATAGTCTGGGAAAATACCAGGATATTTCTGTTTTAACTCTTCAGTTTCTTGGTCTTCCTTGGGCTTCTCCATAACAAGAGGTGTCACTCTCACCTTGGATCCTGTCAATTCATTCCCAAGAACAAACTGAATTCCTGGAACTGACACTCTGTCAATCACTCCCACTGTTAGTTCCCCAGTTTTGAGTTGGCACTCCAGCCTGATCTTACATAGGGGAATGCTAAATTTCTGTCCATCTGTTCCACAGATTACCACACTCTTGGATAACGGATCAGAAAGAGTGCATAATTGCTCATTCCTTACTCTTAGCAACTGGTTAGATCCTGTGTCTCTCAAGATTATAACTACTTGTCGTTCTCTCCCTGTTCTTTCTGAATGAACCTTACCCACAGAGGTAATTTTTTTGACAAGATCAGGAACTAACTCCATACCAAGCCCCTGCCTAGGCTGTGCACTCTCCTCCAGCTGCTTAGCTCTTCTTGGAGTCTACTATCTTCACTAATGCCACTGGCTTAGCTTCTTTGACCACATCTTTTCCCACAATGCCTTTCTTTAATGACCAGCACTGTGACTTTGTGTCTGACCTTCTGGCAGTGAACACACTTTTTCCCAGTCCCCTTCTGAAACCACCAGCACTGTAATTTTCTGTGTCCCACTCCACCACAGTGAAAACACCTGAGGCTTTTCACCTCCTTTCCACCTTTCTTGGGCTTCTTTCTTATCCTGTGGTAAATTCTTACAGTGCTCTCTACTCTTGGTTTCACAGTGTAGGATCTCCCCTTCTCCCAACTTCTATCCCTCACAGGACAAAATTCTGGCCACAAGCTTGTCTTACACACCAACATGTATTCCTCTGCTAATTCTGCTGCCCTTCTCATTTCTTCAACTTTCTGTTCCTCCATATTAATTCCTATCATCTCTGGAAGGAAGTTTTTAAACTCCTCCAGCAGAATAATCTCTCTTAGAGCCACAAAGGGCTTATCTATCTTTAAAGCACACACCCATCTATCAAAATGTCTTATGTTTAATTCTTTTGAACTCAACATAAGTCTGACCTGGTTCCTTTTTTATGTTTCTGAACCGCTGTCTATATGCTTCTAGTACCAATTCATAAGCACTTAAAATAGCCTGTTTGACTACTTCATAATCTCTTGACCCCCTCATCTGACAGTACGGCAAATAGCTCACTAGCTCTGCCTACTAGTTTAGTCTGAACTAGCATTGCCCATAAATTCTCGAACCACTCCATCTGCCTCGTCAATTTTTCAAATGAAATAAAGAAGGCTTCAAGTCTTTCTCATCAAAATTTGGCAGAGTTTTGATATATTTGTAGATATCACTACTGTCTCTTTTAATGTCCATCCTGTTAACTTGACTTTGCTGACTAAGTCGTTACTTCTCAAGTTCAAATTCTCTCTTTTTTAGATTAGATTAGATTACTTACAGTGTGGAAACAGGCCCTTCGGCCCAACAAGTCCACACCGACCTGCCGAAGCGCAACCACCCATACTCCTACATTTACCCCTCACCTAACACTACGGGCAATTTAGCATGGTCAATTCACCCGACCTGCACATCTTTGGACTGTGGGAGGAAACCGGAGCACCCGGAGGAAACCCACGCAGACACAGGGAGAACGTGCAAACTCCACACGGTCAGTCGCCTGAGGCAGGAATTGAACCTGGATCTCTGGCGCTGTGAGGCAGCAGTGCTAACCACTGTGTGTGTTTCTCTCTCTCTTTTTTCTCTCTCTCGTTCTCTCTCCCCTTAGCTAAGAATCTTCTCTCCCTCTCTCTTTCCCCCTCCACCGACTTTTTCCTCTCTCTCACTTTGTTTATCTTCTAACTCCATTCTCCTCAACTGTAATTTGTTTTTCTACCTCTACTGCACTTCTCTGTTTCTCTGACACACCTAAGTGTTTGAGTAACTCCCTTACAATTTCAGCTTTACTTTTGTCCTTGCTTAAACCCAAATCTAACTTCTTTATTAACTCTAAAAGTTTGGCCTTTTTTCTTTCCTTTGAAACTTTTTTGGCAAATTTGAGAATCATTTTCAAATCCCAGAATCTCTTTAGCAATTTTAAGAGCCATTTCTCTCACTTTTAATTTAATCAACCACAAGTCACCAAAATTAAACTAATTGCCTCACCTACGTTTTATTTAAAGATCTGGGACACTAACCTGCAAGTGTTTAAATCTGCTCGGATATTTTGTACCCACAAATCTGTTCAAATCTATCTAAACCAGTTCATATCTCAGATGAAAGCCCCCAAATTGTTATGACACGAGGTAAACCCTCCCTACTAATTTTAAACCAGCAGCATAGAAAAAATTTACCCCGTGCTGCAGTCTGTTCAAATTCGAGAGGCCAAGACCTATCCCAAAGGTCACTATTTAAAGTAAAAATTAACAACTTTATATTTTTGTAAAGTCTAACAGAGAATAATTAACTAACAACTATTTATAATTCCATTCTCTAACCTATCTTTTACTTTCCCTTCTATAATACTAGTCCGATAAAACTCCCTAATTAAGATTTACTAAAAAATTCAAATTTCAAAATCAGCCAGCTGTCAAATCTTCTCTTTGTATCTTCATCTACCTTTTTTTTTTCTTCTGGGGTTTCTGTTTCAAAGGTCATTGATATGTGGTCCAGGAGCTGGCCAGTACTTACACAGCAAAAAGATTTGCAAACTCTGAATGAAGCCGTGTGCATTGGAGCTGGTCTTTGCTATGGAGGGCAGATAGTCTGACAGAACTACCAGTGCATCTTGTATCACAATGTACATCAGCACACTCTTAGATTAGATTACTTAGTGTGGAAACAGGCCCTTTGGCCCAACAAGTCCACACTGACCCACCAAAGCGCAACCCACCCAGACCCATTCCCCTACATTTACCCCTTCACCTAACACTACGGGCAATTTAGCATGGCCAATTCACCTCACCTGCACATTTTTGGACTGTGGGAGGAAACCCACGCAAACTCCACACAGTTGCCTGAGGTGGGAATTGAACCCAGGTCTCTGGTGCTGTGAGGCAGCAGTGCTAACCACTGTGCCACCGTGCCGCTCCTCTGAGTGAAGTCCTCATCAGCATTCTCTGCAGTAAAATTTATTGGTGACATTGCCCACTGAGGCACACCAGTGATCCTTTTCGCTGGCATAGCTGTTGGCCGATTATTCCTGATAACATGTACTCACCCTATCTCTTCACAGCCTCAAACACTTGCAACATCCCACTATCTGTGCTGACACCCAGGATGTAAGATCCACATTATTGTGAAGTTTCTACTGCTCCTTCTCCCATCTGTGCCAAAGCTGCCAGGCAACTGGGCTAACAGGTCCAAAATAAGGGGTTGCCCATTGAAGGCAGAAATGATGAAAAATTTTGAGAATTGTGCATTTTTGGAATTACTTCCCTCAAAAGGCAGTGAATGAATATTATTTTCCATATCTCTGCCTTAAAAATACTTAGGTTCTTCATTACCAAGGGATGAAAGATTATCGGGGATTGAAAAATGATAGTGTTCAGGAATGTGATTTTTAAATTAGATCAGGCTCAAAGGACTGAGTGCCTTCTTCTGATTTCTTGTAGGTATGTTCATAGCTCTTCTCCAGATGAAAGCATTCAAGCAGATGGAGTATGTTGGGAAGAGGAAAGAGTTGGTAGAGAGAAAAGCAGGAAGTCTGTTGTACCTCTGTTTAGTTCACGCTTCTCTTGAAGCCACATTTTAGAAAGAAGTGACGATAGTCCCCACCTAGCATCCTGAACAACTTTTAAGATGCCTCTGGCTGCAGGCTGTTATTCCTGACCCAGGATCCCCAATAATGTCTTCACAAGGGACTTTGTGATGTAGTCTTGCAGCCCTCTCCTCATCACCTTTTAATTTGCTGGGTCTCCCTGATGTTAATAAAAAAAGGGATTGTCAGTGATTGTTTGGGGATATAGCTGTGATAGCTCTACAGCGGGAGGTGTGCTGGAACAGCAAGAAATGGGAGTTTTTTGAGGTGTAGAATGTGAATGTTAGAGATAGGACCTGGTGTTGGGTAAGTGATAGTTAGGAGACATTAAATCAGGTGAGAGGCTATTTGTGTATTGGACATGACATGTATTGTGGGGATGCATTTGCTCCTATTGACATGAGACTTGCACGTTTTCCTGTACTGCTACCAATCCTTCATACCTGATTCTAACAGGTGTGATTCTGATAGCATTCTCTCATTTCCTTGTTTCTGGTGGACTGGAAATGTAAGTGGTGATGAGAAGGGAAACTAATTGGTCAACAGGACCTCCAGGAGAAGCTTGTTTCCCTGGGAACTCATTTAAACTACTCTCTGTCATCTGTCCAGTTGATTAACTGGCAGACATCACTTCAGCAGCACAGTCACCATGAATAATCCAGAAAAAGGGCATCAGCTCCATTGGTCTCATACACTGCTGTTACTTCATTACATAAAAAAATCAGTGGGTTACTGCTTCAGAGGTTCCCCACCACCAAGATTAAACTGAAAAGCCTCTGACTGGCAGGTTTATCTCTCTCTCTCTTTTTATATATAGTAGTTGAGATTAAATTAGATTCCCTACATTATGGAAGCAGGCCTTTTGGCTCAACAACGACTCTCCGAAGACTAACCCACCCAGACCATTCCCCTATTTTTACCCCTGACTAATAACCTACACTATGGGCAATTTAGCATGGCCAATTCACCTGACCTGCACATCTTTTGACTATGGGAGGAAACCGGAGCACCCGAAGGAAATCCATGCAGACGTGGGGAGAATGTTCAAACACCACACAGACAGTGAGCCGAGGCTGGAATCGAACCAGTGTCCCTGGCATTGGGAGGTGACAGCGCTAACCACTGAGCCACCATGCTGCCCCCTGTCTATAGCACTACCTGAGAAGAACTGGAAGTTTGTGGCC
This sequence comes from Chiloscyllium plagiosum, assembly GCF_037043375.1. Taxonomy (NCBI): domain Eukaryota; kingdom Metazoa; phylum Chordata; class Chondrichthyes; order Orectolobiformes; family Hemiscylliidae; genus Chiloscyllium; species Chiloscyllium plagiosum. The sequence continues at coordinate 44,124,930 of NW_028270150.1, forward strand.
AGTGCCTTTGCAATTTGTACCTTCAGCAACATAGAATGAATCTCATCCTGACCTGATTACTTATCCACTACCAGTGCTGCCAGCCTTTCTGGTGCCTCTTCTATCTATTTTTAACTCATCCATTATCCTGACAACCTCCCTGTAGCTTTGGCATCTTATCATCTTTTGGATAGTGTTTCAAATTATGGAGTAAGAGTGCAACAGATAGGAAACAAATAATACACAGTAAGAAAATGTATTCATAGATGGCACTTATTTATAATTTTTTGCTTGAAATTTATGTTTGGTCACAATTGGAACGTATCCAACACAAAAGGTTTCCAATATAATCTTGATTTTTGTTGCAGTGCAGATGCAATTAGGAAATAAGATATACAATGGAAAAGTAATATCTCATTTAATAAATCATAAGTACCTTCATTACTTAGCAATGTATCTCTAAGCACAGTTCATTGAAATGCTTTGCCATTGCACTGCGGCAGTATATGGAATTTAGGTAGGTGTAGATCATGCAGTTCTTTGCTCTTTGGTGCTGCCTTGAAGCCCTGAGAAGGACAAGCCAAACTAAACTGAATGTACAAAGGTATAAAAGATAAGTGTTAATGCTGTCTTAACACACAAAACAGAGGTACAGGCTGTATCCACTTCCTCCTCATATCCATTTGGCTTGTTATCATAACTGCTGCATTCCTACCTTCCTTCACTATCATTCACATAACCTCTCATTCTCCATTCACAATATCATTACTTGCCTCAACAGAAGGTTGAGGGAAGTAGAAAGAGGTCCTCTCACTTTCATTTATTTATATTTTTGAGAAGTCAGTAGGCATTGTTCAAGTGCCCTTGAGAAGATGGTGTTCAATCATTATCTTGATCCTGTGTAGTCCATGTGGTGGATTGGCTACACCACAAGGTTTGGATCCAATGATTGTGAAAATATGACAATATCGAACCAAGTCAGGGTGGTGTGAGACTTGGAGGGAACATGCAGGTGATGGTGCACCCATGTATCTGCTGTTCTAGGTGGTAGAGCTCATGGGTTTGTAGAGTCCTGTTGGAGAAGCCTTGGTGAGTTGCTATAACAGCTTGTAGATGGTACTTATTACTACCACTGTGCATTAATGGAGGAGGGAGTGAATGTTTAAGGTGATGGCTGGGGTAGCAACCATGCTATTTATTGTATTTTGTCAAGGGCAGTTATTCTCAACACAACTCTGGAATTTTGCTCATTTCTCAACATTTAGATGAAGGCTGAAATTAGGGCAGGAGTTGAATGACTCTGGCAGAAATCAGACTGAGTGTTAGTGAGCAAGTTATTACTGAGTCAGTGCCCCTTAATAACATTGTTCCTTGTTCCTTCTAGCCTTCTATCATTTTGCTTATGATCAAAAGGTAGAGTGATGGAATCTAATTGAACAGGTTTGATTTGTCAGGTTGAACATGAATGGGACATAGCTGGGTAATTTTCCACATTGTTGAGTAAATGCCAGTATTTGAGCTGTATTGGAGCAGCTGGCTTATGAGACAGCCAATTTCTGAACACAAGGTTTGGCATACTACAGTAGGGAGATTGTCAGGGCCTTTTCTGTACTTAATGCATTCTTCCACTCCCTTGCTATCTCCTTAACAAAGTGTTGTCTACTTTAGAGAAAATGTGGAAAGATATGTCTTATTTGCTTTTCCCTTCTTGTATCATTCTTTCTGTCTCATTTTCTTTTTTCTTTGTCTAATAGATATAATGACCCAAAACTTCCAATAGGAAGGTAGTTTCCTAAAAGTGTAGACATAAGTTGTGTGTCGGGACCGTCCAAGCATCCCAGTGATTACTGCTGAGCAGCAGCCCTGGAATTTGAAAGTTCCAAAGGATAATTACCCAGTGTCTGGAACATCAGCCTGGAGATATGAGATGATTTTGATGTACTTAGCTTAATAGTTACCCGGGAAACTTTAGAGGAATTAAAACACGATTTAACTCTTAGGGTTATTAAACTAACCCATGACTCACCACAGACTGACTCCTCCCCCAGAGACACCCAACACCTTGTCCAGATTTAACACCCACGTTTCCACCCCTCCACAAAATCTCCCCAAAATACACTCCAATGCACCACTCCCCTCTGACATCACCCCCTATATCCATGCCCCAAACCCATCCTGATCAAATTCCCTCTCCTGACAGTCCCTGATCAGATCCCTACTTGCCTCTGACCCCAACCCCCCCTCAGCCAATATCCTGCCCTAACACCCAACCTTTACAGTGTCCCACCTGATCTGACTCTAAACCTACCAACATTTATCCCAGTGCCCCTCGAACTCAACCGGACGTCTCTGATCCAAATGAAGCATTTGTTCACTCGACCCATCTGCGACTCTGCCACCTTACCCCTATCAAAGTTTGCTATAGGCGGGGAGGAGGGGTGGGGGAGGAAGTGGTAATGTCACTGGTCGAGTAATCCGTAGGCCCAGACTAATTCTTTCGGGACACAGGTTCAAGTCCTACGAAAGAACTGGTGAAATATAAATTCAATTAATGCATATGGATTAAAACTCTCATCTTTTCAATGATGCTTTGAACCCTACTATCAACTGTCATAAAACCATCTGGTTCACTGTATCTTGTAGGGAATGGAATTTTCATCCTTGATCTGGCCTACATGTGACTTCAGATCCCCAACAACGTGGTTTACTCTTAACTACCCTCTGAAATAATGCAGCAAGCCACTCAGTTCAAGGGCAATTAGGTTTGGGCAATAAATGCTGGCCTAGCCAGTGATGCCTACATCCAATGAACAAAATAAAAGGCCTAGAAAACGAGGCTAGATAGGTTAAAAAGCAGAACCTCAAAGATAGTAATCTCTGGTTTATTTCCAGTGCCATGTTCTAATGAGAGAAGGAATAAAAAGAGGGCAGATAGATCAGTGGCTGAAGAGAGAATGCAATGTGCGAGGATTCAGATTTTTGGATCATTAGGATCTCTTCTGGGGCAGAAAAGACTGTTTAAGGGGGACAGGTTTCACCTAAACTGGAAAGGGACCAATATCGATCCTGGTGGGGAGATTTGATCATTCTATTTTGGCAGCCTTTAAACTAGTAGAGAGGAGGGCATGGGGGTTCCTAAGTATAACTAAAAATAGAAAGACAGACAAGGATAGTTCTGAATCAGGAAAGAGCAAATTAATTAGAAAAAAAAACAGATGAGCCAGTCTGAGAACAAGTTAACTTTGAAGAATTAAACTGCATTTGTTTCAATGCAAGGGGTCCTACAGGTCAGGCTGATGAACTCGGCATGGATGGGAATATAGGATTGGGACGACATTGCTATTCCAGAAACATGGCTGAGGGAAGGACAGGACTAGCGATCAATGTTCTGGGGTTTAGGTGCTATAGGAAGGATAAAAAGGAGGCAAGAAAGGAGGGGATATGGTACTTTTGATTAAGGAAAATATTACTGCTGTACTTAAGATATTTCTGAGGGATCATCCCATGTAATTATGTGTAGAAAATAGAAATAAGAAAGGGATGATCACCATTGAGTATAGGAGTTGAGAAGTCATGCTCTGATTGTACAGATGGTCGGTGAGGGCTCTTCTGGACTAGTGTGTACAGTTCTGTTATAGGAAGGATATTATTAAATTGGTGAAGGTTCAAAAAAATTTACCAGACATGGAGGATTGCCAGGAATGGAGGATTTGAGGTATGAAAATTGACTGGATGGATGGGACTTATTTCACTGGAGTGTAAGAGTTTGAGGGGTTACTATACAGAGCTTTTTAAAATCATGAGGAGCATAGATAAAGTGAAAAGCCAGGGTCTTATCCCTAGGGCGGAGGAGTTCAAAACTAGGGTGTATATTTTTAAGGTAGGGGAGAAAGTTTTGAAAAGGACATTAAGGGCAACTTTTCTTTTTACAAAGTGTGGTTTGTGTGTGGAATGAACTGCCAGGTGAAGTGATGGATGCAGATACAGTGACAACATTTAAAAGACATTTGGATAAGTACATGATGGGAAAGGATTGGAGGGTTATGAGCCAAGCACAGGCAGGTGGGACTAGTTTAGGGAACATGATCGACATGGACTAGTTGGACTGAACTGTCTGTTTCCATGATGTCTGACACTCTGATTCTATCAAGTAAAATGGCATTAAATCTTTAAGATAAGTTTTAAAATTATTACTCACAATTCAAGAATAAATGTCTAATTAAATGTTTAAAATATGCTAATAAAATAAGAAGCTATTTAATACCTACAGAAGTCACTTACCATTTCCCTGTTAATCTCCATATGGTTTGCTGCTGCCCATAAAGACATCTCCAGCTCTTCTGACATCATAGTTGAGAGAGCTTTGCCTTCATTGCTCTGCATTGTGTGTTAGTTGGGTTGTAATGGAGGTGTGTAGGAATGCCAGACTCAAATCTTGCTGCAAATAGCATGAAAAAGACAGTGGGTGTTTTTTGATACGATTGCTGTTGGACAGATCTGCTCTAATGTTAATTGGAAGTTCTGGGCCAACATAGTTATTTGCTCCGCAATGTCATCTTTGCCAACTTGCCTCTTCCATTTAGGAATGTGAGGAAGGTACCCCTGTTGTTCCCTGAAACGACACAGAGGCAAAGTGACAACAAGATGATTCCGTTGTTTTGCTTAAGGACTTTAGTGAGTCTTGTTGCTAGAAATTACAGAGGTCTACAGCAACATACCCGAAAAAAATGGAGCTCCCTCATGCTGCTTCTCTGACAAACACAGGAAACTTACTCCTGGCCTGGTTTCCCATACACGCTGAAAGGAACTGGGAATATTGAGGCCTTGGATGAAAAATTGGAATTTTCCTTTCCAATAGAGCTCCATGCAAATGTGCCATTGGTGGGAAGTCATTCTGTTAGTGACTCTGATAACAGAACCTGCGATGCCAGGGTCAACATTGACAAGCCAAAGGGAGTTTTTATTTCATGTTGTCCAGTAAAGATAACGTCACTAAAGGACTATAGGGCTGCTCTCTCATGAGAGACCACTAGTGGTGGTTTAACCCAAGGGTCACCATACCTCAGACAAGGGGAAGAGGTTCAGAAGGAGTGTGTTTCATGGTAATCTCAGCAGGTATGAGGATTGAACCCACACTGTTGGTTTCACTCTATATCACAAACCAGCCATCCAGCCAACTGAGTTAATAGATCCTGCCTTAGCTGCTCCCCCACTTCGGTATGTCCTCTAGTTTTCTCATTGGGTAGATAAGGAGAGTTCAGGAACCATGTTGGAATACTGCTGAGGAATGGGAGTTGGAAACATTTTTTTAATTGTTAAGTCTTTTGGCAAGTTCAAATCTTGTTTTTTGAGTTAATGCTGTTTAGCAAAGGTGAATTGAGCATTATATTGACCAGTGTTATGAAAATATTTGAGATTTATTTGACCACTCTTGTAAAACTTGGTGCAAGACTGCTTGTATATCAACAGTGTAAGCAGCAAGTGATGGAGATAAGTAATCCCATAAGGTATGGATAGGATCTAAGCTTTACAATCCTCCCAAATCCAGTCATGAATGGTGGTGGACAGATTAACAATACGTTAGAGTTGCAACAGGATGAGGCTGAAGCATTTGCAACAATTGGATGATCCAACTCTGCCTCTTCCAGAGGTCCTCAGTATCACATGCCAGTCTTCAGTGAATTCAATTCACTCCACATCATATCGAGAAACAGCTGAAGGCACTGGGCTCTGCAAAAATGATAGCCCTGACAATATGCCAGCAACAGTACTGAAGATGTTCTCTAGAACTTGCTGCACCCCTACAGAAGTTCCACTGCAGTCACCACACTGCATCTCTAGTGATGCGAAAATTTGCCCAGGGATATTCAGTGCATAAAAATTAGGACAAATCTAATCCGTCAAATGCGACCATATCAGCCTACACTCAATCATCCACTATCATGGTTCTAAGGATTACCATTGAGTGGAAACTGAGGTGGACTACCCGTGTATATACCATGGCTACAAGAGCACTTCAGAGGCTTGGAATCTTGTAGCAAATAACTCGCCTCCTGAAGGCACAAGTCAGGAGTGCAATAGAATACTTTCCAATTGTCTGGGTGAGTGCACTATCCATGCCAATTTGCTAGGCACACTATCTAAAACCTTCAACATTCACTTCCTCAGCCATTTGTGCCTAGTCAGATGTATGATCGGTGTTTTACCATTGACAAGTCACACTGTAACAACTCAACAAATCTTCTTTGTCCTTTTACATGGCAGAAGTTGCAAGTTTGGAAGGTACTAAGGTAGCAGGTACATGGGAGTACCACCACCTGTAAGATCCCTTCCTAGCTACACACTGGAACTGTGTGACTTGGAACTATATGACCATTCCCATGTAAGTTATATTGCAAACAGTGGGGAAAGCTGTTTGTAGGCCAGCATCAGGCGATGCGTACAAAATGGGATTCTGCCAGCAACAGGTTGCTGATTGTGAGACAGTTTATAGCCTTAAAACTTGTCTTTTAACATTTATACTAAAATGTAATGCTGAATTATAGAACACATTTGCTGCACTAGAAAATAGACAGGCAGAAAGGCTCAGGAAAAGGGGGGATCTCAAGGAATTCAGAAGATAGGGACATCTGTGCTCGCCAAGTGATAACAACAGGATGCCCTAAGGTGATTTAAGAACATTTGCCTTAGCACCAGCGAATCTGTATAAACAGGACACTAAGTGATAATATTCACGGCCGTTCCCTTGTGAAATTAATGACCGTGTTTGATTCTGACCCTGAAACGAAACTCGGTAGTATCAAAAACCTTGTAATTAACGGTCAGATTCTGTCAATTATAATGGATTCTTATTACCCCTTGCAAGCGGGGCAGACACAAAGAGAAAAGCATTTTTGCTGTTACAAGAACTTGACTTGAGAGTTCAAAAGGATACTACAGAGAGCCAATAGAAAATTAACTCTTAGTGCTTATCTGCTATGGATTTAATTTAATTGCATGTTGGGACTTTATGATGATATTGAGTAGCCATTACTGGTTATTAAATACAAACTCTAAAAGGTAATATTAATGAAGCTTTAACTTACTTGCTGTTCTTGCAGACCACTCTACAGACCTTGCAGACTGCCCCACTGTCAATTCTAACGAATCAGATCTTGTATCTTATTTGAATTTGAATCACAACCCTGAAAAGAAAGCATGTTTAATTCAAAAACTAATGAGTCAGTTTAAATACAACCTTATGATAACATATCAGCATTAATGATTCAGTGCTTAAAAAGCAGGAGTCTGCTCCTACCTTTAGAAATTATTCTAAGCCTAACATTGAAGAGATTCTGGCACAATGTGTCAGGAAGCCATTTTATGATCAAAACTTTGCCCTCCTTGCTAAGAAGCCATTTTGTACAAGACCTGCCCAAGACGGGGGGGGGCCCCACTTACGCACAGATGGCTGGAGGTGGCAATGTGAGCCGTGGACCCCCAAAGACCAGTAATGTGCACCCAGACAGCAGGGAAACAGAGTCTGGTGGCACCCAGAAAGAAGAACAGGCCGGAGTGGAGGAGGTGGCAACCAGCGGAGAGACACAGCAGCTGATCGTAGCTCTCGCTGGGCAGATGGAAGCAATGGAGGAGAAGGTAATCGAGCAGACAGAGGAGTGGATACCTGTTAAAAACAGGAAGAGAAAATCCGGCCAGGCCCCCAAAGCCTCCCAGCAAAGGGGGAAAAGACAGCTGCACAAGGGAGGGATGGCCAGCTCTTCGGATGGGGAAGACGGGCACACAGAATGTCATCACCACCAGAAGAGACAGAGCGCCGTAGATAAAGAGGAGGGCATTTCCTCCCAACCAGGAAACAACGGACCCCCCGAAGTCCACCCTCCACCCAGTGAGAACCAGGGGGTACCCACTGCCCCACAACTACAGACAACTGAGAGCTGCGATCCTCTGACAGTCCCATTGTCAGACACAGAACTGGACGGTGCGGACCCTTGCCTTGGCTCACTGACTCCAGAGCAGGTAAATGACCACAGTGAGAGCCTGGATAGCTACCTCAGCCCAGCGAGGGTCCAGCAGTTCGTGTTCACCATGGGGATGCAGACAGCTTCCCCAGAGACAGGACAGTCAAATGGACAACGGTAACCCCATAAACTGGGATTAAAAAAGGTTCATTTGCTATAGTATAACAGGGCACCCACTCAGCAGGTGGGTTCTGCTGAAGCCACAGCTAAATAATAAGAGACTGGATGGTTAATAAAGGGAACTGTAAATAGGATAACTGTAAATTCGAGTAATTCAATCTGTTCTTTGTAATGTTGAGACATGCAATGTATATATCTATGAACAACATGACAAATTGTACAAGTACCAAAGATTTATTTCTATGAATAAAGTATATTTTGAAATATAAAAAAAATGTATCTGACGTGTGAGCTATGCAAGGTTATCTTACGAACTCTCCAACTAACTCCAACTGGTACCTCTTTCTGATAGGAGTTTCTCTCGCTAGCAGGTGCCTAAGTCGGCTGGGTAAGTTTTTCCTACCTGATGAATGGCTGAGGGCCTGTAGCAGTGTACACAGGTCAAGCGTACACAGACCTGTCAATCAACTTTTCTTCCTTACAAATTATTGTCTTTCACTGTTATCTGTCTAATTAAGAACATGCAATGTTTTTGTAAACTTTGTATAAAGGAAGCCACTTTGTATCAGTACATCGGAGTAGCCTGCTGGGGTACGTGAAGAGCTGGTACCCTACTCTCCTAGGTTATTAGAACCTAGTTAGTTTGGCTTATAGGTATCAGTGTTATGTTGTAACTGTGATGCTATTAGTAAATAAAGGGGATGACTAAAATTAAACTAATCTGTCTGTAGGAGTTTTTTTTATTCCAGACTTCCAAAGAGTACGATCTCTGGGACGAACCAAGAGGGAGGCTAGCAGGTCTGAGTCCATAAGGGATTCCCTGGGCCATCTCATATTTCTACTTTAACAATTGGTTTGTGGAGTTTTAGCCAACTGTGGCTGTCAAAGGCTATCATCCTGACAACGACGACCTGACTCCTGAGTAGCTGATGAATGTGAAGGATACTGGCAGAAGCTTTTGGACTGTTGGTGTATTTTCTCTCCAGTGAAATACCTAAAACCTGAAGAAAGTCACTTTATTTTCCCTCATCAGTTATTGTAAGCTGTGGTCTCTAAGCAGCGACTAAGAGACTTTGAGGTTAATGGACCAATCACCTGTGGTTCCTGCGAAGTAGTGAAAGAACCTGGAGAAAAGTGAAACCATGGACCAGAGCCATTGAACTGTTTCCCCAATTTGTTTCCTTCTGCCATCACACCAAGTATGTGTGTGGATGTTAGGCACTTTGATAAAATGTTTAATTATTGTAATGACTCAAGGAATAGCAGGGATGATTTGCAGTGTACTACCCCAGTGAGGCATAACAACAGTCTGACATCTTTACGTTCCTTTAATGTTTTGGGTATCCATCACAGAAGATATCTTCCCTTTAAACAAGCAATTTCCTCCATGTAATATCTTGCATTATTGGATATTTGTCATCCCTTCTCATTGGCTTCTATGAAGTTGTTTTTTTTTATTATTTGTTCATGGGATGTAGGCATCCCTGGCAACAGCACTTAATGCCCATCACTAAATGTCCAGAGGGCAGTTGAGAGTCAATCAAATTATTGTGGGTCTGGAGTTACACATCAGGCAAAATGAATATGGACAGCAGCTTTCTTTCCCTAAAGGTTACACTAGTGAACCAGATGGATTTTACAACAATCGACACTAGTTATATGATCACCATTAGGCTAGCTTTTTATTCCAGACCTTTTATTGAATTCAAATTTCATCTGCCATGCTAGGATTCAAACCTATGTTCCCAGAACTTTAGGATGGGATTCTAGATCACTCCATATCTTTAATCATTGACAGCAGATTTTTTTTATTCTCCATCTACCTGTAGCTTTGTGATGAATCAGATAAACATTTTACTTTGACTGATGTTGTTTGGATTTGGATTCTCTCATTCCCCTACTATGATTTGCATTATTGGTTAAACTAACATGTTTCATTCCACACTTCTGTGATTTCAGGATTGTTCTGACTTGGCATCATTTCTATCACAGTTGTTGAGGATTCTTTCTAGGAAGATAAAGAAGTCAAAAATTCTGCCTGAACTTGCTTCTTCCAAGTCAACTCAGATTCCAGTCTGATGTTAGATACTGTCATAGGTGTTCATGGAGCTGTGTTGCATTCTGATGTACCTCAATTATAGTTTTGTCAATTGGCTCAAGTGGGATAGGGCTGTTCAGTGACTATCTCATTTTTTGTTCTTCCTTACAAACCTGCTGGATCTTTTAGTCTGAGTGCTCCTCAGTGTCAATATCAGTGGAAAGCATTTGTGCCAATCCAGTATAATCACAATTATCTATCTTGTTGACAATATGAAACACGTGACTAATGTTGCCATCGTTAATCTCAATGGGTTCTGCCATGAGTCAATAGAGTCAATGAAATCTTCAACTTCATACAGTTTAATTCCTTCTACCATTTCAGAAAGATGTCTTCCAATTCAAATGGATTACTGACTGAGAAATACATGTAGGTTTTCTGTAATTTGGAGTTCCCTTTGTTGAAAAGTTGCTTGTAGTATACCTTTAATCTCAAATGCTATGTTTTCTGGACCATGTAGCTATACTGTTGCCAATTATAGACAATCATGGTTCACTATCTGATAATACACTAAGACTCTCCCTAGTGTCTAACTTGTAATTGGGCATATATGTGAACACTTTAAGTTTTCCTTCTGTTGTAGATTGTTCAAACTCATTAATCTAGGTGTAGGTAGCTATTTGATTTCTTCCATTTCTGACACAGGGACCCTTTCTGCACATTTTGTGCATGTGACCTATTGTGTGACAGATAAAATGATTTTTTTTATACTTGGGCATAATTGTTCCGAAGAAACTTCATTGTTCCATTATGCTGACAAGTCTTTTAATGTCTAGTGCTATCCTAATTACCGTACTAGATTCTCGGGTATCATTTGTGCTTTTGTACCTTAGTGTTGTTGGAAGTATCTGTTGATCTCTTCCAAGGTTGATCTGCTCCTCTTAGCTATGAATTATTTGTTTCCGGACTTCTGCTACATTCCATATCTGAATGACTTTAGTTAAGGTCAAATTGTCTCTGAACTGTAATAGATCATACAAATGCTCACCCACAATTCTGTCTCTTATGAATTCTAACTTGAAGTTAGAAATGGTTGCATTTCCCCACTAAATTGTAAAGATCACAATTAATGAAATCATTGGCTGATTCCATGAATACTGAACTCTTTTTTTTAAATAAATCTTGTTCTTTCAAGAATGTCTGGAGAGGTAAAATAATTGTCAAAGATTTTCATTACCTTTACCACTTGGAAAGCTATAACTATATTAGCTGTACTCCCAATTGTGTATAGAATGGAACTGTTTTGAGTTTATGACTTAGTATCTAATTTGGACGATATTATTTATAACAGAAATTGTTTTTTTCCAACAAATCTGATTCTGTGTTCTGTTGGACCATCTCTGAAATTAAATCTTGCTGACAATATTTCCAATGCCTTGTCTTCCCAATATGATTATATATTTATATATTTTACCTGCTTAAAATACTTTTATTTCACATCAACAGCAGTTCTGCTCTTTATGCTTGACTAGCACATTTTCCATATATTGCAGCCAAAAGGTGGACTCCTGCCCTACACAGATAAATTGAAGGATTTCCATTTTTGCAGCTTGTTTGTTTGTTAAAGCCCCAAACAGTGATCTTCATACAATTTTCTGCTTTAAGGATTTTGCTGATTTACTATTGCTCCTTGAGATTTAAATTTGATTTCTATTTTTTTTGTGTGGCTCTAATTAACGATCTCCCACCTTTTTTGAAGCCTAAGTTATCTCAAGCATTCTTTCTCTGTTAGAGCTGGTCTGCTTAGGCTTTCAATCTGTCTAACATTATTGCTTTAATCAATGACTTTGCCCACTTTTGCAAACTTGTATTAATATTTCTTTCATCTCAATCTCTCTCTATCTGTAGCTATCATTTACTCTTCCCTCCTCTCCCCACTCCTCTTTAATACATAACAATCTTTTCCTAGCTAAAGTCAGTTCCTTAAAAGGGACACTGGACCCAAAACGTTAACCCTACTTTCTCTCCACAGATGCTGCCAGAGTTGCTAAGATTTTCCAGCAATTTCTGATTTTATTTTTAATATTTCTTTTGTAGTTCTTTACTTCATTTCCTGTATTCATGCCTCATGGTGCCTGCTTGTTTTGACATCAACACTCGATGTGAGCTGTAAGTAAATTTTAAGTAAGTAATAATAAAGTACATCAGCCAGAATTACTATGCTATATGTGTGGAGCTGTATTTTACATATAAAAGTCACCAGTATTTGGAACTTGGGGGAGAGCCGTGGAGCTGCTCCCCTCATGCTTTTGAATCAACCAGTTTTGTCTTGGACTTGACTTTTGTATCTAAAGTTATCTGCTTAGCCTTTCAAGTTCATTCTCTATTTAAGTGCTAATGCTAGTAGGATGGGCATTTATTTGGGAATTTCATAGGAGAACATAGAAGCAGTTTTAAATCCTTTTATCATAGAGTCAAATTTAGTTTAATTGATCCAAGGAGCGTGACTACCTCTTGAAACAATGTCCTGGAACCTCTTCTCCCTTCTTGATGTGTTGCAGTATCAGCATTGCAGACTCCAGCTCATTAACTCTAAATCAACGCTCCTCCACTTGCTGCAAATGTGGTCATGTATTGCACTGGCATCCATCAGCCCCCACATATAGCAGCTGCAACACATCATGCCCACCTATCTCAATTCTATTGTGCACCCATCAGTGAACATCCCTACTTCTGACCTTATGATGGAGGGAAGGCATTTGTGAAGCAGATAAAGATGATTTGGGCCGAAGACAATAGCCTGAGGACATCTTCCAGAGCGGTCTTAGGGCTGAGAAGACTGACCTCCAACAAAGATAACCATCTTGCTTTGTGCCAGGTATGACTCCAACAGGTAGAGAGTTTGCCCCTAAATTCCATTGACTTGTTTTGCTAAGGCTCCTTGATGCCACACTCAATAAAATGCTACCTTGAAGTCAAGGCAGTCACTTTCAGCTCACCTCTGGAATTTAGTTCCTTTGTCCACGTTTAAACGCTCTATTAGATCAGGAGCTGAGTGGACCTGATGCAATCCAAACTGAGCAAGTGCTTTTTGATAGCACTGTCAATGACTTCATCGATAACTTTACTGATAATTGAAAACTGGCTGGTGGGGCAGTAATTGACCAGGTTAGACTTGTCTATTTAATTACGTGATATGCCTGGGAGGTTTTCCACAGCATTGGGTAGATACTGGTGTTGTAGTTGCAACAGCTTGGCTAGCAGTGTGGGAAGTTCTGGAGCATGTTTTCAATATTATTGTAGGAGGAAGTAAAGCACTCCACTACCTGTGGTGCCCATCTCTCATTAAAGAGGTTAAAGAATATTGATAGACACCATACTCCATCTCCAGGGACACCCAGGCCAGAACATAAACACAGGAGAAAGCAGTCGGCCAGAATGACCACCCTCCACAACCTGCTGCCTGGACCTATTAATGGCCAGCTGGCCCGGCCCAGGAGCAGATCCGCGAGGAGATTCTCTGACCTGTCCGCTGCCCTCTGCACTGGGTGCTCAATGACCAGGAGCATGGGACTGAAGTGCAACCAGAAACAGAAAAGATCCTTCAGGTAACTAAAAAGGAAGTGCAAATGCCCACATACAACATATACATGGTCCATGGACTCCACAGTGCCACAAAACAAACAGTTGGGTTGGGAGTCTGTGAACCACTGCAACTTGTGTGCAACACCCTCCACACCCGCATAGAGAGCCCTCCCCTGGGGATCTCCACCATCCGATTGAAAGTGGGCACACCAAGGCATGATAGGTGGTGGATGAATGAGGAGGAGTGGATGGTGTGCAGCAGCAGTCTGTACAAGGGTCATCTTTTTATTTCCCTAAAAGGACATTAAGAAAAATTATGGAGGTGGCTCAGGTTGTGGGGCACAGCCTCCCGGGGGAAATGCAGGATCCTGGGGCCAATGCACGGATGGGATTCCACTGCAAAATAAAAGAATTGGCTTAACTATAACAACTGGAATGTTTAACAAAATTATATATATTTAATGTATATGAAATACTTAATATATATTATATATAATAGATAGATAGATGTTGCTATTTTTTTCTCTTTCTACCAGTTAACAAACAGGCTATATAATTCAGCCAGTTCAGGAATCAGGTTCTCCTCTCCCACCCCCCAAAAAAGTAATACACCGACTGTAGCACCAGTCAGCACAGTCAGTGTCCTAAACTGAGGATACTCTAAATTTCCTGGTTATATATTTTTTTGTCTCTTTTACCCCCACACTGCCGCCTAACTGCAATAGTGCTTATATGTTTCCCCAGCATCCATGTTGTGTGTGTGCAGGTGTGAGACACAATGAGAGGCAACTTTCAAATCTTTATTCAAATCTTTATTCAATTCTCACCACCAGGAAGGAAGGAAACACCCAAGTGGCCAGTGACAAGCAGCACCCTTCTCAGAGGGCAATGCTGCATGATCAAATAGTGAAGGAGAGGGCCGGGATTAAATCAAAATGGTTGAAGGGGGAAATAATAGACTCCACTCCCTGCAGTGCCCACCTTTCCCTGAAAATCTCCAGGGTGTTGGTGGACACTGCATGCTCCTTCTCCAGGGACACCCGGGCTCTGACATAACCGCGGAAGAGGAGCAGGCAGTCGGCCATAACGACCCCCTCCACAGCCTACTGCCTGGACCTGTTTATAGCCAGTTTGGCCAGGCCAAGGGGATGTTGCTATATTGAACAGTTAATTAGTAGTAGTTTATATATATTTTGTTAAGCATTTCAATTGTTACAGTTAAACTAATTATTTTTACTTTGACAATTTTAACTGTAGTGTAAAAAATAGTATGTTTTGTTTAAAGTCAAGTAGTCTGACCAATCAAATTGCATCTGGAAGGGAATGTCTTGCACTCACCTTTTGGAAATATGAAAAAATTATGGTCTAGGCTAGCTTCTTAATATATTTTGAGAGTTTGGTCTGGTCCATAATAGAATCAACTTAGCTGAAGACTGGCATTTGTCAAGCTGGGGGAACTACAGGAAGATGCCAAAATTGATCGTTCACTCAGTAATTCTGGCTCTCAAGATTGTTGTGAATGTTTCAGCATTGTCTTCTGCACTAATGTGCTGGGCTCCCAATCATTAAAGATGAAGATACAGAGGAACCTCGATTATCTGAATATCAATTATCCGAATATTGGATTATCCGAAGGAGATCTTGAGGTCCTGATAGAAGCATTACATCATTGCACCTTTTGTTTACAAAAGGCTTACTGAAATGCTGCCGAGAAGAGTATTGGACATCATTGGGAATCCAGGCACCGTCTCCAAATGACTGACTGCCTGTCCCCTCTCTTTCTCTCTCTGCCCCCAACACCTTCCCTGGTGTTCTGTACCCTGAACCCTCCTTCCCCAGATAATCTCTCTAACATTGTCCTGTACAGGGCAAAGGTGGAACTTGACAAAACGTTGCAATAAAAAGTTGTGTGTGTGTGGCTGTGAGTGTGTGTGCGCACCTCTTGGAGACTCACCCCCCCCCCTCCAAAAAGGAAGCAGCAGTCTTACTGTTGAGGTCCAGTCTGGCTGCCCTAGGGGGTAGGGGGGGACAGTGGAGCCGGCCAGATGAGTTGGACGGGGCAGTGGTGCAGACAGGGGGACAGAATGGATGGGTGCAGGGTTGGATGGGCGGACGGGGGAGGCAGCACAGACGGGAGCAGGGATGGGGGCAGATGCAGATGGGGCAGCATGGGTGGATGGGTTTGGGGGCAGACGGGTTTATGGGTGCACACAGGGGAGGCAGAGGTGGGGGTGCTGGGGCGGTCGGGGGTGGGGGCAAATTGGGGCCTGGGTTTGATGTGTGCACGGGGGCAGAGGTGGGACGCATGGGGTGTTGCTGCCTAGTCTCCTGAATGGGGAGCGGGCTTAGCAAGTGCTCGCTTTGTCAATCCTATTGAACTGTTTTGGAGGTGGAGGGGTTGGCAGGAAGGCTTCAGCAGTGTTGCAGGTCCCTCACACACAAGCGTGTGTCTGCCCAGAAACAAACCCTGAGACAGGGAGGGAGCAAGGAAAAAGGAAATTTCAGAAATTCCGAGCCCCAGAGGAGAGGCATTGAATCAATTAACTGAACAATCAATTATCCATATGAAATAGTGCCCGCCCATTTTGTTCAGATAGTCAAGGTTCCTCTGTATTTGTGGAGCTTCTCCTCCAGTGAATTGTTTAATTGTCCACGATTCACAACTATAAACAAGATTGCAGAGCTGAGATGTGATCTATCTTTGGAGAATCACTTAGCCCTATCACTTGATGCATCTTCTGTTTGGCATGCAAGTAATCTTGTTTTGCAGCTTTACCAGGTTGACACTCATTTTCATGCATACTTTGTGCTGCTCCTGGAATGCCCTCCTGAATTATCCAGGACTGATTTCCTGGGCTCTATGGTAATGATGGAGTGAGAGATGCCAGACAATGATGTATTGGAGTACAATTCTCCTGCTAATGACCACGGATGCCCAATGTAGCTCTATTCAAAATCTTTCATATTTAGCACGGTGGGAGTGTCACAATGGAGGATATCCTCAGAGTGAAGATGGGACTTTGTCCCCAAAAGAACTGCAGTGGTATTTCCTACTACCAGATGAATTTGTTGCAGACAGATTGGTGAAGGTTAGGTCAAGTATCTTTTCCTTTTATTGGTTCCCTCATCACCTACAGAGCCAGTCAAACAGATCTGTCTCTTAGGACTTGACAAGCCCAGTCAGAAGTGGTGCGGCTAGGCCTGGTGATGGACATTTATGTCCTCTAGCCAGAGTACAGTTTGCAGCCCTTGTGACCCTGGAGGAGCATCCTAATTCATCAACCAAGGGTGGGGAGAAGGCAGAAGGATGCTGTCATCCTTGATATTCTCAGTAATTATTGGATGCAGCCTATGTTGATGAGATATTTCTTCAAGAGGCACTGGCATCCTTAGCCCTTGCCAACTCCCTTCTGTTGTTTGCCCCCCAAATGCTGATCTGCACGAGCAGGCTATGAAAGATCACAGACCTGAAAAGTTAACTCTGTCTCCACAGATGCTGCAAGACTTGATGAGTATTTCTAGCATGCTTTTATTACATCATGCATGAATAACAATGAAATAACCAAGAACAAGTTGAAAGATTCCTCAGAATCTTGCTTGATTAAGCATGTTCAATCAATTCAGAACAGCAGTTAATAAAACCAACAGAATTCAGAATTATACTATATAGCTAAAATACAGAATACAAGAAATCATGATCAAGTTATGCAGTGTGTTGGCTAGTTTCAACCTTGAGGAATGTGTCCTGTTCTAGTTGCTGAGAAACAAGGGAATCAGTCAAGCAACAGAAGCAGTACAGTAAATAACTATGAGGCTGATCTATGGTGTCAGATCCGAGATATTGTGAAGACAAGAAATACTGGCTTTCTTAGCCTGTAATAAAGCATCTAAGATATGATTTTATCAAGTATGAAGAGATAAGTAATTTGGAAATAATTAATGATATATAGCATGTAAGAATAAGACAGAGTCAAACTCGTGAAAGATAACTTTAGGACGCAGAGAGTGAACATAAAATTGAATTCTACAGGTTCAAATGCAGAAATTACAAAGAAATATCTAGATGTAACAATGCAGTAAGGATAAGGTAGCTCTGGATGGAAGAACAACTATTCACATCTTTATGTGATCTTGTGATTACATAAGACAGACCCCAATTTGCTGGCATCTACTTCACAGTCGGTTTGAGGTAATTAACAAAAGACTTTATTTATAGAGTGGCGATAACATGATAAATCGTTTTAAGATACTTCACAAGAGCATTTTAAAACAAAACATGAGACCAAGCAACAGTTAGGTGGCATCCAGTTAGTTCCTTTCTGTACATGCCACTGGGAATAGTAGCAGCTATAGTAATGCATTATGCAGAATCAATAAGGAACAACAGGCCAATGATGAGTGAAGGCACGTTGGGGTTAATGGAGCTGGGGTAGCAGGGTTTTGGAAACAAGGGGACCCTTGATCATGCACGGAGTGCTTAATAAAGAGGCATTTCACACAGAATGATTGGTTTGCTGGGTAACTTTGGGAAGTGTGGAAAAATCTAGTGACTCTCATCTAATCTGAGATGCCAAGGAACTGCAGTGCTAACTGGTGTCAACTGGTTCATTAGTGAAACTAATTGACATTCCATTTTCAGGCTCATCTGCCACCCAACTTATTTATGGGTGGTTTTGCTACCAGGAAACTGATGCATGACCTCACTTGATTAAATAGGCTCAACTTGATTAATTTTTGCTCAATAGGTCAGATGACCAAAAGGGTGGTCAAAGAAATAAGTTTTAAGGAATGTCTTAGTGAGGTGGAGAGATTTATGAAGGGAATTCCAGAATTTAAGGTCTGGGCAACTGAACATATGGTATAATACAGTGATTGAACTGAGGATAGTCAAAGGGTTGTGGGGAAAATGTAAACAACAGAAAGTGAAGTGTGAAGGTATAATGATAATGAGTATTTAAATATAAAGATACTGCTTAACAGGGAGCCCATATAGGAAGCATATGCATGGTAGGTGGAAGAGACTTGCTCTGGGTTAACACTTATACATTTTTGAATAACATTAACTTTACAGAGGATAGAATCTGAAATATCAGCCAGGGTGTATTACAGTGGTCAATTTGGATAAATAAAGGTACGAATAGGAGTTTTAACGGAAGAGGAGTTGAGACAAGGCAAAGTTGGGCAGCATTACAGAGGTGAAAATAGGTGGTCTTCTGTGTTTGTTACACCTCATCTAACAAGTGCACAACAATGCTAGTTAAACATTTAGCTTTATTTTTTGTTCACATTCAGTATAATTATCAGAAACTTATGTCTACTTAATTAAGTATTGCGCATTAGTGATAAAGTGCATGTGAGAAAAAAGAAATTATTATAGTCACTTCTCAGATTCTTCCTTTTTTCTTAAATATTCACGGTAGTGAACAACATTGTCACAGTATATATCTGAAAGAAAAGAACAGTTTCAATAACATTTTAAAATGCTCAAACAACACTTGCATTAATAAACTCAGCTGCAAATATGTAGCAATGATATCTAATATTTAAAACTTTTTTTAAAAAATTATGCTTTCCTTTAAAATCAGTTGAAAACTGTGTTCCTTTTTATTAGGAGTTATGAAATTGTAAATCTAAATTGAAAGCTCAAATAACACCATAAATGTTTTTTTGTAGGATTATGGAACTCCCTCTTGAATTTTGGTGTTATTGAAAAAACAAGGCATGTGATTGAAGCATTTTGTCTTGCTTTCATCATGATAAGCGCAAGAACATCAACTTTCAAATGAACAACAATTTATACTGCATGAAAAAACAATAGTGATAGTTTGACAAGTCAACTCTGGTTGAGGTTTTTCATTGAAAAATGTGGCAAGAAAATAATGTGCCACACACTGGTTTAATTTTGAAAAAAAGACAATGCCTGGACATGTTCCTTTTTCCTGCAGAGGATAGGTTCTTGCTTATGAGTACATGTTTCTGAAACTTTATGAGCTTTTAGCCAATGATTAGATTAGATTAGATTACAATGTGGAAACAGGCCCTTCGGCCCAACAAGTCCACACCGACCCGCCGAAGCGAAACCCACCCATACCCCTACATTTACCCCTTACCTAACACTACGGGCAATTTAGTATGGCCAATTCACCTAACCTGCACATCTTTGGACTGTGGGAGGAAACCGGAGCACCCGGAGGAAACCCACGCAGACACGGGGAGAACGTGCAAACTCCACACAGTTAGTCGCCTGAGTCGGGAATTGAACCCGGGTCTCTGGCGCTGCGAGGCAGCAGTGCTAACCACTGTGCCACCGTGCCGCCCGTAAATGATGAAGTGGCAAGCGGTGGGACAATTCAGGAAAATGAAAATTCAAAAGCAGCAAAAGGAATATCAAGATTATAGAATACAGGAACAATTTAGGGAAAATTAAATATAGCAGAGTTGGTCAGGAAGGACAGAAAGCTTGACAAAGGTAAAAATGTACCAGTGACTAAGGTGACATTAAGGGCAAAGAAACAGGAAAAAAACTTTAAAACTTTAAAGGCACTGAATCTGAATACACTAAATAGTATAACAAAATAGACAAATTAAAAAAGGAGAATTATTGGCATTGAACTAATACACATTTGATGTGGCTGCACTGCCAGCAAGGTTGGGAACTAAATATCTCATGATGTTCAAACCCTGGAAAACATTACCATCATTGTAATTTGTTGAAATGACCATATCTCAGCAATCAATATGTAAAATCAATTTGTGTGGCACCAAGAAACAACAAAGTGAATGAAATACTGATGATTACTTGCCCGTAAAAGGAATTGCAATGTTGGCCAGAATTTAAATCAGGGAATTAGAGGTCCATGTAACAAGGGAAATATTCATGGGAACTTTAATCAAGAAAAATTTTCTCAAACCAAATTTGTATTAATAATGTGAAGGGGAAAAACTTATGGAATAGGTATATAAAACGTTTCTAATGTTCTATATCAATATGTGAAGGAGTGAATTATTAAACGGGCTATTTTATCTAATATTGTACAATGAAAAATAAAATAATAAATTAAGTATCTAATAAAGGAGCATCTTTATCCATCCAGGGATGAGTATTTTCTTTAAACTCGTTCATGGAAATGTCATGGGTTATGCTGGTGAGGCCAGCATTTATCACCTATCCCAAACTGCCCAGAGGCAGTTAAGAGTTAACCACATTGTTGTGGGGTTGAAGTCACACATGAGCCAGTTCAGATATGAACAACAAATTTCCTTCTCTAAAAGGCATTAATGAACCAAATGAATTTTTAACACCAGGCAGCTATGGTTACATGATTAGTTCAGTTTTTAATTCCAGACTTTTTTTCATTGTTGAATTTAAATTTCACCATCTGCTGTGATGGGATTTGAAACCATGGGCCCAGAGAATTAGCCTGGAGCTGTGGGTTATCTGCCCTCTTAAACAGAATTTAATGAGTCTGATAATGATTTAGTTAAATCAGATACTAAGTCTTCAATCTGAACCAAGCAAACAATGTAAATATAAGGATCGAATTAGCTGAGGTAAATTGACAACTCCATTAAAAGGTGCAGTAGTAGGTAAGCAATAGTGAACACTTCAGGAAGAGTTATTATATAGACCAGCAAGTGAAACATGTACAGTAGGTGCGAGAGTAGGAAGATTTTAGAATTCAAAGGATGACCAAGAAATTAATAAATTAAAACAGAATGAGTAAGTAAGAGACAACAAAATATTGGAATGGTTTCTATAGCAATGTAAAAAGGAAGAGATTTGAAAACGTAAACATGGACGCATTAGATAAACCCCTTTAATGCTATAGAAATTCATTTTTGTTGACCCCTGCCACCTCCCACCACCTGAGCAGAGGATCCTAAGTGGGTCTTTTTAAATGCCCACCTCAATATGTGCTGCCCTGGATGCAGATTAGATATACCACTCTAACACATAGTCGCTCCCACCCTGAATGAAGGTTGCACCATTCACAGTCATCTTGCAAGGCAGCAGTGACAAGCTGGGAAATTTCCTGACTCGTGCTAATTGCCATGAGTGTGCTCTCTCTCTCTCTCTACAGGTGGTGCCAGTCCTGACAATCATGTTTTTTCTGAATTTTCTGTTTCTGTTTCAGATTTTCAGCATCTGCAATATTATGCTTTAGTAAAACAAAAACCAATTCTATAAGCTACTTGTCATACCACAAGTGAAAATTACACCCTATTCCCCTTTCCTCATCTCAGATGCAGATTTAAAACTTCATTGTACCTCACTTAAGATCCTTGTGTCTCCTTCATCATCTCTTTTTCAACTTCGGTCAGTACTTGGTTCAGGATGTCTGTTGCAGCACTGCTGGATGATGATACAGCTGGAGCTGCATTGGTCATGATATATTCAGCCTCATTATGAATAATGCGGTGGGCAACAAGGAGATGCCTACTTTGAAAGTGCTTTACTGTTGGATGAAAAGATCAATTATTCTTGTTTGAAATTCTAAAGCAGCATGTAACATATTTATGAAATGGCAAAAACCTTCCTTGATAACTGGATGTAATTGAGATTTTTTTTTAAGTTTACTGCATTGGGAAAACTGTCCACTTCCAAGGGCATTTATGATTGCTGATCCTTTACAAAGAAAGCAGCTGCTTATAATTTTACCTGCTAATCTCTTATAAAAGCCATCCAATGACATAAGTAAGTAGTACACAATACTAAAATAAAAACACATTCTAGTGTTTCATTTTCAGTCAATTCTCATTAATTTTACTGGGACCATCAGCAACGATATAAAGAAAAATATTTAGGAATGATAATAGTTTCCTAATGATATTGAAATAAAGAAAATAAATTGCATGCATTATAAAATGGTCTCACTCTCAAAATCACAATGTAGGATTCTTGGATCTTAAACCAAACAGGAAGATAGGAGGCAAGCTATCGAATTCAAAAATCCTTTTGTTAATAAATCCAAACTGAATGATTTTCAAAAATAAACAGGTATATGATGTGACAAGTAAAAGTGCAAAATATCTCAGGAAAAATTTTAAACAGTACAGCTCATGAACCAGGAAGAGCAGGAGTATATCCCTCAGATCACCTGTAGTCCCTGCAGGAGACAAACTCCACCTTTGGACTGATTTCTTTCGACACATATCCTCCATTGGTACTCCTACTACTTTCTCTCAATTTCTACCAACCTCTCCAAAGAGCCCCTTGTTAATGGAACCTCAAGTCTCCCATCATTCCCAATTTTCTGTCCTGATGTTCCTTTGAACTAAAATCTTTCTCAGCTTACTAATCAATATCCTTTCAGAAGATTACCTTGCCAGCCCCACTGACCTTGTTGCTCCCCAGCCCCTTGTGACTCATCCCTGTAATCTTTATGCCAAGCATCTCCCCTATGATGTTGTATTGCGTGGCATTACCATATGCTCAGTGGATTCATAACACACATTGCAGCTCAAAGCTGAGCAAACCATGAAGTTCTCAGGGCCATCGACAGCAGCAAAATTGTATTCAACCACAATCTGTAGCCTTATGGCGAGATATGATGGTAATGGTTAAGTAAAGGGTATGCTAAGGTATCAACCCTCATCAAAGAAGGGTGCAGGAGGATATGTCAGTAGTAGCCTTGGTCATACCTGAAAATGAAGGGTCAACCTAGTGAAGGTACAACATAGGATTACTTACACATCAAAAACAGAAATACTATGTAACAGAAAGAGCTGACCAATGGATCAGAAAAAGCCCTACCAATGGATCAGCTCAAAGTTCAGAATAATGATGGACAATTATATAAGTAATAGCAAAAAGAGGCTCCACAAATATCCTCACCTTCAATTATGGGGGGGGGGGTTGCCCAACACTGAAATGGATGGTACAAGCCTGAAGCATTTGCAACCACTCAGCCAGAAGTGTGGAGTAGATAATATCTCTCTGCCTCTTCCTGCAATAATACAACCAATGCTGAAGACTTGAACTCCAGAAGTAGCTACACCCCTAGCTAGATTGTTCCAGCACAGCTACAACAGTGGGAGCATTCAACAAAAATATAACTGGACTATACATTCAGGGACAGTGGCAGGTTCAAGGTTGAGAATTCACTGCCTCCACTACCAATTCAGGACTGTCCAATGAAGTTGTAAGTTGTTTCACATTATTTTAGAATCTAAACCCAGGACATGCAATTTAAACATAAGGAGGATGCCACTTAGGTCCAAGATGAGGAGAAATTATTTTAGTCAGATAGTTGCAAATGTTTGGAATACTTGCCACAGAAGCCTGTGGGCATTCAGGCTAACTTTCTCAGTCTCAATCTACACAATTGAACATTTCTTACCTCTTTCCCTCATTATTATTTTGTGTGCTTCTGGAATTAGAAAGCCATGGACCAATTCTGAAACAATCTCTTCCGCTTGTAATTCAGTTCGGCTAATGAAAAAATAAGACCAGATTTCTGTTAAGCAGAATAGATCACTACGATAATAAAATTCAGACCCACAGTGCCACCCGAAGAAGGTGAAAATCACATGGCCAGTGGCTGTGAAGGAGAATGTAGTCATTAACCTCCATGTGTTGAGCTCCTGCTAGGCCAAAGCTAGAATATTTGCAACATTTTATAGTTTTCCACCCACTGTTATGTAAGGGAGCTAACTCTAGTGCTCAATTCAAAGACAGCCAACAACAATTCACTTTCTTTTGCTAAAAAGCAGCACGCAGAATAAGCAAGCTGGGAGTAGGCAGGATTGAGCACATCACATAATCCCTAGAGTGTGGAAAGAGGCCATTTGGCCCATTGAGTCATCACCAACCATCCAAACAGCATCCCACCCAGATCCAGCCTCCAACCTTAACCCCCCGTAATCTCACATTTACAATGGCTAAACCATCTAATTTACACATTCTTGGACACTGGGGCAATTTAGCATAGCCAATCCACCCAACCTGCACATCTTTGGACTGTGGGAGAAAACCCACGCAGATACAGAAAGAAGGTGCAACCTCCACACAGATAGTCACCTAAGGCTAGAACCGAACATCGGTCCCTGGAGCTGTGAGGCAGCAATGCTAACCAAGTTCAATGCAGAGAAATATGAAATAAAAAAAATTATATGAACCAAATCCTAAATGATTAAATTAAAGAGGGATTTACATGAGCATACAGATTTTAAAAGTATGAATGCAGTAGAAAAAGGTGAACAATTTTCTGATCTAACTTTTCAGTTTGTCTTTTCATCATAATACAATACACAGCTGAATTTTAACGAACTAAACAAGTAATAAATAGCTACATACTGCTGTTCAAGTTTATAGGCAATATCATTGATTTCATCAGCCATTTTACGGATTTCTTGGCGTGCTTGATCCTCTGCTGTATCTTGCACAGACTTCAATAAGATATCCTCTAAATATGAGTCCACTGTGGTCTGGTGTACTTTAATAACCTGCTCCAGATAAAGATATCAGAAAATCACTTGAATCAAATGCCATAACTTGGCAAAAACAAATGAGTGAAAGGTTATATTCAAAATTTCCTGATAGAATTCTCACATTTTGACCATGAAGATTGACATTAAACTTTTGGGCTTGGGAACTAGAATGTGTAGCATTCTGCTGTGGAAGCCTTAAGGTCAGCAAATGTCCCAAACAATACTTCTGGAGTGTTGTTCTATGTTGAGATGAGTGCTAGAATGCATCTGCCTGAATCATCAGAAGGAAAGCTTAGATTGTGATGTTAGTCAGCAGTTCTAACTGATTTGACTGTTGGATTGAAACTTGGAACTGTGCACCCCTAAAAATGATAGTGGCAATTACTTATAGCTGAACAGACTGCACAAGAGATCACCACCTACTCTTGTGATTTAAAGGCACTGTTATTCAACTCTCAGATGAGATGTTTTCTAATTGATTTTACAGGTAAGCCTTGGGCATGTAGACAGTACATATAATAATGTTAATTGATAATCTAAAAATAAAAATTCAAAATGACATTAATAATTACTTTGTTGGAATAAAGTTGTATATTACATGTGCCTGACCTGTTTGAAAATTTCATCTTCTTCCCTTCTGCGTCTTTCCTCTACTTGACGTAAACCACTTTCTTCTGCCTCTCTGATCCGACGGCGGCGCTCAGCCAACATAACAATTGCATGGATGCGTCGTTCCTCTTGCAGCCGCAGCAGCTCCTTATTCAGGAAGTCAAACATGTCTGCGAGTACATGACCTTCGACATGTGAGAGATAATCTTCCATTGTAGAAAGCTGTAGCAAGAAAAAAAGCATTCATAATAATTGTAATAAATTAATATAAGTCTGTTACAAAAGCAATTAACAGTACAGATTAATAATCTATGCTAACAGAATTTAACTGACTCTGACCCTTGTTTTTCTTGTTTAAATATCAATTTTAAATGAGCATTGTATGAATTGCTCATAAGAATTATGTATACACACAAATGTACTTGATAATTTATAACAGAAGCACCTGAAATAGAATAACCTGGGAATTCAATAATGAAGCATTTATTCTACACACTTAACATCGAAATCAAAGCCACCCAACTTGTGAATGGTGTTTGCATTTGTATTCTACATAGGAAGTGTACATATTGATATTGGCACACCTAAATATAGAGTGTATATAGAGTGCACACCTAAAACAGGATTAGGCACTTTGCATTTGCAAATACTGTGCCATTTCGTGTCTCTCTTACCAAATTGGTTTGTCCTGAATGCAACTGGTGCATTTCAGATATCTGTGGTCAAACCATAACCATAAAGGGTCCACAATAGACCACAAAATTATAATAATTTAAAATATTATTTAGCCTAATGTGTAGTCTTTATTATTTTCAACATCATTTAACAGATTTCATAAATATATGCACCAAATAAATCAATAAGCCATTCATATTACATGACCATTATTTATATCTTTGTGGTTGGTCACCTAATGATGAAAAAGAAAGCATATCAATGTCCCAATAGAATTTATTTACACTAAATATTATAAATATTACAAATCTGTTTGAGTTACCTTTTGCTGCTGTAGATTTCGTTCATATTGCAAGGCCAATATAGCCTGCATTTCTGCTTGCTTCAGAAGTTGTTTGTCCTCTTGGAGTGCATGGGTGGTGCGGAGTTCCTGAATCAGCTCTATACGCTTCTCTTTGCCTTCAAACATCTACGAGATTATGGACTACATTACTAATACTTCTTTTGACTTAGCCCCGACTATCACATGTCAACATATTGGATGGCTGGAACAGCCGAACTGTGCAGACCAGCAAAACTTTCAGCATTGATACCATTGTCAGAAATAGAATTTAAGTGAAATAAGTTGGACGCTCTTCACACCCATTATGCAATGTTTTACTGCTGCATAGCATAGCTTTACCCAACTTCAGAACTGAAAATCCTCTTGCTTTTGTTTAAGTAACTAAGGCACTAAGTAGAGCACATGGCCCTGCCATGTTCTGTTAATTTAATGTTTTTTAAATTACACAGCTGTTTGTGGAGGATTTCCCTGCCTATGTTGATATTCTGTAATCAAAAAATCTAAAAACAATCCAGTGTTGCCATTTCACTGAGGAAGCTACAGGCAGGGCAACCTACAACCAACAACCTGCTCTGTAAATTCTACTCAGATTTGACAGCTGTTAACAGCAGCTGAGAAAATCCTAAACATTCTAAAACAATGACATTCTAAATCAAACAACACGTAACATTCTAAAAGATAAAGTCAACTGGCCCTATTTCCTAATATTAGCAAGTGGATCATTTAAAAACGGAATCTAGGATCTGGCTCCCGATCTGTATAAACCCTTTGCCAAAAACTAACCACTTTTCCTTGGGCCACATTTTACCTGTGTACCAAGTTTTATTAAAATCCATCCATTTCTTCATTTTTTTGAGATATGTTATTTACAGTTAAAGATAATGAGATAGGAAAATGTTACCTCCACTCATTTCAGTGACAGAGGTAATAACATGGCACACAGATCTGCTGTGCTCTTACCTCAGTTTACAAAGTTCACTTCCTCAAAGTACACAATGCTGCATGAATTGATAAATTTAGTTCATGTTTATTTCAATCTATAAAGACTCCATAGAAGACTTACCATATTCTGAACAGTCCTTCCTCTTATTAATTTCTGCAGATAAATGATAGCTAGATATCTTTCCTCTTCACCCTTAAATAGAGAAATTAGAACAGATACCCATCATAGTGAATCTCTAGACAATAGCATTGAGTTTAAAACAGCTTGTAGGATACACTCTGATAGGAACTGGATTTACTTAAAGTCTTATTAATTTAAACATCATTAAATATTTGCCAATATGCTACAGTATTGCAAAACTACATTGATTATAAAAAGAGGAATAAAGTAGTAGAAGTTATTATTGACCAGACCAAACCACTTCAAACTATTCAGAAGATAGGGTGGAGATTAACACTTTCTTATTTTAAAGGTAAATATAAGGTGTTGTGTTCCAGATGCAGTTCAATTAGTTCAAACTATTGGATTTAAAGCAATATTTCAAGCAATTGGATTTAAACACACTTTATTCATCCACTATAGCTATAAGGAAGGAAGGAATTGGAATAATTTAATTCTATTGAAAAACCTAACAGAACTATAGATACAGTAACTATTATTAATTAGCCATTCCAATATAGAAACATCCTGTAAATACACCATTGGCAAAAGCCAAATTCAGAAAACAGATAGTCTCACATGTTCTCCAATCCAGAAGGAAGGAACATTAAAAGATGATTCTGAGAGAGAGAGAGAACTGCAGTTTGCAGCTGTAGCAAAGTGTTACGACACGGTGGTGAATCCTTCTGTTAATTAAACCAAGCACCCAGAATAGCTCATCTCGCCTTGTTACCTGTTAAGTATGAGTGACAGAGAACTCCCAAGTTCCACTACCCAAAGAAAATAATGTCGATTTATTCTTAAACTCTCATAGTGAACATTAAACAACTATTCACAACTCTAAGCTCCCCTTTCTCTTAACTGCTTATTACCTGCCTCCAACATTATAACAATATAATGTTTCAACAAAACACTTAAAATTACATCAACTTAATTTCAAAACCATACAACAGCTGTCATCTGCAGTATCTGTCTTCTTCCGGCTGAAGATCTACCGGGGTCATCTTCTTTCTTTTTACTATGCAGATGTTTAATATGTAAAAGGTACCTTTAGAGAGACTTCTGAATTTTCTCCCCATTTAGAAAATAGTCCATGCTTCTATTCATCTTACCAAAGTGCATGACCTCACACTTTCCCACATTGTATTCCATCTGCCACTTCTTTTCCCACTCTCCCAATCTCCAAATCCTTCTGCAGCCTCCCCGTTTCCTCAATACTCATGTCCCTCTACCTATCTTTATATTATCTGCAAACTTAGCCAGAATGCCCTTAATTCCTTCATCTAGATTATTAAGTGTATAAACTGAAAAGTTGTGATCCCAACACTGAGCCTTGCAGAACACCACTTGTCACTGGCTACCATCCAGAGAAAGAACATTTCATCTCCACATTTCATCTTTGCTTTTTGCCAGACAGATAATCTTCTACCCATGCCAGCACCTTACCTCTAACACCATGGGCCCATATCTTACTGAGCAGCCTACCCTGTAGCACCTTGACAAAGGCCTTCTTGAAGTCCAGATGGATAGTACCCATTAGATCTTCATGCCTAAACAGCTCTTTACCTCCTCAAAGAATTATACCAGATTTATCAGGCATGACTGCCCCTTGATGAAACCATGCTGATTTTGCCCTATTTTACCATATACCTCCAAGTATTCAGAAATCTCACCCTTCACAATGGACTCCAAAATCTTACCCACACCCAAAGTTAGGCGAATCAGCATGTAGTTTTCCGTCTTTTGCCTTACTTCCTTTTTAAATGGGGGTGTCACATTAGTGAATTTCCAGTCCTCTGGGACCCTTCCTGACTCTAGTGATTCCTGAAAGATTACCACTAATGCCTTCACTATCTCTTCAGCTATCTCCTTTAGAACCCTGGGGTGTAGTCCATCTGACCCAGGTGATTTATCCACCATCAGCTCATTCTAATCTTTCATGTTTGACAGTGTTTGCCAAAACTTGCTTCCACAGCCATATCTCATTCCTCAGTTACTGCCTCCAGCTCAGACTCACTGCATGTGGTTTCCAACTGAAGTTTTATCCTACGTGTTTTGAATCTGCTCAGGATTGCAGGAATGCCCATGACGTATAAGGTTCCTCAGATAACTGTTCTTGCTGCATCCTGTGATTCATACTCAATGTCATGTGTTGCCATATGCTCACTCTTGACCTCTCTCTGTCCATCAACACTACTTCATGCTATCTCAGAGCTGCCATGGCCCACCAATACAGTGGAGAGTATTGCAAACAATTTGACAGTGAGATCTGAGGCCCAATGTCAGGGCCCAAAACTTATTTTTAAGTAATAAGATTTATACAATTTGTCCTCATCATTTAACCCTTTAAACCAGAGAATAGTGCTTGTGAATTTATGTCTCCTCTTCTCAAAGCCAGCATAT
Source organism: Chiloscyllium plagiosum (assembly GCF_037043375.1). Lineage (NCBI taxonomy): Eukaryota > Metazoa > Chordata > Chondrichthyes > Orectolobiformes > Hemiscylliidae > Chiloscyllium > Chiloscyllium plagiosum. The sequence continues at coordinate 44,155,232 of NW_028270150.1, forward strand.
CTTTCCTGAGTGTCTAGTGTATGACTGAAAGATCTCATTCACATTTGCAATTCAACCTTCTTATGTTAAAGTAGCTGAGGAAGGATATGAGTGGAGTGATGTACAGCACAGAAACACATCCTTCGGTCTAACTCGTCCATGCCAGATATCCTAAACTAATCAAGTCCCATTTTCCAACACTTGGCCCATATCCCTCTAAACCCTTCCTTATTCATATACCCATCCAGCCTCCACCACTTCCTCTGGCAGCTCATTCCATACAAGACTACCCTCAGTGTGAAACTGTTGCCCCTTAGTTCCCTTTTATATCTTTCCCCTCTCACCTTAAACCTATGCCCTCTAGTTCTTGACTCCTCCACCACAGGGAAAATACCTTGTCTACTTATCCTATCCATGCCCCTCATGATATCTCTAAAGGTCATCCCTCAGCCTCTGATGCTCCAGGGTAAACAGGCCCAGCCAATTCAGCCTTTCCCTATAACTCAAATCCTCCAACCCTGTCAACATGCTTGTAAATCTTTTCTGAATCCTTTCAAGTTTCACAACATCCTTCCAATAGGAAGGAGACCAAAATTGCACACAACTTTCCAAAAGTGGCCCAACCAATGACCTCCCAACTCCTATACCTAATGCTCTGACCAATAAAGGAAAGCATACCAAACACCTTCTTCACTATTCTATCTACCTGTGACTCTACCTTCAAGGAACTATGAATCTGCAGTCCAAGGTCTCTTTGTTCAGCAACACTTCCCAGGACTTTACCACTAAGTGTATAAGTCCTGCTCTGATCTGCTTATTCAAAATGCAGCACCTTACATTTATCTAAATTAAACCCCTCTGCCACTCCTTAGCCCATTGGCTCATCTGATCAAGATCCCGTTGCACACTGAGGTAACCTTCTTTGCTGTCCACTACACCTCCAATTTTGATGTCAACTGCAAACTTACTAACTATAACTCCAATGTTCACATCCAAGTCATTTATATAAATGATGAATGCACTGATTCTTGTGGCACAACACTGGTCCCAGGCCTCTAGTCTGAAAAGCAATCCTCCACCACCATCCTCTGTCTTATATCTCCGAGCCAGTTCTGTATCCAAATGGCAAAGTCTCCCTGTATTCCATGAGATCTAAACTTGCTAACCAGTCTTCCATGAGGAACCTTGTCGACCGCCTTACTGAAGTCCATATAGATCTCATCTACCGCTCTGCCCTCATCAATTTTCTTTGTTATGTCTTCAAAACACTTAATCAAGTTTGTGAGACATGATTTCCCATGCACAAAACCAAGCTGACTATCCCTAATCAGTCCTTGCCTTTCCAAATACATGTACATCCTGTCTCTCAGGATTCCCTCCAACAACTTGCCCACCACTGACATCAGGCTCAATGGTCTATAGTTCCCTGGCTTTTCCTCATCACCTTTCTTAAATAGTGGCACCACGTTAGCCTACCTCCAGTCTTTCAGCGCCTCAACTGTGATTATTGATGATACAAATATCTCAGCAAGGGGCCCAACAATCACTTCCCTAGTTTCCCACAGAGTTCTAGGGTACACCTGATCAGGTCCTGGAGATGTATCCACCTTTATGCATTTCAAGACATCCACCACCACCTCCTCTGTAATATGAAGAAGGAAATGGATACGGAAGGGAATGCTGTAAGAGGATGACCAAAGAGAGATGATGGTGTAAAAGAGAAATGGAGGAGATAAAACAAGGAAAAGGAAGAAAAGAGAAAAAGGAAAACAGGTATAGCAAAAGGATAAAATGCTTGCCTTCATATCGCACATTTCACAAATCAGGATGCTCCAAAGTGATTATAAACAATTGATTATTTTTGAGATATAATTACTGTTGTTTATAGGCTGGAATCAAAGCCAGCACAAAGAAAGATGAATATGGTAGTTGACGGTCAATCATCTCAGCTCCAGAACATCTTGACAGGAATATCTCTAGGTAGTGTCTGAGGCCCAACCCCCTTCAGCTATTTTACCAATGAGCTTCCCTCTATCACAAGTTTGAAGTGGGGATGTTCACTGTTAATTGTATAACTTTCACCATTTGACACAGTTCGAACACTGAAGCATTTTGTGTCCATGTGCCCCAAAGCTTGTTTAAATTCCAGGCTTCGATTGTTATGTGGCAAATAATATTTGTGCCATACAAGTATCAAGCAATGACCGTTTCTTAAAAATAGAGACTCTAGGCACCACCTCTTGACATTGAATGGCATTTCCATCACTGAATCACTCATAATTAACATCCTGGAAATTATCATTGACTAGACACTGAACTAGTCCAATCACAAAGAACAGGTTAGAAGCATAGAATTCTCCCAGAAGGGAATTCCCCATGCAACTCACCTCCTGTCTCCCAATGTCTGTCCACCATTTGCATGCATGAGTTCCGAATGTGAAAGAATATTCGCCACTAGATAACTGCAGCTCCAAGAACACACTGTTGAGCAGGGGTCTGTGTTGAGACCATAACTATTTATGTTACACATTAACAATCTGGACAAAGGAACCAAGGGCATTGTTGCTGAGTTTGCAAATGACACAAAGATAGGTGGAGGGAAAGGTAGTGTTGAAGCCATGCATTTGGAGAAGGACTTGGAGAGACTAGGAGACTGGGCAAAGAAGTGACACATGGAATACAATGTGGGAAAATGTGATATTATGCACTCGGATAGGAAGAATAGAGGCTATTTTCTAAACAGGGAAAGGTTTCAGAAATCTGCAACACAAAGGGACTTGGGAGTCTTAATTTAGGATTCTCTTAAGGTTAACGTGCAGGTTTGGTTGGTAGTTAGGAATGTTATGGACTCAGCCAGACCACATTCTTAAGCAGGCAGCCCAGACCATTACTTTCCTTCCAATGTGTTTCAGTAAATGTACAGTGAAAATTACCCGGAATAAGTTAGCGAGGTTGACTACCAGATTTAAAATAGACAAAAATTTTATTCAGAAAATTACAATGAAACGTGAAGAATAGAACAAAGAACCTCGACAGGACTCAGTCTATCCAAATGAGACTTAAGTACGCTATTCCAAATACAGTGAAAACTCGATTATCTGAACGTGATGGGTGGGCACCATTTCGTTCGGATAATCGATTATTCGGAAAATTGATTAAATGCCTTTGCTCTGAGGCTTGGAGTTTTAAAGTCTGCTCTCCATTCAGGAGACTAGCAGCAGCAACACAGCGTGCGATACCCCACCCCCAACACCGGCCCTGTCGATTTCCACACCCCCACCAAAATCTTCCAACACCACCCCACAACCCCCTCCAACCTCGCACCCCTGCTCCCCACACGGTCCAACCCCCCCCCCCCCCCAGCACAAAACACGCGAGCTACCGCTCCCCCGTCCACCCCCGGCCCCTCTCCAAGGCATCCAGACTATACCAACAAGACTGCGGCTGCTGCCTTTTTGGGGTAAGTCTCCAAATAGTGCACAGACACGGGGTGGGTTAGGGTACAGCCCTATATAGAACTCCAGGGAAAGTGTGGGGAGAGAAGGAGGGCAGGGGGTCAATCATATGGAGACTGTGCCTGTTTAATCACTGTCAACAAAAGACGCGATCACTGCTAGAAGCACATTTTTGATGTAATGTTTCTATCGGGACCTCGAGATCTCCTTTGGATAATCCGATTTTTGGATAATTGGTATTCAGATAATTGAGTTTCCTCTGTATACACAACAGCCCCAAGAAGCAAACCCCCTTTAAAACACAGTACAAAAGGATCAGATGCTTACAGGTTGAAGGTAGAAGAGCAAAAGAGAGTTTCCACACAGCTCACTGTTGAACTCCCAACCAGTTCAGGACTGAACTAAACCGCTCAGCTTGAGAGCTGACCACTCCCCTTTCATTCTACCGGTCACTTCTAAAATATGACCACTTTGGCTTAAACACTTAATGGTAAGGTCCTTGGGAGTGTTGCTGAACAAAGAGACCTTGGAGTGCAGGTTCATAGCTCCTTGAAAGTGGAGTCGCAGGTAGATGGGATGGTGAAGAAGGTGCTTTCCTTTATTGGTGGGTGCTGGCAGGTGGGACTAGATTGGGTTGGGGTATCTGGTTGGCATGGGCGGGGTTGGACCGAAGGGACTGTTTCCATGCTGTACATCTCTATGACTCTATAAAAGGCCTCATCAAATCCTTTTCATCTCAGTAGCAAACCAGACTGATCAGAGCCCGGCCTGGTTTGTTACCCCTCTGAAGAAAATCAAGAATAGAGTATCCTTGTGCCAAGGAACATCTTTTAGAAAATAAAAGGAACTAGCTTTGTGTCAGGAAGGCAAATGCAATGTTGATTTCATTTCAAGTGGGCTAGAATACAGGAGCAGAGATGTACTGCTGAGGCAGTGTAAGGCTGGTCAAGCTGCATTTGGAATATCGTGAGCAGTTTTGGGCCCCGTTTCTTAAGGAAGGATGTACTGGCCTTTGAGGGGGTCCAGAAGAGGTTTACAAGAATGGTGCTGAGGATGAAAGACTTGTCATTTGAGGAGCAGTTGAGGACTCCAGGTCTGTACACAATGGAGTTTAGAAGGCTGAGGGGGGAATCTCATTGAAATTTACAGAATACGGAGAGGCCTGGTTCTAGTAAAAGAGACTAGAACCTAAGGGAACACCATCAGAGAGAAGGCATGACCCTTTAGAACTTCAATGAGCAGCCATTTCTTTAGCCACAGAGTGGTTAATCTGTGGAACCCATTGCCAGAGGACTGTGGAGGCCAAGTCATTGAATATATTTCAGCAAGATAGATAGGTTCTTGGATTGGTAAGGTGATCAATGGTTATGGATGGAAGGTAGGAGAATGGGGTTGAAAAATATTTTGATTGAGTGACGGCCTAATTCTGTTCCAATGTGTTATGGGTCTTATTGTTACTTGACTGGCACTCCAGTCACCCCACCTTCAACATTCACTTCCTTCTCCACCAACATGCAGGAACAGCAGGATGTACCATCTGCAAGCTGCACTGTTGTAACTCATCAAGGCTCCTCCAATGGCACCTTACAAACCCATGACCTCAACCGCTTAGCGCACAGATAAATGTGAAATCTATTATCTGCAAGTTCTCCTCTAAGTTACCCACGATCCTAATTTAGAAGTATATCACCATTCCTTCACTGTCACTTGGTAAAACTCCTTGAACTTTTTTCATAACAGCACTGATGATGTTCTTGCACCCCAAGGACTGCCTCTGTTTAAGAATCAGCTCAAAACCACCTCCTCTGGAGCAATTAGGGATAAGAAATAAATACTGGTCCAGTCATCAAAACCCACATCCCACACAACAAATAAACATATGACATGTAAATAATGTAAAATCACCATAGCCTTACCAAACTATGGAGCTGCTCTCTCAGAGAGACATGATAGGTAGTGGTTGAACCAAAGTGTCAGCAAGAGGAGAGACTGAGAAGGACAGTCCTTCAGAATAATCTCAGCTGATATTGGAATTGAATCACTCTATCACTCTGCTTCGCAAACAGGGAATAATTCCCCAGCTCTTCTTTGAAGTTATAACTCATTACTGGATTGGAACATTATTGCTTAAGTACTGGTGTGAGATTTGGAAGAGGATGAGGGGAAAGCAGAGATGATTAGGGGGACAAACATAGGAATAGAACAGCAAAGTTGGAATGAGGGAGTGATCAGGTTTTACCTTGCAGTAAACTGAGAATCTTTTTGGTGCTGCTTTCAGATTATTGAACATTATTCGCTTCTTCCTTTCATCTGTTCAATATGTTTAGAAGGGATTTCAAATTACTCATCAGATCCTGTGGTTTCCTGTGCTCATAAGGCATAATTTCACCTTTCCTACAACTTCAGTTTATCTTTCTGAAATCTCTTCTGAGTTCCTTATTTTGCTTTGCTGAGTTCATGTAACATCCATGTCAACTAGTTTTGAAATTTTTAATTGATTTGTAAGATTAGGCATTTTGAGTAATTTTTAAAAATGGCTCCTCAGATTTACAGTCACAGAGCCATACAGCACAGAAATAGATCCTTTGGACCAAGCAGTCTACACCAAGCATGTTCCCAAACTAAACTAGCTCCACCTGCCTGCCCTTGGTCCATATCCCTCCAAACCTAAAAAGGGTGTTTTAAAAATTGTTGCATGGATCCAAGGTGAATTACTATGTCTTTCCTTAAGGTGGCCCTCTCAGGCTACATTATGCCATATGACATTACAGTTCTTCATCAACTGCAATACCTTTAGAGTCATGACTGATGAGCATTTTAAATACAGGTATACAGTAATAGAGATTCAGGACTCAGTTAAGTGTTTCCTAAATTTTTTCGAAAAGTTTTGCATTATTTCAAATGATACAACCCTGGAGTACAATCAAAGGACCACTTCCTAAGTCCTATCTTCCTAAAATTAAAATTTAGTGGTAAGGTACAGTTTGCTGAAGAATATTAGGGAGAAGAAAGGTAGATGGATTACAAGTTTAGAAATTACATTAGTTGACATCAAACAAAAAAATTAGCACTTTTATCAACAATGGATGGTTGATCTAGTTATTTTGAAATGGCAAATAGATTAGCTTGATATGAATATATTGCATAAGATCACTTTAGCAAACCCAGTTAGAAATTAAAACCAAGAACTGTGAATGCTGAAAATCTGAAACAAAAACAGAAATTGCTGAAGAAACTCAGCAGGTCTGGCAGCATCTGTGCAGACAAAGCAGAGTTAACCATTCAGGTTCAGTGATCTGGAACTCAAGTGTTGTGAAGAAGTATCATTGGACCTGAAAAACTTGCTCTGGTTTTTCTTCACAGATGCAACCAGACCGCAACCACACCAACCCCTCCACCCAACCGCAACCACACCAACCCTCCATCCAACCGCAGCCACACCAACCCCTCCACCTAACAACCACACCAGCACCCAACCCAACCGCAAACACACCACCCCTCCACCCAACCGCAACCACATCACACATCCACCCAACCATAACCACACCACCCCTCCACCCAACCACAACCACACCATATCCCCGCACTCAACCACAACCACACCACACCCTCCACCCAACCACTACTACATCACACCCTCCATCCAACCACAGCCACACCACCCCCTCCAGCTAACCACACCACCCCTGAACCCAACCGTAACCACACCACCCCTCCAGCCAACCACAACCACACCATACCCCCGCACTCAACCACAACCACGCGACCCCCTCCACCCAACCACAACCACACCACCCCACCCATCCAACCACAGCCACACCACCCCGCCACCTAACAACCACACCACCCCCCAACCCAACCGTAACCACACCACCCCTCCACCCAACCGCAAGCACACCACCCCTCCACCCAACCGCAATCACACCACACCCTCCTCCCAACCGCGACCACACCACACCCTCCTCCCAACCACAGCCACACCACCCCCTCCACCTAACAACCACACCACCCCCCAACACAACCGCAACCACACCACACCACACCTCCACCCAACCACAACCACACCATACCCCCGCAGTCAACCACAACCACACCACCCCCTCCACCCAACCACAACCACATCACACCCTCCATCCAACCACAGCCACACCACCCCCTCCACCTAACAACCACACCACCCCCAACCCAACCGTAACCACACCACCCATCCACCCAACCACAACCACACGATACCCCCGCACTCAACCACAACCACACGACCCCCTCCACCCAACCACAACCACACCACCCCACCCAATCACAGCCACACCACCCCCTCCACCTAACAACCACACCACCACCCAACCACAACCAAACCACACCTCCACCCTACCATAACCACACCACCCCCTCCACCCCCTCCACCCAACCACAACCACACCACACCCTCCACCTAACAACCACACCACCCCCTCCACCTAACAACCACACCACCCCCTCCACCCAACCACAACCACACCATACCCCCGAACTCAACCACAACCACAACACCCCCTCCACCCAAGCACAACCACACCACCCCCTCCATCCAACCACAGCCACACCACCACTCCACCTAACAACCACACCACCCCCCAACCCAACCGCAACCACACCACCCCTCCACACAACCACAACCACACCACCCCCTCACCCAACCGCAACCACACCACCCCCTCCTCCCAACCACAGCCACACCACACCTCCACCCAACCATAACCACTCCACCCCTCCACCCAACCACAACCACAACCACATCACACCCTCCATCCAACCACAGCACACCATCCCCTCCACCTAACAACCACATCACCCCCCCCAACCCAACCGTAACCACACCACCCCTCCAACCAACCGCAACCACACCATACCCCGGGACTCAACCACAACCACACCACCCCATCCACCCAACCACAACCACATCACACCCTCCATCCAACCACAGCACACCACCCCCTCCACCTAACAACCACATCACCCCCCCAACCCAACCGTAACCACACCACCCCTCCAACCAACCGGACCCACACCACACCTCCACCCAACCATAACCACACCACCCCCTCCAGGCAACCACAACCACACCACCCCCTCCACCCAACCACAACGACACACCTTCCATCCAACCACAGCCACACCACCCCTCCACCTAACAACCACACCACCCCCAACCACACCACCCCTCCACCCAACCGCAACCACACCCCTCCACCCAACCGCAACCACACCACACCTCCACCCAACCATAACCACTCCACCCCTCCACCCAACCACAACCACACCATACTCCCGCACTCAACCACAACCACACCACCCCCTCCACCCAACCACAACCACATCATACCCTCCATCCAACCACAGCCACACCACCCCCTCCAACTAACAACCACACCACCCCCCAACCCAACCGTAACCACACCACGCCTCCAACCAACCGCAACCACACAACCCCTCCACCCAACCGCAACCACACACCTCCACCCAACCATAACCACTCCACCCAACCACAACCACACCATACTCCCGCACTCAACCACAACCACACCACCCCCTCCACCCAACCACAACCACATCACACCCTCCATCCAACCACAGCCAAACCACCCCCTCCACCTAACAACCACACCACCCCTCCAACCAACTGCATCCACACACCTCCACCCAACCATAACCACACCACCCCCTCCACCCAACCACAACCACAACCACACCACCCCCTCCACCCAACCACAACCACACCACCCCCTCCACCCAACCACAACCACACCCCCCCTTCCACCCAACCACAACCACACCACCCCCTCCACCTAACCACAACCACACCACCCCCTCCACCCAACCACAACCACACCATACCCTCCATCCAACCACAGCCACACCACCCCTCCACCTAACAACCACACCACCCCCAACCCAACCGCAACCACACCACCCCTCCACCCAACCGCAACCACACCACCCCTCCACCCAACCGCAACCACACCACCCCTCCACCCAACCGCAACCACACACCTCAACCCAACTATAACCACACCACCCCTCCACCCAACCGCAACCACACACCTCCACACAACCATAACCACTCCACCCCTCCACCCAACCACAACCACACCATACTCCCGCACTCAACCACAACCACACCACCCCCTCCACCCAACCACAACCACATCACACCCTCCATCCAACCACAGCCACACCACCCCCTCCACCTAACAACCACACCACCCCTCCAACCAACCGCCTCCACACACCTCCACCCAACCATAACCACTCCACCCCTCCACCCAACCACAACCACACCATACACCTGCACTCAACCACAACCACAAAACCCCCTCCACCCAACCACAACCACATCACACCCTCCATCCAACCACAGCCACACCACCCCCTCCACCTAACAACCACACCACCCCTCCAACCAACCGCCTCCACACACCACCACCCAACCATAACCACTCCACCCGTCCACCCAACCACAACCACACCACCCCTCCACCCAACCACAACCACACCACCCCTCCACCCAACCACAACCACACCACCCCTCCACCCAACCACAACCACACCACCCCTCCACCCAACCACAACCACACCACCCCTCCACCCAACCACAACCGCACCACCCCTCCACCCAACCACAACCGCACCACACCTCCACCCAACCACAACCGCACCACCCCTCCACCCAACCACAACCGCACCACCCCTCCACCCAACCACAACCGCACCACCCCTCCACCCAACCGCAACCACACACCTCAACCCAACTATAACCACACGACCCCTCCACCCAACCGCAACCACACACCTCCACCCACCATAACCACTCCACCCCTCCACCCAACCACAACCACACCATACTCCCGCACTCAACCACAACCACACCACCCCCTCCATCCAACCACAACCACATCACACCCTCCATCCAACCACAGCCACACCACCCCCTCCACCTAACAACCACACCACCCCTCCAACCAACCGCCTCCACACACCTCCACCCAACCATAACCATTCCACCCCTCCACCCAACCACAACCACACCATACTCCCGCACACAACCACAACCAAACAAACCCCTCCACCCAACCACAACCACATCACACCCTCCATCCAACCACAGCCACACCACCCCTCCACCCAACCACAACCACATCACACCCTACATCCAACCACAGCCACACCACCCCCTCCACCTAACAACCACACCACCCCCCAACCCAACCGCAACCACACCACCCTTCCACCCAACCACAACCACACCACCCCACCACCCAACCGCAACCACACACCTACACCCAACCATAACCACACCACCCCTCCACCCAACCACAACCACACCACCCCTCCACCCAACCACAACCACACCACCCCTCCACCCAAACACAACCACACCACCCCTACACCCAACCACAACCACACCACTCCTCCACCCAACCACAACCACACCACCCCTCCACCCAACCACAACCACACCACCCCTCCACCCAACCACAACCACACCACCCCTTCACCCAACCACAACCACACCACCCCTCCACCCAACCACAACCACACCACCCCTCCACCCAACCACAACCACACCACCCCTCCACCCAACCACAACCACACCATACCCCCGCACTCAACCACAACCACACCACCCCTCCACCTAACAACCACACCACCCCTCCACCCAACCACAGCCACACCACCCCCCCAACCCAACCGTAACCACACCACCCCCCAACCCAACCGCAACCACAACACGCTTCCACCCAATCGCAACCACACCACACCTCCACACAACCGCAACCACACCACCCCTCCACCCAACCGCAACTACACCACCCCTCCACCCAACCGCAACCACACCCCTCCACCCAACCGCAACCACACCCCTCCACCCAACCGCAACCACACCCCTCCACCCAACCGCAACCACACCCCTCCACCCAACCACAACCACACCCCTCCACCCAACCACAACCACACCACCCCTTCACCCAACCACAACCACACCACCCCTCCACCCAACCACAACCACACCACCCCTCCACCCAACCACAATCACACCACCCCTCCACCCAACCACAACCACACCACCCCTCCACCCAACCACAACCACACCACCCCTCCACCCAACCACAACCACACCATACCCCCGCACTCAACCACAACCACACCACCCCTCCACCTAACAACCACACCACCCCTCCACCCAACCACATCACACCCTCCATCCAACCACAGCCACACCACCCCCCCAACCCAACCGTAACCACACCACCCCCCAACCCAACCGCAACCACAACACGCTTCCACCCAATCGCAACCACACCACACCTCCACACAACCGCAACCACACCACCACCCAACCGCAACCACACCCCTCCACCCAACCGCAACCACACCCCTCCACCCAACCGCAACCACACCCCTCCACCCAACCATAACCACACCACCCCTCCACCCAACCATAACCACACCACCCCTCCACCCAACCATAACCACACCACCCCTCCACCCAACCATAACCACACCACCCCTCCACCCAACCATAACCACTCCACCCTTCCACCCAACCACAACCACACCATACCCCCGCAGTCAACCACCTCACCACCCCCTCCACCCAACCACAACCACATCACACCCTCCATCCAACCACAGCCACACCACCCCCTCCACCTAACAACCACACCACCCCTCAACCCAACCGTAACGAAACCACCCCTCCACCCAACCGCAACCACACCACCCCTCCACCCAACCGCAACCACACCCCTCCACCCAACCGCAACCACACCCCTCCACCCAACCGCAACAACACCCCTCCACCCAACCGCAACACCCCTCCACCCAACCATAACCACTCCACCCTTCCACCCAACCGCAACCACACCATACCCCCGCAGTCAACCACCTCACCACCCCCTCCACCCCCCACAACCACACCATACCCCCCACCCACCCACAACCACACCATACCCCCGCAGTCAACCACCTCACCACCCCCCCCACCCACCCACAACCACACCATACCCCCCACCCACAACCACACCATACCCCCCACCCACCCACAACCACACCATACCCCCCACCCACCCACAACCACACCACCCCCGCAACCCACCCACAACCACACCATACCCCCCACCCACAACCACAACCACCCCCCACCCACCCACACAACCACCCCCCACCCACCCACACCATACCCCCCACAACCACAACCACCCCCCACCCACCCACAACCACACCATACCCCCCAACCACAACCACCCCCCACCCACCCACAACCACACCACACCCCCCACCCACAACCACACCACCCCCCACCCACCCACAACCACAACCATCCCCCACCCACCCACAACCACAACCACCCCCCACCCACCCACACAACCACCCCCCACCCACCCACACCACCACCCCCCACCCACCCACACCATACCCCCCACAACCACAACCACCCCCCACAACCACAACCACCCCCACCCACCCACAACCACACCATACCCCCCACCCACAACCACACCATACCCCCCACCCACAACCACCCCCCACCCACCCACAACCACACCACACCCCCCACCCACAACCACCCCCCACCCACCCACAACCACACCACCCCCCACCCACAACCACACCACCCCCCACCCACCCACAACCACACCATACCCCCCACCCACCCACAACCACACCATACCCCCCACCCACCCACAACCACACCATACCCCCCACCCACCCACCCACAACCACACCATACCCCCCACCCACAACCACACCATACCCCCCACCCACAACCACACCATACCCCCCACCCACAACCACACCACCCCCACCCATACCCCACCACCCCCCACCACCCCCACCCACCCACACCACCCACCCCCCACCCACCCACACAACCACCCCCCACCCACCCACACCATACCCCCCACAACCACAACCACCCCCCACCCACCCCACAACCACACCATACCCCCCACCCACAACCACACCATACCCCCCACCCACAACCACACCATACCCCCCACCCACAACCATCCCCCACCCACCCACAACCACACCACACCCCCCACCCACAACCACCCCCCACCCACCCACAACCACACGACACCCCCCACCCACAACCACACCACCCCCCACCCACCCACAACCACACCATACCCCCCACCCACCCACAACCACACCATACCCCCCACCCACAACCACAACCACCCCCCACCCACCCACACAACCACCCCCCACCCACCCACACCATACCCCCCACAACCACAACCACCCCCCACCCACCCACAACCACACCACCCCCCACCCACCCACAACCACACCACCCCCCACCCACCCACAACCACACCATACCCCCCACCCACCCACAACCACACCATACCCCCCACCCACAACCACAACCACCCCCCACCCACCCACACAACCACCCCCCACCCACCCACACCATACCCCCCACAACCACAACCACCCCCCACCCACCCACAACCACACCATACCCCCCACCCACAACCACACCATACCCCCCACCCACAACCACCCCCCACCCACCCACAACCACACCATACCCCCCACCCACAACCACCCCCCCACCCACCCACAACCACACCCCCCACCCACAACCACCCCCCACCCACAACCACACCACACCCCCCACCCACAACCACACCACCCCCCCACCCACCCACAACCACA